>NC_134039.1:22255251-23687954 GCF_965140245.1 Athene noctua
CACGTGTGACCAAAGAAGTTAACATTCATGTGCTCCTTATCTAACACAATGTACTGTACCATAACATATGATATTTTTCATCCTTGCTTTCCAAGTCATTACATTTCAAGAATCACCTTCTGCTTGCACTGGTAACAAAACAAAACCATGCTCAGGTCTGCAGGTGTATAATTTTTCTTATCAAAGTCCTTTCCCCATAAAACCTTATGCTGAATTATTCATCAACCTTAGGAAACCATGTGACTTCTCCCCCTCCCCCATTCCTGCCTACGAGAAGTTGTTTCCCCTATTTAAAATGAGACCTTTAGACCTTTTGGGGTTTATCTTACAATAAGCCAACAGATGAGGGTTCCTCCTTGACCCTGCAGCTGATCATAAAACTGTCAGGAGAGAGTTATGAACTTCAAGAAGGCATAAATCATGTAGTTAATCATAATTAAACCTGAGGATATTAGACAGGAATCAGTTAAAGGCACAAAATCAATCTAGCTGCCACTGCAGCTGCCCTTTGCAAATCTATCATTTGTAAAAAGATAAGCATCCAAGGAAAATCAAATGCCTTTTGCTTGAATTCACACAATTTCCAATACAGAGGTGGTTACCTTGAAATCCCAGCTCTGAATAACTTAATTTGCTTTATTCAAAACATGAATTAGAGATGAGGATGGATGGGGGTTTTTGTTTTGGGTTTTTTTTGTGGGGAATTTGGGGGTGTTTTGGTTGATTTTTATTTGGTTTTGCTTGGGGTTTTTGTGTTTTGTTTTATTTGTTTTTAAATCATACTTGCAAAGTTCCATGTCCTGCCCAACTCAACAGAGATTATTGGAAGAGAAAGTTTCCCAGTCTTCTAAAATCAATTAGACACATGATTGAGTGAGCACAGACCTGGGCTCAGAGCGGGTGTGCAAAATTCAAGCCTGTTTTCAATTTGAGCTGAAACTCTTCTGCATTCAGTGATATTTTTTTTTTTTAATCCAGTATTAGCATTTCTATCAAAAGTTTTTCCTGTGGCTGTTACTTAGGAACTTAGAGTAACCAGAGCAAGTGCAATATTGCTGTAGCCAAGCAAAACTACAGAAAACAGGACTTGGCACAAAAACAATTTTCTGCTTGATTGAAGTGGGATAAGGTAGTGGGGCGGGAATTCTGTTCCATACTGGGACAAAACCAAGACTATTTCTCTTATGTTATTTATTTTGTGTTAGGGTTGTTTTTGGGTTTTGTTTGTTGTTTTTTTTTGTGTTTTTTTTTTTTTTTTCTAAAAAAAGAAGTGTGGAGAGGGAGAATAGGAGGAAGGAGGAAGAACAAAAGATCGAGAATAAAGATTTGAACCCAAGTCTGACTTCTCCAGAGTGTGCCAAGATCAACTGTACTGTTGGCTTCTCTAGCATCTTTTTTAAAAAAAAATTTTAAAATAGTTACATTTTACATAAAAAGATATACATTGGAGAAGAGGGTTTATTCCTCATCAGATGCAATGTCCAAGGTAAATGAGTATTCTGTGGCAACTGGACTGTGGGAGCATTTCACACTAAGGCCCAGTGGGTGTTAGCTGTTTACACTGAATAAAAGATGTGAAGTAGGAGAAACAGAGTAGCCCACTAGTAATCCAGTAAGTAATAATAGTAATACTACTAATAATGCAGTACACTGGCATTAAAGTGACTTCTGTGGGTACCTTCACTTTTGACCAGGAAAAGGGGAACCTGAAACTTGCTTGTGTTATAGACTTAAGAATTTAAGCACTAAACTCTTCTGCTATTATTTTTCTTCTCTGTGCCTCTCATCCTGTCTCTGATTTTTAACTGGCAATTTCATTTTTCTTGATGCAATTTGCTTTATGCTGAAAAGTTCATGAAAAGTTTTGCTTTTCATATATCAACAGTTTCTGACAAAAGAAATAATTTTGTTAGAAAGCCCCTGATCAATCTGCAATTGGCACGCTGCATCCCAGAGCACTTCTGTACAAAAAGAGCAATAGCATACTGCTATGCTCTACTCCCTATGGTCCTCAACTGTAATTAGATGCCTTGCCACTTGTGAAAGAGCTGCAGCAAGAAATGTGAAGGCAACTCCAGTTATAGCATAATCACTTCTAGTGTAAATGTTCCCTTAATGCTTACTCTTTTTTCTTCGGATAATTTGGGAATAAAATCCTTGATGCAAATAATTTTGGGGCATGGCTATTTCTGAAATGTCTGGATTAACTGCT
Source organism: Athene noctua (assembly GCF_965140245.1). NCBI lineage: Eukaryota > Metazoa > Chordata > Aves > Strigiformes > Strigidae > Athene > Athene noctua. The sequence continues at coordinate 22,257,464 of NC_134039.1, forward strand.
CTATGTTATTCAGGAAGTCAGATTAGATGACCATGGTGCTGCCTTCTGGTCTTAGGCCCTATTTAACTTTTAGCCTTTTCCTTACCCTTCTCACCCTTTTCCTTTACCCCTTTCAAAGCATGATATGCAGGTTTGACATACCCAAGAGCTCTGTATGGAGCACCTTTGTCATTCCCCTTTTTTTGTATATAATCTCAGCTACCACTTCCCAGAAACTCTCTGGGATAACATGTGTAGTGGATGTCTATCGTCCCAGGAAAGTACGTTCAGCTACAATAGGTCTGAATTCACACTGTACTCAACTCTTTTGGAGAAAAGATCTATAGAACTGATAGGAATGGTAAAGGAAGTTGGTTAGATATTGCTAAGGTGCTACAGTTGGTTTTCTGTCTTTTTTAAAAACAAAACAACCAGCAAAGTAAGATTTAATAAGGACTCAACCTTCCCAGAGAGACTTGTTGGAGGAAAAATATCTTCCTTCATTTCAAGAGGATAGTTTAAAAACTTGCAGAAAAGTAGGCCTTTTCTGTGATGGTCTCCAGAACCTGCTGTTATCCAGATGGTGCTGAGGAAAATAGATATTTCTTATTTATGAAAACAATAGTGGATGTTACTACTGGTTATCCTTCTTCCCATTGTTCAATGCAATCCTTATTGCATCTTCTGAATGCATATCAAGTGGCATGAAGGAACTTTCCTCAACCATCAACCACTGGAGGTAGAAAAATTCTAGTTCTCTTTCCCAGCCAGATATGCAACCTTCCCTGAGGAATGTTATGCACTTGATTTAGTATCCAGTCAGATCTTCATCTAGTGTAAAACTGCAAAGATAGATTGCAGATATATAAAATATAGATATTTTGTATGCATCCTATACTGTGAAAGGTAGTGGTTGGACTAGACTAGCAGAGCTATATCCTCAAAGCCATGATTTTGTCTTACACAGATATACCAGAAAGGTTTCTACCTTTTGGCTTGTGCTGGCAGTGATCTTATTAGCTGGCTGTACGATACATTGCAGGCAGAGCCAAACAAGTAGATTAAAAAATTTGAAAGCACTTGTGACATCAAGGAATAGATGAAATCACCAAGACAATTGAATCATATTTGTAGAAGTTAACATGGCAAAATGATTAAATCCACAGACTATTTTGGCTGCCTTGTTTATGTCCTATGCTTTAAAATATTGAGACCAAAAATACCAGAGGCCTCTGCTGCTTGAATAGTTGTCTAGGGCTATCAAGTCTACTGTGGGAGTAAATGCTATGAAGGTTTCAGTGTGAATCAAAGTTGAGACATGGAGTGTTTACAGACCTTGTTCCATAGAGGCTGAGTGCCTGGAAAGGGGATGGGTGATATCCCCATGTCTACTTATAAGAACTGCTATTCTATTTGTACCTCAACCATAGTTAGTCCTAATGGTTAATCAACTTACTGGGTTATCCAGATATCTGGACAGAGCAACAACGTAAGTCCCACTCTGAGAAAAAAACAATCCAACACAGAGAAGATTGAGAACTACAGAGGAAAAATCAGAGACCACATGAAAAAAAGTTGATCAGCATGTACTATGGGACTCATGGGAAAAGCAGTGAGCATGAAGCCAGCGAGGTCTGTGGCTTCAGGAAGTAAGATGCTGCCATGGAGTACCCTAAGGAGACAGTAGAGAAAGTGGCAGGAGTTGGACACTGAAGGATGATATTGCTGGCACTTGTTTGTGAATGATCAACCCATTTGGAGATCTTTTAGCAGGGCTTACCAACCTGCTCTTTACTTGGATGGGAAAAGTAAAGGGTGGTGTCCTGGGGTCACAAAAAAAGGCTACTGTGTTGATTTGGGTTAGGACTAGAAAACCTGTGTTCAATTCCCTGTTTCGTGCAAATTCTTTCTGTGCTAAGAAACAAGCCATCAAGCCTCCCTGTTTCTCACTTCCCTATCTATAGTATATAGATAAAAGCCTCTGCATTATCTCAGCATGGACTTAAATAAATGAAAGTGTGGGAGGATCTCTTCCCCCAGTAGTAGGGGATAGACAAACTTGGAAGAAAATATGCTGGACATAATGGAGAATGGACGCTCCTGGAGAGGGAGAAGATTGCCTTTTAGATAATAAATGCAATTAGAAAAATCTGAAAAGGAAATTATCTGGTGCTTAAAGACAAAACAGAAATTTTAAGGTTTTTTTCTTGCTTTGATTTCTCTTGCTTCTATGGAAATTGTTTTTTTTTTCTGAATCTTCTGTTTACGGATTTGGTATTAATGTCTTACCAGACCTTATTTCTTATTTGCTTTGATATGGCTCTAAGTGATAACATCATATCCTGTGTTAATTTGACAAGCATTGGATGGTTCCATTCTGCAATTTGCAGAATGAAATAAAGTACTTATATCCTCACTGGATAATCAGAATGTTTAGTGCTTTAATGCTGAGTTCAGCAAGCTGAACAAAGCATAGCTGAACATACTATGCAACAAAGCTCAGTGAGGAGATTCCAGCACTAGTGTTGACTACATTGTGCTGTACTGAGTGGGGAAAAACGCCTAGAGCCCTACAAACATGGTGACTACAGTAGTGCAGTAGACATCTCCACTAATAAGTTTTTTCTTATTGTTATGGCTGTGCCTGTTTGTTTCATCTGTTTCAGGTATCATTGGTGACTTTGTGTAGGAATAAATGTATACATGCAAGGAAACAACATCATAAAGGGGGACTAAGGCTGGGAGCTGATATGCTACAGGCCTGGAAGCAGGAGATGCATAGGTGCTGTGCCCCAGATGTGGTGTGTGCTGCAGGGCAGGATGCCTGGTGGGCAGTACTGCAGTACCCATGAGTCCTGACTTGCCCAGAGACCTGTAATAGGTATTTCTCCCGGAATGCAGAATTATTATTTTACATGGCCAAAATCCACACCTTAAGTATAAAGCCCTTGTCTCCACCTTTATGGTCAGACCTGTTCTTTGAACTCTCTGCTGACACACAAAGGAAGTATTTTCTTGTCCATTAAGGTGACTTTTCTAAAAGCACTGTCTATTTAATGGTGTTTAACTATGTATACAACTAGCTGCTTGTATGTCCAATGAAAAATTATTTTAGTGTTTTGACAAATGGCAGAAGAGAGACCTATATATTTCAAGCTAAAATGACAAAATAACTTTGCATGTTTTCCTAGTACAGTCACATGGTATTAAAAATGTTTTGTGGAGGAATTATTTTAAGCTATAAAATATTCTGTTTGTTTTTTCTGACTACTGAGATAACAGCAGAATGTTTTGTCTACGCATATCCAGTCTTCATTAGTTGCTGGAAGATGTAAAACTGATTCAAAGTTCTTGGAACTTCAGCTCAAAACAGGCATAATTTATAATGTTTTGGATGGGAAGTTTCTGAGAAAGGAACTTACTTTAATAATAGGTGGTTTTATTGGCTTTACATTTTTATTTTGCTTTTTTCTTTTTTTTGTTTTTCAATTTTATTTTTTTTTCAGGGTTGTTGGTGTGTAGAAGATACTTTGCATTAATTGCTGTTAGTGATTGTTACTTTTCTTTGATTTTGTTTCCATCTATATGCCTAGACCTCTTGCTCATAGTTGAACTGTTGGTGTTATTAATTAGTCGTGTTGCTGGTGGTTATCTTTATTATGGTAAGGCCTTGATGACATTTAAGAATATCATTGTGTTTCACTAGATGCTGTATAACAGACTAAGACAGACAATGGCTGAAGTCTTCACAGTTTAAGTATACCAGAGAGCAGAGCAGAGCAATGGATTATAATAAACAAGCAGAATAAACATAGGAACATCAAGTTTTTTGATTTGGTTTATTTCATTTGATTTGGTTTATTTCATTTGTTTAAATTTTAAGTAGCTGATGCTCAGTAAAATGGAAGGAGATAATTTGATTAGGAACACAAACAGTAGAAAAGATGAGAGGTGAAGCACTGAAGTGAACCTAGTGGGGAATAAGAGAAAGGGAAGTAAGGCAAGTAGGTTCACTAAAGGCTGAAGTGTCAAAGAGAAAGTTGGAAGAAAATATATGGATTAAAAACTATAGTAAAATTCATGAAGACATTATGAATCCATGGTGTTATCAGTTGGTATTATACTGTTCAGTCTCTAGTTTACATGTGCTTTTTTTTTTTTTTTTTAGAAAAACCTGTTGATGTTTCTAACCTCAAATTGCTTCACGGTATGGTATTGAGGCCAGTCTCATACCGCTTTAGTGGTCCTCTGCTTGACCAATGCTTCTAGTGTCTTGGCAGTCTGAAGAAGTTTAAAGATGACTGTGGGGTTTTGTATTAATATGGGACCAGACCAGCATAAACTGATCTTAACATCAGGAACACAGAAGGAGCTTCTGTAATCCTCATTGCAACTGAGGATCTTGATATCTGCAGTTTGTTCTGGTGAAGGAAAGCGAAGTAATATGCACTTAAAGTCTTAGAGAATAGATCTTTTTCCATTGTATGTTGATCTTCAGTGGTTCCTTTCCATGCCTCTTGTTAAAATTCCAGCTGTGAAAACTAGATTTGTCCTTTGACACTGATAATGGTTCAATTGGTAGGTAGTCAGTGCCTATATTAATATGCATATGATATTTGGATAAGTTAGTTGTTTTCATGTTTTTAGAGAGGAAATCTTAATCTGGAGTCTGGTCTCTCACATTGCTGCTTTTTAATGAAATTGAGCCTGTGCCATCTGCTAGCCATACTGATTACTTGGAGAACTTTTGTGCTGCTATTCATATAATAGTTGATACATAATTTATGTTTCATGCTAGATAATCACCTTGAAGTATTTATTCACTGATTCCAATGAAGACATAAGTTCTTCTTTGTGGTAGTCACTGCATCATTGTTGGGTTTTTTTAAGCAAAAACTAAAAGATAAAACAGTTAAATACATTTCCTGTCATAAACCTGAAATCTTGAGTCAATACCTTCAAATTCAAGAACAAGCCATTAAAAACTGCCTGCAGATATGAAACAACTGTTTTAATTTGTGGCCAAAAGAGTTTATCAGATTAAGATAGCTGACTGACCTTTCTAATGTTTGTGCTTCAAACTTTTCTGGTCTGTGTATTGCTGTGTGGGATGCTTTTGTGTCACGAGCTTAGGAGTCTCACCCTTATTTATGAGAAATAAATATTTTTGTATTACGTATATAACATAAGAAAAGTATAGCTTCATTTTCACTAGGCTACCTTTAACATAAAAACTCCAGTACAGCTGAAACTACCAGATTCCTACAGTTTACAGCAGTGTTATTGAGTCTTCCCTTGCCTCTAGGTAAGGACATTGAGTATTGGGCCTGCTGTACAGACAGAGGGTCTATTTCTACCCCAGAGATCTGGTATCTTTAGTAATTGTTTAGCTACTCCTACAATGTTGTGAAAATGAATTTGTGTTTGCAGAGGTCTCTGGGATGATCAGATGAAAGGCTCTGAAGAAGTACAAAGTATAATTATTAGCCAATGTTTAACAAGGATTTATGATTAGCATGCTGCCTGTGTAAACAGTGTTTAACTACAGTTACCATAGAGTGAAAGACAGGCGTCCCACTTCAATATGTGCTGCTTTATTTTTTTTTACACACACTGAAACTTAAAACATTTGAGATCTTTGTCTTCAGTTTGTTGTAGTTCAATCTAAAACTCTCAAATAAGACTACTTTGTTAATAAAACATTGTTTGCTTAAACCTTAAAAATAGGCAGGAAAGAACCACTTGATTTCAACAGCTGCTTTTACAAGGGTGTCTTGGCAAGAAGTAGTAATTTATTCAACCATCAACACAGAATTAACATGTTAAGGTGAAATTAAAAAGTTTCTTTAAGTTTTCTAAAGAAATTCATATTTAAAAGCAAATTTGTTTGACATACCCATGTACACTCTAGTATACACTAGACAAATTCCTTTCTGGCTTAAATTAGCAGTTCCTGGGTTTCTGAGGGGTTTTGCTGTTTTGCAGTAACTGAGTGTCTACTTCCTAATTGCTGTTGGTATTTGACTACTCCAGGAACAGGCATATATCACCTGACAGTGGTCAAGTTAGAAATACCTTGGTTGAGTAGTTCTTATCCAAAGAACCATACCAATATTTCTTGTAATTCTCAGTGCTCCAAGTATCATTGTAGAAGCAATTCATGCACTTCATAATTTAAAGAAGATCTTTAAGGTAATAAAATTGAGTAGGTAACAGAGGTACACTTTCAATTACATGGATATGATGATCACATGTGCATGTTTGTGTCTCTCTTCCATCTCATGCTGTGAGTTGTTCAGTGTATGTATTCAAGACCCGTGCAATAGTTTTAATGGGAATAAGAACTCAACATACCTTTCTTCTTGTCAGAACTGACACCCACAAATTTCTGCTTAAATGCCTACAAGTTCATTAGAGCTTCTCTGTAAGCTGCTTAAGCTGGTTTTTACCTCATTACTTGAGAAGAAAAATAGTTCTCCTTTAATGAAGCTGGACAGGAGTTAGAACAACAACAACAACAACAACAAAAGTGTATTTTAAAAACTTATTGTGTCCAAGAGAATTTGCCCGGCTTCAGTATTTTACAGTGCTTACTAACTTTAGCATGTGTCTTCCTCTTGTTTGAAATCTGTCTGATTTTCCATTGAGAAGATGCAGCTGCTTCTAATGCCTTTTGTTCATTTATATGTTCGAGCAATTCTATACTATAGAGGAGAAGGGAAGAGATGAGAGGAACATCCTGACAAACCTTATATACATATATATTCCTGTGAAGGTCATCCCAAGGATGGTCAGAGCAGCAGCATGTCCACTGGCTAACACTGCCCAGAAAAGCTATAAATAGAGACTCTTCTATCCCTAGTGCCAGCTAGATGCTAGATTTGTGATTATGGCGTTTACAGTCCAGCTCCATTCAAACAGATCCTGTGCCAAACAGTAGGAGAAAAAAGCAAGCAAGCAAGCTTTTTCAGACCTCAGCACAAGGACTGTAGAAAATTAGATGATGAATTCATTATAAGCACAGCCTTTGTTGCTGAAGTAAATATTACTCCTGGGTCAGATCCCTTTCTATCCTCTCTGATAAATGAACTGGAATCAATGGGCATATTAGAAAGGCTTTATGTTTTGGCTTTAGTTTATTCAGGCATAGACAGAGGAAAGGCGTGCATTTTTCACTCAGCCAAAGATGTATTAATCACAGCTTTGTCTGCATAAGCTCTGGGGAGCCAGGTCTAATACACTAATAACTTATAAAATCATATTTGGTGCTTTCCCTTTACCAGTTTGCCTTACAATGTGCAATTTAGTGCTCTGTCATTCTCCAAGAGAGAGGCAAACATTAGCAGATAACACTCAGAGCAAAGAATCTGTAGCACTAGATGTAGGCTGCTGATTTCCCAAGCACATCTGTATTTTCTTTGCTGAACTGGAGGCATTGAAACTTTGTGAACAAATAGTTTATTAGGTTTGGGGTGGTGGTGGTATTAATGGGGTTATTTATATCAAGTCTGAAGACTTCTCCTTTTGTGTGCTGAAAAAAAAAGTTTTTTGCACAGTTGTACATCTATGTATATAACTGATTTCTAGTGGCCACTGGGAGTGTTACATGTGAGATGAAGGTCCTTTTGCAAGGGACACTTGCAAGTCCAAATGAGAGAGAAGGAACAGCAGGAAACATGGTAAATGCAAGAGAAGCTCAAAGTAAGGGCAGAGCAAAAGATTCAATAAACAGAACTTCCGAAACAGCAAACATCTGTCTATTATCAAAGATGTGTTGCAATAGCATCTTCAGAAGAGAAAGCAAGAAGGCAGTCTAGAGATCTATTAGCTGTGTTGAAACAGCCTTCAAAGCATTAAAAGAATTTCATTTACAAGCTTAAATACAAAAACCCCTTCTTCTCAGGCCTGCATATTCAGCTAGTAGTCTTGAGTAAAATGCTTTTTCATGTGTTTATTGGTGATGATGCCTTGCCCTTTCTACCAGATTTGCTTTACACCTGTGCTACTTTATGGCTTTTAAATAGGCATCAAGTGATTGAATTTAGCTTAAGAAAAAAGTTATCAACAGACAAAAGCAGCAAAATTTAGCTTGCTTTCACTAAGGTTTGGCTTTGTAAGACTAGCAAAAGAAAACATAATATATTGAAAAGCATTGACAGATGATTCAGAATGTACAGGACAATTGTGCTAAATAAATTGATGTTGTCTTGTATAATGCTGAGGTTAGCTTCTGCCTAAGACCTAAGTACCCTCAGTAGAGGCTTGTTAAGACCTCAAAGAGAGAAATAGCCTGCATTCTCTGGAAGTAAAATAGTTGCAATTGTGAGTGTGCTGTTTTGCCTTCAGGGTTAGAGGATAGGGGAAGGGAGTTATGGACAATTATATTTCTACTAAGTTCATCACACATCAAAAGCTAATCTGAAATCTTTGAGCATGTTAATTTAGGACTTTGAAGCAAATTTTCCTACTTATCTAGATACTGATTTTGTATCATAACCAACAAAGTTGCAATCTTTTTTGTTTCTGAGGTAATTTCAAAACCTTTTTGATTCTGTCAAACCTCTCTGAGTTCTGTCTCTTGGCACGATTGTACCAGTTTCTCTGATTTTTTTTCCATTTGGGAGGGCTGCTATTATATCTTAAAATATTTTGTTGGGGGTTTTCTGGGGGAGGAGTGAGGGGGCATAACTATTTTACTTTCCTTCTGTGCAATAGAACTGTCTTCTGTTTCCCATACGTTAGAGACCTGTACATGTTACATGGCTGGCAGCATCTGCTTTCACTGTAATGAAGTTGCACCTACAGCCATAGCAGTTTAATGAAAGACAGGTGGTGATAATGGAGTGAGTTACCCAACCCTCAGTATGTGGAGTCTGGGTACAGGGTGTTCCTGTAGTCTCCAGTAAAAGCTACTAATTCATACCCCAGGGACATACAACATACTGTGGTGTATTAGGCTGTTTTAGCACCTCAGTTTTTCTTATGGTACCAGAGTGTTAGTTCTATGCCTTGTCTTTTCTTGTTAGAAACTAGAATAATTAACTCTTCCAATCCACTATCTCTTTTTTTGTTTGTTTGTTTTTTTTGTTTTGTTTTGTTTTGTTTGTTTGGGGTTTTTTTTGAAAATTCTCTGCACCTTTGGTGATTTTTAGAGTAGCCGCTTATGCTCCTGTTCAGGAGGAGCAGGATACTGGTGAGTGGTCTGTGTTTAAAACACTTTGCAGTGTTTTAAGAGCTTTAAAGTAAAACATGATATTGATAGAGAACTTTGAATGAAACTTTGATAACAGAAATTTAGTCACTTCCTGGAAAATTGAATTCTATTGCAGTATGCCTTTAAGCTGTCAGGAATTTTTGTTTAAGTGGGTGGTTATTTGGGTTTGATTTTTATTTTATTTTTTGATTGGGCAGGGAGTGGTGGTGGGTTTTCTGGTTTTTGGGAGATTTTCTTGGGTCTGTGTTTATTGTGTGGTGGTTTTGTTTTGTTTAGGTTTTGTTTTTGCTTTGGGTGGTGTGTTTTTTTAATTTGTTGTTGTTGTTTGTTTTTTGGTTTTTTGGGTTTTTTAAATTTTTTTTTTCCTCCAAAGAAATGGAAATACAAGCAAGCCAGCAGATTAAGAGCTGTGCTTGAATATGTCCTTGATTTCCACTCTCCCTCAAGTTAAGGAACCTTCCTTCTCTATTTCAGGTCTCTTCTTGAGATTAGGGGTGGGCTCCAGGATAAAAATATGCCACTAATCCATTTATAAAAAGCCTTCTTAGAGAGTCATACTAATAAAGTTTATGAGTAGCTTCTGGCTGACTCATTATCAGAAGTTACTTATACTGATAGTTAGTAAAGAGGACAATTGATTAACATTTGTGTCCATTTTTTATAAGCCACTTTTTATGTGACAGAGATAGGCTTGGCTGAGGAAAATATTCCTGTGCAATTAACTACAGGACCAGGGTTTTTAATAAGATATGCTGGTACAAATCTTAAGAAAGTCTGCTGATGTCCAACAGTGACAATATGATATACTTCATACAGTCTTACACACAGTTTACAATAGCAGACGCCTTTGGGTGAACAATCTGTGCTTCAAGCTTTACACTTCTATATCTCTCCTCTAAATTGTTTGTCTAATAAAAGACACTGGATTAACTAAACTACCTTTTGTTAATTAAGCAAAGTCTTGCTCTGCAGTCATGTAGCCTTAATTGGCACAAAAGCTAATAAAAACCCAAACGCAACTACTAAACTATTGTCCAGATTATCAAAGCCTCTCCAAAAGAAAATTGTGTAAGTAGTACTGTCCTTAGTTTTGCTAATTGCTTTAAAAATATTTACAGTGAGGGCAAATAATTTTAAGCATGCCAAAGAAGTGGTTTATTAAAATAATCATTGTTCACATGCTTTTTTGAAGGATATAATTTGCCTAAATGTGAGCATGTGACAAATAAAATAGGAATATATGGCAAAACTAACAGTGCGAAACATTGATTTCCACTGTTTGATCTTTCAACTTCAATTTTCTGTCAGACACATTTTTTGGTGTTGTTTAAAAGTGGGTTTACAGACAGATGTGGGATACAGAAAACCGGAATTATTTCTACTTTATAAATGGGCAGCGTCAAACATGATTTCTTCTATGGGTTTTTAAAATACTTTATCTTCATTTTGTGCTTTGGGCCTACCTCTCATTTTCCAAAGAAAACTGCACTGTGTGTGAGTCAATGTGGTAGAGCCAGAACCAGATAACCATGAGTTTCACCTTCCTATACTATGTTGCTAATGTATGCTCCCATTCTGAGACACCACAGACCTTCTGTCTAGTCTCTATACTTTTAATTATGGCAACAGACATTGATAATCTTCACTCAGCACTTTCACTTGTTCTTAGGAATAGGTAGATGTTGAGTGGGGTAAAGGTAGTGGGGGCACTCACTGGGGAAGATAGAGGCACCTGGCCATCCTCATCAGGACTGCATGATTAGGAATTTTAAAACAGATGCAAAACAAAAATGTTGTATGAAGTCACTCCACCAGCAAAGCGAAGGTTAATATAGCAGACATGGAGGTCCTAAGGTGCTCCCTGAGACTTTTCACTCATAAAGACGCTCTTCTTGCACAGTAGGTGGAAATGAAGAGAGGATGTGCTCAAGGACTTGGTTTTTGGCGTGGGGTCTATATATCTTCCACCAATTTAATACTAAAATACCAAGGCCCAGCACAATACCCAAAGCATCTGTGACAAGAGGCAAATGCTGGGCTGTCTGAAAGAATTTCCATGCATGTGTACTTATTATTGTATATCCTAACTCTCCCAAATCCTCTTCCACCTCCTCTGGAGGAAATTGTCTGCTTCATACCCTAAAGAACCTCCCAGCATCCTGGCCCCCTTTATCCCACATCCTTTTAGACTTCCATCAGGCACTTTCCCTAGTTTTTCCCATATTGATGCCATGTGCACCCTTCTCCAGTGTGATAAATGGCCTCCCTGCCTATGGTCTTTCTGTTTTTTAACTCTGGACAGCCTTCTGGAATTTGAGAAGGGACTAGGGACCAGCTTTGCATGTTCTTAGGAAAAAATCTCTTGTGGAAGGGTCTGCCTGCCAAGGCTTGTGTTCTGCAGAGCGAGCTGCTCACATTTGGCTCAGAGCAGACATAACAGTCTGCCTGCAACCCTTTGAGTGGTCAAGGCCTAAATGTTTCCTTGTAAAGGGTATGTTTACTTTATACAAACTTAAGACAAGACTTTTGAAAACTTGATTTTAATAAAAGTTAAAGGTTAGCTAGATATTTAAAGGAATACAAGGATGGTTTACTTTATTCTACCTTTAAATATTAAGGTTAGTTAGCAGAGCAGAAATTAATGGAGTGTATACATAAAATGGGAATGCTGTCAGAGCCAATTTTCTCAAGCATCGTGAATACTGCTGACGTAAAATGAAAGAATCTTTTTCTCTTTTTTTAATTGCTGTGCTCTTATGACTGCCTATGAACTTGTTGAAAAGTCAGAGATGAAGTTCTGGGTACTTTTTGGAGGGCATGTACAAAGGATAGGTGCAGATTATGTCATTTTCATGTTTATAAATCACTTCAATAATCTTGATTTAGAGGAGAAGTTTATTGAATCTAGTGTCATCTTTCATGTAAAATAGTGTGCCTGTAGTCTATAATTTTAAAGGATCTATTATTTTTTTCTTCACTGTATATTCTAGAATTGTATTCTTTCCTAATATGGTGTTTGAGAGATGTTTTAAAAATAAATCGTATCGACATTTGGATTTAATTATAAATTTCAAAGATAGGAACACATAGTTTATACAATATTTCAGCACAATGTTCATCTGAGTCATACACAATGAAAACAAATTTTATTAAATTCACATTATTCAAGGAGCCCAAATACTTAAGTTTTCAAGAATTTGTATATTGATATGGAGACAGGTCGAAATAGTGGTCTGTTGAAATCAACAGTAAATTTAGTCCTCTACAGAAATAAACCTGTGGGGTCTACACAAGTTACTTGAGACGGGGAGGAATGCAAATTAGTTTTCCTTCACCATTTATTAGAGGATTTTGTGAGAGGAGAACTAGAGAGAGTAGTTGTAACATTGTTGAATTTTTAAGACAGCATTGGTATATTGCTCATCTCTGGCTAGTGGTATTTCAACACATCATTTTTGCAGCTACAAAAGCTCAGAAGGATTTCTGTCTAAGGCTTTTTGCAGCTGGATCACTTCAGGGTAAGCAAAATACTTGATGGGGGATTTGTCTCATGAAATTTACCATAGTTTGCTTAAGAGGTAATAGAAGCTTGTCCTGAGATCAGAGCTCTGTCATGGTTGATATACCAAAGGCTTCCCTGGGGCAGCAAATCTAGGAGATCTAGTACAGGAAATGGAATTCTCTAGTATGGTCTCCTATATTATTATCTGTGTAGCCAAGTTGGTGAGATATGGAACTAGGTAAGCGAATGATAAGCTGGGTGGAAAACTGGCTGGAAGGTTGTCCTCAAAGGGTCGTGACTGTCAGTGTTATGAAGGCCAGTGCATGGTCAGCAACTAGTGACATCACTCAGGATTGATATGGGCATCAAAATTTTATAACACCTTTATCAATGACTTGGATGATGGGACAGTGCACTCCCAGAAAGTTTGTGAAGTTATGGGTGGAAGCAACTGATATACTGGAGGACAGGGCTACTATCCGCAAAGACCTAGGATGGAGAAATGGGATGATGGGGTCCACATGAAGTTCAACAAAGGCAAGTGCAGAGTACTGTGCATGGGGTGGAAAACAGGCTTGGGGCCTCATTGGCTAGAAAGCAACTTTGCAGAAAAATGTCTGGGAGTCCTCCTAATGGACACAAGTCAGTGTGCCTTTGCAGCAAAGGCAGCCAAAAGCATAGCAGGCTATATTAGCAAGAGTGTAGCCAAAAATAAATGTTTCCTTCCCTTTATCTGGGACTGTGCAACCATGTATGGAGCGTCATGTTCAGCCTGAGGCTCCACAGTACAAGAGAGACATTGACATATTGGAGTGAGTCCAGTGAATGGCCACCAGGATGGTTGGGGTCTGGAGGCACCTAATGTATGATGAGCAGCCAAGAGCTGGATTTGTTTAGCCGTAAGAAGACTTAGGCTAAAGGGAGATTTTATTGGTGTCTACAGCCACTTAATGGGATAATTAAGAGAAGAGGGAGGCAGACTCTTTTCAGATGTCCACAGATGGCCACAAAAACATGAGAACATGGGGGTGATTAGACATTGCAACAGGGACCTGGAGAGGTTAGGGGCTGTCCATCCTTGGAGGTATTAAAAACTTAACTGAACAAGGCCCTGATGAACCTGCTTCAAATCTGACCAGCAGGTTGGATTAGGTGACCTCCAGGCATCCCTTCTCACCTGCATGATTTTGTGGTTCTCAGCAAGTGGGTAAAGAAAAGTGGCAAAAGGACAAAAAGTGAGACTAAGATTGTGAAATTTATATAGATCAATTTGTATATGACCTTCTAACACTTTTAACATCATGTATTTCTGTTTATTCACTAAATATTGTGCCTTGCAAAAACTACATTAGTGTCATGGTGAGCTAGCTCTTGTCTAGGGTGTCTCTCACAACCACTCTACAATGGAGCATGTTCCTAATGCACACAGTTCTTAATTGTGATGTATATTTCCCCTCACAAACCATCAGTTAAAATGTTTTTGCTTTACTGTAGATGTTTCTTCCAACTTCTCAATTCCTTTGTGCTTTTAATCTTATTCATCTCTTTGCAGACCTGCCACCTCCTTTTTATACAGTTGTAGGCTCTCTAGGCACACTACTTTATGCAAAATATTGCACTAGATTCAATAAACTTTATATTTAAGACTATCAAAATGATTTATAAGAAGACCCATGTGTCATATCTCCCAAAATATACTGATAAATGGGAATCTTACAATACTGCAGTCTCCAGGGTGCCTCTAATGACTTCTTAAATGTAATCCAATGTACTGCAGGACCCTGAAACATACTTTGTCTTCCTAAACTTACTACTTCCAATATTTATCATTGGAGAGGATTTTGAAAATACTGTTGAACAAAGATCCTTGTGATTTACATGAAGATTACAGTTTTCATTTCTTTCAGAAGCTTCTGTCCTTTATAATAATGGATGAAATTAAAATACAGGTGAATAAAAATATACAAGACAGAAGAAAGATGGGTATGGTGAAATAACACATTCTGTTGTCAGTCTTGGTCCAGACAGGATCAGGGCAATGCATTGAATCATGGCAAATTCACTCCAGTTTGCTGAAGGGGGAGCACTGCCGAGAGCAAATGCCGCCACACTGTCTGCAAGCTCCCAACCCACCGGTTTAATAGGTTTGTTTTTACTTCTGTATCCTACTGACCTTCAGGTTTTATCTGCTTACTGCTCACAGAATCGCCAAATCTTTTGGGTTGGAAAAGACCTTGAAGATCATCTTCATTAACAAAACACTGACCATTCTCAATTACACCATATCCCTCAGCGCTATGTCAAAATGACTCTTAAACACCTCCAGGGATGGGGACTCCACCACCTCCCTGGGCAGCGCATTCCAACACCTAACAACTCCTTCTGGAAAAAAATGCTTCCTCATATACAGACCAAACCTTCCCTGGCACAACATGAGGCCATTCCCTCTTGTCCTATCACTTGTTACATGGTTAAAGAGACTCATCCCCAGCTCTCTGCACCCTCCTTTCAGGTAGCTGTAGAGGGCGATGAGGTCTCCCCTCAGCCTCCTCTTCTCCAGACTAAACACCCCCAGTTCCCTCAGCCGCTCCCCGTACGACCTGTGCTCCAGACCCTGCACCAGTTTCGCTGCCCTTCTCTGGACACGCTCGAGTCATTCAATGTCCTTTTTGTAGTGAGGGGCCCAAAACTGAACACAGGAATCGAGGTGCGGCCTCACCAGCACCAAGTACAGGGGCAAGATCCCTTCCCTGTCCCTGCTGGCCACGCTATTGCTGACACAAGCCAGGATGCCATTGGCCTTCTTGGCCCCCTGGGCACACTGCTGGCTCCTGTTCAGCCGGCTGTCAATCAACACCCCCAGGTCCCTCTCTGACTGGCAGCTCTCCAGCCACTCCTCCCCCAGCCTGTAGCGCTGCTGGGGGTTGTTGTGGCCCAAGGGCAGCCCCCGGCATTTGGCCTTATGGAAACTCCTCCAGTTGGCCTCAGCCCATGGCTCCAGCCTGTCCAGGTCTCTCTGCAGAGCCTCCCTACCCTCGAGCAGATCAACACTCCCACCCAACTGGGTGTCATCTGCAAACTGACTGAGGGTGCACTTGATCCCCTTGTCCAGATCATCAATAAAGATGTTAAACAGGAGTGGCCCCAAAACTGAGCCCCGAGGGACACCACTCGTGACCGGCCGCCAGCTGGATTTAACTCCGTTCACCACAACTCTCTGGGCCCGGCCATCCAGACAGTTTTTTACCCAGCAAAGCGTGTGCCCATCCAAGCCATGAGCAGCCAGTTTCACCAGGAGAATGCTGTGGGACAAGGGTCAAAGGCCTTGCTAAAGTCAAGGTCAATTACATCCACAGCCTTTCCCTCATCCAATAGGCAGGTCGCCCTGTTGTAGAAGGAGATCAGGTTTGTCAAGCAGGACCTGCCTTTCATGAACCCATGCTGACTGGGCCTGAGCATCTGGTTGTCCCGCATGTGTTGTGTGATGGTACTCAGGATGAGCTGCTCCATCAGCTTCCCGGGCACCAAAGTCAAGCTGACAGGCCTGTAATTTCCTAGATCATCCTTCCGACCCTTCTTATATGTGGGCATCACATTGGCCAATTTCCAATCTGTCAGGACCTCCCCGGTCAGCCAGGACTGCTGGTAAATGATGGAAAGCGGCTTGGCGAGCACCCCAGCCAGCTCCTTCAGCACCCTCGGGTGTATCCCATCCGGTCCCATAGACTTGTGTGTGTCTGTGTGATGCAGCAGGTCACTGACTGTCTCCTCCTGGATTGTGGGGGGGTCGTTCTCCCAGTCTCTGTCTTCTGGCTGAGGAGGCTGGATTCCCTCAGTAAAACTAGTCTTGCTATGAAGTACCTCACATACTCACCATGCGCTCTGCAGGTGGTGTTCCAACCTGCTGTTTCTGACGCTCGCAACACGGTGTTCCATAATGTTGTGTCAGTTATCCACAATCATTCTTCTAACCTCAAGGTCAGTTTACATTTTGCTAACTACCAGTTCTTGATTTCCACATTCTGTCAACATTTTCTTGAAAGAAACTGATGCTGCTGAGGAAGTAAAGGATTGCTTGAGGCATTGAATCAGACAGCTGGAGGGGGTGAAGGTGGAACAGCTGAAAGCACAGGTATAGAATTCTGGTTCCCTAGAGGGAGGATTTGTCTGGCTATGCTATGAAGAAGGAAAGATGTGGGAAGGCAAAGACAGGCAGAGAGTGGAGAATATTGGCCTGATTATGGAAGCTTGGAGAAGGTGACGTAGATGTCAGGCTATGTTGCAGCTGGAATTTCCTAGTGATAGGGAACACTAGTAAAAATTATTATTGAAACCCAGAAGGCACAACAATAATCGTGCTGATGAAAGCACCTTGCAGATTTTAAATGCTCTGGTCAATAATGGGTTTTGCTTTTACCTACATGATGAGGAAAATACAGTTATTCTAGTAAATTTAGTATCATAAAATCCTGACAAAATGTCATTGTGAAGACACCCTTGAAACAATATAAATAGTGACAACTATATCTCTGAAACTGCCTTCTGCAGAGGTGTAAGAGCCACTTTCACTGGAACATTAACAGTAATTAAACATAGACCAACATAGCAGACTAAATTATTTTCCATTGCAAATTAAGTACATGAATAATCTTTAATTGTTATAAAGACACTGAATTGACTTTTATCATTCTGAAGAGCTATAGTTGAAATGTGTTGGTTAACTGATTCTATATGATGTAATTGTTGATCAGGTCTAGCAATGGCTTAATCTGGTGTTATCCCATTGGTTTACTTTAGAAAATTTTATTTTTGACTCTTCATTGAATGGACAACTAGTCTTATAACAAGAGCAATGAATCATTACCTTTCACCCAGTCAAAATTAACAGCTAATGACACAGAAGAGAAGATGGAGGGGAAAGGAACAGATCTCAAGAGATAGTTCAGTGGAAGGTATAGTCCAGTGGATAGGGGAGGCTGAAGTGCAAGTTCCTTTCTTGATTAAAAAAAAAAAAGAGAGACAAATTTCCAAGAAATATCAATGAATCTCTTCATATCAAATTATTATAAATCATTACATTTGCTCTGGGCCACATTGGTTTTCACTGAAAACCAAGATATTTATCAGACTTTCAACAACAAGGTGCTCCCCATGTTTCCAGTCACTGAATAATTATTCTGCAAACTTACCAAGGCATATCCTTCAAAAGCTGATTAAATTAGTTCTCTCGCTTGCATGGGTTGTTTTTCTTTTCTTTTATTCAAACTTTTAATGAGATGTCCATGAGATGTAATAAGATCATAGCTCAAATTTCTTAAGCAATTGGACATGAACTGGAGAACTGTCAGATGAATTTCCATTTAAATTACAGCACCAAATCTGCACTCCTGAAATTGTACCTGAGGTTGCTGGCCATATCTTCAAGTGACTGAAAGGAGTCTGATAATATGCAATAAAATTCAGAAGTCAGTCTGCACCTGAGGTAATGTTTTTTTCTGTTCAGAAAATAAAAATATTTTAGTCAAGCTTAACCTTCCTCTGTCTTACATACATGAAGTTTATAAATCACAAATTTTTAAAAATTAGTTTCCATTAGGTTTCACAGTATACAGAATCCAAAAATTATAATTAGGATCTTTGGAAAAATACTATTCTATAGTCTAGAAATTATTTAAAAAGCTGAGATCCAGTATCTACTAAGACAGATAATCTTAAAATATTTTTTTTATATTTTAATTTTTCATGTGCACAATTTAATCATTGCTAGTATTGTGTCACTGTTATTTTATACTTTTCCTGCCTTGATCAGAAACTCAAGAACATTGCACAATTAAATTGCTTAAAAATCTCAGCAAAACAGCCACTGAAAAGTAATTTAGTAATGCTTGTCTGCCTGCATGTATGCCTTCTATCTGATACATTAAAGATGTCTTTCAAAGATTGTGCAGTTTCCCACCATTACAACTTAGAATGGAAGCAGTACCCCTTTTTATTACCTTGGTTCTTCTTTTGCCAGTATACTTCAGTGCTACACATGTGGTGCAAATCCTGGATTAAATAAGAAAGTATATCCTGCGTGTAGGAGAGGTGTCATGAACTTGAAGCCAACTGAACTTCAGGGCTCCACGGACTCTCACACCTGCCTGAACAGCAGAGGAATTGCGCTTGTTTTGGGCATGGGGATGTTCAAGATTTACATTAGTATGAGTAAAAAGAAGTGTCTCAGAAGTTTTATCTAAATAAGAATTGAAAATTACCTACTATTTGAAATGAAAATTCTGTGCATTTGATTGTCATGGAGAAACAGCTATCAACACTAAGAGAAGATAAAGAAGCAAGTGAGCACAGACAAATGCCAGTATACTCTGCACATTTCTGATAAAGAAAATAGCCCCTTAACCAAAAGCATTGTAGTTACTTATTTTTTTTTTTTCCCCCTCTTTTTTTTTGGCAATAGGAGTGTTACACCCATCAGCATCTCTGGCAAACAGCAGCAAGTCTAAAACAAACTTTAGTGACAGTTTCCTGCCCTGCTTTTCTAATATCAAAATTGCAAGTGTCTAATTGAAGTACTACTTAAAAATGAAATAACTAGAAATATGTACTAACATAACTGACATAATGGGTCCAATATTGTGCTGAGCCTGGTTTTAACAAGGTTTTGTCTTCAGCAGAGATAAAAAATGTAACAGCAGAATCTGGCCCATAATTGGAGAGTCACTTTCAGATAAGGCACAGCTGTTAGAAATTAGCGAATTAGGAGCATAGTAGTGATAAATCAGGATATACCTTTGTCTCTGAGAAACCCCTAAGCAGATGCCTTAAATGTGTTCAGTTTTGCCTTGTGATAGGTTCATTATTCCACACAGCGGAGAAAATAACTACAGGGTATAGTATGTTGCATTTATCCATTAAATCAATTTTAACAAAGGGGATGGAAAGAAATGATTGAAGTCTCTTCTGCTCCTTTTCATATCCTCAGCACCCTCCATACATTCAGCTGACATGCTCTGATTTTAGTTCAGTACCTACAGACTGTCCATTTAGGAAAAGAAAAATGTTTTGGTTTTAATTTGCTAGACTTTTACCATCTTCACAGAAACTGGTATTTGATAAAGCACTATCTCTATTCAGTATATTATCTTTTTAAATTTCTATTAACAGGTTAGTAAGTCTCTTTTTTTTTTGTATCTCAACAATGAAAAAATATTTGGAGAGGCTGTAACTCATATCCCATCTACTTTTTGGATGTTTGTAATGTGTAAATATTTTGAATGCTTTACTTAGCTTTTTGGAGGATATTTACAGTCTCTACATGATATTAAAAGGCTTTTCTTTGGAGACTGCAAAGGCTCAAGTGTGTCTAACTTTTATGACAGCTTTTATATACTTGACTGATTATATGAAATTATGAAATAAAGAAGGGTTTTTCCACTGCCTTGTTGATTAAATGGTGATATTTCTGCTAGCAGGAGGTGGATTATTTTATTCCCTTGCTGAACTATTTGCGAACCCTTTTGTGATGAGGAGGTTTGGGGTGATAGAAAAGATATAGCAAGAAAATTGGGCATTTAATTCCCTCTCAAACCCATTATTTTTATTAGTAAGCAAACTGCAAAAGAAGAAAATCTAACATTGGTAATGCTGCAGCATATAATCACCTGCGGAAAAAATCCAATAATTCCATTAAATAGTGAAATTAACCAAGGAATTTTAAGTTCTTTTTGGGGTTCTTTGGTTGTTGGGGGTTTTTTTGGGTTTTGTTTTTTTTTTGTGTGTGTGTGTGTGTTTTTGTTTTTGTTTTTTTTTTTAACTTTCTGGAATGATCACACTTCTTTCAATAACCAAGGAAGGAATAAAAGCATCTATCCATCCTTTATTTGACAATCCTTCGAAAAATCAATCTTAACTCACTTGTACATTTAATCCAAGATTTTCAGAAGAACAACAGAAGCTCTGCTATGTGGTGTGATGTTTTCTATTCAGTGTGACTCAATAGTTCTTTCTGTTTGCCTGGAAAGGGAGGTCAACACCTACACAGACATGTATAATATTTGTGTATGTCAGTGCAGTGTCATTAAAGGCAGGTCAATAGTGAAAGGCAAATCAACAAAATTCTGAATAATTGTTAATATGAATAGAGGTAGAAGAGCAAAAGCAGACTGAGTGTGCTTTTGGGTGCTCTTCCAAGAAGAATGTCAACAGATATGCCTCAGTCTGGTCAGTTCTCTCAAAAAATTAGCTAAAGACCTCCTAGGATCCTGGGGGAAAGTAAGTGAAACTTTAACTTTGGGTAGAGAAAAAACAAAGCCTTCTGGGTGCCAAAATGTTCTCAAGTCATACATCGCAGGCATTTGCAAGGTTTTAGCTGCCTTCTATCTCACTGGCCCTTCAAAAGGGATACAGTGCATTGCCAAGAGCCACTTTTAAATCCATTACACATAACTAAAAGTGTCAAGCCCATTTCTTCTGCTTCTGTCTCTTCCATAATAAGCAAAAAGAAAAAAACCCACCTGATTTTAAGATACTCTCTTGCTTCCTTTGTTGCTAAGATGTTTTGCTGTAGCTGAGGAGTTCTGCTGCTGTTATAGTTCTGTGTATTTCATTTTCCGGAGTGGAAAAAACCTAATACAGTGATCAGGACAAACTGATTTGGGTTGACTGCAGCAAGCTTGCATCCATGTTCCAGACCTGAGAGCTATGCTTAAAGACCTATGCATTTGCTCCTTCTGGAATTTTGTAAGAACTCAAGTCTTCCTTTCACTCTTCTATTTTTTTATGGTTTCCTACACAGCCTTCTTGATATACTTCCCATATATAGGAATGTGAGATCTGTTGAAGCTCTACACTCTTCTGCAGCTTTCTCCCCTCTCTCTGGTGCTTCATGCACTCACTGAGCATCCCTGGCATTTTGCACACTCACAAAAGAGCAATGAGGGTGGCAGAGTTGGGACTGGTGATCCTTCCCAGAGCTTCCCTAAGACAGGCATTCAATCATGGCTTCTAAAACTGTTTATTATTGAAGCTTCTTAAAAATCACAGAATGCTGGGCCAATTAATATGGCTGTTAACAATCCCAGAAACAGCAGATTTCAGTTTCTGCATTTCCATTTCTCTATACCAATGTAGCTGAGCTTATATCTTATAGGAAGCAATATCTTTTCCTTAACACACCACTTTTAAAAACTAGAAAAATGTAAGGCAAACAGGCTTTCTTGCAGGAAGTTGTTTGCAGATGTTCGTTCTCAGGCCTCTTCCCTTGTCTTGCATGGCTTATCTGTTGCATCCAAATTACAGAACAGTTGCTTGAATCCCCACTGGTTTGTTTCACTCAATGTCATGCTAAGGGAAGACCTGTTAGGTGTTGGAAATGTGAGAAAAGCAAAACAGTGAGAAATCTGCAAAACGTGCATTTCCTTGACACAGGGTGCCCAGAGCAAGAATAGGATGGGAAGGAGGTCCAGTGATTTGTGTTTGTCGTGGTGCCAAGGAGGAATGCGAAGCAGGGTGTAGGCCCATTCTTTCATTCAAGGACAGATATATCTCCTGTTCTACTCTTTTCTCTTGAAAGATGATTTTTGTAGCAACCTTACAACTTTGTGCCTCATCCTCCCTTTTTTCCCACACAACCTAGCTGCACCCATCGCACCAAGTTGACGTTGCTTCTCGTCCTCCCTCTTTTTTCCCCACAAAAAACAGCTGTACCCCTTGGCACCATCATATGAATTATGTCATTACTCAAAAAACAATGACTTGACTACAGTCCCACCCATTCACCCATATGTATTAGGATAAATAGTGCCCCAAGTTTGTACCTAACTTGGAGGGACAATAATCCAACACCAAATTGGAGGGACAAATTAATGGGTTTGTGCCCTCCCCCCCCACCCCCCCACCCCCCCAAAGGGATGCCTTTTGGTAAGACTTGCTTCGCTATGCCAAGTGTTTACCCGGGAACTCTCTGTGTGTGATTGCAATCCTTTTCCTTTTGTGTAGTGCTATAGAGCCAACCTGCAGTTTTTGCATTTATCACAGGCAATCTTAAAGAATCTGTAGATGTTGCATGAAAATAAACCATACTATTTGTGAATCTGATGGCTTCTTTTTCATGCAACTGGACCTACAGCACACAGGCTGTTCAGACATCTGGGTCAGACCTATAGTTACAGTCCCAATTGGCCTACCTATTAAGGGATAAGTCCAGTCACCCCTGGCCTCTCTAGTCTCTGAGGACCAGCTAGAACGCCAGGGGATTCATCTTAAAAAATTTATTCTCACCTTAAATGCAACGGTAGCTTATAGGCAAAGTTAATTGTTAGTCTAATTAAATTCTTAACAGTCTAATCAAATACTTATTATTAGTCAATTTACAATGATACTAATATTTATGGTTGCAATTATATGCAGTTAATGGACAAAGAAACTCTGTAGCTTTTATCCTTTTCTCTGACGTTATGCTTACCCTTCTACTGCACCTCTGGATCCTAGGGTTAAAAGCTTCTGTACAGCAAGGGCACATGGCTCGGCAAGTGGTTAGCGTCCCAAGTCCTTTACCAGGAGGAGGAGGATGTAGGCTGTTTCTTCCTCTGTTTCAGTTTCCATATATGCAGTCATTTCTATGTTTGCCAACATGCTCGACAGCCTGCTTTTTCTTCACTGATCTGTAGTTCCATGTTGCATCCAAATTTACCATATCTGGTTTATATATAATGTCACACAATGGTACAATGCTAAGCAAATGAAACAAACTAGGTTAACAGTCACTGTATTATTAAATAATTTCTATTACAAGCAAACAAGCAAAAGGAAAGGGCTAGGTAGGTCAAGTTCAGACAAAGCCTGAGAAGCCCTGAAGCCTATGCTGTCTGTGTGATGCAAAACCTGCTGCCTGTTACAAGCAAGGCCATCACCATACCTACTGGTCTACAAGGCTTTGGGTGTTGAAGCACCTCCACTGGCACAATATTTTATGTGTCTCTCTTTGTGGTGCTCAAAACCCACTCCAGCAAGGATGATGTCAGTGATGCCTACTGCTGCCCATGGCCCATTGGAGGGGACATGGGGCCTTTGCCTCCATGGAGGGCAGCTGGCCTGTCACCAACATCCCTGGTGATGTTCCTCTGTTCCGTGCTTGAGATTTTTCCTCCAGTTTGTGGGTATGTTGTTTGCTGTAACCTATTCAAGGTAATTTTAACCTTTTAGGCTTTTTTCTCTGTATATTCATCTAGGAGGAGTGGAACCCTGAGGGGACACCGTTTCATTTTGGTGTAATAGGGTACAGCCATGCTATTTTAATAAAGTAGGCTCTGTGTGTTTCCGTATGCAGGGAGAGGTGAAAGTAAAGAGAATGCTTAAGACATGTAGCATCTGTGAAGTAATACTTCATCCCTCCCTTCTTCATGGAGATGTGAAAGTAAGGCATCCTCAATTTCCCCCCCTACCCCCCCCTTTTTTTTTTTCTTGTTTTCTTTTTGTCTGATGCTGTTATTTCCCCTGTCTTTGTGTTCCCTTCCTAGCTATTAGGTGCTTCCTATTAGGACAGTGGACTTCAAAGGGAATTCTTCTGGATTCCTAAGGGTTTGAAAAGGAAATATTTCTCTATATATTTGGGACAGCCAGAGGAAGATGCTGCTGACAAAGCATACCAGTAACTGTAGCTATCAAAATTGCCTCTACTTTTGGAAGTAAGCTTCTTAACAAAAAAACCTTTTTAAAGAGGTACCTATTTAAAACCAGTTCCTGCTTTCAGTGTTGCAGGTAATAAATGAACATTATTTTCATTAGGACATGGGGTTAGTTTCTCTCTGGTGAAATGATTAAATATTATTTGCACAAACAGCCAAAAAGACAGGCTGTACATGGATATGCATAAGGCCCTTTTTTCACTTAGCTCAAGTACTACACTCACCACATACAAGCAAGACCTAATTCATAACCTGGCAGTGGTGTTATGATGGGTTTGACAGCCCAAGAACTTGTGACCTGGATTTGTAAAAGTGAATCTTACCATGTTGCTACCTGGCTTATTTTTAATGTATTAAAATTTGACTTTTAATCTAGATACTGTCATAATGATTGCAACCTAGAGAGTAGCAGCATATCACCTGGTTTATTCCAACTCACACAGTTTTCCTAGTCTGCTATGTTTATGCAGCCACTTTGGACTAAGAATGGGCTAAGAATGCCCTATCTGCATGAAATTATTCTTCTTACGAAATTTATTTATCAGGAGCCTGAGAAATATACTGTCTTGAGGTAAAAGGCAACTAAGCATCCAAATTTACCATATGTGGTTTATATATCAAGTCACACAATGGTACACTGCTAAGCAAATGAAACAAACTAGGTTAACAGTCACTGTATTATTAGAGGCAATTGTGTGAAGGAATGAAGAACAAATACCAGTCTGTAAATTCGGTGCTGTGACTCAAAAGATGGCTCTACTGAGATATTTTGGTGTGAAAAGTCATTTACGGGATTGAAATAATAACGTATTTTATGTTTTTAAAATGCAGCATATAGACAAAGGAGCAAAAATTTGGAAGATTGTATGCATGCTTCAACTCAGTTCTATTTAACTTTTATTAGTAGTATAAAACTGTGGAATGTGACAGGTTATGAGGAAATAGGCAATGTTAGAAAGACCTTTTGAATGGTAACTTCAAGCACAGTCTCTTTTCTCTCGGGTTATCAGTCTATTTAGGTGTGTTATAAATAGCAAAGATTGTTAGATAGTTTCAATAGGAAAGAGCGGGGGCAGGACAGGGAAGTAATAAGTTATATGAGATACCAATCGTATCTCTATCAACAGAAAATGACTCATGTTTCATAAAAGCCTTCTTTATACTAGAATACATTGTTTAGAATTTTGTTTAAAAATTAAACTGAACATCTAACTTCTCAGCAGCTGCAACTTCCTGGCCTGATTTCCAAGGGACATTCTATAAATAAAACGTATATTTCAAAGCCTGAATTCTCTTTAGAAGAGTCTATAGGCAGCTTTGGTGGAATATTGTTTTCCAGCACAGCCTTATTAATTTGCCAGCTGAACAATGCTTTTGCAAGGAAAGCAATAAGTATGAAGTGTGTTTTGAGTTGGCAAGTCAGAATAAGGCACCTTGCGAAAACAAACATGCAAAAGAAAAATACCTCTGAAAAATCCAAAGCAAAACTTATGCCAAGATTGCTGTTCTGAATAGCAGTGTACAGCAGCATGGTGAGATTTCAGTCAATTCACTGTCTGTGAGTAATACTCTAAATAAAGGTATAAATTTCACAGGAAATCCTGCAAGGCTTTCAAAGCCCCCACATTAACAAGAAAATATACAGTGAACAATTCAACATGATCTATGGGGAAGAAGGAAGGCTAGAAGATAATCCCTCTGTCACTTTCTTGTCACACAGGCTATTTGCACATACTTAAAAGAACCTATTTCTTTTCTGGTGCCTTTGCTGAGATGCCATATAACTCCATAATACAGAATGCATCACAGGCACTGGAAGGCGGGCCTTACCTAGACACTAGAAAAAAGGGAAGTCCTCTCTGAAAAGGCTTCCCCACCCTTTACTATTAAATTCTGGTATCAGGGGTGAAGGTTCACAATATCTTAGGAGAAACTGAGCTACCTCGGAGCCAACAGAAGCAGAAGGTGGACACATCATCCAGTGCTTGTTGGCAGGCTGATTTAGTGTAGGGAAAGAAGACCTCACCCCAGTGATATTTGTCTATTTGAAATGTGTATGGATATACACTTGTTTTATCATTTACTTGTTTTAATTGCATATACTTAGCCATAATACTGTATGAGATCTGGTGTGTCTCCTAACTTTAGAAATGGCTACATCTGTACTATTAAATAAATGGGTCAAGTACAACTCCCTGGTCAAATGGCACAACATAGTGTGGCTTGTGTCTGTGCACTTAAGCTCTCATCCTTCTTCATGGCTCATGCCTCTGTCTCCCCCAGATCCTGGTGGCTACATTCAGGCTGTTAACTATGAGCAGTGCCTTGCATGACCTATCCCCTGCACTAAGGCAAAGCACTGAAGGAGAGTTTAGCCTTCAAGTGAGACATTACTGTGCCAGGGAACATGCCAAGGGTGAGAAGGTACAGACGACTGTGGCCCTGTGCTCAGTCTCTGTGTCCTGGCCTTGTTCTGTTTACTGGTATAGACAGAGCATGTAGTCAAAGACATCAGGATGAGAGCTCAGCACTGAATGCTTTTAGCACACTAGGAACATTGGCAATGTTTTTCTCATGCACCACGTCTGTGCATATGCTCATTCCCTTCCCCTTGTTGCTTTCCCCAGCCTGCAGCCTACCTTTTCATGAACATCTGAGAGAGATGGTCCATGCAAAAAGCCAGCAATTATATTTTGTCCTGATCATGTCCTCTAATAATTGGAAACTTTTCTTGAACTTTAATCTGCACAGCCATATGAAGGCCAGGCACACCTGGTCCAGGAGCACCAGTCACAGACTTGGAATGAAGGACTGAGACTCTACCACCCTTTAAAAAACTTATGTTCCTAGGAGTGTACAGGACTGCAGAAGACTATATGTTACCCTGCCAAGGAGCCTGCAATAGTGTGTGTACTCCTGTGAACTTCTGTAGAAATCACATAGTTTAATTTTTTACTTGGTCTGATTCCAAGGGAATACAAAGCTCTAATCCAGGTCACCCTGTGTTACACACTGGTGACTTTCCCACTGATTGGTAGTGTATGCCTCTGGGATACAAACAAAAGCTGTGAGCAAAAGTAAAGACAATTTCATTAGAGTGGAATAATGGTTATCACAAGTAATAAACTGGAACTGAGTATTCTTTCCTGTTAATGTGGAAGCAGTGTAGGTAGTAATACCATCACAGAAAAGGCAGTGGTAGAATGGATGGATTTGCTATATGGGTGACTAAGGTGAATTCTCTCCATTTTATGTTAGTGGGTTCATAAAGTGAAAAAATGGTCCCCCAGTGATCTATGAATTCATGCCCTTCTGTCTTCCAGCAAGACAAGAGGTCCCTAGTGCCTGAATCATTTTTTCAAAGTACTGTATAGGATCTAAAATCACTAAAGTGTTTGAAAACTTTCCCAAGACTAAATTTGTCTGTCCATCATGGTGGAATCCTGGTGGAGTGGTAAGAATTACTTTCATGGTGTCCTGGGCAAGACCTTGGAAGCTGAGCGTGCGGTTTGGTGTCAGCCAGCAATCCTCTGGGCACAGGTTGGTTAAGACATGCAACCCACGAATGTCATCTAGAGGAACTGTCAGTAACAGGGTGTGTGCTTGGAGTTTTAATTCTTTTTATCGTTTACAAAGCAATTAATCAAAGAGAAGTTGTCTTCTTAACAGAATTCTGCGGTGAGTTGTCTTCACCACTCAAAATCCAGAGCATGGATCTGGAAAATCGGAAAAAAAGCACAAAAACATGGACATAAAACTATGAAAGGGTGAGGAGGCATGCAACTTCACAAACTCCAACACAGGAGAGCTGATCCTGCTCACACAGATTAAGGATGAACTGTCTACTGGCTTTGAACCAAGAACTGGTTCAAAATTAAGATAATAGGAAAATTTCCTTTTATTTGCCTCTTCCCCCCCTAAGTGTTTATTATTTTGCTCATTTGAAAGTCTACTGTCTCCATTCTAAGAAGGTTTCTTTTTTCCTAAATCAAAAATGTCTTATGTTCCTCAAGTGCAATTAATTTCCAATAAAATACTCCATGTTCCATATCAACCCTTAATATTTTCAGACTGTAAACATGACGGGTTTAACAGATATATACTTGTTTTCTATTAGCATGAAGCTAAGATTGTGAGGTAAACATTTAGCATGCTGTGGAGACTGAGCCACTCTTTCTGTGTCCATGACTTTGCTCTGTGGTGAAACTAAAGTGCCAGAATAAACCAGGAAAAGCACCTCTTTCCTGAAGTGGCTGAGATCTGAACAATTGTAGTTTTAACATTCAATGAAACAAATAAAAAAAGATGCAAAATATAAAATCTATCAATATCAAAAAAGTGCTAAACTATAATAAAATATCTTGTAGCTAAATATTTACTGGAGAACAAGTGACTACCTCGGAAAAGAGAGGTAGATGAGAACTATACAGAAAAAGCTAAGCTAGTACAAATTGTCATTAATTCCTTTATGATGAGTTGTGACACCATGGACATGAGCAGCCACAGACTTGAAAAATGTCACTGACTGGAACTCTGGGTGAATCTCACTCCCAAGTTCCCTAGCTGGCTCATAGGCAGAGATCAAGGGATTGCAAACCTGCTGTTTCTTGGTATTGTGATAGAGGGCAGATGGAAGTCTCCCATCGGTTTACTGTTACATCAAGTCACAGTATGAAAATGATTGAGATCATGCCTTATGTAAACTCTTGACCAGTTCCGTGCTGAGCTATGGGAAGGCTGGGGCAGAAGAGCTGCTTTGTGTGCTGACTGGGTATAAATGAAATCCTTTTTTACTTTCCTGATCAGAAGTTCTGGTTGTACCTATTGGGCCATTACCTAAGCCTCCATAAACATGCCAACAAAGAAACCCCCTTGTTATTCAATTCCTGGTTAGTGACTGAAGCTGTTTTAAGTATTTACAGCAGGCTGTGTTTGGACCCTCAATGGATAAAAAAAGCAATTGTTTTATTTAAAGCTTATGTCTCTAAAAGAAACATGGAATTGATTCATTGTTCCAGTTTAGGAAAAATGCAACTTATTATGAAAAAATCACACTAAAGGCTTTAAAAATTATTTTAAAAATAAAACCAAACAAATAAACCTATAACTAGAAATACATTTGTAGGTTCATTAACAGGAACAGCAATAAAGTAACACGGAACATAGGTTTGGTTCATTGTATGAATACAATGGGAACAAAGTAGGCAGTCCCAGATGTCTTAATACTTGGGTTGACTGGCTGACTGTATGTGTAATGTGCCATATTTCCTACCTAACACACTGTCACATAAATATCTATTGATATGGAAGATCTTTAAGTAATTTTATGATAAAAACTGATTTTAGTGCAGCTTGACTCAGAGATATTCCTTCAAATTTTCTAAAACACTCAATGTAAAGGAGTGATTGTCTGATACTAGGAACAAGGAGCAGAGCTTTTTAAGAAAGTAAGAACTTAATATTAACTTTAAGGTTAATTCAGTGCACTTAATTTCACCTCCTCAGGCATAACTAGAGAGATGGAAAAGAAATAGTAATGCGAATGGACATGAATTCAGAAATTAAAATGTCTTTGCAAGAAAATTGTATAGCCAAACTGACCTTTGTTGATGGAAATAATTTGGTAGAGAGCTTAAAAATAGTAAGGTGGATCCAAATGGTCTTGCATTTGGATCCCAAGACTGCAGCTTGGTTTCATGTCTAACACTGGACCCAGCAGGCACACACTACACTCAACCAGAGGAATACAGCAGGACTGCTAAAGCTAAGGATCTGCACCAGTCATGACTTAAATCTTTATTTGCCTAAATAAAAGAATTAGTCTTGTTCACCGACTATTGACTAAATCAGATAAGGCAAAAATATTTATCTGAATAAGAACAGACAGATTATTTTTTTTCTTATTCTTTGAGGTGACCATAAGCAAATTACTTTTTTTTTTTTTTTTTTTTTTTTTTTCCCCAGAAAGCATATAACATGGTTTTGTATTCATCTCAGCAGAGTGCATTTAATTGGGTTCAGCACTGCCATAAGTTGACAGCACAGATTTCTGGTTTAGAGCCAGTTAATGTTTACTGCAGATGTATTTCAGGACTCTTATAGGCCTGCAAAAATGGAGCTGCTGAGGGACCCAACAAAGAAATATATTTGTGTTCCTGGTGGAATAAATAACCTCTAACTTGAGGTATATCAGATTACTTGACATGCTTCACAGGTCAATTCATGGAATAATGTCAGCTAAAACCTCCCAACAGCGATTCTCCATCTCTTTCTCTTCCATTAACTGGGCGAAAAAAACCTAAACCAAAACAAAAACAAAATCAAAGGGTGGGGGAGAGACAATAAAAATCTGGCAGCTGTAGTCTTTTATTCAGAGGAGATTCTGGTTGACTTGTGGTGAACAGTTCATTGTCCATTGTTTCTGCTGACTTTTTCTTATGTTCATAGATTTTCTCATATTCATAGATTTATTCCTGTAGTTTTACTACCTTAGTAGCTAAATTATGGATTATTCATTACATTTAGCACTTTTAATGTGGTTTCTTTGCCCTCAATTTAATGTGTATACTAAAACAGGTTTACTGCAATATGTGAGCACACATACGAATTATGATTATTTTTTAAGTACCAGCAGCAGTGCTTTTGTTAAGAACTTCAGATCCTGACAATTGCACCTGAAATATGAGTAGCAAAATTTCAGTGTTCAGTTTGTACGGCACCTGGAACTAACTCTGTACTAAGAGGTTGCTCTCACTATCTGCATTGTGTATCAACTGAGAAGTTTAAGAGACAAGATTTATTTCATTCCTAGGAGCTATTATTAACTCATCCTTTGTGTAACAGATATTGAAGTGTTATTCATTAATACAAAAAATATTAAATACAGAAATATTAAAAAGTTGACAGACAATTCTGTACACTTACAGATGTGTTAAATATTTAATATATATGTGAAGGTGCTAAAAAAATACCTTATTATTATGTGCAACATTTACTGAGAGCAGAGCCACAGGAAAACTACTTTATTTCATTTTTTTCTTTTATACAAACTGGCAACATTTTTAAAACAGCTCTTTCACATCAGTTCTGTACATAATTATTCTGTTTTGGCTGGCTAGTATCATTTGCTGAAATACCACTTCTTATCTTCCATCTCTTTGCTGGCTGTTCTCCACTTTTCAGCTACTCCTCTGCATCTTCTGACCTGTTGGACTTCTTTGGAAGATGATTTATAGTGCTTTAGATTGTCTTTTTATGCTGTCTGGCTTTTTTATTTATTTATTTTTTTATTTTTATTTTTTTTCCTTAATAGTATGCCCCACTATTTCATTAGTAAGGAGCATTCAGGTTTTTTTGTGAATAACTGCGAAGGTGGCACTCAGTGTGTTGCAACTGTCTGTCAGTGATGAAGGAATAAGGTTATTTAGTTTGGAGCCATAGTTCTTAAGACATTAATTACTTAAGATTTTTCTTCTGTTACGATAGAAAGCTTTCCATGCTTGCATTTCAAAGTGGATGCCTTACTGTTTTCATTGTCACCGGTCTATAATTGTTCTCTGACACTAAAAGCAAGAAATATTCTTTCTTTTGCAGGAAATAGTATAGAAGAATGTCTCCTCATGAGAAATTGATAGAGGACAGTAAGGGATTGTTATAATTTTTCTTCTTTCTTTTTAAAAAAAAAAAAAAAAAGAAGCTGGTTTTAATAAGAACCTGGAATTACTCATGTGTAGTCCATAAAGGCTTTTATGATCTTCAAAACAGGGAATACTTTTTATTCCAGCTGAAGTCACATACCAGAGTGATGAGCATCAGAAACTCTAGAGAGTCAGGAAGACAGATGTCCTATAACGTTAAATTCTTTTCTTCTCCATGTTGACTTTTTTCTGTAGAACATACTATGGTGTGGCATTAGATCAAACTCTCACCTTTAAGAGTAAATTGAAATCATTATCTCAGGCCATATTCTTATTCTCCCTTGCTTTAATTTCTAGGTTTACATGTGTTGTCAAGCTCAACAAGATTATTTCTGTTGTGAGACCTAAATACAACTTTATCACAGTGTATTAAAAAACATGATGATGGTTATTTGGTTAGCCACCAATTTCCTTTCTCATGCTCTCAGTCTTAGATTACTAAACTATCATCTGGCATTCTCAAGACATGCTAACTAATTGCCCTGTAGTACACAAATAAAAAGCACATTTTACAAGTAATGTGTGGGACATACTAACTAATGTCAATACATATGGTGCCTGGATACAGCTTTTATTTGTGTTTAGGGTTATTTAATTAACTTCTTAATTGTACAGAGAAGTGAAGCATACGGTCCAAAGTCTAGTCAATGGAAAAACTGTACAGACTGTAATGGACTTTTGCTGGGACACCTAATGCTATGGTCATCAACTATATTGTAGTTGCAACGTAAAAGATGAAAATTAAAAGGGGCTTAGATGAAGTTGAAGGAGGCTGTGTGAAGAGGGAGGATGTCATTAGGCATACTAGATTAATGAAAATATATTTGTAGAGAGCTTTGTTTAACATGTCACATAGAAAAGAGCCTTTAACAGCTGCTCTGGTGAACAACGTTGTTAGTCTTTCTAGCAGGCTAAGCATCTTCTTCATGTAGAAGAAGAACTATATGTGGTAATGGGTAGTGATCTCTGCTTTATACTGGTCCTTATGTTTTGGGGGTGCCAGCTGCAGGAAATGGTAAATGTTTGATATCAGATACGGCTCAATGTTCAAACGAGAGACAGAAGGAAGTACAGAAGGCATATAGGTAATGTTCAAAAGTGAGTCATGGCTTCCTCTGTAAAATTCTAGAAACACATAGTGTAGAAATTCTTCTAATGTCTGAGTTAACTGAGGAAGATGGCTGGGGCTGAGGCCTCTACACTTAGAGATGTTAATCCAGGAAGAAGAGTACTCTACATTCATCTGCCCTCAAGCTATGGTGAATTACCATCCAAGAGGAGAAGGGGAAACAGAACAATATAGCAAAACTGTGAGATTTAAGGAATTCATAACTCCAGCTAAAACATAAGTATGTCATCCAGCTTCACTAGGCTGCCTGTGCAAGATGGGATGGGGTCATCAGCTGGGGTTTTTTCATACTCAGAGGTACAAAATATCCACAAAACCTTAAATGTATGCTGTCTATTCTAATATCCTCTCAAGCACGTTTAGGATAGGTGAAAACATCACGGTATTAGTGTATCTTTTACCATGGTTGTGTCTGCCATACCTGGTTTGTGGTGAAATGAGGGAATTTAATGTAAAACATCTCATTTTAGCATTGTCATGAGAAAGGATCAAAATTTTAAAAATCATTGATAAACTGGACAGCGATCTGATGCAGTTCAAGAATATGGTGAAAGACCATTTTAGTAGAGGTGAAATAATCTAAAGGAGGGCTTTCCACACACAGTGATGTGGAAATAGCTGTCCAGGCTATACTATCATTTTCAAAGCACTGCTGCCACTTAACTATACCTCAGCGTGTCTAGGAAACTAGGTTTTTGTTATTCTTTTTCTCTCCACATACTTGATGTTACAGGAGACATTACAGATCATGTATAGCATAACTGAGATGTCAGATGGTAATTCATGGTATTATCTGGGTAGATTTACTTAATTTGCCCAGGAAAAAAAAAAAAAAAAAAAAAAAAAGGAAAACTGTGGTCGGAGGATATTAAATGAAAGGATCCATGTACTGCCTACTGCCTTGACAACGCGGAGCCAAGCATGAGTTATGATGTGCAGAACTGTTGGGTGGTAAAATTTCCACTGTATTCTCTAACGGTGAGGAAAGGGGAGAGATGACAATGAGCACTGAACCCACCCAACAGCACTGAAAATTCGAAGGGTAATGAATGCCTGGTGCAGGAGGTGGAGAAGATGCAGAGATGAGGGAAGGGAACCAACAGGCACAGAGCTGGCAGCCTCTGTTCCCTGAGACTGGAGGCAGAGGCAACCCAGAGCAAAGTAAGGTTTTCCTACTCTTCTCTGGAGTCATGACTGATGGCTTGCTGCCTTTTGTGCTTATCCTTGTAGGTGCAGAGACTTCTTGCTCAATCTACTTTGAACCTGCAGCATGAATTAAAGCAGTGGGAAATTTATGCATGTCATGGATAGATGAGCTGCCTTGTCTGAAGCAGAGCCATCTGATAAGGTCACTGTATCTGTTTGCCAAAATATTTTTTACAGAGGCAATGGTTTACTGAATATGAATACTTCCAAAGACCTGCTTAAACAAAAGCTGTGAACTTTAATCGGCCTGCTTCATTAGAAGCCAAAGGTTTACATTTGCTGTACTGAGTGGAATTTTTTGCTGTCCTAATCTGACTGGAATGGAAAATAAGATAAAATTTTCAGATTTAAAAATTAAATTAAAAAACATCTTTTTCAGCAATTAGATAGCTATAGATGTGCACACACATATACATAGGTTGAACACCACCTCTTTCTACACTACTCCAGAATTTTGCTCTCATGCTGAATCTCTTCCGACTTGTTGCAAAAGGGACGCTCAACTCCTCTGCAGTGATGATGTGGTGGATTTGATCTGCAGTCTAACAGAGTTAAGTTGTTTCATGAACCACAGCTTAATAAGAAAAAAATACTCAGGATGTTTATTTGAGTGTTATTTACCAGACTTCGTTTATACCAGTACCAAATCCATCTAGTCCATTGGATTTTTCGAGATTATGTGCAGTCGAAATACTAAAGACTAAAGATTTCCTTTACTTCAGTACAATCTGTTCCTAACCTAGTTTTTACAGACTTTTATGGTAGCTACCTTATGGTCCATTAGTCCTTCAGAAAAGATGATCCAAGTTTTATAATCCCTCCTTTTTTTTTTCTTTTTTTTTTTTTTTCCCTCCCAGATGATTTTTCAGAAGCCAGGAGTTTCTCTCAAAAATCTCTTTCTTGACTCATTATTTCCTGGTAATTCTGAGCCGGTACTTTCTTTTTTATTCCAAGAGTCTGGAATGCCACAATATTTTTCATTCAGTTTTTGAGGAAGAGCTGTCTGGCTGTCATGTAAAAGTTCAGTGGCCTTTTCCAAAAATTCATAATAACTTTAGTATTTTAATACACCAGTGTTTCACTTAAAACAATGCATATAGGTTTTTTGTAACAGTGATGGTATGGAGATTTAAGGGAAGTAAGTTGTGTAAGGATATATTGCCTCCCCTTCTACAACTTGCTTCTCTTAGAAGAAAAATTAAAAGAAAATTGCTTCATACAGTGCTGCCTTGTGTCCCACAGTAACTGCAAGAATATACTTTTAATAAAATATTTTAGAAGAGTTCCAAGTCACTCCTGAAAGCCATTTCCTGTCAGAAGTCCTCTTCTCACCTGTTTGTTGCCCCTCTTTTGCCCTTCTGAGCTCACTGGAATAATGAATAACTTTTTTTTTTTTTTTTTTTTTTTTTAATTCTGTGAGAGTGGTGTCTAGCATACTGTAGGTATTGACATCAGGACACAGGAAAAAGTGTCACATGGAACTGGAGGCCAGTATGTCCAAGACACGTGTTTGCATGAGAAGGAACGTGTCCCTAAACCTCACTTCCATCATCCAGTGCTTCAAGGAATTATGGCCATCAGATTGCAACACACATCTTACTGTAAAACCATAAACATGCAGGCGTGGCACTCAGTGTCCACTAAATATCTAGATGAAATCAGCAAAAGTGGCCTTGTTCACCATCAAATAAAACACAAAGTCCCTAATCCAATGTGTTTTAGAAAGCTAGCTATTTTGCTGAATGAAACCCTCACACTTTTTTGTCATGGACTGACACAATGAAAGAGGTGTTAAGATATCTTTGCTATGAAGGAAGTTTACAATATGAAGGTGCTCCACAAGGATAGTTTTCAAGCTGCTTTTTATCTGGGATTTGGTCTTGAAACTCCAAATAATAAGATATTGAAAAAAAAAAATGCTGTAACTTGAAAAAAGTCTCTAAGAAATTAACTGTCTTAGAAAAGCAAACAAACAGAAAACCACTGCCAAATGTTCTGCCTCTCACACTCCTTCACATAAAGCCCTCTGAACAAATCAAAAAGAAAATATTTCCTCTGCCCATTTCAGGCTGCAAACTAGACAACCCCTTTGCTTTTTATTTTGGTTAGCAGCTTGGACTCCCTTACTCCACAACTAACCTGAACAAATATTATGCCTTAGAACACTTCAAGAGAACAAATTCCAAAACAAGCAAAGGAACAATAGACAAGTATTTTTTTCTCAAGAAAAAAAATAGGTAATTAATTATCCTTCTAAGAAGGATAGATAATTTTTAAGGCATTTTTTTGATCAACAAAAGTACAATTTATATAAATTTTTAAGTCAGGAAGGAAAAAAGAAACCCATACACAGTAGTTTTGAACTAGCTTCAGACCTACTGTGCTGTGTACACAGTGTAATGATATCCTTAGTAAAACAAGGATTTGCTTATACAGCCCCGTGCTGCATAGGAACTCTGTAAATACTGGAATTTTACATAATGTAAAAGTGTCACGCTTTATAGAGGGTATTACGTACTTTTGCTACCAGGAATGAAGTTTTGTGGTTAGTAAAAATATTCATCTATAGACCTGTTGCTGGTGTTGAGCAATGTTGAATTTTAGAATACTTGTTTAAGTTCAGACTCTTGCATATCTCCTGCTAAGCAAAATGTACAGTCACGGCAGTACTTTCAAGGATGTTGACCCTTTCCAATTCCTTCTGATGATATCCTGATAAAGACACAGCAAGTGCCTGCTAATTTCATGGTTCCTTCGAAAGTGAAGGGAAATAAAAGGCCCCATTACATATCCATAAGAGCTCCCAAAATCTGATTAAACTTTGGCTGTGGTGGACAGCTTCCCTGGTAGCTCCAAGGTACAGCTCATGTTGTCTTTCTGAAGAGGGACAGAAAGGTGTCTTCCCTGAATTCCCGGGGGACTGCAGTAGCCCACACACACTGCAGCTTTTGCACAGTGATCCAGCCTGGGAGTTTCTTGCATTTGATGACTATAAGTTTTTGTGTCACTTGTTACATTTTGAGAGCTGCTCTGGGGAGTTCCAGTCTTGTTAAATGCAACAGGGGAAAAACAACTCTGTGAGAAGAAGGTTTGCTACTCAAACTCAGTGATCATAGCAAATGCCATGGCTGGCAAAGAACAAGTTCAGGACTTTGACATCTCTCCTTGATCTGCAGGTCTCTTGTCATTTTTGAGCACAAAGTTTATGTGGCTAAGAAATTCCTTAGGATGGCTTGTGCTCTTTCTTTATCTGTCATATTGTCCCCTAAAAATCTAACTAGAAACCGAAGATTCACAGCCCTGGTACAAGGCCTGGTTGTCTCCAAGGAAATACACTTAAGTGACTAGAAGGCTGAAGAGAAGGATTGGATCCACTTGTTTGGGGATTCAAGGTACATGTACCACAGGACCCCCATATTGGAAAAGGTGCTAAGCATGCGATCTCCATAACAACAATGTACTTGGAGGCATATTTACCTGGATGAGTGCAAACAGTCACACATTCTTTTTCCTCATGATTTGTGCTATCCAGGCACAAGCTGACTTGGGAGTCATTTAGTTAAGCTGTTGTGTTAGTGTGTATGCCAGAATACTCATTAGCTAGTACCCACGATTGCATTAACATTGCTGCCCTACTTCAGCATGGGGCTGGCTTGCCTCCAGCAGGTGCAGTCAGTGCAACAAATACCTGAGTGTCTTACACCAACAGGAATGAGCAGCCCACAGGAGAGGGAATTGGAAACCCTGTTAAGTCCATGAACAGCAGGGAGACGCAGATGGTCAGCACCTCTGAAAATCCTAGTACTTATTCAGGTTTCTTACCATGGATCTAGATGCATCATTTTGGGTTTCCTATCCCTGATTGTGTTGTCTCCGTTTCTCACCTGGATATCTTCACTATTTTCAGTGTTTTTTTCTGAGCAGATCTTTCTTTCTATCTCTTACTAGAATATTTTGACTGATACCTAACCCAAAACAACTTTGCTATTGCAGTAGAAGAAGAGAGCATTGCTGTTCCCAAGGGAACATTCTCTTCCCACAATTGTATCAAGATGCTTCTGAGTAAAAACTCAAGGTATGTCTTTTTAATTCGACACAGCCTTGCGTTATGTTTTCCTAACACCCTGCCTCATACCACTCTTCTGTCTTTGCCTTCCTGTCTGCAATGATCTGCCTTCTGTGAATTTTTGTCCTTTGAAGTCTTCCCCATTCTGACACTAAGAGTGAGATCCCATGAAGTGTGAACATGACAAACAGATCGTGGAGTCTCAATGTAATGTGTTGCAAAGGGAGCAGGCTCTGTTGGGTAACTGAGCTGTGTTTCTAAAAACATAAAAAATACATTAAAAAAAGAAAAAAAACCACCAAAAACTGAAGAAGACCAGCCCAATACAAACTGATTCTTTTTGTGCTACTTTTTGGAGGCTTTTTGGCCCCATCTTCAGGAATAAAGTATGTGGTGAACCCAGCTAGTTAGAAATGTAGGGCACTTGCACACAGTGTATTAGGAACTGAGTACAAAAATGGTTTTTCTGTTTTTCCATGAGATATATGGGACCCAGGGAAGCAGGGCTAACTACTATGTGCTTATGTTGCACTACTGCCTTAATAAACATAAATAAAGAGAGATTCTGGACTTTGGGTGTGGTCCTCCAGTGTGCTGGTGCCCCCTTAGAAATAGCAAGTGTCATCCAATTCCCACAGGGCTGGAAAGGGAGATCATCACACAGTAGTGTCTGATCTCCAGAGTTAGAGTGTTTACATCCACATGTGACAGACTGATTTTATGAATGTTTGGTTTTCACCCAGCAACTTACAGCATCACAGCAGAATCAGGTTGAACACTGATGAGCTGGGGCTGATGTTATTTTTTCTGGACTGGAATGTGAATCTAAGTACATATTCAACAGTAGACTAAGATACTCAAGTCAGTGCTAGGTCCCTTCTAACCCTTACTTGCAATACTACTTTGAGAATTACTTAGTTTCCTTTATTTTCATTTTTTCAGATGCTGAAAATACTCTCAGTGTAAAGTGCTTTGATAGCTTCCAAATGGTATTTCTGTAAGTACACTGTAGGTTTATTATAATACTGGACTTTGGATTTCACTCTAGGGAGAGTGCATTAATTATGCAAAGCAGGCCAAAATTTAGCAATGCCAATGGAGCTCAATCTCTTAAAAAAATCTGAGCGGTGTCTTTGGACTGTTTCTCCTATACTTTTGAGATGGCTCAGAGATGACAATAAATCTGTTGTGCTCTTCAAGTTCTGGGTTGAACATCACATGCTCTTGATAATTTTAAGGGTGGATAAGTGGAGATAGACACTGCTACTCACTGAAAAAGAGTGGGATGACAAGTCTGTGTCTTCTCTGTGTTGGATGCACCCATGCTCTTTTCTGTCCTTAGCCTTGTAAGACACATGAAAAATCCGTCCTCACATATGGGACCAAAGATCAAGTGGATCCTTCTAAGATTGATGCAGTTTTTAAAAGACACTGAAAGGAATGTTCACCTGGACAAGTAAAGAGGTAGCACTGATTTTCTGTCTGCCATCTAGTGGAGGGTGATTGTACCCGATAGCTCAACAAGACCTGGAGACCTGGAGAAATCTCTCCAACAGTGCCCAGGGAATGTTAGAAGGACCAAGAAAGATGACCAGAAATTTTGGGTACACTATCCCTTTGCAGTGCAACAGGAAGGGGAATGTGAGGAAGCATTCAGCCTACAGCTTGAGCAAACTTCAATGTCAAGAGATTCCTACTGCCACAGGACAAAGGGAAAGTATTCAATGACTCCTGCAACCTCAGGACTGAGGTAGAGCAACTAGAGCATTGTTTCTGCGTGAGGATCTTGCGAACATCATAGACTAAGATCTCCAGTCTGAATTCTGACAAAACTTAGATCCTAAATCTGTGGCTCAGGTCTGTTTATGAAAAAAATATCTACCTGCCCAAGTGAGCGTTAAACTGCTTCTAGATTTTTGTTCTTTGCTGTTTTCCTATGTTGTGGACAAAAGTGCAAAGCTCCTGCCAATAAGATCTTCATTAGCAAGCTGACATCCCAGTTGGGAGACACGGGAAGGAATTACTATGGCCCTGAGGAAAGAAACTGACCCAGTTCCAGAAGATAGTGATGCAGAGACAGAGCATTGGGTTTCATCAAATAAGATGAGTAAATCTCTGACAGAAGTGTTTCCAGACTTTGGAGGTGAATCCAGTTAATTTTTATTTTAAACCTAAAAAGTTTTAGTTAGAACTAACAGCATAAAAATCCTATGGCCAGAGTCGTTTAGCACTAGTGATTATGGGAAATACTCACTTTCGAGTTCGTATTCTAATTTTTTTTTACAGTAAACAGACACTCAGTACTAGGACTGCCTCATTTG
Source organism: Athene noctua (assembly GCF_965140245.1). Classification (NCBI taxonomy): domain Eukaryota; kingdom Metazoa; phylum Chordata; class Aves; order Strigiformes; family Strigidae; genus Athene; species Athene noctua. The sequence continues at coordinate 22,298,262 of NC_134039.1, forward strand.
ATCAATTTTAGATACTTATTTAGGATTAAATTAATCACACCTTAGAAACACTTGCCACTGAGAAGTCTAGGTGAGTGTCTCAAATACAGGCATATATATTTGTACAGATGTACCCCACTGCAGATTGTGATTGATAAGGATTTCCACAGTTTAGCTGTTCAGAAAGAACTTTCTCTACCCCTCTCTCTTTCAACTGGAGAGTTTTTTGAATGTTGACTATGAAATACAACATTGCCTATAAAATCATTGGGAAAGAAAACCAAAAAAAATCTTTTTTCAAACGGCTCTCAAATCAAATGAAAATTGTGTCTTCATAAAATCTGTTGCTTTAATATATATTCTAAAAAGGGAATATTTATTGTTTAGTTTAAGCAAGTAGTTTTCAACACAAATTCTTCTACAACTCTATTAGCAAGAAATAAGACAATAGAGAGTTTAGAAAGGGTAAAATATGGACATCAGACTGCTGTGTGCATTCCACATCTGTGTTATAGGTAAACACAATATGGATATAATTGAAACGTATATTCTGTTTCTTTTTTAATTTAAAATTATCTGAAAAATACTGTCCACTTGCATAGCAGAGAACCACTTAAAACCACTCTAATTTGTTGAAGCAATAGAAATTTTTAAGTGCAACCTCCCACACATGTGCCCATTCATATTCCATATCAATGTTAATTTATGCTTCCACCTAGAAAACAGTACTTTTCCCCTCACATACCTCAGATACCAAAGATGATAAGCCATTTAAAAATAGTGTGGGATTGTTTTGGTTTGTGTTTTTTTTTTTTTCCTACCAGTACTTCCTCTATATGTGCATTTCTAAGATCATACCAGGGTGAACTTTCTCCAAGGAAATCATACTACTCCAGTGTGTTTCCTAACTCTTAAGTGTTTGACTTTGCATCCTTAACATTATGTAATGTCAGTTCTGCATGTAATATACATCCTGCTGACAGTCTGAGTGCTTGCTGAGTAGCTCCCACATACCAGTTCCTGGCCAGTGAGTGAATAAGCCACTTCTTTTTAATGATCCAAACCCCTTTAAGCCCCCATTCCTTTCTCATCTCCTTAGGCAATGTAGCTGGCTGATAAGTAAGAGGTCTCAGCCCCCCCTGCAGCATTCTCACCAGCTAAGGTTAGGTGTGAGCAGCAATTTACATTTTGTAAAAAGCAGAGAGGTGATTTTATGGTGTTTTGAAAAAAAAGTAAAAATGTGAAGTGGTTCAGCTTTTGTTACTTGTGGTGCATGTTTAAAGCCCAGTAGGCACTGCATAGCACCCTAACAGCTGATTCAAACTGAGGAGAATCCATCACCACCCTGCACCAGCACCACGGTTTCACCACCCTCCCAGGCAGGAACAATCAGTACCACAGATTTCTATATCCTGTTTATGTGCTTTTTCACCTCTGGTTTCTTTTATTGCTCTTTCTGTTTCTGACAGCTGGGACTTTTGTACACACGTTGCCTGTTATTTGAGGAGGTTCAGGGGGAAAGAGTGAGTCAGTCATTCCTGGCTGAAGGTGGGGCATCCATGCAGCATCCCCACTGTGACTGAGTTCTTGTTTGGGCTGTGTTCCCTTTGAGGAGGAGGAAAATGCTCTGACAGACTGCAGTGTTATCTGAGAGATGTGATGAGGAACGAGACTTAATCCTTTTGAATTGAGCTTGATTTTGGAAGAGCAATTGTCTCAGGGTTCCCCCTACTCTGCCCATGGCCCAGGACCCCATTTCAGCCCCCTGGGGCTATCAGCCCCTGGCCCTACCTATGTCACAGAAGGGTCTGTCTCCTGCTCCCCACAACCCTGCCTGGCTATGCGTCCCTCAAGCAGGGTCCACCCATGGGCCCATATCCTGGCCCATCATCAGCCTATCCTCAGGGATGTGCCCTATGCTGGGGGCTGGGTTTGTCCCCAGTGCCCCTCACTCCTGGCCAGGGTGGTGAGAGAGGCCCTAGATGACAGGCTCTGCTTGTTTGGCCTAAGCTGATCCCCCATAGCTCCCAGCTCCCAGGGAGCCACTGGCCCATGCTGGCCCATGACCAGCTGGCCTGGGCCACGTTTTTGACACTGGTGAATTAGCTACCATGAATGAAAGTGGGTAGGAAAGTCCTCTTGACCTAAGCTCAATTCCCTCATCCACAAATCTACTCATTTTATTATCAAAGCTTAATCAAGCTGGTCAAGTATTGCTTACCCTCTGTAAATCCATGCTAATTGTTCCCAGTCATTTTCCTCCCTTTTATCTGTACAAAAGTGGTTTCTGAGAGGACTTAATGATTTTTCCAGTGACTGAAATGAAGCTGATGAGCATACAGTCCCCTTAATCATGTTTCTGAATGACCCAAAAGAGGAGTCCACAAAGGACAAATCTTTTTTTTGAAGATGGTACAAAGTTTGTTTTTCTCTAGCTAGCAGGACCTCCCCTGATCTCCACAACCTTTCAAAGACAATAGACATGGGCCTATGACACTAGCTAGTCTCTTCAACACTCTCAGACAAAGACTGATATGGGTTGAGTTCTTGTAATCAACCATTGACTCAGCCTGCAACCACTGCTGGTATTTCCTTTCCTCCTTGAACCTTGCTGTAGAGACTGGGAAGACCTTGTTGGTAGAGACTGGGACAGAGAAGGCAATGAGTACCTCTTCTCTGTCTGCTGTCACTGAATTACCTACTCCCTTCAGTAATGGATCCTTATTTTCCTTGTTCAGTCTTTCATTTTTGACAGCTACATTCCCCAAGAAAACTCTTGGTTTTTAGCTAGACTGTCCCTCTAATTTCAGGTGGTGAAGTCTCAATATCTTTAAAGTTTTTTGGCTTTTTTTATGGAATCTCAACAATTCCTTTAACCTACTTTTATGTGTCTGTATGTAAAAGAATTGCTATGCTATCTCATAGCAGCATTCTGAATTGATTTAAAGGGATTTCAGAGCCTCAGCCATAACGTCATGGAAGTATTTACACTGTCAACATTTTCTTATAGTGCACCTATTCCAGAGCCACAATCCAAATTCTGCCTGTGTAAAAACTGTTTGATGCCTTCCAGAGGAAGTTGTTTATAACTATACATTTCAATGTGTGCATTCAAACAATAAAAAATATAGGATGTTTTCAAAACAAAGGGGGGATTTAGAGTTCTTTTTAAGGATGGGATGTATCGTTGTCATATATGCACTTGATGAAACATATATCATGTCTTGTCTTCCCATATATTCATACAACATTTAGCCTGATAAGCTGTTATTCCATTTGCTCCATATACCAGAATGTATAGTGTACGTAGGCACCTGTTCCAAATTATTTCTAATTATCTTAGACTTATTTAAATTTTGTAATTATTTCTTTTCAGCTTTTATTTAGAATCAGATTCCTGTGAATTTGTCAGAAATTGCAGGAGTTGTAAACAAAGTTCCATGTGCTAACAACTGCTGTAGCAGCTGTAAACAATATGCTCTACTCCCATAATGTTCTTCAAGTTGCAATAAATTTGTTTCTCTTACTGGCTTAGGGTTTTAGCTGCTTGAAATTAAAATTTTAAAGTAACAACCTCTTACTAAATAATTGCCAAAAATTAGTGTAATAACTACCTTCTTAATGGTAAAAGTGTGCAGCCAAAACCAATAAACCTGATGAAAACATGTACACATTGATATAACTGTAAAAATGTGTTATCAGCTATTTTCTTGGGTTTTTTTAGCTGAAAATCATCCTGTCTTTCCTTTCCATGGGTAGTCCTGTGTATGACAGTAGGGACATCTACAAAGACCTATGAAGTCTGTATATGCTGATGTATGGTCATTCATTTAATCAACCTGACCCTTGTTAGTTCCCTTCCTTTTGTGCACATTACATAGAATTCAGTTAAGAGCAAATTTGGAATGGGAATCAGTCATGGAGGCCAAGTTTTGATCATCTCTTCAACTCAAAGGAGAGCCTGCTGTAAAATACTGTTTCTGACTCATCATATATCCCTTCTTTTCTGTATGTAGCCACTTTGCAGACTGTGGAAACTCAACTTTCAACATTTTAAAGACTACAGACTTTCTGTGTCAGTAAAGAACAGAAAAAGATCAACAGGGCTTTATGGCCCTTCCATCCCTCTTTATGTTCCTCTGGTCTCCTTTGCTCATCCCCATTGGTGAGGGAGAAACTGAGGCCTGAATCACAGGGCCCTTACTTCAGGTATAAGGAATGTGGCTTTCGAAGTTTAGCCAAATATGAGCTACCAAGATACAGTGCTCTTTTAAACTGTAAATAATCAGCCAGTAGCACCTTATTCCATATATCTGTAAAGCCTGACATAATGCAGACCTGCTCTTTACCACAGAACAGAGGCAATGCCACAGAACTACTGCTAGTACTGAAAACTTACCAGAATTATATAGCACATGTCTTTTGTTACAGTGCTGTGAATGGCTGTGTGAGACCAAAGAGGAAGGAACCAAGCCTCTTGTGTAAGCAAGAGTTTTGGATAGAGTCAGCAGTACTTTCATCTCCACCCTGATTAAAGAAACATTATCTTAGTAAATGTTTCTTGTTTATTGCACCCGTTTATAATCTTGCTCAGTTAAGTATCAGAGAGTTTCAATGTTTTTCTCAAGCTCATTGATCAGGAAGAATGCTAGGGAGTGAAATGGGGTGGCCAGTCAAACTTTTGTGTGTTGAAGGTACTTCATATACTAGTTTTATTTGATTATCACTAGTCAGCACTCAACAGTAGATTATATATATTTCAAATTCAAATGACTAATTGGGAAGTTATTCTAATGGACTCTGATTTCATTTCACTTAGACATGATTGCCAAGCTCCAAGAGTATAACTTGCAAGAATACTTTTTTCCCCAGTATGGGGACTTACAGTAACTTTTCAAAATACTTCAGAAAAGTTACTACTGAGAAATTTGCTTCGGGATTAGAAATACACTATAGTTTTGTACATTTATTTTGGGATATCAGCTTGGGGATATCACTCTAGTGGAGTACTGAGTATGGTTATCTTTTGGGTAGCCTTTTGGTTTTATAATTCCTTTAATAATGAATCCCCGCATAGTAGCTTTACAGGGAAGAACAGTGTTTCACAGATAGATATGTTTGTTTCCCAGTAGCATTTGCTACATTTTAGTTACATTTCCTTTTCTCGTTTGAGTCAAGGAGGATATGCTAAACAGCCTTTTGTTCCAGTTGATAGCATACGGTAATTTAACTCTGTATTCCAGGTTTTGTTCATCTTTCCTACCATCTGATACCTATACAGCACAGTGTGTCTTTAGTTTATTCATTACAAAGGTTTTTCCATTTTTATATAACCTCTGTCTTTTGGGGGTTTTGATCTTAAAAGAATGTATTTTACATATCTGAGTTTTAAACCCAAGGTGTTTATATCCTTAAATCACAGAATTCTTAAAAACAAATGTTTCCTGTGTGCATTATGGCTTAGAGATAAAAATAACTATGTAACAATTACTGCCAGTAAAATATTTTATCTTTAACAAAGGTTTTCTCTAATGGTGACAGCAATTACAGCTTTACAGTTAGGTACGTGCCAGGCCTTGAAAGTCTCAGACAAATTTCAGCTATGCTATCACTCAAGATACTTAGGTTTCAGATTTTTTTTTTTTGTTTAGGATCATATATCTGACTGTGTATTTTTCATGGTGATTGGACCAAGTAAATATGAGATCAAAGCATTTTGGTACAATCTCAAGATGTTGGTAAATAACAACAGAAGCTTGGTGTGGAACAGATATACATTCTCAATTGTTTAGCAGGTGAATAATTCCTCTGCAAATGGAAGGCTTCCAGCTCAGCTTTGTGGCACTGCAGCACAGTATAGTGTACAGTGCAGAATATGGATATTTATCTGCCTAGTTTACTGGGAAAATAATGAAAAGGAACAACACCTCGTGCTCAAGAAAAAGTGATCACCTAGAGAGGGAAGGAAGCCAGAAAAAGTATCTGAAGATTTCGGAGATGGTGAGAAACAATCTGATGGAATATTTTCAGTAAGATTTTCACTGAGAGATACTTGATTACAGTGTGTTGAATTACTAGCTTGCTAAATTATTATTATTTTCAGATAATAATGTTTCACAGAAATATACATCCTGTTTGGAGGGTAAAAATGTGAAAATTCTTGTAAGTTTCCTCTTTTTATGAATAGTATTTTTTAAGTTCACTCTTGTTTTATATTTTTATTTCAAATTTCATGGAGTAACAGCAAATCTGCCTATGGGTTTTTTCCCACAAGACTTGTTACCAAAGTGACTAAACACAGGGCACTGCCGTTCAGTTCCTGTCTGTTAAAGTTTAAACCTTAGCCACTTGGTTGTTTTGTTACATGCTTTGGACTACTGACTCTATAAAGTTACCTGACATCTATTAAAATTAAATTGTAACAGACTGATAAAATATGTCTGAAAAAAACAGGTAGAGTTAAGACCTAGTGTCTGTTAAAGTGAATAATTACTACCTCAGGTAAGTCAAATGTCTCTGCTCACACCATTGGCCTCAGCTCAATTGAAGGCCTGCACAGCTCATGGGTAGAGCGAGCTGCTCCTCAGAATGCTCTTGGGAACTGCTGTACTTTTGTGAGAGCTTCAGATGAAACTGTTTTCTATGTTATTTGTTATTAAAGCAAACAATCAAACCCAAACTCCACAAGTCTAGGAATAATCTGGTATATGAATGATCAGCGGGGTCCAAAATTCCAGCAAAGAAATTCAAGTTCAGAACTGAGGTACTAAATCAGGACATATTACAAATGGTTCTGTCTATGTATTCAGAGATATGTAATTGTATACAAGATATACTTGAAATCCAGTGAAGATTATGGTAGTACTTATTGGACTACACTGACTGGTACCCAGAATCTTAAAATAATTCATTATGAAAAAAACAATCGAGCAAATATGATAACACCATTGCAGCTTTAGCAGCAGCAAAGATAAAGTATACAAATAGACATAGTATACAATGTATTGGACAATATTAACTACAGTGAACTGATGTGTGGTGATCTGAATGCTTAGAGATGTTATGCAAGGTGGACCATTTAGAAATACACCGCTTTCTCTTGTGCTGAAAGTTCTATTTGTTTGGGGACTTGAGAATGTAGTTTAGTTTTCTAAGACTGAAAGAACAAAGATATTGGATGGAAGTCCTGCCTTCAAGAGTGCTTCAAAAAGAAGCTATTTTTTATGTTTGTTTGGTTGGTTTTTCCCCCCATCTAGGAGAATATAACATGGAAACTTAATTTAATGGGACTATACTGATCCTCCCTCCCAAAGTGTCAATGCTTGGGACTGCATTGCATGGTGATTCTTTCAGTGACACTGACGCCAATACTGTGCAGATACCATATCTAGGCAGTTGGAATGTTTGCTTTGGTTGTTTTTCCAAAACTTGGTCAAAAATAGCTGGCACATGTACATACACATGTGCCAAACCTAGAGGAGAGTGAAAGAACTCCCTGGCAGTTTGACTACCTTTATAGCAGTGTTATTTTGTGGCTTTTGTTGGCTTTTTTTTCTTATTTTTTTTTCTGCAAACTACTCCAGCAGAATAATCCTTCTACTATCAGAATCATAGCATTTGAGCAGCTGTGAACTTACCAAAAGCCTGGTACACAAAGAGGTACCACTGAGAGTAGTTTGTTTAATGATGTCTATAACACGATAATTCTTTTAAACATACATCCATATATCCAAGCCCTCTTGGAAATGAAACAGGACACATTGCTGAGGACAAATATAGAGTCCTGTTTCCCAGCTTTTGGTCTTAAAAAGAACTTTGAATTGGAATCTGGCCTCAAAGGACTAGAAAAAGACTAATGGTATGACTCTTAGAATGAGATTTTTGGGTAAGCTCTGGATTGAAATTAGTTGTCTGTAGCTGGAGGTTTTCATTCTAAACTGATTTGAAAGGCACTGTTACCAAACCCCAAGGACAGTGAAGAAGAGGGATGAGTTTCTCTATTCTTTTGTTTGTGTTCTGCAATAAAACTTGATTATTCAATTTGAATTAATCTTGTGGACATAATGGGAAGTGAGTAGAGACAAGGTACTAGGGCAGAATAAGGGAAATGACTCAGTTTAAAGTTCAGACATAAAAGACACAGTGATAAGATGCACCCCAAGATGCCACTGCAGAATTATACTATGCACATTAAAGAGCAGGCTTTTTGAAACACAAGCTCTGTAAGTGATGTGGCTTTTTACAAAAGGCTGCTTGAAGTATCTGTTTGATGGAGAAGACAGAAGTAGAGTACTACAGTGAATCTGGTACAGCTACCAGCCAGGTCTGTTGAATATGCATTGCCTATTGGAGTTATCCTCTACAGGACAGAATATTATTATTGTTGCTAATCAGCTCAAATAAACTGAAAGTGAGGTGGCAACAGTGCCATGAAATAGCATATGCAATAATTCTGATATGCACTATACTTTTATGATCCTGTGCAGATTAAGTAATCTAATCCAAACAGATATTTACATAGCAAAAACATTAAGAATGGCTGCTGATTTCATCTGAATTTGTTGGTACAGATTCAGGACACCAGCATCATGATGTCAAAAGGAGAACTAGCTAATTGTTGAGCAGGACATTATTAGATAAGAAATCACATAATATATGACCTACAAAATATGACGTTTTTCCACCCAGCCTTGGAAAATGTAAAAGTTTCCCAAAGTTCCTAAGGCAAAGGGCAATAACTGGTGCTTCCAGAAGAAAAGAGAAATATTTAAAGTGACTTTCTTATGCTTCAGCTCAGTTTGAGAAAGGATTTTGCTCTGCTCTTTTTGCTGGTTTGTGGGAATTTGTTGGCTTTGGTTTGTGTTTGGGGTTTTTTTGAGAGCACACCCCAAGACTGTTATTACTGGAAATACAGAGCTCAGTTTGTAAGAGCAGTAGAGACCCTGCTAAAGTCTTAATAAACTGGACTCTTGTGATGTTGTCTTCTGCCATACTTTATTATTTGCACAAACATGGCAAAATTTTGAGAAATATAAATGATATTACTGACAGCAGGAATTGTTTCTGTTTAAGGACAGATACTTTGTTATACAGCATTTATTTAAAACTATAGATTTTTTGAATGCTTATTTATGAAAATTTAAAACACCAAATTAGCAGTTCCTTCATAAAAATGTTTCCCTCAATAGAATCTAGTTTTCAAGAATGTCACAAACTTATATAACTTACCATGTAACTAAATTAGATACGTACCCAGCATTTTTAAGATAGTCAAATGCCATTTGGGGAAAATAGATGTTCCTGAAATAGCTCAAAAAAATCCTTGGACATCCTTTGCTTATAGATGCATGTCTCCCTATCTGTTCTAATAATGAAGATACCATAGTAAAATGAAATTACATTTTTTTTGGTGTGCAGGCTTAAGCCCTGCCGGGACCAGAGAGCACATTGCCGTTGCCCCTCCCCCACCCGTGGCCGGTCGGGCTGGCAGTGAGGCACAAACCCCAGGCTAAAATAAGAAGAAATTTAATACAACAGTGTGATAAACAATCCGAACAACAACAGTAGCAATGGTAACAACAATAAACAGCAATAACAGTGAACAAGACAAACGATATACAGAGAAATACTGGTTATGGAACAAGCCCGCCGTGAGCTCCCTGACACCAAAGCCACCAAGGAAAAAGTTCCCGCACTCGGACCTGACGCCAGCATGGTATGAATAACCCGGCTGGAGATCCCTTCCCCCTTCTCTGCTGGGGAAACTTAACCCTATCCTAGCTGAACCAGGACAGGGGGATACTTTTTTTGTTACAGGGGCTACTCAGCAAAACATTTCTGTCTGGCTCTTAAGATGGTATTTACCTCAAAAGCTAATTCTGTTTCTGGTAAATGAGAGGTCCAGTAACATGTTTTAAGTAGCATAGATAGTTGGTACCATTCCTGTAGCAGAAGGAGTCTTTTATGAATTTTAGCTGACATGAACATCATGCATTGACAAACCCAAGATCAGGCTGACAAACAGCTGGCAAATTTCAATGTAATAGGAAGGTGGTTATGGGTTCTACTGTTGGGGTGGTTTTTTGTATGATAAGTGTGGATTTATATTGGTTTTTAATATAAACTACAAGGCTTGGCTGGCTAAGCTAAATTTTGGTGAGAACAGCTACCTCTGAGAAAAAAAACTAACAAAACCAACTGCAAAGCATACTTGCTCCATAGATATAACTAGTAGGACCCAAACAAGGGTCAATATTAAATGAGACTTTCAGACACAAAGTAAACAGAAATGAATATGCCTGTGCCTTAAAGAACATTTTAGTTATATTTGTGAGCCCAAGTACGTATCTGCTGTAGACAATAACTCATCTGACAGTGACTGTCTTACAAGTTTCAGCAGAATATGTGGCTGAACACCAGTTGCAAGATACATCATCAGAGCAATTTATAATATGTATGTAGTGTTTATCAAAATATAAATATATAAAAGATAAAACATGCATACAAAAGATAAAACACACAGACAGTTAAGTAATCTGTGCTGCCTGAAAGCTAAACATCTTCAAAGAGATGTATTGTAAGGCAAATAACTTCAGAACACAATAAATGATAATCGGAGTTATAAAATAGTTTTAGTCATTGCCATCTCTCATCCCATTGCATTGACTTTCACATGTCTAAGAAGCAGCTACTTTTTTATGCTTTTAATTGGGAAAGATGAAACACAGGTCACATGGAAGGGACATAAATGAATTACAAGAGGGAAAAGTGAAAAAACTGCTTCTGTGATTGATTGTTTTCTGGGGACAAGTGGTTTTCTTTGTCTTTCACCCCTTCCTTCCCTCTTTGTAATGTCTTATTCTTTTTAGGAAGATGGCAGAAGGCATACTGATTATATTAATAATAATTAATTTTGACAAGTAAGCAGTACTTAGTACAAATAGACAAAGGTGGCTTTGGGCTATATCCAAGCTCTAGTTCCGCCAGTGTGCACCCTCTGGTAACAGTGAAAAGGAGAGACTTGATACACTGAACAGCAGCTATTTCTTCCTCCTCCTTTTAAGAAATTCAGCTTTTCTTCAGGGAATAGGTACAGCTGTTGCTCATGAAATGGTTGCAGGATGTTGACAGTCAAGTCAGGTGCCATTTTACACCAGTATTTCCTTACTCTTCAAGCTTGTGAGTAAGTTTCAGTTGAGTTACTTGCAGTTCTTGGCCCAGGTAATCTGGATAGTAGTCCAGGTGCCATACAGATCTTTTAATATATGATTTTAAAACCCTGATGGTATTATTAGAGCTGTCATTTGTCTAACCTCTGATGTTAAGAGGACATTAGTTTCTCTCTCAGGACTGGGAAGAACGCATAGTCAATGTGAAGTGCTTTTATTCTTTGTGCCTTGTAAAGGGGATTCTAGAGAACAGTGTTCAAGAGTTTTGTGGGGTTTAAGTCTTATTCCTTATGTATACTTTAATCAGGTCCTTTAAAGAGGGTTCATTTTGTCTTCATTTGTATTTACACATTGAGATGACTCCAAGGCCAATAAGAAGAGTAAGTGGTTGAGATATCTTTCATCTGCGGTTGAATTAATTTACTTTTTTTCTCAGATGGTTGCATCTCAGTCTCTCAAGAAACATATGCCTACTCTTGATAGACTGAAAATTAGAAAAAAATTGAACTTTGTCTCTCTGATCAGGAGTGTTTCCTTGCATGTGTTTGTAGCTTGTGAATACAACCAGGTCTGCAGCTATCCTTGGGTAACAATGGTCAAGGAGTGGCCAGAACAGCTTTCTTTTATTTGAGTTTGTCTGCAGTTGGTATGTGGCCTTCACTTTTGACTGCCAGATCCCCACCCCCTCATGCCTCTCTCATCTGAGAATGTGACCGTTGGCCTTTCTGTTTGAGACTGACTTAAATATATTTGGATGTAGATAAGTAGTTATTAGCTGAACTATTTCCTGATCATTATGTCATTACATTTGCTAACTCTGAGATTTTCAGCATATTCTGATATATTGGTCCTGCTCTCAAAGCTCCTATATGATTTGATAATTGACTAACCCTCTGTGTGCCAGTTTTAGACAGAAATTGGAATTACTTTGTATTGAGAGGACCTATGAGCATCTGTGGACTTTGAAAAACTTCTGGTCTCATGGACCTTTTGTCACTTAAGATATCATATATATTGGAGGGAGGTATTCTCTACTGTCAGTTCGTAGGAATGTCAAATGTGCCTAGAGCACAGGATAAATGTTTGTATGTCTTCTCTTGAACCTGAATAAGAGAAATAATTATGAATGAAAATGTACAAATGAAATTGTGCTTTAAAATGCTTCTTGGAGTACAGCTTTAAAATTGGAACTATACTTAACATAGCTATGCAACAGTCTCTTCTTTGTTATGGAACATAGTCAATACAGCCAATGTAAAGTATATGTATACGTCTTGATGAGCTCAGTAACACAGGACGAGGGATCCCAAGAGTGAACTTTGCTTTTCAAAGAGCAACTCTATGTCACTTTTGACAGACAGTCTTTGCTTTATAAAGAACAGACTGGGAAAAACTGTGTGGAATCAAGTGTCTTTGAAATGCACAGCTCCAGTTTATTTTTTTCTTTTTGTTTGCCAGTTCAAAAACGAAGTCCTAAGTCATGCCATAATTTCCTTTCTTTTATAAAGAAAAAGAAATAATGGTGATAAACTTTTTGCTGTTAATTAAAATAAGCAAATAGATGTGATCTAAGACTGAAACCCCAGAACTTCTGAGTTATGTGTCTAATTTCATGTTCGCAGTTGGTCTCCACCTACGAAATGGGATGGTAAAGAACCCTAAATGTAACTCTCACCCCCAGGCTTTGTAGATGATTGAGTCTGTCTCTGACTCACACAGAACTGTAAATATAAAGCCTGGTAAATATGAAGACCTGCAATTGGATACAGGAAACCAGTTCTATGCAAAATTCAGTGGGGCTTAATTGTCAGCTTTGATCATGGGATAGAGGCCACACTTTTCTTCTTTTTCTTCAAGTCTTACATAAATGCACTTTCAGAAAACTCACTGTCTGTGTTTTGGAACTGAGTAGGGGCCTATTTTACTTTGCACCTGGAGTGGAATTCTTTCAGGAGGACCTCTATTCTGGTTTTTGTCTTAGCTCAAGAGGCCACAGACTCAACCCAATGGCATTTCTCTGTATGTCTGTAAAACAGTAACTTCTGAACATTACATCCGTTTGCTTTCAAAACTTTAGGGAAAGTTATGGGTTTTGATAGCCAAAACCCTGTTATTTCACAGAAAAGCAATAAGAGAAAATGGGAGACATGTGAAGCTTCTGCTTTCTCTCAAGTACAGCCGCAGTTTTGGTCTTTGCATGTCAAAGGCGTGGTTAATGGCTCCTGTACAGCAGAATAGAAATGCCATGTTTAATGTATTATTATTCTGATGGGCTGCCTCCTATGAAAGTGTTAGGGTGGGAGGTGGAGGTGAAAAGGGGAGATGCCAGAAAGTATGGAAGAGTAGCATGAGGAGTTAGAATACCCTAGTAATGAGAGACAACGGCTCACCTACCAGCAGGGACAGAAAGAGCGAACAGGAGTATGTAGAGCCAAGGAAAGAGACTGCTGTTACTGGGGACAAGTGGGTTGCACAAAAGCAAATTTCTCTGGCCCTTTTGGACCAGAAAAATTTGGAGATTCAGCTGCCAAGAAAGAAGGAAAACTAAGGGAAGTTCAAGGCTGGTAAGGAGGTATTAAGAGATGGGTTGGAGATTAGAGGCAGGGTTGGTCTCCGATATCAGGAGATACCTGGAGTGTCCTGCTATGTCAGAGACGAGGAGGTGCTGTGCTGCATAGGGGAGGACTCACCACTGGGAATGGGACAGTGCAAATGAATGGGGAGATGTTTGGTATATTAGCTGGGACAGTAGAAGAGATAAAGATGTGGAAGACACACCACATCTGGGAAGGTGAAAGGAGGCTTTATAACAACATTGATTTGGACAGATGGGGAGTGTGGAGGAGAGACTCAGGAGGAAGGCAGTAAAGCTCTATGGCATGCTTCAGGCTCAGTTTACAGAAGCTACAGAGTGTGTGTGTGACCCTCTCATTAATTTCATTTCACAATGTTCCCTGCATGCCTTCCAAGTAACACATGACATCAGCAATCTTATTAAAAACCACCTGCTTGGTACATTTTATGTTCAACTGTTAAACTTTCTTAGTCCAAAATATCCAGTGCTATCTGGAACAGGAAGATAATTACTTTTCTCTAAATTTGTTCCTCTTTGTTAAATGAGTTATTTCCTTAAGGAGAAAAATGTGAATTAATATGCTTAGCTCTACATATTTAAAATTGTCTTTCAAGTATTGAGCTTTATACAATGATAAAAACATCTGTCAAAATTAACTTCTGATCCTCTTCTTGAACCTAGTCTAGCCATGTTCATGACCTGTGTTGCAGGAATGAGTGAATGACCCCTGTGCACTAGGGAAGTATAGGGTACAAATGGCCATAGAACTAGTGTGAGGAATGTTCAACACACCCCAGAAGATCTCTTTAAGCTTCAGGTTGCCCGGAGTCTTTCAAGTCAGACAGGAAGTTATGTTTATATATCCCTCAGCACAAGGGAGAAGCTGCTGTGGGACAGAGACAATATCAGCAGTTAAAATAGATCCTTCAAGAAAATAAGTAGCATTAGAAATAATTGCTTAGCTTTCCACTATTGTGGAAAAGATGCTGGGAGGCTATGCATGGTGGAAATCAGGCAGTCTAAAGCCTAGCTAGAAATTAATCTGGTTTCAGCAATCAAGCACAAAAAGAAATATTTCTATAATTATGTAAACAGCAAAAGAAAGACCAGGGAGAGCCTCCATCCCCTGCTAGACGCAGGAGGAAACATGACAACAAGTGATGAGGAAAAGGCTGAGGTCCTTAATGCCTTCTTTGCCTCATTCTTTAATAACAAGACTAGTTGTACTGAGGGAATCCAGCCTCCTCAGCCAGAAGACAGAGACTGGGAGAACGACCCCCCCCACAATCCAGGAGGAGACAGTCAGTGACCTGCTGCATCACACAGACACACACGTCTATGGGACCGGATGGGATACACCCGAGGGTGCTGAAGGAGCTGGCTGGGGTGCTCGCCAAGCCGCTTTCCATCGTTTACCAGCAGTCCTGGCTGACCGGGGAGGTCCTGACAGATTGGAAATTGGCCAATGTGATGCCCACATATAAGAAGGGTCGGAAGGATGATCTAGGAAATTACAGGCCTGTCAGCTTGACTTTGGTGCCCAGGAAGCTGATGGAGCAGCTCATCCTGAGTACCATCACACAACACATGCGGGACAACCAGATGCTCAGGCCCAGTCAGCATGGGTTTATGAAAGGCAGGTCCTGCTTGACAAACCTGATCTCCTTCTACAACAGGGTGACCTGCTTATTGGATGAAGGAAAGGCTGTGGATGTTGTCTACCTCGACTTTGACCCTTTTCCCACAGAATTCTCCTGGCAAAACTTGCTGTTCGTGGCTTGGATGGGCACACACTTTGCTGGGTAAAAAACTATCTGGATGACCGGGCCCAGAGAGTTGTGGTGAATGGAGTTAAATCCCGTTGGTGGCCAGTCACGAGTGGTGTCCCCCAGGGCTCGGTTTTGGGGCCACTCCTGTTTAACATCTTCATTGATGATCTAGACAAGGGGATCGAGTGCACCCTCAGTCAGTTTGCAGATGACACCAAGTTGGGTGGGAGTGTTGATCTGCTCGAGGGTAGGGAGGTTCTGCAGAGAGACCTGGACAGGCTGGAGCCATGGGCTGAGGCCAACTGGAGGAGTTTCAATAAGGCCAAATGCCTGAGGCTGCCCTTGGGCCACAACAACCCCCAGCAGCGCTACAGGCTTGGGGAGGAGTGGCTGGAGAGCTGCCAGTCAGAGAGGGACCTGGGGGTGTTGATTGACAGCCGGCTGAACAGGAGCCAGCAGTGTGCCCAGGTGGCCAAGAAGGCCAATGGCATCCTGGCTTGTGTCAGCAATAGCGTGGCCAGCAGGGACAGGGAAGGGATCTTACCCCTGTACTCGGCACTGGTGAGGCCGCCCCTCGATTCCTGTGTTCAGTTTTGGGCCCCTCACTA
Organism: Athene noctua; assembly: GCF_965140245.1. Classification (NCBI taxonomy): domain Eukaryota; kingdom Metazoa; phylum Chordata; class Aves; order Strigiformes; family Strigidae; genus Athene; species Athene noctua. The sequence goes on from NC_134039.1 coordinate 22,314,361, forward strand.
CAAAAAGGACATTGAATGACTCGAGCGTGTCCAGAGAAGGGCAACGAAGCTGGTGCAGGGTCTGGAGCACAGGTCATACGGGGAGCGGCTGAGGGAACTGGGGGTGTTTAGTCTGGAGAAGAGGAGGCTGAGGGGAGACCTTATCACCCTCTACAGCTACCTGAAAGGATGGTGCAGAGAGCTGGGGATGAGTCTCTTTAACCATGTAACAAGTGATAGGACAAGAGGTAATGGCCTCAAGTTGCGCCAGAGAAGGTTTATACTGGATATCAGGAAGTATTTCTTTCCAGAAGGAGTTGTTAGGTGTTGGAATGGGCTGCCCAGGGAGGTGGTGGAGTCCCCATCCCTGGAGGTGTCTAAGAATCAATTTGACATAGCATTGGGGTATATGGTGATATGGTGTAGTTGTGAATGGTCAGTGTTATGTTAATGGTTGGAGTAGATTATCTTCAAGGTCTTTTCTAGCCTAGATTGTTATGTGATTCTGTGATTCTCTTCTCCAAAAAGTCTCAGGTTTGATGTTCCTATCTGTTAAATATTAGCTTAATTTCTCAATACATAACAAAAAGTAAGAGGGACCACTCTTTTTCTCTAAGCTACTTTGGATGTTTTTTCCAGATTTTGTTTAGCTGAGACAGAAGTTCACAAATTTCTCAGTACTGAAGAAATAAGTGCAGGGGCCTGTCTTTTTTGAGGAATCTAAGTTATCATTGTAGAGTCACAGCCAGAAGTCAGATGACCTTCCTGTGGCTCCCTTGTTCTCCAGTTTTATCTGTTATTAGTGACTGAAGAGCACTTGCCTCAAGGTAGATTTTCTGTTTTGAGTGAATAGAGCCAGTTGCAGGGGGGTTTTGAACGTCTTTTTGTTTTAGCAAAAAAGTCAGGCACAGAGGCGGGCTTCTGAAGACTTATTTTAGGACAAGGAAAGGGGTCATGACCCCGAGGCTTTGCTGTTGAAATCAGCAGAACTTTTTTGGAGTCTAACTAGGATAAATGAAAGGGCATGGACTGTGCTGGTTATGTTACAAATTTTCCAGAGTGCTTTATCTGAAAAAGCCAGAAAATTATTTGCCTGGATGGACATTAGAATATGAGTTACATGAATGAACATTTTAACATAGAAGTTAAGGCTTTTCTAAGAGACAAAAATAAAAGGACTAAAAAGTGGGTACCATAGAGGCTGGTGGGGAGAAGGCACTTCTGGTAGGATGTGCAGCATGGTGGGGAAGTTAGGTGGTCTTCTGAGACCGCTGGACTCTCCTTGAAATCTGCTGCTAGAGCTCAAAATCCTGCATAGTGAAGTACCTGTGGAAAGCTTAAAACATGGGGATCAGTCTGGAAGTAATAAGTGGGTGAGATCCCATTTCCCCTGGTCTCCTCTGAATTACTTGCAGTGAGGAGACAGAGGGAATGTCTCTCTCCTTGACTGAAAATTTCTTGTTCCAGTCTTTTGGAAAAAAATGGAGTAAATTGATCTTTGCTTACACTTAACAGTCTGTAATCAATACTACTCTCCTTAGCTGCCTTCTTGTGAATGTTGCCTTTTAGACCCTTTTGAAGATGGCCCATGAGGGCATTATCACACCTAGTACAAACCAAATAATGATTGTAAATAAATCTTTATACATAAATGCCCCAAACCTCTCTAGACAAATGCTTTTTAATCTATTTCTTCACCTTTGCCCCACTATTTTCATATTTAAATATGGGTAGCTATAGTGTAAAACAGAGGTATGTATTTTTGTCCGCTTAGGACATGAGAAAGGGCACAGTGCTTTCTGTTTCAGCAGCTGTTCTCAGAGGCCAGTGTGCTAACTGTATTTATTTATTAGTGGGTTGTTTTTGTTAGTCTATTTTTTTTTTCCCCAGTATAACTTCTTTTCAATTCTGCTGTAGTCAGTGGACATGTTTTCCCTTTCTTACACCAGCAAAGAGATTGGCCCAAGAGAATTTAATGGATTATTCCCTTTTGACCTCTAAATTCCTCAGGTTAAGATTTTTTTCCTACATGGTTCTTCCATTATCTGAATGCATCCTCTTGGTATGTGAAATAGCAGAAGTATATGCCACGTGTTTTCTGAGAACATGAGCCATAACCCTCAGAAATGAATTTGCTGCTTTTCTAGCCCAGAAGCCATTACAGAAGAAATTACACCTGGATGAATAATGAAAATATAGTGCAGTCAGAAAACTGCAGATTCTTTTTGACAGCCTCCTTGGTTTCTAATGCTTCCTTAATTTTCACTTACTCATATCTGAAGTGATGATTAATGCAATTAAATGTACAAAATTGCCCATGTAAATCTGGCCTTTATATACAGGAATTATCTTAAAGTTTCATAAAGTGTTCCAACATCCAGATCTAAACTTACTTTTGTGATGCAAAGAAATACCACATATGTATATCTTCACTTCTCAAACTTCCAGTAGTTTTGAAGGAAGGATTTTCATGTACTTAAAAATAGAAACTTTCTCTGCAAAGGTTTACTCATAGCAAGAGCAAGTGTTTCTTATGAACAGTAGCAGAAATGTGTTGCTTGCCCCTAGATTAAAAAATTTCAATCTGAAGACTGACTTCCTTTCTCCCTTCCTGTTCAAATTGTGAAATGGCCAGAAACAAAAGCGAAAACAAACAAAAACAAAACAAAACAACAACAACAACAAAACACCAAAAAAACCACTTTATTTTTTAGTTTTCATGTTTTCAAGTCATTATGATGCTATTATGATCAGGAGTAATGGGTCCTTCTTAAAAACTGAAAATGTGAAATGCTGGTCCTCTTGATCCCAGATGTTTAAGCCTTAAGATGTCGTGCATCTCACAATAAGTCCTGAAAGCTAGTAAAACAATGAAAAAATATGATCAGAAACTGTGCAGAAATACACAAATGGAAAGAATAGCTTGAGGGCTGATAAAGTTTTTGCTGACATTTCTTCTGGTGCTTGTCATGTGACAGCTACTAGCATTGAGTGGAGAGAGCAGGGAGCAGCATATTCACTCTACAGCTGTTGGGACCTGGGTATTTACTTGACTTCGCAGGTTCTCTGCTTTTACGTCTCCAGAGATAAGGCAGGGGAAAAAAGCATTAATTAGTATATGAGTGTATACAGGATGCTAGTGTATAGCCACCTGTAAAATTGTTACTTAAGCATGTTAGTTTTTAAAGAATGGTATAGTAGCTCCTAAAATTTCTCATCAATCTTGTAGTGATGGTCTGTGTTCTGGATTTAAGTCTGCCAAAGCAAGAGATCGACTTTCTGTGTATTTTTAATAAATACAGATATTTAGGGTCTGCTACTCCTGTACTTTTTCATAACAGGTTTGTTGCATAAAGACAGCACTCCACATAAACATTTCCAAGACAATAGACTCTGAGGTTATAAATCCATGCTTGTGACCTTATTAATATGAAGAGAATTTTGATTTGAGAAGAGGAAAAACTTGTGATTAAGCAAATACAGTCACAAAGATAACAAAAGAAAACAGAAAATTACTGTCAGCATAATTCTTTTGGGACTCTCACTCTCTATCCTGCCCAATGCTGACTCTGTGACAACCTTTATTTCAGGACAGAATACATAGTTTAACCTAACTGAAATCTAGAAGTGTTGTAACTCATAGAAGTTTGTGTTAAATCTTTCCTTACTATATTGTCCAAAGGAACAACACTGCATAGAACTAATTTTGCAATCCAGAATTGCTACAAAATGGAAGTTACTACAAGCACTTCCAAGTATTGTTAAAATGACTGTTCTTGAAGGACCACAGATATGAAGATTATTTGTGTAACTTATTTACCATTAGCTTAGAAATATACATAAAATGTGTGATGAGGTTTTAGCAATTCAGCACTGTTCCTGTTACTAATTAACCCTACAAGCAGCACCAAAGATTACTGCAAAAGTCATTTAGTGGCTCCACCTTTCTAACATGGCATTTCAAATAGATGATGTGTAAATGTTTGATTGTTTATTTTCTGGCCTTTTATTATTATCAGCATTGTGTTACTTTCCATTATACTACCTGTGATGGAGATAGCATATGTAAATAAACCTGAGAAGACATGGGGCCAGGGACAGCTTGTATATGTCAGTGTTCATTTAAATTAATCCACCAGCTGGTCTTTCATCCCAGTTCCTTATTCTCCCCTCTTTTCTCCCCAGAGCAAGAGAAATATTCATGCATCCTGTCTGAATGCATGAAGAGGGTAGATTATGTCATTCTAGTGGCCAGATGGCCTGACAACAAAATCTACTATGTCAACCTTAGCAGTCTCTGAAGGGAAGATCCTGGCCTCAGGACTGTCCCTTCAAAGCCAGTGAGGGAGCACAGTGCTAAAGGAATTTTCAGAACATGACCTGAAACTTTACAGACAGCACTTGTTTTATAGAGAGGGCTATTCATCTGACACCTCTAGTAAATGGCTTCTTGCTGATATACCTGTATAAAGGAACTGAATAACCCCAATTATGTGTGCAGCTGATTCAGGGACACACACAACTTTACACTATCACCTAAAGCGCACTTGGATGCACCCCTGACACCCTTGGACTGAATTCTGGATGCAACTTTTGATTTTGTATATCATCATAACAGAGGTAGGTTTTGGTGTAAATGGGTTTTGTCTTGCCCTAGCTCTTGTAATTCTTTTGTGCATATAGGAAAAACACACCACATTAAGAAACAAAATTAAATGGAGGAACTTCTTTTAATTGAATCAGAGACACTGATGGAGAGGGAAGATAAATGAAAATAAAGAACAGAGATGCAGTGGGAAACTGTTCTTACTGTTCCTGTCCACGTCATTCTAGCTTGTTTTCCTTAGATACTGAATTACTTCTTCAGCCAGTATACGTTACCTCTGTTTTATTGCCATCAACCTTCTTCTGTTGCTGTTAACTTACAGAGGCTTAAGGTTCAGCCCACTGTATTTGCCCAGCCTTCAATTTACCAAAGACTTTTCCTCATAAAAGTAATTTGAGTGTTGGTATGAAGATGCTTTGGAAAGAAAGGCTTCTGACAGACCTTGTTTAGTCTGCTAACAAATTAGTTCTCTTGTTAATGGTGCTTTGCAAGTTTTAATTATGGTATTTCTACAAAATCCTTGAAGTACTAATTTTATGCATTTTTTTACTTTTCAAGAAGGAAGGAGTACCTATGGCTTAACGACAGAACCAAGATGTCTGTTTAAAAATATATATCATAGGATTTCTGCAATCCAAATCCACATTTAATGAGTGTACAGTACATTTTTTAGTCTGTTTGCACTGCTGGTGATGTGTGACAGAAGTTAAGTTGCAAATGAAATCCATCCCTAAAAGAATAGGTGACAACACAGTGTAAGATTTAATTCCCATTGCATGAGTCACTTCATTTTCACGTCTCTTTACACTTGATTGAATGCAATGATATTTTAAATGCCTTACAAAATTAATCAAAGGCATTAAATAACATACACAATGTTGAAATTATATCCAGAAAAACATCTGGGACTATGAAGTGGGAATTATTCTTGCATAAAAAATAGAGATTCTGTACTTTACTCATTAATTGAATAAACAAAGGAGTATTAAATCTCCTCAGAAGTTTATATAGAAGGTCAACTCATGGCATTTCCCAGATTGCAAATCAATCCATTGATCTTGAATAGACTTCTGTATTATTTCAATAACTTCAAGGATGACTCTGTTGGACTTTTTTCTCTGCAGTCTGTTGAGAGTGCTCAGATGAGATTAAGAGGACTAACCCCACGTGCAAAGTAATTCAGAGTTGTAAGTGTTATAAAGTTTGGGGGGATAAAGGTTCAGTCCTGCAAATTTCATTCACACAGATATGTCTTATTACCCTTTGAAAAGCTACAGCTTAGAAAGGAACAAGTTCTTCAAGAGAGGTTGACAATACACTTATTGCTTGACTATCAAGATATAACACACTGATGGTATCTGAAGCTATGTGCTTTAGCTTCCTGTATAGTATATAATATTCCTCATATTTACAAAATTTGCTCTGTTCTCTTGAAACCAAGCTCCAAAACATTATTTATTTTCTCTCCAAATTTTCTCCACATGGAAAACATGTCAGACTACAATAACAGCAAGAAAAATCAGAAGCTATAAAAGTTCAAAATTGTGTTCAGGTGAGTATATAATTTCAGATAGTATAGAAATGGCCTTCTCCACAGTCAGTTCTATATTATGGATACTTTTCTACTGTTTTTGTTTTTTTTTTTCAATGATTTAGACTTAAGAAGTAGAGACTGAAGAGATTAAAATCAATCAGAGCACCATAATGAATATATATAACTTTCTTACTATGTGTGGTATCTACACAATTACATTTACATGATAGAATACCATTATAACAAAATTTGTAGGTTGAAAACATCACAAATCTCATATTTGACCTTGTTTAATGAAATTTCAGGTGTGCAGTGATGTTTAAAGAAATAGATTGACAAGTTTATATAAAATAAAAGGTGGTAAAAATAATTGCACCTGACCTTAGAAAAATTTCCATTAATTGCTTATGAAACAGGTTATCACACTAGGAGAGTTAAATATTTCTGAGCAACTTCTTGAACTTTACAACAAATCCCATACCCTATCTGCCAATATGTCTGACCAGGATTGTCTCAAGTTCTTGTGCTAGAACCCTTTTCTTGATTTGTCTTTTTCATTATTTCGGAAACAATTTACACTATCTCAGTTTAGGTGTCAATATTTAAGTTTAAATAAGGAAACAAATAGTAAGTATTGAACTGGTATAAATTAGTAGTAAGAGACTTCTTGTCTCAGTCTCTTCTGGGCAGTTTCAGTGAATGCCTTAGTCATACTCCAGAGAGACTCTAGCATACAGAAAACAGAAATGCCCAGGTCCTAAAATAGCATACATGAAATGATAGCAACTCAGGAGGTGATAATCTGGAGCTCTCATTTACCCTTTCTTTTATTAGTAGTATCAGGTTCATGGAAGGTGGAAGAATTTAAAATTTTGGTAAACAGAAGGACATTTTTACAGAACAAACAGGCGAGCAGTGATATATTCCTACATAATATGCTAATGAAAGCAGATCACCAGAACTGAAACCAATTATGAAATCCAGGATGAAGAAATAATGTAATTTACAGGACAGTTATTCTGTAAATTCATGTTTTCTTTATGAAGCACATCTTTCATGTATCAGTCTCTGAGTTTCCTTGCTCTAGCCTAAGCCAGAAGTTATATTTTGAAACAGATCAGTCCTTCATTTAATTTAATGGAACAATATTCAAACCTATTGTGTTCAGCTCTGACTGTATAGAAGATATAATTTCAAAAGCTGCTTATTTCTTTAGCTTATTTTGTTTTGCACAGAAGAGCAAACTGAGAAGAATCCAAGGTTCAATTTTCCATCAAGAGTGGAGTATTCTCTTTTTTTTTGTTTTTTGGTTTTTTTTTTTTTAAACTCAGACATGAATGAGACTTCTATGAGTATTTCCACAAAATGCTCCAAAGGTGTAAGGTATTAGAAAACCAAAGATTTGAAAAATTTATAGACAAGTTCCTCCTCCTGCTGCTTTGATCTGCCACAAAGACTGAGAGACAACATTTTGCCTTTCTTTTTCAGGTTAAGAAAAAATGTTTAAAACTACATTCTTCATATATAAGGCTGAAAGGAAATTGGACTGAATGAACAAATTGAACAGATGTGTCACCTTCAATTATGCAGATGAAACAAATAGCTATGTTTTGTGAAAGCACTATCAAATTACCAACTACACAATGCCAAAACATTCTTGTGGAAATTAGCAAGTTCATAGCACCCATGGTAAGATCAGTAGCTGTAAAGCTGACTCTTTCTATGGTCATGTGCTGACTTCATGCCCCTTTGATACTGAACAGTTTAGGAGCTCCATCTTTGTTTGGGTTACGAATGTCTTCCAAATCTTGATATATTTATTTAGTTTAATTTGTTCTCTAATAATCTGATTGAAATGTGACAATGTAATAAAATCTATTGTTTTCACTGCAGGGAGAAAATTAGTATAATGAGATTTATTTCTATGGTTTTGTTTATTTTTCTGTTTTGTAGAGGATTTTTTTGTGTGGAAGTTCTCTTTTAAAACAGGAGAATTCAGAAGCCATCCCTAGGTCTAGTTTAGAGAGATGAACACTGAAAAATGGATTCATGGAAGTCTGGTTAAGGACCTGGTTAAAATTCTGGCTTTCTCTAACAGTAGGGAATGTGTTCTATTACTCACTTTCTTGGATTAGATCTAAGAAATCTGTCAAAGCAAAAACACAAGTTATTTCCTTCTTGCATTTGTAATAGAGGCTGTTCTACAGCTCATACTGAATCTGTGCCTCAGAAAAGTTTGTTGCTAGAGTTGTAGTGTTTAGGGTGATAGGAAAAACCTGAAGTACTGTCTGTTTCTGGAAACATAAGCATCTCACTGCATTTTATTTTATTTTGGTTTTGTTTAGGTGTGGCAATCTTAGGGTACAGGGAAATTTCCATCTCGGTTAATTATGTTCTGTCATTCCAATTGTCTGCAGTTAGACACAATTGTTTCCTTTTCTTCCAGCCTTATTTCTCACTGTGATGTTTATATGAAATGTTAAACAGCTGAGCTGCTTTCTTAAGATCCAGAGGTGGATATATTTAGAACACAGGTGAAGTGGTTCCTGTGAATGCTCTGTGTTCTAGAAGGTTGTTGTTGGTTTTGGTTTTTATAACCCTGAAAACCTTAAAGCAGCCCATAAGCATTTGTGGCAAAATTCAACATCCTTTGGGGAAAGACGTAAGCATGCTTCAGCCAGTTATACTTTTAACCTCTGAAAAAAATTATATTCAAAAGAGGTGGAAAGGCTCATTTAATAAACAGAAAATACTTTGACACCTTTTGTTAAGAAAACTATGGAAGTCAAGAGCATCACTGCTGTACACTACGCCTTACTGAGATGGGAGGAGCTGACTATGGACCTGGTTAAAATATCAGCATAGATTCAGGAATTTTGGAGTGATCTATAACAGATGTAAGTGGGTTGTATACAATTGGGAATATGCACTCTATGCAAGTCTGGGCTCATTATTACAGCATGACCTAGCTTTGACTCTTCATAGTCAATTAAAAGAAGAGCTAAGTCAAGTGAAAAAGCTTGTATCTGTGCATGGAGGAACCATCCATTCCTTCATTGTGGATTTTAAAATACTAACAGTAAACAAGGTTTAAAAAACTCCAAAACATTACTAAGCCTGCAAAATTAAGAATCCTTGAAGTAATTACATAATTCCCTGTTTGCACAATCCTACCTACGCAGTTTTAATTCAGTCTTTTTGTTATATATAAGGCCAGTTTTAATTATGATCCTGTACAATTTTTCTGACAGGACCCCTGTTGGAGAATGGCTTGCAGAGTGCAAGGCCATGGGTCTCTGCAGGAGCTGATTGCAGCCATCTGAGGTAAACAAAGGAAAAAAACCCAGGGTACAATTATGCTAACAAAGGACTGTTATGTTAATAAAGAGAGAATCTGAGGTACACAATGGCCTTGAGTGTGATGGTAAACAACCTTGGGAAAGGAGGCAGTCCAGAAGAGGGAAGATGTTGTGACATACCTGAAATGCCACAAGGGGCTGGGATATTATAATGTAGCCTTTTACATGTATCCAATAGATTTGTGAGTAGTATGCATGATTATTGTAGAGTGCTTATATAAGGTGTGATTTCTTTCAATAAAGTTGAAGCTTGGTCTATCATTCACATTGAATCGGCTGCTTGCTTCCTCCGTCCTCTGCAGACCCCTGTTTCATTTGGTGCACGTTAACTTCATTTTTTGGCAGAAGGCCTTTTGTACCCCATCACTAAAACCCTGTCTGAAGAGAGAATTAATAATGTCTCCTTTTACCTTTTTGGCAGTGCCCATTACTGAAAATCTGAGCACTGCATAGGCTTTCTTCTAGCTTTACAACAAACTCATGAGGTGAGGGGCTGATATGGTTCCCATTTCATACCCAGAAAGAATGAAGCTCAAGAAAGATCTGAGATGAATTTAAACACTAGTTTTTCATACAGGAAGCCTGCATTTTTTGAGGTTCCTGGCTGTTGTATCAGGATTTTATCATTTCAGTGCCTAGATCCTCATACAAGTTGCAGCTAGGAATTCTGCAGATTAGACATCCACAAACACAGTATTAATGACTACTGCTAAAGTTTATATTTTTAATGATTACTCAGCCTTTGACAGACACATGCTTAAAATCCAGGTTTTCGTTAACCTTTACCTGCCTTTTCTTCCTGTAGAACTCTGCTTAAATACTGGACCCATTTAAACAATGTTCCAAATATATTAATATTTTCATGAGCTTCAGGAGTTTTTTCATTCAAATCCAAGCTGACATATCTTCCCTCCACCTTTTCCCCTAGCACCCAACTGCATTTTTTGTCCATCCAGTACTCAGCAATTTCTTTTGAGGAAGCAGAGACTGTTTCCACAGCACAAACAGTTCAGTGTTTCAGAAGCAAATTATATTCTGCTCCTTCCCTGGCTCTCAGACTGAGGGATTATTGAAACACTAGAAATTCTTTCTCCTCGGTGGTCTACTCAATCACATAGAAAGCATGGTCTCCCCAGCCAGTTCTGGTGTCTTTTCTCCCCATTCTCCTAGCTGTCTCTAGTCCTTGCCCAATCCTCTCTTCTCCTGACCTGAAATCTGTGTTGCATTTGGTGAAAGGGCTGCTTGCTCCCAGGGCTGGAAGGTTGATGAACAGACAGCACAGGGGAAAACCTTCACAGTTGCCGTTCAGGTGCTGTATTGGGTTTGTGTGTCAAAGTTTTGGTAGGGGGGGGCTACAGGGGTGGCTTCTGGAAGAAGCTGCTTGAAGCTTCCCCTATGTCCAATAGAGCCAAAGCCAGCCAGCTACAAGATGGACCCACCTCTGGCCAAGGCCAAGCCCATCAACGATGACAGTAGTAGCACCTCTGTGATATTTAAGAAGGGGAAAAAAAACCCTTGTGCAACAGCAACTGCAGATGGAGAGATGAGTGAGAATATGTGAGAGAAACAACTCTGCAGACACCAAGTCAGTGAAGAAGGAGCAGAAGGAGTGCTCCAAGGTGCCTCCAGGAGGAGGTGCTCCAGGCTGTGACCCCATGAGTATTCCATACTGGAGCAGGCTCCTTGCAGAACCTGTGGACCTGTAGAGAGAGGAGCACATACGGGAGCAGGTTTGCGGGCAGGACTTGTCACCCTATGGGGGACCCACACAGGAGCAGTCTGTTCTTGAAGGACTGAAGCCTGTGGAAGGGACCCATGCCGGAGCAGTTTAGGAAGAGCTGCAGCCTGTGGGAAGGACTCACATTGGAGAAGTTTATGGAGGACTGCCTCCTGTGGGAGGGACCCCACACTGGAGCAGAGGAAGAGTGTGAGGAATCCTTCCCCTGAGGAGGAAGGAGCAGCAGAAACAACGTGTGAACAACTGACAACAACCCCTAATCCCCATCCCTCTGCACCATTTTGGGAGGAGGAAGTAGAAAAAATTGAGAGTAAAGTTGAGCTTGAGAAGGGAGAGGTGGTGGTGGGGAGGTATTTTAAGATTTAATTTTTATATCTCATTATCCTACTCTGATTTGATTGGTAATAAATTAAATTAATTTTCCCCAAGTTGAATCTGGTTTGCCTGTAACAGTAATTGATGAATGATCTCTCAACAAATTATATCTCGACCCATGAATCTTTTATTATATTTTCTCTCCTCTGTCCAGTTTAGAAGGGGAAGTGATAGAGCATCTTTGGTGGGCACCTGGTGTCCAGCCAGGGTCAACCCACCACAGGTGCCCATCCTCCAGCAACTGGAAATGTTGGTCATGTGCTCAGTACTGACATCTTTGGGGGAGTTTTCCCTGAAAAGTTGAAGAAAATTCTGCTGAGCATGTGCAAACTGTTTTTTCAAGTGCTTTTAACATGGCTGAATAAGAGCTCAGTTTAAGAGGATGAAACAGTGTGCCTTCCTGACGTAAAACCACTTCCTTCCAAAAGTTAATCTCAGTATTTCAAAATCTTATGAATGAATGCTTCAAAACATTAAAATGACCTGGAAAAGTGTCACCTGATTTTTATTTTTATTTTTTAAACAGATGGGGAGTGGTGGGATTTCTCTGACCTTGTGCTTAGAGATGACCAAACCATTTTGGCTGAAAATGTCTGAATAAATTCAGCCTGAGGCATACACTGAGAATGGGGAACTTTAGTCTCAGTGGCTTGGGTTCTTTATGACTTTCTTGGACTTCAAACAAGATCATATAAATCGGAAGTGTTATGCAATCTTAATAATAGTCTATGCTACCAGTTTGCTCACAACAAACCGGTCAGCATAACTGAAATTCCTAGGTTTACTGTGGTTATTAAAAATGAGTTTTCTGTGACTTGCTGCTGGCCTTCCAGCATGTCATAAATATATTAGAAAAGAAAAAAAATATGCTTTTCCTCTTTAAACTTGACTTGATTTTCTGCAACTTTCCCTAAACCATAGTGGATCATGTATTGCAAAACAAGTTTTAGTTGTACTCGGCTTCTTATGCCACCCTTATAAATGATTTCTTTCTTTTAAATGATGGTCTCTGTAAACATGACATTAGTAAATATGAAACTATCAGAGGCTGATTTTTCACTCAGATGAGACATCTGTGTTTTGGTTGTATAAGAAGTCTGCAAAAATGGCCCTAGTCGTTATTGTGAATAATCCAGGGAAGTAAAGATTTTACTATCTACAGGCATCAGTATCTAGCTGTTGGTTTTTTGGTTTGTTTGTTGTTTTTTTTTTTTCCAAGGTGCAGATGGAGTTCCCAAATAAAGCAACCATTGAGATGGTTTGTCTTCTGAAACAAGGTTATGAATTAGCCAAAACAGGTCAAAGGCACAGATATTAAAAGCATGCTGAAAACAGAAGTAATGGCTGCCTCAGCAGTAACAGGACCTGGTTTTATCTTAATGTTATTAACACATAACTCAAAATGGTTTTGAGTTGATCTCATGGATATATACTGCGGTACCCCATGATTGTTTACTCACCTTGATATTAGCAGTGTATTTGTCCTACAGATAAATGAAGACATAGTTAACCTGGATTAAAATAGCAGTGAAAGAAGTCAATTGGCTTTTTAGCTAAATAAATTAGATTAATTCAAGCTCAGATTCTCCCACAGGCTTGAATTTTATTGAGAGCTTAGTTTAAATGACAGATTCCACTGCTATTTAAAATTGAGGTAGCCAACCTAGGTTAAGCACCCACAAAGACATGTGTTCCTCCAGCAAAGACAGGATATGAAGTGTGTTCCCTTACAGTGTGATTGAAGTCCTGGAAAACTATTAATTTGGAGAATCAATAAAAGAAGTTGTCATGACTCACAGTCTCATCTGAAGCTATAGGAAAAATACAGCTTCAGCCCCAAAAACTGTAGGCTGTTGATTTGTCTCAGCTGCTGTATTTTGTTTTCTTATTTTTTAGCATTCTCAGAGGCTATCACAGTCTTTCCTTTTTCTTCATCTTCTGTTTAGTAAAGATATTTTGGAACTTTCCTTGAACATACCTGCTGTAAGAAAAATGTTCAAGGCAACTTTAGGAAACTTTGATGTGGCCATTTTTAAATTAATTAGTTATGTTAACAGATGCTGAGCTTCCTAAATTAATTTTTAGGAACCTATCCTATTTTTCTAATGTGTCAAAGTCAGTGAAGCATCTCCGAAAATCAAGTGATATGAAATAAGTTTCAGGCTCTGCTACTGACCTGCTCTGAGACTTTGAACCAGGCATCTTGTGTCTTGGTTCTTTCACTTGTAAAATGTGGATAACACTATTTTTTACACAACTGTTTTAAAGTACCTGGAAATCGAGATGCAAAGTATCATACTCATGATAAAATGTCCCTTACTGCATAGCAAAGAAGTATGTGTTGCAATGTTTTATACACTTGTGATCTCTGCAAGGTACTGTTTGTAGTACTGGGAATTTATTATTACTACATACTTATTCTGGGCTTCTTTTTGATACAGGCCATATTTTACTATGAGTTTTGCTAACATCTCCCATATGTTGGAAGACAGTTGGAGCATGTCTCTCTTCTACAGTTAGATCCTGAAATCCACTGCTTATGAATCAAAATAAAGAAATGAAGCTACTGTTGAAAAACAAACACACAAAAAACCCACAAAATAAACAAAACCAAAAAACCCCAACCAAAAAACTGCATTTATATCGTAGATTGATGAGATTCTCAAGCAATGTAGAATAACATTTCATAAAATCACTTCTTTCTAGGCGATGACAGATTTCAGGGATTACAAGTAAATACAAGTTGTATAATTCCATTTCCAGTCTTGCAATTACTCCCATAACAATAGGCTGATTACCCTTTACATTTTAAGCTTCTTGGCCTATTTCTGAGTGGTGCTGAATATCCACTGCTTCCAGTGTTGTGAAGGCTCATTACCTTTCTGAACTAAAAGAGCACGAAGCTTCATAATGCGGTCATGGATTACTTAGAAACTACAACGCATTGTAATTCTATGCATTTTATTCTAAGATAATTTGAAACATTTATATGACTGTTCATTTAGTGCAGCCTTCTCTGTTAAATAGCTGTACCACCTATCACTGTCTATACAATAGGGCAGAATAGCAATGACTAAATTTTGTTCTATTCCTGGGTGTTTTCAGAATGGACACAAGCAGATGCAGTCTATTGCATTAGGCCTGAATTGGGTCATTTTTCATTTGTCATTCTTCTGGGTGAATCTTTGTAGAACAGAAGAAACTATTTATGTTGTTTCCTTACATCCCACCCTATGTGGAGTACTGTGAGAGATTACCTGTAAATTGCTGATAAAATGAGATCTTATGGTAAAGAGTAGCAAGCTATTGTCTTACAAGACAGTTTAGTTTACAGAGAGTTAGTACTATTTTAAAGACTTGACTTTATCCATTCTAGAATTGAGGTCTGACTTGCAAAGTTTTTAACTCCTGAGCCGAACTTCACTTAGAATATAGCATACCTGGTTTACACATGTTATGTAATAGCCTCTTTATTTTTAAAAAAATCTGGTCTAAATTTTGGTCTTTTTAGAAGCAGATGAAATCAAGCAAGTTCTGCATAGATTTATTTTTCATAGCTTGGGCAAATGCTCTGCATATATATTGCTGCAGAGCTATATTGCCATGTAAGCTTTAGAAAACCACTTGAAGAGTCAGCTGAACTCATCACTGTTTCTTTGTGACATACACTGTAATTCAAAGAGTTTACTGTCTACATTACAAAGTAAAATATTTTTCAGTTTGTACATAATTAGATATAATCTTTCTTGCATGAGTAATTTAAGGGTTAAATTAAAATAACAGAAAATCAATTCTGTGAGTATGTCATGGTTTAACCCCAGTCAGCAACTAAGCACCACACAGCTGCTTGCTCTGTTCTCCCCCCTCACAGTGGGATGGGGAGGAGAATTGAAAAATAGTAAAATTTATAGGTTGAGATAAGAACAGTCTCATATACGAAAATAAAATATAATAATAACAACAATAACAACATAATTATAATTGTAGTGAAAAGGAATATAATAAAAGAGAGAATAAAAGACAAGTGATGCACAATGCAATTGCTCACCATCTGTTGACCAATGCCCAAGCAGCTATCTGCCCCCCAGGCGACTCCCACCAGTTTATATACTGAGCATGGTGTTCTGTGGTATGGAATATCCCTTTGGCTAGTTTGGGTCAGCTGTCCTGGCCATGCTCCCTCCCAGCTTCTTATGCACCTGCTCGCTTTGCCAAGAATGGGAAACTGAAAAATCCTTAACTTAGGATAAAAGCTTAACAACAAGTAAAACACAAGTGTGTTATCAACATTATTCTTACACTAAATCCAAAACACAGCACTGTACCAGTTACTAGGAAGAAAATTAACTCTATCCCATCCAAAACTAGGACAGAGGGGAAATAATATTATCTATTCTTTCGAAAAAACAACTGGAGGAAAGGTATTTGTGTACTAAGGGGTCATATGTTATTTGATGACAGAACTGCCAAAACCATTTTTAAGATCTTGGGTTTGGGGGTTTTTTAGTAATCTTTTAAGAACCTTGATGTTTTTCCTAGAATTGAATTAATTTCTGCACAGAGAATAAGCGTTAAAGTCTGAAAGGCAGGACTGCTGGGAATTTGGGTAAGCAAAGCCCTAATGAAGGACCTTTAGAACTGCTTCACTCTTTAAGAAGGAAAAATATACAGCCAACCACAAACTGGAGCTGTTGAGAAGCAGCAGAAAGTTTATGAAAATTATGATTTCAAGTGTCTTCTTCCATTCAGGGTAAATCATATTAAAAAATCTGGTGTCCTTGCAGTTGAACTAGAAGCCTGGCCAAATTTCAAATCTGTGTCCCACCCTATGGTTTTATTTAAGTCTATAACCAAAGAAGAAACCTGTGGCTCACCTTAACTTAACAGATCCCACTGTGGCTCTTTTGTGTTAACAGAAGGAAATCTTGGCACTGCACCATGGCCATGTTCCTCTGTTGATTGTGGGGAGCTCTATGGAGGTGCTTTGGAAAATCAAGTTCAGTTGGAAAGAGTGCTAATGGCCACACATTCTCACTCTTTTTCCCAAGGTTGGCCAAATTCTTTCCCAGGATGCAGAAAACTGTATAATTTCTTGTAGAAGGAAGTGGTAATACTCTCTAGATTAAGAATAACTTTATTTCCTTTGTAGAGTAAATTTAGTAGAGCTAAAGTAAGAGCTCCCTGATGGTACATATTAAGGAAGGAGCCTCCCTCTAGCTGAGTCTGTAGGAGCTGCACTAGACTCTTTGCTGGAGACAGTCATTTTCACATCTGACATGCCATTAAAATGACAGTGAACACATTTTATATATTTTGGAGCTTTTTATTGCTGTCATAACTTTACACAGAATGAATGAATGAATGAATGAATGAATGAATGAATGGAGTTGTATCTCAATGGATTTGAGGTCATTCAGGTGAAGTAGGATAACCTGAAGCTCTCATCGTTTCCAGCTTTGAAAATTCAGAGCATCCATTTGGTGCTCAAAACCTGAGGATACCTCTTGCAGTGATACTTGCTTGGGCTGGTGGATGCACTGTGTCAGCTGTGTGCCGCTCTTCCATGCATCTGCACTTACGGGCATCACTGGGTTCATAGTATGGCACTGTGATGCTGCAAACCAGGCTCATGCATTGGCATGTTGATGCATGTGTAGAGAGGCTTCAGTAGTCTCACTATAATGCTTATATGGGATTTATAATTGTTGTTAACGGTGAATTACAGGAAAGGAGCTGCACAGGTTCAGTCTCCACTGCATTCGTTGTACGGTGATGGCCTAGATTAAAATGTGCAATAGCACATGGCTGACATTAGCTATCTTGTGTTTCATCAGTGTGCATATTTGCAAAAAAACAGGAAAATCTCCTGCTGTGGATTAATATGCTGAATCAACAGTGGCTATTGAACTTTTACTGAATACTAACTTCTACCCTACTTTGCAAACATACTTAGCAAAAGGTGATCCTGTCAGCCTGAGCTATTGATTGTAAAGTAGATCTGCGCACCACTGCCAGTTCTTCCTATAGAGAATACCAGTCTAATGCTCTAATACGCTTTTCAGTGTCATAGTGATGAGGGCCTGTGAACTGTTCTTTGTCTGATGTCAGATGGTTTCATTTGCCCTTCAGAATAAGCCATCTTTTCCAGCTGGTGGTAATGGTTAGCAACTTAATATTGAATGTTTGATGTGCTTTTTTCTCTTTGAACTATTCTACAATGTTGATTAGATTAAGGGTCAAATTTAGCACTCTCATAAACTGTAGAGTAAGCCTTTCTGATATCAGCTGGATTGTTTGGATGTAACTAGTGTAAGAACTGGATCCTGTAGTCTTGCTCAAGAGACAAGCCAAAAAGTCAAAGTCCACCTAAAGACTCATGTTGGCACAAAATGCAAATAAAAAGAGATGGGAGTCACGAGGCTGAATGAAGGATGATGGGTCAGCACCTTGGGCACTCCCAGATGATGGCATGTGGAAATCCTAAAGGGCAATTCAGACACTGGATCTAGGAGTATCATAAATTAGTTAACTCAGTAGACTTGTGAGTTAAACTAGAAGCTCTCCACGGTGTGTGGGATCACAGCACTGTGAAGTTTTATTGAGATGTTTCTTGTGCTTCAGTCTGGAGAGGGCAAATGAGGCATCCTGTATTTGCACCCAAGAAACTTGTTATACAAATCCTGCATGCTTTTCCCATGAAGTAGTTCCATTGACTGCAGTCCTCTAATTTACATTTGAGCATCATTGTTTCATGACTTTTTTGCTGAAGAGTATTAGATCTGCAATATTGTAGGTGCAATTAATGAATAAATTTTACATAATCTTTATAATGTATTAGTAGGCATCACATATTTCCTGATAATTTGTCTTCTCAAAAAAGCTGTCGCTTGAAATGAGTAGATCTGTAATTTATTAAACTTGCAGAGATTTGAAAACAATACTTTTTAAATGGCAGGGCACTTCAGTTACCTGCTTACAATCCTCTGCTTTAATGTGATCAGCACTTAGAGAAGTAGTGAAGCAGCCTTTCAAAGCTGGTTCATTTGGGCAGCTTGTAATAAAAGGCTCTGTGTCAGTAAGCACTATATATCTGATAAGAGTTTGTGACTTGAAATATATGCAAAAGTGAAATGAACTGGTGTTTCTACTGATTGTGACAGGTCAGTACTAACTACTGAAATACTGGATTGCACAACTATATGCTCTTGACAGTAAAAGTCCAAACTCAGTACAGCTTGATCTTTATAGGGAAGCATAGAGCTGTGCAATATAATTAACACTGTGTATGAAGACAGTTTCTAAGAAAATGTTATGAAATATGAAGGAACTTAAAAAGTGTTTTTGGTTTTTTAATGTTCTGAAATTTTTATTCCTGTGCCTTTTTATTTGTGTTCCTCACCTCAGTGACAGCAGCTGAGGAAGGAAATCCAGCTGAAGCCCAAAGAATTAATGAAAGGGTGGGAGAGGCAATTCCCTTTTCTTTTTGAGTGTGTTGGTGTCTTTTCTCAACACTAGTGATGAAAGTGATAAAGACTGAGAAGATAGAAGCTGGAGCTTAAGAGAAAGTATTCCCATAAGGACAGTAAACACATGAATGTACTGTCAGTGAAACTGCTGGAAGCAAAGAATGGAGTAGAAATAAGTTTTAAAAATCACCCTTTTTTTTTCTTTTTTTTTCCTTTTTTTTTTTTTTTTTTTAAGATACAGGATGATAAAAGCAGGACAGTGGACTTACTATTGGGAAAAGAAAAGAAATAAAAGCAAGCCAGAGGCTACATCCTGTCCATAAATTTCATTTGTTCTTTCAGCCATTTTTAAAGTGCTTTTAACTCCAGTAAAATAATGGTGCAAAAGACTGAAAACTTTTCCATGTTAGTGGAAACTTCACTGAAGTTAAAAGAACTTTAGTATGAAGTTCTCTACTGAATGACTCATCATATTTGATCATTTCATTAGGCCCTGAGAGGAATGAAAAACTGAGTCTGCTTGTTCTCTCCTTACTTATCTAGGTCTACAAAAGATGGTGGCCATATCATGCTTCAACACGCGACCTGAAACTCTGTGACCTATGCTCTCAGTCATATGAGTAAAAGACACAGCTATTCCTCTAGTTCCTGGATGCTTGCTGCTTTCCTATGGATGGTTAACAATGGGGCTGGAGTGGAAAACTTGATTAGCAGTGACTGTCCAGATAGTGAAGAGACTGCAACTACATAAAAGAGGGTGGCAGGTCTAGCCAGGCTTGGAACACAGCAGCAGAGGTCCCTCACCTTAGGAGCATGGGAGAGGTCTGTTCCTCCCAGAGGCATTCCTCTCATGAGAAAGCACTGCAGTCAACCTCCTGAATGAATGGTGATGCTCACCTTTTGTTAGCAAATATGCATCAATTTTAATGTCAGTGTGTCCCAGTGCCCCCAGGGTGTTGGTCCACATAAATGACAACTGATAGGATTACCCAAAACTCTATATGGCAGAAGCCTGATGGCTTCAACAGGTCCAGTCGAGCTAATGGCTCAGGGTGGAATTTGTTCTTTTTTACCCTAGAGTATTAAGTGTCAAAAGGACATAAAAAAGGAAATAAAGCATAGGAAAATCAAATAAACTTATTTCCCAACCCTCTTCAGCCACAGTTGCAGTGATCCTTGCACAGTAATGTTAACTGGTTTACTTGTGCCTGCAGGCATGTTACCTCTCCCATAAGAATGAGAATTTGAGTTGACTTTGCCGAGAGATGGACTGCCAGTTCCAGGAAGGAGGCTTGATGTTCTCCCAGCCCAAAGGTTAAGGCTTTAATCCATCCCCTGGAGCTAAAACAAGACAATGATAAAACTTTCCCACTCCTTACAGAACATAATTGTTGTCAGATTATTTTGAAATTAATAAAGGTTACAGTTAAAAGTTTCTACTCACATGTCTTCCCTATTGGCTTGGTTGCTGCCATTGTTCTGATTTTGAGAGTACAAAGTTTCTGTAAAAATATCTTAGTTGTCATGACACTAAAGAATTACTGCTATTCACAGTTTGGGAAAACACCATCCTCCTCCTCCTCAGCATGGTTATAGTAGTCGCTTTATTTGAGCTCAATGCCAATCCTTCATCAAGTTCCATCCAGGGCCTCTAAACACGCCCCATCTACCCAACAAAGGGCAAATGTTGCGAGAATATATGTATACATAAAAGTTTTTCTTGGGTTCCCTTTGTTTGACTGAAAACCATATGTATAAAGTTAATTGAAAGAAATTACAGAACAAATTTTAATGTAAGAACTTTTCTTCCTTATTCCTCTATTCAGGTTTTGCTGTCTCTTATACCATGGCACAAAGCATATCTAGGAAGTTCTTGATTAGCTTAGCTGAATCAAAATCAAGTGTGGCTTGGCCACGTTCCTTTTAGGATCCCATTATCATAATGCATCTGGCCTTTCTACATAGCTAAATTACTCCATGGTTTGAGTGGTGAGGAAAAAGCCCTGATATGTTTGTACTATCAAACTTTTCAACACCATATTGCACATTTCTCATAAAAGCATACTTGGAAGGAAAAATCCCTTGTTGCCACGTGGCTGGAGTTTAGGCAACTCTTCACAAGAGCAGGCACCTTAACAGAGTGGAGGTGAAGATTTTTGTCTTCTTGAAGAATTGAATGCAGCCTCATAGCACGATTTTATTGAAATATTTAATGTAACACTATATAGCTTTAGTTTATACAAGGAGTTGGAACTATGTAGTAAAAGTCAACCTAGCATGAACAAAGCTGAGCTAAAATATGCGCATAACTTGCAGCACAAAAGGTTCTTCCCTCAATGCCATCTTCAGGCAAAAGCCATAATATTCAAGCCTATAATTCTTTCTGATGATTTAGCTCATGGATTATCCAGCCTGGTTATTATTGAAATCATTGTGCTTGCCAAGTTCTTATGGCCTACTTCATCCACTGGTAGCAGTAGCAGATTTGTAATTAGCTGGACTGAACGTTTAAGGCCATTTTCTATCCTGTAGAATAAAACTCATGAGCTAACCCCATTAGTCAGTCAGTTAAGTCTTCAGCGTATGGAAATTCAAATACATCTTTGAGCCTAGACTCCTGGGCCTGGGGAGGAAGTGAAATCCACAGTGAAGCTGCAAAGGATTATCAAAGCACCTCTGTTCTGAGGCCTAGAGCTGCTCATTAAGAAGATAATAGTAAGAGATGATAGTGTCTTACCAAGTAGTCTAATTAGTAGATTGGCAGTCTCCAAATTCCATGGCTTTGTATATCAAAACCAAAATCATAGTTTGCCAAAAGATGCACTCATAACAAGTCAAAACTTTTGTTGCACTTCTTTCATGCACCCATTCTGGACTTTTTCTGGATTTATTTGTTAATAAATATGGAGTTTAATTTTAAACAGAAAAATGAGGGACAAGTTTTACAAAATGGGTTGACTTGTATTCTGCAGTTCTGACAAAGAAAAATCAGATTTTCAAATATCTTAAATAAATTTTTTGTGTTTCGATAGCTGTGGAACTGACCGACTCAGAGTCAGCCCTTGTGTAAAACTGCATTTTAGGTATACTTCACCACTGTTTTTTCAAAGAGGTGTTTTAAATACTGTGAGCGTTGGTCAAAATCATGGAAAATTTTAGTATCTGTCAGTATGCAAAGGATATTTGTGGCTGTATTGGCTGAAGAGCAAGAATTGACAATATAAGACAGTAAAAATAACATGATATCTTTTATTGAACCAAGAATAATTAATTTAATCTTTATATAATACATCCAGAAGAAGAACTTCTGGGCCCTCAAGCTTGAACTTTCTAAAATATTCTTTTTCCAATAAGAAGTATCACATTATCTACCTTGTCTACTTAAACACATGTTCAAAATGATGGATTAGTGGCTATTTTGGGTGTATTTTTACTGTGCTGTTATCTTGAGTCTCATTTAATTTACACAACTCTCTTCAAAGTTATAAACATGTACTCTTTATATGCCAAACTGAATCATGATCTCTTTTCTCTCTTCGCTCTAGTCACACTTTCAAAAGAAGTATAGTTTACACAGTTACAGACTGTTGCATTATGTATCTTGATTTATTTTTATTATATTTTACTTTGTTTTTGTCAGTGAGATAAAATACTTTCAAGAAATGAGCACAGCTTTTAGTGAATCTTCTGCAGAAAAAACAGGTAGAGAGCCTCTATAAAGTGATTATTATTGGAAGTGTGATATCTGTGGAGACACACTATACTCATTTCAGTGTAAAGATTGTGTTAACAATCACTGCAATTATCAGTCACTGCATGATTGATAACATTTGCAGATGCCAGTCCTTTAATTGCAGTATTTTTATTGTTTGCATCACTGATTAGCTGGATCTGTAGAGATATCTAACAATAGAGCTAGCCTACATAGCTTACTGTGATTACATATGGTTTACAAGCCTGGTCCACATCAAACAGAAGCTTCGGGCATGAGAAAATCAGAGAGGCAGGAGTAAAACAGGAGTAACTATGGCAGAAAGGAGTTCTTGGTTAGTACCCTGATGCTTTTACACTCCCAGGGACCAGGTCTTGAAGGGCAGCTAGATGCTTAAATGCAGTTACAGACATTGTCTGTCATCAACAAGTAGTCTCACTGAAGTATTGCCTACTGAAAAGAAATGCAATAAAACCAGCAGGTTCTCTCCCTGAAGTGTGCAGGTCAACGATTAATATTACTATTTGATAGGGGAATGAAAAGTAAAATAGAGGACTTGGTTCACCTTAGCCAGTTTGGGTTCAGAGAAAGCTTGCACAAAGGATGCAAACTGATCCCCGCTGCACTGACAGGGAAATCCTAAGCAGAAGTACCATTGCAATTTTTCTAAAGGTCTCACTGAGGGAGCAGTTTGAAACTGCTGCCAGGCCTTCCTTGGAGCACTTCTAGATAGCACACCAAGAGATGTGCTGCACTACAGCATCTTGTCTGCCAAGCCTAACCACTTTGTGGGCTGTGGCATCTGACTCTAGACCTCTGGAAAAATGAAGCTTACAATAAGCTTTCGTCACTTCATGATCACAGAAGACACAACCCTGCTAAGTGATACAAGGCTGCAAGATTCACTGAGGCTTTTATACGGTGCTTTGTTTTTTCATCTGAGGATTTGAGTGTTTTATAAATCTGAAGTCTCCTCCAAAAAATAGTGACAGGTTTTAAAAACTTTCCCTGCTGAAGAAAAAAAAATTACAAAGTCCGAGTAAATACTATGTTGACTAGGCTGCCAACAGGTGGTTAGAGAAGTCAGACAATATGCAAATAGTTTGTGTGTGTGTGTGTGTCCCGTGTGTCGTGTCGTCCCCCTGTCTGTGTCCGTCCCGTCCCCCCCCCCCCCCCCATCTTTTTCTAAATTTCAGTGAAATGGTAACCCACTCTCTGGAAGCAACTTTTCTCCAAGAACCCTGTGTGCCTGGAGAGATTCAGCACTGTACACTCCTTTGCTTTTTGATAATGGAATCTTAAAGTATTTTTTCTGGTTTAAAAGTGTTTGAATAGCAATAGATGTGTACCTCCGTAACAGTACTTTCTGATAAATTCTGCAGTAGCAATTAATCTTTGACACCCTCAAGATGTCCTTCAAATTTGTAATAGACAATGATCACACAGGACACCTCTGTGGTTTAACTGCACATATTGCTATGCAAATGCCTTTGCTAGGAAGCAGAGAAGAAACAACTGAAGTTGTCAAGAGTACAGGAAGCCAGCAGCAGAGATAAAACTAGGGGAAAAAAATCAGGAACAATCCTAATGTTGACACATATGTCATAGGTCTGTTAAGGACTGCAAGAGAGCTTGAATTAGAACTTAGCCAAACCCAAACTGAGGCTGAGATCAGGTATGGCATGAGTAAGTGGGATGTCAGCTATCAGCTACAGAGTTCCTGTTCAGTCATCAAAATATTCCCTAGTAGAAAAGGAAGAGCTTAACTGCTGAGCAAGAAGCCAAGTTTGGGAGGTGTAAGGAAAAACATCAGCTGCCACAAAACTGCTAGTTTTGCAGTTATCATCTATACTGCTCACTTCTGGGCTTTACATGAGGATACTTTGGGGCACCCCAACATCTCTGGGAAGGGAGCAGACACTGCAGATGGATTTCTGTTTGGCAGCCTGAACATGCACATCTTCTAAGAGACTATGGAAGGGAATCAGTCTGTAAGAGCAGCTACTTTCACCTACATTTATTCTGGTCCCTTTCAATTATCTATTCCTAGATAAATTGTTTCATACAGGGTGCCAAAACTGCAAGGTGCTGGTCAATTTTTACAAGCTGCCTGAATGACTCACCTCATTTCTCACATTACTGACAAAACAGGAAAAAAAAAAAAAAAAAAAAAAGTCTAGTGGGATTGAAAGCATTTGGCAAGACTGTATTATCACTTTTGTGAATCAAAATGGCTCATTTATAGTGTCTTTCTTCTTATGTAGCAGTCTTTTGATAATGGCTGTCAAGATAAATGTATGTCAGGGGCTCTGCTAAGTGCAAGGGGGTGTAACAGCAGTTAGGCCTGCTGTGTCAGGGAGACAGTGTTCCTACATGTGCTTTCCTGGTGGTAGTACTGTGGTGACACTGCCAGGTATACAGACAGCACAGGAGATGCGGTGTGCAAGCATTTTGGAGTTTCTGGCTAAGGCTGTGGTGTGTCCACTGACATGATAGTATTCAGGAGAGATTCCCAGAGAATACGAGTAGGAGAGTATAGGAGGCTGGTGGATCCACTGGGAAGCGCCAGTGTACCAGGGTATGAATTCACCCAGCAACCCTGGAGCACCCACTTTACCACCTCCTGGCTTCAGAGCAACAACCACTGGGGATTCCCAGTCAATGTAGGGAAGCCACATTTTTTCTGTGGGATGTGTGTAGCATTGTGAAGGGGTTTATGAAGCTTCTCCTCTGACCAGTTATTGAAAGAGCTGGGAGGTGCCCGTTTATGCCAAGCACCCTCAAATGCTGGTTTTGTTTTTTTTTTTTTGAGTGACACAGATCATGTCCCCACATGTGTTTGCTGTGGGTGGCTCCCGTCACTCATTTTGCAGGCACAATTATTTCTGACTGGGGTGGGCCTGTGAAACATGAGGCTTGAACTCATAGTGAAGACAGCTTGGGTTGAATTAGAGGGATGCAGGTTGGTGAACAAAGTCCTGTCTGTAGACATAAACGAAAAACCTGGCCTTGAGCTCCCCTGCTGATGAGTGCAGTAGTCCTTTTCTGTGAATATGTGCAGTAGAGGGCACTACTATATTAATTTGTATCTAGTCATACACTTTGTCTTTAATGGAATTCACCAATAATATAGTGACGGCTAAAGGCTAATTAATAGTAATTGTGTATTATTAGAATATATATTACTCTTTCTTAGAGAAATAGGTTTATTACTCATAAGTTAATAACTGATTGTCATCTGTGTGTGCAGCCTTCTTCTGAAGTTTGGGCTGAATTTCTACATAAAGTCCTGCTGAGAAATGGAGACTTCAGTTGGTATGAACACTTCAGCTAGCAGCCACATGGAAATTGTTGATGAGCTCTCAGCAATGGGTGTGGAAACAATTTGATTAAGACAGCTGAGAGAAAGATTCTGCTTGGAAGAATGTTCCTGCATGTAATTTTACCATGGCCCTGGAGAGCAGAAAAAAAGGGTAAAAGGCTACTTTATTCTTCCAGTAAGTGTGTAAAATACAGTAGTGATGAAGGATAAAGGATGTAGCTCATAGATGAGAATTTGTAGCTTGCTTGATATACTTTTAATGAAGCATCCCACGAAAAGTCTCTGAACAAGCAAATACTTCAGTCAGGTTGTTTATAAATCATGTCAGAAAGTTGGCTGCCTAAAGGAATTGGGAATATGATACAAAGCCATAAAGAGTGTGATACAGGTCAATGGTTCACATCCAGCCAAATCCTTTGGTAGCTAAACTCTTCATTTTCTCATGATGGGTCTGGATATTTGTGAAATAGGTTTGCTAGACTGTTTTGTTGCAAATATGCTCAGGTATCACCAATTCTGTAATAAGCAGCATTTTGTACAAAGAAGTCAATGAGCAAATAAGCTGATTGAAGTTCCTGCTCATAATAAGACTCTGCAAGAACAGCATTCAAAAGAATTCAGACACTTATCTCTTAAACAGATCCTTCTTGTCCATAACTGTAATGCAGTGCTGATCTAGGATGAGAAAACTCTTTCCCTGGTTATTGTTCATTTCTAAGAAATGGACAATAAACGATCTTTAAAAAGAACAGATACCAAGCTGGCATCTTTCTCAGGAAGGAACTTAGTTAAACTGGGGGAAAAAATTAAGGTTGGCACTTGGTAAATTTATATGCAAAGGAATTAGGAAAGGGACATCCTCCCAGCTGGATTTTTCCAAGCTCTTATTGGATTTTTGTTGTTTTGTTTATTGAACATTTCAATATCTTAATTTGTCTTCATAAATATGTTATATGCATTGAAGGCAATTATAGTCTCAGCCATGTGGTTTTGGCAGAGGTTAGTGCCAGGGTTGGGCAAACATTCATTTTGCTTCTCTGCATCACATTATAATACCCTAGAGTAATTTCTTCCCCTGTTTGTAGCAACATTTTGTCATGTGAAGAGATACGAGCTTAAATTCTGGGAAGAGAGGTCATTGCTTCAGTGAGTGATGATTAAGCCCTCAGCTTCAGTGTCCACAGTTCTACACTCTAAAGACACATCTTTGAGTTTCCTACATCCATGTGTGTATGCTCACATATACATTCTCTTTTCTCCATAATAATCAGCAAAGAGAGCTCTCTCAAAAATTAGAGTGAAAGAGGAATGACAAAAATTCATGATCCAGATACAGATGATAAATGAGACAAGGAATTTTCTTTTACACTGCAACCAAGAAAGATCAAACGCCCTTAGTTTCATTTGAATTCTTTGAATTTGGAGGGTCACATTTATACATGATACAATTTCAGGAAAAACGTGTGATGTAAACATGGTCAAAAATTTTGTGTTAATTTTACCACACATTTTAGCAGATTCAACACAAGGGCTTTCTCTTCTGTCTGCACAGGTGTCATCACATACAATAGTTCAGACATTATCTACAGCTGAACAGTAAGAGGGATACCAGTATGTGTCTCAGGCAGGAGTGGAAGAAGAACCCTAAAGAGGACCATTTCTTGGTGTGAGGGAGTGGGAAGGAGGAATGTGCATGTGTGTAAGTAGAAGGAATGATGAAAGGTCTGTCTTGCCCAGCCAATGGTTATTTGCGGCCACTTTTTCTCAGCACTTTGAAAGAAGAACCCAGGCTCAATAGATTTTATAATCAGCCTTGAGGATATGTTAAAAACGAAGGTTGTTTTTGGAAACAAAGCTAAACTTGAGGAATACAGAATTAAAGGAACAGAGGTGGAGTACCAGGAAAAAGTTACAGAAATGTTCAGCCCTCATCGTGTTGTTAGGTTGACTTTGTCAACACCTTGTTTTCATCACAACTACTAGTAATTTCAGTCATTTATATAATTAGTCCATGATATGTGCATACTTTGTAATAGAAGAACATTCCTGATGGTTTAACTATGTTTGTCATAAACTGTAATTGACCAATAATTTTTTCCTATTTATGGCCTAATTCATTTCTTTTTACTGTATTCATTTACAAAAGTCTTCCCTTAAATATATGTACAAAACCCCAATGGATATCACAGTAAACATTTCACCATGTCATTCTAATTCTTAAAACAACAACAAAAAAATCATGAAATAGAGACAATAAAGAAAGGGAACAGCATAATAATTTTGATCCGTGTTTTTTGTTTCTATGACTAACTAGTATGACCACAAGAAAATCCTTTTACCTTTCTTGCTGCAGTAACTAGTCAAGCTTATGTATATCTGTACCTGTCCTGAGCTTAATTCAACTTAATATTTCTATAAAGTGCTTTGATCAGTTTATTTAAATGCAAGGCATAACTGAAGCAAGTTTTCTCTTAATGTTATAATTTCTAGTTCTGAGATTAATGTTGATAGGACAAAAAAAATTAGAAATACAGAAGCACAATAGCCTGGAAAAATGTTCTACACAATCCCTGTATGTTTTATCTTATTTTCCCCCAAGGAAAGAAAAGTAAGTTGTAATGTCAAAAAGTAGAATGTTTGACCAATTTGTTATAGAGGAAGAAAGCAAAACGCCTTACTGAAAAGTAGGACAATTCTACCAGAAGTAGGACAGCTTACTGCACATTAAGTACCTTTGGATTATGTGTATTGTGTCTTGCTTACTTTACACATACAATTAGTTTCAGTGACTTCAAAGTGGGACTTCCCACATGAGCCAGCTGAGAAAGATTTATCCCATGTGATAAAGCTGTAGTACCATATCAGTCAGGATACACACCCATCAAGAAAAGAATCTGGAGAACAGCTATAACTGGAGCTCATGTAAAAAACAAACATGTCACTGGCACTTAGTCTAGAGATTAAATCAGTTGAGAAAAACAGAGTAGATCGATGATGCTGAAGCAGGTTACACATTAAAATTCTAGGGCTGAGCAGCCAAATTTAATCTCAAAATAACTGTGCAAAACCTGTAATTGGTGCCCACAGTATGCCTAAATCCCATTTAGTTGCCAGAGTTCTTATCTGGATATAAGCCCTATGCTCTGGGTCTCAGATCTCCATCTATAAAATACTATAGTCAACAAAACAATGCTACAGGTAATGCATATATAGTGTTTTACACAATATCGGGACCTGAGGGCACTAGTAGACCTTAATGAGTGGTGCAGTTGATATGCTTGAGGGAAAGGCTTGAAGAGTGAGCCAGTGTGAAGCTTATGAAGTTCAACAAGGCTAAGTGCAAAGTCCTGCACCTGGGTCAGGGTGATCACCAATATTAGTACAGTCTGGGTTATGGATAGATTGAGAGCAGCCCTGCAGAGAAGGACCTGGGGATACTGGTAGATGAAAAATTAGATGTGAGCCAGCAATGTGTGCTTGCAGCCCCAAAAGCCAATCCTATTTGGGGCTGCTCCACTCTTGGGGGAGACCCCACCTGGAGTACTGCATCCAGCTCTGGGTTAGAGTGGGTCCAGAAAATGATCAGAGGGCTGAAATTCCTCTCCTATGAAGACAGGGTAAGAGAGTTGAGGTTGCTCAGCCTGGAGAAGAGAAGCCTCTGGGGAGACGTTACTGTGGCTTTTTAATACTTAAGGGGGGCTTATAAGAAAGATGGAGATGTTTTACCAGGACTGCAGTCATAGGACGAGAGGGAATGGTTTTAAAGTAAAAAGAGAGTAGATTCAGCTTATAATTAAACAAGAAATTCTTTACTGGATGGGGCTTTGAGCAACCTGATCTAGTGGAAGGCATCCCTGCCCATGGCAGGAGGGTCAAAGCTAGATGATCTTTAAGGTCCCTTCTAACCCAAATCCTTAATCCTATGATAATGGCCCTGACCCACCTCACTGGGACCAACACCCTGCCCATGGTTCAGAAGCCCCATTTTAGCTGGGGCTGTACTATGTTGTAGGGGTGCCTGGGCCAGACCCTGCTCTAGTTGCTCTGATTTACTCCTTAGCCTCCCTGGATGAACCCTGAGCCTATGCTGCAGGCAGCCTGCCTCTGGTCCTGACTCTGGAGTGCACCTCAGACATATGTGACAGGTATGTCACATAAGACTGTCTCCTGGGTGGACCCCAGACCTGAATCATTACCTTGCCTTGTCTGGGGCTGTTAATGGGACCTGCCTGTGTCACCACCCTGGCCTTGTTGAACTCCACCCATTGGCAAGGGTGGCCCTTGGATTACCTCTCATCCCTCCTCATGGGGCAATCTCACTTCTGCAGCTCCCTAATGTATAGACCTTTATCCAAGGGACCACCTGATCTATATTGTACCAAAAATTGTCTGAGACATTGGGTATATCTCCAGGAATTATCATTCTCTGTCATTCTCCATAGAAAGGAAAGCTTAAAGCCACCTCTCAAGTAGGAGGATCCCTTCCAACACCCCCTTCTTACCCATGCTTAGTAAATCTCTCTTAACACAGAAGACCTTGTGGGTATTGTTTGCAACTCCAACTTAATCCTTAACATTATCAGTCTTGTACACAAGCAATGACATCAACCCTGGCTCCTGTCCCTCTCCCTCAGGGAGAGCTCCTGAGGCTTGAAGCAGAGCTAGAAATCCAGTATGATATGAAGACTGCTTTTGTGTCACAACTTTTCAACCCTTTTATCCCATTCCATTTAAAAATTAGATTACACAGACATATCTGTGATTTTTTAGGAGGTATGCTGAAATATGAACTGACTGTGCAAAAAGTATGTGGAAGAGTGAAGGTGAGGGCATATTGGTATGCAGAAACTTAATATAATGCCAGTGCGCTACTCCCTTCCTTCAAAATAAAAAGACATATTTGTAAGCAGGGCCTGCTTGGCCTGTCTGAACCAGTGATCTTCCATTTTTGTTTGTGTACAGTCAGAATGATGCTTCTATTGGTGGGAAGAAAGAGCTAGTGTTCCTTCACAAGGTTATCTATAATTTTAGAGGGGAAATTTTCCTCCATCTGTGTCAGAAACGAATGTGACTATCCAAGACACAGAAACATGTTTTTCCTTGATTTAAATTTGAAAGACTTAATAAAATGAATTAGGAAAGGTAGTGGCTATGAAGAGAAGTCTCTGAGCACAGAGGTGGGAGTCAGTAAGGTCTGAAATGTAAATTACATTTGAGAAGTGGTGTAGCCAGAAATTAGGTTTCTCTTAAAGTTTCTAAAAGACTGGAAGAAAAATGTGGGTTCTCTCTCAAAACAAAAAGGCAAATAAAAGCTGTGTCTGACCCACAAGGTGTCTAGTTGGGATTTAAGTAGAACAGGCAGACCTTCGAACATCAGAACCATCATGATTCTAAGCTAAAGAAAGGATTTGTTGTGAGGAAAGCCAATGTGAGTTGAATGACAAAAATTGTAATCTTTAATATCACCTTATCTCTTCAAGGAATGAAGGCTAATCTCAGGTTCTTCATTGACAGGGAAAGATGAGATGGCTCACGAACAGAAAATACCAATCTACAGATATCTCCAAAGACACTGAAATATTGAAATGACACCTCTTCACAATCTCCTGTGCACTGAGTGAAACTATCTTTGTCTAACAGGTAGGAGAATGGGGTAGACCATGTATTAAGCACTGACACTACAGAGAGAAGCTAAATCAGATTAATGATTTCCAGGTACTCTGCTCAAGATACACCTGTCCGCACACACACACACACACACAAAAATTTAAGAAAAAATAAAAAATTGAACAATGATTAGATTTAAATCTTACAATATGTTCCAGCTATGCTGTGTATTAACAACTGATCTAAATGTTTGAAAGTCTCCACAATTGCATGTATCTAGTAAACACACGAGTTACCTTTTTCAATGTGAAATTTGGTACTTTAAAGGGGTAGTGAATGGAAAGACAAGTAATTTCTAAGTCTAATTGTTCATTATACTCTGTTGACTCAGTTTTAAATGGCTCTTTTTTATTAGTTTAACAGTAGATTAAACTTAATTAATGAACATGCTCATTAGTAAAATATTGCTGAGCCCTAAAAGCACACACTTCATATACTATTTTACTATGTACCACTGTAATAATATAGATGGTTTAAATTTCTGTTAAAGGAATGGTAACCGAACTGAGCCAGACTGCCTTCATGCAGCAGTGTTATAGTCAAGGGAGAAATGGTTGATGACAGGCAAACCAGATGCAGAGAGCTGGAGTTTGCATTAAAGCCAACAGGGAAAGTACATTTAGAAGCTCAACTGGAGGGATGACCAAGTGCCCTTAATGTAACAAGTGCTGAGGGGATGGATCTACTGCCAGAAGCATTAGTCTGTGTGTAGGTAACATCAGAGCTTTATGCAGTGCCCTGTTGTAAACAAAGAGCCCAGTTATTGCCTCCTAACTCTCTGTGTTGAAAGCAGAAAGCCAGGAGAAAAAGTTGGGTGGATTTTGCCAAGTGTATTGTAACCCTCAAATTCTCCCTTTAATATAAAGGATCTCTCAAAGCTGGAATTTTGACTAGTGTCTCTGGCCAGAGAGATTATTCTCTACCTGGTTTTAATTCCTAAGGTTTACAATGGAATGTGTGAGGCCTCTCATCTGTTTTACGTGAAATCTGAGGAGCAGCATTTTATTTCGTTTGGTTTGGGTTTTTTTGATTTTTACATTTTTGTGTGAGCTCTTCATTTTGGAGTCTTAATATTGCATTATTGCTCAAAACAGCTAGAATGCTAAAGGCAGCTATAGACAGATGTTACTATGAACCCGCACAATGCTTTGTAATATGGAATTGAATGGCCCACTAGAACTCCTCATTGAATAAAATGAAAATTTTACTTTGAGAAAAGTATTGAGAGAGTTTAAGGGAAGTGATTTTTTTGTTATGTAAACTGTTTTCTAAAAAGTCAAAACTAGAAATTATCACAGGCTTTCAAGAATAAGTAGGAGAGTTGGAGTATCTCCAGCAAAGAGGGAAACATTTGTCAGCTATCAGAATGACTAATCTTCAAATGTTTGAAGAAATAAGATCAAGATCAATTCTTGACTCTCCTTCCCACCAGCCCTGCCTGTTTAGCTGATGGGAAGGCTTCAAGGGGATTATCCCACACAATGAAGAAAATCTATTGGTCCAAATACTCTTATGTTTCAACAAAGTCCAAGTTAGCATATACACAATGCAACTTTCTTCCTGCCCAAATGCTGTAGCTTCTGAGACACTGCAGCAGCTTTGTTTAAAGATGAATATTCCAATGACTCAGATAACATACTTGTGATCTCTGAAATGCTGAAATGACACTGAAAATACTTTCCCCAGAATTAAATTGCAATAGAAAAAAATAGCTGAAATTTCTTATGTAGATGTGAATTTTACTTACAATTCTTTAAAAAATTATGTTTGGATTCTGCAACTTCTCATCTGAATATAATAAAAATTGAAAAAATGCATCCTTCTGCAAGTTTATTAAGATCATTCACTATGCTATTTTATTTAAAGGAACTCATTCTAACCTTTATTATTTTACTTTCAAGTTGATTTCTATTCATAGTACCTAACTTTTGCAATAAGTAACATCCACTTCTTGTGATTTTTCAAACATGAATGCATTAATTATGTCTTGAGTAGTTCCTAGATGATCCAGCTACAACTATTTAATAAGGCATAACAAAAGACTGAATCTGTACAACTACATCAGTGCTACGTAGTTCCACAGATGCATTGATATTATCTCTGATTTGAGTAGAGATTATATAAATAAAAGTTTACTTAAAAATAAGTATTCTTTCTTGCCAGTCAAAATCTCCCAGTCCCCAAATCACGTCTGATGAAAATTTCATACATACAACATTTTTTCTGATGAGCATGTGTCCTGGTTCAGCTAGGATAGGGTTAAGTTTCCCCAGCAGAGAGAGAGGGGGAAGGGATCTCCAGCCGGGTTATTCATACCATGCTGTCCAGGGAGGGAACTTTTTTTCCTTGGTGGCGGGAAGCACACGTCAGGTCTGTTCCCTGACCATTTGCGGTATTTCTCTGTATATCGTTTGTCTTGCTTACTGTTATTGTTGTTCAGATTGTTTATCACACTATTGTATTAAATTTCTTCTTATTTTAACCCGGGGTTTGTGCCTCACTTCCAGCCTGTCCAGCTTGAGGGTGGGGGAGGGACAACGGCAACGTGGTCTCCGGTCCCGGCAGGGCTTAAACCACCACAGCATGATATAATGTATTACTAATGACATTCCCCTCTGAGTGATTCTTGTCTAACTACATTGCACGTAAGAACAGTAGATCTACTATAGATCAGTACAGAAGAGTACATCTAATGGTGAGCAGAGATTCAGTTCTAAGGGGGTTAATAGCGTGAAGAAATTAAAGAACCATGGACTACAGCTCTAGTGATGCTTTGGACTACAGTTATTAAAATATTCACAGAAATGGGTTAATTTCTGCAAACTGAAGAGTCACATATATATAAATAAACAAATATTTAGGCTCAGACACCTCAGACTTTAAATCAAACAACTCATGAGGACATTGTGACTTCTAAAGGCTATAGAATTTTAAAAATGTTATTCTTTCCTCACTAGTTTTTCCCTTCTGACCTTTGTATGATGATGATTTTCAGGGAGGAAAAAACCTTCAATATGCAGTTGGCAAATGAAGAAATTTAGCTGTTATTCCGGCAATCCCATTACCTGTTTAGACATTTTTAATTAGATAAATAAGACATGTTTTCTATACACACTAACCCTTATGACTATGACTGAAACCATCATCTGCACCCTGAGAACTCACTGAAGCCCTGAGCAGGCACAATCATTTCTCTGTAACCTCTGGAAATCCTTTCTTCAGCAAGTGTTCCCCACCACTACTATTCCCTGCCTTTGTTGAGACATTATGCAGTGTACATATTGCATTTACTGTCCCTTTGCTTGCTTTTTCATAACACACAGCTCCTTTCTAAGCAACTGCTAGTGTTTTTTCATCTATTTTATGTGCATACATCCACCTTGTAATTCTCTTCTTCCTTGATGTGGGTCGCAAAGGAATTCCTTTCTGCAGATCTTAGGAGAGGTTTGCATATGTCTAAGAATAAAAACCACTGTCAAACATGCAAATTGTAAACAGGTGCCAAGATGTCTTGCTCTTTCCCAGCATAAGGGAGAGGTTCCCAGTGCAGCAAAGAAAGTTCATTATACAGCAAAAAAGTGGGATCTGTTGACAGAAACTACAATTTGAGTACCATCAAACATACCTTATTCATTTTCCCTCCCAGTCTCTTTCACATGTTCAGGATTTCACTTTCAAGTAAATATTTGGCACTTGTATCCAAAAAGACAAACAAATATGCAGAGAAAATTTTGCTGGAGTAAGTGAACACTCCTATTCAAAATTCTGTGGCTAGATGAATGGATAAGTGACAACAGTGATGAATAAATAGTGCCTGGGCCTGCCAAAACCCAGCATTAGAAAGTATAAACAAAGCAGTACTGAAAACAGATGGATTCATTTTAAGTTTTATCCCTTTTCAGTCAAGAGATGCTTACGAGGCAACTTCACTTTGTACCATGACCTTGACACACTGTGTGCTAACACCAGCAAGGAGCTGGACTTACCCAGGGTCTGAGTGCCAGCACACAGCTGCCTTTCTACAGGACTAATTATTACCAAAACTACAAAAAAGCGCAAATCTTCCTGCTGAATAATGATAGAAGTGAATTACAATAGGCACCAGAGCAATGTAATTCCAGTAATTAGGTATCTGTGAGTATTTGAACTGGATTCATTGCAGAAAGATTTGATTGCGGGGGGATGGGGGTGGGGGCAAGGGCAAGAGGGGAAGGGTAGCTGAGGTAAACTGAAATCTGGCGAGATTTTACAGGCACAGCAACTACCCTATCAAAATCATACCTGTTGTCTGCTTATCCTGATGATGGCCAAAACCTGGTGGGTATCAGAGGCAGGTGTAGTCTGTTCAGCAATTGGCAGCAATATGATATGGCAACTTTTTCCTGAGGAAAACATACTTTTAACTGTGCCTCTTACAATCCAAGTAACAAAGGTTGTTATGAAAAATATAGGTTATAGGAGTTTAAAGTTCCAACTAGTTAAACCAAATTTTAAATATAATGAAATTATGCTTGAAATAAAACTCTAGATTGGAAAGTTCTGTATATTTGAGAAGCTCTAGTCCAAATACCCCAAATATAATATTATATCTGGACAAAAAGTGAAGAAAAAACATATCTACTTGTCTGGACAAGTGGATTCAGATACTGTTTCTAGAAGGAAATTATAAGAGAAATAACATCTCCCAATGACAATTTGTTATTTTTAAAGTTCACAGAGGTACCTTCTAGGAGTGGGTCTCAACTTTCCTGTGGTCTAATCCCACCGAGAGACTGCTGCTGCCTGCTGTTCCTCTTGTACCTCTTTTCTCCCCCTTCCTGTGCTGCACGTCTCTGGCTCTGTCTCCTTCTCCCCTGTGCCTTTGACACTGTTTCTTTTTGGAAGAAGAGTTATTCACCTGTTTTGCTCTATAGCTTTCTCTTTTCATCATTGATGGCTCCAACAAAATTATTTTTATGTTTTTTTAAATTGTATTACATAGAAGTGATGTATCCAGCCTGTGCTGCTAACAGATGAAATACCTTCTGATAGAGCTATGTAAAGTCCCTTTTCACACATATTTTCCTTCCAGGCATTGTGAAGAATACTTCTGGCCTTTGATCCTGTTCTGAGAAGCCCATGTGTAACCTGTGTATAATTACAGCCTTCACAGCCAGCACTTGTGGGATCTGTGTTGGGACACCTGCGAGCTGGAATGTGTCTCACCTGTTGAAATAAGTATTTTACAGCTACATGAAAGGTAAAGAAAATATATAGCTGTAGAGAGTAAGATTATTTTTAAGGGAAGCTTGTGACTTCTCAGCCAGCAGGGAAATGAAATCATAAACCAAAAGTGTTTGAAAACAAAAATGATAACACTCCCTGCTTTCTCTTCCACTTTTCCTGTGGTATAACTCACCTTGAATACACTCAATTATCTTACGAGTGTTGTTGTAAAGGAAGACATTAATATGTATATATTTGAAATATCTATTCCCTACAGGAATTTTGTAATACTGCTAGTGCTATTGTTAAATGAAGAATTGACCCTAATTCTTTGACTATGCTACAACAAGAGGCCTAATGTTTTTTTCTGTGCTTAGTATGTTTGCTGAAAGGAGTAGTAATGTTGCTGCCTTCTGCTGTCATTTCTTAGGTTGTCCATCATCTAGCTGATTGGACCAAATTGCTGAAAGAGTTCTGGTATTCTAGATCATTTCCTAATCAAATGCAGCCATGTTACTTATGTAATTTCCCTTATTCTACAGGAGGGAAAACACGTTTATTATTGTTCATTCCATGGAGATTTTGAAATCAAAATCATATCACAGTCTCACTTCCAATCCTTCCCTATCCTTGATTCACTTTTATGTAGTCACTTGGAGAAACCCATCATGCTTGTAATTTCTTACTAAGGAAATTTGATATATATATATATATCTCAAATATATATACTTTTTGGGGGGCTTCATGAGATTTCAAAAGAGTCATATACTATCACCACATCTGATAAATTTTCTGGTTTGTTGCAATTTTATTGAATTAGGTGGTCTAATGGTTTTTTATCAGCAAGAAGATGGTAATAGTCATGTAAGACAAGCAATTATTAAGTTTCCTAGGGATGTTCCAACCACTGGGAATATTCCTAATTTAAAGAATCTACAGCTGCCAGTATATTTTTTTTTTTTCTTAAACCTTTCTAACTTTGGCTATCAAATGCAATAATAAATTGTATTCCCTGTTGTTCTTGTTCAGGGACTGTGCCTAATCCTGGAATTACTGTGTATCATTTCAGTTGTAAATTACAGTTGGGATATGCTAACCCCAAAGTGTGAGTAAGAACTGTTTCTAAATGATTG
The DNA here is from genome assembly GCF_965140245.1 of Athene noctua. NCBI lineage: Eukaryota > Metazoa > Chordata > Aves > Strigiformes > Strigidae > Athene > Athene noctua. The sequence continues at coordinate 22,352,457 of NC_134039.1, forward strand.
GAAGCTTCTTGACACTTTATACATAGTAATTAGCTTAGTCTTCATTCTCTTTTGATAGCTTGTATAAAATCTGTGCTATTTCCTTAGCACCAGAGCTGATTGTTTTCTCAATAGAAGAATGGTCTTTCTGGAGAAAATTAGATTTCAACTAAACCTCATTTTATGTTAATTGCCTTCCCTCAATGACAACTTCTTCTCCTTCTCCCCTCCCTCCCAGTATTAGCAGAGGAATGATGGAAACCTGGAATACCAATTTTTCATTAACATTTCCTGACCTGCTCCTAAATAATTTAAATTTAAAAGCTTTTTTAACTACTAATTTGATCAAAAAGGTAATAAATAATATAAATATATTAATGGCTAAAAATTATTATCTCATTTTATGCCTGACAAGAGACTAAGCACAAGAAATACAAGACTGTATTTCAGAGTAAAATTTGTGCTAGTTATCTCTATTGCCAGTAAATAAGATTAGAGTAACAGTTTACACATCTGTTAAAAGCTACTCTCCTTGAAAACAATATTGAATAATGACTTTGTCATTTGGAGGATGGTGGGAAACCTGTAAAGAGGTTAGAAATTGACTTTATTTCTCAAAATGGATAGCTTTCAGTGTTTATGCCCATGACATGGCTGTCCAAGGAAAAGTAAAATTAGAGCTTTATTTACTCAAGGACTAACATTTTAAATGCAGCAGTGAATTTGGCCTTTTACTGCCATATTTTGTATTGTTCTGTTGGTTTGTTTAATAGTAATTATAAGATAGCTTTGTTCACCATTGGAGACATGTTTTCATAATTTTGTGCTGCTGAGAGCAGGATGAAAAAACTGGGCCACAGGGCAGATGAATGAGTTTTTCATTGGCTTCATTAAGAATATCACATGCTTAAGTGAGAAACCTTAATGAAATTCAGGAAAACTTTTTCAAATCGCCTTCCTCCTTGGAGATGCCTAAACTCTGGAAGTTTGGAAAGCTTCTGTAACTTCTCAACAAATGATATTTTGTAAGTGTGAACTAAAATCTGAGGAATAACAGTCAGAAGAAATAGAAACTAGAAGCTATTTTTAGAAGATGATCTGTATTGTATATAGATAAAGGATATATAAGTCTACACATGTAAATGTGGTGCTTAGGGACGTGGTTTAGTGGTGGACTTGTCAGTGTTAAGCTTAAGGTTGAACTCAGTGATCTTTCCCAACCTATAATTTTATAAAATAAGTCTATCTGAAATCAGTAAGATATATTTCCATAAACTTATGGGACATGATACAGACTGTCTAGCTCTGCTTCCAGAGGTTAAAGATTATATGATACATGGATCAAAGAAAGTGTTTCTTCTTATGCTATTTATTCAATTCAGTATAGATGTTATCCTTCAATGACCTTTAACTGTTTATTAGTGTTTTTCAGTAAACAATATTGCAAGAGACAGCTTCAAATACTCTTGACTTCTGAAAAATCTGTACCCTCTCTAGAGAGAGTAGCAGAAAAAATGTTCTAAATATGTGAAATATCCTGATTATTTGACTAAATATATATAAACTTGGTTCACAGTTCCTCTTTCTCTTTGTTCCATTCTTTTGCTGAAGTTTTTCTTTCCTATAATTTCAAATATTCTTTTGTAAAGTCTCAATTATATGTAACACTTCAGAATATGTATCAGTTTAAGGACACTAGTAATGCTGTCTCTGCCCAAAAAAAGCAGGTTTGTATATGCTTAATTCTCATATTAACTAAGTATCTTCTTATTTACATGCATCTCTAGATGAGAGAAGACTCAGTAGCCTGAGCACTTTGGTGGAGTCTTCATTTTAGAATAGATCTCTATCTACTTTATAACTGTTTGTATTTTATCTTTCTAATCCATACTAGAAATAACTCTACCACTTTCCTAGCTCTGTTAATTATTCTGTGCTTACTTACTTTTAATTTCAACATTTGTTCACTCTCCAGGGATAATCACAAACAAAATAATCTTATAAGATTTTTATAATTAAAAGAGTCCCTCCATTCTATGTTGTAAGCTTAAACATTAATGGTAAACTGTTTCAAAATCAATTTCTGGTTGTTTCTAGGAAGATCCCTTAGTGCCATATGGAGTTCTTATGAATGGTGGGCATGGGAAAAGAGTTTCATTAAAATATTCTTTCTTAAACTGAGAGGTGAACCTCAGAATGTTCTTTGAGAACTTCCCAGAAATTAAATTTTCATAGTCAGGATTCAACATGGATTTCCCCTTAAAGAAACCATTGAAAGAACTAGTGAATTTAAAATACATATAAAGTGACACAGAGTTTGATAACTTAGCAGGATAATTCTGTTTTAATGTAGAAGAAAACAAGAGTCAAAGTTCTTCACCTTCTTGAATCAGCAATAAAATCTATTCATGCCCTCCAAACACTCAGAATCTTTAATGAAAGTTATGCTAATCAATAAGCCAAACAAATAGCATCAACTGTGAAAGCAAGTCTTAATAATGTGAAAGATAAGGTACAGCCAAACCTGATCACACGAGTCATAAATTCATTAGCTCGTTCATCCTAAAAAATCTGGGTTTAAAATCAGAAATATGGATAATGCAAACAATCAGTGTGATTTGTTTTGTTTTGTGAGAGTGTAAATAACCTTGACACTCCATTTTCACTGAGGGCCCAGTTTACACTTACTGAAATTGTAGGTAGAATGAGTTTCCATATATAATCTACCAAGGCATATATATACATGTATATATGTGTGTCTATACATACATATCTCTATGTATATATAGGTATGTAAATATTTTTATCTTGAGCTTGTCAAAGATGCAGTTCAGTAAGCCTGCCCATATGGAGAAGTTCTGTACATGTATTTGCAAGATGGGGAACTAAATATTGAAAGAATATGTGAAAAATTGAATGATCTATATGATTTTTGATTTATGCTAGATTGGATTTTGACAGTATCTGAAAAAACATCTGTTTTATATAAAATATTAGGAGGAAAAATGGCAACAGTGGCTATGTGTCTAAAAAGCTTGTTTTAAGTAGCCAGGAGCAATACCTTCCCTTTCTCTTATCTCCATCATTTAATTTTCAAAACTGGTTCTAAAAATACATATTGTCAATGTCCAAAGCGTTATAATGTGAAGATACAGTTTTATATCGCCATTGTGTGTAAGCTCACTTTTATTATTACCATTAACATGAATTTGTATGTGTATATTTTGTCAGTTACTTATCAAATATAAAAAATAATGTTATAATATTGTATTTATATGACAATATATTTCTATCCATCATTGTCATGGAATGATAACAGCAGGTTTTAAAAGTAGACAGATCATATATCTATGCTTTGCTGCTGCAGTCCCTATCAGCTTGATGAAGGCAAGATGCAGCACTTTTTTTAAAAAAAGTAATTATTCTCCTAAAGGGTGTATTTGCCCTGAATAAGACAGTTCTTCCTCTGTGTCAAGTATTTTTCAGAATCATAACTCTTATCATAATTTTGGGGGAAAAAAATGTAGACAGGGGATGAAAACAATTTCCCTTTCTTTAATAAAATAAAGTTTCTAAGTAGCTGATGAAATAATCTGTTGTGGATGTATGCTCCAAACACTGTGCTTAGAAACCTTTTCTTCATGAAAAGTGAAACAAAATGGATGGTTTTGTTCAGCTATAATTGTACTATCTAAAGGTTTGTCTGAAAGAGAGTAACTGACTTAATATCTTCAGTGGATTTACCTTAACTTTGAATATTCATTTGCAGACATAGCCCAAGAGTAGAAGTTTGTATGCAACAAGTAACTGTACCTGTGACCACATATGTAGAATGCAGCAATGTCATGTTTTTCTTTTGTGTTATTACAGTCTAGCATCATAAAGAAACTCAGAAATATTTCATAATGTGCTGTAATGTAAGAACTGTTTTTATACCCTGAAAGGATTTTAATGTCTTTGAAAGAAAAGTGCTCTCTTGCTCTTTCTCATGTACACACACATTCTGTGTTTTCAGAATGAGATAAGGCAACATATTCATCTCCTTCTGAATATTTAATGAAGATGTGTAACTGACAACTCAAAAAGCAAAAGAGACTACATAGGTCTATCCTTGTACTTCCTGATCAGTATTTCAACTTACAAGTGGCCTTGTTCTCTTAACTGTTTCAGATAGGCTTTCTTGTTTTGAAGTGGGCTGATCATGACTTCATTAATGTTGATATTAAACACATGGCTGTTGGGGGTTTTTTTAAATCTTGAAAGGCAACTTTCACTCTGACAGTAAATTCCAGTTTAGTGGTTTAGTGAGGCTAAATTCTTCCACCAGCCAAGACAGAGCTTGTTGGGGGGAGATTGTGTGTGTTTGGTTTTGGTTGTTTGGGGATTTTTTTTGGTTTTGGGGGTTTTTTGGTAGTGATACTTCAAAATTTTCTGAAAGTAGTGCTGCTTTGGAGCCTGGAACTCTATTTATTCATTTTCATTTTCACAGAGTTTTCTTTTGCATTTTAAAGAAAATAAAGATCTCTGATACTATCATAACTGTAATTGATCCCCAGTAATATCTATATTTCAGTCCCTAAACGATGATGCCTAAGAAGCATTGGCTGGGAACACATAAGGGTGTGTTCTCATCACTATATTTCATCATGTGTATAAACAAGATTTTCTTGGTTTTCTTTTTTGTTTGTTAGTTTTTGTTTGTTTTTTCCCCACTCTTTTTTCACTTCCTGGGACTTCAGCTTAATTTGATAAAGCACTGTAAATCCCACTTTGTGTTTCAAGGTATTAAACTGTAAAAATAATTTTAATAAGATGAGCCAAGACTGTAACAAAGAGAGAGAAGGAAATAAAATAAAATTTTAAAAAAGGAAAGAAGTTCTGCACTTTCTTTCCTGATACTGGTATGAGCCGTGAGGTACTGGAGCACCTTAAAGAACTCTTTGAGGTAGAAGAGAAGCTTATTCTGTCTTCTTTAATTAAAAACCTTTGACTATTTTTTTTTTCTTATGACAATAATCATCTATTCTATCACCTTTATCTTTCTAAAGTTTCTGTTCTGAAGAACAGTGTGAAGGTATTAGTATATATTCTATGGGGAAAAAAGCCTATGTAACTGTACTGAAAATCCATCTTTGAAAGAAGTTAATTTCTCTGGATGTTTAAAATTACAAACAGGTGCTCATCATAAAGGAAGGCAGCAGTATCTTACTCATGAAAGGTAATGAGACTTAGATGGCAGATGACATCTTAGACATATGTACATCTTCTTGGCTGAATCTATCAGAAAAAGTAGTAGTGAGGGGATTGTCCCTGTCCTTGGAGCCCTTCTTAAGGCAAGCATAATTTTTAACCTTGATTTCAGAAACTGTATTGCAAGACTGGCCTGCCATAACTCTGCTCTGCTCTGCTCCATGTAGTTTTATCTAATATCCCCTATCAGCTAAAATACCGTGGGCCACATTAACTTCAAGTGGGGAGGGGACGGAGAGGGAAATGGTGATTTGAAATGCAAATTGTAGCCTAGCTTTTTGCTAGTTTTTATTAACTGAGCCAAGCACAGGCTTTTTCCACAGTAATGTGAGGGAGAGTTTCCCCTAAAGGGACGTTTAGAGCAGGAGTCCAATCTAGTCACTAAACTGCTGTTTAGAAGAACTTCTGTCTTCCCCTTCCCAAGCTTGTTGGAGGGTTGCAGGAGATTAATCTCCCCAGGATAAAATTATCCTTTATGAATATCTCATGACACATCATCGATGAGATGCAGTCTTGCTGTTCATGACAAAGAATGCTTCAAAGCTGCATAAGGCTCCACACACTACCCTTGGTTCACGACCTGCTGTCTGACCACGTTTGTGTGACAGCAGACGTGTGCAGTAATGTGCTGCCTCTGTGTTTTATGAATGTTCTAAATCTGGGTTTAACAATATTTGCTCGGGTACTGAGAAAGTCTGGGAATTTGATCTTGGCACACACTTGGAGCCAAAAATATAAAGCAGCAAATGGGTATATGAAAGACCTGGCTGAAATTCACCCCTGTTATCCCAAATGTCACTCTGAACATTCTCAGAGACTTTTAGACTCCGAACAGATTCAGTCGTGCCAGTGTATCTGAATGGAATGAGCTGGACCTGTCAGAAGCAAGTCCCAGTCAGCATATTAATACACTAGCTTTACAGATGTGATTATTTAAAATATTTTTGTCTTTCTATTATAGATTTTCATGATTTAAACTTTGAATTAACACCTACTGCAATATCTGTCTTAACAGCCTGTGTCCCATTACACATACCTGCAAGCATACTTAGGAATGCAAATAAATTACTGTTTCTGGAGGGATATTTTAACTGCTATCATCATATTCACTAAGTGTGAAACTGTCTAATTTCTCAGTGCTCTAGCAAAGTCTCCTCAGTTGTTCTGTAAGATCATATAACAAAGATATCCAGAGTATGGGTGTACACATACATTTAATTTGCTCAAGTACCCATTGCACTTAAGCTGTTCTTAAATCTGCCGTAACCTCTTCAAAATTTTCCTTTGTACATTACACTCAGAATAAAGACAATGATATATGGTAGTAGATGCCAAATTCAGCTTGCTAAACCATACCTACTGTGGCTAGTTTATAGTTTCCTGATCCATCATTGTCGCAGGTCTCTTGCTTTGCAGGTAACTATCCTGTCACTTTTGAGAATGAAATATCTATTTTTTTCTTTATCAATTGTGTTTAGATCAGTGCCAGCTGTGTATGAAATTTGTTTGGATTAAGATTTCATTATGAATATGAAATGGCCCAGATTCATATAAGAGATTGTCTTAAAGCATCTCTGATAGACTTGGGCAATTTTTGATTATGTTCCAGAGACAGTTGCTGACTACAGAATGAAATCAAAACCACGTCATAATTCACAGTTTGGTTTGGCTTTAGGCTTAAACTCAGGGCATGGACAGGAAGGGCTGAACTCTTCAAGATGTGTCAAGATTCGCTCATCTCTTTTGGACCTGTAGAATACTGGAGTGTGGTTATTTTTAGCAATATCAATGAAAATGTTACTTTTCTCCTACGTGGGGCTCTGTTTTAAATAAGTTCTTCTGCAATTATTGTGGTATTGTATTTCTAAAATACTCTATTCAAATATGAATGACATTGCAATAAGTCCTCTAGAAGGAATACAGAATCATGCCACCATCATAAAGACATCACAGTCTAAAGCAATAAGTGAAGGTAAAAGGAAAAAGATTTTGCCTAGGTTTTGTTCCACTGTAAGCCTAGATATTCTTTATGGAATCAGCCTTTGTGGAGCAACTTCACACTTGTTTCACTTTGCCTCAGAGCAACCTAAATTTGATTTAGTGTATAGTTATGTAAAGCCGATTTCATTTAAAAATAAATTGTGTCTAATTTATTCTTTGACTCAAACAAAATAAAATGGGATTTTTTTTCTTCTTAAGTAATAGACAAGACATTATCTTTTCCATTATATACATCATTTTTACTTTCTAAAAAGATGCACTATGTAGAAAATTTCACAAGCTCTAGTAGTGTTGATGTGTTTGTTTCTTGCACCAGCACAGTTATGTTAAAAAAGTATGAAAAGTTAGGATGTGCTTTGTTTTTTTCTTCCAGAATCTGTTTCTTTCTCAGAAAGACTTTTTATATGTAAAATCTGAGAGGCAAAAGCAATGTTTATCTTTTTAGATGTACAGGTTCTTAACAAGTTTCATAGCTATCTTTTAGTTAATACGAAGATCCATGATTAGCTAGAGAAAAATAAGATGCAAAGATGAATGTTTAAGCTCAAAGTTTATTAGTAAACATCTTGTGAGTGAACACTTGACACTTTCAAAAATTAAATAAAATTTTCTGACCTGCATTTCAGACCTCTGGAATAGATCCGTAGCCAGTGCTCAGCCTGGGCACTTGGTCTAGACGCTGAAGCTACAGAGTTAAGAAACTGCCTGAAATGTCTTCATGTACCTGCATTGTGGTTATGGAAAGGAGAAGAAAATCCTGGAGTAGTGTGTCCTCTAGTCTCAGCCTTCTGACATTTGCCTCATTCCCCTTGAGTGGATCTTCTATACATTTGTTCAGCATTGACTTAAGTCTGGTTGTTTAAAATGTACAATTCTAGATTTTTTTCTATTGTACATGGTTTTGAAAATGCATATAAGTTGTTGAATAGACTGCATTTCACCAAGATTTAAAGTAGAAATCTTTAAATGCTGCTGTGAATGGGATTTATACAGTAGTGATAATGTAAACTTACAGTCTACCTCAGACTGAAGGTTCTCAACATATTCTACAAACACAAATTATAAATGAAGAAAATAAAAGTGAAACGATAAAGTTACAAAGAATACTATATCCATGCAGATATTAGTTTACAGCATTTAACTTCTGTGACATGGAAATTTATACTTCATAACCAATCAAAAAGACTTACCAGAGTTTTAAAACCATCACATGGTCAGATGTTGACTATAGCTTTACCAGAAAACGTCTTTTCTATCAAAAGAATATCTAATGTGACAGAAGAAAACCCACCTATTCTCCATTAGTAATATTAACAATATTAATATCGTTTAGTAAAGACAAAAAATAACTAAATCACTGAAATACTTTACAAGGAATAAACCATGCATCATCCATGTGATGGCCACCAAACATTGGTGAGCAATGTATTATTTAGTGATTTTCTTTTGCACTGTATTTATGAATAAGGAAATGTTCTTTGTTTTAAGCTCTAATTCTCTTGTTCTAGTCCCCTGCTAGTATGCCTTCCCTTTGAGGGAATCACACATTCTAAATTAATCCCCCTTGTCTCTCTGAAATTTGAATTACCTAATAAGATGATGGATTTCTGCCTTCTCAGGTTCACCTCTGCACATTCAGTATTCCAAATGCCATTCAAGTTACCTCCTTCTAAATTATCAAGATGAGCAAGGCTTTCCTGAAGTTGTAGGATGAGTGGGGATAGCTTGACTCCAGAAACTCATTTGGGCATGAAGCTTCATTTAGCCAGTAATGAACTGAAATGTTGGTGGAGCTCTGGCTCATGAATACTACAGAATTTGAAAATAATTGTTAAAAGAAAAAAATACTACTCACTCTCTTATGGTGAAATACTGCTAATTAGAGATGGTGCAACTAAAATTTTAGAAATGTTGTGAAAGAGTCAAAGTTGATTAAAGCATTTTGTGCAACTTGGCAGATCTGGCTCAGGTTCCGAGTTTGTAGCAGTCCAGGCTCTGATTTACTCAATTCTGGGTATATTCCACACAGCACTGAGTATGTGCAGCAGCTTCCAAAATTAATAGGATGTTTTAAATAATTTAAATTTAGTTTAGACTAAATCCTAAATTTGGGCTTGTCATTTTGCATTCAGTTTAGTTAGACACTGAAATCTGCAAAAAAAACCCCAATCATGCAGTGCACTGGATGTAAGCATCTCTCCCGCTGGCTGGTAAGCACGGGATCATTGCTCCTGCCTGCTTGCCTTCTGCTGCTTCTGCCCCATCAGGCTGCTACACAGGCACAGGAGTCGTAGTTACAATCCAACTTCCATGTTCAGTCACCACGCAAGATCTTCAGCTGGACAACTAGTCTGCTCCACAAACAGACACCAGGTAGAAGATAAAACATGTTACATCTTCTAATTAACTGTTCACAATGTTTGTTCAGAAATGGAAAATCACTCAAATTCTGAGTTCTTGAGAACCAGCTACCAGCGAGGTATAACTACCTACCTGCAAGACTATGTGTGTCCTACCGAAACAAAGATCAAACTAAGTAGTGCCAGTATCTATGTCCCACTGAGAACATCTACAGAGGTGATGAACTTATAATAAAGCAAACTTAAGGAATGATATCTAAGTAATTTTCAGATTTTTAAGTAAGATAAGAATATCCCCTAAATTTCTTTCAAAAATGGTTATTCAAGCAGTGCTAATTAGTAAAGCATGATCATGATGGAAATTACTTCAGTCCATGGTGCATCTTTGTTGTTCTCTTATTTCACAGATGCTTTCGTTTAATCAGTCATTCAAGCTTTTTTCCCCCTTAGACTTGAAGCAAAGAAATGGCTTTTGGTCTTTTCCACCTCCCTGAAACTTTTGATTTTTCTCTTTTTTACTTAAGAAAACAACAATAAACAAAGACCTCCCCAAAAAAACCCTATTCCACTACAACAGTATTGATAGCCCTTTATTCATTTGGTTAAATTAAGCCTGTAAACAATGGTGTTTAAGGTAAAAGGTGTTTTAAGGGATTGCCTCTCTCACTGACATCTTTATGTCAAGCCTTGCTGGAGGATCTGCAGTTCAGCTGTTCACCACAGAAACTGCCCTTAGTGAATGGCTCAAGTTCTGTAAAGTGGCTTATCAAGCTCCTCCTTGAGCAGAGAAAGAATCTATTAGAGACACAAGTGACATCAACTTGTAAGGCCATCCTCTAAGCCTTCCTTCAAATGTGTGGACTGAGGGATATGTCTGAGAAGTGAAGGGATCAATGGATAGGGATGTGGTGTTGTGGAGATTCTAGACACAGCTCCAGCATCAGATATGCCACAGTCAAGATCCAAGAGGCTGCCCAAACTGGGTTAGAAGGATCTTTCTCCACCCAAATGCTGGATAGTTACATATCACAGAAATTCCACTGTGATCACTTAGTGATGTTTCATCAATTGAGAATAGAAAAAAAAGAAGTCTGTGTCTTTCACATTAGACTGAAAAAGCGTGAACTCTGTCAGAGTATTCCAACCAGAAATTAACTTTGTAACAGTATCATTTCTGTGCCTGTCACTGCTGTGTCATCTAGGCGTTGTCATTCATTCTGAGCATTTGTTATTTTAATCTTAAAATGCCTCTCTGTGCAATTCAGTTGAGATATTCCTGTTTTCAATAATACATTTGCTATAATGCTTTCCTTCCTCCTTCAGACCTCTCTGAAATCAGGCACTGCAGTCCACTGACATCTTGACAGTTTTGTATGTATTAAGGAAAAAGGAGTTGGAAGTGGCTTACAAAGATTTATTTACTAGTATTAAACTGACTGTATATACAAGTTGCTCTTCTGAAAATTAAGATAAAAAGGAACTGAAAAAAAGTGTTTGAAATGTATGATTTAGCATATATTCTGTTCCTCAATCTACAATATATGATTTTAAGAATCTGGGCTGCTGTCCTGAGGTGGAAATTCTTGCTCTAAATTGTAAGCAGGACTGCCTTACTGATATAAATTAATATGCTGAGAGGAAGTAAAAATGGATGTGTCCGACACTGGGAAAAACACAAGTGCAAAGTTGCTCATTTAATAGATAGGCACTAATTTTTATGTAGTTCCTTTTGCTTAAAAAGAAAAATATGAATAGTAACAAAACGCAGATATGAGATGTAAAGATACCTACTGAATATTTTCTTACATATTTCTGATAAAAAGCTAAAATGCATAAGTCTAAGTGATCCAAGCACAGAAGTGACACTTAATCTTTTTGAAGCAATGCACTGTGGAAGGCACTAACAGTATATTGTATAAGGCTTGTACTCCCTTCATTTGCATGCGTTCCTATTTCACATCCGTATTTCCTTTAACACTTCAGCCTTCCCTGTACATTCTGTATTTGGATTTGCACTCGCTTGGTCTGTGGTAATAACCCCAGGCAAAGTGCACAAAGGCAGCCAGCTGCCAGCAGCAGAGGCCTGGTGCTGACTAGGCAAGGATTTGCATGGCACATGCCAGCTCAAACACGGACACTTCCTTTTTCTGTTTTCCTGCCTTTAGAGGCCAGCCAACCAAAGATGAAATGTCTCCATTCCTGGAACATCTGGCTTAGACTCTCAATGCTCATAATTATCCTCCCATTCCCAGCTCTCTGCAGGTGCAGGAAAGTGCAGGGCAGGTTCTCCGAGAACACAGTTCTACAGTGGTAAGTTCATTTATAAATCTTCAGTAAATGCATGTCATATCGTTTAGCATACATTTATATTTTTACAATTTAGGCTGAGAAAGAATCTCACTGATAAAATGCCAGCTGGAATAATATAACATTATAAGGTTATGAAACCTAGGGCAAAATCTCCAACATTTAGTAAATGTAGGGCTTTGTATTGCAATAAAAATCTGCATGTCAGCATCACACGCTGCCGTATCACTTATGCCTTTATTGTCTATCCCTATATGACTCATTCACTTTTTATCCCTTCTCTCAACACAGGCTTGCACTTCTCAGGCACTTGTTTATTTTCATACACTGCTCCTCCCTCACCAGTCAACCACTTGCTGTCCTCATCTCGCACACTAACTCCAGGAAAACCTTCCCATGCATTCCCTGGCAGCCAGATGCTCTTGTAGCCCACACTGGCTCTTAGAGGGACTCTGACCTGTGAATGCTGTTGGAGCTGCGACCCGTTTCTTGTTCAGCTCATCACAGCTTGCCTAAACAGATGGTGAGTAATGGCATGCAACGCCTACTTATCCTTCTGTGCCTCGCTCCATATGGTTCCTGTATTAGACCTGGAAACAAACTGAAGGAGTTAGTGTGACTAGGAAATGAATTCTATTAAGTTGCTGTTAAAAATTCTTGTGTTCTTGTACTGATAAGAATGGCTGGGTGAGTCAGTTCAGATTTGAGATGGGAATATGTGGTTCCCTTGATTTTATTTGGGTTAAACCCACCCATACAATTCCTAAATCTTACTCTGTGGTGTGTAAGCCTGCAAGCCACTTGAGCACACATGTGGGTTTCTCAGTTTCCCATTAAAATTATCTCATGATAGGTGTGAGACCTTGCATGCACATTACATAACATCTGTAAATGTTCAAATACTACACAGGAGTACACAGTCTTAGAAATGGATGATGTCCCTTGGTCCTTTTGGTGGTGGTAGGGGAGATAATACTTAAACACATGAAACAACCTGATATTAAAATAGATCTGTTTAGATCATCTTAGATTTAGTTATATTTAGTTATATTGTCTTTGTGCTTAAAAGGAACTGATTAAAAATGTCAAGATTTGAGGATTTAGGGTAACCTCAAAAAAAGACTGTAAAACCTCATGAGTCTAACTGTCATTACAAGATAGAGCTTTCAGTGAGACTTAACCTCAAAGGCTGGAATTATTTTACAGAAATTTTTTATATATTCATTTCTCAGTCACTTGGGACCAAATCCCCAAGAGGGAGCTACAACATGAGGGATGCACGAAGTCAGGAGACAATAAGCAAGAAAGTATGATCCTGCAGCAGCCCAGTAAAGAAGGAATATACCTGGGAGTAGAGAAAAGGAAGAAAGCAAGTCTCGACTTCTCATCCCTTCTTTGAGGTTGGCTCATGGATTTTACACTGAAAAGTCACAGAACAAAAGGCACAATCAACTGGGTTTAATTTCCTTTCCTGACCTCAGACCTCTCTCACACCTTCATGTATCCTGCCTTAATAACGAGTCTGTAGTAAAAGCTGTGGAGGAGGCCATTCACCCTGCTGCCACCCTGACATGAAATGGGGCCAACTTAAATGAAATAATTAAGGATTCTTTGTTTTGAAAAACACCATCATTACCTATAAAACACTGACATGTGTTCTATATATGTATAAGAAAAAAAATTGTCTTAATCATCGATGTGCGGCTAGAAGATTTTTTCTAAATCAAGAGAAAATAACAGAGATTTCTCCCTCTTGAGAAGAAGCTCACACAGCCCTGAACCATGTACAGCTCCTGAGCAGGTCAAGGGTGGTGTCTAGGGGCATCTTGGTTCTGTGATTAGCTCCAGTGCTGTGAGTCAGTGCAGTCAGTTGCAGAGTAAACTGACCTTTTGTTTGTGATAGAGTCTGGCAACCTAGGCTATTGAAGGTGATATTATTACATTGATTTAGGACTCAACTACATGGCTAATGCAGTCTGACCCAGTAATGAGCTGGTGGAATTCCTGAAGAGCTACAATCAACTCCTGCTGATAGCTCCTGCTTCCCTCCACCTCCCAGCACATCGAGCATGGACGTATATTGTGGCTTCCAGCCAAAATGAAGTTTTGGGTGTGAGCCAAACTTCACAAACTTTGCACATAGGCAAAGAAGCTGGCATAAAAAGCAGGGATACTCACAAGGGTGCAAAGACACCTGTCCCTGCTCCAATGGTTGGTTGCCTTATGTATTTTAAATACGTTTTAATCTTGTATTCAACATTTACATTACAAATCTTATATAAACCAGTCTCTGGAACTGGGGCTGGGATCTGGGTGCCTCTGCCCCTCAGTGAATGTTCCTGCCACAAGGCTGCAGAATCATACTCTTTGCTTCTCTCTTTACTACAGATATTTTTTACTTGTTTATGAAAAGTGAAACATACTCATTAACAAAGTTCCCAAGATTAACAAAATATTCTATATCCAGGAATTCAAGGTACTCTATTGAATAATGAGAAGAATTTGCTACCCAGCACTCCACCTTTTGTGACTAGTGATTTTGGGAACATGCTACATGTGTCTACCACATGTCTCTGGGATACAGTTCCCCAGGCAGTACAGGTGGAGGAACTGTGCTTGTGGATTCTGCCAGGCATGAATTAGACATGGAGAATTCAGCTCTGCTGACACTGCAAGACTCACAGACATGCCCAGATGTGAAACATTAAGGTTTAATGTTGTAGGCAGAGGACTGTAGGGGTAGCTGAAGAATTTTTGGATGCAGACACCTTAAGACAAACAGTCTTTGAAAATTCCACTAAATACTTATTTGAATCTTTAGATAACTATCTTAACTGCATCAAATTGATTCCCAGCCAATTTAAGAACTCGTGCCTCTTGCATGTTATTTTAAGACTTTGCATTACCTTTTTTCCACTCTAAAATGAGCTGTGACTCAGAAGGAGACTGTCAATAGTAACTCATTAATGAGCCTGTAATTTTGATTGTGTGCATTACACAACAAGTAAGAATTATTTCACTGCAATTAATTACTTTTTTTTTTTTTTTTTTTTTTGGCTAATCAGCAGGACAAGTATTCATTCCTAACATCCCTTTACTCTGAAAGATTTGGTCATTTTGCTTGGAATACACTAGTTAAAACTTACTTTCAGACTACATTTCTGTTTCTCAGCTATTTAAGTGGAAACAAATTTTGTTTATCTTACTAGAAAAAGATGCTTTGAAAATATCTGTTTCATTTCCTAGGGTGCCTTGTTAAGAGGTTGCATACACACTTATAAATCACAAAACCAGAAAAAAAGCATAAAACCTGGTATACATACAGAACTATTTCACAATAACAGTTGTTTGCTAACAGTTTTGGTAGTGTGAGCTCTGGGATACAAGATAAAATGGAACTGGAACCAAAGATAGTGTCCATGTTAGTAAATATAATGATTTTTCAGTGACATCTCACAGGACTGTTACAAAACAGGTTATTTAAAAAAGACAAGCTGAGCATCAGCATTGAGATTCCTGTTTGATGAACCTGTGACCTTCTTGCACCTTGTGAAGAGTATTTTTAAGTGTCAGAAAGAAACAGATGAAGAGAAAGACCAAGAAAATATTTGATCTTTAGACACCAAGTGGCTGGATAGTATAGTGAAATTGAAAGCCTGTGGGAAGTAGGGCCCCATCCTACAAACATTTATGTATCCACTTAAAAATTGTTGAATAAGCAGTTTGTTAACTTAAAATCATGCACATCTAGGAGTGACTGCATGTTAAGTCAAAAAAAGGAAGAGTGGAAGAGTTCACCTTACTCTAGATATCAGAAAACTGAAGTACCATTTAAAACATAAAATAAACAGAGGGTCCTGTTCAGATTTGAACCAAACAGCCAGTGTACTTGTAATTATTACTTTTAAAAGGAGTTGAATTATTCATCTTCAAAACCAATGCTTCAGGTAGCTTCAAAACTACATCATACATTTCTTCAGTTATTTTTCCTGAACCTGTGTGTATGAGAGAGACAAATTTATGACATAATTATCAAATGTTAGCAAAAGTTAGCAAACCATATTTCTGGGACAAACATTCTGATATTATTAATTCTGATTAGCATCTGAAAAAAAAAGGGTGATCACGTCACTATATTTCTCTCAAAAATAACAAGCCACTGCTAAAAATACTTGTGCTCTACCTCTAAAACAGGCAATATGCATGGCAGTGTCTTAGTCACCCTTTGTGGACGAGGTTCAGTGTGTGTCATTGGGAATGAAACTCCTTCTGTCAAACCCTGAGGGGAGACAAGGCTGCACTCAGGACCCTCACAAAGAAATTGAGCTTTTTGAAGGATTTCTGCCTGCCTTGGTATACCTCATTTTCTTATAGCTCTACTTGCTCTATGACTTGTTTGTGTATGAAAGGTAAACATGCCTTGTTCCAGGAGAGTATGTTTTTAAGGTGGTGTTTATATACATAGCCATAAGCACAGGTGATTATTTTTCTGTAGACCAGCCATCATCCTCAATATTGCAGTAAAAACCTATGCAAAATGTGAACTCTCAGTTGTGATTTATAAAATGTTATCATTCTCTGAAAACTAGTTTCCCTTCATGGGCATCACTGAATACATGGCAAATATTTTTAATAGCTGTTAAAATTACGTGTCGATGAATATTCTGTGACTACCCTGCAGTTAAAACTAGGTGGAGGTTTGTATTTAAAATAGTGAAGAAAACCCTGAATGCATTACCCTAACCTTGTAATCAGCTTTTTAGGGTCAGCTTGCATTACCTTCCCTGGGAATCCACCTGAGCACAATATTCCATACACTTGTATTGACAAAAGATACATAGACAAAAAAATAATACACAAAAGCTACAAAATTCTTTCTTTATAGCATGACAATTCTAGTAAGCTAAGAGTAATCCATTAATTTCTGAATAATACTTATTTTGAAATATAAAGTCTGTACTTTCTTAAATACCTCTAATGAAAGTATAATAAACTTTCAGAGACTGAAAAGCTCACTTCTATACTTCAGAAAAATCTGAATCACAGACCACTCTTTACAATGCATGAATATTGTAACAGTTTTCCTAATACAGTAATTCTTTCTATGCACATCACAATGAAAGGCAATGGAAATTTTCATGAATGAATAAATTTGATGAAGGTGTTTGTCACCAAATAGATGTTCTCCACAATATAGGACTTCATTCTTGTTCAATACATACCTCAGTCTTCCCATTATGAAGAAAACCTTGAAAATGTGAATTATAATAAATGAAGCAGATGCAGTGTGGGTGTTGTGAGTATGACTGCACTCAACCCCAAAATAACATTGTTTACTATTTGCCTGCTGAAAAACGGTATAAAAAATATTATTTTTAATAGTCATATTGTAAATGTTTCAATGCCACATTCACTATCAAAATCATTGAATCAGTGAGACAACTGACATGATAAAAATCTTTTACTACATAATAAACTGGATGCTTACCGAGTTTTGAAAATTATAAATTTGTCATGTAACTTTAAATTGAATTTCATGTGATATTCTTTGTGAAATGCCACTAAAGTCAGAAAACTGCTCATGTTTAAAAGTAAGCATATTTTTAAGTGTTCCAGTAGACAGACAACTATAAATTTGTCATGCAACCTACTGGTCATCACCTAAACTTCAGAGGATTTAGATGGCTTAAACAGAGATGCTGTGAATTATTCATTAATATATGTAAAATAATTTGAGAACCTAACAGGGAAAAGTGCCAATAAAGTCCAAAATATTACCATTGTGCATGGGTTTTAATCACAGCATATTTCACAACTTAGGCAACTTATCTTTCTTCAGTGTACTAATACTCAGTGGAATTAAAAAAATTTGTATAGAATTACCCATACAAGTCATGCAAGGTCACCAGAAGGTGGGAAAAGTTTAATTACAAGGAAGAAAGAGAGAGAAAAATTAACAAAATGTATGAATAGTCACCTCAAGTATAGATCAAGGGTGGTACAGGTGAAACTGGATGAACAAGTCATAGAGACCATCTCTATTTTTCCCTTCCCC
Organism: Athene noctua; assembly: GCF_965140245.1. Lineage (NCBI taxonomy): Eukaryota > Metazoa > Chordata > Aves > Strigiformes > Strigidae > Athene > Athene noctua. The sequence continues at coordinate 22,370,409 of NC_134039.1, forward strand.
CATGGCACTTTACAGCATGATATGGTGTGGGATTTATTTGGTTTTCTCTATTGTTTCTTTACCTTGCAAAAAGCCTCTTCTCACTTCAGCTTAATCACAGAATTTCTGCAGAATTTGATACTTCCATTTTGTTGTATTACTTTTGGGAGGGCAGGCCATGTAACCTGTTATAGGCTATGGCCCTGTACATATTTATTGTGGTTTCCCAGACCAGCTGTGGCCCACTCACTGTGACCGCAAACGAGGAGTGGTATGAGAAAAGACCTTAGGGAAGTGTGGACAAACCAAACAAGTGGTGGTTGTCTGATCTGTATAGCTGGGCAAAGTAGTTCCTTTATGATTTTCCTCCTTTTCTTAATGGACAGGGAGGCCATTGTTTCCCCACTTAGATGGAGAATCACATGTTCTGCATGGATGCTTCATGAAAAGTCCCTTGAGTGGATTAAATAATAATACAACCTGCTGGACACAGTAATGAATAAAATGCATTTAATCTTCTCCACTAATTCACCATTTAACTTTGAAGAAAAGATAGGTTGCTTTATCAAGAAATGACAGCAGAGCCCATGATTACTAAGGACAAAGTGATTCTGAGACAGACAATTATGTCCTGGGGAACAATCACCTGTCCAATACTGCCTTACATCTCCTGCTATTTCTTGTCCATCTCCTGCTCTTTGTGGTCCAGGGCAAACTGTTGGGGTTTTTTTTCAGGTAAATCTATTTTAACTTCCTTATCTAACTGAATGTTCACCTTTATTTTCTTCCAGACCTTTCCTGATGGTAACCATGAAACTTCCTGGGCCTGTATCCTTTGAAGTGTCTAAGAAATCCCTACCATTGTCACGGAAGATTGCTCTCCAATTGAAAATAGAAGAATATTGCTAGGTTTTCCACTACAGCATGATCTTCTGCAAGTGGCAGTTTCTTTAGTGAATGGCTGATATTTCTCCAGCACATTTATACAGTGATCTTATCACATGCCATGGTTGCCATTCTCCTTGGGTTATTATAGAAGAAGTCTGTTCATCAAAAGGAGCCTGATTCTGCAGATGCTGAAGAGCCTACATCCCAGAACTTCACTGAAGTATTGAGCTGTTCAGTATTTGCTGCAGGGGTGGAGTCTGCCTTCCCAGAGTTACTCTTTATCAGAAAAGAAAGATAGGATTTTCAGAGGTGACTCTAACTATATGTTCAATATACTGTTTAAGAAGTACCTATCATCTGTAGACATGCCTGGCTGGTGGAATCATATCCTGAAAAATGAATTAACATCAGCATCCTCTCCCCCTTCTTTTTGTATGTCTCTGTATGGAAAATTTCCTAAATGGCCAATATTTCTCTTCTTCAGAACTGACTTTCCATTTGGCTTATCACCTACTACATTCTTCCACCTGGTATTGATTTTTTTGGAGAAGCCAAAATTACATGACTGCTGCCCTTTTGTTAAAGACCTTTGCAACTTAAATGCTTAAAACACCCCTAGATTATCAGTAGATGAGTAAGAGACAATTACATTGCTTAATTCAGAAATATGAAGAAGTAATTTTCTCAACTCACATGTGGTCGAGAGGACAGCAAAGTTCATCTTCCTATGTACTACTCAATATACAACCTCAGTGCTCAGAAGAATGAACTGCTAAGTCTGAGTTGGGCTTCTAGGAAATCCAGAAATTATCACATTTGTGCTAGGTGGTGTTTTTGCAAGCCTTGACTTTCAACATGTTGTCTAAAAGTTCCCTGATGTGAGAATCAAGATACCAGGAAAAAATAATCAAAATCTGACTTTCTTCTGTAAACTTCAGTGCAGAAAGTAGCAGATGTCTGGTTGTGCTCTAGTCCATTTCATGGTGAGACAGGAATGATGCTGTCTCTGGTTTACAGTTGCCAGTTTCAGGCAAGCTCAGTCACCCATGGCTTGAGCCCTGATCCTCAGTGAAGCCTAACACCTGTAAACCCCACTTTGCCAGCTGGGTTTATGGTAACCTCAGAGATCCAGGCAGGCAGAGCTCAGAAATGTGTTTCAATCCTTCAGTGAGTTTGAAAAACTCTTATAATAATAATAATAAAAAAATCCTTGCTATTAGGCTGAAATCATTAAGAGCTATTACAAAGAATACAAGTTTCTTTACACTAACCTAGAATCTGTCCAACCCAAAAAATTCTGCTGCTTTTAATCTAAAGTGAATAATTAATGTTTTAGCTTAAGGAAATAAAAGAATATAGACCATTATCTGCTTTGATCTATGTAAGTAATATACATTTAAAAGAGGGTGTGCAGCAAAAATAAAGGTAAGGAGTCTTTATTCCTCTAGTTCTAAGTTTTTTATAATTTTTATGACTGTATTTAAAGGGTCTGATATCAGTAAATCTAACTGTAGAGTAACAAAGTGGACATAAATTAAGATGTAAGTGAATGCTACTTCGTAGGAAGGATTAGGTCGAAGGTCTGATCTATCTGAACTGCAACTGTTCCATGTCTTGTCATCCAGTGTTGCAATATGAATTTGCACTCTGTTTTAATGCATCTCTAGATTTAAAAATATCCAAGAGATTCATCTTATTTATAAAAAGTTGAAAAGGAATTAGGAGTCAGACGATTATTACTATCTGGGCCCTGATTCTGCCTCTGGGATGTTGATGCGTGGGGTAGATGGAACCCAGCTATGTTTTTCTAGGTGTGTATGGCAACCTGCTGATTGCTGTCTCACCAAAATAAACCGTAAACCTTTCCAGCTGTTCTTAATCTGGACCCTTAACCTTTAGAAAAACCAGAGGCTTTCCATTCCTCAGAGCCAAACTTTGCTAACAGTATCTAGATTGTTTTCAAACCGAGCTTCAAACATAAAAAAGACTAATAAATCCATACTCCATAATAGTTAGGCTGGAAAACTATTATTTTAAAACATACTCAGTTTTTACGACCCATTTCTAGTAAAAATCCCAAACATGCTTCACCAGCGCTACCATTTCAGATACTCAGATCCTGGATGATAGGCATGATATCCAGATAGATTCACCAATAAATATGTAAAGGCTTTAAATCTGTCTCAAATTAGTGATTCGTGGATGTGCGAAGGGGCAGAGGGCTGGGAAATTCAGTTAGTTAATCTGTTAATTTCCTGACTCTTAATGTTCTGTAACTTCATAGCTGGTGATTGTATTTTTCTGTGGTTTGTATGATGAAGTGCTGAATACATTACTCCGTAACCTTGGGTGGGAACTGGGGCTTTGAGAATAGCCCTGATCTTGCACGGGCTTTTAGTCTGCGCCTGATCCCACTCCTGAGAAGAGCCATTTTCGGCAGTCCGGGGGTCGGAGCCGGAGCTCCGAGCTGCCGAAAATCGGGCCCTCGGGTGTGAGGGTGAGGGGTTTTGGATGGAGCCACAGCCTAGAAATTCATAACGCTTCAGAGGACCATACCCCGCTGGCTTCGGGATTCCAGTTCGGGCTTCCCATTAAAACAACAACAAAAATAGTAATAATCATCCATAAACATCCATCTTTCTGACTTTTTTACGGCCTTGTAATTGCCCCTTCCCTGACAGGAGGATTTATGCCTCGGCCGCCAGCGTCTGGTGACAGGGAGCTCCGCCGCCCGGGTGGCACCGCCGGCTCCTACGGGGCGGCAGCGCGGGGGCCTGGGCCGCACCCCGGCCCCAGGCGGAGCCGCGGCGGCCCGCGGAGTGCGGAGGTTCCCCCGCGCCCCGCGCCGCTACGCGCCGGGGCGGGCAGGGCCGGTGTAGCCCTTCCCTAGGAGTCAGTCCCGCCGTTTAGAAAACGGCAACCCCCCCTTGTGCCCCGGCAGCCTCCTGCTTTGTTATCGCCTCAGCACCCCCTCTCAGGGGCTCTTTTTTGGTTTGTTGTTCTGTTCGGGTCTGGCTTTGCTTCGGGGAGGGGCAGTTCTCATCGCTTGATTTTTCCGTACAAAACTCAAAGGCTATCCCAGCAGAATTCAGGAGGGACACGCTCTCCTTCTTTCCTTCCTTCCTTCCTTCCTTCCTCCCTTCCTTCCCTTCCTCTTTTTCTCTTTCCCTCTTCCCAAGCAGCCTCAAGACCCTCCCGCGGATATCTCTCTCGCCCTCCCGGCGGGACTTCGTAACTTCTGCCCATGGCTCCTTTGGCTTTATTTTTTTTTATTTTTTTTTTTTGGTCCACGTTTTTCCTTCTTCGCGGTCCGCCTGTAGGCTCCTTCCCCGCTACCACAGGACACGGCCGGGACCCTGAGGGCCGGGACAACCGGGAGCCCGGCGCAGACCCTCCGGCGGGCAGCGCCGCCCCCTCCTGCCCTGCCTCCGCCGGGAGCGCCTGTGAGGGAAGCGATGGCCTAGAAATTAAGCAGCACTTCTGAGGTGGTACCTCTGCCTCTCTCCCGTTCCCCACTCCTTTTCTTACACTGTTTGGGATTTCTGCGCGTCTCTCCCTGGCACTTACAAAAATACCCCCCTCATTTACTAGCCCCCCTCCAAGCCCGAGGTGGTCGCGAAGGAGGCGAAGCGCACCCCAGCCCTTCATGCGCGGCGCTGGGCGCCCGGGCAGGAGGCGAGCGGGGGGCGAATTCCGCGCTCCGCAGGAAATGCCGGCGCTGCGGTGGGGAGAGCCCCCGGCCCGCCGCTGCCCCCCGGCCGCCGCCCGCCGCTGACCGCCGCCGGGGGGGTCGCTCCCGGCCCCTGCCCGGCCGGGAATAAGCCCCGAGGCGGGGGTCCGCGCTGCCGGCGGGGCGCAGGGGGGCCCGTCGAGGCCATGGCTGGCGGCGTGGCGCGCAGCCCGGGCTGCAGCAGGCGCTGCCCGCCGGCGGGGCGGCAGCCTGGCACCCCGCGGGGCGGCGGCGGGGCGGCGGCGGAGGGGGTGTGGGGAGCGGCCTCCCGGTTCGCGTTGCCGCCGACGCGGGCGACCTGGCGCCGCCGGAAACTTTCCTCGGCGCTGTGCGCCGGCTCCCTCTCCGTGCTGCTGGCCCTGGTGGTGAGGCTGGTGCGGGGGGAGCGCGGTCGGGAGCTGGCGGCGGAGGGCGGCGCGGAGCCGCAGGGCTGGGGCTGGGGCTGGGGCTGGCTGCCCCCCGGCGCCGTGCCCCTGGGCCTGGCCGGCTCCTTCTTCGGCGCGGGCCGGTACCTGCTGCGCGGCGGCGCGCGGCCGCGGGCGGCGGCGCTGGTGCTGGCCGCCTGCTGCGGGGGGGAAGCGGTGGCGCAGACGGCGCTGGCGGCGGGGGAGGAGGATTCCTTGCTCTCCCTCGCCGCCACGGGGGTGGTGCTGAGCTGCCTGGCCGCCGTGACATGGCTGGTGCTGAAGCTGAGGCAGGGCGTCCTCATGCTCGCCGTGACTAGCGCGGCCAGGACCACGTCCCTCGTCGCTTTGGAGAGCGTCCCGGCGTCCTGGCGGCCCTACCTGGCCTACCTGCTGGGGCTGCTGGGTATCCTCCTGGCCGGCTACGCCGACCGGCTCTGGCCCCCGCGGCGGGCCGCCCCGCTGGCGGAGCCTCCCGCCACCCCCCCGGCCGCGGACGAAGCCCCGGTGCTCAGGCGGCGGCGGCGGTCCAGCTCCATGATCTCCCCCGAGATGTCGGGCGGCGGCGGCGGCAGCGGCAGCAGCAGCAAGACCCACCGGCGGACCTCGCTGCCCTGCATCCCCCGGGAGCAGGTAGGGCGGGGGCTGGGGGGGAAGGGTCCCAAACTTTGCTGGTGGCGGGTGGCGGGTCTCGCCGCTGGCGGAGGCGCGGGGAGTTGGCCCTCCCGGCCGCTCCCCGGTGGAGGGGCCGAGCACGCTGCGGGCTTTCCCCGGCTCCCCGCGGCGCCGAGAGCTCCGGGCGGCCGCCCCGGGACGGGGCTGGGTCCGGGGGGAAGCGGGGATTCCCGGACCCAGCCTGACTTGCCCCGGCTGCGGGCGACGGGGAAAGAGCTCGGGGTTTTCTTTTCTTTGACAGCCATCACCGGCGCCTGCTTGTCTTAAGCCTGGCAGACGGTTGAGGCGGATGGTACCCGCTTGGTTCTCGGAGCCGGTGGGAACCTGCCCTCGGCATAGCCCTCGGGTTTCCCAGCATCATTTATGAGCCTTGCATTTTCAAACCGGTAGTTTCCTGGAAGGGTAGCTAAGCCCTATTAAACTTGTTTGAAGCTTTAAAGGGGGTGTGTGTGAGAGCCCAAGCAGCTTGTCCTCGGTGGAAGAGGTCCCTTATCAGGGCGATAGCGTGTACTCCGAGGCTGGCCCGCACAGATCAGTGCTCATCTTTGCACTTTGCCTCCTCAAGGCTGTTCCTGTGTGCGTAATCAATAAGCTCCCGCTCTGCTATGATTGTGGGAGCCGGTACGAGGCACACGCGATTTATCTTTTTTTCCTTTAAGACATCATGACTTGAATGGATGAATGAGAACTCTGTTGACAGCGATGCATTCTTTTAAACGCAGACCTCAAAAAAATAGAAACAAGCAAACACCATTATCTTTACTGCACAGCTGTATAGAGTTCTGCCACAGACACAAGGCTGGCTTACTTCTGCGCTCGAAACAATTTTTTTTTTTGAGATTTCAGATTGCCCCACAAAAGAATCATCCGATGGGTTGAGTGTAACTGAGCATATTGAAAGTCAGCATAACCCTTGTTGGGCAGTGGAAAGGGAAACCTGGGGGAAAATAAGTGGCAAGTGGTGTTAAGCTCTTTTTTTTCAATTACTATTCAAAATTACACTGAGCACTGTTGTCAATTGAAGCGTATTGCTGTACCCCAAAGGTTTTCTTTCAGGTCGCTTGCTGGATAGGCAACAAAGTATTTTCAAAGTGATGGCGTCTAACCATATGGTGTGCGTGGCTAGTTTGTTTCTGGAAATGGTTTGATTACATCCCTTTGTGGTTAGTTGTGACATTTGCTAGAAGAGGGCCTGACGACCTTATATACTTGAGGCTTATTTTACAACAAATCTGCTTATTTATCTAACATTTTTGTTTAGATAAAATAAATATTTACTACACTGTCCAGGCAAATACAGTGTGAAAAAGCAGAAAGTTGACCCAGCTCTGACTTTAATAGGAATTGAGAGAGAAAGGTGTAAGAATAATTTTTAAATACAGTATCAAAGGCAAGAAATTAAAACTGTTTATACTTATGTGATGTGCTTCTGGTGGTTTCTTACAGTAATAATTTTTAAGGTTTTAAATATATTTCCACTCTCGCACTTCAAATAAAAGCATCTTTTCAGTTAACTTCTGTACATGGAATCATTCAGAGCCAGGGCTAACTAGTTTGTGATCACATCCTTCTCTTATAGAGGGAATTCAATCCATCTCTATATACCAGGTTATTAAACTGGTGATGGATAACAACGTAGATTCCTTCCCCCCTCCCCCCACCACAATGTGTTACTTGGGGACAGTGGTCAGCTCTTCCCCAAGCAATTCCCACTTCGAAGCTGTGGAGTTGGACTGGAGTTAGTTGGCAACTGTTCAGTTTACTCGTTGCAGGGTTTTGGCAAATTTCTCTTTCTTTTGTTCTCACTCACTATTAATCAATAGCGAGATCTGGTATTGCTTGCGTCACTGCGTGATTAGAAATGGATGACTACTTTTGAGCTTGGGGAGACTTTTTGTCTTTTTTTTTTTGTAAAGCACAATGTGGCTGTGTATATGTGAACTTCCCTCCCTAAAAGCTGTCCTCATAAATAAAAAAGCAAGATAGAAAAATGGAAAAGCTGAAACAAAGCTTTCTAAGGCACTTGAAGAAACACTGGGAGAAGTGGGACTTTCTTACAGCAAATAAAGTGTGTGTTTATAGCAAAAATCAGCTCTCCATAGACTTAAAGAAACCATAGGTAAATGTTTCTCTTTTGGACAGTTTTTTAATATAACTTGTTAAAAATAGAGATGTGGGCTTTATAAACAAAACCAGGCCTTCCCTCACCCCCTGTTTTTAAAAAAAACATATCCTGAATGTTTCTGGTCCGAAAGATAGCATGTTAATACATCTGGGAGTTGACAATAATTTTCATCAGGAAATGGATATACTTTATTGCTTTGAAATACATGCTCATCAGGTGAGTAACATTAGGTGAAGTTTTAGAGATGTTGTCTTTTGCCTCTCATGTAATCTTTCCTATTGCTGAGCACTTCCATTAAGCTTTTGTTTTTCCAGAGTGTGATTCCTTCCCTCTCTCACTGTTTTTGATGTGAGATTCTACAAAAGTTGGAGTTTCTGTATTATTTTTTTTAATCATACACATCTCAGTTGTTATCTGAATTTTTCCCTAGTAGAATACAGAAATGAATCTTATGTGGCCTTGAGATATAAATGATAGTAACAGGAATTGCAAAATAACATCACAGATAGATATATTAGCATATTTAAAATTAAAAGCATACTTCTGTTTAAGCTGCTAGTAGGCATAGGTGGAAGTGCATATGTAACTAAATTATTCCTTCTGTAGAAACATCTTAGTTGCTAATCAGTTCCCAAAAAATTCAAACCCAAAAACTGTTTCATTAAAAAACCCTCCACCATTCAAAATCAAATCACATTCTTTTGTTGCTAAAAGTGCCTCTTCGCTAGTTTTTAATTCTATTTTTTGTGGTTGTTTTTTGTATATGTTCTCTCTCAACTTCAGCAATTTCTTTGGATTAAAAGCTTCCAGTTTGGCATGTGTGTAGATCTGGCTGAGAAATGTGTGCTTTGCAATAGCCTGATCCTGCTCCCAGCTGAGTGTTGTCGCTGGCTGAGGATGCTCAGCTCCTTGAGGGTTCACTCACCCATATTTGAAACAGGTTGCAGACAGAAATTGTGAATGGTTGGATAAGACAGTGAATGAAAGAACAAATGCCTTTTTTTTTTTCTTCCCCCCTTTTTTTTTACAACAAATTTACAGGCACTGCCAGGATAATAGCTTTTGGAGTTTCTTCTTCACATTTTTGCAAACAGTTTTTCCTAAAAATGTGGAAAGGAGGTTGGGGTGGGGGGTGGGGGAGGGCAGAAATGTGTTCTGTCTTGGTGTTTCCTAATAAAATATTATATGGCCCATGTGTTCTGGAGCTTGTGCCTCTGATCTGCGTGTGTTATTCTTGATATACAGCAGCCCAGAGGGATGATTTGTTCTTGGTTGGTACAATACTCACAGGAGATAGTAGCTGGACATTTTTAAACTGTGCTGAAGACTTCTGAGTCTGCTTTTAAGCCTTGCTTGCTGTTTGTTTTGTTTGGGGGAAAGGGAAGCTTTCAGCTAACTTGGATTTATTGCAAGTGTGTGTTAAACGAGCTAGAGAAGCTGCTCCAAGTAGTTCAATTTGCTTTGCCTTTTTAAATTTCTTTTTTTCTTTGTCAGAAGACTGTCACAGATAGAGCATACATCAGGGTTTGAAGTACTTTCTAGTCCCCAAACCAGTGAGTGACACAACCCTGTATGAGAAGGCAGTAGTGAGGTGCTGAGTCTTGCCCTGCTGAAAAGCCTTGATCCATGCAGGAGGTAACACCAGGACGGGGGAGTTTTTTCTGCAGCTCTTGATGTCTCCAGCTTGCCAGGCCAGCAGCTACATGTGCAAACTCCCATCTGTGTCCTCTGGCTCCTGGGGCAGAGAGGTTTTCTACCTATTTTCCTCCCTTCTTTCTCTTTGCTCTTTTCCTCCTTCTGAGTAGTTGAAGAAGTAGAAAGCTGACTTACAGAGGGACATCTGAGGGTATGCCACGTAATTGCTTTGAGACTTGGTAGCTGTTTTGTGCTGCTACGTCTTTCCCTGCCTGTTTCTTCTTTTTAAAAAGTTATTTTTTCAGATAAGTAACTTTTGTGCTAGACTCCTCTGTCTTCATCCAGTGTCAGTGGAGGATTTTTTGCTCGATTTGACCGTTTTTTCTGGGATTCTGTGTGGCGACCATGCCTGTTCCCAGTCTGTAGCCTGGGAAAATTCTGAGCTGGGATTGTCGTTATCACTGCCTGTCTGCAGAGTTGAGAAGACGATACTGTAACAGTTCACGTGGTCAAAGGTATCTCTTGAGCGATAAGATCTAGGAAACTGAGGAGAAAAAGAAATGTATTTGTTGGGTTTTTTTCAAGGGAAAATTAAGGCTTTATCTGTTCTTGTCATTGTTTGACAGTGAGAGCTTTGTAAGTGCTAGAGGGACGTTGCTTTTCCCCCTTTACTGGATTCTGTCCTAAAAAAAAAGACAGAGGTACCCTTACCTTACAACCAATTTTTAATACTACGTGTCCTGCAATATCCAAGTGCAGGGTACAGAGATTTAATTTTTGGAGAGGAGAAGGCAGATTAAATCTAGATGTTGAACTTTATGGTCTCCCATTAGGTATACAGTGTTATAGACTGTATACTTCTTTCTGTTAACAAGTGTTATTAAGCTGTAATTACTTCGCTAAGATTTGCTGGCATTACAATATAGGTCACTAGAAACTGAGGAATACTGAGGAGTTATGTCATTTGGTGAGTTGCTGAAACACAACCGTGTAAAATATTTAAGTAAGGCTCCAGGAAAAATCACCCAGGGATTCCAGACGTAATACTTTATTTTCTTTTGCATGGCTTCATTTACGCAAACCCGCTCTATTTATATTTTTTCTCTTTTTTTACCTTCAACCTCACAGAAATGTAAAAACTCCTGCTGAAACTCTCATGATTGGTTTATAATCTATTTTTGTCAATCAGTTAAATCAAGAAATGTATATTATGGCATATTGGTAAAAAAAAGTAAAACACAGTAGTGACTTTCTGCTCTTTCTGCCTGAAGTGTGAAAATGCAAAGCTGGGGAACTGAAAGAAATCCTGTGTACACTGGGTTGTCATGTTAATTAAATAAACAGCCAGAACAGTGACCCTGTGTATGAAATGTGTTTTGAGAAGCATGTTGGGGGTTGGAGGGGAAAAACAGTGACACATGATGTTTTGGATGTTAACTGCGATATTTGTATGAATTTGTCCTGATCTGTTGCTACTGTGCTTGCATTCCAACTCTTTTTTGCAAAAGACTGAGACATAGCTGTATTTTGCAGATTGAAGGAATATTGTTTGGGTTTTTCCCTTTAAAATGTAATATTAAAAAAATAAATATCCTGCCCTGGAACTGGAAAGGTTGCTGAATTCTAGTGCCTGCAAACAGCAGGGCTTGAAATGGGGGTTAGCTGACTGCATCCTACATGGTTTGAGAATAAAACGAATGGTGCTGCAATTAAAACTTTGAGCCAGTTGCTGTGATTTACTTGTACATCTCTCATTAGATTATCTAATTTACAGGATTATGCTTGATGGATAAAGAAATAAATGTAAAGATTCACATAACAAAGTGGAAGTCGGGTTTTTCTTTTTGTGCATTTTTTTTTCTCTGTTGTGTTTTGAAAAAGTTTCTTAAAGTCTCTTCTTTGTTAGCGTGTCACTCAGAAATAAATGCCTCTCCTTTGGACTGTAGTTTTTCAGGTTGGTTTGTTTTTTTAAACTTGTCTTGCTCTGAGCCCTGCAGCAAGTACCGTGGTAGCATCAGGAGTTATCTGCTTTGGGGTAATGACTTGGGAAACAGGAAGGGGAAAAAAAAAAAAAACAAACAACAAACAAACAACAAAAAAAACCCCTATCCAAGTTTTTTAACTTGTGGGGAATAGCAGTGTTTTTCTTTGAGCTGACCTTGGATTTTAAATGAGATTGTGAGAGGAAGAAGGGCTGTATCCCTTTGTCAAGCTTTTTCTTTGTTTTAATGAAGAGTGTGAGGTTTTCTTCTCCCTCTGTGTGGGTGTATGTAACTGTTACTATTCCGGCTGTTGCCGTTATCACGCCAGAGCGGTGCGGGGCCGGGGCCGGGGCCGGGGCCGGCGCTGGCGGGGCCGCACCCCTAGAGGGCACGAGAGTCCCTGCTCTGCGCCGGCACGCGCCTCCTGCGCCACCCGCCAAATCAGCCAAAAACATAATAAACAAAATCTGTCCGTGGTGCTTAACTAAGCTTTTTACATTTATTTTTTAAAAAAATTTTCCTATCTACTCACTGCAATTCCAGTTGTGTTTCTCGCTTCTCCCACCCCTTTGCTTCAGCCTGGGCATGGGGCTGAGGGGCCTGTAGCAGAACACCCTGGTAAGTGCCACGAGGTAGGGGCAGATCGACACAAACCTGCCCTGAAAGAAGACTGTGCTTCTCTAATGTGAGCGTTTTGGATGTGCTACAAAGAATTAATTGGAAGAATAGCAGTAGGTTTTGGCCTTCAAAAGGCATTTACGAGCGTAGCTGGAGATCATGGTACAAAGAAGAAGCTGCCTCCAGATCTGTCAGGAATCTAGAATAGGCTAAATCGCCAGTGCTTTATGTATTGTGGTACCTCATGACTCTGTCCACACATATAACTACTTATAATGGGAAACACCACACGAAGCAGCTGAACGTGAGCCGGCAGTGTGCCCAGGTGGCCAAGAAAGCCAACGGCATCCTGGCTTGTATTAGAAATAGTGTGACCATCAGAAGTAGGGAGGTGATAGTCCCCCTGTGCTCTGCACTGGTGAGGCCACACCTGGAGTGTTGTGTCCAGTTTTGGGCACCTCAGTACGAGAGAGATATCGAGCTGCTGGAACAAGTGCAGAGGAGGGCAACGAAGCTGGTGAAGGGCCTGGAGAACAAATCCTATGAGGAGTGATTGAAGGAGCTGGGACAGTTCAGTTTGAGGAAGAGAAGGCTGAGGGGAGACCTCATCACTCTCTACAGCTACCTGAAAGGACATTGTAGAGAGGTTGGTGCTGGTCTCTTCTCACAGGTGATTAGTGATAGAACAAAAGGGAATGGCTTTAAACTGCAACAGGGCAGGTTCAGACTGGATATTAGGAAAATAATTTTCACAGAAAGAGCGGTTAGACTGTGGAATGGACTGCCCAGGGAGGTGGTGGAGTCACCATCCCTGGATGTGTTTAAGGGTTGTTTGGATGAGATGTTGGGGGATATGGTGTAGGGGAGAACTTTGTAGGGTAGGGCTGATGGTTGGACTCGATGATCCCAAGGGTCTTTTCCAATATGAATGATTCTATGAATCTAAGAGTCCAACAATGGTATGTGCTGGTGAAACAAATGGTCCCTTTGTTACTGTTGAACATAGGAGGCAGGTGGATGGTTTCCTAATGCCACCCTAAGTGTTAATGAATGAAAGGTACAATATATAGTGCAGGAAAGATGTTGGTTATGAGAGTTTGGGTGATGAAACTATCTTTTTAATTTTGGAACCTGTCAAGAAAAGAGACTTTGTGTCAGATGGCAGCACTGGTCACCGAAAAAGTCTGTGTGTATGTGAAGTATTATAGTGAAATTAGGTCAATGAAGTCATGGTATGGAGTGCTGTATTGAGTTTTTGTCACCCAAAATTAATGTCTGGTGTCTACTGATAGCCCAAACCTCTGATTATCATCTAAAAAGAAACTAGAAAGACATGTAAAAATAGATCTGACTGAGGAGTACTGAATAGGTATTTTCCTAGAAATGGAAGAATAGGAGTGAATTTGGAATAAAGACAAAAAACACCCCACCACCCCTAAACCAACCCCAAAACAAAACCCCTCCCCAAACTCAATCCTTTGGTTTTAAACTGATTGAAAGAAGCCTGAATGCGTGAGATAGAAATACAGACTTACCATGGAACATGTCACAGGTATGATTGAAGCTATTTCTAAAATATTTAGATATTTTTATTTATTATTTATTGAGGTTTAGAGGTTTCTTATGCCAAGCAGGTTGAGAATAGAAAAACTGGTGCTTTTTTTTTTTTTTTTTTTCAAATCTGATATTAGTTAGGAAGTTGGTTATTCAGTTGTGGTATGCTTTAGTGACAAAAGGGACATTAAATTACTTGAGTGTGTCCAAAGAAGGGCAACGAAGCTGGTGCAGAGTCTGGAGCACAGGTCGTACGAGGAGTGGCTGAGGGAACTGGGGGTGTTTAGTCTGGAGAAGAGGAGGCTGAGGGGAGACCTCATCGCCCTCTACAGCTACCTGAAAGGAGGGTGCAGAGAACTGGGGATGAGTCTCTTTATCCAAGGAACAATCGATAGCGCAAGAGGTAATGGCCTCAAGTTGTGCCAGGGAAGGTTTAGTCTGTATATGAGGAAGCATTTCTTTCCAGAAGGGGTTGTTAGGTGTTGGAATGGGCTGCCCAGGGCAGTGGTGGAGTCCCCATCCCTGGAGGTGTTTAAGAGTCGGATTGACATAGCGCTGAGGGATATGGTGTAGTTGGAAACTGTCAGTGTGAGGTTAATGGTTGGACTGGAAGATCTTAAAGGTCTTTTCCAACCTAGATGATTCTGTGATTCTGTGACCTTATTGTTTTTTCTGAAGTGTCCACTGACCAGGACCCGTTGCTGCATGACTATGTGTGGAGTGGCGGGCTGTCTGCCCTGTAGTGGCAGTGAAGCCACTCTGGTGGCAGTCTGCAAAGGCACGCTCAGGAGCCTTTATGTTTGCTGTCTGACCAGTAATGGGTGAAGGCATTCAGAAATGGTGTTGCGTGGTTTGAGAAGCTATGTCCAAGCCATTTTTTCTGCATTGCTGTAAGCAGTAATCTAGATATGCTTGCCCAGGCTTTTTGTTGCTTGCAGAGTAAAACTTGTGAAACCTTGTCTATGTATTAAATCTCAATTGAAGTGACAGCTGTAGAAAAGTGCAGACCTCTGTGCAGAAGTGTAGATTAAAAAGGGCTACATAATCTTATGTGCTGCCCACTCTTGCCTCTGTTAATGCAGTTTCAGGTGCTTTTATTATGTGATTCTCTCTGTTTTGTCTGTCTGTCCTTCTGTTTCTTATTGTAGGCTGTTAGAGCTTACCAGCTAACAGATCTAACTTGAGTTTCCTTGCAGAGTAGTCTATGCTGCTTCACTTCCACCGCACACCCACACCCCCCAACACAGACAGGGCTATTTCTTTATTGGTAACGCTGAAATTATTCCCCCGATACTCACTTGGTAACTGGCAAAAAAGTGTTGGGTACTGGTAGAGTTCTCAGGTGCATTTCTCTTAAGGTTTACTGGTGATACTAACCACAGGTTACTCCTGACAAGGTCTGATCACTGTATTTTGTGTTGATAAGGAACTTGTGCTTGGGTGAGTTTGTAACTGCAAGATAACTGATAAGATATTTTACATGTGGCTGGAGTTTTAGTTTGATTCTGTCAGTGGGATTGTTACAGGAATACTTGTGCTGAGACATAGCTCACCATCTTACCCTTGCTGAGATGATGAATACTTTAAACTTCTCCTGGAGGTTGTTCAGTGATATTTTAAAATTTATATATTTGTTAAAAGCTATTTTTCTTATGTTCTTTTTGTAGTGATTACTGATAATCTCCTCCCTCCTTCCACTAACTTCAGTGGGAATTGCTAGTGCTCAGTTCTCCCAGGGTAAAAGGCTGATCCTTTCTGTTCAATCATTAGTGCAGGAGGAGGGTGTGTTCCCATACACAAATCTGCAGAGAGCTTTTTTTTTTTTTTAATAGCTAACCATTCTTTCTGATTTAAAAGAAAGTATTTGAAGCTAATGTTGGTTGTGCTCTTCAAAATGTGACCCGAGACCTTGTAGCATGTTTTTATAGATGTGTGTGCACACACATACACGTATATCTCAGTATGTATGTATCCATGTTTGTATATGTATATATACACCAAATTAGTATTGTGTAGCCTAGAGGGATAGAATTCTTTGACTCTGACAGCACAGCTTGCAGCCTGAGTTACATATGACACTGTTTTTTCTGGATATTTAGGCATGATTCTGCACAGGCAGGCATGGTTCTTAATATGCCAGTCTCTGTAACCATTGCTTGACTTTTGATTTGGTATAGTTTTAATCTTTCTTTCTTGACTTGCAAATGTGTGCCAGATTTTTCAAAAATTTTCTCTTTTATTTGTAAATACTTGAGTAGCGATTTTAATCAAGAAATAAATACTCATACCTTAAAAACATGCATCCCAATATTCAAACTGGAATTTGGTTCTACAACTCTATTCTAGAGGTGCAAAGCCATATAGGTGCTTTACATGGTATCTCTGGTGCCTAAACTGACTTGCTGCTAGCTGTAGCTTGTGACGTGGAGCTCAGGACTGGCTGGGCAGGAGGAGCAGATAAGACCCCTGTGCAGCCTGTGCTGGTGTTGTTCTCAGGGGCATAAATGGGAGTTTGTTCAGTGTGGAGCTCTGGCTGGTTAGAAGTGTGGTGAGACCAGTTGAAATAAATAGGCAACTCAAATTTTTACAGATAAGTGTGATGAATTTTAGCTGGTAAAGCTATGTGTTATGTGTAATGGATACGTTATTGCTGCTATGTACCTGTTGTCAGGGAAGCTGTGGACACTATAGTTAGTATTTGTTATTTATTAAAACAGTTCTGAAAATGTATTTATTATGGCAGTTACATGAAATCCACTGCTTTTTTGTTGTTTCTGAATTCTGTATGAGGTGAAGTGCTGCAACTGTGATTCATATGCCATTCCTGAGGTGTTTTGGGTTTTTTTTGAAGACCAGTTTAATTCATATGCAAGTGCCATTCTTAAATGCAGTCCTAATTGTCTCCTGATTACACAAAACTACAAATGAATAAACATTTTCTGTTAAAGGATTTAATGCGGTACTTCACATGTGCTTGTGAGAAATGGAGCTGCAAGGAAGACTCCACCAGAGATTCAGAAGTTAAAAGGGGGGTAAGGGTGGAAGGGGAGCCCTACCCTTTCTAGTAGAAGACTTCTGCTCAGAGTTGCAGAACATTCATCTTTCCTCTGACTTATGGAAGAAGCAAACACATTAATACTGCGGAGAAACAGGCAGGTATACCAATAGGTGTGTACAATTTGATTATTTTAGGCAACACTGGCTCTGTACATGCCTCATTGCAGAGACTGTACTGTGAAATCTGTTCAGTGGCAAAGAGAAATATTGTCTGTGCCATACTGATACTGAAAACTGACTTCTGTGTTGAAGAATATGAAATGCTAATTCTTACTAAGCTTGCTGTGTTTGTGTCAAGCAGTGTAATAGAGCAGCATGGTATAACAGTGCAACAATTAGATGGACTGAGATGCCAGCACTAAAGCACATATTCCAGTTTAAATTCTGCTTGAGGATCCAAGCCTCTTGGCAAGGCACCTTTGGAGTCAGAGCCAGCTAATAGGAAATGCTAGGCACTGGAGCTTAACTGAAATTTAGGACATCTAAACCTAGCCTTCTGGATATATGTGATGTGGTGAGACAGAGAGATGGCAAACCCAGATGTTTCTTGGAGAGTTATTTAACATTTTTAAGTGAAGTAGTAAAGACAGATTATCTATCTCCTTCCTCTTGAATCTATCCAGTCCTTACTTCAGTCTTCTCTTCTGCTGTGTGTGGTATATAAATCTAGTCCTAAAATGTGTGATGTTCTTATTCAGGGTTGATGGATAGTATATACTTGTGGATACCAGTGACTGAGGCACAGATTCAATGCTTTTCCTTCCAATATTTTAGCTGCCATCATCCTTGGATCTAAAATTTTATTTTCCTTTTGTATTATACATAGACAAGAGAGAAGATCCTTAGGATAAACCTTATGATTTCCTGAGTTGGGCTGTGATCTGCCATTTGAGCAGACTTTGTGGAAACCCAGAATTTTAAATTCTGTGTCATGCCTGGACATGCTGTCATGTTTAGATCTTTAGATTTTTGTTATTCGTTCAAAAAGTGCAACTGATCTGTGATCAAAAATTATAAAATTCTTGGCCAGGAATTAGAACAACTCCTAAATGGAAGGGAATTTGTGGCTGCAAATATATGTGCTTATTCCATGTTCTGATTTGCTTTATATATTGCCTCTTCTCAAATGAAAGTGGAAACATGATGCTGAGGAAAATGTTGATTTTTTTTTTTTTTTTTTTTTTGAACTGAAGTCAGTGTATTGCAAAATTTGCTGATATGCACTTAAAAAGCACAGACCAAAAAATCCTCGGCTAGCGGGAGTGATGACAAAACAACTTCCTTTACAGTCATTCTGTGTACCCATGAGAACTTGGCCTAGGGGCCTCTGGGTCTTTTATTTTGTTAAGGTTTACTGAACTGAGGTAAAAGTAATGATCAGATTGTCTTAATCATTCATAATAGCAGTTTAAGGAGAGGAGAACTTTAGGCAGAAACTTGATAGCCCAGGAAGTTTCTTTCTATCTTTCTTGTGATCTTAATGGATTGCTATCTAAAATCGTGAATCGGTGTTTGTAAGCATAATTATGTCGTATGCTATCTTTTGAATGCTTGAATTTGCAATCTCAGATGTTTTTAATGAAATTTTATATATCTGACTTCAGATGTACATAAGGGTTTTTTTTCCCAAGTGTTTATTTAATAAAAAGCAAACTTAAGACAAATGTTATGATATTGATGCTCACATGCTTTGAGTTAACAGCTTCCTTAGTGCCATTCTTCTGAATGGTCAAATGGTCCTTTTTGATCTAGGAATGTTTACATTGATGAGCTGATTATTCCTGTGTCATTCCCTATCTTCTAGCCCAGCAAATCTGAAACCCCTTTAGTCTCTCATGAAAGACACACTAAACAAGTTAAGGGTGGTCTTTGGGCACTTGATTCTACTTCCATGTGTAAGAAAGATGGATCAGATTTGTTTCAGACTGACTGTGACTGACACCCAAGAAACACTACAGTTTTGTCTGGTGATACAGTTTTTTCTTGTCTCATCTCACCTCACTTCTTTCCGTTCAACCAGATTCAAGAGCATCTGGTGATTTTTTTGTTTGTTTCTTTGGTTTTGGTTTTGTTTGGTTGAGTTTTTTGGGTGTGGATATTTGTTGGCTGAGCCAGAGGAATCCATCCATGAGTTTGAATCTATGGATATACCATCTCAGATTTTAAGGGATGATAGAGTTACCTGGCTCTAAATGCAAAAATTCGCTGGTGCCTTGGAGGAAATTTCCATGCATTAATGGCAGATATGCTTTGGTTACAATATGTGATATGGACATAAAGGGCTTGTGAAATAAACAGAAGAGTCAAAGAAAGGCAGTTTCAGACAAGCACAGGTAAAATTTCCAGTTAGTGAAGTTGGTCTTAAGAATGTATATTAATTGGAGAAAGATGCCCATTGGTTTTTCATTTGTTAACACCAAATCAAGAAATGCATTTAGTTGATTACCACTGTTATTTCCTCTGTATCTCTCTTTTTGGAGTATCTTAATTCTAATGATATATATTTTTTTTAAATCCTTTACTTTCCAAGTGGCCTTTCACCTTTTGCGACTGTTTGTTCTGAGTGATGGCTGGAGCGATAGTGCGGCTTGTGTGACATCATAAACATTTGTGTTGGCAGTCCTTCCTCATGGAGGACTCTGAAGTCTGACAGTGGTGAAGATGACTAAGTAGAGACAGATTTATGTGGAAATCTTATTAATACCCATAAAAGAAAGAATGAAGGCATAAGAAATTTGGCTCCAAATAAACAACCAAAAAATGCTCTGTTCTTAGAAGCATTTGGCACAGCTCCATCATGCCTTTTGTGGGAACTGGCTCTTTGTCTGGCCTAATCTTGACTTTTCTCTTTTTTTCCTTTTTTTTTTTTTTTTTTTCTTTTTCTTCTTTTTAAAGATTACTAAAGACTTCCACTTTTCCCAAACTTTCTCACAGTGCAATAAAATTAATTTTCACTTTGGTAATGCACAAATAAGTTAATTATTTCAAAGACAATGTAAAACAGATGCCTTGCCTTTTGCCTTTTTTCTCAGCAAAGATTTAACAGTAGCCTTGCTTGTGAGATCTTTCACTGCCATCAAATGTCCCTAGATTTTATATGGTGCTCATAATCAAAGCAGTTTAAAAAGAAGGGGAAATATTTTTCAGCTACAGTGTGTGATGTCTGTAAAGAAATTGTATCAGAGATGTGAAATTGTAATTCAGTTTTTTGGTACTTGGATCTAAAATTTGCCCAAACTTTTAAAGAGCAGTGTCTGAACTTCATAGCAGAGGTTCAACTGTTCGTAATGAGCTTTATGGTAGGTGGTTCTAATGAAGTTCCTTTTTGATTCAGCTTTCTGGAAACAGAAGGTTAGTAACTAACTGAGTAATGTGGGTTTGTTCTGTCCTGTGCCTATATTAATTTTACCCAGCCTGTAGTTTTAAGAGTCTCACGGGATCCCCTGCCATTGCTGTTAAGGCTCCCAAGAGCAGTGCCCTGCTTGGCACATCCAGCACTCTTATTTCACATTTGTGGTTGGCAGCAGAAGTCCCTCTGTCATACTGCTGGAAAGAAAATCTCCTTCAGTCTTAATTCAGTTCAGCCCAGGGATGATGAATATTGAAATGCATGTGCAACAACAGGAGTGCAAGATCAGTGCCTCTCGGGAAAGACTTGCCAGGAGTCAGATGGAAGGCTCTTAGTAGTTTTGATACTGGCCTTGGAAGAGATGCCTGTGATGCTCGGTGTGTGCTGAGGCACATGCTCTGTGGAGCTGCAGTAAGGTTTTCTGCTTAGAAAACTCATCTTCTTTTTTTCTATAATACATAGTATGTACAGCAATCTTTCATAATTAAAATATCTGCATGTGTTCCTTGCATGTGGGTAGAGCTTTTTGTCCTGGAAATGATTTCTAATATTCTGAACACTGTTTCTTCCCTGTTCCTGTTGAATGCATAATTGAAACAATTTCTGTTCTCCTTTAAACTGTTACTGTAATGACCTAGGCATGTAGTTAGTTGAGACATTGTGGTTTAGATCTTTAACTGGTCCATGTACCAGAGAGTCTTGTACTTTTTCCATGTGTGTATTATTTTTCCCAGCAAGTATGATATTCTAAGTTCACTCCTGATGTGAGCACATACTGATTTGAAATAGGAAGCAATGAATTAGCTTTTAGGGCTGGCTTATGAGCAAGATCTTATTCTTTATCTGTTTACTTCTGCTTCCTGAATGCATGTAGTTTTTAGGCCTGCTTTTATCACTGCCACTTAAATTGTAACCGTTTCAGAAGAACAAAGCAACAACAAAACGAAGAAGGAAAAAGGAAAGAATCCCCATCTGCGTGAGAAAATCATTTGTACCTTCTAATGTTTGCCAAAGTAAAAATCTTCACTGTGAACTGTTGCTTACAGACATGGAAAGACAGCTCCCATGGACTGGTCTTTGACCCCTGTCCCTCATCTGGTAGCAATGGGAAGTTTCCTGCATTGGGCAGTTGTAGATGGGATTAATATCCTGCAAATGGCTCATTGGCCAGGAAGTGGAGTTGTTATCTTGGATTTGAAGTCCCAGGGCTATGCTCCTGTGATGGTAGTGCTTACTGTGCTCCTCAGGTTCCTGAGATGGCATAGTTCTTTTTATTGACTCTTGTTAAGATTTCAGAACTGCCATCTCCACCCATCCTCTATGTCTGGTCTTGCACTTATGCGTCATTTTGGAGAGCAGTAATGCTACAAGAAAGCATGTTTCCTTAGTCCAGTAGGTTTTAAGTGGCTTTGTCAGATGCTTCCAGACAGAGCTGCCAGTACTGAAATCTTTTATTCCTTTGATGTTTGAATATCAAATGGCAAATTGGTGTCCCCTCTGCTAGTCTTACTTAGCATTTGTATTATTCTCCTTACTTTTAGAAAACTCTGTAGACTTCTGGCCTGACGTTATGAGGTGTATCATGTATTCAACTTGTGCTGAACTGGGTGGGCGATAGGGGAATTTGGCATCTTACAGGAATGAATATGCTGACAGATTAATCCTCTGTTAGCTTTCATGTTAAATGTTGTTGCGGAAAAGCTGTAGAAGCTAGTGTTATTTCTTGCTGGGCCAGAGACATGGTTAGAATGTGGGTGCTGAAATTGTTAACTCTGTTTTAGTGGTGAGCTTCTCTGAGATGCTGTTTTCTGAGTTAAAGGGTTGCCATTTATCTCTGTAGGTTTCTAGGAAGCTGAGAGTGAGGGAAAGCCTAGGAGCTCTTTCTGTTGGCTGGACTGTATTTTGACCATACTTGAGGCAATTGAAATATTAAATCAAGTGAGGTGAACTAGCATTGTGTTGTTCTTTGGTCCCATCTAACTTTCTTGCTTCAGCTGTGTGATTTACCTGAGACCAGCTAGCTTCAGCTGGTGCAGAATGAGTGTGCAGAGGTATTTGGATAAAATCCAGTTTGGAGGTAAGTGTGGTTATCAATCTCCCCTTGTTTGCCATGGACGCCAAATGCATTGCATCTGATCTCCACTGGATGAAGCCTGGAAGTCCAGAGTTCCCTATGAATTCTTCTCATACTTTACAGCTCCTCCCTGCTTTATATATATAAACAGCATTCTTTGAGAGGACTAGAGGGCAGAAATGGCTATGAACAAAAGCATATCTTTTCTGATATGTCAGAAGATACCAGAAAAATACAGCATGCTCTGTGTGTGCTGGTAGCTGATTTCATCCTATTAATTTCATAGGAAAAGAAAGCTTGGTTGGATATTAGGGAAAGCTTTTCTAACAATAATGGTAGTAAAGCACCACAACAAGCTATGTAGGGAAATTTCATTTGTGTACATGAGAGGTTATTCTAGAGTAGTGTTTTATATGTTTTTCCAAGTGGGTCTAGATACCTGCCTTTTTTAGACAAGTGTAGCTGTTGTCAGTGTTTTCCCCCAACCCTCACTGGTCTGTCTCCCCCACATGCTGGCCAGTGCCAGTTCCTCCCACTGTTGGGATGCAGAGCCCAACTAGTAAGCCCTGTTTATGTTCCACTAGGTGCCCCGTGTGCAATTCTGAAGGCAGGAGCTTGTAGTCTAGGTGCCTGCCCTTAGACAGGATTACTGAAGAACAGATATCTTGTGTCTCTTCTGTCGTTGCCCTTGTCTGAGTCAAGAGTGGGTATGCTGTTTAGTTTGCATTATCAGGTTGTGATTTGTGTCAGACTCTTTTTCACTTTCTTTCCTTTGATGCTAGTGTTGAAGTCCCAGGTAGTCTCCTAATTGCTCTTCATTTTGGCCAAGCTAAAAGTTGATTTGTCAAGTCCACTTGTTAGCTTAATGCTTTCAGGGTTGCCAAAAGAGTGCTACATGATGTGAGATGAAGTGGCTGGGAGTTGTTAGGCTTTGCGTGTAGGGTGGTAAATTAGCAGCCAGATAAGGGGCAGCAGTTTCAAAGCCATGACAGAGCACTGGTGAGCCAGACCTCCTGACCTTTGCTTACGTGAGTTAGCAGCTTTGGACTTGGGAGAGAGCTCCCACAGGAGGAAGGGCCTGGGGTTTTGTGTGTGTAGGGTACAGCATGTTCTGTGTGTGGGGCCCTGCTGCCCAGCCCAGTAGTTCTTGTCTTGTCAGTTTGTGTTGTTTTGGTTTGTTTCTTCTCTTTTTGAAGTCATTTCGGTCTGAACAAATTGGGTGGTTCTTGAAGGCTGTTAAAATCTCAGCATGCCAGCTGTAAAATTGCCTCATCAACTCTAGGAGATAATCTTTCCTCCGGGAGACCTCTGAATGCATTGACTGTTGATAGGAATAGGTAAGATGCCTCCGGGTAACTTTCTGGAAAGGGAATCTCGTTTCCAAAAACTGTCTACCTGCTTTGTTAAGAACTAAGTAGCTGGTTAGTGGGACCTGTAATAAAAATCCTCTTTTACATTTGTGCTAAATCCTTTTAAAGCAAATAACTTTCTCCTTAACGGTCCTCAGCATAGAAATAAAGCAGCTGTTGTGACTGTCAGAGGCTTAAGGAAAACTTCAAATCAGAAAGAGTTTTTAGACCTGATTGATTGATTGATGAAACCCAGTAGGTTATGGCTGTGTAGTCTGGTTTCCAGTTACTCCTTGGAGTCTGTAAAGTGTGTTGAGTTTGGGCCCAAGTTGTATTTTGAGTGGGTAGGTGGTAGCTAGGGGAGATAAGCTATGGCAAGAACTAAGATTTTCATAGTTCTTCTGTAAATCAAGTGATAAGAAGAATGTGAGTTTTGGTGTATTGTACTTGAAGAATAAATACCTTCTTTCCTATGCTGGACTCCAGACTACAGCAGTGCATACTACATACTGTGGAATGTAATTTGGAAGTGATGCTGACCATATTGGTGGCTTAAAATACCTGGTTAAAGCTACTCCCAGAGACTTATATAAATTGCAGAATTGAATAGCTCTGAATTATACTAAAGCTTCTTCAGATGTCTTGCCTTCCTCCCTCTGAACTGGGGAAGCAGAAGGATAAAAACACAACCAAATAGGCAGTATTTCTCAGGCTTATGTTTCTCTTGTTCTGGCATTTCTACTTGTGAGGCTGCAGTGGGTGCAGGGCTGTTAACTGAATTACCTATTTGACAATCTTGGCTCTCCCCCATGCATGGGGCTCTGAGTCTAGGACATCCTTGGGATCCTGGACTCACAAGGAAGAGAGCAGGGTTGTGCTGTGAGCTCCATAGTACAAGTGCAAATAGCACATTTGAGGACCAGGATGATGTTATATATAGAATTTGATTGCAAAATTTAAGTGTTTATATAGAGAATAAGTATATATATATATATTTTTAGTTGATGTATGGATACATGCAGGCCTATTCATAGATGAAAATAAAGAGAGGGGAGAGAGGAAATAAAGCACCACAGCTGTGATTTATCAAGATTGACATGAAAACAAATATTATTCTAGTAATCAGAGGAAATTCTTTGTAAAGCATGTACAAGAAAGGTATTTTAACCCACCTCAACGATTTCCTGCCTGACTGTATCCAAAGAAAATCAGACAGCCTTCTTTCCTGCCCACCCCCACCCCACCTCCCCCCGGCCACTTTTCAATAACTATTTGTGATGGTTTGACTCTGGCTAAATGCCAGGTATCCACCAAGTCGCTCTATCACTTCCCCCCCCCCCCCTTCCCTTTGTTTTCTCAACAGGGTAAAGAGGGGAAAGAAGATAAACTAACCCTTGTGGGTGAAACAAAAGCAGTTTTAATATAAGCAAAGCAAAGCAAAAGTCCGTGCGCGGAAGCAAAAGCAAACAGATTTATTCTCTACTTCCCATGAAGAGGCGATGTCGGGCCTTCTCAGGAAGCAGGGCTCCAATACGCGTAGTAGTTGCCTCGGAGGACCAAGGGTGACCCCACCCCCTTCCTCCTTTCTCCCAGCTTTATACTGAGCAGACGTCATATGGTATGGAATATCCCTTTGGTCGGTTTGGGTCAGCTGTCCTGGCTGTGTCCCCTCCCAAGATCTTGCCCACCCTGTCCCACTGGGGAAAATATCAGAAAGAGCCTTGGTGCTGTGTAAGCACTGCTCAGCAGCAGCCACAACACCAGGGTGCTATCAACACCCTGCAGCTCCCAGCATAAAACACAGCACCGTGAGGGCTGCTATAGGGGAAAACCGATTCCAGTTCAGCCAGACCCAATACACTATTTTTCTCCTCTTCCATTTCTGTTAGGGTTTTTGCTTGCTTTGGATGTTTTTTCTCTTGTCAGATGTTTCTTAACTGATTTTTGACCTGCTGGGTAAAACTGCACAGCTGGGGTGTGGGGAAGGGGTTTGATTTGGTGTTTAACTGATTTGGTGTTTAACGGGATGTACTGAAGCTGAGGAAGAGAGATACGTGCACACTGCTTTGGGTGTTTGTGTGCCTGGATGGCAGGATCTGTAGTTGCCTTTTCAGTGTGTTCTGCCAGCCTTCTCCTGATATTGCCTCCACTGAGGGCCATAAGGCTGAGCAAACATGGTACATTTGCTTGGTCTACTCCACTTAGTGGTGGAGGAGGTGATGCGTGTTAGTCTGGTTTGGTCAGTCACTGCTGAGTTTGCCACAGCTGTTTGGGTAGAGCACCAACTTTTGTACAGCATATCAAAGGAGGCAAAAAGAATTACATTACCCTCTCTACATCGTAACTGTTTCCAACTCTTAAATATCCGAACTCCTAACAATGGTATGGGAAGAAAATGGTCAGGCACCATGCATAACCAGAGAAATGGAGATAAGTGGTTTAAGCAAAGTCACTTGGAAAATGCCTGCTGGACCAAGGGGTTGAATCTGGCTCTTAAAAACATTGTTGGTTCATCTTGCCAAACTTCAGCTGCCTCGAGGGTGACACTTTACTTAGGACCCCACAAGTCCATAATCCTTTCTTGCATTCAATTATTTTTATCTTTGTTATTAGAAAGGACTTTTCTGTTTAATAACATTCCTACTTCAGTTCTCTGTCAAAAATGGGAATTAAGGAAATGCAGCCAAAAGCCTTTATTAGGTGAAAAAGGGAAAACAAGGAGAAGAAAAAAAAAAAAAGGAAAATACTACTGAAGTGGATGCTCTACTTTCTGCTGTCCATAGAAGTTTCCCATTTTTTGTTGGCAAACAGACTTTGAATGCCTTGTGCTAATAAGCCTTCTCTCTCAATGTGTATTGCAAACCACAAACACACCATTTATCTGCAAGGAATTATATTAATAATTTGAAGAGTGACTAGAAATAAAAACAAATCTGGTTAACATCATCCATGACCTGACTTGATTAAAAAGAATTTCCCCCTTGAAAAACTATTCAGATGCTGTTTCTGAATGAAACTCTAGGTAATAACAGGGGCTGATAATACAAGACAGAAAAGCATTTGCAAGAGGCATAACCTTGAGCTTTCTAGCCTGTACTGAGCATATAGATTGGAGAAGAATGATAGATGAGGGCTAAGCAAAAGACTTTAGGCTGGGGCTTTTTGTGTTTTTCTTCTGTGATCTTCTTAACATTTAATGAAGAGATTGATATTTTCAAACATCGGTTTATCTTCTAAATATATTGCAAAAGGCTAAATTGTGGAGAGAGGGGAAAGAGTGTGCAACAACTGTTTCTGTAGTGTTGAAATGTAGCTTAGGCTCCAGTGTTTAAGGAGGCAGAGGTTTTTGCAGGAGTCTGTGGTTAAGGGGCCTTTTCTGGTCTCATGGGGAGCCCAAGACATTTCTTTGGGTTCTTCCCCAATAATTAAAACCACACTGCAAGGGGCCATGAGACTGTTTGGCCCCTAACCCTTATTCCTTGGATACAGCAGACCCTACATATGCCAACACGCTGCTTTGCATGGCTGTTGAGCCACGTGTATTGCATTGTGGACAGTCCTAGTGAAAGCCCTGTGAAAGCAGTCTTTTTGGACCATGTTGGTTACTGAGGCCAGGTGGCTGGAGGACAGGGAGGGTAAAGAGCTTAGTCATTTGCCTGTGTAGAAGTGGGAGTCAGTGTGAAGGTAAAGAAAATTACTCTTGATGTAGGAACAGGTCAGGAAATCACAGGTAGAGATGGAATAGCTTTGCAGAACTGCATCAGTAGGGTGCTTTTATTCAGCGTCCTACATGGTCTTGGGACTAAACTTCCGTTTGGGACATAGATTTGAAATCAGTTCGTGCCTGTTGCTTAATTGCTTTTGGCAGGCTAGGCTGAAGTATCTGTGACTTATAAATGGAACTAATGTGTCATTTCCCCCTATCTTTATTAATTTAGATCTGAAGTCAACCCTGGTGTAAGAAACTTTTTGGAGGAGAATGTCTGGGGAATGGGCACATGATAATAGCCAATGTGTGGGTCTCTGGTCTCACAGGGAGTTGCTAATTGCTGGAAATTATGTAAGAAAATAGCTCTGGAGAATGCCATGGCTTTACAGACCTTCAGTGAGCTAAGAAAGAGGAGAAGGGATTTAGTCCAGGCGTGGTGCAGTTTTAACAGACCAGCAAGTTCTAGGACCTGATTCATTATCCTTGCATAATACAGCAATATGTTAGCCAGTGGGCCAGCTCACTCAGGACAGAGTATAGGGATCTCTAACATAGTGTTGCCTTGCATGGTGCACAGCCTTTAGAGAGACATGGAAACCGCACCTTGTGCCAGTCTCACTTGAGACCCTTAAATTCATTCCTGATTATGTACTGGATGCTGGAGTGAGGCAAACAACCCAAAAAGTACTGGTACTTCTAAAAGGAATAGGGAAACTTCAACCAGGTGCAATTTCCAGCATGATGTCAGTAACTTCTGCCTGTTCCTCTTTCTGGGCTGTAACTGGGCAAACTGCAGTTAAGGCACAGAAGAATATTTTATTAAGGGACTAGTTTGTCCTAGAATTACATGTCTTTTGATATTCAGCTATTTATACAGATAGATACAAAGTACTATTACCTCCCTTGCTACAGGCTACCATCCATACTAGAAAGATGTTTGGTGAATACACTTCTTCAAGAAACTGGCTATAAGACTAGGAGAGGTTTCAGGATGCGGTTTTTACAGGAAGATTAAACAAAGTTTTTCTTACTTCATGCATTATTGCAAAGAACAGCCAGAATCCTGGCTCTTGGATCCTCTTGCACTCAAATATTCCTAAATTCTAGGAAATGCAAATCCTGCTGGACAGGCACGCTGGGGTGCAACCAGCCTGCATCAGCACATTGAGCATATCGGCAGTTGTGGCTGGCACACATACCCAGTGCATCCTTGGCAGGAAGGAGCCTACCCTGCTTCATGTGCTACCTGCAGGTAGCATCCTTCCTGAGGATATTGTTGGGGTGATGCCTCTCTGCTTTATCCTACTTTGCCCACATTGTGTCTAAAACTTTCTCTGCATGTTGTTAAACAACAAAAAAGCCACTGCGTTTGTTTTTTATTACTATAGGTAAGTGCATTAAAATAGCTTGGAGGCCTGGCAGTAACCTTGAAGTTGACATTTAATCGGTCTCTTTTATTCTCTAAAACGATTTTTTCTATTTTCTTTTACTAGCATAGAGGTCTGAATTATGTTGTTTGGCTAATGAAAACTCATCCTCTCTCCTGCCTCCAAAGGTGCTGCTGAATGCTTTGGTGGAGACATAAAGCAATTCTTAAGTGTCACCTACAAGCTACTTGATATTGGTGGCTTTCTTGGGGCTGCAGGGACAGCCAGTTGAAAATGAGTTGCAACTATTAGTTATACTTGCTGTGTGTCAAGCTGTTGATTTCACTGATGATGCACAAGTGTCTGTTCCATGATGTCTGCTTTAGATTTAAAACCCTAAAATGCTCTGTCACGTGTCTCACCTTATCAGGTCACACACATAACTTCTTTCCTTTATGGTAGTGGATTATGCTGCTGACACTCTTGCGTTTTCCTACATGAAGGAAATGTGTATATGGTTGTCTAAGGCAGTGGTGCTGCAGTTGTGCTCAGGGCTGTTACAGTGCAGCTTATATTGCCATTTCCTGAACTGTGTGCCTGAGCTGGTGATGTTCAGATTGCTCCCAAAGGCATTAGAAGCCTGGCACGTGGATGCTCTGGTCCGCTGGTGTGGGTGAAAGCAGGACCCTGCACACAACCAGTTAGCTGTGGTTTAGCTGTTCAGGGGTAACACCTAGTTCAGTCACCTCAGTTAACTTTGAAGCATGTGGTAAATTTCATTAGATTAATGGTCTTGTACTCAAAATATTTCATACAAAGAAGTATTTTATATTCCAGATGTTTTAAATTGCCTCTGTATTTATAAAATGATACTTAATCAGAGTAACTCCAAAAATATTTTTGACGCAAACTGAAATTTATTTGGAATGTTTGTGTTGGGGAAAATGCTAGTAAAACTTTATTCTGCTTGATACAGATTACATATGTCAAGAACACTTTATAAGCATGTTACTTGATTCTTACAGAGTTGAAATGTGGAAAAAGGGAGAGGAGATATCTAGGAGTAGCCATGGTGGGAAAAGTAGCTTGTCTATGTGGAGAGTAACTGTTCTTGCTGACATGGGGAATTGTGCTGTTAGCTCAGGTGGGATTCATGTACCTAATAAGCATTTAAAATTACTCATTTGGAAACTGCGTGGTGACTGAGGTTCCTGTTGACTTTCCTTCAAAATAAAATTGAGTTTGTGCAGTTAAGCTACAAAAAAAAAAAATTCTATCGTACTGAAGGTATAGAAATTATTTGTATGTTTTGTTCTTGATGTGAGCAATAAAAATAGGGTGATGAGTTTACTCAGGGAATGGAAATCTGTTTTTTAAGTGCTCTAGGTCTCCCTTTTAAATCAGTGACAGGCACCAACTATCTCTACTAGAGTCTGGTCTTGACTGACATCCTTCACAGTGAGAAGCATTTGAGGGAGGTGAGGTCAGCTCATCGGCCTGCTAAGAGTTGCAGAGTTAGTCTTTGGCTGACCTGCTCAGGAGTTGGGGGGAATAAGGAGTGATGTAAGTAGGTCAGTGAAAGCGTTTAACTGTAAGGAAGGCTATTCTTTAAGTCTTATAATTCTAAAAACTGTTACAGTTATGTTATCTGTCATGCTGGGAATGATGCTGTCACTCTGTAGTGAAGAGGAGGATGCTGTGGAGACCGGTGAAGTCCTGTCCACAGTTCACTTGCTGAGTCTGAGCAACTGAAGAATTGGTTGGGTTGCAGGACAGTGGTTAGGTGGTGTGTATCTGTGTGTGCAAGGAGTCCTTTGGCCATCTCAAGAGCTGAAATGTGAGAAGGTGCTGTAGATGGGTCAGGACAGGAGTCCAGGAAGCTGACTTCTGCTTCTACTGATAGAATAACATTCATATATTGATTTTTGGCTGAGATGTGGGATTTTTTTTTTTCCTTCTATATTTAAAAAATTTTTTTCTTGTAGCCTTACGTGGCATAGCAGGTCTGACTTAATTTGCTGTTGAAGAGCAGTCACGTGCCATACATCTTTCCCTCATGTTAAATGCCAGGGTTTGGTTTATTTTTAATAAGCTTTCAGCCACCAAAAGACCAATGCATGAAATTTTATGGGAAGTCAGTTTTTACAGCAGAGCTGAGTATCAGAGACAGAGGTTAAGTTTTTCATTTTTTTACTGTAGCACGTTTGATGCAGCCTTCTGCTTTTTGTTCTGTGCAGTGATATAAAATCAAAGTGCAAGAAACTAGTGAAATGACCGTGACAACTTGCATGATAATAGCCCTGAAATCAAGCACACCTATACTTAAGGTTTATTCAGCCTTTTATTCTTTCATCCTTATTTCTGATAGTCTTTCAGTTTATGCTAGATATGTGTTTCCTTCCCAAATAAACACAACAGAAGCATTTAGGACCTTTACCAATTTTATACAGACTAAAATTTTCGTGAATACTTTGAGTATAGGCAACTCCTGCCCCCACCCCCCCACTGTTCTTTTATGTCATACATTTCTAGACTTTTCCAGCAATTTCCTGATATCATGTTGCTTAAAGAACAGTTGATTTGTGGTGTGAGGGTATAACAAATTGAAGAGTACCTACTTAATTCAGTTTCTCTGAGCTGCAAAAATCAAGCATCTTCTTTTTTATCCTGCTGTGAGATAACAAGAGATTGCTAACTGCTTCCTTAACTCCCATCAGAGATTCATTACCCCCGGTCTTTCTGCCTTGTATTTAAAATGTAAAAATAAGAGACTAATTTACTAACTTACAGAGAGAGTCCTGTGTAATTTTAGTGTCTGCACCTTCTGAAAGACTGTCTTGACTATTGATAATGTGTCAAACTCTAATCACAAACTGGATCACTTGCTACAATGAAATGGCAAAAGGTCTAAGAAATGAATGTAATTACCGACAGATTTACTGAGAATAGGAGATGAACTATATTTTTAAAATTAAAAAAAAAAAAAATATTTAATTGAAACTAGGCATTGCAAGATGGTCATGCAGAGTCCAGAAAATGGGCATTTCAACAGGAGTAGACTTGGTGACTGCCAGAAAATGAATCAGCAACATCATCTGCATCATTCTCAGGGTGTCAAGTTGTTTCTAGGTACTCAGATGTACTGGATATTTTTATAACAAAACTGCAATGATCTCAGATACCCGGTTGTATAATTGTTGGTTGGAACAGAGGTGCTGGTACATATATTGTTTCCTTCAACTAGGCTAATTCCTAACTTTGCTTCTTGATTTATAACTTGAGTGTCTTATTTGAGGGGTGTGCGTGCACCTGTGGGCATTTTCTTTAAAATGAGTGGTTTTAAATCACTACCACATGTGGATTCTGTTAATAGGGAATGTTACTGTGTAGGACAGTGATTTGTTGGGCAATTCTGATGTTTACTATCAAGGAAAAATAATTGACATTGAGGAGACAATTTTGTCAAAATTTTGTGGTAATAAAGAAATTTCGTATCTGTGTCGGAAAATTTGTTCTTATAATGGCTGTACGTGTGACTTAAATTCTTCATGTTTTGAAGATGGTTCCTGTGCTGCTGTTGTTTGACAGCCCCATGGAAAAGGTTAGAAGCCATAAGTAACAGTTAGTGTGCCCACCCCAGATACCAACACAGCAACATGCAGGCAGTCATTGCCCACATTTTACTGTTTATTGATCCTGCAGCTTTGCATTCACAGAATCATCTAGGTTGGAAAAGACGTAGAAGATCATCTACTCCAACAATTAACCTCATACTGACCGTTCTCAACTACACCACATCCCTAAGCACTTATGTCAACCCGGATCTTAAACACCTCCAGGGATGGGGACTCCACCACTGCCCTGGGCAGCCCATTCCAACGCCTAACAACCCCTTCTGGAAAGAAACACTTCCTAATATACAGACTAAACCTTCCCTGGCACAACTTGAGGCCATTACCTCTTGTCCTATCACTTGTTCCTTGGTGAAAGAGACTCATCCCCAGCTTTCTGCACCCTCCTTTCGGGTAGTTGTAGAGGGCGATAAGGTCTCCCCTCAGCCTCCTCCAGACTAAACACCCCCAGTTCCCTCAGCTGCTCCTCATACAACCTGTGCTCCAGACCCTGCACCAGCTTCGTTGCCCTTCTCTGGACACACTCAAGTTCAGTGTCCTTTTTGTAGTGAGGGGCCCAAAACTAAACACAGGAATCGAGGTGTGGCCTTACCAGTGCCAAGGACAGGGGCAAGATCCCTTCCCTGTCCCTGCTGGCCACGCTATTGCTGACACAAGCCAGGATGCCATTGGCCTTCTTGGCCACCTGGGCACACTGCTGGCTCCTGTTCAGCCAGCTGTCAATCACCCCCCCAGTCCCTCTCTGACTGGCAGCTCTCCAGCCACTCCTCCCCAAGCCTGTAGCGCTGCTGGGGGTTGTTGTGGCCCAAGGGCAGCCTCCGGCATTTGGCCTTATGGAAACTCCTCCAGTTGGCCTCAGCCCATGGCTCCAGCCTGTCCAGGTCTCTCTGCAGAGCCTCCCTACCCTCGAGCAGATCAACACTCCCACCCAACTGGGTGTCATCTGCAAACTGACTGAGGGTGCACTCGATCCCCTTGTCCAGATCATCCATAAAGATGTTAAACAGGAGTGGCCCCAAAACTGAGCCCTGG
This sequence comes from Athene noctua, assembly GCF_965140245.1. Classification (NCBI taxonomy): domain Eukaryota; kingdom Metazoa; phylum Chordata; class Aves; order Strigiformes; family Strigidae; genus Athene; species Athene noctua. The sequence goes on from NC_134039.1 coordinate 22,403,568, forward strand.
GGGACACCACTCATGACTGGTCACCACTGTACTTACCTCCGTTCACTACAACTCTTTGGGCCCGGACATCTAGCCAGTTTCTTACCCAGTGAAGCGTGTGCCCATCCAAGCTGCGAGCAGCCAGTTTCACCAGGAGAATGCTGTGGGAAACAGTGTCAGAGGTCTTACTAAAGTCAAGGTAGGCAACATCCACAGCCTTTCCCTCATCCAATGAGCAGGTCGCTCTGTCGTAGAAGGAGATCAGGTTTGTCAAGCAGGACCTGCCTTTCATAAACCCATGCTGACTGGGCCTGATCATCTGGTTGTCCCGCATGTGTTGTGTGATGGCACTCAGGATGAGCTGCTCCATCAGCTTCCTGGGCACCGAAGTCAAACTGACAGGCCTGTAATTTCCTGGATCATCCTTCCAACCTTTCTTATAGATGGGCGTCACATTAGCCAATTTCCAATCTGTCAGGACCTCCCCGGTCAGCCAGGACTGCGGGTAAATGATAGAAAGCAGCTTGGCGAGCACCCCAGCCAGCTCCTTCAGCACCCTCGGGTGTATCCCATCCGGTCCCATAGACTTGTGTGTGTCTGTGTGATGCAGCAGGTCACTGACTGTCTCCTCCTGGATTGTGGGGGGGTCGTTCTCCCAGTCTCTGTCTCCTGGCTGAGGAGGCTGGATTCCCTCAGTACAACTAGTCTTGTTATTAAAGACTGAAGCAAAGAAGGATTTAAGAACCTCAGTGTTTTCCTCATCACTTGTTGTCATGTTTTCTCCTACCTCTAGCAGGGGATGGAAGCTCTCCCTGGTCTTTGATTTGCTGTTGAAGTTTTACTTATAGAAGCATTTCTTGTTATCCTTGACTGCTCAAGTCAGATTGATTTCTAGCTGGGCTTTAGATCTCCTGATTTCTACCCTGCATAGCCTCTCAGTGTCTTTGTAATCACTGTGATAGGCTAGCCCCTTCTTCCAAAGGCTGTAAACTCTCCTTTTCTCCCTGAGTTGCAGCGAAAGCGCTCAGTTTAGCCGGGATGGTCTTCTCTGGCGCCAGCTTCTCTTACAGCACCTGGGGACTGCCTGCTCCTTTGCCATTAAGTCTTCCTTCTTAAAGAGTGTCCAGCCTTCCTGGACCCCTATACCCTTCTGTCAAGCAGGTGCCTAAACAAGATAAAATCAGCCCTTTGGAAGTCCTGGATGTCAGTTCTGCTGCCCCCTCTCCTGGCCTCCCTAAGAATAGAGAACTCTACTATTTCATTATTTCTGTGCCCTAGTCCGCCTCCAATGGCTACATCATCCACCAGTCCTTCTCTGTTCACAAAGAGGAGATCCAGCAGGACACCTTCTCTGTTCAGTTCACTCACCAGCTGTGTCAGGAATTTATCTCCCACACATTCCAGGAATCTCCGGGACCAGTCCCGCTCTGCTGTGTTATATTTCCAGCAGATGTCTGGGAAGTTAAAGTCTCCCACAAGAACAAGGGCAAGCTATTGTGAGATTTCTGCTAAATGCCTATAAAATATTTCATCCACCTTGCTGTCCAGATTGGGTGGCCTATAACAGACTCCCACTACAACATCTGCCCTGTTGGCCTTCCCTCTGATTCTAACGCAAAGACACTTCACCCTGTCATCACTACACTTGTACTCAAAGCATTCATAACAGTTCCTAACATACAGCGCCATCCCACCACCTCTCCTTCTTTGTCTATCCCTTCTAAAGAGCTTGTAGCCATCAACTGGTGCACTCCAGTCATGGCAGACATCCCACCATGTTTCTGTGATAGCCACTACATCAATTTTCCTGTTCCATCATGGCTTCAAGCTCCTCCTGTTTGTTACCCATGCTGTGTGCATTGGTATAGATGCACTTCAGATAGGCTGATGTCCCCACCACCTTTTTGCATTTAGAGGTCCTAAGTCCAGCCTGACCTTTCACAGGTGTTACCACAGTTACTGATCCATCAGTACCCCCTGCATCTTTGTTGTGCTGCATGTCCCCATCCCTTGCCTCCACTGAGATGGCAGGGTGAGGGTCGTCGCTGGCACAACAGCCGACAAATTCTGGTAATCTACCCTGGGGCTTATATCTGGGAGTTCCAGTTTTGTCCCCTTCCCCCTTCAAATCTAATTTAAAGCTCTGTCAATGAGCCCAGCTAGCTCCTGCCCCAAGATCCTTTTCTCTCCTTTGGGACAGGTGCATCCTGTCTGATGCCAAAAGGTCTGGCATCCTGTATACCAACCCATGACTGAAAAAACCAAAGCTCTCATGGTAACAGCAGTCTTGGAGCCACAAGTTCATTTGTTGAGTTCTACTGTAATCTTCCTCATCCATCCCTGCAACTGAAAGGATGGAAGATAACACTATTTGCGCTCCTGTACTTTGTTTCTCCCAGGCAGGAATACCTGTGTATAGGACACGTGTTGTTTCTCAAACTGCTTTGTGATAAGGAGCAATCATATGCGTTGGCCTCTGCATGACTGCAGTAACTCTAGTCATTCTGTTGAGCATGTGGCTGTTGTTGTTTTGCCTGGTCTTGCTGCCATGGCAGTAAATGCTGCTTTTACCACTGTCTAAATTAAGGCAAAAACCAGGGACCCAGTTGTTCACACTTGTTGCTGGGGTGACCTTTGCTGCTGCTTCCTACAGGGCAGCTCAGCATTACAGCAGTGTATCATGCTGTGTTTATTCTGTGTTTTCTCTTATGCAGACCAATCCATGTGGACAGGCCCAAAAGTCTGTCCAGTCTGTTCAAAGATGAATGGGTTACAGCAGATCCTTGCTGAGGCAAGGGGTTGTGTAGGGTTATATTGGCAGAGAACTCCAGGTAAAGGGGACTTTGACTGTAATCTCGTTCCCAGCCTGCTCCAGTTTATCCCAGTGTGCAGTACTGCCTTTTTATTCATCACAGTGGCTTTTCCACCTCTTTGCCCATCTCTGTTGCCACCGGTCCCCAGTGGAGATGACAGAGCCCTTTTGACTTTGCTTGTCGGGCAGCCTGGCTCCTCCCAGCACTCAGACACCAAGGCTGCATACCTGGGCTGGGGATGCATGGATTAGACTGGCACATCACTCACTGGCTGCTTTTCAATTGTGGTCCAGAGGAATATAATGTAAATAGTGTGACTTGGTACCAGTTTCTCATTTGTGGGTTTGTAGCACAAAAGAAAACATGACTTGGCTGTTAAGGTCACAAGACTAAGGATGCTCTGGCAGGGGTGATGTTGGAGCCCCTTGGGTGGCTGATACAGCGTTGCAAGAATTTTTTTTAAACACTTCTTTTTCTTTCTTATTTTTTTCCCCTATTTGGAAAAAGTTTTTCAATAGAAATATGTTAAATCATATTCTTTTCTTTTTTTTTCTAAACATGAAAACAATGACATTTCCTTGTTTTGCCAGTGTTTTTCCCTTCCTGCTCGCCTTCACCTTTTTCCACGAAGACATATGCAGAGGTTTCTGTGAAATAGAGGAAACTGAAAAATAGATTAAAAAAACTTGTGAAAACAAGCACTTTCTGTGAACTTGGACTAGCAGTAACTCTCTGTCCTCCAGAACGCTTGTTGTTGTGTTGTTTCATGCCTGGGATTGCTGGGGTGGAGGTCTGTAGAGCTTCTGTGAAAAGGCTGTGCGTGATAAGAGTGGGAGGCACAGTGTCATAATTAATGCTGTCAGAAAGTGTTTTTTTAAATATGAGTAGTGTTGTATTTCCAGCATATTGTATTCATTTTCCTTTTATTGTGGTCTGACAGTACACCCTGAGCTCAAACCAATTTTTTAATCCTGAAAATGATCTCAAGTCAAATCTGGCTGTGGGAGTTTAGGCCTCCAGGAGTTTAGGGTTGCTTCACAGCTGGAAAAAGTTACTTTTTCCATTAAAACAGACATTAACAGGCTTTAAGGGACTTAACAGTCTTTTTATCTCAAGAAACCTCATCAGTAATAAGAAGAGTTTGAATTGTGATGGTCTGCTAATCAAAATTAAGATGTCCTGGTTTATGGTGTTTCCATAGCATTGAGTGTAATGAAATACTATCAATGCTAACAGAAATGGGATGTATATCCTTAATGATTCTCAATGAAAAAAGTTCTGAATTAAATGCATATGTGAAAGCTTTTGAGTCCTTTGGTAAGTTTTATTTATTGATTATATGTTTTAAGTGTGATTGCAACAGCAAATTGCTTAAAGGGATCATGAGTGCAGGATTGTTTCTGCCTTTCCTGACTACAGCTTTCTGGAAGCTATGCGTATGTTGGCATCAAAATAATCTTGTAGCCTTCAGGTTCTTTTTTGCTCATGAGGTTTGTTGTGCATAACTTCTTTACGTGACATCTCAAACAACTATCCAAAAGTGGTATCTGACTGCAAACTGATTTTGCTCTTTGCAAAAGCCGTATTCAGGATTGTTAGACTCAGCAGAAAGCACAAGTGTTATGCTGCCCTGCTTACTGTTTTGTGATTGCCTATTTCTTAAACAGTTTTTCTCCATAAATGTTTGCTGGAACTCCTCTTTGTTGAGGCTTCTGTTCTTATTTGTTTTTTTCTTCTTTGTGGAGAGAGGTTTTGTAGCACATCTTTTTTCAGTGTAGAGAATTTAGGCAACATGTAGAAACACATGAAGCTGGAAATGCTTCTGATTTTAGATATACATGTATACATGATGTGTAGACATACGTTTTATATTTTGTATGTAATAATACTCAATTGCATTGATGTGCATCCAGAAATAAGGCTTTTTCATACTTGGATATTTTGATATTTGCGTGCTGCCTTTTCTTCTTTGCCTGAGTTTAATTGCAAGCTACAACATTAATTCTTTGTATGTTGTTGGTCAAGGACTTTGAGGCAGAACAGACTGAGGTTGGATCCTTTGGACAAGCTATGTTATGATGAGAAGATGGATTTGTCTGGTGAGAAACATGAAATGGTGACCCCAGAACAACTACTTGGGCATCTCCAAGTTGTACCACCGGCTTTTTATCCCTGTGGAAACTTTTTCTGACTGAAGAACATTTGGGTGTTTTGAAAGCACTGACTGGGAGTCAAATGTATCCATTTTTGTTAACTCCTCACAGGAAGTTTGTAGGTCCTTATGTTAAGGCAGTCAGTAGGATGGCTTTTGAAGCAGGTTGGTCGTTTGTCTAACAAGTGGTAGATTTAATTCTGTAACTGAAAGATGCTAAATAAGCGTACTTGGATAGAAGGAGGATTTGTGGGTTCATTTTGGTTTTGAAGCATAGAATTGTATGCTTGCAATTAAGAACATATTTTTTATAATTGATTTTAATTAATACTTCTTTTTCTGGTGAAGAAACTCAATTCAGATCAGGAATCAAACATCCCTCTTAATTGTTCCTGGTATTACAGTGATATTTAGAGGTCCTAAGCAGATCAAGATCACCTTGTACCTGACAATGTATATACATGTACTTAAGAGATGATCCTATCCCTAATCTGTTCTTTTTATGTAGCATAAAAAACCAGCGGTATAATGGGGCAAAGTCAAATTTCCTAACATGATTGTTGCCTCTGGTCTCTAACCTAGAGATATGCATATCTGCAATGCTGGCAACTGTGGGAATCAGGTCTTGTATATTGTGAAGGGGAATCTACCCGCTCTTCTATGGCCACTGCTCTCCTTGTGGCATTGTCTGTCTGTGGGTGACGCAAGCCAGCAGTGCTGAGTGGGGAGTGATAGCAGTGCCTGAAGTGTCTGTTGTTGGTGTCCTTTCCTGCTCCCCTTGCTGAGAAAAACAGTGAGATCCTTCCTGCTCGACAGGAGTAATAGACTGTTAAACTGATCCAGCTTTAACTTCGTAGGTGTGTTCAATTTCCACTTTCTCTAAGGTCAGACAAGTTGTTTTTCATATTATTTGTCTTAGAAACCCTCTCTGTGATACTGTTTACCTACATCAATGGTTAACCTATTGTAAGCATTTATTTGCTGCAGTCTTCTGTTTTTGTCTTACTGGCCACCTGTATGTCAATGCAGACTTGAGTTTGGATTTTTGTGAACATTTTGACTTCTCTATATGTGTGATTTCTGAACTCTTGTTTGTTTTCAATTAAAGGAAAAATGGGATCTTTTTAATATGTAAAAGTTGGGATGGTAGATGAATTTGAAAACAGAGGTTAACACATGTTCTTCTGTTCTTCCTACTGCTATTTTGATTCATGTGATGCTGTTTTTTTGGTAAAAAGCCCTAAGTGTTTATTTCTAGTACCAACTTGATAACGTGAGGTTCTCATTCTCTACTGTTCTTACACATGCAAGATATTTCTTGGGAAAGATAAAAATGGTGATGAAAATAGAAATTTTGTTTCTTGGTCTTGAGACCTAAGTTGGTTGCAGCTGCTATACTTGCATGTGTTGAACCATGCAAGTCTAGCAGCTGGAGTGACAGAGGTATTGTAAATATGAATGGTGTTTATGTCCCTTTCAAGTATACATTTGCAGTTAGTTATGTTTACTTTTGTAGTTCAGTAGGATTTGTGCTTACTGATACTTTTTTCAGGTCACTTTTAATGTAACTTTTGGTGATGAAGGTTTTGGTTTCTGGAGGTTAGTGTTGCTGTTGGCACAGTGATGCTCTCTTTCCAGATGGAAGCTGTTGCTTGCTTCTTTTTTCCTGGAGCAGGTGGGCAGGGGAGGCTTGTATATGCCATCAAGCCTATCCTGAGGCCATAGGAACTAAGGTCACTTCTCGAACTTTGACTTGTGTGTCGCAGTTAGCATTTCATCTGGGAATGAAACTTGTATTTATTGCTATTGTGCTTCTGAAGCAAAGATTGAAAGCATAGAGATATTTGTAAGCAAACTTGGAAGAATAGTTTGGTAATTTCAGGAACTGTCCCAGATGTCTATAAGCAGGAGGAAGAAAATATGCACTAGCACTGGAGGAGATTTTCAGAGATCCCAGGCTATATATATCCACACATCACTGGTGGCTGTGACATCTGTGTGTTCTCAGACTGAGCCTCCAAGCGGCTTTTCCCAAGGAAAGAGTGTCAGAAGCCCTTTTGAGCCAACCTGCTTTGCTAGATTGCCTTGTGGGCATTTCTCTCTTTCTGTCTTCCCACCATGTCCCTATGCTACAGGTTGTTCCACATGAAGAAAAGCTCTTGGTCAGAGTTAAGCCTGCTGTCATGCTCATGTTCCCTTGATGTCAGTGGTGTTGCAGGTCCTTACATCCATTCTGTATTTCAGCTGTTGCTTTGCACACTTCAGATACACTAAATCCTATTGTTCATTTATATCACTTTAGCACTGTTAAAGGTACTGCTCTCTCTGGCTGTTGAATGTACTTTGATGCTTTTGACATATGGGAAGAATAAGAGAATAGCAACAGAACAGCTTTTTGCTTCTTAGAGATCTGCCATCGATTTTCTTCTCTCTATAGAGGAAAAGTATGTTGCAAGCTCCTAGACAGGAGAATGTGCTATTGATTGCTTAGATAGCTTGCTTCAGTTTTATGCTGCTGCTGCTACTACTACTGTTTAAAACATTGCCCCTCCTGGCTTTGTGTTTACCCCCGTTGTGGAGCTTACACATATTTCTGTTCAGCAAATGTCCTGGCTGTGCATTTTTACTCCCTTTGCCAAATTACTGTTTTCAGGAGACTTTCCCACACATGTACAGTAGCTGACCAAATGTGAATAGCTGTGTTAGGAATAAATAACTTTTGTAAAATGCAAAGTTGTAAATAAATGTCTTTCTGTTTTTAACCTTCTCCCTTTACTGCCTGACCTGTAAATTCAGACTTGTGTACTTAAGAAGCAAGAGACCACTGAGGTATTGAAATCATAGCGGTAGATAAATTATAATAGCAAAAAACACATGCAGGTTTCCAGTTATACTCCTGCTAATACAGACTGTTTTATTTTTCAGTGTCTTACATACTTGACAAGAAAACACCAATTTTACATGCGCTGCACTGTAGTGGAAGATTTCATTAGCTCGTAATTCTTACTAGTTTAAAAACATTCTGTTCGCACCTGTTATTAATAGAAAGAGAAAGACGTAGATGTTAGTTCAGGGTGGTTAGTGGTCTCTGTGCCTGTGAGCTCATCCTAAAGCATGTTCTTCCATGCAGATCTGCTCTGGTTTGTGTCTTCTATGATACAAGAACAGATTTTCTTGCTTGCTGGGCTGCAGGGCATATTTCTTTTGCTGACTACACATTCCGGCTGGTTCATTAATCTGTCCAGGATTCTCTAATGCCCAGTAATCTATATTAAGGACTTTCTGGGTAGGGAATTGTAGTGTCTTTGTGAACCCATGGTGGCTATGCTGGAAGTGCTGTCCGTAGCAGGCCCATGATTTTGGTTTGTTGGTTTGTTTTGGGGTTTTTTTTTGGTTGAGGGTTTGTTTTGATTTTTTTTCTATAGAAGGCTATAATGTGTTCATGCATGTTTTGGCCAACTGGGAGGTCTGTGTATAACTCTGAATCCTGATGTGAATCCGTTTGTAATCCTCTATATTCGTTTCCATCTGTGAAATGTAACTGTAGCTTGATAGTTCATTTTCTTTAAGAGTCAGTCTAACATGAGTCAAGTCTTTAAGTACTTATGATTTTATTGTCCAAAAGAAAGAACCATTGCTGACAGAAATAGCTAACAAATGCAGTGATTTCCACCCCCCACCCCCTTTAAAACTTTCAAATGCATTAGATAAGAAATTCAAGTCGAAGTAGATCTGCTTAATACATGAGTGTGGCCAGAGATAGCCATATTACTGCTAGTGCCAACTGATCAAAGGAAGGACTTTTGATGGCAAAAACGGCTGCTCGAGGTTTGGACAATAGCACACTTCGCTGGGTAAAAAACTGGCTGGACGACTGGGCCCAGAGAGTTGTGGTAAACAGAGTGAAATCCAGCTGGCGGCTGGTCACGAGTGGTGTCCCCCAGGGCTTGGTTTTGGGGCCACTCCTGTTTAACATCTTTATTGATGATCTAGACGAGGGGATCGAGTGCACGCTCAGTCAGTTTGCAGATGACACCAAGTTGGGTGGGAGTGTTGATCTGCTCGAGGGTAGGGAGGCTCTGCAGAGAGACCTGGACAGGCTGGAGCCATGGGCTGAGGCCAACTGGAGGAGTTTCAATAAGGCCAAATGCCGGGGGCTGCCCTTGGGCCACAACAACCCCCAGCAGCGCTACAGGCTTGGGGAGGAGTGGCTGGAGAGCTGCCAGTCAGAGAGGGACCTGGGGGTGTTGATTGACAGCTGGCTGAACAGGAGCCAGCAGTGTGCCCAGGTGGCCAAGAAGGCCAATGGCATCCTGGCTTGTGTCAGCAATAGCGTGGCCAGCAGGGACAGGGAAGGGATCTTACCCCTGTACTTGGCACTGGTGAGGCCGCACCTCGATGACTGTGTTTAGTTTTGGGCCCCTCCCTACAAAAAGGACATTGAATGACTCGAGCGTGTCCAGAGAAGGGCTACAAAGCTGGTCAAGGGTCTGGAACACTTGTCCTATGAGGAGCAGCTGAGGGAACCTGGGTTGTTTATTCTGGAGAAGAGGAGGCTGAGGGGAGACCTTATCACCCTCTACAGCTACCTGAAAGGAAGCTGCAGAGAGCTGGGTTTGAGCCTCTTTAGCCTAGTAGAAAGCGACAGGACAAGAGGAAATGGCCTCAAGTTGCACCAGGGAAAGTTCAGACTAGATATTAGGAAGCATTTCTTTACAGAAGGGGTTGTTAGGTGTTGGAATGGGCTGCCCAGGGAGGTGGTGGAGTCCCCATCCCTGGAGGTGTTTAAGAGTTGGGTCGATTAGAGCTTAAGGATATGCTGTAGGTGGGAACTGTGCTAGGTGAACAGTCGGACTAGATGATCTCCAGGGTCCTTTCCAACCTAGATGATCTGTGTGATTCTGTGTGATATTTAGTAGGCAGGAGTATAGACAGACTGACTCATAAAAATGCTGTGGAGTTTATTATTTTAGATGTTACTAAGTGCTAAGTTTTAGACAACATTTATGTGGCTAACATTTGATTTGGAAGATTTTCCAAGTCAACCAGAAAAAACTAAAACAAATTTATAACCTCACATTATAAGGTTTTAAACAAGGCTGTAGGTGAATGACAGAAAATAAGATGGATGTGACTGTAACGAGAATTGGTAATCCTTTGTCTTTTTAGATATATAGTTTCCATAAAAGCTGGTATAATGGTGGAATAGTAAAAAGATGCATCCTGTCAGCTTTAGGAGCTTGCATGTTGAATAATAAGTGAGTCTGGCTGAAAAACAGATGCTATGCTAGAATGAATGATTAAGTCCTTCTCAGCTTCCCAAAATGAAGATGAATTTTAAAATACTGAGCTTTTACATCTCTGTGCATTGTTCCTGAAATTGCACTATTATCTGTGTGTACTTGAGAAGGCAAGTGTGTGAAATGGAAGACACCTCATTGCTTGCTCCAGCATTTCCATGCTCATCTCCCCACACATCTGGGTGTTGAGCCAGACTCTGGGCTTTAGTGCTGCAAGGCAGCAGCTCTCTGAGCCAGCTGCACATGCACTCAGCTGGGTTCTTGAGACTTTGCTTTGAGGGGGCTCATTTGGTTCCATCAGAGCATCTTTGGTATGCTCTGGAGATCTAGCTGTCACCATCTTTGCTGTCTGCAAAAATAAAGAAATAATGGCAGAGAAAGAAACTTTAAGCATTAACATCTTAAAGAAAGGTTTTTTTCATAGCCATTTTATGCTTTCTGCATTTAAGTGTGGATTTCAACAGATGATGTGAAGTGTCTGGGGAGTCTACCTAGCTTGTTCTCCTTATTTAGTATTTAGGCCTTCCATTTTCCTCCGTCCTTCATTTCCTCTGAGGGCTGTTCTGGCTGGCCAGACTTGCTCCAGGACCTGCTGTTGAAGAAGTGAAGTTTTAAGCAAGCTTGCTGCAGGAAGGAACACTCCAGACTTGCCATTGGGCTTCGCACCTAGCTCTCTGTGCAACACTTCACACCAGCTGGCTTCGCAGTCAGCTGTGCTGACCCATTTTCTTTGCCTTGGACTAGGAGCTCCAGATATCAAGGAAAAGCTACGTGACTGAAGAGAAAATAAAAAAAGGACTCAGATTTCCCACACTTCTGTATCTGGTTTCCTTGCCAGTGGCTGTTGTATGAGATGTTGATACCACTACACCCAGTCCTTCACAGTTGTGCTGGTGCTGGATCTTCTCCAGCTTGTTGAAGGAAATATTACTCTTTTTATCCCTTCCCTGAGGGCAGAAGTCCTTCCGTGGTCCATTTAATTACTGCAGGTTATTGTGATTGAAATTTCCACTGTAACAACAGGTGCCAGGAATTGCAGTGTGGTTTCTTCTGAAGCCTGACCCTGTGGCTACTCATTTTGCTGGCATATTCGTGTTGGTCAGGAAGCCATTTCCCCCCCTCCACTCTTACCAGCATAATTCTGTCAACAGAAGCCCAGGTGTAGCTGCACTTATTCCAAGCATGAAAGTCATCTTGGTGCTGTGCTAATCCTCCTGCAGAGTCTTCTGCCAAAGTAAGATGCATCTTGGCTAGGCAATGGCATTTACTGGTGTGGCAAAAGTAAGCCATCAAATCCTTTCCAAGACCCTGAAGCAGGCACCCAGTGCTTTCCCGATGTGCGGATGAGATGGCTGCAGCCCGGATTGAATTTGTTAGCTGGAGCCATAATTTGAGCAGCCCTTCCCCTTTGCAGCTGGGCTAAGTGTCACGAAGGGGCTATAAAATCCCCATAGCTGATCTAGAGAAGATTGTGAAAGCTGTGTCACAGCTTCCAAAAGTTCAGTTTGCATTTCCCTCACCCTAAGCAGTCTGGGAGTAGGGGGCGAGTCTGCTGAGGAGGTGGTATGTGAGAGAGGTTTTGTCCCAGAGAGGTATGCCGACACTGCAGTGTTGGCAGGACTTTTTAGCCTCTGTTGAGCTTGTATTGTCATGGGCTTGCTGTTATCAGTTCCTGAACTAGCTAGTCACGTCTAGACGGTAGTGTAACAATATACCATAAATCAGGCTGGGGATCTTTCCAGCCTTGCACAGGAAACCTGGTGCTCTGCACAAAGAAAATGTCCATAGGCATAATCACAACAAGGCTGTGGTCCCGTGTGGTGTCATGGGTAAGGAGTTCTGCGCCTACAGCATCTCAGCAGGTTATTGCTTGGAAGGAAGTTGCGTACTTTTATTTGTGCATCTAGTAAATAACTTCTTTCTGAATGTTGAGGCTTTGCATCTTGCAGATGTGGATTTATAAGGGAGAGGGATGGGTTGGGGACTTCAGCATTTTCATCCTCTACTGCAGTATTGGCATCAATCCATTTTTTAGCACAGTTTTATAGCATGTCCCTAATTTTTAGATAGCGATCAGGTCTGCAGCAGGTAGCCTGTGCCTGCACTAGCATTGCCATTCCTTGGTCTTATTCTAACATACAACAGTGCTGCATTTCTCCTTAATCTAATGTCCAAGCTGATACCTGGTTAGTATTGCCAAGAGTCTTGAAAAATATTTCTGGACCAGAATTCAGTTTTTTAATGTCCATATGTAATTTACAGCCTCTTTAAAAATCAAATAAAATCATCCTGAAGTTCTGTGAACTCTAACTTACCTTATTTTTTAAAAGCAGTTTAGTTTAGTTTGTTTGTTTTTAATTTAAAAACTTGCTGCTTTCAATCCTCATTATTGCAGGCCCTGGAATTATCTTATGGGTTGAAAGAGGAGGAAAATTTGCCCAACTGGTTCTCTAGTTAATAAAAGAATCCATAATTTGGATAATATTCAAAGCAATTTCCTAATTAGCACAAAGCTCCAGTGCTTTTCCTTTCTGTATGAGCTGAAAATGTGACCGTGTAATCCTCCTCTATGGGAAAAATGACATAAAACTGCAGGTTTTCTACTCTGATTCATCCTTCTTTCACATATGCCTATAAGCTTTTGAAATCTGATAAGGGTTCAAGCCCTCTTTGGTAGCAGTAAACAATTTCAAATCATACAGCCATGTGCATGTGTGTTGACTTTTTTGTTTACTCTACTAAACTCTCCTTGCTCTTATGGCTTCTGGCAAGAGCAGCCATCAGCATGTACTCGAGTGCTGTGCTTTTTGGTGCTCCCTGGCATGCCTGCTTTGGCAGGAGGCTCTGCAGCATCCTTGGTGCAGGAACTGCTGCAGAGACCCTGTGCCAATACCAGATTTCCAGAGACTGACATGGGAGAGACCAAGAAGGCTGTCCCAGCCATCTTTCTTCTAGCACAGCTTGCTCTTACCACTTGATTATTTGTTTATTTTATCTAATTTTCTGCAGGTCTCTATAATTTGAGGATAATGAGTTTCTTCCAAAGCATCTAATGGTTTTGGTGAGGTGTAGGACCCCATTGTCCTTTTGGTGGAAATCCTAGGTGGAATTTTCACATTTACTGTAATCTTGGGAAAAACTTCTGATCTCCAACCAAAATCTCCTTTCCGTACACATGCTCATTCCTTTTCTTACTTTCTTACTGCAGTCCCTTCTGCTGCTCCAGCACTGCCATAGGATCTCCTCATCCCCCCTTCCTTTTTGGGTTCTCTGTGCCACACATACATTCCTGGGAAAGTAGCCTCACAAAGAAGATAATGCCCACCTTTAGTCTGTTGTGTGACAAGTGTCGATTAAGACACTAAGCTCTAGTGACTTGACCGTGCTCCAGTATTTGTACATATGCTTGCACAAGTGCAATTCTGTGTGTGTATTCCAAATTTTTTTCAGTCTTCCTGGAAATAAATTATAATTGACTTTCCAAGTAAAAATGTCTACGTTTTTATAATATTTCCCCTCATCTCTATGCCAAGTGTATCTTGGCTCTACCCAGAGACCTGATTAAAAATATTAAAACACACTTACCAGTGTGCAATGGCTACATTTATAGCATCTGACTTGAATATTTGTTTCATAGTCTGGGTTGTAACAATCTGATTCTCAGACTGCCTTTGACGTCAGTTTAATAGGAAAATTCAAATAGAACCTGTATTAGATTTTCACTATTAAGTTAACAATAAAAACTTTCTACAGATGCCTTACGTAGACAAGGCTGTTAACAGAAATATTACATTAATGAAAATCAGGCCTCTAGAAACAGAGACGAGCTTATTTTTTTTAAATAAATAATTTTGTTTTCCATGTTCTAGTTGACAAAAATATTTCCTTTTTAATAATGCTAGTGGTTTAGATGTTAAGTATTGGGAGGAGGCGGCTGTTGGCTATTTGCGATCATCTTGCAAATCTCTTAGATTTTCCAGAGCTGGAGAGCCTTTCCAAAAGTCTTCATTTGACTGATTTCATTGCTCTCATACTCAGATTTCCCCCTCAGTTTCTGTGGCATACCCTGTTTATCAGCTCTTTCTTAACCTACTCAGTCATGGTGATCATGAGGTACTGTTATAACCTGAATTACTCTGGAAGTACCAGCTCAGGTCAAGACAACATCTGTCAGGGTTTGCACTACTTGTAGTGATCAGTGGTCCTTGCCTTGAAGACTGTGCAGTGTGGAGGGTGCAGGGTGAAGAGAGAAAATAATGTTCTTGTCCTTTTAGAGGTGGATAAATTCTGGCGTAAACCAGGTGGGTGACTTGCCATTACTTAAATCAGGAAATCAGGGCATGGATTTACCAAGGGAGTTGCAGAGCATTTTGCCTCCCCTTTTAGCATTAATTAGCACTTCTGTGAGACATGACATGATAAAACCTTATCTTGCAGTCTTTAGTAAAACAGTGTTTTCCTCATCATAGAAAATCAGCCTGGAAGGGACTTCTGAAAGCCTGTCTTTTCTTATTCCAATAGTAGGACAGACTCTGCCCGCATGTTTCTAACTGATGTCTTGGTTACACTGCAGAAGCACCATCAATGGGCATCATTTGGGCAACCTGTTCTAGCACTTTAGCACTTCTCTTCCACCAAGGCTCTCTGCACTGTCAGCCAAAATCTCCCAGCCTTCAAGCTTCCAGTGGACATGCAGGGCTGTTTGTTTCACATTTTTAATGTATATGAAGGCTGTTGCCATGTCTCTCCATGGTCTCATCTTTCCTTAATAGGTTATCCCAGCTTTCACAGTTTTCCAGACTTACACAATCAGTTCTTAAAGTTTGTAAAGTCTTGGGAAAGTTGCTTGCAGGGTTGTACTATGTAAGTGTAGGCCATTTCATTGTTTTTTGTTCCCAGATTTAGATACTGGTGTAGCCTTGCCTGCACTTCACAACACAAAAGATGATAGGCAGGAAGGGTTTCTGGGCTGCAGTTCTATGACTAGTGTGCACCATCTGATTTTTGAACTACACTTGTGGGGAAACAGCTTTCTCATTATTTATATGGTCTCTGACAAGATGGTGAATCCTATTCAAAGTTAGAGCCTCATAAAATGCCTCAAGGGTTTGGTTTAGGTTTAAGGAACTGAAATTACTCCAGAGATACCCAAGTCACAGTTTATTAGCTTCACAGTTCAAGTGCTGCCCAAAGAAAATTAGTTATTCCATTGTACGAAGTAAATTTTTTGCAGGAGAATGATTAGTTAAAATAAGATTATTTTGTTTGGCAATTTAGCTTCAGTGGAAGACTGGCCAATGTTTAACATTACTGTGTGTGAAATGATCCAAACAAGTGGTACTTATCTGTGCACCTGCTCTTTGAAAAACTGAATATCCTGATGGCTGGGGTTCAGTTACCTCATTTTTTGTGTTGAACACTGCATGTAGATGAAAGCAGAGCAATGACCAGGTCTAGGCACCTCATGTAAAATGTGGACATATTCCTGTTTTTTCTCTTAAACCTTTTAAAGAAAAGATAGTATTTTGGTGGAAGAGGTAAAGGTGAACAAAAACAGTGAAAGGAAATGAACAGGGAGGAGACTTGGGAGAAGAGAAGGGGCTTAGCTATGACTATGTACATGTGTCTTACTACTTTAGTTCTCCCTTTGTAGATAAATAACTCCCCTCTTACCTAATGTAGATGTAATAGTATCAGTGGTGATTAAGCTGCCCTTGTGCAAGGTAAGTGTCTTTGTATCTTTTATGCCAGGGGAACTGCATCTGTACGAGGCTTGTCATGATTTAACTATTTGAAGAGAAGAATTGTACCTCTGTGAGAAATGTATAAGGCCTCTATGTATTTTTCCCTCTAAGGATATGTAATCTTGATCCTACAGGTGAAGCGATTGCTAAAATGGAAGGGGGATAGTGAATGAACATCATATGCTGGGTTGCAGTGGCTGGTGTGTTATGGTGACATTTCAGCTGTTTCTTTCTCTAAATATTAGGCGACGGGCTCACTGATGTCTCTTCTCCTTGTGGGGAGCATCACACGGCCACAGGATGCCCATTCCTGATGAACCTGATGGATCCCCAGAGCTTGCTTCTCTACAACCTTGGGTAAAGTTAACGAAGCCTCAGCAAACACGCTCCTCTCCATGGCGATGAGAGCAAGGGAGGTGTCCTAAAGGGGCCAGTCATGGTCCTCAGCAAGGATAGCAGGAGTCAGCTGTGTCAGCTTCAAGCACTCGGGTACATCTGTGCTGTTGCCATAAAACTGGCTAGCATTTCCTGAGTGGATGTAGACACACTTAAATGCTCAAGATGTCCATGTTACAAACTAAAGGAGTAATGGCACGCTGGCACCAGCTCTGTTTCCATGGTAGGCTTTGAATCTTCTCCATCCCTTAACCAAAACATGGGCCCAGCCTAGCCTGACTGCAGAGCTGAGGCTCTGTATGCACTAGTGTATTTCTTTTTTTAGTTTAATTTGGCTTTGACAGCTGAAATAACAAGGCTTTTAAGACACAGCTGCATTGCACTACTGTGGTTTAGGGATTTGTATTACTTTATTAGTGTTAGTCAGGTACGCTGCACAAGTGGCCACAAAAGGTGACATTAAGGGCTTTGTCATGAACTTTCAGCATGTGATAAGGGCAAATGAAGGGTGCTTTCTATCTGTCCTCCCTCCACCCCCTCTTGAGAGCCTGGGATTTCATGAGGTGTGTTTTCGATGAATGTAGAGTTGCATAAACACAGTTATTTTGTTTGTCTGCCACTGAGATGACAATGTTCCATTGAAATATTTGAGAGCTTGAAGTAAGTGACAATTATTTCACATGTGCAATGTTTATCTCCATGGTATGCCATGTGACAGCTCAGAAGCGACACTGACATTCAGTGTGAATCTCACTGTTTCTCCCATCACTCTCCTGGTAGCCTGCAACATTTTAAAAACACCCCCTGGCTTTTACATGGGAACAGAGGCTCTCTGTTCAGTTACATTAGATAACTGTGTCTCCTCGCCCTTTTTCATCCCCAGGCAGGACAGTATGCATCAGGAAGAGGGGACTAAGGTTTTATATATTAGTGAAAATTGAGACTAATGTTCTTAATTTTGACCACATCAGTTTACTGGAGATCTTGTGAAAGCTCATACATACTTATTTGAAAAGTTGAAAGGACCAACAACATCTGTTGATGAGACTTGCAGGTAAATACAGCATAGGTCTTTTGACATAGCCCTGCTGAAGCAGCTGAGTGCTGTCATCTTGTTGCTCATTTTTATTCTGCTTGCAGATTCCCACATAACTGTGAAGATCAGTGTCTTAGCCTAAAACACCATTGGGCTTAAAATTGTTTTAAACATTTGTTAAGAATGTATAATCATCTATGTCGAGTCTTCTGATGTTTTCTTTTGCCTATGTAGTTAGTTACATAGTCAAACTCTAATTTGTCTCGGTTTGACTAGGGATGAGGTTTTATCTCAGGCAGGTAATGCATGTGTTACACAGGCACTTCAAATATAAACTGGCTACACAATTACTGGGGAGGCACTGAATGCTTATCAGAAAAGTGAATAATAGTGTGTTTGCTGTGAAGGACACAAATATCAAAAGGCAGATAGTTTGATGACAAGTGAGAAAAATTGCTTTCTGTCCATTATATTATACTTTCAAAAAACCCAAAAAACTCTTTCTCCTGTTTACCACTTACAGTAAGATGCAGACTGATCTGTTTTCAAGTCAGATTGGCTTTCTGATTTTCATGGTTAAAGCACAGTGCTTTTCATTATAAAATCAGAGGCAAGCTGTAATACGTTCAGTATCTCAGTTTCCTTTTACAAAGTTAATTCTTTGAATTTTTGGCAAACTGACTGTTCATTTGTCAGTGTCACCTTAATCTACAAAACAGATAGTGAGCAGCCCCTTCATCTACTTTTTCTCCTCTGTTTAAAGAAATAGAAGAAAAAGTAAAGAACAGTTTGCTGAGATCTTTTCTGAGTTTATCCATACTGTTCATATTATAAATGTTTTCTGTGTCTATAAGGTGGTATTAAGTTTCTACCATCAAAGGAATTTATTAAGTCTAGGCATTGCCATGGTGAGATTTTCCTCTGTACTGACATTTAGGTAGAGTGCAAAATGCAGAGTGTTTTATTAGTAAGCCAGATGCTTATTTCAAATGTGGCTGTGGATTTAACTTACTGTACTTGGCATTACAGGACTCTTTTAGGTCTGAATTATTCCAACCTTAAAAAAAAACTCCTAAGAAGTGTTGCAGCTGTTTAGACTGAAAATTCACTTTTCTCCTATTAGCAGCTGAGATATATTTTTCTGTTTAACTAGCTTGATCTTTTGTTTGTGATAATTGGCATCCTGCTGTGGCATGGTACGTGTCCAGTAGTGAATGTGAACCTACATTGTAATGTCAGGGCAGAGACGGCAGTGTGATTTATTATCGGACTGGGCAACTATTGAGCTTTGTGAACCTCAGGCAGCCCACAGAGGTTCAGGGATGGGTGACCTTGGATTTCCCTTGTCTCCTGCAGAGGCAAAACCTGGGGCAGAGCCAGATTGTGGGGGGCTGTGTCACAGCCTGGTGCTGCTCTGGATCGTGCTGGGGGTCTGGCATGGCATGGCACGTGTGTGGCCTTGTGGCTCCGTCCAGGCCTGACAGCAGGCCTAAGTGGGTGGCTCCAGTCAAGCCTAACTTACACCATAGGTGTTTTATCAGCAAATAATTTTAATAATGGCATTTTTCTTTGCAGTGTGGGGAACGATGCAGCTGCATGTTTTTAATATTGTGTGCAGCAAGTATATCGAGAGCATTGTGTCTTTCTTCCTTTCCTAATCCAACCAGTTGACTACAATGCTGTTTTAGTTCAGTGCAAAAATCCAAATTGAGGGTGATATAATTTGACAGTTAAGGTTCCCCAGCTGCCGATCACTGGCGATACATGAGCCACCTCAAAGTAGTCAGTGAAGGCTGTTGCTGGCTGTGTGCCTCTGAGCTGTGGTGGCCTGCTGGGATGCAGTGCCTGGTGCCTCTGCAAAAGTGGATTCCCCTTCGCTCTCAGCAGCTATTGCAGAGCCCCAGACACTGTTAGGACTCATTTTGTCTGCTCACCATA
Organism: Athene noctua; assembly: GCF_965140245.1. NCBI lineage: Eukaryota > Metazoa > Chordata > Aves > Strigiformes > Strigidae > Athene > Athene noctua. Next base: position 22,422,926 of record NC_134039.1, read on the forward strand.
CGGGAGAAAGGCCAAGCATGTTGTTAAAAGCAACTAGGTGTGAGTTGAAGCTACATGAAGACTTTTGAAGAACAAAATCGATGGTACATGGAATATTTGAGGTAACCAGAGGCTCTGTTACCCTGGGTAATCATAGTAAAACATCATCTACCATCACAGAGATCTGTCTGCTTTATTCCCTGTTTTTCAGGATGGTAGCATGCTTGCGGTAATTCCTAGGTGGTCTCTGTGTGTGTGTGGTGATGTCAGCAGCTTGGGAAATTAGCTTTGCTGAAGTTTACATCTGCTGACTCATCTGTTTAAAGAAGTTGATTCTTAATTTGCAGTGAGTAATAATTTTTCTTCCTTCATACAACAGTTAAGGAGAAAGAAATGGTTATGAGGTTTAGCAGGGGCTACCACAGTACAGGGATTCCTTGCAGTCATTTAACTTACTGCATATTTTAATGACTGTAATATACAAAAAGCCTCAGTTTCATGGTTCTTCTTGGACCTGGTCCAGCTTTTGCTGTGAAAGTACAATTCAGCAGAAGCCTTTCTAGAATATTTATTTATTTTTAGTATCCAAAAGTTGTGCATGTGGTATCCTTCATCCTCATGAGAAGAGTTGGAGTAGTTGTGCCTTGACACTAATAAATGCCTTGATATCACTGTTTGTTTGTGGGTTTTTTTCCACTTTTTTTTAATTGGGCAACAGAAAGTAAAAGTACCCTCTGCTTTTCTGCTCTTAAAATCCAGTTTTGCTCTTCTTCTTTTCCTCCTCCCAACACCCCTTTTGGAACAAGAAGGAATGGTGTCTCTGGCAAAAAAACAGGTAGGGTTTGGTTGGTAAGTGGAACTGATTTAATTAAATCTCCTTTTCATCCTCATAATGGATTCATTCAAGAAGGCAAAGGAGTAGGATTCTTCTGATTCTTCCCCCCTCCTCCCCCTTCTCTTTCCTTTTTTCCTCCCTACAGTCAATGGGAGTAAAAAGGCTTTCTAAACAGAATGCTTTTTCTTTTGACAGTTAAAAAAATAATCTCTGTTAAAATTTATTTTCTGTCTAATTTTGATTAACTCATCTTTGCACTCCTGGAAATATTAGAGCAACTTTACTGCGTGCATAGCCTTTGCTCTAGATGCATGCCAGTGTAACAGTGAAGACTACAGATCTAGCTAACACCACCTGAAACATCGCAAGCATTGGGCAATACAAACTTAATACCACAGAAGTCTGTTTCCCATCCTAATTAGCTCATGGTCTTGTATTATTAATTTTACTCTGCCAGTGCACTTTGGTTTTGTTATCTTGGCAATTGCTGACAATACTAGCATTAGTCAGAAAACTTGGATTTGAAATTTTGTTGAAAAGTTGTTTTTTTTTTTGGAGCCAGAGTCTTTTGCAAGACTCATCAGTTTTAATATTTTTTGGGGCGGGAATATGTTTGGAAGAGAGAGTTCTGAAGAAATGCAGAGAAAAAGTGTGTGCATGTGAGTGTGCAGATGTGTGATAGGCAGGTAGGGGACTGGCTTGAGATGTGAAAGACTTGGTTTAGCTTCCTGGTCTGTGTGGTATAATGTAGGATGGAAAACTACTCTCTGACCTTTGAATTGGGTGGAGTAAAAACTCAATCAGTGGTTTCTTACCGCCAGGAGATTGCTCTGACTAATGGTTTGCTTTCTTGAACTGGAAAGCAGGGATTTTTTGTTTTCAGAATGAAGTTGTCACACTGAGCTCAGCTGTAAACGTTAGGCAGAAAACCTGGTCTTGCCACAGATGGGATGAATTGTGTGAATAAATCTGAAGGAACTAAACACAGGAGTAAGATAGTTGTTTGTGGTACTTATATAGTGCCAAAAAAGTACATGTACACACTGAGACATGGCTAAATCTAAGCTGGTTTCCTTACCAGAAGCAATATGACTTTTCTCTGACTGAGGAAATGAACCATGGCTCACTCTTCACCTCTGTTGTTTTAGGTGTTTGAACTAGCTCTGTACTGCACTGCATCAAGTTCAGAAGACGTATTCTTGGGTCTTAAAAGATTGTGCCTTTAGCTATGTGTGTATACCTGTCTTCAGAGGTGGAAAATGGATGCCAATATCTCATAGAATCATAGAATGGTCTGAGTTGGAACGGATCTTAAAGATCATCTAGTCCCAACCCCCCTGCCATGGGCAGGGACACCTTCCACTAGCCCAGGATGCTCAAAGCCCCGCCCAACCTGGGCTTCAACACTTCCAGGGAGGGGAGAGCCACAGCTGCTCTAAGCAACCTGTTCCAGTGTCTCACCACCCTCACAGTAAAGAATTTCTTCCTAATATCCACTCTAAATCTACCCTCTTTCAGTTTAAAACGATTACGCCTCATCCTATCCCTACACTCCCTGATAAAGAGTCCCTCCCCGTCTTTCCTGTAGCCCCCTTTAAGTACTGGAAGGCCGCTATAAGGTCTCCCTGGGGCCTTCTCTTCTCCAGGCTGAATACCCCCAACTCTCTCAGCCTGTCCTCATAAGGGAAGGTGCTCCATCCCCCTGATCATCTTCATGGCCTTCTCTGGACCCACTCGAGCAGGTCCATGTCCTTCTTATGTTGGGGGCCCCAGATCTGGACACAGCACTGCAGGTGGGATCTCACGAGAGCAGAGTAGAGAGGGAGAATCCCCTCCCTCGACCTGCTGGCCACACTTCTCTTCATGCAGCCCAGGATACAGTTGGCTTTCTGGGCTAAAAGAACACATTGCTGGATCATATTCAGTTTTTCATCCACCAACACCCCTGAGTCCTCCTCTGTTGGGCTACTCCAAATCCACCCATTGCCCAGCCTGTATTTGTGCTTGGGATTGTCTTGATCCATGTGCAGGACCTTGCACTTGGCCTTGTTGAACTTCATGAGGTTTGCATGGGCCCACCTTTAAAGCCTGTCACAGTCCCTCTGGATGGAATCCCTTCCCTCCAGTGTGTCGGCCACACCACACAGCTTGATGTCATTGGCAAACTTGCTGGGGGTGCACTTAGTTCCGCTCTCCATGTTGCCAACAAAGATGTTAAACACCACCAGTCCCAACACCGACCCCTGAGGAATGCCGTTTGTCACTACTCTCCACGCAGACATCAAGCCATTGACTACAGCTCTTTGAATGCGACCATTCAGCCAATTCTTTGTCCATCAAGTGGTCCATTCATCCAATCCATGTCTCTCCAATTTAGAGACAAGGATGTCTTACAGGACAGTGTCAATTGATTTACACAAGTCCAGGTAGATTATATCAGTTGCTCTTCCCTTGTCCACCAACACTGTAACCCTGTCATAGAAGGCCACCAGATTTGTCAGGCATGATTTGTCCTTAGTGAAGCCACGTTGGCTGTCACCAGTCACTTTGTTTTCCATGTGCCCTAGCATAGTTTCCAGGAGGATCCCCTCCATGATCTTGCTGGGCATAGAGGTGAGACTGACCAACCTGTAGTTCCCCAGGTGTTCCTTTCTTCCCTTTTTAAAAATGGGAGTTATGCTGTTATGCTTGCTGTATAAGATGACTTCCCGCTTAATTTGCTGCTGTTTTGGTTGCTTATTGTTGTCCTGAGAAAACAGAGAGCTGTAGTGCCTATGAACTGCTCCGAGTTCAATGGAAAATTGTGCTCTCTGACTTAGTGTTGTTTAAACTGAACAACCCTATGGCCATATTATGGCTCTGCTCCATCAGTATGCTGTACCTCACCCATTTCCTACATATTTGCTTTGTTGGACATATTTTAATGCCAGCATAATTGTTATTTAACTTACTGTCTTCACATCTCTGTGCAGGAATGGTCAACACATAACACATACATAAAAGTCATATGTAAAGGCAATGCACATGCTGAACATGGATGAGAAGTCCAGAGCAAAGCGGAACGGCTTGTTCTCTGTTTTAGAATTGCAGAACAGCAATAATTTACTCAGTGTCTTCAATTTATGGTAGTCTGTTCTCTAATCCACATAACTGCTTCAAAGAGGTAAAATTTGTTGTGCATGGGTAAATGTCAGTTTGTTGACATTGTAAGAATCCTGACTCCAGTGTAATCATCTCTGTGCCAATTCTCTGACATCATCAGGTTGTTTGTTTGCTTAGAATTGTTGTAGATTGCTGATTTCTTTTTAAATTTATCTTTTTTTCACTGCTAGTAAGTCTGCATATTCCCAGTGTGTGCATATTCCCATATTGTGCAATACAGTGCATTTTTTCTTTGGAGAAATGGCCCTGACTATGTAACTAGAGACTTTATAAATGCTGTAGAACAGCTGTGCTCAACATGGCAAGGACTTTGTTTATTTTCACATTATTTATTTATGTATTCTTTTTTCAGCACCCCCCCAAGTAATGATGGCGTACTTGTTTTTTCCTGGTGGAAATTTTTCTCCCTGTGGAGAATTCAGGCTTCCGTATGCAACACCACATTCAAGGGGTTTCATGACTCATTTGAAGTTGGAATACCTACTGGGACAGTGTGACGGTCTTGAATGCAATAAAATAATAAAATGCATCACCATGACAAACTCTACATAAGAACTATATAGTAAATGTTTTGATACAAGAGAATGCCAAATGAAACAATTCCTTCCTTCCTTCCTTTGGTCTAAGAAGACACTGCCCTGAAGATGAAAGCAATTGATCATTATTAACATCATTAAGGTGTTAAAAAAATAATTTAAAAAATTGTGGATGCCTCAAGATTAGATGCTTTTTTTTTTTTCTGTACTTGTTCTTGCATTATGTGGTGTTGCAATCTGTGTAGAAAAGGCTTGGCTTACTCGCTGGCTTTAGCCTTCAGGTTAAGACATTGACAATAAATTTTTTTGAGGAGTCATTAAGTGTTCTTCTGGGTGAAATGGAGAAGATATTTCTCATAATAACTTCTCATAAGAGGGTTTATACTTTTAGAAGCCAGGACTTCATCCCATTCTGTATTGTTTTTTTGAGCAGTAGCATTTTATGCCACAGGGAAAGGAGAGGAAACCTAGCAGCACATTTGAAAATGACTGGATCTTTTTTTGAAGCAGCTCTGTGAACTGAGTAGATCCACTTCTGCCAGTTAGATTTCCTGGGATTGAAGCATAACGGTGAGATGGCAGTGAAACCCTCTGCTCTCTTCTGTAATAGTTAACCTATTTAGCTAGCACAATGGTCTGAGTGAATTTTGGTAAATGTTTCCATTAGTGTTACATAGCTGTAGTATGCTTTACTCAGTGAGCATCATTAGAAGGTATTTTTAATTAATTGCATGTAATCTGTGTTTCAGTAATGGGAGTCTAACTGAAAAATTAATTTGGCCAAGCTGTGCCTATGCATAACAATATAGTAATACATACACGTACACATGCGCTCTCTTGCTCTCACTTCATTCTGTCTCTCTCAGTCATCTTTATTACTGATGATCCTGTGTTGCTTATTGGGCTTCAATTCTGTAACTTGAGACTCCCAAAGCTGGAAACTGTTTAGAAAAAAATGTTGTTTTCTTTTTCTCAATGAAAACATAAACACATTAGAGCTGGACAAAGTATATCTCAACTTCTTTCATAACAACTAGGAAGAAAATGAGTTCTGACAACTGATTTTACTCTTCTGGTGGAGTGGATACAACTGGCTGTCTTGCTAGCATGCTGCATGGTGTGGTGCTTGTATTGTCATCTACTGCTACCACGTAAAACACATTGCATCATTCAGCTACTATTCTAGTTTTAAAGGGCATTTTCAGAACGAAATCAACCCCATGAGACTTAAAGCATAGTCAGAAAATAATTTAAAATCACCATTAGAAAGTAATGAAGCAATTTTTAAGGCTGTGTGTTGTTTTGGTTTCGGGGGATTTTTTGTTAAGTTAATGGTGTTGGTATTGCGAATAAGGCATTCTAGTGAATTCCCATGGAGGGTGAAGTAGTTTAATTCTGTGCCTTCCCAGGCATTTGTTTATTGTTGGTGTTGATTAGGTGATAGATACGAACCTGAAGATGTACTGTGGCCTGGTTCCTTTGTTCTGAGGCTACATAAATGTTTTGTTACCTTTTTTATATCTTATCTAAAAAGTCTTGGGATAGCAGATCCATGTCTCTCCCCTTCATCTCCTGTACTGTGGTTTAAACTAACTCATGAATTAGTTTTATATCTCTTTATATGCATGGAAGAGACTTTGGACTCATGAAATGAACGATCATCTTCAGTAAAGCTACAGAAACAGTGGGCTCTATAATCTATCTCTTTGATCAGAAATAGTTCAATTCTGAAAAAAAAATGCTGTTGGAAAGAAAATATTGCAGAATAAACCCCCAAAAAGAGTTAGTAGTTAGGAAACTAGCTTAAAAGTATCACGAACCTTTTTTAAAAAAAAGGAAAGTATTTTTCTCCTCTTGTGATTTCTGAGCTTTTAAGGAACTTACAAATCATGTATTCAAGCTTTTTTAATTTTCCAATTTTTTTTTTCTTTCTCCACAAGCATAAGCACTTGAGATTCTTTAAAATAAACAAAACAAAAATCCTAAAACTGAGACCCTTGGATTCTCACTAAGTCTTACAGTTCTAGCAGCTGGAACTTTAGGAAAAATACGAAGCTTGTAATAATAGTCATGCCACCCAAATGGGTTAATGTCTGGACATCCATGGGATTATACATTTTAACTTAATGCAAGATACTGTAATGGGAGCAAGGTCATGAGCTGAGTTCCGGTTACACATGCTTATTCAGATGGACAAAAATTCAGTTAAGGGAATGCAAAGGAAGTGAGCAACATTAGGATGTGTGAAGTTTGGAGAAATTCTTTCTTTTGTTGTTAGAATTTCCTTCCTTTCTTCCTAGTGTCTTTGCTTTTATATCAGTGTTGCACCTCTGATTCATCATGTTGCATTTGCCTTTCCTTCTTTATAGAATAGAAAAGTGCATAGATTCCCTAGCCTCTAAACCTAAAGGAACTTTCATTTCTGCATCTGTTCTATCTTCTGCAAATCAGTCTTGTTCTTATGATCTTCAGAGAACTCAGGGAATTGGGTGGGACATAATGTCAGGTCTGCCAGAGGATCTGCAGAGCTAATATGGTTGGGTTGCAGAAGGAAAAACTGGAGAATAGTTTCTTGCTACAATGGTGCTGGTGCTGGTTGCCTTGTTTGTCTTCTGAGGCAGGTATTTTGTGGTTTGGGTTTTTTTTTGTTTGTTTGTTTCTATTTGGTTTTTTAATCTATGTCAGGAGCAGCTGGAGAACTGGTTCCAAATATCTTTTCTGATAACACACTTCTGCAGCTGAATTTCCAATAAATTCATAACCCATAGCTCTTCTCCCTCCCTCCTGGTGCTCAGGACCGCCATGAGCCACTGCCGTGAAGTGGTTCAGCTCTCTTGAACATGTTTTGGAACAGATGCAAGTGCCTTAGGTATAACACGCTTTTCCGTAAGAAATAGTCTTTAGGCCCATGTCATCTTGGGCAACAGTTTGCTTAATTGTAGAGAAGCAGAACAAACCTGTTCCCAATCACAGTATAGCATTTCTCCCTCTTTTGCTGAAGTGAATGATTGCTATGCACTCAAACTCTCACTTCTGCAGTCCTTAATGAGTGACAGGTTTAATGATTTTCTGTTGCAGAGACACAGATCAATGTCTAACTCATGAATGCTGACTGAAGCACTTGGGTTGATGGAGATTGATTTATAGCAATGAACTGAATTATTGGGGTTGGGTGATAGGGTTGGTACATTTAATATCCCCTGCCATGTAGCTTGTTTGAACAGATGCCAATAACTTTGTACTCTTTCTTTCACCCAGGAATTCAGTAAAGGACTTCTTTTGTATCCTTTATCTGGGTTGCCTTGTTTTCTAAGATGTGTGAGTTCTTCCTAAAAATTGGAAGGAGCAGTATGCGTGCAGTGAATGCTCAGAACATCAGAAACATCCAGCACAACCAAGAAATGCTTTGTGTTTCCTATGTAGGTGCTGTTGTGGGAAAACATGGTCATTTGCAAAGGTCCTTCTGTCCAATCTGTCCTGGTAGTTTGGGAGTTTCTATTTTTTTTTTGTCTTTCGGTTTCTCTTTGCCCTCTACCTTTTTGCTGATGTGTGTGACAGATACCTCCCAAGTCTTTCCATCCCTGTGAGGAGGACTAGCTGCTTAATCAGTAGAAGATAATCTTGTGTGTAAAGCTGCTTTTTCCTGTGAGAAAAGAATTTTCTATTGTTTTTCATGTTTTGCTTTGTTTTTCTTTTCAGAAGTGTTGCCTTAGCATGGAAAAAGGAAAAGATTTAGTATTTTGTAGTTCAGAATTGCTCGGTGTTAAACCTTATAAAAAGGATATCCACCTTGGCTTTTGTACTTTTAAATTAAATGAATTTAAAAAAAGTCGATATTTTGTCACCTAGAAATATTACATGACCACACTTGCTGTGTATTTCCTACAAATTGCAATATGTGTCAAAGCTGTAGGTTAATCAAGCGGCAGGCTGATTAGCACATCTTGTTAACTCTGTTTGATGCTCTGCTTTTGGGACATAAAGTACTTAACACCAACACACAGCCCATAGTGGTGCTCAGAAACCTTAACCAACTATTGACCCAGTTATCCCAACAGCAGACAGCTGAAGTGGCAGTTGCAGCCAGGACATGTAGTAGGGGGCTGCGTGGTGCTGGTAGTTTATTAGCACCTGTACTCCCTAGGATTGTGTCATGGGGTCCTTAATGAACATGTTAAAAATGACTGAAAGATGATTAGCTATTTATGTAGGAGAAAAGAGCAAGTGAGCAGCAAGGTGAATACTGTGTTTAAGCATAATGTGCTTTTACTTAGTGGTGAAAGACAATGGCCAGCCTGTGATTAGAATCTGGCAGGGCAGTCCTACGGCTCCTTCCCCCACCTCCTCTGAGGCTGGTCCTGTTGCTCTGCCTGTCTTTTTGGCCCTTTCACTTCCTCTGTTTCAAAGTCCTGCCAGGAATAGCACATTTTATACGATGCCAAATGTATAAACTCCTCAGACCACCTGGTCTGGGAGGAATGTACTAATGGTGTGGCTGACTGAGTTTTAATCTGGGATGTTTTTATTTTAATCTGGGATGTTTTTAATTTTCAAACCATGTTAATTTATTTTAATCTGAACATTACAAGAGTCATTTCAGTTCTCCAATTTATTGCTCCTTTAATACTTCTTATTTGCCTTTTTTAAAAAGAATTAACTCTTTTCAGTCTCCAGACATACCTTCTCTTTCTCTCTTTGATAACTGATAACGGAGCTGTGTAATGCAGTAAACTGTGAATCCCCTTGAGATGGCAAGATCAGTGGTACGTTTGTGTCACACATGTTTTTATTCCAGCAGCTGTTTACTAAACATCCAACTGAGGTTCATCTCCACATTGTTAGCACCTATCCAGAAATGTTTTGTTCTGTGGGATCCGATTTTGGAGTTTTTACTGTTTTATGTCCCTCCTTGCTGGAAAAAATAAGGGAGGCTACAAGTTGAGGGAGTGATGGAGCACCCTGCGGTATTTTTGGTTTTTATTGACATATGGTCTAGTTTTGGAAATTTCCTTTTAGTCTGTTAAAAGATTTTTATTTTACACTAATGCCACAGACATCTGTTATCACTACAGTATCTGCTTTTAGTGTGAAACAACTGACTTTACTGACTGAAACTGGTGTCTTCAGTCCTAGCTGCTTTGCACAGTCTCAAACTGAATGGGAGATAATAATTGTTTCAGTGCCTTCCCTGAGCTCCCAATGAAGAATTTCCATTTTTGGAAAAGCTTTTGACCACATTGAGGTTCTGCATCCTCCTCTTACAATAGTTTTTGCCCGTGTTAACTCATTTCACACAGACATACTTGCTTTTTAATGATGGTTTCTTCCCAGTAGTTGTCTTTTCTTCCTGACTGCTGTAACAGGAAGGTATGATGGTGATGAAACTTCCACTGTGATGCCATTAGCATGTCTATGATGCAACTGCAGCAGTCAAGAACAGTCAGACACCATATTTTTTAAAGCACTGCAAACCTGGACCCACTGACTGCATGGGTCCTTGCCCTCCAAAGGGCACACTGAACAGCCCTGCTGTGACATGGTTGGGGACTGTGAACATCAGGGCTGGATGTAGCAATATGTGCAGCAACCAACCCAGAAATATGGTCACTAGTAAATTTTATGGTCTGCTTTGAGGGGTGGTGCCAGCACGGCCAGTCAGTACCTGGAATTAGGAGAGGTTTCTAGAGTAGCTGTAACTCCAGGAGCTTTGCAGAAGGGGGATGAATAAGTCTTTGGTTCCTGCATGTCAGTTGGATTTTTGTACCACCTTAGTTCTATCGCACATGCAGTTGATGGGGTCTTTTTTTTTTCCCCTTCTTTTTCAATAGGCCCTTTTCCAGCTCTTGATACAGTCTCAACTCTGTTTAGATTCTTTCTTAGAAATGAGAAGATCTTTTGCTGGTTTTAGCCTTCACAGACTACTGACTAGTTGTTGATGTAGAGACTGCCTGCTGGGTGCCAGTACAGGCTTCATATTGGCTGGTGGAGAGAGACAAGCTCTGCTTTGTTCTGTGCTTTTTCAAACCTTACCACCAATATGGTGGGCAGATGGCAGAAACATGAGCACTGTGTAAATGAAACCACGGTGCTTGCTGTGAGAAGGGTTGTGGGATGGAGAACTGATGGCCTGTGAGGAGGAATGGCTTGCTGAAGGGCAGCAAGAGCCTGGTGTCCTGAAGTGTACTGCAAAGGATGAGGAGAGTAAATTTTTTAACATTTTCTGAAAGCAGCTAACTGTGACAGAAACTTTGACCAAACCCATCACAGATCTGTTGAATGTAATGAAAAGCAGGGCCACCACCATGCCGCCAGTTATGCTGGGGAAGGACGAAATTTATATTATTTTCCTCTCTAATCACGTATCCTGTTCTTGTAATGATGCTCTTGATGAGGCGACTATAATAAGTGAGCAAAACAATGTTGCCCATGCTTTTGTCCTGCAGAAATTGACTGTTTACAATACATGGAGGTTTAGTACAGCACATTGTGACATTGCACATTAGGTAATTATTTAAATGCCTCCATGGCACCTGTTTAAATGCATTTCTGTGCTGTTTGAGTTCTGTGGATGGACTAATTCATTCTAGTCTTCATCAGATGACAATTCAAAGGGAGAAACACACCATTCACAGTAGGGCAGAACAGCCAGTACATTTGGAAAATCTCTTTAGCTGTATGCTTATCTAGGTTACAGTTGTACCATTTGGGAAAGTGGTGGAGGCTTTTGTGTCATTTTTCTCACTGGAGAAGTCTAAGATGACTTGTCCATGTGTATTGTTTTTGTATATAAATATATAAACATTGGAGCAATGGTGATAAGGACTATGCAAGTTACAGCCATTTTTAATTTTTTTTCCAGAGACTTCACGCCAGGCCCTTTGCCTGTGGAGGCTAGGAGCATATGTGTCTCAAGAATTAGCTCAAATAAAGCTCAGACTAAATACCTTAAGTGCTTGCTGTAGCACTCTTGAAAATCAGCATCATTCAACTGACAATACATCATTAAAAAAATACCAGTCTTAAAAGTCTGCATGCTAGAAAAAAGCTGGTAAGATTTTGTGTGGTAGAGCTGCCTGATGATCCCCCTTGGGACAGGCCATTGCCATTCTGAGAAGTGGGAGTAGAATCAGGTCCTTAAGCTGCTGGTGCCCAACAGTATGCTGCCTTAGGTCAAACTTCTTGTCATACAGAAGTAGGATAATTTGGTTGAAGTTGTACTGACACGTGCTGTACAAACAGTTCTTTTGACTGTGTAATTTTTTTCTGGCTCTTCCTTTCTGTTTAGGCAGCTAGACACAAAAGCTGAAACTGGAAAAAGGCCACAGGATTAACAAAGCCTAACTCAACTGCTTTCTTTGTTGCACCATCATCTTTGTGTTTTTTTTTTTTTCTCCTTCAAGGTGAAATCAAAGAGGAAAAAATGCTGGTTTAATTTATTATCTTCTTGAAGACAAACATGGAATAATCCTATCCCACACTCCCCATGTGCATGTACAAAAAAAAAAAAAAAACCCAGAAAGAAAAGGGTTAGGTCAAGTTAGATTGTTTTACCCCTTCCATTGTGTGTGCTCCTCTGTATGGAACTTCATGCCGTATTACAGCAGTTTACACTGTGGCAGAAAGTGTTCAGAAGCTCTGTTTTGAGTAAATGTTTAACTTCTGATAAATGCTATATTGTTCTAGCCAAACAGCAGTACAAACGTGTCACCATTTGGTGCCTTTCCAGCATGCACGCCTTGTTCTTCTGTGATGCTTTTGTTGAACTTTAATTAAATCAAGGTACATTAGGTACTCATCTGAAAGACAGACACAGAATTCAGCCAGCAGTCTTCATAGGTTCATCCTTGGTGTAAGATTTTTCACTGCCCATGGAAGAATGAACTTGTCCTGTTACATATCAGTTCTTGATAGTTGTGTTTGAAAACAGGCCCATTTTTCCGCATGTGGTCCCATTGGCCTGGGACCATCTCTCTTGTCCATAAATCTGTGATGAGTAGAGATCCCATCATATTGTTTTCTCTTCTGTCCAGATAAGACCAGAAGGTGGAGTGTCTAGGTTATACTACTCACTGAAATAGTGCTTTGGTAGTCACAGGCTGAAATGGGCTGTGTAGAATTGTGACTGTCCCTGAAGGTGTGGGAAGGAGCTTTGATCGAGCAGATCTGTAGAACTGGGTTAAGTCTGGAGAATAGACAGGGAAAGCAAGGATCCTTCAGAGACCATAAAATAGACCTACTATTTCAGGAAAGGGAGAATATTTGGTCTAGCCAGTGGTTGCCTCTAAAAATACTTTCAATATCATCTGAGTCAAAAACAAAAGACAGGCTATATGCATATTTACCAAAAGGAGAAAATTAACCACCAGGCATCTTGCCTTTCAGAACATTTCACTGTTATCCTCCATGTCTGTCAAAACTTCCCATGACAAACTTCGTTAGAATAAGTGAGCAACTGTAAGCCCAAAAGTGCATTCCAGACCTGGCAGTAAATGTGTGAGAATAGCTCTGATACAGATGTTTCTGCCATCGTCTTTCCCTTTCTACTGTTGGGCTGTTGCTTCCTATTTTCTGGAAGGAGATTCAAGAACAAAGCATGTTCATGGGCAGAAGTCATAGTAACCCCTTAGAGCAAATAGCTTGATCATGAGACACAAAAATGAGTACTCATAAAAATGGACAGATCTATGCTTTAATCCAAAGCTATTTGGTGTGTTTAAACATGTCCTTGAATATGGAAAGCACTGTATTTCTGACTGACCATTGTGCAGCAGTGGCACAACTGAGCTCTCCCTGAAAGAGGGCTGGACTTACTGTAAACAAGACAGTAAAGATGAGAACCTGCAGCACATTCACTCAGTAGAAACAAGTAATGTAGAGAAAATAATTATGGAAATTCAGTATCTTAGACTTATTTTTATATTACTGGATGTTTATTCTTTGAACCAATGAAACAGTGCTTCAAGGGTAATTTTCTTTTTTTTTTTTCAGGTAGTGTGATTTTTTAAAAATGCAAATTTCAACATAATCAAAATGTTTTTAAACAAAACTGCAATGTTATCTAGAAGAGATTTACCTTTTGCTCAAGAAGTTGAAAGCAAGCAAAACCTTTTACAGCTTGCATTTTCCTGGAAATTTGGTGGTGAATAATCTAAACCTTACACTTATTCAGCACTGTAAATACAACTAGAACAGGGTACTCAATTTTAAGTTAGGACTTTTTTATTTTAGGCTTTTTTCCTCATGAAAGCAGAGCTGTGTAAGCATTGGTAGCAAGCATATAGTTACAGTATAATGAAAAATTTCTCATGCTCCTTGCTGTTCTTGAGTCAGCTGGTGGAGGTTGGATGGGGGAATATATTTATCCAGCTGTTGCATCACCAGCACATGGCTAGTTCAGGTGTAACTTTTGAGTACCCAGTCTGAACATGTTTTCTATCTGAATTAGTCTAGTGATCTGCTGAGGGCTTGAGGTAGTACTGCAAGCTTTCTTCATAATGTAATAAAACAATGCATCGATCATGATTCTCATTGATGGTCCTCTCTTCCTTAGTGTGTTGGGTGCTTTCTGTATTTAATTTTTGTTTCTATATGGAAAAATATTTTTAAACATGCTTTTCAGTTTGATCATCCAGTATTGCTTAAAGAAAAAAAACCCTCCCCCTTATCCTCACTCCTTTTTCTCAAATATTAATGTATTAGTGCATTATCCATTTCAGAATTGCTTTTTTCTCTTCTTTAGAAGGAAACGATCATCAACACTAAATGATGATGCTTCTCAGTATAAAATAGTCTTTATAACATGCTACATAATAATCTACATCATAAAATACTCTGGGACCATCTGATAACTTGGGACCGTATGTAAACAGATCAGTGTCTTCATGAAAGCCTCAGAAACAGTCATAATGTTTCATTAGGAAAAAAGTATTACACACTGAAGTTAAGGTGATAAACTTGTATTTGTATTTTCTAGTCAAAATCATTACAGGTCTGGCTATAGTAATTGTTTTCCTGACTGGGGCTGGATCATAGTGACAGCTTTCACTGTTTGGGAATTCCCAACAAGACAAGCTCCTCAGTCCCATGCCCATGTAATGAAAACCAGTCTTGGTTTTGTTGTGGGAATGCACCTACAGATGTGTAAAGAAGCCTGTGTATGTGTGAAAGAGAGTGATGTCTCAAATCTGGGGAAAGATGTCCCCAGGAACTTGGGATATATTACCACATCTGCTTGTCTTCCCTTCACTGCAAATGCCAGGTGGGACTCTTTGATCTTGTATTCATTAACATAAATGTTCTACCTATGCCTAACCAACAACCAAGGCACTTGACCCTTCCCACTACAGTAACCCACTTTAGTGAACACAATAAATTGCCTGTGCCTATTCATCCTCTCCGAGGAGAGGGCTGGAGTACAGGAATGAGCAGTGATGTTTTTGCTGCCTTAACACAGTTGTGGGAAGCGCTCAGGTGATGAGCATGGTACAGGAGTTCATGTTACTTAAACTTGCCTTCATTCTACTTGAAACTATTGATATTTTTAATATTTTACCATAGTTCAATGTCTCTGAAAGTTGTATACTGTTCTAGTGTATGGCCCAGTAAGCCTGTTTTTGGGCAAGCAGGACTGGGCCTTTAATAATTCCTCTAGCTGAAAGAGCAACAGTGAAACAGTGCTGCAGCTTTGCATACATGGTATCTGCAATTAAGGGCTGTAGCTGTTCTACTTTTTTTGTCTCTGTGACGCAAATCAAAGCACAGCAATGGTATTGCCTGAGGGAAGAGAGAAAGCTACTTGCTTGCTTCCCCATGATGATAACTAAGCAGTGATGACAGGAAACTGGGGCAAAGGAGAGTTCAAAAGCAGAATCTGAATATTATAAATGACTGAAGAAACGCAGGTGCCTTTTCTACAGTGCAAAAGGGAAATAAAACTGTGTGAATGTCAGAAGAAATAATCAGCTACTCAAAGGAAAATATGTAGGGCTGTAAATTTTCTGTCGCTTAAAGGAATTCTGACATGTACAGTAGTTGGAATCTGTATACTATCAAATACATTACAGTCAGTCTCATTTTACACGAGTAATTTTTACTTAGTGAGTTCAACCTTGAGAACCTTCCTTCGCTCACTTTCTCATGTGAATCCCTTTTTTATATGCGTTTCAATACCAGCTTGAACGATGAGATCCTATAATATCCTTGTGCTCTTCTTTCATGCATAGCTTTCAAAATGTCCTCCATGAGAGGAAATCATAAGGAAACAGAGGTACTGAGAGCATGGGTAGAGTTAACTTGTATGAGGTCACACAGCAAGCAGAGGAGAGAGTTCAGATGTCCTGATGTCTTGAATCACAACCTATTTATTGCTTTCTCTGCTAACTTCTAAATTGATTTGTGTGGTCATTCCAAGTTTGTGGATTTATTTGCTTGTGCTGTCTAAACTGAACTTCATTTTATTAAAGATAAATTTTGCAGGTTTGGTATGAAACGAAAATGAAGCTCGAACTTTGTTCAGGCATCAAAGGTGCCTAAACAGTGAATACAAACTTCTGGTATGTAGGCTTGTGAAGTCCTTTCTGCTGGTTGTGTCCTTTCTGTGTGCGTAAGCCTTGGCAGCAAGCAGATACTTGGGAGAGGAGGAGTTGCAGGACTAAGACATCCAAGCTTCTGCTCAGGATCTTTTCCGCTCTCATGTCTCAAATGAACTCTGTCCATCTCTACTTCATTGCTAGCCTCCACTGCCTCTCATTTCTGCTCCCTCACCCTAAGCAAGTGGGGACAGAAGTCTGGTTTTCTGTTCCTGGCCATCGTACTCCTGAATCACGCCACAGCTCCCCAACACATCTGTGTTCCCTCCTCATTTCTTTAATTTCTTGTCTGCTGTGTTCTCAGTCCTGTTCTTCCTCCTCTATTGTATCTCGTAATGCCAGTATCCATATCCACGTCGTCTTGCAGTGATTCTCCTGTCTTTGTTTTTGTGTGCTTCTCTTTAAGCTTTCCCCACCACTTTCTCCCACATAAAACGGTTTACCTTGTTGTGTTTTCCATAACTGACTGTGTTAAGTGCTCAGAATGGAGAGGGAAACAAACTTTTTTAATGCATAGTCTGAGATTTACCTTGCCCACCAAAGCTTTAATCTTTTGGGGCACCTCATGTAGTTTAATTCCATGCTCTGGAGCAAGTCAGGCATGGACAAGATCATAGCAGCAGTGTTGAATGTTTTAATGGGTCCCTCTAGTAGTAATTTTGACGTACTATACTTTCATTATCTTAAAACTTGGCCAATTTGGGGGAGTCTGTGAGAGGGACAGCAAATGACATGTGTCTGATACTGTAGGCCTCTCCAAATTCACAAATTCATGATCTAAAACAAGACTTACAGGAAAGTAGATTCTGTTTTCACATGGGTAAAATAATGTGTTTCTCTGTCATCCTGCGCAGTGAGCATTCAGCCACCCATATACATAATCTCACGCCAGATAGGAATCACATGTTCCAGATGCAACTTAAAATGAGCTGTATCCTTGAAAGTGTTGGGCCACTTTAAAGCTGATGCTACTCGCCCTGCCTGTACTACAGTTGTCTGTAAGTCAAGTACAGAATTGAGTCAAGGCTTTTTCTTCTGGTGGTACTTGCATCAGCAAAACTCACATGCTATAATAGAAAACAAATCCATGTTTATTGCAAAGCTGGGATTTAAGATTTTTTTTTTCATTCCAGCATTATTTTTTCAGCCAAGGCAAACCCAGATTTTAGGATTGAATAATTACCATCAATCAAACTAGTTTACAGTGCTTGACTTAAAATAAGGGAATAGTTTAGAAATATATTTGTATGTTTGCTACTAACAATTTTATTGGTGATAAAGAGGCTTGTTGACTCCTTTGCTGGAAACTGGATTTATGTCTTGGTTTTCATGGCTGGAGGCTAGGGGAGGAGTAAGAGCTTTATAATAGTACCTTTTGGCCAAGAAATTTGGAGCTTTTCTGTCATCTGAATGTTACTGGGTAGCCCACAAATGACCTACCCACACTTGTAGTTATTCTTCAGTCATAAGTTTTTACCTATGGGATCCCTTCTGTGTAAATGCAATTTCCTCAGGCTGATGCAAAAAGGCTTTCTGAATTCTTCAGTTTCTCATTTTGATAGGTGGTGACTCAGCTTAACCTGTTGCAATATGAACATATTTTCACAAGTCCTGTCTTTTAATGTAGTTTTTACACTCCCTGTAGTTTAGAGTGATAAGGGAACATTCCTTTCTACTTGATTCAGTTGTAACCATAATGACAAGTGAAGTTAGTACGGGAGTTCAGATATTTTTAGGACTCTCACCCTTTGCAAGGACAAGGTGGAACTTCAAAATTTGGTGTATACTAACAATGTTTTTTAATACTTGTTTCCCAACAGTTCAAATTAATAATGAATACTCATTATCCTTGTTATGGCAAATCAATATCAAGCCTAATAGTTCCTGCTGTAAAATGCATTAATATGAACTCCAAAAGCAATATTAAACTTTATTAGTCGTTCCTTAAAGTTGATTGATATGCTAAGGAGTTTCATACAAAAAAATACCTAGATGGTGTGCATGCACTGCTAGCCTGATTTCAATAAATCTAAAAACTTTTTCCTGCTGTTTATAGTTACGATAACTGGGTGTTAAAGACTTTCTAGTGAGTCTGATGCTGATTCTCTTCTTTATTACTTCTTGCTTCTAATCAGCCTTGAACATTTGTCTCCACCACAGACGTATTATTTAGCACAAAAAGACCTTGTCACTATTTGTAGGATTTTTCAGGGTTTTGGTACTGATTCGTCAGCAGGCAGACTGTTTGCGGTTGCATCATTTTGCAGTTGGCATTGTTAAGTGAGACTGAATGTGGAGTTCTGAAAGGACACATGTGCTCTCCATTTCTTCACGAAGACTAGGTTGACGCTGTGTCAGTAACAATCCCACTTTTCTCTGATAGTGCTGTCCACGTGCAGCTTTCAACTTCATATCTGTTGATACTCCAGGACTGCACAAATAATAGACTGGAAAAAAAGGATCTGCACCTTGTCTTGTGGGAGATCTCTCATATTTATTATTATTTATTTAAACTATTTCTAGTGTGTCGGGAGTGTTACTGAAGTGCAGAGATATGATTTCTAGCTGTGCAGGCATGATGTACTTCAGCATCTGGCTGGGTTGCTGGAGCTGGGCTATGGCACATTAGTCCTCTGTGAAGCTGCTCCATGGAAAATTAGCAGAACTTGGTAAAACCGCTCAGTCCAGCTCAGTAAAATGAATGGATTCATTTCAAATTTTCTTACCTTTCCCTCCACTCCCTCTTGCTTCTTTCTCCTCTGACAGGTTCCCCACTATGTCTGAACAATGCCTGTAAATAGGAACTACAGTAAAATTGTTCATGTAACTGCCAAAGAAGAGGAGGAGCCCTCTTCTGGCTTTTAACATCAATGAAATTTGTATTCATTAGATTGCCAAATGTAGGGATGATTGCATTCAGTGTTACCTTTTGGCAGTAGAGTCATGGTCAGGTACAGCTTTATGATATGGCAATTAGACAACTGTGTCAAACACTGCTAAACAACATAAACTGCTTCTAAGATGCCGTCCTCTAGTAGAGGTGACAACAGTTGAAAAGAAGATGCCATAGAAGATGTCATTGCGGCCTCCCAGTTACCTGACAAGTGTTTTCTTATACTCTTCTTTCAGCTTTGCTGTTAGTCTATGAGGATACCTAGCTTAAGGTGTCCCAGATCTCAGTGTTTGTGCCCCTGTAATCTCACATTTGGAAAACAGCAGTGATACCAGATTTTATTTTTATGGGATACCATAAGAATCAGTTTCAGGTTTATACATTTGATAGCAAAGAAGAGGGCATGGGAGAGGGAAGAAGACTGCCTTGCAGATCCATCTCCTCAAAGAGAAATTCAGGAAAGAAGAGAGTAGTTAATTCCTGGTGGTTGAAAAATGTTAGCGTTTCTGTTCAGTCCAGTTGTAGGCTGGGGCACTGGGTGGAGGACAGTTAGCAGTGAAGTACTGGAAATAATCAAATCATTTTGCGAAGATATTTTATTTAGGTGTTGGACACATTTTTGTTCAGGTTTATACGTGATAGCTGAGCACAATGTACATCTTACATACTACAAGTAATGTTACCTCTGTTAAATTGATATGTTTTCATCACCAAGGGTGTGGTTGTGCATGCCATTACTAATTGTAATGGGAATTTAGGACAGTTTTTGCACCTTGCAGCAAAAGTAGTTGGTCTTAGTCCTATTTGTGGTTACAAGTATTTGAAAATTCAAGCAGTTGCATTAGCCAGCACAGTTACTTGTGTGCTTGTATCATGGGCATTTGCAGTTTTGTATTTTTCCAAATTCAGACCTTGAGATAGATACTCAGCATCTCTTCAGGTTCAGTCTAATAGAAGCAAGGAGGATTTGAATGCTAAAATGATCCGTTTTCTAAATCTGAATCTGTTTGTGTATGTTTTCAAAATAACTTTGCATTTCTTTTTCTCTGTTTTTATGTGAACTGAGGTTAAACTTGTTTTTTCCATTACTTTAAATGCTTGGTATTTAACTTCCTGATTTTTTTTTTTGTTGGTTTGCTTTTCCTCTTGGATAAACTCATGGGCTAGAACTTAGGGTTCCACTCCATTCTTTTTACCTAATGTAAAATGTTAAAATACTGTTACAGAAGTAACCAGCGTTATTTTTTTTCTCCCATACTTGCTGTTTGACCACTTAAAACTTAGGATTCTTGGTCCTTCAGCCTCTCTAACAAAAATGGCTTGGTGGAATGGTTATGGAGTCATTTGTGAATTATTACCTGCCTATGTGCAACTGGTTTTGGGGTGGCTGGAATGGAAGGACAGAAATAGTCAGGAATCATAGCTACTATAGTTTTTTAATTACTGATGTATTACATCTTGCATAAATACTGAGCATTTTCTTCCTTCCTAGTGACAACCCTTTACTGGCCTAAGGGGATTTAAAAAATATTGTTATTCTATCATATATTTGTATTAATGTAGTTCTTTTTTGTCCTTACAAACTAGTATTAAAAATACCTAACTGTATTCAGAAAGTAGCTCTTGGGAACCATTCTTCAATTTCTTTGCACAGGTCTGGTGTCTTTAGAAGACCCAGGCCAATGGATCTAGAGATACAGCCACACCTTGTCTTGGTGTTGCAATTGGCCACCTGCATGTAGGGCCTCAGTCCCCATATTTAATTTCTGTTGACTTCAATGAAAGATACTTAGGATAGGAGATGCAGAGGGCCTTACAATAGGCTCCACATCTCTACAGAGAGAAAGAATATTTGTATGTTTTAGTAAGCATAATATCTTCTTCAGCTTTAACCTTGTAATCTTTTCCTCCTCCATTATATGATTTCTCTTTTCCACTGTTTGTTGTTGTCAGTAAGAAAAGGGAGATTGTTTTGGTTTATGGTCAATGTTTTGCCCATATTTGGCATCTTTTAAGTAATCTTTTAAGTAATTTTGCAGCTGGACATACACCATTTTGCTGTGTCAACCACACTGCTTGTATTTGTATGTAGCTGAAAGGAAATTGGTCTTGTAAAGGTGTAGATTAAGATAAACAAGTAATACAAGATAATGTATACATAATATAAAAATAATTTTATGAGCCATGCTACATATTACTGCAAGATTTTCATGTTTCTTAATTGCAGCAGCCAAAACATTCATCTCTGACTTGAGTGTCTCCATTAAGCTCAAAATAAGTGAAGCAGTAGATATATTAAGCACAAATTAAGAGGCAGTCAAAAGAGACAACAGTGTAGAAAATGTGATCCAATGTATTTCCCCCCCTGCCCCAAATATGTTGATTTTAAATTAATTCATAGAACTACATAGCTTATTTGCTGTTCCTCATTATCAAAATGAGCTCTGCATAGGAGCAGACAATGATAATCAGACAGCCAATTGTTTACTAGTTCCTCTGCTTGTATTTGCATCTATTTTTATTTGCAGTATTATAAGAAATTTGCAAGGGCTCACAAAGCTTGAAAGCAAAATGAGAGGTAAGAATTTTGTTTGGCTCTCATTTTTCATTGCCTTGATTAAATTTCTTTTAATGTTTGCTTCCAGGTGTACATTTTTGGGTGGGGAGAGAGAGGCAGGCACGCATAATTTCTTCTGGTGATTTCCACCTAATGAGAAAACTCCGGTGTGCAACAAAGTGCTCAGCTTTGAAGAACATTGGCAGTTTTATTGACTGTCCCTTTTGTAGTGACCTGCTGCCCCCCTTTGCATTGATAGTTAACAGAAGTGAGTGAATACACATGGCTTTTGTAGTACACTGATGAATTGGTGGATGGTCAGACCACTTCAGGAGTTACGTGTTCACCATCAGTGCCCCGAGGCCGTTTATGTTCTGTGTCAGTGGGGTGCATCTGAATTACCATATGTCACAAAGACTAATGTCCTCACTCTTTCTTCTAATGGACATGGCAGACACCATGTGCTTGGAAATTTCCATGCCTGCCTCTGAGATAAACAGTAACAGGGCCAGATAATTGTGTATGTTGTTAAACACCAGAGCTGCTTACTTGAAAGGTGGACCCTGGTAATTAATGAGAGCTACTAAGGGAGTGAACAGCAAAAAATAAAATCAAATCCATTCTTCTCTTGACATGGGGCTTGGTGCTAGCAAACCAGACAGGCTCTTGTCCAGACTGATTGTTACTTTGCTGTTAGGAGACATATAGGTTATGTGTCATAATTTTTAATAAGATGATACTTTAGACACTTGTTTGCAGAGGCCAGTGCAAGAAAACAATTTGAGATAATGAAATTTTGCTCTTAACTGGGAGTGAGAAACTGAATTGTTAAAAATGTATAATCAGCCAGTATAGCTGCAAAATCCACTCTTGGCAAGAAGTCAGGTTGCAATGTCTATACTTTAAAGAGGAGTGGTCCTGGTGCAATATGTGCATGAGTAAGCAAAACGTTCCAAGGCAAGGCTTTCAGCTGAGCACTGTGTCATCGCAGATGCAGGGTGGAGTTGATTACAGAGATACACTCCAACTTTAGTGAATTTTGGAATTAATTAATCTCTGAATTGACAATAAAGTTAAGTGCCATTATCTGCATTTCTACAAGCTTTCCCTTGCTTCCAGTCTTGTTTAGTGTAATAGATTTAATGGAGTTTAAAGTAAATGAAGCTGTTCCATACTTTATTTCAGACTCTGGATGTTCTGGGAACACCTGTGGCCAACGGTTGAATGACCAGCATTGTAAATCAGAAGAAAATAGCAGCAATGCAAATAAAACATATTGATTACAGATGCACTTCATGTATCTTTTTGTGAAAATCATGAAAAGGCTATCCATACAGTAACTGCTAAGACCATGGCTCTGTTCTTTTATGGTTTTAGAAGCACCAAAATGACACTGTGGCACAGCTGAGATGTTCATCCATTGACGCTCATCCTTCCATTCAAATGTATTGCTAAATAAAAGGGTGTGTGTAAGTTTCTGGAGCAGAGAATGACTGATATTTATTCTTTAACCAGAGAAGCTAAAACTGGGAGGACAGGGCATTGTCCATGTAAATGGAAAGAACAAAAACCAGCTGGGAAAAGAGGTGTTCATTTCCAAACCAGGTCAAATGTACAAAAGCTTGTGTTACATAGTTTTATGTTTTTGCTTGTCCGTGCTAAACCATTTAGGATTTTTAGGACATATTTGGCAGGAGAGGGGTTCTCATGTTCAGTACCTGAATTTGCTGAATGCTTGAGCAAAACCTTAATGAATCTGGAAGATTTGAGTACTGTTATAAATGTACATTTGTTATAAAACTTTGCATTTTTGAAACAATGTTTTCCTTGGCATGTAAACTCACTGTTTAGTGAACTTAATTTTCAGAACATTCCAGCAATGTAATATGATGTGGTAGAATCAGAGTCCACTTCTTTTGCTGCCTCTTAGAAAGCTGACTTTCAAATCTTATCTTTGTTTTGTTTGTAAAGAAAAATATTTTATTATATAGCAGCTGATTCACTGCGGTGCTTTTATGCTTTGTATTCTCTGTTGCTTTCTTATTCTTTGAAGCATCTTCTAGCTTTAAAGAAGCTTCTTCAGACCTCAGGTGATGTAGATTTTCATCCTTCCATTACAGCCGATTAGAACAAAGGGAGAGGTTAAATGACCTAGTCAGGGTTATGGCAGTGAATTAGTGTTGCAATTGGGAATGGGAGAGAGGGACATTTCCCATAAATTTGTTTTAACCATTAGGCTGATGATGAACTATGGAATGAGATGCTACAGTCATAAGTGTGTCCCTGGAATTTTTGTTTTGTTTTTGTTTTTCCTTTCTGCCTGTAACGATGGGTGCTTTTTGCGTTCCGAGTCTGTGGCTTCTTAGTCCCCAGATCAGTTTTAGGGAGCTGTGCAGCTGGGCTGGGCAGCAGAGGTGGATAATGAAAGGGAAGAAGGTGGCAGAAGGCTAATCACCTCCTGGACACTACTATATGGGCCCAAACTGCTTTAGAACATGAAGTGAAAACAATAGGTGATAGTAATATTTTCTCTCATATGTGTGGTCTTGTATCTGAGCTAGTAATCTTGTGGGAGTAAGTAGTATGTGCTGGAAAGCTTTGTCAATGGTTATAGTCCAGCAAGCCTGGAGTGAAGAATTTATGGCTGATGGGCAGGATATGGTCCACAACTTATAGAGACTGTGGTTGCTTTTCAGTCCTTTTCCCTGCTGCTGTTTGATTTTGCTCTGGGGTGTGTACGTAGATATGTGGCTTACTGAGAACATTTGAAGGGCCCAGGAAGCCCTGTGACTTTCCCTGGGGAGATGTGAGGAGCAAAAGGGGGTGTAATGTGCCAAAGCTGATTGTCAATCTGCAGAGTAAATCCCTCATCCTCCCTGGTTCCTGAGAATTGAATTTTTTACGCTGTGTAATGAATTTATGTGTTTACACAGGACCCCTGAAGTGCGAGACTGATTCTGAAGGGTGGCATAAAGCACACTCCTTGTCTCTGCTAGTGAGTGTATCAGTTTACTCTCCAAACCTTCTGGCTTAAACTGGGAAAAAATTGACATAAAGATCATTGAATTCCAGGCTTTAAATTAATCTCGACATTTCATACCTGATGATTCTTCAGGTTGAAAATATTATTGTCTGAGATAATACACTGCTTGATTTCAATTAATTTTATTTTATGGGAGAGTCAGTTTTGTTTTCTTGATTCAGTCTAATCCTGCTTCCTTTGATAAATGGCTTTTCATGTAATGGGTACACTGATTACTCCATGGCATGTATCTGCTAAAGGATGCCTTTGAAAGTCAGACTAATTTGTTGTGTAAGTGGCAGATTTCTGATTGCAATCTCCTTTCAATACAGAAGGTGATTTAAGCAAGACAGTGATCAGCTAACTCTCCCCCCCACCCCCCCGGCCCCCAACCTTGAGTTTGGGTTTTTTTCTATCTCTGTCTTTATTCCCCTACTCTAACTTTTCCTGCCCTCTGGCTACACTTTGGTTTCTAACTCTTCATAAACAGTTACCAAACATGATTGCTAACAACTTTGGTGTAGTACAGTTTACACATAATGCTGACACAATTATGAACTCAAAAGCTTCACGACATGCAATTACAAGATTATGTAGTCTACTCCAGCTTTAAAACACAAAACATCTATACGGAGTTCTAAAATCCACATAGAAATAGCAATTTTGGAAGCAGCTGTCAAAGAAGTGCTTAGCTGAATTTTTTAATTATTGCTAGAAGGGTTCATGGGGAAATGAGTGTCCTATCTCTCTGGGTATTGTGCCTGTCTCTGTGTTGCATGTGTGCATGAGGGCAGAGAGACTCAGTATGACACAGACTCAGTATGACATTACTGTATTCTGTAATAAATGTCAAATGTTAAGTCCTCCTTTTTTTTTTTTTTTTTTTTTTAATAAACAAGATAAGAAATGTTTTAATAGGTCTTAGGCTAAATCTGTGCCACAAACTTTCAGGATTTACAGGTGGAACTTTATTTTCTCCTTTATTAATGCTTACAAGCCTCTGTATATGTACAGCTGTTGCAGCTAAAACTGCTTTTAACATAGCCTGTTTCACTGCACAAACTGGTCATAAACTTTGAGAACAAAACCACCTTCTGATTCCTGGGAGCTGCACTGGAAGGCTTGACTGGTACAGTTGGAGCATCAGATCCCACCTGGTCTTTCTTAGCACTTTGCAAGCCTTATTTTCAAAGTGTGTAGGTATGGGAAGTTCCACTTTGGGGATGCACGAGCTGAGAGAGGAGATAACTTACTTTTCAGTTTATGTAAATGAAGTTGTTCAAAATAGAAGCTGAGTCTTCTAGCTCTATCTAATACTGACTGCTATATCACACAGACTTCATATATAAATACAGTTGTATTCTACTTATGTATATAAAATATGTAAAATTATTCCTCTAAAGATTTTCTTAACCAGACAAAACTATTGCTGTTTATGGGTACAGAGAAATAGGATTGACAATAAAGTGAAATGAAGACTGGGCAAGCTTTCCATCTTTACTTTCACAGACTTGTGGTAGCCATTGTGATGTTCTTCTTGGCCTGATATAGCATGTGCTGTATCAGGGAGGTGGTGGAGTCCCCATCCCTGGAGGTGTTTAAGAGTCGGATTGACATAGTGCCTAGGGATATGGTGTAGTTGGGAACTGTCAGTGCTAGGTTAACAGTTGGACCTCTTCAAGGTCCTTTCCAACCTAGCTGATTCTGTGATTCTGTGCTCTACCAGTGATGCAGCATGGATTTCAGACACAACTGCATCCCGGAGGAGAGGCCTCTGAGGATACCTCTTCACGCCTACTGGTGCACTAGAATTAGTGCTGAGATGGGGTGTCTGGCAGAGTGAAATAACTGTATGTATGAAATATGGATACAGTCAACTTACACTGATGTCTTTCTTGCTTGTTAGAAGAGTTATGGGTGGAGAAAACTTTGAAATTTTTTGTAAATTCTGCTTTTACTTTATGACATCTAGCAATCTGTTTTTAAAGAAGATCTAATTAAACTATATAGTTTAAACTTGTATTTTCTCATTCCTGGTTGCTTTACGAAGAACAAGTTGAAAGTTCTGTAGTGTTCTTTGTACTTTCTTACAGGTTTATTTTGAAGTTTTTTTCCATTGTCCTTCTATTTTTTTTTTCCTTTTTCCCATAATAAAGTTTGAATTTAGAAATGTGTGCAAATTCGAAATAGTTAATGATCGTCTCTTCTGGCTTTCTAAAATAGTGCAAGGCACTGAGTCACTTCTTGCCACTAGTAAGTTGTGTCATTTTTCCAGGATCAGAATGTTCCAGTCTCATAGAAAATATTTTTAACAGTGAAAAACCAGTTGTTACCATATATATGTGTGCATGTGCATGTATATATACACACATCCACACTCTCTCTCTCTTGTATGTCTTCTTACACACAGATGATTATTTATCCTACTGTATTGGGGGCAATGAATTAGTAATCACCATTTCTTTCCACTTTTCCTCAGTCTTTGCTTTCAGCAAGGGAGGAGATAAAACATACATTCAGACCATTGTGTTTTTACAGGTGATGTTTATAAGCATGAATGAGGAAAAATGTGGGGAGATTCTATGGTGGAAAAAAAAAAGGTAGAGGGAATACTGAATTTGTCAGATTAAATTTTTATTGTGGTTTTATTTATACATGTTGGATGTATCATCTTTTAGATCCAGTCTTGAAATAATTTGTCATGTTTGTGAGTTCTGTCGCAGTGCTCTAAGGTAAACTCTGCAAAAAGCCACGTGAGTTCCTTTTCCTGGTTGTATGCACGTTTGCTGGGCTGAGCATTTGATATATTGATTTTGCATACTTTATCAAAGGGGAATGAAAAGTGCCATTTTTACACTGATTATTTTATGTCTGTTTATCTTCTCATGCTTTGTCAGCAAACCTGGTCCATTTTGCCATCAGGATTTCGTCAAGCTAAGTCAATGTTAATGTTTTAATGGCCCCACTGGTAGGAAATTCCCCTCAGATGGGAAAAGCAGACTGAAGGAGGAAGCCAGCAGGGTGGTACATGTGCAGACAGTACAGATGTGCAGGGACCCATGGTCAGAGAGGTGTCAGGGGCTGGGAGAGGGCAGGAGGGGCTGGGCAGCTGGAGCTAAGGCAGGGGCAAGCCTTGGCGACTGCCTGGAGATGGCTGTGGTTTATTCCCAGTAATTGTGCTAAACCCCTGGCAGGGAACTGTAAGTGCCAGCACACTGAATCTCATCTGAGAGGAATCAATTTGTAGGGCTTTGGGACCCTGGATCTCATTGCACTAAAGTAGTCAGACCATAGGACTTCTGTGTCTTTGTTCCCCATGTCTTTGGCAATGCTGATGTAAGCCTTATTCTGTTTCTACTTTTTGCCGCTGACCGAACAGAAAAGATAAATGGTCTGTGTACAGGAGAAAAACACCAAACTGTGATCTTGAGATAATTGCTAAAAACACATGAAGGAGGTTTGTTTTTTTTTTTTTTTTATTTTACTGTTTAAAATCATCTTAACAACTGGCAAATTATGATTATTAATGAATTAGCAGGAAAGTTTTCAATAGCTATTCTCATTATGATTGTATTGAGAGAGGTTGGATGTTGGAAAATGAATGAAGCAACAGGTTGCAGAGGATATCAGTGGTGGCATTGGAGAACAAGAGCTGAGCAAGAAGGCGTATTTGTGAGGTTACTGAGAGCCCCGTGCTCTTGAGATTGTTTTAGTCTTTGTACTGACAAGTTCTGTAGCTGCCATTAGTTGTACTTTCTACTTATGGATGCTCTTTGGAAAAAAATCTTAAAAGGTATCTGACTTGTATAGCAGGCTCATAGCATGGTGGCTAGTGATCTGCTCCTTTAAGAAGATAGTCTAAATAATGATGGCAAGGTAGTAATCAGTACAAACATTTAGTATGAAGGAGAAGTGAATATAGATATCTTTTTTTCCACTGTATTAATTCCATAAGGTGACTTTAAAAAACTCTCAAGTTAGATAGACTTACTATGTGATAAAGTCCCATGGGCACAGAGCAGGTGACAGCAGGTGAGGAGTGATGCTTTTATTTCAGCATCCTTGTTCGTGTGGTGTTTGCCTGACACACAAGCTGTCTGCACAAACCTTATAAGGAACAACTCCCCCCTCTTTTTTCCAGCCCATCATGGACTACCTTCACCTATAGTCCATGCATGGAAAAGTAATTTAATGGTACACTTCTTGACTGTGATGTCTTGAACAGCTGAGCTGTCTGGTTCAGCAACAAATTACCGTGATTTGTGGATCAAGATAAGAAGTCCAGAGGGACTGTGGTCTCTGAAGTGCAGGCTTTGCACAGCTATTTTGGGTCATTAGCAGTCATATGTGCCTGATGTCTTCTAGCAGAGCATCATCCTGCCATCCGCAGGAGCTAGATGATGTTCAGTCTGCCCCAACATGTCTGGTCTTTTGCACTGATGCTTTATGGAAGGGTCTTACAAAAGCCCTCAGCAGTAACAAAGGATTTTGAGAATAAGTCAGTCTTTCATTGGTAAAGCTGTTGAAGCCCCAAAGACTTGACAGATAGATTTAAGTTAGATATGCAATGTATATTTTGCATGGTTGTTTGATCAGGCACATTTTTCCAGCTGCCCCAGGTGGAGAAATTGGACAGCAAATCTCAAAGCCAAAAAGTTTTGATAGAAAAGAAACATAGCTCCACTCTTCCAGCCAAATATGTCTTGAATTGTTGTGATGGTCACCTGAATGAGCTGTGTCATCCCCAAGTTACAAAAACACAGAAACAAAACTTTATGTTAGGGTGTATATACCTGTTAATAATAACAACAATGTGTATATATTGGTTTTATTTGCCTCTTGGGGGAGTTTTGGTTTTGTTTTTTCTGGTACATTTCTCAAGCTTTTCCTAACCTATTGTCACTGGAAACTTTCCTTTAAAATGAAAGCTGGTATTTCCCCCTTGTTACCTTGCAGTAGGCATCAAAACTTCTAGGGGAAAATAGGAAATATCAAGAGATCTGGGGTAGGACTTTGACAGCTGGCCATTCTTTGGGTGGTTCCATGCAGAAATACAGAACCCAAACTATGCCTTGCATTATCTAATAAAATGGAAATGTGTAGTATTTATTCTTAACTATTTAAAAGATCTGAAAATAGATACACATTCTGTGTAACTTATGTGCATTGTGGTATCTGCTAGTGAATTTTGGTGGTGGCCTTATTTGTATGGCAAAATACATTAATTTTATAATAAATGATCATGTATTTATTTTTAGCTGAGTTTTTTACAGTCACACAAATCTCGTTTTCTTGCTGTTTGTATAAATATCTGGTTTGCCATGTCCTCTAAGAGCTTTTGAGCCTGTTGGCTATTTGCAGCCAAATTTCTCAGAGGATATGGAGAGGTGAGGGACTCAATTCTGTTCTCTCCCTTTCACAACTGAAGGGAAAACCCTAAGATAACCTCAGCTTGAATTTCACATGAGGACATCTGTGTAGGGCAGGGATGAACGTGTACCGTGATCATGGAGTAAAGCTTGGGCTTTTCTACTGGCAACAGAACAGATGTAAAGAGGTTGCAGACAGGTTTCCAAGGGGAAGCACGCTCTCTCAGCATTGGGGGAAACTACTTGCCCAGACTGAAATGATGTGATGTAAGGTAGAAAATCGGGTCCTGGTTCTGAATCAGGACAACATTCAGAAACAGTGAAGTTGCGCAGAACCTCATGTAGCTGTGCAGAGTTAGCAGGAAATACTCATGGTGTTATTATTATAGTGGATATACACACTTGACCCAAAAATATTTGTTTTCAGTGTATTCTTTCAGTGTGTTTGTGATAAAGTGCAGGAAGTTATTTATTGTACAGCAGGTTTAAACTGAAACTTTTGAGGATAATAACTGTCTTCTACCATCCCTTTTCTTAGATTTTCATGCAGGAGTACATTTTCTATGACTCCATTATTGTTTGAACATCAGGATATTGCATAAGCCTCTCTTGGGGGAAACAGAATATGCAGAAGCAGAAAATGACCTATGCCCACCCACAAGGGTTGTTAAGTGCAGCTTAACATATAGTGTCAGTAATGAAGAACATTAGAAAGGAAAGGAATATGTGGGCATTTGAATATTTTAATTAGTGGGGGTAGGAGTATTCAGATACGGGCTCTCACACCATTTTGTGCAATGACTATCTGCATGACCATGGGTATATCTCCTAACCGATCTGTTCCTCTCTCCCACTTTGAAGTAGAGCTTTCCTTTCTCCTCCTGGTAAAGTGCAGTGGGCAGGGGAGGACAGGATAGAGAAGTGCAATTCAGGGTTTTTTGTTGTTGTTTGGGGTTTTTTTATTCGTTGGCCTATAGAATCTTAGATGAAGTAGTCATTAAAGAAAAATGTAAATAAGCATGCTAAGCAGTTAGACAGCTTGTGCAAATTACACAGTTTACTTCAGAGAAGTAGCTTTTGTGGCAATATCATATGACAGGCTTCATCTTAGACAAGAAAATATTAACACTTGGTAAATTTACATAGCTGCTACTGAGGGTGTACATTCCTGGGTCACCCTGCATTCCTGTCAGAATGATCTGAAGTTTTGAGCATTGCACAAATTGAGGAAATGCAGTCCTGTGCTCTGTGATCTCTGGTTCAGTGTTGTGGTTGAAGTCAGTGCCCCAGTTCATTTGAATATCAAGACAAATACCTTAGTGTTTTTCAGATTCAGGGATTAAATTTGCAAAGTATGTTACAGACTGCTTGTGCTTAATTTCCCCTTCTCTGCCTGAAAAGCCAACATCTCTGGGTTGAATGAAACAATTCTCAAAGATCCTGTAGCAGTGCTAGAGGTGTGCCGGACAGGATGAACAGGCTGTGGCCTCTGATCTCAGTTGGCCAGACCATCAGAGAAGGTGAAAAAACAAACATGCACTTTTCCTGTAGATACACATATGTGAGAAGAGAGAAAACGGTACAGATCCTGCTGTATCGTGTTGGAGGCAGAAAGGTAGGGGTGGGGGGGTGCTGAAGTTTAATTTGTTCTCTTCTGGCAAGAAACCAAATCCCATGGGCAATGAGAGGTCTTTTAGTTTTCTCTCTTATTGCCTGTCTTTTTCACTCTTCTTCTGGAGAGCAGTGGGAAGCCTGTTGGCCCATGAAGCAAAAGAGGAGCACATTGAATCCTTTAAAACCCTCAAAATAGAAAAGAGGAGGGGGGTGACAAATAAATACAGAGATAATTACACTCCAAAGGCTCATTTATTTTCAAGTGCAAATGAAGGGGATCTGTTACCCAATAAGCCCTGGCACCTGCACAGCACTGAAAAGGTGTATTTACACCATTGTGTGGATCAGCACAGATAGTTAAGTATCAACAGGCACTTCATTTATTTTGTGTCTAGTTTCAGGAGGCAAAACAGACCTTTTAAAAGTTGATTTCTGTTGCAACATTATCATATCCTGTTGAAGAATGTCAACTGACAAATTGAGGGAAGGTTGTCTCTTCCTCTTTTTGAAGGGTATCTCTCCTTTAAGAGAAGGATAGTCTGACTACATGGGGCAGAAAGGGGTTAGGGTTAGGGTTAGGGGCAGAAAGAGGAGCAGCCCTGACAGAATCTGGTACTATAAATCATTTACTTGAGATAAAATTTTGATAAGCATTATGGAGAAATCATTTCACTGTTTTATTATTCCAGTGAATGTGAGCTGGCACTCTGTGTTTATTGCCCCTGCAATTAAAGTTTATGGAAGTTCCTAAAAGGATGCCCTTGAATCTGGGACTTAATGACTGCTCCCTCTATTGGTATTACAGCTTCCAACTGAAGCCGCTTAGATTAATTTCACGTTTATTGCATGAATAGTCATATACAATCTGCATATATCAGACCTTAAATCTACTTCTACAAAATTAGCGTTACAAGTTAAAAGACTCTAAGCCAGTGTCACATCTTAAAGCTTGGGAGAGGAATTTGAAGATCATGTGATAATAAATGTTCTGAGGTTATTTATTTCATTTAAGTAAGTATGCCTATTTTTAAAAAAATAAGAATTTGTGTGTTTCAAGCTCTTTTCACACATATCTGTCACAGGGCTAGGGGATAGTGTATTTGGTTTGGGTTTTCATCCTCCAAGGGAAAGGGAAGATCTTGTAGTTCTGAGATTGCCTCTGCTGAATATTTTTGAGAGAACCTCAGCTATTGTAAGACTGTTGTAGACTTGCAAGCACTGGAAGTTGAACAAAATAAGAATTTTTCAGCTTGATCTCAGGTTGCATTGTGGGACC
Source organism: Athene noctua (assembly GCF_965140245.1). Taxonomy (NCBI): domain Eukaryota; kingdom Metazoa; phylum Chordata; class Aves; order Strigiformes; family Strigidae; genus Athene; species Athene noctua. Next base: position 22,455,757 of record NC_134039.1, read on the forward strand.
AAGGAGTTGCAGACCTGAGCATCAGAGTGGTGGTTGGTTGAAGAATGGAGAAGATCCTCATGAGACCTGTGTGTATAAATATAAAATGGAAGGTGCCTTGTATCAAATGGCAGCAGATCAGGAAATCAAGGGTTTTAAAACAAATTGCATCCTGCTTCATTTGAACTGAACAACGTCCATAAATGTGAGGGAGGCCTAAAAAATCTGAAGTAAATCAAAGATCTTCCATTATGGAACAACCACAAAAGAACTGTGTGCCAGAACACTGGCTTCTCTGTTTTTAGTCACTGGTTACATTTTTGAAGGTGTAGAGGCTATGGCAGTCTCTGTGAAGGTCATACAAAAGTGCACATATGCTGTGCTTCTGGACACCATGGTGTGTTCAGCTGGCAGAGTTCCATTCCCAATCTGCTCTAATGAGTTTTGCTTGGAATACTGTGGTTCTGATCTTGCTTGCTTTTATTCTGTGTTGTGTTAATATTGTGTTAATATTACAGAAGAAATATGTTTATTTTGCTTCTCCTTATATTTCTACTGCGGTCTGAAAGTCTTGCGTTAAGGCAGGGCTCAAAATTTTGCTAATTTTACTTCCCGTATTTCCTTATTTTTTTGACTGCTTTGATGGTAAGCTTTTATGGGGCACACCAAGTCTTTATCTCTGCCAAGCACATGGTGTACACCTTGCACGCTAGTGAGAATCATTAACTTGCAAACATTGTAAAAATGGTTATCTTCAACACAGATAGGTGAGCAGTCAGAAGGATGGAAACACTGCAAAAGAATGTTTTAAGTAGGTCATTGATAATCCTTTTTATGGGCACGATTGAGTAAAACACTGAATACTTTGGCCTTGAACCAGAAGAGCTCTTAGCTGTGAATGTCAAGCCCAGAAGTAAAAATTGAAGACCTGCAGTGGTTTCTGTGAGGTTTGTTTCCTTCCTGACATTTGAGCACCTGCTTGTGTGGCTCTGTGGAATGTGGCCCCTCTTGGACAGAGCCCATGGAGGTGTAGCATTGCTAGCCCCTCCTCAGCTCTTAGCTCAGTTTGCCTTTCTGACATTTGGCTGTCCTGTTTTGCATATCTTAAGTGGACTTCTTGCTTTGTCCCTGTGTCCTAACTTGAATGAATTAGTCCTGGAATTGGTGAAATAGTTTGGTGTTTGCAGTCAGGGGACTCGTTCCTGGTCATGCTTCAGTGGAGTTCCACAAAGGGTGAAGTTGAGCCAGACGTTTTCTAGGATGTCCCTTAGTTAGGTCAGGGGATTTTCCTGCGTACTACTCAGTCTGTACCGAAGTTACTCATTCCTCGATGCTTTCCTAATAGCATTCCTGTCATTTGTGACCTCATACCTACCTATATTTGCTTTCTCAACTTAAACCCACGAGAGGTAGAACATTTAGATTTTGCCACTTACTCTTCCTTGAAAAAGAAATTATTTTGCCATAATGAGTACTAGTTGGCTCATTGCAAACAAATAACTTAGATTTCCATAGTGGACTTGTCTGTTGGTTTATTATAATAGCACATGATTTAGATCACTATGCATATAAATAAATATGAAATATAGAGTTTCATATTCTAGGAATAAATGGACTCAGAAATATCCAGAGGATTGGAAATTTAATGGGAGACAAAGAAACAAATACAGTAGGCTACAGTGAAAAACCTCCTTCCTGTTTTCATAATTTTATTATTTGTTCAGTAATGGAAAAATGATGTGGGTAAGTTTCCCAGAAAATCTCCAAATTCCTCATAGACTTTCTGTGAGGTAACTCATAGACTTGTCAAAATCTGACCTATTTTCACGTTGCTGTTTACATGTAGTCCTAAATTTCTTCTCAGTGAAAGTAGTTATTTGTCTTTAAAACCTGAATTGAAAAAGAGAAATAATGCTGGACTTACTAACTTCATTGCTTGAATAAAGTAAACCTTTCATGAACAGCATGCTGTCTGGTTTATTTTTGTATGTATGTAAGCCAGATATAAGAAACAATTATAACTTAGTTACTTCTTTTTCAGTGAAGTACTTTAGCCAACCTAAGAATTTGATGACTTATAAAAAAGAAAAATTACTTTGTTCGGAGTAGTTCTTTGTGGTTTAGTGACAGTAATTAGTAATATGGGGGGAAAGTACAAAGTGTCCTAACTCTAAAGCTACAGTTTTCTAAGAGAAGACAGAGGCACTCAATGAAAAAGAGAGAAGACTAAACCACTTAGTGAACAACTGGTAATTTATCTAAGTTTTCTTCTCAGTAACCATTTGATATTTTTCCGTAGCCATGAGTTGGCACTCTTAGGTCTGACTGTACCAAACATTTTTCAACATGCTGAACACAACACATGGCTTGATGCAAAGTTGGCAGCCTCTAGATTCTGCTGGCATTGAGACAAACAATAGTTTCCACTGAAAACTGTGGGCAAACCAAAGGTGAGAAAAATAGATGAAGAACAAAATTTGTTGCTGTTGGAAGCTTATGAAATTTGGTGTTTAACTGCTTTGGTCAGGCTTGTGTTCCTTCATTTGATTGTTGGGAGTTGATGTTGATTATATGAATGGATTTACGATTAAAGTCAGCTGCTATGGAATTCATCTGGTGTTTATAATAAATACATTCTAGGAGGTTGGACAATATGTCCTCCTGAGGTCTCTTTCAACTTGAATTATTCTGTGATTCTGTGACCTATTAACCGCTAGTATTTGAAGCTACAGAACCTTTGCAAGCATTAAGAAGGTCTTTCAGTGGTTGCTAAAAAAGGTAAATAGGACTATTTACCAACATTTTCGTTATAATGAAACACTTGAAAGTTGTGTGCTTTCTCTATTAGTAACTGTGCTGCAAGTGCTTTGTGACTGGTTAGTTATATTTCAGTAGGACACTGGTGGATCTCTTCTTTCCAGAGCTTAGACCTACTTGCCAGTTTGGGTCAGCTTTAGCCTCCCAAGAGAACATGCTCCTTGTGATTAGAAGAACAATATAGGGGGAATGTGTTGCAGGCATCTATGTCAGAGAACTTGCTTGTGAAAACCACTGCTGCTTCTCATTTTATTGCAAATCAGAAATTCTAGAGAAAAGGTAGGTGTATCTTCTAGAGTGTGCTGCAAATCAGTGGAGAATACAAAGAAGGAAATGTAGAATGAAAGCAGACCTAGTTGTTTTCATGGCAACTGAAATGGCAATCAACGTTTTTGTTTTTTCCATTAATAAAATACGTACTCTTAGGGCTGTCGTATAAATATGTGATATGAGGGAGTCTGTAAGCTACATCTGTTAGATCCAGAGGCTCAAAAAGGCAGAACTGGTAATTGATTTTGCATGTGGGTTTGTGGTTTTTTTTGGTTTGTTTTGGTTTTTTTTTGGAAGTCAGGGCTGAAATAGCTCCTTGAGCTCTTTGTATGTAGGTTAAATGTATTTGAGTGGGTCCCCGAGCTCTTTTGTGCCTGCCAGTGATTTTGCAGAACATCATGAAAATGGGAGAAGCAGTTGTGTGAATTAAGGCTTAAATGAAGAGCAGGAATAAGAGAGGGATTCTTGTTATCACATCAGTTACTTCTTACAAATGGACTCCAGTGATGTCAAGTAATAAATTCTGGGGGCTTTTCCTCTATCCAGTGTTGATGCTATTTGATCAGAAGACAACATAAAGGGAACGTAACAGGAAAAGCACCTAGCAGATTACAGTAGGATTTGTGGACACTAAAGCTGTCCTACATCATGAATTACTGGAGTGATGGGTTCTTCTGTCCTTCCTCCTCGTACTATCTAATTTGAATTGAAATAAAATCAGAGGTGTGAAATCTGCCTTGCTTTCTGTAAACTCTGAAAGCCATTCCATAAACTGTCCAGACTGTGTTTTAGTCTGACGCCTCTTGGCTGTACTGGTGTCTCTGGCTCACGTGCCCATTTCAATATGCAGCTGCAGGAGAGGAAAGAAAATATGTTCCTTGGAGAAAAGCTGAAAAAAAGCTGTATTTTAAAGTATCTGGTGAGGTTACTAGAAACAGTTGAACACAATTTTTATATGGGCTTGATAGCATACTTGTAAACTGAAGATTTGAAGTATTGTTGCTTCACATTGGATAACTGGACGTCTAGTAAACAAAATGCCCAAGTGAACAAATTGGCCAAGACTGCAAGATTTGATCAACATTTGATAATTTATTATTTGTACCATAAGGATTCTTGTTTTAATTATTTTTTTTTTATCTATTCATATAAATAAAAATTCTTGCAGTATGTGAATTATATCATCTCTATACTGCACTCATTTTTCCTCTGCCTATAGTTATAAATAAAATAATGATGTCTTATTCTCTGGGCTCTGTGCATCATTCATACAGTACATTTACCTTCTAGGTCACAAAGCTTCCCCACACGCACACTTTTTTTGTTAAACACTGTGATGGTGCTCAAGAACACAGAATTTTTTGCCGCTGAAAGCAGTGCCTCATTGCAGGATGGCAGAGGGGTACAAAATAATGAAAATAAAAATTTAATCCAGTATTATAAAATATCCTAATTTCAGTTAAAATATGCTTACTCATAGGAGTGACTCACAGATAGTTTGAAGGGGCTATTTAATTTTATTTTTCCTGTGGTTGTTCTTGGGGAAGTTCTACTGAAGGGTGTGGTAGATATTACACAAGAGCAATGAGTATATGGTATAGTTGTCTTCAAAGTGAATTTTCATGAGGAAATCGTGATACTAACTTCCATTTAATACAATCAGAACACAAATATGCTCATGTGATTCCAATGCAATTGATGGGATTTTGGTAGCTGAGAACTGGTTTTGCTGCTGGGTATCTACCGATTGTATCCTAGTGGGTCTTCCCAATGGGCAAAGAAACAGGTGTGTGTTTTCCTGGCCCTTCCTGTGCATTATCTGCTCTGTATCCAGAAGAAATAGTCAGGTTTCTAGCAGTCTGTTGGCATTTCTCCAAGTGAGAGATTAAATCACTCCGAGACCTCTTTTTTGAGTACTTCGTAATAAAGTTGTTGTAGAATGAATGCTTTCTCCTGTATTTCACGTTGACATCTGATTCTTCTTAGAGCAGGGGGTTGGACTGGGTGACCTCTGAAGGTTCCTTCTGATCAAAATTATTCTGTGATGCTTTTGTAAGGCAAACTGGTGATGCCCGAATAGGGTGGGAACGCCACGTGTACCTTAAGCACTTATGTATAAAGTGATACAGAAATCTGTGCTCCAAGACTAAAAGCTTCTATGCTCGAAGACTAAAAGCTGAATATCTTAATCATGTGATCCACATTTTTAAGGAAGGTAAACAGGAGTTGGTTTTAATCAGTAAGTTAGAGACAGCTGGGGCCCAGGATATTCTACTGCATCTGCTGAAAGGACATTGAAGTAGTGATGGGATTTCAAAGGCATCTACTTTTCATCACAGAATGTTTTCCTGAGCACAGTATACTTGAAAAGTGTAAGTACTTCTAGCCTTGTAATGTTGTGGGGTTTTTTTAAATATTGGCTCTCACTTTCCTGAAGAAGCCATTTTTAGCTATGAGCATTTTTAGTACTTGATTTTTTTTTTTAAAACACACACACCCCCACACCCCCCCACATCCACACCCACACACCCCCATGCTAGTTGCAGGGAAAAATAATTTAATTGTGGTTTTGAAACAGATATACTTGGAAAAAAAACTTGGCCAAAAATAACACATCAAAAAAGCAGTTGCCATTTTGTTACACGTGCATTAGGTAGCATCATCTTTCCTTTCCTGTCCCTCATTTGTCAGCTGAAAACTTCTTCAGGTCTCCTTTTAGAGATGTGTGCTGTTTTAGGCAACAGTGGAGAAAAGAAAGAGAAGTTGTGCACATCTCATTTCCTTTTTTATCAGGAAATCAATGAGAATATACAAGCCTAAGTAAATGAGTAGCTGTTCTAAAGCAGGGTCCTGACACACAAACATTGTAATGACATATAAAGACTAATATATGTACATACAGAGAAATGTCCATGTATTTATTTTTTTTTCCCACAGGGTCTACAGAAGAAAAAATTCTGCTTATTACCATGGTCACTGTTTATAATACCATCTGCCAAAAGTTACCACAGTGCACTTCATTTAGCTTGATGTTGCAAAGCCCTCTCTACCTTTTAACTTCTGTTAAGGTTTTGCTCCAAAAGAGATCAGATATGAAGGATTTGGCTTGTATTTTTTCTAACAGACATCAAAATCAACAGTAGAACTTCTCTACTTTACTGATGTAGGATCATAATCTGAGCACATGCTTTATTCTTAAGAGGAAATCATTGTGGTAATTTGCTGGCAAATACTTACTCTACTCTTACGATTTCTGCTAACCCAAAGGAAATCAGAAGCCAGTCTGTCTTGGGTAGTTCCTGTGATTTTTCTCATACCAACAGCTGATGCCTTTTTTTTTCCCTCTTCCTGTGATGCTGCAGCTACTTCACTTGGACAGCTTTGTGCCTGCAAACCAAGCATTCATGTTGGCTTATGGGATAAGCCAGTTTCTGCAGACAGTTTTTGTTGTATTGAAAAGTTATCTGATCCTTGGCTTTCCATCTTCCTTGGTAAATCTACAGGTCAAATTTGTTCCTTTTTTAACTGTATTTGCATAGACTTGAAGACAGGAGACATTTCCAAAGATTCCGAAGCTTCAATTTTATTTTTTTTTTAAATCTTATCTCTGCAGTTTATAGTACTCTTTCTTTTAGCAACACAAGCTATTTAATACAAATCTTCTTAGGCTTTGTATTACAGTGGGGTGATACTGTCTTGTTTAATACAGACATCCAAATATATGACCAGTGTAGATGGCTGGACCTTATTGTCTAATATGAGATGTTTTCCAGATGGCTTTAATGGACTGGGCAATTAGCACATTAAGGGATGATTTCAACTGCATTTTGGAGAGTTTGTGTGTGCAGGCAGTTCTAGCTGTGGTAGATGATGAGCCATGGATTTTGTTGATGGAGTTGATGTGTGCCAGCTGGAGTTGGAACACCTGGGAGATTCAACTACTCCTGTGAAACTAAAAAAAGCAGCTCATGACTTGCAGAAATTATTGCTGATGTTTTGTTCTTCCTCTTGAGTGCCAAGGGTAGCAGTGTTCAACTTGAGGACTTATTTTAATTCTCAATCTTTCCATGCTCCTCTCTCCATCCAGACAAACCCTTGTCATCAGGAATACACAAGTGGCTTGGCTTTCACTGAGTGGCAGTCCTGGTTCTGGAGTTTTACTGTTTTTCTTGGGAATTATACTGTAACGATGGATTATTTAACCATTTTTATTCACCCATGTTGAGTTTGAAGGCAGGCAAAAATCCCATCATCTTCCTCCTTTGGCTGTCTGTTTTCTCATCTCTCCCAGAAAAGGGATTTTTCGGCTTACAAACTGAATTTCACAATCACAGAATCCATTTTCCAGATGTTTGAGTATATTCTTTCCTAATACTTTGAGTGCATTAACAAAAAAGCAGTGCAGTTTGGAGACCATGTTATAAAGAGATTCACCTTAACTCATCTATAAATTATTATGTCTACATTGTAACACAAGCAAGCCAGTTTTTCTTGTAAAAAGGAATTTATTTGTCAAGTTCTGATTTTTCCAGCCAATGGAGAAGCTGCATGCCTTCCTTTTGTCTTTTGGAGAATGAAAATAATCTGGAAAGCTGCATTGATTATTAGCTAAAACGCTGCAGTGAAGGGAAGTGGAATTGACTTTGCAGCTGATACTGCATTTATACAGAAATGTGAGTCTTTGTTTGTAACGAAATAGAGACAAATATCTTCCTAAATGAAGACAACTTGCTGCCTCATCTCTTACTAGTTTGTGGTGCTGTTTGGTACATTTTTGCTTTTTTTTCCCCCCCCTCCAGTCACAGTATGGACAAAATACCTAGAAACTGAGTTTCTGAAACCATGAATTTCAAAGTGCTTAACTGGCTGTGGTTTTGTAGTTACTTTAACTTAATCTTGTTAAGTTCGGGTGGCTGTTGGTGAAGAAATGCTGCTTCCTCACCTTTTTACCCCATTTTATACTAGCACTGCTGCTAAATCAGTTGCACAGTAAGTTGTCAGGAACTGATCCTGCTGAAAACATAGATATTATTTTTTTTCCCTTGATTGGTTTAATTTATCAGTAGCCTGAAATTGAATTAGATTTATATACTCACAAGACAGCACATTTATTCATTCAGGCACATTTTATCATTACAATGTGCCAGCGGGCTCTGCCTGTTGATACACAGGCAACATCAAAGTGTTTGGTGATAGACTGCTGACTTTCCCCCGTGACCCTTATATTTAAGACTTGCTTCTGCCTTGTTTTTTATGTAGTTCCTTGAAGTTGAGATGAATCTGACATTCTTTTGAGGAGGTATTTTTCATCTAGATCATATTAACAGTTCAGTTTTCATAATGGCTCTACAAAGAGTTGTATGTTGACAGAGCGCAAAGGAGAGCTGATAGACTGCAGTGAGAGGAGTGGACTGAGGGTTAGGAGTCCCCTAAATGAGGGTTTTCTCAGGGAAGAAAATGTACAGCATGCTGTTGGTGCTAATGGGGAACTAGTGGCTGTGTTCATTTCTATACCTTCCCCAGTCTGTCTCCCACTGGCTTTTAGGGAGGCTAATGGGTAGTGTTGGGTGCTCAGCATTCATGAGAACTGGCTTGCTTATCCTTTAATGATGCTTAAATTTATTATGCTGCAGGTTAAATTTTGGATGTTGTAAGGTGCACTGCGTTTCTCTAACCAAAGAAATTTATTCAGAAAACCTGTATAAATAGTGGGATAAGTAACTGTAGCTTTCATGTTTGGACCTCAGGGGGTCCCATTTTTATTTCTGCCCATTATTTTTAATTTCTTTTTCCTTTAGCTGAAGTCCCTTGTTTATGTCTGAAATGGAAAAAACAACAAATATAAAATCTTACATCTTGTAGTACTGCTTTTCTGTTGAAGTAGCATCACAAAAAGGCTTATGTTTGGATTTTCATGCCTACAGCTTCCTCACCATTGTACTTGGCGTGATTCTTTTAATCTTTCATGAACATAGAACTTTAGGCTATTAAGTATAAAAGTGCTGTTCTGTGGAGTGTTTGAAATCAAAGTAGTGACATGAGGACAGCACCATGAATTGTAGAAAAGCATGGTTAGAATCACTGGTCTAACTTGTTGCCGTATCAAACCTGATAGTCTTTTTTCCCATTTAGCTGTTGTATACAGTGCTTGTAATCATGATATTTTTACAGGGGATTTGCAAAGACTCAGTCTTGAAGACTCCCAAAGAAATCTAGGCAGTCAAGAGATATCCTAAGAATGTGCATGAGAAGGTGTGAATTAAGCAATGCAAGATGAGATTATTTTTTTGTATCCCTATTTACTGTCCTAAAGAGAGCAACTGAGTGTTGATGTGTACAAGACTGATTTGCCATGACATGACTCAGTTACTGCACTGGAACTTGGCTTGGTGGTTGCAGGAAACTGTTCTGTTTGTTTCTGTTTTAGCAAGACCCAGCAAGTTGTCTAGATGTCACTACTGTATTTAGAAGTGGGTGGCCAATGGAAGATGAACTTCTGTTGGTCCAGTTCACTAATAGTATGGCATATTTATAATTGGGTGCAAAAGGTGGGAACCCATACTCCTGCTGCAGTCAGTGTGACACTTCCTAGGAAACATCAGCTTTGTTGGAGAGAGTCGTGTGCTCCCAGGCAGCAGTTTGGTGAGAGAGAGACCTCTGCCAAACCAAAAGAGTAAATGGAAGCAGCTGTGAAGACCTGTCCTGTCAACCACTTCTGCCAGTTGCTCAACTCTTCTAGGGCTTCCACCACAGTGTCTGCATGCAGAGAACCATACAGGACAAGGAAAACAAACTAGTTTCTTTTTCTGCAAGAAAACAAGCCTGTTGTCGTTTCTCCAGCCATTTCTTCTCCTGAACCAGCTATCTTATCAGTACAAAAATATTTTTGTTTCTCCCTGAATATATAAAGAGAGGCTTTGTAACAAAACAATGGATAGGATTTGAGTAGCTGTCCCTCAGCTTGTGCTGTTGTGCTCTTCCCTTTTCGGTGGGGCAGAAGATTGTGCCTGTCTTTCCAGGTAGAACCCACAAACAATGACGCTTTACTCTATAAATCTTTCCAACTTCTAGGATACTGAAATATAACACAGATGTGGTTGAATCCTGAAGAAAAAGACAGATACAAAACAAAATGTAGACTTGAGTCTTCCCTTGTCAGACCCTGATTAGAGCAGGTTTGTTTACTGCATTCAGAAAAAGCTGCACTGCCACGTGCCATCTCATTTTGACTCTGGTTGCTTTCACTAACTTAATGGCAATGAAATAAGATATTTTTGTTGTAGATGAAGGAAGAAAAACACTTTCTGTTACTATGCATATTACCCAGATTCTTTTCCATACCTTGCTCCAAGGGATAACATGGATTACATCAAACTACTGAAGAGGTTCATTAATCAGGTGTTCATAGCATTTCAGTATTTATGAATTCTCAAGATATTACAGTTTCAAGTGTGTAGTATGTAACTGCTTATTGTAACAGAAATTGGATCATAGAATATGGTATTAAGAAAAAACAATAAAAATGTATCAATGAATCTTTACAGAATTAATTGGGGTCAGTTACTGAATATTTTGCTCAAAACAATGAAACTTAATAGTTTGTCTTTAGCAACTAGGGCCAAATATGGAGGAACTTGATTGACAGCTGGCTGAACAGGAGCCAGCAGTGTGCCCAGGTGGCCAGGAAGGCCAATGGCATCCTGGCTTGTGTCAGCAATAGCATGGCCAGCAGGGACAGGGAAGGGATCTTACCCTGTACTCAGCACTGGTGACGCCGCACCTCGATTCCTGTGTTCAGTTTTGGGCCCCTCACTACAAAAAGGACATTGAATGACTCGAGCGTGTCCAGAGAAGGGCAACGAAGCTGGTGCAGGGTCTGGAGCACAGGTCGTAGGAGGAGCGGCTGAGGGAACTGGGGGTGTTTAGTCTGGAGAAGAGGAGGCTGAGGGGAGACCTCATTGCCCTCTACAGCTACCTGAAAGGAGGTTGCAGAGAGATGGGGATGAGTCTCTTTAACCAAGGAACAAATGATAAGACAAGAGGTAATGGCCTCATGTTGTGCCAGGGAAGGTTTAGACTGGATATTAGGAAGCGTTTCTTTCCAGAAGGGGTTGTTAGGCGTTGGAATGTGCTGCCCAGGGCAGTGGTGGAGTCTCCATCCCTGGAGGTGTTTAAGAGTCGGGCTGACATATCGCTGAAGGATACGGTGTGGTTGGGAACTGTCAGTGTTAGGTTAACAGTTGGACTAGATGATCTTCAAGGTTATTTCCAACCTAGATGATTCTGTGATTCTTAATTTCAGTATTTTTATTCTTTGAAACAAGGTAAACACATCCAGATTCATTACTAAATTTTCTTAGTCATGAGCAGATTTACTTTCTGTTCTGCTCTGGAAGATACAGCTAAAAGAAGAAAGAAATCCCCTTTTTATGGTAGCTAAATAGCAAATATTCTTGAGTGTGAACATACTCTCCTGTTCATAGCTACTGCTTGCATGATGGGTTGTGTCTTACAGGTGAAGACATCCAGGAGACCCAACTACTGTGGTTAGGAACTACTGTAGATATTTACATTAGGCTGTGTCAACACGATTAACAGTTGTTAAATAGACCTTGCCTGTTAGCATAGTTTTAGAAATTCATAAACTAATCCTGTTATCTTTCTTTATATACAGAAATAGAAGTAGGAATTTATTTGTTCAAGAGAAACGAGCTTGAAATTTTGATGTGACTTGTGGTTTTCCTGGAAGAACCTCGATAACTGGGAGCTACCATAATCTGACTCGGTGCCTATGTCTGTATTTTATTCAGGTGTATTTTTATTTGTGTAGTAGCAACAATAAAACCAACAAAAGCACACAGTAAAACAAAACTGAGCTTATTTTGGCTTGGGGTTGACTAGACATTTACTGCAGCTGATTTTTTATCTGATTCTGCCAGCTTTCAGTTTGCCAGTGAACAAGTGTCTGTAATTGTTTTAAGATGTGACTTCATGAATGTGTTAGTTTAAAAGAAATAGTCTAAATTTTGCTACATAGTGTATCCTCAATCAACTAGTATGTTGTTCTTTGTGAGTGTTATAACAAAAAAAGGCCAAGAAATGCAAGTTTCTTCTAGAATCTATTCTATTTTTTTGGTAGGCGTGCGTGAGTTTCAATATTCTGTGTCTTCTTTGTGTTTTCTTCTGTTTTTTCCTGTCCCGAGGAATGGAAAATGTTTCTAATGCATCAAAAATGTATCCAAAAAATTGTTTATGCTTTTAAACATTATTGTGTGGAAATCAAATAAGGAAAACATATGGGTAAGTGAGTTTGGTCTAGTTTTTGGAGGGACTGTAGCCATTAAGTGGCACGCTCATGTTCTTAGGTCACAGCCAGTGTTATATGAAAAAACAGTATCACATTATACTCACATGTTCTTTTGGGCATGTGAGGATATTTCTAAGAATTCTGTATTAAAACAGATTCCAAAAAAGTGCTTTTTATGGAAGTAGACTTCAACACACCATTGTTTTATCTTTTGACTTACTAGGCTGGTTAAAATACAACTTTAGTGGTCCAAAGTACTGTACTTCGATTTATGTCTTTAAACAATGGGACTCCTCAATCAATACCTGATAACAAAGCTTGTAATATTTCACCTTAGGGAAAACCTGTTTATAAGATTTTTCCATTGTATAGCTAGAAGGTACTTTGGAGAGGTTAATTCAACAAGATTTTTTGAAGTATATTTTAAAGTTATTCCTGCTTTCTTGTATTTTGTCAGTAATTTTTGTCTTAGGACAGGTATTTAAAAGAAATCAATCTTCATGTCAGTAAGCAGTAAATGAGTTTGTGTAAGTTGTACCATAATGTTCCTCATTAAAGTGAATAAGATGGCTCTTCCAGTGTTGATTCTTGAGTACTTTGTTAATATGTACATATATTACAATACAGACAGAATATTGATACCACATCTGTAAAATACAGGCATATGTAACTGTCAGCTGTATTGTATTTTTGGTAGTTAAAGCTCCTTAAGAAACATATGCAATTGAATGGTATAAAGACAAAGCTAAATGTTGAATTGCAAGAAGGTTAAACACGTTTCAATCATCTATTTAAAACGTGCTTTCTTACATAGTGACAGTAAGTGTTTGGTAACACTGAGCTGCATGTTACATGTCTCTTACACTGCTTTTTGACATTGTCATCCTGGTTACCCTGTTTCTGACTTTTTAATTTCTTTGTGTAAATGTGTTTTTGTTATGTGTGGTTGTTCAGAGCAATTCATAAACCTTGGTGACCTTCAGGACTTGCTGAACCAGGCAGCATAGGTGGTGCTTGGTGATGCCTCTCACCATTTTGTGCTCTTTCCCAGTAGGATCGCAGCAGGGCTGCAGAGACTCTTTCATTGCCCTAATACTGTTATTTGTACACTCTTTCTCCTAGAATAAAAAAGTTGAAGAAGCAGTGTATCATCTTACAGTGTTAAATGCTGCTCTTTTTTGGCAGCTTGCCTTCTCAGGCCATAGGCCCCGATGAGAACTGCGAGTGTGGTTCGGTGAAAGCTTTCCCAGCTTGAATGAAGAAATCCCAGCAGATGCCCAACGACGTGTGTAGGCAAGGCAGTTTTTGTGAGGTCTGTGCTTTACAAACTAAGCTAAGAAACAAGTTGACCAGTTACAGGTGGCTTTGTACATGATCCAAAAGGGAAGTCTTAGTGCTCAGCAGCACCAGTTTACCCATTGGTTTTCCCTGATGTAGCAGAATTAAGATTCATGGTCTGAATTGTTGAGATCCACCTGGCTGCATCTCTGGAGCCAGAAGAGATGCATCATCTTGCTACTTCAGAGAGTTAAATTAATTTCTGAACTTAACTCCTAGTGCACATCCAACTTGTTAAATTTTTTGTATTCTGCAACCCTGAGATGCAGAGGAGAGAGCAACTTTTCCTCAGCTTCACTCATTTATGTTCTTCCTGCCAGGGATTTTACTTGCAGTGTTTCTTTGGCATCAGAGTTTTTGTTCTGACCTTAAAGCCAGAAGCCAGTGCTGCTGTGGAGGGCTGCAGTGAGGAACTGAGGCTGTTCATGTAGGGCTGGGAAGCTCTGGGAGGGCAGTTCTGTGCTTCCACAGCTCAATGGCTGTGAAATGTGCTCCTCTGACAACTACATGAGAACTTTTACTTTTTCATCTTTGCTAAATAAAAAGCTTTAGCCTCCTCCTGGTTTCAGGAAGCCTTTGGCACACTGAACTGCTTTTTATTTGTGGTTTTATGCTGGTTCTGACTGGGGCACTCTTTATTGCTGTGTGGTTTTAGCAATCAAATCTCAATTTGTTCTGTTGGCAAATGCTTAAGGCACAACAGAAGTTTTCTGTATCTGTGAATAGAAATATGTTTTTCTCCTTTATTTCTTAAATCTTTGGGATGATTTTCCATATCTCCAAACTTGAATGGTTCAAATATGTTCTCTGTGTGTATATGTTGATTCATTTTATCTTTTTGATTGCCATAAATAATATTTATGTGTGTCTAGCACCACTTAGGAATGACAAATATGGTTTTGTTTTGATTTAAGCTTCCTTTGTTCTTAAAAGAGAAGCTATAAAACCCACATTCAAACCCTGAGGTAGTGAAGGATGATTATCAAAGATGTGAAATTGTAAAGAAGTCAATGAGATAAAGGCTATATGTGTATTAGGGAAAGTATTGCAGCATATAATACTTACTCTTTTCCTGAGAGATCTGCACTCTAAATCAGAAAAGATGGTATCTTCCGTGATATTCTTTGATCTTAACTAAAAAATGTGGATCTTCACTGCATGTCTTTTAAATTAATGTTTTCTGGCTTAATTACTGGGACCCCTTTAGGTCCTCAATTTGCAAAGACTATTACACTCGCATGCAGCACCGTTGCTCCATTAAGTCAGGAGTTGTCTGCAGTAAGGAGAGGTGTGCATGTGCAGTGGTTACTGCAGAAGCAGCACCTGGAAGGGAAATTGCTGCATGCACCTCTGCAAGTTCAATAGAGCAGTGTTCAGGACAGGAGATCACAAAACATTTTCTGCCTGCAAAATGCTGTAATGCTGTATACTTTTGTCATGTTGGATAACCCCACCTTTAGCAGGAATGGCTGGATTGAGCAGTGGCATTTTAAAAATATTTGTAGGATGTGGATCTTATTTGAAGATCAATAAGGGTTGATATTTTTATAGCTATTTGTAGATTTTTACAAACTGTATTTTGCAGGATTGGGGGAAGATTGTGAAACTGCTTAGAAAGAATATGCTCAAAGTAAACAGTGAAACACACTTGGGTTATACACATTAATAGAAATATTAACTGATTGAAAAGACCTCAGCATTGTGTAATAGCAATGATACATTACATTCCAAGACCCCAAGGCGTGTTACAGTCATTAATTAACTGGGAACAATAACTTCCTGTGATGACAAGTAGTTTTTCTTCCTGATGAGGCACAGAGGATTAAATGCCTATCTAAAAGCAAAAGCATACCATTCTTAAAAGATACTTTTAAATGTGCCTATTTTTTCTCCTTTTTTATTCACTTTCATTTAAAGGTGTATATCACATCACCTCTCTGGTTAATTGCTTAACTGCATCTTACTCTTCCCTTTGTGATAGCAGAGAGCTAGAGCTTTGCTCAGAGGGCAAAAAAATATTCTGCTGGTGTGAATGAAAATTTGGTACAATGTTGTTTTAATCAAAAATTGAAAGCAGACACTTTTGTAAGGAGGGAATTTTAATGGAAAATGAAGGTTTTTTCTTATTATAAGAATAGTTATTAAGTTATTTTTTAATTTTTATATATATATATTTATTAGCATATAGTGGCTTTTAGCCTAAAGGAAGGATGTCAACTGAAGTGGAAGAAGATAGTGTAACATAAAAAAAAAATCCCAACTGATGAAGATTTATTTGGGAGGAGGAGAGAAAGATCATGTCCTTTCTCTCAGCATACCGTTATGTAGTCTTTTGTCCCATGTGGCCCTAGGTCTAGTCTTTCTTCCTATGCAACTTCAAGTTTAAGTAAACAGACAAAATTTTGTCTATTGGATGTAAGCATTCCATTCTCAGGATAACATGGGCTGGTCTCACAAGCAGGAAGGGGTCAACACTGCACAGCAAGAAGGAAACCCACTGCAGTTTCCCATTCCCTCCTCTGCAGAAGGCAGATGGTTCTCGTGACTTACTTGTTTTAATAGCCCTTCGTGGGATGCTGAAGGAATGTTCCAGCTGAGGAAAGCCAGTGTAGTAAGACCATGAATCAGCGTGCCAGACTGATTCCTTTGCTTCCCAGGAAAAAAAAAAAAAAATTGCAATCAGTAAGTTATTCTGGTTTAGACTGGATAAAACAGCTGCTTCTCCAGGGGCTGATAAAGTTTGGAGGCCTCTGTAATAAGGCCTGTTTGAAAATCTGTTTTCTCAAATTATGTCCAAATATTCCCTGTGAGCTCCCAGTCCCACCCTTTTGTCTGGTGCTGAGTCCTATGCAGTTATGCAATGCAGCTTTTGAAAACTGCCTGCACACCATTCCTAGCAGACATCAACCTGGATGTCAAAGGGCTGGGGTGGTGTTGCTTTTCCTGTCCTTGTAGCTGTGAACAAATCCCTCTGAAAATTGCCTGTTCTATGGGGGATTGATATGAAGGATTTGTTGTTGTTATTGATGGCTTGCTTTTTTTTTTTCTTTCCTTTAATCAGAACCAATCAGTAAGCCATCCTTTTTGATTCAGAATTTCATGAGAACTGGTAATTGTAATGTGTTGGTCTTACTAAGGGATGCGTTTGCTAAATAATCTTGATGACAACTGACTTGTTCATCAGAGGGAAAATGAGTGAAGTACTAGATACATTGAATGATCCATCTCACATCATACTGATGTTAACACATGCTAACAGAGGAATTAAATTTGGAAAGCCTAATTACTAGGTACTGATGTACATGTTTAGCTTAGTAAAAACAAAGGCCTAAATACTCCTACTCCATTAAAAACAAGCAAACTGAAGTGCTTTCTCCTCCTGGCAATCAGGAATTAATTTAGTTGACCGGAACTTTAGGAGAAAGTCCAAAGTCAGGTCCAAAGCTAAGGTAGTGATCTTAAAAGCTCTCATATAAGTCATATTACATTTTCAGTTATTTTCAAAGGTGTTCATAGTGAGCAGGCAGTTTATTTAGGTCCTGTACACCTCTCTTCTCTAGAGAGTTGAATTGATTAGTGACCCCCTGTTTCCTCTCCTTTGTGGCACTTCCCATATTTGACGAACCAAATTCCAGAAGAGGTGGAGGAGATGTCCAGTCTGAAACTCTCTGGTTTCTGTTCGTGTCTGTTGTCTCTCAACCTCTGGCCATGCTTCGCTTTGAAAAATAGAATGGTTTGGGTTGAAAGGGATCTTAAAGATCATTTAGTTCCAACCCCCCTGCCTTGGACAGCAACACTTTCCACCAGGTTGCTCAAAGCCCCAAATGCCAACCTGGCATCAAACACTGCCAGGGAGGAGGCAGCCACAAATTCTCTGGGGAACCTGTTCCAGTGTATCACCACCCTCACAGAACTTGGCTTAATTCTCTTGATACCATCTTGATACCAGTACAGGCAGGCTGCTGTTAGGACCCCCAAAGCCATCTCTTCCCAAGGCTGAACCAGCCCAGTTTCCCCAGCCTCTCCTCATGGCGCAGGTGCTTCAGACTCTGACTGTCGTGGTAGACCTCTACTCGACTTGTGACAGTTTATTGATCTTTTACTTCTATTGAGGAGCAACAAAACTCGACAGTCTTCTAGATATGGCCTAACAAGTGCTGAGCAGAAAAGATGATCCCTTCCTGCCCACGAGCTCCTGGCCGTGTTGCCACTGGCACGGCCTGGAAGGCCGCTGGCCATCTCTGCTGCTGGGTCAGTGCTGGCTCGTGCCCAGCTCGCTGCCCACCAGCCCCTGGGCCTTTGGGCAGAGCTGCTCCCCAGGCAGGCAGCCCCAGCCTGTGTGGCTGCCGGGGCCCATCCTTCCCGGGGCAGGGCTCTGCCTTCAGCCCCGCTCAGTGTCACTGGGCTCTGGGTAGCCCCTTCCCTTGGCCTGTCTGTGTCTCTCTGGGTGGCAGCCCTAGCCCCCATATATATTGATCCTTATTCCTCCCTCCTGCCCCCCCCCAAAGTGGTGTCATCTGCAAAGTTGATAGTGTCCTCCATGACTTCCTTTAGGTGATGGGTAAAGAGATATCAGTCCTACCAGTTCTTCATAATTCCGAGCAAGTTAGCCCTGCCTTTAGGGAATCTGAAAGACACTGAACCCTGAGCTTTCATGAGCACAGTAGCAAAAGAGTCAGAGTGGATTGGAAATGAGCCTTTCAGTTTAGTAAACTGTCCCACTTCCCTACACATGCAAACTAAGATTCACAATGAATATGTATGTCCTAAAAACCAGTATAGAATGGGAAAGATTGTGTACTGAGACTTCTTTGCTTCTGGTTTCTGCCCTGGATTTGCTATAGGTATATGGAGAAACATGCAATGCAGTGATTAGGACAGTGAAACAGATCATAGAGCAAGTCTCTAGAAGTAAATGAGTTTTAAATTAATATTATGAAAACATAAAACTATCAACCCTTCCCAGTGATTACTTTTTATTCCTGAGTGTTATTGTTTTCATCTGTGGGATTAAATGTTGCAACTATCATAGCTGAGTTGATTCTAGGGTAGCCAGTTATATTGCATGTCTGACTCCTTGGAAAAAAATTCACGGGGGTAGAAGGTCTGAATAGGATTAGCAGACCATAGCTGTGTGCTGCTGCAGTGCAGTTATTTCAATACCTGAGCAAAACCTGTAGCAGCAGGAGACACTTCTGCTTTGGATTGCTTTGGGGTGTGTGTTTGGAAAAGAAAATTTAGAGAAGCAGTCAGAAATAGGTGTGTGTTGGAGGTGGCAGGGGAAATACACTGTTATCTCCTCTTTGGGACTGTAAAATGAAGTGTTTCAGTTTCTGCTCTGACCCTGAGAGTTCATATTATGAAACCTTTACATATAATTTAGCACATGAATTGGGAGCTTCTGGCCCATGAAGGTTTGGCTAGGACTGGATCATTCTGTTCCCTGGAGAAACAATGCTTCCTTCATATCAAGGCTGAGGTAACAGGAGCACTGTGGCAGGTTTGCAAGCTTGCAGTGCAGTTTAACATTTGTACTTGTTTTCATACAATACGTTACCTTTACAAAAACAGCAAAGCCTTTGCTTTCTTTTTTCCTCATGTGTCTCATACAAGTGGTAGTTGGCTTATTTTCATGAAGAAAAAGATAAAAAAAAAAAGCTTCCTAGGCACAGGGAGAAGGAGGTGAGAGAGACATGAATACTACTGTTTAATACTGTTTAATACTGTTTAATACTACTGAATAATACTGTTCTTATACTTGGAGTTTAAGGAGAACGTGTGTGTCTTGACTTTTAGTTTCTGGAGATGACAGTTGTGACTGGGGAAATGTAGTCTGTTTTCAGCCCTGGCAAGACTTTGGTGTGACAGTAGGCAAGATGCTCAAGATGAGATTCAGAGGGGTGCTGAAGTGCTTTGCAGATTGCGCTATAGACACTGGGTTCTCCACAAAGGGCTTTCTTTTAGCGTGCCTGTTACCCTTAAAGTGATTTGTTCCTGTGGTGCTCCAAGTGGCTTCCCAGCAGCTTTCTAGCTTCCTTTCCATTTAGCGATCTCTGTATCTTCAGTGTTGAAATATTGAGCACCATAATAATTTCTATGGCTTTCTCTTTAGTCCTCATAGTTAAATCTGTTCCCTGTCATAAATGCCTGTTTTGCATGCGAGAGGCTAGAACCTGCTGGACTCCCTAAAGTTGTTTTATGCATAAAACTTTAGGGAGTCCAACTTTTTACGCTTTAGCATGTTGCTTGCTCTTTTGGGTGGTTAGACAGAAGGAGCTGCGTCATTACCTACTACTATTTCTCATGTAGCTATTTTCTGACTTTCTGTGTGCTTCTTTTAACCTGCCTATTTCAACAGTTTATCTTCAGAATCCTCATTTTCCACCCCTTCTCTTTTCCTTACCCAATAAAAGCTCTGCTTCCTCTCTCTTTTCCTACCAAGAGATGTTTCTACCCTTTTCCTGCTGCCTCTTGCTAACTATCTGAAAATTTACCCACACAAGGTTATCTCCGTGCTTCTTACATGCTCATCTTACATGGTTACTGATTTGTCCTTTCCACTTCTGGGGTCCTATTGAAGTATAAAATCTATTAGACTCTTTTCCCAATAGCAACCTGTTTTGTAATGATGATGACTGTGAGATGAAAGTTTAGAATTGCACAGAAATGACACAAGTTATCTAGTCAAAAGGCAGAAGCCATCATGAAGATGATGTATTTAAAGTTTCTACATGAAAAGATTTAAAATATTTTTTTTTCACCCCTTTAATTTGCACAACATCTTTTTAGTTAAACATTATTTAAAAAAATAACACTAATTTTAGACTTCTAAGTACTTATCAGGAATGGGAGTGATACAGTCTTTCTGGATTCAAACTTCAAAAGATGATGGTTTGGATCTCTTGCTTGAAAAATTTTTATGTATAACTGCGGGATTTGAATAGTTATAGTCATGCTTGCTCTTGAGTTCTTGAGAATAGGGTGTATGTAAACACATGAATTTAGGAGCTTGAAAAAAGGGTAGGTGAACTGAAATGAAGAGCTAGTACAAAATGAGAGTCAACACCTAAGGGAGTGAGTATTTAACAGCTCTTGCTGATGTTAACCTGAGTTCAAAGACTCAGGGAAAACTGTTTGGCATCACTGTGTGTTTTCTTTTTTGCTGGGGTCCTGTCCAACTCTTCCAAGTCCTTTACCTAAGTCTAGATTTAAATGCAAAGTTTGTGTCCTTATTCTTGACTCCTGAATATTGAACATGAACATAAACATAAAGTATCTTCATGAGTCACCACTTTCCATTTTCCAGGTGCATTCTCTGATTGGTTGGGCTTGTTTTTATACTCTTCGGAAGTATACAGCCAACCAGTTCTACAGTATTTTGATGCTTATGAGGAGCAGCTGAGGGAACTGGGGGTGTTTAGTCTGGAGAAGAGGAGGCTGAGGGGAGACCTCATTGCCCTCTACAGCTACCTGAAAGGAGGTTGCAGAGAGATGGGGATGAGTCTCTTTAACCATGGAACAAATGATAGGACAAGAGGTAATGGCCTCAGGTTGTGCCAGGGAAGATTTAGACTGGCTATTAGGAAGCATTTCTTTCCAGAAGGGGTCGTTAGGTGTTGGAATGTGCTGCCCTGGAGGTGTTTAAGAGTTGGGCTGACATAGCACTGAGGGATATGGTGTAGTTGAGAATGGTCAGTGTGAGGTTAATGGTTGAACTAGATGATCTTCTAGGTCTTTTCCAGCCCAGATGATTCTGTGATGCTTTCTAAGTAATCACAGTGAAATTTGTCTAGAGCTGTTGGTTTTAAATTGGTATCTATATAGTGAACATTTTCCTATAAATTTTTGATTGACTAGTTGATGTATTTAAAATCTGGTTTGAAACAAAAGCCCCAGATATTTATATGATTGGTGATAAGGTAAAGACAGCTGTAAGAAATAAATTTGGTAATTATGGGTTGTCTGCAATGGTTTCAATTGAAATTATTATGCTGATATGGGAGAGCAGACATATATCCAAGAAGTCAAGTATTCCATAAGAGTGTTGTGATGTAATGGAGCAGTTTTGGAAAACTGTCTTTGCTGCTCTGAAGAGGAAATAACTGTGCTGTCAAATAATGGAAGAAACACACTATTCTTTATCCTGTCCTGGTTTCTCGATGAAGTCAGTTTCTGAAGTATATTCTTATATTCTTTTGGGACAGAAAATTGTTCCATTTCTGTACATTATGAAGAATAGATCACTTGGCTACTTTAAAAAAAAATATTCCTATACCTAGATTTGTTCTATCATTTCCTTACTCTGTCATTTAAGGGCATTGCTTCATTCTTGCATGACTATGATCTTACTGCAGCCTCTTTGCTTATGTTAATTTGTTTTTCTATACCATAGAGAAGTAGTTGCTGTAAGGTGCACCCACTCACCCACATTTACGTTCTATAACGCATTGCTTGTTGACTCAGTTTGACCTGAAACTCAAGGTGTTCCAAGAGGTTTTGACCAATGATGTGTTACTCTGCTTGTGCTTTCTAAAAATAAACCTGTTCTCTTAAAAAAAAAAAAAAAAATCAATAGAAATAATATTTTCAATGACAGCAAATTAATGTAGAAGATCAAAAGTGTTTAGCAATATTCAAGCAATCAAGGGCTGCTTCATTTACTTGTGGATTACCTTTAGTAGAGTTTTTCAGTGTCTTGCACATAAGGCAGAATTATAGTTGGGGATGAAATCCAAGAGGCCCAAATCACATTCTTGTTCCTCCCAACTCAGAAACAGGTATTCCTCCTCTCTCAGCCCTATTCTAATCAAGTGACCCACCATTCCGCAACTTCACGGACATGCCTGTCAATCTTACTTGTTCTTAAACCCACATTACCCTCAGAGCCAAACTGCTTTGTCTTTAGTTAAGCACAAAAGCACAGTGAGAAAGAAGATCTGAATTTTGGTGTGGTCTTGCTTCCTTATCTCCTATATAGGCAGACTGGTAGAGCCATTTGATGGAACATCTGAGCCTTGCATTTTACACCCATACCTAATCCTAGTGTTGGATGTGTAGCAGTGACAGATGCTGAGCAAACAAATCAGCTCACCTCCTTCCTACAGAAGTCTAATGATGCATGTTCAAAGGCATTGTGAAATTTGTGGTTGTGCAGATCTGTCAAGGAGGTGACTGCAGCTCAGTCTGGTCTCCAGCTTCTTGCACTAATGGACAGAAGCAATGCAAGTAGATGTTGATTCCTGTGATGTTAACCCTTCCTTGTGATCAGGTGTTGGTAATTTGGACTAAATCTTTGAAATGTGTACTGCTGAATGCTCTACCTCCCTAGTAGCGGATTTATTTTAAAATAATGTTACTAGTGATTTATCTACTGAACTGAATGCTGAAAACATTTAATTTTAGAGTAAGTAATAAAGTAGTTTAAAGAGCCTTCATGCAACATAATTTCTAGAATGTTTTTCCCCATGTATTCTAACTCAAGGGGGTAAAAAGACCCAAAGGCTCAACTTGGCCACAGGAACAAAAGTGCATCTTACATTGCTGTGAGTTACTCCTAAATTGCTATATATATATGTTCATTTGATCTCTGTCTGTTTGACTTAATTAAAACACTGGAATGTTTGTTCAGTAGATAAGAACATTTCTGGGAGTTATTTAAATTAGGAAGTACTCTGCTTACTGTCATCAAATGTCTTTTCCCCAGCCCTCTTCCCCTACTTCTCACAGTATGTAGCAATAAGTGATATATGACTATAACATAGTAACAGTTAAGTCACAGGTCGTTGAAGATAAAACCTTTAATTCACACTGTATCCCTGCTATTCATGTTGAAGATTTTGGTGTGGGGGTGTTTCCTTCAGTTTGTTTTTTTCTTTAAAAAAGATTTCTAATTAAAAATACAGGTGGCTTTACTTTTTTGTTCCATTTTACATACAGTTTTCATTCTGCTCACATTTTTAATAGTAGCCATGACTATATGTACTGCTGCCTGCTTTTCCTCTTTTCCTTGTGGCAGTATTTGAAGCAAGAGCTGATGGTGATCATGTAGCAAATACCAGGCACACAGTAGCAGAGTCATGGGCAGTTTTAATCATCCTGTTTGCCAGGATCCATTCTGCTTCTGTGAGGTGCTGCATGTTTTAAGGTTAACACTCATGTCTCCGATATGAACAATGAGAGAGATTTTCAGTTTTTGAGAACACAACCTCCTTGTATGCCACTCCTTTCTACAATTTTCTAATGATTTAAATAGCGTTTAAACATGACTGATATATATTCAGTCCTGTTCATATTCTCATTCCCCATTGAAGTGCTATTTTTGCCTTGCCTTCTGAATTGCTCTTGCCTTTTTAATAGCATCAAGACTTCGGCTTTAGGAAGATTATGTCTTCTCTCTCTTTTGTCAGAAACTTTGTATCTTGACACAAGCAAGACAGTTTTTTTGGAAAGGAAAATCACACAAACTGGAATGGCACAAGCAGTTCCCCACTACCAAACTGACAAGAACAACTTACTTTACTGAGTTAGCTGTAGTTCTCCAGCCTAACATGGGAACATTTGCTTAAGCTTATGGCTACAGGTTCTTGCAAGGTCAAGGTCTTGGTGGTGTGTTCATGCTGCAGGGCAGATGAGAGTCTGGTGAGGTGCCTGTTGTAGTGCTGGCTGAGAGAATTGGCTTCGCTTCATTTTAGCTGTGGTGAAGTTGCAGATTGTCTAAAAAACATATTTCAATATAGTAATAGCAATTGTAATAGGCTGAATAATGTTAAAATGTTTATTCAAGTTTTTTGATTGTTGTACATTACCATTTGCTTTCCAGAGTATATTTTAATTTGATTTTTTCCATCCCTTTAAAATATTCAGCAAGCGTATGTGTTTTTCCATTTCTCAGATTTTACTATTGCAAATGTGGAATTTATTTTGGTCTTTTAGATATGAATGGTTTGATGTTTTACCCGTCCTTGTAAGTTACTCAACCTCTGTGCAGCAAAACATTGTTTAATGTATCCTGATCACCACATGAATATCAGTGTAAAGGGAAAAGACTGCTGTATCACCTTCTTTTGGTTTGTTAGTTGTTATTTTTTTAAATTTAATTTGAAAGAAAAAAGAGGGATCAAAAAGGCTTCCTACATGCCGTAAGTGATCCTTTGTGTCAAGAGGTTAATAGGCTTATGGAAACACCCTGCTGCTTACAAAATATGCAGGGCCCAGTGACCAAATATTTAAGGTTACTACCATTCTTTCCATACCTTGTGGCTTGGAATAAACCAGAGGCTAGAATTTAATTTGTTGACATGAGTTTTGTGAATTCAAAGCTAATTTGTAAAAATCCACTGTTCTTACCAAGGTTGGTTGCCTAAAGTGTTTCATAATCTAGATGTTTTCTGGAAGGCACGTTTTTATTAATCTGTATTGCTGTCTAGTGAAGAGCATCTCAACAGCAGGGAAATACAGATTTGTTCTGAGTAGACAGAACTGGGGGGATGTTTGTCAACATTTTCCATTACTTTTCTCTTTGTCATGTTCAAGATCAGTCATGTATGCAGTCTGGTACCTGAACTGGGTTTCTCAGGTCTTTGCTGAGTTGGCTGTGTGCCCCTCACTTTTGCAGCTTGCTCCCTGCTGTCAGGTCACTGTTATTTGGTGCCTTATTTTATGTTCTCCATCAATATTGGCTCCCTTAGGAAGGATTTAAGAACAACTAGATTTTTTATTTTTTTTTTCTCCACTTACAGTGTTTTTATGAACAGAAGTGAAAGGTTTGAAGTGGCTCATTAGGTGTCTGTGTAAGAGAATTATCTCCCCAAAATGTCATGGTTGCTTTGTAATGTATATGGAAAATTAAGTGTAAGCAGTGGTTGTCATGTGCTTCCCTATAGATATTTCTGTGGGATCTCTTCATTTAACGAATGCACAGGGCTACAAGATGCTGTAGGAAAAATGAACAATGCTGTATTATTTTAGGAATTAGATGTGATATTTACACAAACCTGGTTCTAAGGAGCATAATTCAGGCTGTCACTTTCTGATTTGCTTGATGGTGCATCTTCAGCATTCTCCTTATATATTTAACTAAAAAGTAACTGCTGCTGGTTTAATTATCACCCCCACCCCCCCACCAAAAAAAAAGCAATCATTGTTATTTTCCTGAAAGTACAAAGAATTGTCATTGCTCTTTAGCATGGTCTGGGAGTAGCTTCACCAGGCAGCGGTAAAATACATTGTCCTACTTCACAAGAAATTGTTAGCAGAGAGGGATATTAACAGAGAGGTATAATCTCACGTATGGGTGAGAGGAAGTACAAAGCTTTCTTCGTTGTGCTTCAAGTTTGACCTAAGCATAGTGTGACTGTTGAACAAAAGGTAGGGTGCTCTCCATTGCCTATGTAGTCCTCAATAATTCATCTGCATTTTGAGTAGCCAACCAGATTTGGTCAGTGAGGAGTAAATATAGGTGGCACACATGTAGGCTGACATTTGCAACTCTGAGCAAGAAGCAGGATGGCTTTGTACCAGGCAGCCAGTCACCATTAAAAAAATCTGCTGTATTAAGTATACAAAATAGTTTACTGATATTTAAACATTTATCTAGTTTCTAAGGGTCTAAGAAACTAGATGTTTATCTAGTTTCTAAGGGTCTTTTCTGGAATTGATATGCAGGGCTCAGCAGGATAACAAGCACTGAGCAGCGCGGATTAATTCAGCAGCCTCTGCATCTGGTAAGGACCTTCAGCTGGCTCATTTCTCAGCTTTTCCTCATTCTGAAAGTTGCATGCAATCATGCTTTCAGCCTTGTGTTTTTCTTGTTCAGTCATTTCTACATACAGCTGCATATGCTGGATAATACCACATTGTTTCCAATGGCTTTATTTTCACTGAAAGTTTTCTTTTTTCGTGGTTTGAATTGTGTTTCAGCACTGCAAGACTATGTAATAGTATTCATGAAGTTGAATAATTGAAGAGAGGGAGGACAGGGGAGGAGAAGAGCTGTACAGGTGTAGATACACAGGAAGATTACTCCAGATAGCAAAAACTGCAGAGGAGTTGGCTTGCGTAGCAGAAGTGTTGAAGTTATGTGGAGAGCAGAGAAGGCAGCCAGCTTGAGATGAGTGCAAATCTGTAGCGGGGGAATAGAAAGAGAGCAGATCTATGAAGTGTGTTGGATGAAGTCCATAGGGAGCTTGACAAACCAAGGAAGATATTACTTACACTGGTTCAGATTTCTTTCCATGCAGATCTTGCGCTAGCTCTTGCACTGTCATTATCTTGAACCTCTTCAGTGTGACTAATATTGCACAAATTTCAGATCTTCTTTTGTCTCCATGCATGCTCAAATGCAAGGAATAAACCTTGAAAAGCTTTCTCTATTGCTTGTCCTTCCAGTACCCTGAGTAAAACTTTGAATAACTTTCCTTACTGGATTTAAAAAGGTTAAATAGGGAGTCAGTATACTTTCATTTACAAATCAAAACTAACTGACATGTTTTGCAGTTCCAAGTAAAGAACTGTAAAAAACCAAGGTGTTCTTTATGGTCCGTTTTATGGTAACAATAAGGAAGGTGATTTCTGAGCTTCCTTGCTATTTGTCTGTGATAGATGCTTTAACTCTGCTATGAGTTAAAGGGACTGTGGCTGGAAGAGGCTGTGAACCTGACTATATAAACTCTAAGATAATGCTTTATAAATGCCAGCTCTGTGAAGAAACCCCAATGTTTTTGTTTCCTTTGAAAAACTTAGTCTGGTTCATTTTGGATCATGTTCCCTTCCTGTGTTTCTCTGTCATTCCTTTCTCTCCTAGCAACTGCTAATTTCTGAAGTGGCTTTTGATGCTGTATGGTATTTAGACAATGGGTATCCAATGCCATGATCAAACCTGGCTTAGCATAACTAGCCAAGGTTGCAAGCATATGGTGACATCCATCAGGAATTAAAGTAAAGCCTTGAGGACTGGGCAAAGAGTCTTTCCAGAAGAGCAAGGATCTCTCAACAGAATTGTAGCCCATATGTAATTCCTACAAATCTGTGAGTGGGGAAATGCCAGTGCTTATTAGACCATGCATTAAATTTCATTGAACAGATGTTCAGAGAGTCTTTCATTCATAGTGATGTTAGCAATGAATGAGGCACTATATAATATCTACATTCTACATTTTTAAGTGAAGTGTAAAGATATGTTTGAAAAAGAGAAATAAAGTGCAACCTGCTGCCATTCGTGTTCCAAGTCAGTTTTTTGTTCTCCAATGTCTAAAATTAATTATACTGGGAATAAGTATTTAACAATACAGTCTCAAGTTGTACAGAATATTAAATTACACAGTGAGTACTGTTTGTTTATTTTCAATAATATATATATATATACATCTCTCATGTGACAGAGAGAATTATTCAGCTACAACAATTCTTGAGATCTAGCCTTACCATTTCCTTAGGGCCATAGTATCTTTGTTCTCAGGGTTCCTCCAATATGTATGTGTATTTTAATCATGTTGCTTTTAAAGAGTTTAGAAGGCTGTAGGGAGAATGAGGTGTGATATTTTCGTAAATCCTGTTCAGAAAACTTTTATTAGTCTCCTCCACTTTCTTTTCCTCTCAATTCTGTCCATGTTTTACACTAACGTGAATTACTTTCTGGAGTTTCCTGTTTCTCTCTACTGATTATAGAAGAGTCTTGACTATGACTTAATCTAATCCTGATGCTTAATCAGCTCAACTTGTATGAAAGGATCTCACTTGAGATTCCTGTTAAAGGTCACTGTGGACTGTTAAAGGTCACACAGGAGGACTGTGATTTTCCCATGGGTCACTTGCAGACACTGACAAAAGCCCAGGTGCATGTATCTCAGACTTCAGCCTATTTGTACCTTTGTTGACTTTATGTTGTACAGTTAAAATTATTGTGTTATGTGTGAGCTTCTTGTTCTCTCTCAACGATGGTGGTCTGAGTTTAACAAGAAAAAAATAATGTTAGTTTAAAAAAAAAAAAGAGAAAGGAAAAAAAGGCAAGAGAGTCTTGGAAATGAGTACAAAACAGAACTGAGAACTGTATCCGAACTGTCAGGGCATAAGAAAAGACCTTCCCAGAGGCTAGAGGGTACAATATCTGCCTGTCAGGGACCTCTTGCACCATCCATCCTCTTAGATGTATGATACCAACTGGATCAGGGATACCAAACTGAAACACTAATGAATCATTCAGTGTCTTGCCTATGCCAGAAGTTTGGCTTCCAGAGGCTCCCAACATGGAGGAACTTAGCATTTAAAGATACTTCCTTTTTTGTTATTCCCTTTTTTGTTTTATTTTATCAGTTGCAAAACAATGGAAACATTTTGGACCTCAGTAGGGTAAAAAAAATATATGAAGAGAAAATAGAAATTTTGAGGGACCTTCATTTATCCGTCACCATCTTATATTCCTCTCTACATTTTAGATCATGATTCCTCTTGGAACTTAAAGGTGTTTTGTAAAGGGAGAGTGTTGAATCAACAGCAGGTAGCCTAGAAGGCATTTCAGAGGATTTGTGGTTTATTCCTTTTTTTTTTTTACTTTGGTGGACTTGCATGCTCAGTTTTTATATAAGTCGCAAAGACTTTTGGTATCCCTTTGTAAATTATTATGGTCAAGTTTATTCTTGTTTTCTCTTTGAAATAAAAGTATGAGAGAAATGTAACTAAGCTGGCTGTGTTTTGAGTGGAGTTGGACCAGGTGACCTCCAAAGGTCCCTTCCAACATAAGTTACTCTATGATTATAAAATATTTTAATTAATTTTTCATGTTTTCTTTTGAGCTTCCCTCTGTAGTTTCCCTGTGCAGCACTTTAGTGTGAAGCCATTTTGGAACACAAGATGAGCTGTCTTTTCATGTTCCCCTGGTTTTTGTACATTGATATCATCAGCTGCATGTGCGTGGTTCCGGGAATGAAGTCTTTAAGACTCCTGTGTCGCTTTAGTAGCATTTGCTAACTTGTACAAACAAAACTATGGTCAGTGGAGTATCTCATCCTTTCTGTCACCCTGTCAAACCAACCCATTTTTTTGTTCTGTAAAATGGAACTGTAGCTCCAAGTAGCAAATTCTCAGAAATGTCCTAAATTCTTCTTTTGTATTTCTAATGTCAGTATTTCATATTATATGCTGTGACACAGAAATGCTCATTACCACCAAGTAGCACATTCATTATGAAACCACCCCCTTAATGGGAAGCAAAGATTCAAGAAAAGTAAGATAACTAACATAATTCTGATTGTTTCAGCCAAAGAAGATGGCAATAAGAGGAATTCTAGATATATCAAACTAAGCTAGTTAAAGAATTTGTCAGACCTTTTTACAGAACAGAATTTGTTGTTTGTGCTTAGATGTTAAATTATGTTTCACTTTTTAAAGATTAATAAAAAAATCTGCTAACCAAAAATTACATAAAGAACTTTATTTTGAGATGAACCTACTCGGTGTTAATTTGAAATGTCACTGTTTCTTGGCCTAAAGTGATTTCTGCTCCCCCCCTTCTCTTCTTTATTTTAGCTGAGCCACCAAGCCAAAGAAATTCATTACTCATTTAGCTCTGCTTTCAAGCTGTTAACATGCTTATGTTAACCATATAATTTGGCATTTCAGAACGCTAAGCATATTAATTGATCGATAAAAATATTATCCTGTTTCAACAACAAATTATATCAAACTTAGAGCTCTGAAATAATGTACAGTTTCCTGAGACCACGTTTCATTTGAGGTTGAAAGAACAATAGAAGCTGGGAGAAAGTACACTAAAGTGGGAAGGAAAGGAGGAATCACGATGGCAGGATAGCAGGCTGACAAATAACCATCTGGATCATCTTGCTTTTGGTATCTAGTCATCTTAAAATCTTAGGTCTGGAAAGGACATATGGTGTGATCTGTTCCAATTCTTCCCTGTCATGGTCAAGCATGTTATGCATTCCTTTTCATAAACCAAACAAGTTTCTAATTCCTGACGTACTGAAAAAGCATGGAACAATGCAAGCATTGCAGTGCTTTTAGTGTTTGCTTGAATCTTTCCTTGAAACTTGATTTCTTTTAGCTTCAATAAGAATTTTTATCTGGCAGTGGTTACTCCTTATCTTTTCATCTGTGTATGATTAATTCTTTGGTGGGAGGTACTCATCAGGCTATATGTTAAATTTCACTAATTTGGCTTATGCCAACAGAAATTACTATGGCTTTGTCTGTTTGTTATTATTTCAGAGTAGTTGCTTTTCTTTTTTTTTTTCCTTTTTTTTTCCTTGTTTTTTTTCTTGTTTTTTTTTTTCCTTGGTTTTTTTTTTTTTAAGGTCTGTTTTATGTTCATTCTGTCGCAAATTCAATGGAAAGAATGTCTCAGGGCAAAGGGAAAACATGTCAAATAGCAGCAATAATGGAGTACGCAGTCTCAGATTGTGACACTGGTGGTCTCAACCGTGACTAACAGCTTTTTGCTTCTGCTTTAGTAAGACCATTAAAAAGTCAGTCCTGTTCTAAAACAACATCAAAAAATGGCAACTGACCGTGTTGTCCTTGAAATGTTTGAATGGGCTGGTGCAAGTTTAAGCTGTTTGCCTCTCTCTGGACAGCAAGAGTGCTCTCCCTGCTGGCTCTCCAGCCAAGCCTCTGGCAGCCACTTGCAGTAGGAGTGACCCGGTGCCAGACTCTACTGAGTCCCTGTAGTGCCAAAGCCTTGAAGATTGAATTTAAACAACAACAACCCAAGTAAATGTAACAAAGAGAGCTGGAAAATCTTCCCTAAGAGTTTTCAAATGGCTCATGTACTGGTCCATATGTACTGTTGATGCAGTTTTATTTAAACTGGGAAGTTTAAACCTTTGGGGGATAGCTACCACTGCTTGTAAAGCATATATGTTGGATAAAGTGGGCTGATGATAAAAGGTCTACAGCCTTTTCACTCTGCCGGGGATGACTGAATCCAGTGCTACCTATATGGAGCTGTAGTGTAGAAACGTTTATTTTTAAATGTGGAATGTCCTTAAGAGAGAATTTTATCCTACAGTTCATAGACTAAGATGACAAAAAATTTCATATATAATGTGCCAGTGACAGTAGTGGTTTGTGTCTGTTTACTGACTTAGAGTTAGATGAAGTTGAATATATTACATGTTTTACTGTTTACTTCTTAACTGCTTTCTTCTGCCCATTTTTAGATTCCTCCTAGATCCCTCTTCAAAGCAAAGACTATTTCTTAATACTTGTCTTCATAAAAAGAGGTTCATCTTTGGTCAAAAACTCTAGACTCTAGATCATTCCTTACAATCCCATTGAAATACATATTTTTTGCAGTATGTGTAAAATTGCTATTGAACATGCTGATTTTTGTCTCAGGACAAACCACATTCCCTTTTGAACAATAAAGTTATTTATTAGATAAGCACTTGTTTCTGAGTATGCATGCTATCCATCTATCCAGTCTCCATTCTCAGCATTTCAGTTGTAAGTTGGGTTTTTATTTGGCAAATGAAATTAATTTAATTTACAAATGCATTAGAGTGGATCTGAAAGACATCCCAAAGTGGTTGGAGGAGTGGCTGTGGTGATCTAAGGATGTAAAAGGACTTGTGTGTTCTAGAGGGAACCCAGTTAGTAGGCTTGTTTGTTTCTTTATTCAACACCTGCACTACATTAGATAATCCAATTTAAAAAGTGTTTATCATCTCCTGTCTCAGTATCTGGAGGACTGTGGAAAGAGTACACTTTGAAAGTTGACAATGGTGTGTGTTGGAAAAGCAGTTTCAGAACCTCTTGTGGTATCTTGTGGTATGAAGAATACTTTAAAAAGTCTGTAGGCTGAACTCGGGGAATATTTGAACTGAGCCCAGTAATGTGAGTTTCAAGTTTGTAGTCTTATTCTGTCAGTTCAGAATAGGAAAACATGGAACCATTACTCTCTGTGTTGTCTGTGCAGTTCTGATATAGTTGTTCATTGGAAAGCTAGTTGTTCACTTCACCCTTGAGTCCGGAAAGGGCTCTGTATAACATCAAATTTTCACACATCTAGCATATTTATTAGTGAATCTTCTGAAGCTAGCTACTCCTGCTCTAGTGTGCAAACACAGTAGTCTGTTTTAAAAGAAATGATGTGTACCTACGCACTAGAGAACAGAATTGAGCTCAGACATCATTCGTTGAGCCCTGATTTTAGTCACTTGTGCTTCTCCGCCCCACTTTATCTTCTGTCTTCCAGGACTTCACCCAGTGGTGCTTTTGGGATCCCCTGTTCTGGGACTACTTGATCTCCTGATTTTGGCAGGCTTATACACATTTTTTTGTATGGTTCTGAGTGTAAACACTGAGACAATTTTTGCTCTAGCCTTTGATCCTGAGGGGTGTTTGGGGGAGGATTATTTGGAGGGAAAAAAAGGGGGGCTGTGAGGAAATTGTTTTTACTGATGTTCACTGTAACTCTTAATAATTTATAGGCTTTAATTTGGGGCCAAATGTGAGCACATCTTGTATTTCTTTTTTGGCTAGCAGGGCAAAGTGTGTGTTTGAAAAAGGCTTCAGATTACACAGAGGCTGCTTGGACTCCCAGCTTCAGCAGATGGAACTGCTTAGCAGATACTCACCCCTGCCTCTTGTTCCTCCTTAAAAGGTTTTTGCATACTAATAGCCAGCATTTAGATAGCAATATTTTAAATCTCCTGTGTAAAGTTGAGAAATAATACAGCAGATATCGTAATCTGTGTCGCCTTCCTCCACCCTTCTGCAATAACGTTGATTGTAAAACTAAAAAGCTATTCCTTGATAAAATCTTTCCTGAGCAGGGGTCAGTTGTCCATTTCCTGAGCCGTGCATAGCTCTGTTGAGAATACTGTTTTTCTCAGGAACAATCCTTCCTTTTTGTAATCTTCTATTTTCCATATGCTGTCCCTGGATTATTTCCAGGGAAGAAAAGAAACCACCAAAAAACTCTGACCAAACCCACCAGCTTTGGTGCTGTTGCAGCATCTGTTCTCAGACTCATAAGTAAATACCTTTATATGGGCTGATTGCAATACAATTTCCATACGCTGACACGTCAGAGCTCCAGTGTCTTCCTCTTGTAAACTGTTTTAGACTTGCAGTTGCTTTAGGGTGAGCTTGCTTGATTAATGACAGCAGAATTTGGTCTTGACTTGTGCTTGTGCATCTGTGACTTTTAATCTGGAAACATATTTTAGTAATTTTAGAGGGTAGTCTTACAAACAAATACTTTTTTACTTCCAGCACTTACAAGGTTTATTTGAACTAAATTCTATTACAACAAATAAATATATACAGTACTTTTGCATAATACTTTTTACTTACAATAGCAAAATGCTTTGCAAACCCCAATTTATCATGTTTTTATTTGTTAGAAATATCATTCTCGAAAGCCAGGAAATGGAGCATGGTTTTAAATCTTTAATTATATGCAAAGCTGGCATTCACACTGCTCCACTGTCAGCGGGATAGTCAGCCTGGAGTCTGAGAAAGAGAAGTGCTGGAGAGATAAGTCATGTTTAGGGGAATGGGAGGATTCTGAGAAACAGGATATGACACAGAGGCCATGGGAAAAAGTAAAATCTCCTCCTTTGCCACAAACCCAGATGCTTGCACTAGAGCCAGGCTTTTAGACAGTAGCATCATAAGCCTTGGTGAGGTGGGCACCGTATAGACATAAGAGCAGCTGGCATTTGGGAGCCTCATACAGCAGGCTTACATGTATGGTCAACACTTAGTATATGATGAATTTGAATACAAATAGTTATTATTAATGCTTGGAAAAAACAGCTGCTTGTAGAAGCTGGGACAGTCACAAAAATAAGTAATTTTACGCTGAGAGAAGATTTGGGCCTGGAACAAAACACTGGGGATCTAAGGAGGAGTCCTCAGTGCTGCTAATAAATATCCACTTAGACAGATTTGTCACTCATGTTTCTGAAAGTTTTGTGGCTGGATGAAAAGAATGTGCTTTTATTCCTTGAGCAGCTGTGCTTTTAAATGGGTGCAGCTGAATCACAGTGTCCATTGACACCAATTGCTTCGTGATTTAGTGTATTGGTTGTAGTCAGTCAAGTAGGGCTTTTTTTTTTTTTTTTTTTTAACTGGGAAGTGAGGAAATTCTTGTGAAATAGCTGAAGTTTGTTAGACTGGAGCAGTCACAACTGTAGTGTATCTGTGATGTTACTGCGAAAGCTTTTGAGGGATGTGAAAGTTGATTATCGTTTGCTGTTAGCCGAAGAACAGCTTTGCTGGAGCTATCTCTGTTCCAGTAAGGGCATGACCTGCTGCATGCAACGTGGAAGTCATTTGAAAGATCTCCTATGGCAAGAACAACACTACAGTTATGTAATGAAGCTTTTTTTTTTAGAAGTATGTGAAAACAGGAGCTGTGAACTTGCAGGCAATTCAGAGCTGAATTTTTTCCATATTCTCACTCCAGAAGGTTTTTTTGGAAAATTTAAGAGAATGTTATTTGGCATTTTTTGATGGGAGTGAATGTGCATGTCTTTTGAAGGAGACTTTTTTTTTTTAACCATCCCATTCTAATTTCCAAAATTCACAGCATTAGGAGAGTGAAAGCTTTAATCTTGCCTCTGCTGATGATTTGCTGAGTAGGCTTGGAAAAGGCCTTCTGTCTTCCTGTTATAAGGATAAATTATTAAATGTCTACAAATCTTTGTAGGTATATGCAAAGGTATTTCAGCATAATCTTTTATAGGTAATACTGGAGCTTTAAATCTTCATCTGAAGGACTTTTTGCATAAATAAAAATCAGGAGGACACTGCTGCTACTCAACTTCTGTCAAAACTGAGATGAAATATTGGAAGGTGGAGTTTGTTGAGGGAGATTGCTTTTTATAATGACTGTAATTTCTAGAATATAAGTAACTCCTCTAATTATGCATGTCAATTATTTTGTGTACTATTTTTAAATATCTACTTTTATGTGTAAATACAGATAATGTCACTGCAAATAAAACCATACCATTATACTATTTTCCTTGAATGAAGATGCCCAAGTATCCTTACTTTCTTCATAAAAAAAGCAAACAAAAGCTTGTCTTTCAATCTGTTAGGCAGTTGTAGTTGTCCTGGAGAGAATGGTAAAGGTCTTAAATTTCTATCAGTTTCTTAAATCCAGGTGGCCAGGTAAAGGAGGGAAATACCCATTATGTTTGGAGTTTGGAGACAGTGGAGAAGAAGGAGCGTTGCGAGTGCATTGTGTATCAGATAGCAGAGAATCCACAGGTGACCTGTGTTTTAAATGGCTCCATGGCACAAACTTCAGTAACGGCTTTGGTTACCATCAGCAGCAAAGGCAGCAGGCTTTTGTGAGCCAAACAGAAGGGGAACCCATCTTCCTTATTCAGTGGGACCCTGCCAGGTTTGACCTGTGATTGCACTTTGTGCAATCCATCAGACTTTCTAGCTCCAGTGCTTCTTTAAAAAATGTTTGATCTCATAATTTTCTGATGGAAGCAACTTGCTGCATTGCTCAGTTGCTTTGAGATGCTGCTTTATTCATTTGAGCTCAAGAAATGCTGCAGCTGCTTGGTGGTTTTGTGATGCCTCTTTTTCTTGGTAGGTTTTGGTTGGGGGTTTTATTTGTTTGGTTTTTCTCTTTTATCACACTTGTGTCCAACTAAAATTTAAGTTAGATTAGATTTAGATTTTTGACTCTATGCTATAGAGTCATGTTAAATTAAGGTGGGAAACAGGTGCTAGTCTTCTTTACCTTGTCCATTCTCACAGAGATTTTGATTAATAGATGTATTTTTAAAGGAGAAAATCTAACACCCTGATTTGTTCTCTGGGCTGTTGCTTACTCATGGGCACTGGAACTGACAAACATTGTGGTCCTGGGGAGGGGCTTTTGAGATGTCACTGCATAGCAACTGCCAGTGGCATAACATTTGCCAGTGCTTTGGGGAGCTGAGAAATCATGTGTCCAGTAACATTTACAGTCACAGCCACACAGATTTCAGTACTGAAAAAACCTGATCAGACACATGGAGTACATTGTCTTTTTCCAGCTGATGTCTCTTCCTAGTTTTTTTTGGTTTGGGTTGGGGTTTTTTAATTGTTATTTGAAGTTGCTTATTGTACTCCCTTAGACTTCACTTTTGGTAAGCTGGGTGGGTTTTGGTTGGTTTTGTCTGGTTTTGTTTACATTTTCTCACTTTTATTTAATTCCTATTTGGAATAACATGTATGAAATTTCTTGTACTGTACTAGGACTCGGCAAGCTGCTTACTGAGTGATTAATATAGATATGTTGATTAAAAATTCAGTGTAAACCATTGAAGCCAACTGGAGTTACTTTTACTTGTTACAGGGCAGTGTCTGCACTGCTGTGGTTCAATGGGTAGAAAACACAGCAATACAGTCTGGACAAGACGGCTTTCCCCACAGCAGTTAATGCTTTAACTTACCTAAAATTCCCAGGAATTACTTGTGTGGTGATTTATAGAAGAATTTGAAAGCTGGAAATTTTGAAGTCTGCTTGCTTTTTGATTAAATTTATAAGAAGCTGGAAACTTACCCATACACAAATATCCCTTCTCCCTTTTGCATGAAGAGAACCCCCACCAAGGACAGGGGAATGTCTTTGAAAATTCAAAATAGCAACACTTTTTTTAGTAATTTCAAAAAACATTTGATGTTTTTTGTGACCAACAGCATATTCATGAGCATGCCTTGAAGCGTGCTATTTTAGGGTACATCATAAATTAAAGAGTGCAACACTTAGAGGGCAGAGGCTTTAAATTAATTTGATATGCCTATCAAGAGGATGTACTGTTATAATGTGTTCATGAGCATCCCAGTTTGGCTTGGGTTGTTTCCTTGGTTCCTTTTTTCTAACATTATGTAAACTGGGATGATACCTACCTTTGAATACAGTATATTGAGTGCATACTGAGAGTATGTAGTACACAGTGAGTTTGGTAAATATGAGTGAATAAAACATGCACTTCCTCCATAAGCTACTGTAGTGTTGAAATGCATAGGTGAGCCTACAGACTGGGGACACAGGTATTCAGCATAAAGGGAGATTGTGCATGCTGCTATTGGAGGCTCATTATAGAAAATACAAAGCTGTACCATATTTATTATTTTCTAGTTGCCCAGCTATTAGGGACTGTTTAAAATCAACACGTATCTGTTTTAGGCAGGGAGGGAGTTTTGTAGACCTGCAACTTTTCCCAAAGCCAGTGGAGCACTACGTAACATAATTAAAATCATCCATTTTCAGAACACTGCTTTGGTTTTATCATTGCAGTATTAATAGATTATTCCAGGTTAAATCTAATCATGTGATACTTATCAGGCATCTAGTTAATCTCATTTTTATTTTGGCTGTGACTAACAGGGTCTTGGGTCCCACCATATGCAAGAGCTTCTGGCTCTCAAACCAGCATTTAGATAATTTCTCTTTTTGCTGTCCTATGAAATGATTGAAACAGATGTCCTCCTTCAGCTGCTTTCCCTATTCCCTCGTGCCTTTTTTTTTTTTTTTTTTAATTTCCCTTACTATGAAGCAGCTATGGTATTTACTACTTTTCTATTTAGTCCTGTATTCTTCTGAATATTTATCCTTTTGCTGTAGTCTCACCTAAAACATTGTATAACTGTTTTAAGTCCCTATACATGCTCTTTAGAGGTGACTCTATCTGAAGCCTACATTCTGTGTGACCAATCAGGCATTTTTTAAAAATGTTTTTTGTTCTTGCTTTGTGTTCAGCTGCTGAGCCTGGTACCTTGTGTGTCCTTTACAATAAATTTTTTGGATCCGCTGACATCACTAGTGGATTATAGCAGCCCCCATTCAGCTGGACAGCAACCTTTGCACAGTAACATCAGGTGTTTGTATTAAACAGGTAAGCCTATGTAAGTGCAGAAAAAATTGACTTCAGTGTTATTATTCTCTCTCTTCATATATGCACCCAGTGTCTGGCATTCAGATGTTGGACTAGTTTCTGCTCTTTCTTGTGGGAATGGATGCCACTTAGTTGCTTCTGTTTCTGGCCCTGTTTCAATGCAGTCTGTTTTGCAGTGTATGGGAGGGCATGTGTTCTGTTGTTGCACAAGGAATCAAGGAACGCTCCAAGATTTTGGGGTAGGGTGCCTTAAAACACACTTTGCTGTCTAGTCTCCAGCTAGCATAAAGTAGTAAATGTCAAATACATTAAATAGTCAAAAAATAAAATTGCTAAGAAAAGGAAACAACATGTAATTAAATTCCATAAACCAATAATAATTTCAAGCATCACAAATGTTTTAATTCATTGGTCTGACTATAAATCATTTCAGCCACAGCTTGAAGTCTGTGGAAGCTGCCTTAATTGTGGCCTAGGGAATATTTGCAAGTGGAGAGAATGTTTTCAGCCTGTTTCTCTTGGGAATATAGAATAGTCCCTACTTTTTAGTTGTTGGACCCATATTGTAAACAGCATATGCTGCTATCATTAATGGTATTTTAGGCAGAAAGATGTATTGGAAACTTCTCACTTTAGAGAGGGATGAGAGTAGGAGCCTAGATGAAACACTGCTGTGCCAGTTGTATGTGGGTTTAAAAACAGAACAATCCCAGCACCACCACCCCTGCCCTGACCTCTTCAATAGGTTATATCATCACGTATCTGTTTATTTCTAATGGCTCTTTTAAATGACAGCTTCATAAACTGAAGTATCCAAAACAAAGGCCGTGAAGTTTACTTTGGCCATCTCAAGTAAATTTTCCTAATCTAAACATCAGCAGTGCCTTTCATAAATCAGTCCAATGATGTCATCTTTTCAATTAATGAAGTCGGTATTTGTGCTCTGGCCTCAAAAGCTATTTGACCATTTAATGTTTTCAGGTTTTGTAGTAGTCCAGACTTCTCACCAGCCACAGTTCTCAGTAATGTGCTTGAAGCGGGAACACATTTATCAATAATTGCCATGTTTTACGTGCAGATAGCAGACAGTGACTAATTGCTAACCTCTTTATTGTCTACCAGGAATAACAAGCATTGTCTGTAGACTTTGAAATTGTTCATAATACATCTTACACTTTTTGTTGTTGAGGGATACAGGCATCTGTAATTGAATAAATATTAGCTGGGCTTCTGGGGGAAGAAAAAATATTGGGTGGATTGTGTTTCCAGGAAAGGTAAAATGAGATAGTGGTAGAGCTGGGGGTGAATCATCTGTCGGCCTGAATGTGCTAGTTTGTTTTGTTTCACAGTAAGTACTTGAACTTGAGGTAAAGGGCTACTTCAAAGAGACTCAACTTCAGTCTTTCTTTCCTTTCCTGTGTACAGGGTAGAGGATCAAGCCCAAGCTGACAGGGAGGTTTCCTGTAATGTTGGAGTGGGGGATGATTCAGTTACAGCATATCTTTTTCTGTAGATGAAAATGCTTCCAGTGCATGCCACAAAAGTAAGAGAGAGATTATTCTGATGAGGTTTTTAGTAAAATCTACCAACTGCCAAGAAACAGTCAAGCAGAGCAACAATATTCTTTCTCTTAATCGCACCTTCCTCTCCCTATGTGGAAATAACAATAAGGGCTGACATGAGCTGAAAAAAGCCAGGAAATTTAGAGCCAAGTTTTAATGCCTATCCTTAGCTCACCCTAGCAACACATTTAGGTATTGCAACACAGATGCTATGTAAGGTCACTTATTAGCAGCTCTGAAGTGTCAACTATGATTGAATTCCCTTAAAGAGAAACCAAAAATTATCTTAAACACACAAACTATTCCATATGTGTGTGTGTGTGATGTATGGTTTTGTTTATGTTAATGAAGAGACTTGCACCAGTAAGTGGTTACGTGCTTGGCTGGAAATGTGCAAATGCTTGAAACCTTGCTCTGAATCACTTTCTTTCAGTGTCCTTTGAAACAACCTGAGCTTGAGTTCCCATGATACTATTTCTGTTCTTCAGCTTTCTACACACAGCAGTCTTTCACCAGACCTCCTGCTACTTGTCATTGCTATGGTTTAGGTGTTGAGAGCAGGAATGGGAGCTTTGTGAGATAGTCCTTTTTCCACTTCTTTCCCCCCCACCCCTATTTCTGAGACAAGTTAGAAGTCATGGTTTTAACAGTTGTGTTGGCCTGCAGCAGGGGCTGATGATGCAGCATCAGAAAACACTGAAGCCTGAGTACGGTTTTAAGGGAGGTAGTATTGCAAGATAGCTGGAAAAAGTTCAGGAAATGCAGGAAAATACCATCACTTTTACTGGTGAGACACTTGTAGGTCTCAGCCTATTTCACTAGTATGCTTTTTGTTTCCTGCTTGCCCATTAATATGGGGCCCTCTCGAATAAAGGCTTACCTGTGAATTGACCACAGACTTGCTTGAGAATAGGGAAAATTTCCCTTAATGGACCTAAGGCTCATGGTTAACAAATTGCTGAACGGATCATCTTCCCCTTTGCTTTGCTTTCAAGCAAGTGAGCAGGGACTTTGAAATGGGGGGATGTGAGCATCACATCCCCATTACTGAAACTTGTAAGTAGAACGTATGAGGGCTCCTTCCATGAAAATTAAAACAATTTCTCATAATTTTTAGAAAGAAGGAGAAATGCACTTGAGCTGGAGATGTCTGTTAGTCTTGTTTTGAGACACTTGTGCAGTGTGCACTAAGCTTTTTCCCTTATCTCGTTAATTGGGTTGTGCTTTAAGTCACAATTCAGCCCTGACCAAATGGGCTTAATGTTTATTCTTCTATGGGTTGAGGGTTTTCTTCATGATTTTTGCAGGTGACTGGGTGAGTTCCTTCTTTGGGAGTGTGAGAGAAGTTCATTTGTAAGGGAGTTAAAGAGTCAGTTTAAGGGGACAGATGATCAGTTTAAAAGCCCTGTCCATTTTGGTTACTTATTCAAGAACATTCCTTATAGGGATATTGTAGAACACAAAATGAAACTTACTTTAAAACAATTTCCTCACATGTCAATATTAATGGCCATCCAGACAATGATGAAATAAAATTTATTTTCCTGAGGTACCTCAAAAGCTTGATATGGTATCTTAATTCAGTGAAGACAATTTCCTATCATATGATTTTGCCACAAGTCTTTCTTGTGAACGTTATTTTCATTAGATATTGCATGGGACAATTTCCAGTTTGGTAAAGTAAAATATTATATTGCTTAGCAATGATTTGCTCCAGAGAGTTCTTCTATATGCTGAATTGTATAGAATCATAGAATTGTTTATGTTGGAGATCTTTAAGATCATTGAGTCCAACCATTAACCTAACACTTCCAAGTCCATCACTAAACCATATTCCTAATTGCCACATCTAACATGTCTTTGAAATATCTCCAGGGATGGTGACTCAACCACTTCCCTGGGCAGCCTGTTCCAATGCTTGAGAACCATTTTGGTGAGTAAATTTTTCCTAATATCCAATCTAAACCTCCCCTGCTGCAACTTGACACCATTGCCTCTTGTCCTATCACTTGTTACTTGGGAGAAGAGACAGACACCCAACTCACTATAAACTCCTTTCAGGTACTTGTACAGAAGAGTGGTACAGTCTTTCCTGAATCTTCAGGTTAAACAACCCCAGTTCCTTCAGCTGGTCCTCATAAGACTTGTTCTCTAGACCCTTCAGCAGCTTTGTTGCTCTTCTCTGGACATGCTTCAGCACCTCAATGTCTTTCTTGTAGTGAGGGGCCCACAACAGAGAAACACAATATTCTCAAAGAGGGAACACAATATTCAAGGTGTGGCAATGATGATCTCAATCAAGGGATACTGTTGTGGAAATATTAATTTGTTGAGTTTGGTCCTTGAACAGAATCTCCATTCCTCATATAACTTTTTCTAAATTACTGGGCTGCAGAGATGGTACAGTCATCTTAGGAGAAGGCCAGTGCTTGCTGATAACCTAATGGTAGCAAATCATTGTCCAAAGCTTGGTGAGTATTCAAGAATCTATAAAGAAACAGAAGACTAAATGATTTCTGGAGTGTGTTAAATTCAGCAAGCAGAGTCTGTGTATTTTTCTGAGAGGCTGAAAGACCAGATTCATGTATTATCTGGTAACTATGACAGATAGGTGGTTTATCGCACTGTTATGGATTCTGTCTGACCATGCCCTTATCTCTCTAGTGCTACCGGTTGCAGGGCAAGTGCATTTTTCATCCTTTATGCAGTGGCTTCTCGCATGTCTGGAGGAAAAGCTTTCTCCTTTCACTTGGGTCACTTGAGCATGCCAAGGTCAGCATGTGGGAGGAGCAGAGTCTGAGTGTTGAGGTTTGCTTCGTGCAAATACAAAGAGACAGCAAAGGGGAAGCTGTGTTTGTAGAGACCAGTATTAAAAACATTCCAAGAGGTATTTTTACAAGTTAAATCAAATAATTAAAAAGAACCCAAGAAGTAACTTAAGCTTGGGAAGCTGATTAGATGGAATTTGTTGGGGATTTGCTACCTGTGTCCGGGATGAAAGTGGATAAATTGGTCCATGTACAGGTGAAGCAAGGTAGCCTGGAATAACTACATTCCAGCAAAACAGAACAAAGATGGCTTTTCAGCATGGAAGAACAAAACTAGTGAAAAATTCATGAACTGTATAATTTTCCTTGGGCTCTTTTGTTGAGAGGAAATGACTGACATGACCAGCACTGATTTCCCAGCCCTTCTGAGAATGCTGTGGTGGTAGATACATCTGCCTGCCCTATGTTCTGCTGGGATTACTTGAGTTACAAACCCCAATTTGAGTCATGAACCTTAAAGGGAGTAACCTCTGCCACCTCTAGCTGTTGTGTGTATGAGGTGAAACCATGCAGAACTGGAGTTTCCTGGAGAGTCTCGGACTGATCCTAAAACCAGAACACACAAGAACATGGCCCAGAATGATGCTCTGATGTGTAAAAATTGAAGGTGGGAACAGTCTGGAATATTTTTATGTATATGGAAATCTGCATCTGCCTGTGTCCTGGAAAGAGTGTAGGAGTTATTTAGAGTGATACAGGAAGTCTGATATGTAGTACATATGTTTTAATAATTCAGCAGCAACCACAGACTGTGAAAACTGAATGAAGTGAAATGAAACAGTGTGTGGCTAATTCTGGCCAAAAGTTGATAATGTAGGCTTCTTCAGGGACCAAATCTACTTTTTCATCAGTCTGATTTATATGTTTAATTAAATATGGATCTTTTTTCAAGAAAGTAATCTGAGCCAATCTGATCATACACTTTTTGATAAAAACATGGTTTCTGAGTCATGCTCTGGGGTGATTTTTTTGGAAATCCATTTTATCTAATTAAGCTAGGGACTTTTTAAAAAAATCCTTTCAAGAGGCTAAAAGGACACCTAAATCTTATTTTCAATTGTATGCATAGTAATTGGCCTTGAGCTACACATAATAGGTTGAACAGTTTCTAGGGACCGTAATTTTAATGAATGAGAATAATTGCTTATACCTAGCTTGAAGAATACAACTTTTTAAGTTACAAAAGATACTACATTTCTGAGACTCCTGTGATATCATGAGCATATTTGCC
The DNA here is from genome assembly GCF_965140245.1 of Athene noctua. NCBI lineage: Eukaryota > Metazoa > Chordata > Aves > Strigiformes > Strigidae > Athene > Athene noctua. The sequence continues at coordinate 22,499,955 of NC_134039.1, forward strand.
ATGTATCAGGTGGTGTGTTCTTCCTTTTCTGCAGCATCATCAGGAGAACCTACAGGTAGCAGTCCCATGTATCTGCATGTGTAAGAGTAGCCAGTAGATCCAATGGAGTTTAGTTTGTTCAGGTGTAGCCTTCTAGGAAGTCTGTGATGAGTGATAAATATGGCAGCTAGACTGGCTTCTAGTAGCGAAATATTTTTATTTAAGTTTAACATCTGGAATAAAAAGTGTGAAAGCAGAAGATCTTGTTTAGATATATATTCTGCTTGAAGCTTATTCTCTTTATGTAAGCTTATACAGGAACTTTCCCCAGTAGAAATGAGAGTTCATGTGTGCAGGAGATAAAAGGCAGATTATCAGCAACAACTTCCTTTTCCCTCTAGATTTTTTAGCTTTGTAGTTGGTCGGGAATCCTTTAAGTTGCAATTTCCCCGACTTGTGCTGTCCTAAGACATTTTGCACATACCTGGAGTGTTTTTAAACACCTTCCAGGAGTACACTGCTGCCTCAGTGCCTCGTGACAGCCCCTAGCGACATGACAGAACAGGGATGTCTTACCTAGAGCCTTTGTTCCATCTTTTTCTTTTTTATTCTATTTTTTTTAAACTGCCCAATGCAGTCCATGCAGTAGACATCCCAGTACCCAATGTTGGTTGAAGGGCCTGTCCAATTCTCCATCACTTAATGTGATGTGGAGTGCTGTAGCCTGAGGAATGGGTGGCTGGGGAAATGGGGCAGGTAGCAAGAGCCTAACCCAAACGTGCCTTTTATGTTGCCCAGGGAGGTGGTGAGGGCCAAGCAGATGCGAAGCAGGAGGGTGAAATGGTGCCTGCAGCCTGCTCCTGCACACCCATCAGCTGAGCTTCCATACCTTGATGGCTCCAAAGGTTCTGGTGCCCCATGCTGGGTGCAGGAGCAGCTCCAAGTGGACTCAGCTCAAATTTATTGTGTTTGCTGACTCAGACTTCACCTTACGGAGGGCTGTGCTGTCTGTTGTTCAAATGTGGACCCTGAAAACTAGCTCTGGGTCTGCCTGGCAACTAATTCTGTTATATTATTCAGGGGACAACTCTGTGAAGAGCCATCTCTAGTATCCCTCCATCTGAGGCACTGCTGACCTGCAGCCCAGACAAAGCCTCCAAAGGATGGCTGAAACTTCACTGTATTCTTCACCTGTCACTGAATGTATGGTACCGTCCCCTTTGATGCCAATTCATTTTGGTTTAGGCATGAGTTACCTTGTAAGAGAATCATGTTCCATGAAGTTAAATATTTTTCAGACAGTTTTCTGTTTTATTTTTCAAGTGGTATATAGACCAAAAAAATCTCTGTAAGGTTGCTTGACCAAGTGTTTGTTTTGTCTTTTTAAACCATATCCACCATATCCATGTAGTTTTTCACAAAAGAAGCTTCAGATATCCCTACCCTAGTGCTTGTGAACATGAAAGGATTATAGTACAGGGGAAGTTTTAAGGAAATGGTTTGTTCTCAACTGCCAATATTTAGTAAGAAAACCTGAGTGGAACTGGTAGTGATTTTTCTTTCTTTTTTTTTTTTTTTTTCTTTTGTTCGCATCATCAGTTATGTTGTTTAGCATATATGTTATCCAACTCCATGTGGGACTGGACTTGAAAGAATCAGACAGAACAGCAAGAACATATAGCATTCAAGTTTCAAATTGTAAGCTGGGAGCTTAAGGATGTAGGATTGTTCTAAAAATGAAACTATGTTCTTGTTAAGGAGTATAGTTTGGGCAAACATTAGCAAGGTTTGTATTAGAAAATGTCTAAGTCCATAACAGTACAGAAAAAAATCTTCACCTCATGTTGTGAAGGCAAATGTAGTAGTCTGGTATGATATTTCAGAGTATGTTCTGTTTTGAAGGGGAAGTATTGATTGTCTGAATAGCTAATAATGTAGAAGTGCTATATAATAACTATCTAAAAAGTTAGTAGTCTTATTGATAAAGTAGCTATGTCCCTGCTCTTTAGAATACTTAATTTTTTATGCCATGCAGTTAATTTTTCCATTCTTGGATTAAGTTGTTTAACTTTATTAATTTGCCTTTGCCTTTTGCTGACAACTGGGGAATACTGTTATGGTTTTGACTGGCATTAGAATCATCAATGCTACAAGCAGGGTATCTCGGGAGCTGCCAGAGCTCAGGGGATGCTTCTTGCTCATGTCTTTAAAAGGATGGCTTGTAGTGGTTGTGCCTTTCGGACCCAAGATTTCTCAAATGCATTTTCCATGGCATGCACAATTGTCTTTGAAATACTAAGGAAGGAGAAACTAGGGCTGAGCAGGTGCGAGAGACAAGTGTGAAAAGATAAAAAAGAAATAGAAATATTTCTATGATAAAACTGAGGAAATGTGACATGCTATGCATTTCTCTTGAGAAGATAATAAGTATTCCATTGAATTTAGAAGTGAAATACAACAACATTGCCTTGGCCATGCTTTTATCACATAGCCACATAAGTGAAAGGAGAGGTGTTTAAGGCTTTTAGGAGTGCAGAAGTGAACTGAAACTCACTTTTTGCATTTTGTGGACATTAACTGAATGAGTACAAAGACTTATTACATCTTCAGGTTGAATTCTGGAGTGATTTTAATATTTCCATTAAATTTTCTAAGATCACATTGTGTGGTAGTGTAATTGTTAACTGAAGTAAGAAAGAGTTTCTGCTGAACCAGGAAATTTGCAGGTGATTTAGTCTCAACGATTCTCTAGATAATGCCCTCCCATTTTCACTTCTTAAAATAATATTAAGTAAGAGAATCTGCTTCTCCTTTCCTCCAAGAATCTCATTGTTCTTGGAAACAGTCTTTAACATGCCTTCTAGGAAAATAGGCTTAACACTGCAAGACTAGGAAGGGGGCATAAATTGGCCACCAAAGAACAGGCACTGTTGGCACCTTTATTTCTTTTAAGCGGTAGTGCTAATGAACTTCAACTGCAATCAGTCCAGCTTGTTGGATATTATGTTAGCTGGCCATCAGCTTCAGGGGGCAAAATCTCATCTCTCCTGTGATGATAAAAGTTTGTATTTTTAAATGATGCCTATGTGAAATTACCATTTTCTTGTCTGAGACTCTTTAAGACCTTCATTTCACTTCATACTACTTTTTTGTTTGTTTGTTTGTTTGCTTGTTTATGAGCAACCCTCTTCTATTCCGGAAAGTTGGATTTGTCTCTGGATAGCTAATTTGGGCCAGAAGCTATAGAGAACTGTTAGCATTATTAAACTCAGGGATGGGGATCTCTGAAATTGCTGTGATAAGGGACTTGTGTGCATGGTTGGTCTTCATCTTGGTCTGTAGGAGGCTTTTAAATTTATAATCTAATTTCTCAAGCATTCATAACAATCTAATTACACATAATTTAGAGGTCTGTCAGATCTCTAAAATTACCCTACTAAATTATTGGAGCTAACTTTTAATACAGGTTGTAATTAGTCACTTGTTCCAGTGGGGAATTAAAATCAAGCTGTTAGCCTGTGTATCTTCATTGAAGAACAAAAAGCTGTGGCTAATTATTCTGGGGGTGTGGGACTGCTGACTGACTCATGATACTGGAAGGGAACTATTTGAAATACCATCTCTTAGGAGCAGAGCTGTGTATTGCATCCATGTTGTGGGTTTAACAGCAAATTATGATGCCTTTCTTGTCTGGAATTACTGGCTAATTGTTTTTCAGGTCATAGGCACTGCACTGATATCTACATGGTAATTGAAAATTGTGTGCCATTTTACCTACTGTTTCTTGAAAGCTATGTAGTACAGTGTAGTATAAACTAGATATTATGGGAACAACAGCCATTAGTGATAGACTGGGAACATGGATAATTCAGAAACTTCAATCTTTTCCACTTAAATTCACTTTTTCAGTAGCAGAATGTTATAGTAAAATCTCAAAGACTTTATATCAGCCTGTTCCAAACTGCTGCAGTTAAAAAATTATACATTTGTCTTGTAACTCTATTGATGATATAGACAGTGCTCATCATTACTACAGAGAATGGAACAAGAGCATCACTGTTATGATCACCATTAGTCTGCGTGTCTGATTTCTTCTCTGGCACATTCTTTTCTTCTCTCGTCTTCCTTCTCTGTAGCCACTTGACTTAATTTCTTCACTGCACATTGTCTGTAGCAATTAATTAGTTTCTAACTTGGGGATAATTGTTATGATAACTGCATAAGTGGCACACACTGATCTTGATGAAGCATCATTTTTCTCACAAGGATAAGGAAAGGAAATCAGTTTAACCAAAATTCCCAGATAAGCACTGACCTGTTGAACAAAAATTAAGTGCGTATTTCAATACGTTCCTGCCCATGGCAGTGGGGTTGGACCTAGATGATCTTTAAGGTCCCTTCCAACCCAAGCCATTCTATGATTCTAATATTAAAGAAAAAAAGAGAAAATAGAGGGGGAGAAAGATGGGAGGGGAGAAAACTGGAAGAGCTGCTTTGCATATGAGCATATTGATATAGTTAGAGGGGATACCATAAAAGAAACCATGGATGAGTGTAAGCAGTATTGCCTGGGACAGGCATCTGGCCTAGTAAGTAATTTTAAGATTAATACTGAAGTAGTTATTTGGCTCAAGAAGAGCAAGGACAGAGTAGGGCTACATCCTTGTTCTGAGATCCTTTGTATAGCGGGTGAGTCTTTACCCAAAGTCTTTATGTGACAGCTAAAGAAGAAAAGAATGTAGAATATATTATGAATGCCAGTTTTGTTTTACTTAGGTGCATGAGGGAACACATAAACAGTTAAAGTGGCTGACATTTTAGGAGATGGAGAACACAACTAGAAGAGAAACTTCTCAAATTTGACTCCAACCAGTAGGAAGAAATGGGTTGAGTATGTTCAGGTGGGAAAGCAACATGAGTGAAGAGGAATGATAGCAAAGTAAAAATGTTGGGGGGGTGTGTGTGTGTGGGTGTGTGTGTATGCAGATATACAGGACATGGAAACCGAGTCAAGGAGCTACAGACAAATAGGGAAGTGTACTAGAGGTACCCATGGACAAAATGAGAAAAGCTAACCCAAAAAGTAAGAAGAAACTAGCAAGATACAAGGAATCATCATATGGAAGTGTTCAGGAGAAAACTAAAGAGTCAATCCACTTCTTCATAGAATGGGAGAGCACATGATAGACACCAATATTTTTGAAATTTACTATTGACTGTCTAGCAGCTGTCTTTATGGAAAAGGTCAGTTGTGTGGAAGACAGCTGACACAATGTGATGAGACCACAGATGACAGCATTATACGAGGAAGGTTAGAAAACATTCACATCTTTTGAGGTAATCTTGACTTGATGAATTTCATGTTAGGACATGTAAAAAGTTGGTGGCTAACATCTTTGAGCTATTAGTAGCCATATTTGAGAGCACATGTGAGACAGACCTGTAGATTAGTGTTAGAATCTATTTTTGAAGAGGTGAAAGTAGATGAGGTAGGAAATGTTAGACGTTCAGTTCTCAAACACTGAAGCAAAGTAGTCATTACATTTAAGCATCTAGAAGAACAAAAGGAAGAAAATAACAGCTAGTGTTGGTATTTACTATTTTCTCTAGCAAGCTGAATGATAAACTTTAGGGAATGTTCATTAAATATGAAGACAGCATTTTGCTAAGAGAGACTGTCACTAACTTGCAGAACAGGTTGAAATCTCAGAATTTATCTGGGCGAGTTGTGGTTGCAGTATAGGAAATGGATAGTTCAGTTTGATATATGGAGATTACTGTAGCTAGACAATCCAAAGGAGGACAGGGAACAACTTGCTTGGAGCAGCTATTTAAAAAAAGATCTGGGTTTGTTGTGGATCACAGCCTGCACTTGGAAAAATAATGTGGTTGTGAAAAAGGTTAGTGACATAATGAATACATAAACTAAACTATTGTGTCAGCAAGACGAATCATATAACCTTTCTACTTATCACATAGCCTTTCTACTAACCTTACTACTCTAAAATTCTTTGGCCTCAGATTGGGCTGTTTCTAATTATGGGCCCCATGGTCCAGGAAAGATATGAACCTAAGTCCAGAAGAGAGTACTTAAAATGACTGTAGACAAAGAAAACATGACCTCTGAAGAAAGATTAACAGAATTTGAGCTGAGTCAAAAGCTGGAGGAGTAACATGAGTCTTTAAAAGGCTCTCACAAAGAGGAAACACTCATCTATTGCATAAATGAGCAGAGAATAGAATTACTTGCACTGGAACCAGTGCTGTCAAACAAAGGTAACTGGGTGTCTGTCAGGAATGTCGCTACCGTAAGTCATCCTGACTCAAGGCAGGCTTGTGACATTAGGTAACTTAGAGATTCCTTCCACTCTGTTCAATTCAGCAACGACTATACTCTGATCCCTAACATAAAACTTTTGGCAGTTGTGACCACTGAATCTGATTCCAAATGATAGTTTCCAGCTTGCTTTTTCTCTTTTCAATTCATAAATAGATCTTAAGTTTTGCTAGAGAGATATACAGGACAGGTAAGGGTGGCTGGGAGAAGAATGATGACAGCCTTGTGCTTGAACCTGCTGCTTTCCACTTCTGCATTTACTGGCAATTTGTGACTTTGGTCTCTTAAAGTAATTATGCACATAGATGTTTTGATGACAAAAGCCTGAAATACTTTATATTGTGATTTCGCTCTCTAGATCAAAGCTAATTTGGGAAGAATATGCTTGTACATACACATGCAACTCATCAAATTCATAAGTATACTGTATTTTGTCTTTCTTTTTGATCACATCACTGCAGATGACTTGTAGTTTGACTCTTTTGAAGTTTGCTTTAGGGTGAAGTTTGCCAGAACAGTTCTGTTAAGAAGTGCAGAGATGAATATTTTAATTTTAATTAGAACTTGATGGAGGATGTAGGATCCACTGTCTGCAGTGGAGCTAAAAATTGGGAAGAAGGATGCAAGCCATTAAAGAAAACCTGACCAAACCGAAACAAACAGGTGAAGTTTCAAAACCAGCTGTTCAGGAAAAAAAAAGGGAGAAAAATACTGTAGGAATACTGGGAGATGAGAATATAATTCACATTTCTGATTAAAACTTCTGAAACACTAGTCCCTCCCAAGCTTCCATTGGATCCTTACCTGTTTCACTCTCTCTCTTTGTCTCTTTTTTCCTGAACCTTATTTGCTGCTTTATTTCTATAACATTGACCATTGGCTATAAGTGCATTTTCATTTAGCTAGAATTCTGAAACTATGAAAGCAAAGTTGAGGAACTTCACTGAGACTAGGAGCCGTAAATACTTAAAATGATAGCTTGATACCTTACAAAAATTTAAAGGCGTGCTGTGATTTTAAATTCCTTATAGAAAGCTAGTGTTAAATTGTGGCTACAATGTGTATTGATTTTTAGGCTTTAATTTAGAAATACCTTCTTATTATTAGGGCAGGAGACATCATTACTGTCTGACTTGCCGTACTCATCATTTGGAATGATGTCACATTTTTACTGTTTTTAAAGAGCTTCAGATGTGAGATCTTTTTAATGGCATAAATATGTGCTTTTTCTTTGAGTTTCTTGTTGATCCTTATTATTATTAAGAAAAGTGCCACAAAACACTGAGGCATAAGATTGTCATCTGTTGCTTTACTTCACAGCTCAGTAGAGCGAGCAAATATTCTGCACTTCTGCAGTTTTTAGGGCTTGTTAGTTGAAATGGTCAGCACTGTATTTGCTACCACATTTGCTTTACCAACAGAGTAGAAAGAAAATTGCTCTTTGCTTTGAAATCCACCATATAATAAATAGCCACAGCAAAGGATTACCAGGGCTCCGCTACTAGTTATCTACCACAGTGTCCAATTTCTTACCAAATTAGCAGTTGACAGTTGTTATTTCTCTCATGTGGGTATCACAATACATAGGTTAATTGAAAGTGCCTGAGGCATTCCTGTATACCCACAGTATCGCCAATTATTTTGTATTTTTTACAGCATGAAGTGGAATACTTTAATATTTTCAGCATGAAAGTTAGCAGGCCTCATAAGTGTTTCTTAGGAGGCCTACCCATCATGAGAGAGCTGCGTGGATGGCAGCACAGGCTGGCTTGTAATGAGACCAGGGAAGTCAGAGCAAGTTTGTAAAGATGCATTTTCATCACTTTGTCCTATCCTACGCCTGTTGGGCAGAGGGCATTTTCAGGAAGTATCACACGTTGAGTTCCTGACTACTTTGTCCTCGGCACCTCTGCTCTGCTTCTGATTAGAGCCAGCATGAGTGTAGCAGTGACTTTTACTGATCTGGAGACCTTTCTGTTCTGAGCTGCACAGGGCTGGCAGGGAGCGCTAGCTTTGAATAGGCTGGTGTGTCTAGACGGCAAAGTACCATGCGGGCGTACAGCTGTGGTATTGAAAGCAGTGTAGCTGTGCCTCAAGCAGCTGCTAATTAGTCTGTACTCTGTACCGCACTGACACGGCCAGGCAGCTTCCCGTACCTGGGCTGGCTCCCATAGCCTTGCACAGTGTTGTAATTATGTGGTGTAGACTTCCCTAATTTGTTTTGCAGAAGCCACCAAACAGTTATCAGACAGGTAATGATTTGGGCTGCTGTTGACCTGGGATGTATTTGACCTGATATATGTGAGTTAACAAGTTCCGTATCCCATTTCCAGAGGTTTTGTGTTCTTTGATGTATGGTGCAATAGTTACTATGAATCGAATTGATAATCAATACAGTGTCTGAGCCTTTTATTTAAAGTGGCAAACTTTTGAGACTTGTAGGATTTAATGCTCTTGACTGGCTCAGTCTTTCAGGGTAACTGTTTCTTCTGCATTTGTAATAACTAGCAGATCAGCTTATTAACTTCAATAAGAGGAGCAGCATATTTCCATTGCAATGAATACCTCGGGAATGAATTCTGTTTTAGTGGGAAATGTTCCAATCTGTCTGTGCTTTTATTTTGCTCACTGTATGAGTCCTTCCATATATTTTACTGTATTTGCACTTATTTGCAGAATCATATAACAGAGCCATATATGGGTATGGGGGCTTTTCTGTTCCTAAGCCTCTGCTAGTCCATATGCACTTGTCCATGAATGTGTGCACACAGACAGAGCCCTCTGACTCTCTAGCTGTGTGCAATAAGATCAGTAAAATCTTGATGGGTTGTTCTATTAAAGCACTTACTTTCTTTGTGATGTAATACAATTTATTCATCCAACAAATCTTTGATACTCCAGTTTGTTGGCACCACAGGCCGGTGTTAAAATGTCACACAGATTAAAAAATTACTATTTTCTAACTTTTCCAGGCTTGACTTCTAGAAAAGTTGGTTTCTCTTGGCCTTATTTCATTGAGAAGAGTTGCAGTACTTGTGGACATGTCAGTACTAGAAATCAAGGATGCCGAGTCCTTATTACTGTCAGATACATCTTGTCTGTTGCTGCATATTAAGTTTCTGCAACAGCTCCATTAGTTATGGGACAACCCTTAGCTGGCCACTTACAAGCTCTACACCATTCTGAACAATAGATTGAATAATGTAATAACTGTAGAGTAACTACCTAATTAACTTCAGTGTTAAGTATATCAATATGATGTTCTCAGATGCTGCCAGAAAGTAGCAGTGATCCATATAATGCGCTAAACAGAACTGAGCCTTCTCCCCAGAAGTGACTGGCTCCCTGCTTCCCACCTGCCTCCACCACCTTGCATCTCCCGTCCCAAAATAAAGAAGTCGTCACTGAAGAGCTGTGTCTCTGCTAGTAGTATCACCACTGTCAGTTTCATTTCTGGTAGTCCTCAGCACCTGTTTTAAGCTGCTTGGTGAGTTAGCCTGATAAAATGAAGTCTAACTTCATCTGCATATAGAAGTAGACGTGTATCTACCTAGCACGTTTATAATTTGTAGCAAGCAGACAGTAGGGAGTTGGCCTGATCCTGGGATGACATCTGCTAAGAGAAGAGGAGTAACTGGTTGGTGTTAAAGGTGAATGTGACACATGTGTTGTAGACAGGGAAAGACTCTTGAAAACTGTTTTATAGACAAAGCATATCCCTGTTTGTTTGCAAGCATATGTCCATAATCGTTCCATTCCAACTATGGTTCTGGATACCATGCTGCAATTGTAAAGATGGGATTTGTGTGGCAAGATGAACTGCATTTGAGCTGTCCACCGAGGCATTTTTCACGGTCAGTAGAGAGAAAAGGTATTTTTTTATCAAGAAAATCTTAGGACCTGCTCTGTGACATGCTTCATCTTGCTATTAGAGAGGACATGAAAACATGCCTGATGCTCATCATTTGACTTATGAAGGCAACATCTCAGGAGGTAGCTTGTGTCTGGATGTCTGCACCATACATGTCTACAGGCAAGAAAGATTAAGTCCTGAGTTACTGATCATTAAGCATGTCTAAATAGTATGTCATCTCCTAATGCCTGAAAGTTCATCTGGTCCCATCCGGTCACATTATAATCTGATTTCCGTTATTTACTCCCTGACCTCTCAGCCGCACTGCAATACTGCAGTTAGTCTTAGAAACACAATGTCTTATGTATTAGAAAGTTTAAATGGTTCAAATTATTGTAGTCCATCTCATCAGCAACGTGCAGTGCCACAAAGGTGTTAGACCTTGTTAATCTTTACACTGGCTTTCAGTGGAGTATTGAATCAGACTGTTGCTCTTAATAGCCAAGATGATAATGGGTTTGGACTGCCTAAAATTCCTCAAAATCTGAGCTGGGGGTTACTGCTGGCCTGTTGAATAATTCTGCAAGAAAGATAAAGTGGAAAGATAATGAGGGCAAATTCCTGTTGATATTTAGACTGACAGTAGAATAAATTTCTACTATTAGTAGAAATTATTTCATTATTAGTAATGATCTCTCTGCTTTACCTGAAGCAGAAAGTATACTACATTGCCCATATTGTTTCCAGGATGTTGGGATGCATGTGATATATAAAAAAACAAAACAAAAAAACCCTGTAATAAAGCATTATGTGTACCATTGTCTTGTCATGCACGGTATTTTAAAAATACAGTAGCATCACAGAAAAAAGGTTTAAGAATTATTTCAGGTTCTTTATGTATAGGTTTCAATTAATGATTTCAGAAGCTCTGTTTATTTTGTTCTGTATGGAAAAAGAAATTATTTATCAGGTCCTATTGCTACATCATGTATAAGAAGCAATGTTTTATGCAGAAGACTCAGAGGAAAAAAAAAAAATCTGTTCAGTGGAATTTGAGTTTAGGGATAAAGTGTAAAGGAAATAAACATCCATGCAACGTGGTAGGCTCAGGAGACAGCCATGTTGCCATTGCTTACTTTATGTAGATCATCAGTTCCTTCCTTAAATATTGCCAGGTGTTTTGCTATATAAGATGAAGAATGTTGACATGTTTTCAGGTGTCCACCTTCCTCTGTCTTCTGCAGAAGGACTCCAGCCAAATACCAGACTGTGCCTGACTAAAAGTTAAATGAGTTGACCTCCCCCATGTGGATTCTACTGTTTTGAGGAGTTGCTTTATATGACAGTCGTGCAGCTCAGTGGTATCCACCTTGCACTTCTGTTTATTAGCCAATCCAGAAGACAAAGCACTGATTGGAGGTAGCAAAGGTGTTCAGGAGTTTTTTGAGATTGGGACACTGTGGAGTGTTTGCTCACTGTTCAGTGATACTAGTTGACAAAGTTACCACCACTCATCTGTTTCTCATTTCTCCCTCAGCTGAGACACGAAGCATCAGCAAGAGCTCCCATTTCATTTTATTATGAAAAAAACCCAGATTATTTGAAGACATCTTTTTACCTGGGTTTGACATTACCCTATAAAAGAAACTTCACTTCTCTTTCCTTTGCCTAGAGGCATGAGCAAAGTGGCTTGTATCGGTCTGCAAAATACCATTTTAACTTCTTAGTCTTCTGTATGATGACTGGCCAATGATTTTGTTGGCTGTTAAATGGTCTGTATCTCACTCAGGCTTGGAAACTAGTCCATACCAAGAAATCCATGGATAGTCACTTGGCATGGATTTTGCAAGGGAGAGATACAGACAGAGAGAAGGGTTTTTTCATGTTGATAGGTAGGATTTGAAACATGTATTTGCTCATAGTTGATCTCAGGTAATGTGACAGTAAAACTGGATGAAATGGAGCTGCAGTAGACTTAATTGATGGCAAATGCCTAGAATAATAACTTGACATACACAAAGAAAACTTTACCTGTGTCGAATCAATATAGATATGGTGGGCCATTTTCATCCTATAAGTCTCTCTGCATGTAACACTGTATGGAAAAAGACAATAGTCTGTAGCTGAAGTCTTTGCCATGAAAAAAAAAAAACAACAAAAAAACCCAACAAACAACTGCACTTCTCATATGATCACATTTTTTTCTTGTATCAGACTAACATATTTTCCTGTATAATTATCAGAAGGGGGAAAACAAGTACATTCTCTTTAACATTGGTAGATTTTAATTTTTTTTTGCTTTACTGCCTTTTTAAGGGAGCACTTAGTTAAATATTCTTGGCAGAACCTCAAAAGATTTGGAATTCTGGAGGGAAGGACTTAATTAAGATAGCGTTGTACTGTACCTGCTGTAAGAGGGGCTTTCTTTGTGGAGGACGCAGAAGCCTTCGATGCATGTTCTCTACATAGCACAAACAGGTACTTGCTTGGGTGCTACTGAAGCGGTATGACTCTTCTCGGAAGAAATACCTGGGAACATAAATGCGTTAGTTTGCTCTGCAAGCTGGGTGTGCTCTGGAAGCTAGGAAGGTAGATGGAGCTATGGTGCCATCAGATTGAACACTAGCCTTCTTTTCTAGAATTGCATTTGCTTTTCAAATTAAAGTATTTCCTACTGATTCATGGTATCACAAGTCCAAAACTGTGACTGAGTGCAGTTGAGGACTGTATGACAGAAACAAGGTGTTTTGTCTGATAAACAGTTGCTGTAGTTTTCTTGTTTTGTTTCATATTGGGAGTAGGAGGGAAATAGCTTTATTTTGGGGTGCTGGTTGTCTTTTGCTTTGTAGCACTAAGAAACTCTTTAATTTAAAAGGATAGATTTTCATAAGACTATGGCCTTTGTCTGATATCTGTTAAACAGCTGTCAGCCTTACAGCTACCTGTTCTTCCACACAAAATCTTTTTTTGCTGTATAGGTCACATTGTTAAGTCAGATACTGACACTTATTTTTGCCTTTTCAAGAAAATTAATTCTTTGACAGTTGTCACAAATACACTATCAATCAGTTCTCTTGAACTCAGTCAAAGTACTCTGGTGTTAGCAGCAGGCAGAATACTGTGAATCATGATACATTAATGAGGACAAAAGTAGCAACTTACCCTTTTCAGCAGTCCATTAGCACTCTTGACTGATTAGCTCAAAAAACAACCATAGTTCCAGGGAAATGAGTCACCAACAAGTCAGGCCAGACCCTGAGTCATCACTGTACCCTCCAGTCCATGGGGCTCACTAGGAGCTGCTGCCCTTGGGAGGGTGTAGCTGGCCAGCTGGTGGAAGTGATCCTTCCCTTCCCTTCCCTCCAGGAATCCTAAATCATCCTGTGACGTGCTTATGTGCTTTACTCCTGTGCCAAGCAGGAGTAAATCAGGTGGAGGGGCCACCAAGGCTAAGTGGAGAGAGACTGAGGAGCTGTTTTGCCAATTATTAGGCCTATAATAAAAGACACAGCCAGCATAGAGATGAACCAATAACCAAATTGTATTGGACACAAAAGGGTCAGTACATGGGTGAGCGCTGGGGGTACAAACAAGTCAGTCAGATTATACATAATTGACATCAATCCCACTGACCCCAACAACAACACCACACAACCAACAATGGGTGGAATAAATGGTGAAATGTGGTTTCCCATAGAAAAAACAGGAGACAACCAAGTCAACCAGCCAAATATATAAGACCAAGGAGGCCACATCCTAAATCTCTACACAGCCCACGTTTACAAAAGCCAGACCTGACTGGAGCCCAGCTCCAGGGAGTCAGGAGATCCTTCCCCAACAGGAAAATCTGCAGAACGCATCCACCTGACACAGACACACCCACCTTCCTACAACTAGTCCCAGCCTTTATCCCCTAAGTGGGACACCTGTCCTTTGTTTACTTAACGTGGGACACCTGGGGTCATTTACCCAATGGCTCTGTCTGCAAGGCCGGCAGCACCCTGGAGGGAAGCTTAAAGGTAACTCACCCTCCCTTTGTGAAGGGCTGTGGGAATCACCCCTATGTCAACCTTAATTTGGGGTTTGGGGTTGAAACCCCAGCATTTCAGGAGCTGTGATTTCTTTACTCTCTTCCGACTACCTGAAAAGGGATTGCAGGGAAGGCAGAGCCAAGTTTCTCTCAAAGATGAATATTGTAAGGTCCAGAGGCAATCAGTAGAGCGAGAGAGTCAGATTAAATAGAATTTTTTTTTTACAGAATGGTGCCCAGAGAGGCTGTGGCACATCTATCCTGGGGATGGAAAACTCACTGGAATCAACAACCTGAATTAATCTAACATTGATGTGAGCCCTGCGTTGAGCAGGCACTTGGACTAGATGACCTCAGGAGGTCCTTTTCAACCTAAGTTATTCATGATTCAAAAAATTACATGTTTAAGTGGATTTTCAGTCAGAGTTTAGTAACTTCATAGATAATCCAAACTGAAATTTACCCATAATGTTTTAATTGTACGTGTTGCTTAAAGCACTCTGGGTGTTCTAATCTTGATGGCTTCTTCCTTAGATTTGGAGATCAAGATTTTTCTTTGTCTTCATGGAAAATAAAAACTGAATTTGCAGGCAGTGAGACAGTAGAAGTGTGAATGGTGCAGGTTTGAACTTTGGCTGTGACCAAATGCTGTGATGTTTGTTCCCTTGGGAGCACAGTGTTAATCTGTGGCAGTGATGTACCAGCTTCTCTTCTAGTCTCTGTCATCATACATGATAATGCCAAATTTGTAGCTAGCCCTGTGGGCCTTTGTGGCTGCATGGTTGTTTTCAGTGATGGTGGTGTTCTTTCTGAAAGACTGATATGGTAAGGGAATAGCTCTGTGTCTCTCCAGCGTTGTGTACAATAACACAGATGATAAAATGTGTTAGACAAATGTTTCTTAATCTCTGTGAAACTGGGAAGAATAACTCTTTAATTTATTCTAGTTTCTTGTACCACAGGTGCCATTACGTATTCCTAGCCTTTTTTCTCATGGACCCCTGCTGTTGTTCCTTGTGACAAAAATTGCAAACCACATTTAATAATAATAAGTAGTAGTGTACTACTTTTGGGGTTCTTTTTTCTTTTTTGTTACTCGTTTCCCTAACAAGTAGTATTTAAAAGCACTGCTTGAGTAATCTAGACATTTGAAGACATATTGCTTGCAAGAAAGACAACACTATCAAGGGTTTTTCCTTTCAGGAGGTTGGTAGTCTTGCTGCTACCAAGTTTCCCCTTTACTTTTCTCTCAGGGACTTCATTCTTTTACTCCTGATATTTCTTAAAGTGAGTGTTGAGGTTTTGTTTTTCCTGTCATTAGGCTGGTCTACCTCAAGGAAAAGTTCAGACACTTCCAGGGAGAGGATCAAAGAGGTCAATTATAAATGAAAGGTAGGGGAAGGAGGGATATTTTCCTGTCTTGATCATTTTCATGGATGAAGTCTGCAGAAGCAGAACAGTCTGGTGCTTGTAATATTTGGGGATTAGCTCTGTGTTTTCTGAGCTCATTATGGAAAGGAGCCAGCGGGAATGCTGGAGAAGTGAACAGGCTGCCCACATGTTTAGAACAGGATGGGAAATTGCTTCAGGTTCCTATTTCCCAATCCCTGCCCAAGAAAAGGAGGGAAGGGAGGAGGTTTCTTCTTTTCTTTTGGAGGGGGAGGAAAGAAAGAAATGGAAAATGAGAGAGAGATAGGAAGAATCTGTGTTTTTCCTCCTCCTTGAGGGACTAGTGCTAGACAGAGAATTTGAGGAAGAAAAATGCTATGTTTGTATTTTCAAATACTTGAATTGCGACTGTGCTGTTGGCCTCAGAAACTTGTGAGGAAGTCCAAAAGAAACAGTCTTCCTCTCCAAAGAGGTTTAGCTTGCATCATGTAGGCTCCTTTGCTTGTAGAGTTATTTAGTGATGTAATAAAAAAAAATGTGGAAGTGGTGTCTTTCAAATCTTGCTCTTAAACAACCTCAGGCCTAGACAAAAGAAATGAAAGACTTCTTATAGCCCATATTTGTCCCTGTGTAGATGGAAGTAAAAAACATTCAGCTTTATCTTGGTTTGATTTGTAAACTCTAGATAAATTCTCTTTTCCCCCCTCAAACCAGAGAGGGAGGAAAAATGTTGACTTTGGAAAGTATGACCTCTCCTCACAGGAGAGGTACTAATGTGCGGCTGGCTGCTATGGAATCTTTTCTGATTTTTGTTGTTTTCTTCTCCCCCCCCCCCAGCACAAGGCAGTTCATTGGGAAAACATTAGAACAGTCTTTAGAAGATTACTGCAGTGGCAGCTCTGCTGTGCTCACCTACCTACTGCAGCCTTTCCTGTGGGTCTGATGCGGGAAAATAAAATGCTGTGTATCTTCATCATGGAGAGATTTTCCTACCTTTAAGAATTTCCATGTTTATCCAGGAAATTCATAATTATTAGGAGTCAAGACTTTTTGCATCTTTTACACAGTCTTGTCATTGCCCCACGTAAGGAAATAATTCTGGTTGGCCTCTCCTGAGCAAATTAGCAGCTTTTTTTATGTTGTAGAATTTACTGCAATTTACATTAAAATGTGCAAGCTGATCATGGTGACCCAGGTGTGACTTCTGTGCCATCACTCTGCCCATGACAGTAGTCAAAAGAAACTGCTTAATTTATTTTTACTACTTCAAGCTGTCCAAAGCAGAGTAGAAAGAAAGATGGATCTAATATTGTAGCAAAAGGTAAGATATTCATTCACCCTTTCCATTTGCTGCTTCTTGATGGAATTTGGCCCAGGTGAGGGTGTGGAGGGACAAGCAGGACAGATTTATGCCCATTCTCTCCACTGCCTTTCCTTACCTTTCAAGCACAGGCACAGGGGCTTCTGCCCTGGTTTCAGCCGTGACAGAGGAGTTGGAGGCAGCAATGAGGACCAAGCGGTTCTCTTGGCCAGCCTTTCCTCAACTCCAGAGCAGACCTTCCTCCCTCTCCTCATGGTAATTTTTCTCTGTTCCCCATGAAGAGCCACAGCTCAGATGAGGTGAGTGGCCTTCCTCCTCATGGTTGTTAGCTCACTGGGGGATGCATCAAAGAAGCCACCAAAGGACCTTCTGAAATCAGGAAAAGGTGCTGCCTGTTCCCCAGGCTCCTCATGTGGAGCTCTCTGTCCTTTGTCCAGCTCTAGTGTTGCTTCTCATTTCCTTATTCCACTGGGAGAAAGATGTGGGGACAAAACTGGAATTTGAACATGGGTTCCCCTTATGCATAGAAAATGAGAAAGCAATTGTGGTTTGGATTCACAAGTGCTCCTTAGTCAGATGTTTCTGATTACAGCGTGATCATATGTGTGGTTGTTACTGCAGTAACCATGTTTCATATGTCCCCTTCTGGTCCAAAAAGCAATTATTGCTCTCGTTGTGACACGTCTTTCATGTATGTGTTTTCTGACTTTTAAATTCAACCTCTTTATTTATTGATACTAGTTAAATTTTGTCCACCCCTGAGTTTTTCAGACCTGCCAGCTTTGGTACACCTGAACACAATGGTTCTAGCACCCTCTGCATCAGAGGAACTATGACTGTGCAGTAGAGTAGTTGTGTCTGTGGTATCAAGGGGGAGCTGTGTGCTCAGCAGCTCAGGAGGGGTGCTGGCATGTGACCAGAGGAACTGGTAGGCTAGAGCCAGCACTGGTGGGTAGCCAAGTCTCTTCTGCTGAGAAAGAGATTGACTCGATCTGGAGAACGGTTGTTTCTATATTTAAAGTCTTGAGTGAATTTAGCTATTTTGTTTGGGATTGAGGAGAGTGAGGTAATTAATTAATTTTAAAAGGCAGCTTAATTTTTTGATAGAATTTAAGTTTTTATGCATAGGTAATTCTAGGCACTGGGGCATATGTAGCCAAAGATCTGTATGTTTTTGAAGAAACCAAGGTTTTTTTGAAACATGCTTATAGTAAGCATATGTTTTCTGCTATATGTTTCAAAGCATTGGTATATGCAATTAGTCTTTGAAATTCAGTATAAAGTAAAAGCTGTTTTGAACTCAACTACAGGAGCTTTTTGTGTTTTTTGTTGTTGTTGTGGGTTTTTTTTTTTAAAGAAGAAAAACTGATATGGGATATAAAAATGTTAATATTTTAATAAAGTTAATTTCTTCATGTTGACTAGATCACTAGAGCTACTGTAAGCAGTAGGGCTTTTGTAAGAATTTTCATGTTTCAGTATAAAGATCCTCTTTGTAATTAGTTATTTTGATATTTTGCAGCTTTCCTTCTTGGAACTCAGAATATGTAAATATTCAGCCTTACAGACTTTAGAGGAAAAAAAAAAATTTTAAAACCTAAGTCTGTGAATGAGGAGGGAAAAGTCACTTGTCTGAGGTCTTAAAAAGCAATTGACTTTAAGACCTCTCTTGTTTTTACAGTCCCTGCAAACTCAGTTAATTGCTGCTGTACCAACTGGACTTCAAATGTTCATTCCCTCTGTCTTACCCCTGACCTGAGCACAAAATCTTCCATTAAATTAGACATCTGAGAAAGCAGCAGCCTAAAATGCAAGTGCCCATTCATCTTTAGCCAGGCTTCATGGTAGGTAACATTTCTCACTTTTCTTTCCTCCAAAATGAAGTAAATTACATAGAAGCACCAATAAATAAATAACAGTGCATGTCAAATACCCATCTGGAGGAACACTAATGAAAGCTCAAATTTGCAGATTATTAGGTTAAAAAGCAAGGTCCCAGGAAAATAGATTGTTAGCAAAGCAATATAGGTCTTAAATGAATTAAATTTAGAAACTAGGAGAGATGTTCAAACTTTTTTTTTTTTTCTTAAAGACGGCATGGGGCTACCCCAGCTTATGACTGAAGGGTTTGTTTCTTATTTCAGATAGAGACTAGTGCTTCTACTACATCAGGTAAATGGAAGCTGTCTTGCATAACGGGAAAAAAAAATAATCTGAGCCTAACATGATTTTTGATTATACTTTAACAAGACACAGTTTCTAAGCCTGTTCACACTGGATGATTTCACTTACTGCATCTTTTAAATATTCATGAAACTTGAAGCAGAAATGAAGACAGGCCTCACTTTTCTGACTGTATATCTCATAAAACTCCACTGAAAAACATTGTAAAAGGATTTATTGATCTTTCAGAAATAAGAAGGCTAAAATTAGTAGCCTACATGAGCTTAATTAGCCCATATGGCCCATTAACCCCTTCATGTTCACCTCGTGTACTAAGCCTTTAAAATAAGATACATCTCCTATGCATCTCTGCATATTTCTTTTCCTATAAGTTCTTTGATCCAGTCATTGCACAGAACAAACCTGTGCTGGGTGTAAATTTGTGCTCTGTACTGAGGGAAGTAGTATTTTCTTAGATCACATTTTTGAGGATGCTAGAAAGTGTTTAGCGACTGAGTCAGGAGATTGCAGAAGGAAAGATTTTAAGATAGGTGAGTAATGCCATAGAGTGCAGTACTAGGCAATTTGCTTAAAATCCAGATTCTTATGAGTTCCTGGTTTTATGTCTGCTTGACTCCTTATCTTATTTACTGAATGCTTGCAGAGGTCAATGGGAACTGTTTTGAATATGGAAAGTATTATATAATATGAAAAATTCTCAGAAATGTGCCTCAGTTTTCTCATACTGTACCTTTCAAGTTAGTAAATGTATTTGACCTGACAGTCTTTGTCTTAGCTCTCTCTTCCTTAAGGAAGTCTTATTCAAGTAAGTATTTCTGAAGCTTTCAGATACTGTGGTGATGAATGTTTAAAAGCTTCCAGAAAAAAAGAACAGACAGGAGAATTCCCATAGCTTGGAGTTAAGAAATTTTAGTGCTATATATACTGAAGAAAATGCAACTGCTCATTCAAAAGCATTTGCAGGCAGCACCCATTCTGTGTGCCAAATGAGATAGGGCCCTACAGTGAAATACTATGTTGCCACTTCATTAAGCTCTATGCTGTGCAATAGAAGAAAGGGTGAAGTAAAATTGGTCTTTTCAGTTAAAGATCTCCCTAAGGTTTTCATTATTCAGGTGGGCCAGTAATTCAGAAAGGTTGGATTTCTGGCTGTCTTCTGGCCATAAGGGGGTCATGTGTCCTAGCTCAAGTTTGAAATGTGCATGTGCTGTGGTGCATGGATGCCTTGGTACATGTCTCCCAAGTCTCTTGATGCATCTTACAAGTCTTTTCCCTGGTGCAGATTTCTAATCTTTGTTTATGGTCCCCAGCCTGTACTCACCGTTAGAGAGTTCACTGGCGATGTGTTCTGTGGAAGATCCCAGCCTATGCGTCCTTACTCCACCCTGTTGTCTCCCTCTCTTCCATGCTGGCTCCCTGTCTCTTTCACTCCATTGGTTCCCACAATGACCTGGCTACCTCCAGCTCCTTGCTCAGTCCCACCATGGATCTCTTAACTCTCCCACGCCCCTAGTCAGTGATACTGCAGGTTTCTTCCCAGGATCGTTCCCTGTCCCCTCCAATTCCATATGACCTTATCAGTTTGCAGTCACTTAGGGTGGATGTAGTGTGACTCTGGAGCTAAGCCACTCAGACTTTTTTCCTGGCAGTGACTCAGCTTTCACAGCAGAAGACAAGACTTTTTACCCTTCTGTTTCCTTATTTTACCAAGGAGATAAGGCTGTTTAGTCTCCTTCTCTAAATCTGTGAAGAAGGAGTTCAACAGTCTGTAAGCACAAAGCACCACTGTCAGTGGATGAAAAAACCTAGATAAAACTGGAGTTTGTGATGGTAGGCTGAGGCAAAGGCTAGGCAATTTTCCACCAGGGTGCAGGGAGTCTTTCAAGCCATTTTACTGCTGAGCATCGCTGCAGAAATCTAGCAGTTCTTTTCTTTGAAGTGTTGGCCCCTGAAAATAAACATCGTAGACTCTGAGGAAGTCAGTTCAGCCTCAGTTTGGTGTCTTCCAACGTTTGTTTTCCTCACTGGAAGATGCAGTACTGTGCGTTCCCAGCCCCACAGAACCTGTGCACACTGCCATCTGCCTCTGCTGCCATCTGCTCCCCTGAGCTTGCTGCAGCCAGAGACTGTACATCTCCTTTCTGATGGGTGAGGCATAGCAACAGGAAGATTATCTATCCTAATACCAGGGTAGAGGAGCAGGGAGAAAGGTGGAGGTTTGCTGGTTTTAGCATACTTCTATGCCTGTTCGGCACTTGCAGCATTTGAGGGCAGTCTTCCTGTGATTTGGCTGCCTTGCATGATACGTGGAAAAGGCCTTGTAGCAGAGACAGCAGGTGCTGCATATGCAAGGTGCTTTTTGTTTTTTCTTACTGGTATATCTTTTATTTTAAATTTAACAGTTCTTCCTATTTCCAGAGTATCAGCAAGATTCTTCTGACACCCAGCTATGTAACCTTGCTTGATTGCATAGCAGAGATTCTTCAAAAGATACGGGGTTTTTTGTTTGCTTTTTGTTTTTCCTCCCCTATGCATCTGAGTAGGACTTCAGAGCTGCATGAGGTCATGCACCCTTTTTCTCCAGGTCTTTATTTTTATCTTGATAAATAATATATAAATAAACATTAGAGATGTATCTAATTAGGCAATAATGTGCACCCACAATTTCTTAGGATAATCATTAGCTCTGTGTATATGTGTGATGAAGGATATAAATATATCCTTCATCAATATAATGCGAATTTCTTGAAGAATCTCTTCAAAAGCGGTGCTAGGCATTTTTTGCTGCAAGAGTTAAACATTTGAAGAGTAGAGTCCCATGCATGGTTCTCATGGGCCTATTTTTAGTTTCTCTTACGGGAAGAATGGCAAAAAAAAATAGACTAGGAGCGTGATTTTGGATTTAGTGCACATGTTTATAGGTTAGTTGACAGGAGTGTGTGCATGTGTATGTGCCACAGAACTTTAGTACTACACTTCCTGTACATTCATTAACAGGACTGCTGGCAGAGCTACTGTAGTTTCATGCTCATAATACTAATTTTAACATGCCGCTCTAAAATGCGTCATAGCTCTGAAGTGCTATTTTCAGCCTTGATTAGGAATTACTGACCTGAAAGATCTGTATTTCTCCAGTGGGAGGCTTTTTTGAATTGATAAATGTCTCTGGATTTGCCCAGAGTTCTTTGCTCCTCCATCTCTCTCCCCTTCTACCGAAGCTGCAGATGGCAGGGATGCCCAGGGTTTTGTTGCACTTATTGCAGATGGTGCATTTATAGCATGCAAGTACCAATGCTGCATCTTTTAGACGTACATAATTTCGAACAAAGAAAATTATTTAACAGAATCTTTTGCTTCTTTTGTTTTTGCTTTCACCTTCTGCTGTTCTTGCTGATTTTCTAAGTTTTGTCTGGTGTGACGGGCTGGGTCTGGAAGCCTAATGTTTCGAAAGTATAAATTGCAGTTCTCGTATGGCTGTGTGACTCCAAGACTTTGAGCTCTCAAAGCACACTACATTCTGATGTGCATGTTCAAATCATGGCTGTATAGGGATCAGGTGAAAGACAGGGACATAGAAATCTGCTGTCTTTTGACTGGGAAAAAAAAAAACCAAACAAAAAAACCCCACAAAAACATTTGAATGTTGAAAATTTTAACAAACTAGCTCTTGCAGCTATTAAATTTTCCATGGAAATATCTGGCTTATATTTTCCAAGTTACTTTCCATTGCAGCTATTTCCTTACGAAATAAAATGTCGTGACTTTCTAGCTTTAAAAAAAAAAAAAAAAAAAAAAAAAAGAAAGAAAAAGAAAAGGTGAGCATCTGAGCAAGGCTCACCTTCCTGTGGACTTCACACTTGTAGAGTTTGAAACCTTTAAAGGGATGGGGTAATACTAAAGTAAAAAGCTTCCTATCCCCCAACTCAGACAGAAAGGAAAGCAAAAGCCCAGACTTAACAAAGTGGAGCAAGAATTGAAAATGTTTCAAGAGTGCCCCCACCACTTTCAGTTTTACACCTACAGAATACATGCACTTAAAAATAAATATCTTTGAAATGTTGACACTACTGGAAGCAAACAATTAAAAGATCGAGCCTTTGTTGTTGAGACTTACTGGGATATTACATGGCAGCTTTCCTGCCTACAGTTTATGAATTTGTTGGCATGGCTCTGAATCGAGTGTGTGGGACCAGATTGTTCAGTGGTCATTTCATTGGCCATTAAATGAGTAAAATGAGTGAATTTATACCTTGCCTTCATTTTCCACCCACCTCTGTCATTCCGTTTATGGGAAAGGGAGTGAGGAGGAAAGGCTAGTATTTCCCTGCCTCCAGGATGCAGGCAGATGGGAAGAGACACACTGGTCACTCCAGTCACAGCTCCAGATGTAGTCCTTTGCCTTAGATTTCACTGTAGTGAGTGTTTCTCTCTTCTCCATGGTTCCAGCACCGTAATAACACACAGATTTGAGAACCCATTTTCCCTACAATTATTGGATTCAAAACAAAACCAAAAACACTACAGAGAACCACATAAGGGCGATAAATTCTGAGAGTGGGGTAGCAGTTTTTCTCTTAAAAAACTGACTTTGTCAGGGAATTGGCTCCATTTCTGCTCAGATGAATGCTTACACCCACTGCACTGCGTGCATGGCATACATAAAATATTCGAAATAGGTTGCAAAAACTGATGCTTGGCTTGTTAGAACTGCAGAGTTATCACAAATAATGAGGCACAGAACAAGAGTAGAGGGAATAAAATCTTTCAGCAGTCTTCATCTAAATATATGTATTTAATTTTCCCTCTTTTCCTAAGTGCAAAAATAGCAGCAAGGCCCCAGAGCCCCTTGGAACAGAAGAGCAAGTTGGAAAGCCCAGCTTTCAGCACACTGGTGAGGAGACAAAATCACAGAGCTCTGAGCATGATATGTCGTTTCCTTTCACTTCTCTCCCCTCCCCTCCACCAATCTACATTTCTTGGCTCCCTTCAGCTCTGAGGCTGTTGGGGTTGTGACGTAAATGACTCACAGCGAATGACCCCCGTGGCAAACCTGTAAAACATTATACGGCATGAATAAGAAGTCTCTTATTAGGTCTGCAGCTGGTGAGATCCAGACATATGGCAGCAAGGATGTTTTGGAAGAAAGGCACGGCTTGACAAAGAACCCAGTCTCCTGATAAAGGTTTATACTGGCACTTTCCTGTGTTTATAATACCATATGCCAGGGGCATGGCCTCTCCTTTCATCATATTGTTGTTTAACTTTTTTTTTTTTAAACCTAATCAACCCTTAGGTTGAGGCGTCTGAGAAGCAGAAACTTGATATCAATATTATTTTTTCCTTAGATTCCTCTGACTGGAGTTATCCTTTTGTAACTGCCTCAACTCAAATGTGTTTCGTATATAAAGTGAAATAAGTTTGTCAGGACCAATTGTTTCTCTTATGAGAAGGAAGTTTTATTTTTTAGAGCATTCTCAGAATAGACTCAGTATTGGGTTTTTTGGTTGTTTTTTTCCTCATGTAAATATTCAAGCTTGTTTGCTTGCTTGTTTTTGCCTATGTTAGTTTATTATTACAGGATTATACTAAAATGTGGCTGTTTTCAAGGAGGGTTGCTATTTGAGTGTGTTTTTAAAACCTCTTGCAGCCTAACAGTCTCAATAGTAAGCTTTTCCTAGATCTAGGCATCTAGTCTCTGGTTTAAGAGCTGCACGATCATGCTGTTCCCCTATCAGTTACTATGAAAACTGGTACTTTAAATTATCATCTTTGACCTCTGTTAGTCTTTCAGGCTGATTGATTAGTTAAATCCGTATTTACAGTGGTAGCTAGAGTTACTTTTGGTTAAGTATAACTGCTGGTTTGGGGTTATGTTATTTACGGGACAGTAGCACTTAGGATTTCCAGTTGGGGATCTGGCCCCATTGTTCTAGAAGCTGTATAAAACCAGATTAGAAAGATGCTTTCTTCTGCCCCGGAGAACTTGGAGTCAGACTGAGTTTTGGCTTGAGGAAAGTTTGAAATTTGAGGAAATCTTGAACTGTATCAATACCACTCAGCTCCCATATGATATGCAGAGTATAAGAGCATAGCACGTGCATTGGGAAATTCATATTCTAAAATGCAATGAGTTGCTTTTCTGGCTTTTTGAAAGTGCATTCAATGACAAAGTGTCTCTTTGGCTGCTGAAGGCTGAGCTGTTGGTGCTGCACTGAATGTGTCCTCTTAAGGCTATAAATATTCTTCAGCAGTACATAGTCATCATGGTGCAACTTCTTAGCAGTCAAGAGTTTGTTGGGCAATGCACTGTGTGATGTAAAAAGTGAAAATAAATAATTATAACTTAGGAGGGATGCTAATAAAATTAAAAAATGGCAAGAGCTAAAAAGAAGACTGGGCTTCTCTTTTCACATTTTTTCCTGACATATCAAGATAAAAATTAACCTCTTGTCTCATACCTTCTCCATATCTCAGGTTCCCTGGTTAAATCTACAGCTCTCTGAAATACACAAAATATATTTGCATTCAGAAAAATCCTTGGCAGTAAAAAAACTTTTTTTTTTTTTAATTATTATTGTATTTTAGTTTCCTTAGCTTTAGCTGTCCTGTGGTAGAAACAGCCTGCATAGTGATAAAGGACTTAATAGTTTTCAGGTTGCATTAAAACTACTTTGTTCTGTGCCTGCTGATGAGATTGCTGAGTTATTGTGGATATTATTTAAAATCCTGGTGCATCACAAGTGACATGCAGGGTGCTTTTTATCTTCATTCTCTTGAAGCGGGTGGGATAACCTATGCAAGCAATGGAGCACCCAGAGCAAGTGGCAGAACATCTGGGGTGCAGAGCATGGGTGATGCCTTACGCACCCTATGAACCAGGCAGTCAACTGTGTACAGCTGAGTCACTGTGGAATTGTTTCTTGGAATTTTTCTTAACAGAGTCATTTTTATCTAGTTGAGTTAAGGAGCCATTACTGTCTTCAAGCTAGTTTCTGTCCTGTCCGTGGCACATGCTTTCTCTTCTGGTCTCAGCCAGGATCTGACAAAAATCGTGAATTAAATCCACCCTGGTACAGCTAGTCCTGTTTGTCTGTCCTCTGAATTGAAGCTAATGCTTACTGTTGTTCCCATGTGGACTTGGGGACAATTAGAAGAAACTGTTGAAGAAGAATGAGGCAGCTAAATTGGCCAACTGATCACTGTCTCTTGCTTGCTTAATTAATTTAGGGATGGATTTTGCATCCCTTGGTAGCACTGTGGCCTTTTAAAAAACAAAACAGTGAAGACTTTTCTGTTCACTGAACAGTTAGGCATATCAACTAGACAAAAGGGTGAACTGTATGCCCTGTCCCTCCTCCTATTTTCTTGACTTCTTTGGAGCAAAAGCAAAAGGCTTATGATGGCATGGCATGGCCAGTATTATCCCTGTTGGAGCATGGAGATTTGGTTGAGCATGAGGTTTTCCCTAAGTATTATTTAGTAGTTATCTCTTTCTGCAGAGATGCCCTCCATTGTGATTAAATGCAGATTAGTATCTGTAAGATATGTATTAATTAAGTGTCAGAAGAATCTCCATGCTCTTATTAAGAGCTAAAGAGCAAATGTGTTTTCTCCCCGGAGTGTCTACATCCCTCTCCACATGCTTCATCCTCCTATCCCACTTTAATCAGAGAGGGAGTCCATGCTTTTATGTTGGACAGGTCTTTACAATGTGGCACTGGTCCGCTTGTTTGTATTAGAGCTGTTGTTGTGCCCAGCCAGGCGAATTGTGCACAGCAGCACAAAGGTAGGTTGGCACTGAGCAGAGTAGCCAGTGTATCAAAAGTGTGTGAGGTGCACAGGATGTGTTTGACTCAAATTCGGTAAATGAGAAGCATTAGAAAGGCTTTCTGCTGATATCCATAAAAGTGAAATTCGTCCTTAGTATGAAATCCTGGACCTATGACTCCCCCACATGTAGCAAAACAAAAACAGTCATCTGCTTGCCACATTCTTAGCACATTTCTGGTTTGGGTTTGTTGTTTGGTTGGGATTTTTTTTCCTTCCTTCCTTCTTCCAAGAAAGTTGACATCCTGCTTCCAAACCCCTCCTACTGCGAAATTGACTTAGATGTAGTGAAAATTAAAGGCTCCTTCAGGAATAATGCAGCTATATTCTGCTCTGTCCTGGCCGTGAAGATGAAAGGAAAGGAATCTATTTTAGACCTGGGTCCCCAAGCAGAGGTGAGTCTGCATGCAGGAGGATGTGCAGCTGGTACCGCCTTGGATGGCTGGCAAGGTGGGAATCACAAATAGGAGAACACAGAACTGTAATTCCAAAGTCACTTTGCACCAGATTGTTGCTACATGACAGGCAGTGCCAGCTAGTGAGGTGAAGTGCTTGTGCTATGGTTGAGAGTGGTTTAAGTTTGTACCTCTGGTCTAGCCTGCTTTTAGGCACGCATTAATTGGTGGTTGTATGAACTCCAAGGATATTCTCTCTTCTCCCTCTGCCTCCCATCAAGTAACATGATTGCAGCAAATTGTTGGCCTAGATACAGATTTCTCTGCTCCCCAGGTTGTAGATCAGACCCTGACCTCATTCTGTCTTTGCTTTCTGACATCTACATCCGGCGAAATTTGCTGGCTCCTTTGTCCTTATGGCTTCACTCAAATTAAGTGCTTACCATTCTGCACCTGGGGAGCTGTTTTGCTGTGCATGATCAGTGGCATAAGCATGGCTCTCAACCAGCTCAAAACAATCTTGTCTGGCTCCTGTGCACCAGGACTCCAGGATGTCTGGGATACCCTGGAGTAATCCAGACCTGAAAGAAGAGGAGGAAGGAAACCAGACTTCAGCACAGTGAGTTTTCCTAGTGCCTGAGTGCTTTCAGCCTGGTGGGGCATTAGGCTGCCCAGTGAGCCGCTGTCAGCTCATGATCATGAAACTCTCATGGCTCCCTCTCCCCTGCGCTCTCCCCTGTGTGTGTCTTGTGCCTCTTGACCTTAGAAAGACCTACTGGACTGTAAGGTCAGGAAATTTGGCCACTCTTTCTAAATTAACAGACACCCAACAATTGAATTTGCAAGGAGGACTGTGGAAGCATTTCAGAAAAGGTTTCCAAATGTAGCTTTTATTTTCCAAGCAGAAGCAGCCTGAATATTTTTAAATACACTGTGAATGAAGTTTCTTTAACACAACAGCAGAAAAACTGATTTGGGTCAGTAAATACTTTAGAGCTTGAAGCACTAGTAAGGTTTTTTCCTCTGTGGGTTGTTTTGTTTTTGTTTTTTTTTTAATTTTAATTTCAACACTGTAGTAGAATAAAACTGAAATGCTGTTGTCCCTAGATATTGAAACAGGAGCTTCTGGTGCTTTAAAAATGTCCTCTTTCTCACTCCCCAGTACCTGCATCCAAAAGAAAAACTGTAACAAGTTCAGTTTGTGAACAGATTTGAAGAAACCTGGTTATGTCAGGTTGACTGGTCATGTTTTTTCATGGAATCATAGAATTGTTTAGGTTGGAAAAGATTTTTAAGATCATTGAGTCCAACTATTAACCTAACACTTCCAAGTCCACCACTAAACCGTGTGCCTAAGTGCCACATCTGCATGTCTTATAAATACCTCCAGAAATGGTGACTCAACCACTTCCCAGGGCAGCCTGTTCCAATACTTGACAACCCTTTTGTTGAAGAAGGTTTTCATAATATCCAGGCAAAACTTCCCCTGCTGCAACTTCTTCCTCTTGTCCTATCACTTGTTGCTTGGGAGAAGAGACCAACACCCACCTCAATACAACCTCCCTTCAGGTAGTTGTAGAGGTCTCCCCTGAGTCTCCAGGCAAAACAACCCCAGTTCCCTCAGCTGGATTCATAAGACTTGTGCTCTAGACACTTCAGCAGCTTTGTTGCTCTTCTTTGGACACGCTCCAGCACTTCAGTGTCTTTCTTGTAGTGAGGGGCCCAAAACTGAACACACTATTTGAGGTGTGGCCTCACCAGTATTGAGTACAGGGGTAAGACACTTCCCTAGTGTGCTGGCCACACTATTTCTGAAACAAGCCAGGATACCGTTGGCCTTCTTGGCCACCTGGGTACACTGCTGGCTCATGTTCAGCCAGCTGTTAACCAACCCCCCAGGTCCTTTTCTGTCAGTCAGCTTTCCATCCACTCTTCCCGAAAACTGTAGCATTGTGTGGGGTTGTTGTGACCCAAGTGCAGGACCCAGTACTGAGCCTTGCTGAACCTCATACAATTGGCCTCAGCCCATCGGTCCAGTCTGTTCAGATCCCTCTGTAGAGCCTCCCTACCCTCAAGCAGATCAACACTCCCACACAACTTGGTGTTGTCTGCAAACTTACTGAGGGTGCAGTTGATCCCCTTGTCCAGATCAATGATAAAGATATTAAACAGAACTGGCTGCAATACTGAGCCCTGGGGGATACCACTTGTGACCAGCCACCAACTGGATATAGTTCAGGTGCTCCTTGTGTTCTGAGTATGAGGTATTAGTCTGTTCCACTACAAGTTGCTTCCTATTAGCCTGAAACTACCTTTTAATAAATAATCAGAAGTCTATTTCATTGAATAAAATATAAACAAAAAAAACAAAAAAAAACCAACAAAAAAACAAACCTCTTGTATTAGTATGTGAGTATATTAGAGCTATGGTACCCATGTAGTGCATTTTTAATTCATGCTCTTCAAATAAAGACTTAGCATATATTTGTGCAGCAAGACAGTAGGAATTTTCATGCTAATCTGTAATGTTGCAATAGCAGATAATTTGGGTAGTGGATAATCTACTGGGTAAATTTTCACATGCTTTCTGACCTTTTTGATGCTGCCATTGCCTAGTCTTCTCAAGCAGCAACAGAGATAATTTGGCCCTTGAGATAAAGAAGGAGAGATAAAGTTATTTTTAGAAATCGCTTGCTTTAGTTCTGGCATTTTGTTCCATTCTGACCATCCTCCTCGTAGACTGAAAGGATGAAGCTTATTTATTATGTTTTAGCATATCTACTGTGCTGCCTTTTGATATCAGGCAGAGCTGAGGTTTGCCATTCAGTGGCTTTCCTACCAACGCAGGGGCAGCCCTTTGCATTCTGGAGATCACAGATCAGCCACAAATCTTCAGTTTTAATCCTTGTATTTAATTCCTCCTCCCCTTCACAGTCCTAGTTGTTAGAAACCTCCTTTCTCTCTTAGAGGAAATTTATTTACTTTTTTTCTTTTCTCTTTTCTCTTTTCCTACAATTGAGATTCCAGAACTGAAATTGCTAAGAAAACTTGAAATGCTGTGAGAAATATTGTCACTTTGGATATAATCTGTACAACTGCATAAAATCAGCATGTGTGTCTTCTGTAAGTTACAGAAAGAGTATTTAGTATTGACATTTTCAGAATTTCTAAATGTTTTGAGCTTATTGTTACTTCTGTGTTTGGAAACTACCTGTATTTCCATCCTCCTATTTCTTGATCCTGTGTATTTTATATTGTGGAAAGTGTTGGTAGCATTATGCATATGGAGGCTGAACCCTGTGTTTCAGTCATAGGGCAAAAAAGTGTGACATTACAAGCTTGTAGTGGGGTGTTGCCTTGGAGTCTCTATTCTCTGTGACCATCTCTTCCTCGACGCTGCACTCCAGACTGCCACTGAGAAGGGCATTTTCTCTCCACCACAAATACTCTCACTTTTGTGTGTCTTCTTGGCAAGAACCGAATTTCCTCTCATCAGACTGGCTGCACAGAGGCAGCTCCTCAGTCCACCTTGAACTTTCTGACTTTCTCATTAACCAGCATGGGTGTTTTAACATGAACTGTCTTTCCCTGAAAACAAATGAAAATGCTTGTTCCAGGACTACACTGTGTATGTTGGGGGGAACAGGGCAGATGTGTGGGAAGAACAGTATTAGCTTAGGAAAAATATTTAGGATAATATACATTTTTATTTATGTTCTGTATTTAGGTATGAGAAGGAAAGTTATTTTTTTTCCTCTTTTGCAGTTCTCTCAAGCTCATAAAGCATCTGTTTCTCAGCCTTTATTGCTCTTGCCTGAACTGAGGTTGTTGGTGGCCCTGGTTGCCCTTCAAGGAGTCTTTGTCCTGATAAAGGAACCCATTGAGAGGGCCAAAGGCACACAGGCACCCAATGTTCAGTATGCAATTGCTTATCTGCTGGCAACATACTTGTGGAATATGAGTCTTGATACTAATAAAGTAGGTGAACTGCCATTATCTCTGATTTCTCTTTCTGAAAAAGGAATTACATGGAAAAATTGAAAGTGAGAGAGAAAATATTGCCCAATTCATGGAGCTCTTGTGAACTCTTTCATGCCAGAGATGCTTCACACACCTCAATCACTTGATCTTGATGAATAAATCAGAAAACTTCATGTGTTTTCTCTTGGCATTTTGTTTCTTCATCTCTTCTTCTCTTTGTTCATCTCTGCATCCACATGTGGAGCTGAAGTGGACTCAACATCTTTAAAGCTCAAGGAAGGTTCAGTTCAGGTCTGGGGCACAGCTGTTGGTTTTTCACTTTGTTCAGTCATGTTCTCTAGCTAAAGTCCTTCTAACTGAGGAAGGAGGATTGCAGGATGTTGGGGTGTTTAGCCACAGATATAGGGGGGAAACTTGCGCTGGTTTTGATCATTTGAAGTTTCCTATCTTTTCTGTTACACTTTAGTGGTTTCTTAAAAAGGAAAATTGTTGATATGTGAAGCCTGTGCTCTGTCTGATATTTAGAGGGCTGAACAGTTCGTTTTCAGAAAGATTGATAAGATCTCCTGGCAGCTGAAAATGAGAATAATTCTGTTCCCTGGTGTATGCCCTTAGCTCCCTCAGCAAATAACTTGGACAAAAATAGTTGATCAAAATAAAGTCTATGGTCTGATCCCATGAACTGAAGATATTTAGTTTCTATTCCCATTTTTGCAGTACTGTGCTGTGTAAATGCCTCAGTTTTCCATCTGTGATGGAGATAAATCAATGTGTTTTTTTCTCACAGAGGTCCTGTGTGAGTTAACAAGTTTGTATGGAAATAAGTGCTTTAGAAGCAGTTGCTACTAAGATTTTTCTGATTTGCAGCTTGTGATAGCAGGGAGGCACTCAAAGCTGTCTTAGAGACTCAGACTGACTGTTGAACCTTGTCTCCCGGAAGACCAGGCTGGTTTCCAGGTGTAAGAGGAAAAACAAAGGGGAACATCCAGGCCATGCTGAGTTGGCAAAAATGTTGTTAGCATTAAGGGATCAAGATTGTAGCTGTAATCAATACAGATCTAGAGACCTCTTTTTTCATAGTCATAGGACCAGATCTACACAGCTGCTTAGCATTTAGCAGTGCTTTTTTTTGTTTGTTTTGGTAGCTAGAAATGTAAGTACCTTTCCATCTGGACTCTCCTGATTAGGGTAAAGTGATACATACTAGTCTCTACTGAAATAACACTTCTGCTGAATCAAAATAGCATTTTTACACAAGTTGAACATAAGAAGATGAGAGAAAAATATTTGGGAAAAAGGAACTTAAATTACTGCTTCAGCAGAAAAGGAAGGGGCTGAAGACATGGTAACGAGATTAATAGAAGGGAAAGCTCTTATTTCTGAGGGAGTGCTGAACAGCTGGTCATAAGAGGAGGAAATATTGCTTTTTTGGATCAAGTTTGTTTTAGAACTATATTTCAGCAACATGCAAAGTTAAATTATGCAAGGAATAAAATTCTGGGGAGAAAAGGACCAATGGTGGAGGGGGAAGCAGTTGCTTATATAAAAGAAAGCAAATTTCAGAACTTTCTATTTTGAATAGATGAACCTTTTTGAAACACTTTTTCTTTTTTCTTTCAACCACAGAAATACTAGTTAATTTTGTTTCTGAAAGGCAAGTTAGTTAAAATTACATTTTTTCAATTGAAAATTCTTCTGCCAAAGAATATTTCAGCAGCTTTCATCTGACTCAGTTTAACTGAACCAAAACTGGGGTCCTAAGACAGGGGAGATGGAGCAGCCACATGTGTCTCAAGCCCATTCCTTTGAGGTCAGCCCTTCCAAAACAGGCTCCTTTCCCTTCTGCTCTGCTCTCTCTCGTCCTCACTCTAAAACTCCACCTGGTATATCCGTTTGCACCATGACACCCTTGAATAGTGTATATTCTCTGCATCCTTTACACCATGATAGAGACTACACCTTTTGTGGGCTCTGGTTTTGCTGTTAGCAGTACTGTGATGCTATGGAAATGTGTCTTGGGTGACCATGTGAAATTAAGTGTTGGCAAACAACGTTGCAGGGGAATGTATTTTCTGGTATCCCTCTAAGACAACATATGTAGTTTTATTACTTTAAAAATAAAATCTCAGAAACAAAGCTTTTCAAAGAGTCATACTGGTTTGAAAGACAGTATTTCAAATCATGGAAAATCCTGCAGCCATTGTGAAAAATCAGTTTTCACTTTGACTTCTAGAAATCTCTGCTGAAATTATTCCTGTTAGAGGGGATGAAGCCGACTGTTGATTCCCCCCTGTACAGCACAAGCCCAGTATTCATCTTCCTGGCTTTTGCCTGTTTATATCCAGCATTTCTGCAATCCAGATGGGGAAAAGCATATGTGACAGCGTGTGTGTGTGTGTGTGTGTGTGTGTGTGATTTGGAGCAGCAGATGGGTGCGAATGACAGACTGTTGCCTGTGTAGGCACTTACCTAGAGATTACTCAGAGTCCTGCCTCTGTGTGTTGTTGTTCTGTTCCTATGCACCATTATCAGGGCTCCTGCATCTGAAGCTTTACCTAACTTGACAGGGATCCTGTGCAGGCATCCATATTTCACTGCCTTTCAGTACTGGTGTCCATTCATGATGTGCCTTCCATCTAAGGAAGCACTGACCGTATTATAAATTGTATAGGGAGAAAACCAAGGTGGGATTGACTTTATATCCAAACTCCCTAGTAAAGAGAGATGCCACTTCAGTGTCCTTTTGCTCCCCATGTGGGCCTGTTACCCTGCATTTCTTTGCCTTTCCCTTTTCTGCTCTTGCTCTGAATGTGTTCTGCATAAAGAGAAAAGTGATGGAAATTGAAGTTCACTGAGAGAGAAGATGTCAATGTTTCTGTTGTGGTCCTGCACCTATAGCTTTTGACATTCTCACTGCAGGAGCATGCCGTTATCAGCTGACACAGAATTTTACACATTGTCCGACAGCATGACTGCAATGAAAATGATGCCATTTTCAGTGGTGGGGAAATTTATGTCCCAAATGTATTTTTGCATGCATTTCAGCTGCACTGTCACTTAAAATTATAGGACAGGAACTCTAAAATGCATGTGTAACTTGCTTCCTTGAACTGGTCCCTTTTGAGTCAGCAGGGTCACCAATGCTGTGGTCATGCATGCAAAAGTACTTGCTAGGTTGGGAATGCAGTTAGCACAAGGTTTGGTGTCTGGCTCATGGCAGTGATTTTAAATCCACAAATTCTGTAACTTCTCTACCTGTTAGTCCTGCCAGCTCTGCTGTAGGTCCTGACTGGGGTACCAAAGGGGAAGCCTCACTCTGCTAGTGCTCCAAACTCTGCTCGTTTCATAGAGACAGTGAAGCACCAAAGCTTGGTGCCTGTGGTCCCATATATTTGAGGTAGGTAATCAAACCTTAGTGCTGTCTGGCTGAAACACGTATTCTGCAGCCAGAAATTTTCATGTAAATGTCAGCGTGAAATTATCATGGTGATTTTTCTCTGACAGTTGTGTTTTTCTTTATTTTAAACCATGCGGTTACAAGGCTGAGTAGAAAAGATTCCTAGTTTGCTGCTGGATAGACATCTGAGACCCATGTGAGCACCCAGATGAGGACAGTTGGAGGAGATGCGGGAACTGAGCTGCTTGGGGAAGGAGTGGGAGAAATGTGTCATGCTGGAAGAAGATCACTGAACTGATTTAATTAGTTCTGTTTCAGAGGATTCATTTTTGCTCGGGTCACTGCTACGTTCATCTATTTGCTTTTTCCCCCCTTTTAGCAATAGACAAATGCAGGGTGATAATTAACTTGGCAGGTTGATTGAGAATGGGTGGCAGAGAGGGGAGTTTTCCTGGATAAGTGATGAAGCATTGCTGGTTGAGCTTAAAGTGAATAGTCTGAAATAGAAAGTAGTTAGTATAAAATTCCCCCAAGGGTGTGTTTAAACTGAATGTACTTTGAGTTTTGACATTGAGGTTTTTTAGTAAGCTACCAGTCTCTATGGCGTAATTTTAGGACATTTCCTAGCTGAGATCTAGCTGTTGAAATGTCAGTGAAATGTCAGTGAAATTCTGCATTGTGAAACCTCAAAAACAGGAAAATGGGTTATTAATGAAAGAAGTAGCTTGTCTGTGTGGGTGTCAGGCTGGAACAAGCTTTGGCAGAGTGATGCTCTTTTCTTTTCCAGGTCAACCCTGGAAGCTGAGGCTTCACCTGACCAGATGCAGTGCTGCTTGCGTGGTAGGAGAAGGCACTGTGGGTCAGTCTGCTCCATGCACTAGCTTGAGAGAGGCCAAATTCTCAATATCTTAAAATTTTCATTACTGAGTCTCAGCTATCCCTCAGTGGGCTACAAATAAAGCTAATGCATTTCAGGAAAATGAGCTGCTGAAACTGTAAGAAATTATGTTTCTAGCTTTCTGCATCACTGTATTTTAGCCTCACCAGGGGCTGATTCCTGTAATCCCTGTGTTTTGTGTTTCACACTAGGTGGACATTAAATTGCTATATTAAAAAAAAAAAAGTTTGTTTTTTCCTTTTCAGTAAGTGCATATTGTAGCAGAAGAGATCTGCTTTATTCAAACTACTGAATGCCGTTTTTTACAAAATTTCCAGTTTTGGGGGGCAATGGCACTGCAACTCTTACTTTTCTGACCAAGCAGTTGGGGTTTGAAGGTTTGCTCTCTCACCTTCTAACCCCTTCCTTTTTGTAAGTGGCTCTTTTCTCTCATGAGAGATTTTGAGTTGGCAGCTATGATGAAATGCCATCCTATGCACAAGCGGGAAGTGCAACAGGAGCACAATTAAGTCATGCTTGTCCCTACCCCCACCACTGTGGCTCAGTTGTCTTGCAGAG
Source organism: Athene noctua (assembly GCF_965140245.1). Taxonomy (NCBI): domain Eukaryota; kingdom Metazoa; phylum Chordata; class Aves; order Strigiformes; family Strigidae; genus Athene; species Athene noctua. The sequence goes on from NC_134039.1 coordinate 22,536,104, forward strand.
GAACCACTTCTGAAGGTTAAATGTCTGGTGAAACCTTCATGCTTACTCAGTCCTAAGGGTTTTTTTTTTCTGCTGAGACTGCCAGTAAGGATGTCAGTTTGACAGGATTTTGGTTTTGGGCTTGGGGTTTTTTTCTTGTGAGGTAGAAACTTACCCACCAAGAATTGAATTGAGAAATTCCTATTTTTGTGCAGACTGCCAGAGAGTGGTCAGCTGTTAGATTGCACTTCCTAAACTAATTGGACTAAGTTATCTTCGATATGGCCTTTCTTGTTTTGTGTTAGTATTGTGGGTCATTCACCTAAAATCAGAGCTTGACTGAAAAATTCTGTAAAAATATTCCTAGTCTTTCAGTGGATTTTTAATTGCTATGCAAAAAGGCATCCCCTGTATCTTCAAGGAACTAATTTCTTTGGAAGCAGAGACTCTTCTGTGCACTGATAACTAGCCAAAAAGAGCTTGTGTCATCTTTGAGGCTTGTGTTGCGTAATTACAGAAAGTGCAAATACCATATGTGAAACTAGAATCTCTGTAAAGATGGAGAGTAAAACAATGCACTAAAGAGAGAACGGTCTTGGTAACGTATATTGCATAACAAATTTTTTTGTAGAAGTCTTTAGACTCCTTTAAAAAATACATAATAGGCTTCAGATACCTAAACGTGCTTTCGGACTAGGCTGACTTTGCTGCAGTAGCTAGCTTGTTTATCAAACCTGTGCCAGGCTTGGTATTGTGACTGGGGTTCTTAATGCATAGTTAATGATTCCCAATGGAAAAAAAGTAAATAAGCTTTCTGACTTTTTCTAGGAACTTGATTATACCAGAAAGGACTTGACTGTGTAGCTTTGAAGTCCACGAACTTAATGTGTCTACTTTGAATAACAAGCAAGATTTAAATAGTAATTTTCTTCTTTTTAGAAATCTATTTTTGTTCTTTTCTCAGCTTGCTGTTACATTTTGGAGTCTTGATATTGCTGTGTTTCTTGTGTCATGTTTTAACCCCAACTGGTAACTAAGCACCACCCAGCCACTTGCTCACTCCTCCCTGGTGGGATGTAGGAGAGAATCAGAAGGGTAAAAGTGAGAAAACTCGTGGGTTGAGATAAAGACAGTTTAAAAAACAAAAGCCTCACATGCAAGCAAAGCAAAACAAGGACTTCCCATCGGCAGGCAGGTGTTCAGCCATCCCCAGGAAAGCAGAGCTTCATCACAGTTACTTGGGAAGACAAACATCACAACTCTGAATGCCCCCCCCCCCCTTCTTCCCCCCACTTTATATGCTGAGCATGACACCATACGGTATGGAACATCCCTTTGGTCAGGGGGGGTCAGCTGTCCCAACTGTGTCCCCTCCCAACTTCTTGTGCACCCTCAGCCTACTCACTGGTGGGGTGGAGTGAGAAAAGGCCTTGACTCTATGCAAGCACTTGCTCAGCAGTAACTAAAACATCCCTGAATTATCAACACTGTTTCCAGCACAAAGCGTAGCCTCATTCTAGCTACTTTGAAGGAAATTATCTCAGCCAAAACCAGCACACCTTGGCATCCCCATACCAAGGAACATTCTTCTGGAGGTTACTGTCTGTAAATTATGGCCATGACTAAAGTGGGAGGATATCAGAGTGTCTGTGCCCACATTTTTTATCTCACCAATATGGATATTTTTTTTCTAGGGCCTTGGTTTTCATGATCATGCTAAGAATGGGAAAGTGAGTACATAGAAAATTGCTTGTTGAATACTAGTCCACCAGATCTACATGCCTATTATTAATCCACCAGATCAGTTTATGGGGATAAGAAATCCATTTATGATCAGTTTAATTGTTTTATTCATTTATTCTGGAAATCTTTTAAATATTCAGATTAATATGAGGAAGCCTTTGCTAAAAGAAATCTGTGCCACATCTGCAAGTAGCTCTTTGTGTAGTATCCATCCTTGGGGATCACTGAAGAATAAGAGTTTCTTGTCTTTAAAAAAAAAAAAAACAAAACCAAAAACCAGCAACAACAAAAAAACAAGCAAAAAATAAATTCAGCCCTTTTCTATATTTTGCTACAGCTCTGCCTCCAAAACCCATTGTTTAAAATCCTGGTTTATGTGCAAAAGATTAATAGGGACCTGAAAAATTCCTTGATAGGACTGAAAATAATAGAAACCTGTATGGATTTATTTTATTACTGTCATCTGTTTAAGTAGTTGTGACAAAAATTTATAAAATCCGGATACAGGGTGTGGAGGATATTCCCCTGCCTTTTCTTTTTCCCACCTATGGGTTTTTTTTTTTATTTCAGACTACCTTCACACTTTCTAAACTTAAACGTCCTCATTTCAAGAGGTGACATGGAGCAAGGGGCATGACAGTTGTCCATGAACTCACTGCTGCCAGTTTGCTGTGTCATACATCTTTGTCCCTACTGCTATCGTGCAAGGGATCCAGGATCCCCGAAGAAGTCAGATTCAGTTTATTGTCTGAAAATATTCTAAAAGGTCATATGCTGCCATGAGAAAAGTCCTTAAAAATGTGGTCTTTCTCTCGCCCAGCGCCAGATATGATCTCATTCCTTTTATTCCTTTGGAGCTGAGTCCCTGGTTAAGTCCTCAGGATGGTTTCTTCGCCGTGCCTGTGGGACAGTCACTGCTGGTGCCTTTCATGTTATCCTCCTGTGCCGCAATGCCCGTTCACCTCCCATCAGCCTTACCTCACCCTATTTTCTCCCTTCCCTTCTGCGACAGTGGCTCAGTTTCACGTTCACTGTCTCAGCAGAGTATCTGCCTGATACATGTGTTTTTTCCCCTGTTTTGTGTAGTCTCTGGTGGTGCTGTGGTTCTTTGCTTGACCTGCCAGCCAGGTTAAGAGGGCTGTTAGGGATCTAGGAGGCAGCTCACTCACAGGAGCTTCCAGCTTCACCAGGGTACCAGCTTCAGAAGGCTTAATTCCATCCCTGCACAAGGCTCATCCTTCAGGGAAGCCATTCGCTGCAGCTCCTCTCCAGACCCATCATTCTACCTTGCTGCCCCTAACTCCAGTTCAAAGCAGTGCCAAGTTTTAAAGCATTTCTGCCTGTGCCTTGGTTTGAAAATCTTATCTCTGCTTCCAGCTGTTGTCCAACAGTCCACAAACCTTTGAAACTACTTATTTGATTAGGAAGCACCTGAAAGGCTCTTACACACCCCCACCCCACACCTCCCCCACTGGATTTATATGTTTAGTTAGGTTTTTTTAGGGGGTTGGGGGGTGTTTTGTTTTTTAACCAGTCTCAGAATGGGGGCTGACCTTGATGATTTGCAGGTCTCCAACACACTGGGAGCATTTAGGTGGAGAGTTTCCTTCCCACTAATTGCACAGCCAGAGGCCACGATGGGGCAAGCGTGCAACTTACATATCTGATTGAACAGCACAGCTCTGACATCTCATGCTTTAGGCTGACCCTGGGTTGGCAAGTGATTGTGGAAAAGAGATTGTTTTTCCAAATATTGGAGCACTTTGCTGTCTGTGTGTCATAGCCTACACATGCCTGTGTATGATCACACTCACCACACAGCAAGGAAGACATCTCTGACGCTTCAGTTGCCCACACAGCAAGCTGCAGCTGTGCCATTCGATGGAGAAGGTGGTCAGCACAGCCATGCAGTTGCTCCCCATTACTTTATCAGGATCTGGCAGTGCTGAATCTCAGCAGCTACAGCTCGCTTAGCTTCTTCTGCTGATGGTGTCGACACTGAAACTGTACTCCCCAAGTCAGTCGAGTTTATCTTGATTACCATGAAAATGCATGGTCTATCAAATAGAAGGTATCCTACTCAAAATAGCATGTGCAAAAAAACCCCTGTTAGTTTCTGTATGACCTGACTCCTGCATATTTGTGAAAATAAATATTTCTTCTAATATGCAATCAATAAAATAATTTGTGCTTTTTTGTTACTGAAAAAGAAGTTTATTGGGAACGTTTTGTGCTTACATGCTGGTAACAAACAGTTTCTTTTTACCAGTGGAAATATGATCCTGACTGAAGCATAGCTAATACCCATTCAGTCAGAGAATATGTATCATACTGTGCCCCATTCAGCACAAGCTGTAAGGAGGCAGTGTCAGAGAACTCAACAGTGAGACACTATTCCCCATCCTCAACATGCCCATTCAACAAAATCTCTTCCAAAGAGGGAAGATGTTATGCTCATGTTTAAACACAGACTCTGCTATTTTGGCAAGGGTTGAAACTGGGTGCCAGCCAGATTGGATGCTCCTATCTAGCTCTACTGGACATTGATTCCTATTTATATAAGCAACTCTTAAAACTGCTGGCTACCACCCAGCCAAAACTTCTCAGAATCTCATTGGTAATTAATTCGTGCCACTACTAAATGCTCTGAATCCTTGCAGGAATGGCAAAAAGGCATTTTTACAGGTTCTCAGCTGTCTGGGGGAGCTCAGGGTATCCTATTCCTGTATTGCAGCCAATTCAAAAGAGAAAATTGCATGCTAAGTGTTTGGCTCCCGATCACAGATGGGGCAGAGGAGCAATCTCTCTATCATACCTGTGCTATGCTTTATGCTCACTGTAATGGAAATGCAGTGTCCAGCCATGGTCTGTGATCTTTAAAGTCCAAGGGAAGAAGAGAGTGAGTTGAGGCAAGATCCTGAAATGTGCATTTGGACTATGTGATCCTGCTTCAGTCTCTTTGAATCTCATTTACTAGCTTTGGTGAGTTATGGCTGATTTAGCTCACCTTTGTCATCACCATCTAATTATTTTTATAACTGTAAAAGTATTGTGTATGTCTAAATGCATATTTAAATAAAATTCCGTAGTAGTAGGCTATAATCTGAATTGAATTAGCATAGTCTCTGAACTGGTTTAAAGCCTTTTATTAGACACTAGGTATAACTGTTTCATTGGTCCTCTTAAGCAGTTAACATGAAAAGATCTGCTTATTCCCTCTAATGAAACTGTGCTGAGTGTTGCATTTGCTTAAATAGAAAACCGCCGTGATTTCAAAATGCTGTTGCATTGTGCTACTGAGTACTCTCTCCCCTTCCTAAGAGTATACATGGGACTCCTCATATTCTAAATGTTGGGGTTTTTCCCACTTGTTCCCAGTTGTGGGGGTCCTTATAATAAGATTATGCCTTTTTTATTTCTGTGACTTGAATTTTTGGTTTGGATGTTTTGGTTTTTTTCAGCCATAGCATAGTTAGCAGTATTGCTGGTTCAAGGGTGCCAAAATCAAAAAACTAGGACAGAAAAGATGATTTAAGGGAAAACCAAGACCTAGCTAGAAAGGTTTGAATTGTCATTCTTTACTTTCTGTCTTTTTATTTATTTATTTAGATCTGTTATGGTATGCGTGGGTCACATTTTCCTGCAGTTCTCTAATACTAAGGAGGCTTAGAATTATGGTTTATGAATTTTAATGAAAGTTGAGATTATTATGCAGTCATATTCTGGGGCTTTAATTAAATCACCAAACAGGAGAAGAACTGCATTTAGACAAGTGAGAGCTGAAGATGCCAATTTTTAAATGCCTTTATTCTACTTTGGCATGGTTATCTCTGATGCAAACAGTCCCTTATACAGTTTCTTAGCCCTTTGCAGGTATCATTGCATTAGTGAACATCTGGTTTACATTTAAAATTTGGTTTTACAACCACAAGGCCATATTATAGTGTTTATAACAAAAGCCTGCTTTTTAGAGCACAGGCTACCACCCTACATGTTCAGAATGAGCTACCCTTGTTTCACTTCTCTCTTTCTCTCTGTGACTGTGATTTTGTTATTAGGGTGTCCTCCATTCCTGCCTCCTGTTCTATTCAGTCCTCACACACAGCTGGGCTTTGGGAAGCTGTTTTCCCTGGAGACGGGTTAGTCAATTAGTAGGGTAGAGCGAGCCAGTTGGCTTAAGAAAAGTCCATGTTTCTGTGCATTCTTGAACATGCAAGAATTGTTCTTGTTGCTGAAATCTGCCTTCATCTTTAAGAGTTAATACTGTCAAGAGCTGGGTTTCCAGCACAGTTTTAGATGAAATGTAAAGTAGATACTTTCCTTCTGAGAGAGACTGCAGGCATATAAGCCATATGGGAGTTTTGAGTTTGATTTTATCCCTCCTTTTCTGCTGCTGGTACACTCAGCTTCAGCAGCCTGGTCAGTAAAAATGATAAAGAAAAGTAATTTGATGGTGTGAGGCTGTTTAACATCACTCTAGACCAAATTGATTCATATTAATTTTTAGAGGAGGTGGTGGGATCTGGAATAAACCCTTCTGTTAGTGATAAACATAAATCCCTCTACTTCCAAATGCATTTTTGTGTCTGTATCTGTTTTCATGCATACAACAACTGAACAATTTTTTTTTTTTTTCAGATTTCAGAAGGTTGATTCAGGCTCAGTTGGATTTGTGCACACTATGTTTCTAAGTGTTTGTGGTTGTTTTTCTTTTTTTAATACTCTTTTCTTCATCTTTTGATTTCTACAAAGCTTGTGGAAATTGTGATTTCCAGGTAGCCTTATAGGTCAGGCATACTGGCTGTTTGTCCATCCAGAGAAAATCTTTCCCAGGTTCAGAAGTAATCTAGTCCAGTGTGGCTTGCTGAGCTAAAAGCTGTCTTATGGAGGCAGTCATTCCTCTGTAGGTTATTGGCCTGGGAGAAATTCTGTTACAACTGCTCTGTTCATTTGTTTTGTTTTCTGTCTTCTGTCTTAAACCTTGAGGCCCTTTTCTAAGTGTGGTATACTTCTTATTTTTTTCCTCCTTCACTGCTTTTGTTTCTGTGGACCATTGCAGATAGGCCACCATTCTAGCATGAGATGAAAACTGTTTTCTAGGTTGTGAGGGAGAAATAAATTTTTAAAGCCAAGTAAGATTTAAAGGTTATAAAAAAGGGAGGAAATGGTTGGCTTCAGAGGGTCATGAATTTTGCTAGCATGCTTGAAAACTGCCTATAATTGGCAAAGTCTCTTACTGTCCTAGAACTCTTCCTTTTCTTCCTCATGCTCACCATTTTACCAGGTGATAACCACAGGGTTAACTCAGAGCATCCTGGCATAGTAGGTGACATACAAAGAGACAAAAATTACACTGAAATTCTTTTACTCTAGGGGGAGTGGATCTATCAGCAAAAATACAAACAAGGCTGATTCCACAAAGGCACGTTTGTAGACAAATTAGATGAAATGCAGATTGTGTAATTTGCTATAAGGAGTTAGCAGCTTGCTAATAAAACAGTGCCAGAATAAGCAAGGGGTCAATTCACTTGTTCAAATGAGTTTATGACTGGTTGCTTCATTGGTGAGTTTGACCTCTCTTCCATAAGTGATTTTGGTAGTTAGATGCTGAGAAATGAAGCAAGGATGAGTTGTTATAGGCTCCAAACTAATTTTTCACTGTACTACTGTAACACCCAGCAGGAGCACCCCAGGTTTGCCAACACCTGGTAGAGGACAAGGGCTAGAGATGGGTGACCTGAGCCTAAAGGCACCTGCAAGCTGTGGAGGAGGAGGGGCAGCAGATCAAGGCCTGGCTGTGGGGCTGGGGAAACACAGTAGAGCAGTCTGGGGGCTAAAAATCTGTGTGGACATGTGAAGCACCAGGCAGTAACTGGGGAGCAGGGTGGGAAAACTGTGCCTGAAGAAGAATGAGTGTTCAAGAGGACTTGAGCTGGCCTTGAGAATTGGTGGTGCTCACAAGTAACCACCCCTGCCACACATCAGTCTGATTTCCTGGGACTGGCTGGACTGGGAGCATCCCTATGCTTGGTATACCTCTTCTAATGGGACTGGTAGCTCCAAGCTTGATTCTTAACTGCATTGCTTATTTTTGGTGGCAATAGTCAAGCAGCCCTTCGCTTTTCAGTAAACTGTGGATTCAGTGAGGATAGGAGCATGAAAAGCCTGGCAGTGGGATCTCATGCTACACTTGGTTTTGAAGGTGTGGTATGTGCTGCCAAATGACTATAGAGCCTGGAGAACCAAAGTAACTATAGCCAGGCCTGTAAAATTCGGCCTTTTTTCTTAACTGTGAAATAACAGGCATATTTTATGTGCCAATTTTACTGGTAGGAAGTTGTAGGTAAAGATATCCTTTATCATGCTGGGAATTACAGGTGGTCAGACTCATGCTAAATTAATTTTTCTTTAGCCAAGTAAATTAAGAAAGCAGGCACCACTTTCCCACAAGGCATAGGGGCTGAGGAGTTAAAACTGAAGGGCTTTTCTTGATCCAGAGTGGCAGGAGCCAGGGAGGAAGCACAGGTATGTGGGTTTTGGCAGAGGTTCTGTGAAGTACATAACCTTTGGTAGATGCATCTCTTGGTAGCTTTTCATGCCGGTTATTTACTGTGAGACCAGCTTTCATAAACATCAAAGCTTGGTTTCATACAGTAATGTGCAAACATAAGAGTATGGAGAAACAAACAAAGAAACCTGGCACAGCCAGTGTTTCCACCAACAGTACGTGGAAAAAGGAAATAATTACAGTAAAACAAGGGAGTCAGTCGTGAGGCTGTATCAGGTAAAAAAATGGTGTGACATTTCTGATCTTTGATGCCTATCTGCATGTGCGGTTTGTCTCCAGTTATGAGGGTAGGTAATTATAAGTTATAATTTAAAGAAATGAAGGAGCCCTTGGAGAAGGAAAGCATAATTTGGAATAGTTGATGGAGAAGATAAAGATTTCATATGAGATGTATGTGGCTTTCTTCATTTTTTGAAGTAGTTTTAATCTCCTGTCCTGGGATGAGTGTTTCAAAAGCATGTTCTGCAATAAGCATAGGTTGTAAATCTTGTTGCCTACCTCTGACCTGGGAGAAGACATTTTCTTTGGGAAAGAATGGTGGAGAAAAAAAGAGCAAGAAAATGTTCATGACTGTAAGTCATTACATGGCACGTTAACCCTCCTATCTTTCATTTACGTATTTTTATATTTGCATTAAGCTATGCTCATATGAGTAAGAAAAAGCATTACACAGAAGAGATCCTTGAGTAGCTATTAAAAAAAGCCAGCTCCCAGTCTGGAACACATGCTGGCCAAGCAGTCAGAGGCAGGATTAGCAGCAGCAGCTACTTCACCAGATCTGTGCCTGGGCACTCCCTGGTGCTTTCCAGGATTTTTTAGGCAGGTGTGAGGATAGCTTTATTGTCAACAGTTCACATTTGCCCATGATCTTTGGATATATAAAGTAGTAATAAAGCCTGCTGGTTATTCTCGTCTTTTTTTGTCCTCCAACATGACATACATGGAAGGAGCTGCTGTGTGCAAATTATATGTTGCTTAAAGAAAGAGAGTGAGTGCCTGTGTTAGCATGCAGTTATGAAGTACAGTAGAAAAAAGATGGGACAAGACAAATTATTTTTTCTGGAGTCCATCTGTGCCTTCAATGTCTGACCACATTTCTCACAGCACAATCTCCTGTAGGGTTGCACAGAGGATTTGAGAGCTGAATTTGGGCTATAATTAATGCTTGCCCTCTCTTCAACTTGTGGATCTGTATACCATCACAAATCTTATTTTCCACAAGAACCCATCAGCTCTGAACTCTCTTTGTCTTTGTTTTCCTCTGCAATGTAATGACCACAACCTGTTTTCCTTTAGAGGGTGTACCTTTACTTTTTTATTATAATGAGAACAATTTGGTGGTGAGACAGAAGTAAAGCTGTCACTAACTTTCATGCCTGGGAGTCCCCATCCCGGGAAGTGTTTAAGAGTCGGGTCCACATAGCACTTAGGAATCTGGTGTAGCTGAGAACTGTCAATGTTAGGTTAATGGTTGGACTAGATGATCTTCAAGGTCTTTTCCAACCTAGATGGTTCTGTGATTCTGTGATTGCTATTTAATCAAACGTCCTCTGGCCTTCAGCTTTATTTTGACAGATCAGTATTAAACATTTGGCTAAAGCTGAATCTATGGCAGTGGGAATTGCATTGACATGAGCGGTGTTGTGATGCTAGGTGAGTTTTGGCTCTGAATGTAAAGGTACAAAGTTATAGTAACAACTCCCAAGTCTTCTCACCCTCATTACAAAGCTAAAAACTGTGTGAAATAAATCATAAAAGCAAACCTGTTTTCCAAAGAAAATGTATAATGGATATAAAAGCATGAATGTTTCAATTAAAGCTAATGAGTGTAATTTCTCGCTTACCTGTGCTTTTCTTTGTTTTTCAGCTTGTGGGGCATTCCGAATGGGAACACAAACGAGGACCCAGAGGCTCACAGGTCAGTTGCTCAATATTTTGTGTTTGGTTTTGACTTTTTGTAAGTTTGAGGTATTCAAACAAGTTTTCTATCTGAGATTGTCAAAGTTGTTAATTTTGTTAATATTTACAGAATTGAATCAATGAAAAAAAGCATAAAACCATGACAGCTTCCATTAATATAATTTTTGAGCTGTAATCCAAACAGTTAATCCAGACAGAGTTGAGTCACACAACAGAGAGTTTCTTTCAGTAGCAGAAAGGTAGATTAGATGTACTGAGAAAACATTTCTTATTCAGCTGTTTCCATCAGGAATGCAATTTCAAACAATGTATGTATGTTTTGTGGGGTTTTTTTGTAAACCTGACAAACTTGTAAAACTTGGATGGCCTTCTCACCTTGTTCAATAATAAAGGAATTAGTGGTGTTAGAACTGTGTGAGAAGGTATAGGAAAGCCATGTGTAGCTACTGGTTTGCTCATGACACATCATTGAAAGGAAGTTATGCTGGCAGTGATAATGGCATCATGCTGATACATTTTTACATTACTTATAGAATTACAGTTGCTGCAAAGGAGACATTGCTACCAATATTGATGTTCAGGAATTTTCTTGCTTGGGTAGTCTTTCCCATCTGGTGCTGAAATTATATGAATACATTATTAGGGCTCCAGTATTATGGAATTGCTTTTCCTTCAAGTGAAGGACTTGTATATGAATGTGAACATCTATGTCTAAATCTATGATAAACAGGCTCTGCTTGCTGTGGAGCTACATGTTTGCAACTTAGTTCCTAGACTCACCTTCATAATGCCCCTTGCAAAAATCACTAGAGTACCTATTTTTATAATGAGAAAATATCATAACCAGGAAGCTGCTACTTATTTTAATAGACAAGATTTACTATTTTTAATGAAAAATTAATTTACTAAGTTTTGCTTTTTTGCTCTTATTGTTGCAGAAATCTACTTCTTTTTTTTTTTTTCCTGAAATTTTCTAAGCTTCTGTCTTGCATCTCATTTCAAAACCATCTTAAAATTTGCAGGAAATTCAGTCATTAGCAGTTTAAGATGGGTTGCAGATCTTATTTTTTCAAGTGACAGTCTATAATTTCAAAAAGCTTAAAAAAACAGAAAGTAAGCTAGTTTTCAGTGGAAACGGAAGAATTTCAGAAATCAGGGAAATCCTATCCAGGGATGTGAGACCTGTTCAGTATGTAAGCTCTCCTGCCTCATCTGATGTGCTAGTTGATCACGTCATGTTCCTCTGGTCCAAGGAGTGGTAGGTAAACTGGCCTCCTCTAAACTACTGTTGAGGAAGGCAGTCACTTGAAATACCCTTAACTTGATTTAGACCTCAAACTTTTCTAGCATTATTGCAAATCTTCATCTAATTTTTGCATGCATATGAAAATATGGGTAGTCTTTTGTATGCTCTGAACCATGCCCTACAGTCTGAACGCTTTGCCTTATGGCAGCCAAATATTGAGAGACTGTGGACTGGTGTGCATATGAAGTCTGCACTAGTATTGCATTAGAGATGGAGGCCTAAGTCCTGCCGAAGTCCTTATGCCTGATACATCCTGTTAGCTGTGTGCCTCCATGCTTGAAGGATTTTTTGTTGTAGGCTAGACATTTTTTAGGGTTTATAGCTTATAGTAACAGTATTCTTATAGTAATAAGAAACGCTCTTGAAAGGGATTTAGGTGGCAGGTAAGTGGTGTCAATCTGGTCCAAACATTTTAAATTAAAAGGTAAGATGGATCAAGTTGGCTATCAAAAATGCATCTTGCTGCAGGAAATTGGACTTGGGCTGTTTAATAGATCCCTTTTGAGTTTTCTGAAAAAGTGTACTCAGGATTAAATAGTTGCCAAAGAATTTTTTAATTATTTGTTCTCATGAGGGTATGGTTTCTTCCAAGGAGGCTTCCAGAGAAATTAATATATTGCCTGGTTTCTCTATTTCGCTCCTTCCTGAGAATAAGGAAGGCTTGCATGGCATGGCCTAATTTCAGAGGAAAAGGTCTCATGGTCATAAACTCAGTTGCTGCAAATGCCCGTCTGCTCGGAGTGTAGGTAAAACCATTTGTTGGGTACTGTTAAGGAAGATTGTACTTGGGCAAGAGGAGATAAGTGGTTACTAAACATATGGTGAAGTTCTCTGGGTTTCAGTAGAGGCTGCGAAGAAGATAATTGTAAGGTAACTCTATATAAATTCTAAAATTTTCTCTCCTTCTGAGAATGGTTTTGTTCCTTCCTTGTGTGATGTTTTAGATACTCCATCACCATTTTGTATTTTAAAAACAAAGGGGTGAGGAGAAGGTCAGTGGACTTCTCTGCAGGTCAGTCTGCAGTCGTTTGAACCTTTCTTGAAGGATTTTTTTGAATTATTAAAAACATTATTCTAGAAAACTATGTACCATATTTTCATGCAGAAGACTCCTGCCGATTACTTTTTTTTCTTAGGCAGAATGTATTTTATTTTTGCTTATTTTGTTAAAAAAAAAAAAAAATATTTCACCCCCAAAAGTGCATTGCTTCAAAACAGGGTAAAATCTGTGTATGTAGGGTTTCCTTGACAGAGAAGTGGGGTGTCTTCTTCTAAATATATTTAAAAAGAAGTGCATAGTTTTAATCAATTTCATCCTGTAAGTACTCTTTTATTTCATTCATGTGATGTATAGATGTTCTGCAAAGCATCTAGAAAGCTAGTTGTTAAAAATCTTGGAAGAACCTTGTAAAACTAACAATCAGTGTGTAACACAGAAATGTTAAAGAATCTTGAATAGGTGGGAAAAGAAAATGACCCAAGCTCTCTGATTACCATATGGTATCCTAGTGCCCAGTCTCAAGAAATGAGGAAGAAAAGTTTCATCATGGGGAAGAAAATAAGCCTTAATTATTCCACTGTAGCCTCAGACTCTTTTGCATGGCCCTGAAAACTGTCTGTGGTAGGAATAGTGTTAAACCTAACTTCATTAGTTCATTGAAAGGTTAGGAGAAATATAAGAGGTTCCAATTTTTGCCTGTAATATAAAAGACCCATTTTATCCTTTTTTGATTCAGTTGCATTGTTGCCAATTTGTGTCCTTAATAAATGTACCCTTTGTTAAACAAGATCTTGCTTAAAAATTAGTGAGTAATCTGTTAGGTATGTTATGTTTCTCCATCAAGTCTAACACATCAGGTGTTTAAAGATAGACTGGCAATTGGCTGCAGGATCTGCCTCAGAGTTGCTTATGGTGATCCCTAGGTCTGTGGGGCTTTCGTCCAGCAGAGAGCTAGGACTTGGGAGGAGAGGTCTCTCCTGGGCAGTGGTAGCCTGCACTGCTCAGGCAAGAAGTGAGAGGGAAGGAAGAGGTTTAGGTTTACGTTATTGGGAGCCAATTTAGTAGTCTTTCAATGTTCTTTTAAGTCTTAGGGAGTAAAGTGAAGAAAGTGGAAAGATAGATCTTAGGAAGCCACCTGCATGTGTGAATGTTAGCAATGTCACCCGTGAGAAAAGTAAGTGGAACCACTGGTTTACCATAATATAAAACTAAAATCCACATATAAACTCATAAAATTATCCTACCGAGACTCATCAAACAAAACTAATTCTATTAAGATTTTTTTAAGAATTAGTAGGTTTTCTATGGTATGTGTTGAAACATGAGAGGAAACTACTACAGTGCATGTCATACTTCTTAATGACTTAAAGGAAAATGTGTTCCTTTTCTGCGTGTGGGAACTGAATGCTAAGTGATGTACTTCCTGGTAGTGATGGATGTCAAATGAAATACACTGAGGCTTATGGAAACTCCCGTTTGCAGAAGTTTTTCTCCTGACACGCATCTGCCATTCAATAGAATGTAAATGGGACAAATAAAAAGCATCTTTACAATATTTTACTTGCTCCTGACTTCTACAACCAACACTGCAGTCACATTTTTGTAGATTACACATACATATATATATATGTATATGTATGTGTGTATGTCATAGGGCTCCTTTTCTTTTAGAATAGTTATACTATTAAAGGTGCTGTAATTAGGGTGAATTATAGGTTGCCTTACAAAGAGCAATGAGTTCCTGGCTACCTACTACTGCTGCTTTTTTTTTCTTCTTTTTTTTGATCTCTTCCTGCTATAAATGCTTCATGCAGAGAACTTACTCTCTGGATTTGAAATCAGACAGCAAGTATAAAGTGAATTTCATTATGTTTCATGCTTAATTTTTAAAATTAATACAGATTAGGATTTAGGCACAAAACTTCAAAATCGAGTTCCAAGTTAAAGAAATTCCCAAATGTTTAGATTAAAGAAGTTCCTAAATGTTTAGGAATGTTTAACCCACCTAAAGAAATATCTCTCAAATATACACATGCAGTCTGTAAAACCACATCATCTCACTCATGTGAGGGGAAAAGATGCATACCCATTTCTAATACCAGTACATGCTACAAGAAAATGTGACTAGCAGAATTCATCCTTGGTATATTATCTATCTGCAGAAAAAATATGCAAACTGTATTTTAATTATTCTACTAAAACTTAATACTTGATACATCTAAGATATTTTAGGAGTGTCCCACAGCACATTTTGTGCACACGTTTTTACAAGGGACCTTGAATGTGTGGGAGTTATTTGTTACTCTGTCATCGAGACTTGTTTGGCTTGCTGAAGATGTAGGCGTAGCCCCAGGAGTCAGTGGAATTGAGCGATCATTCCTCCAACATTATAAAAGTATGATAATGGGGAGAGAAGCACAGAGGTCCAGTGTTTTTAATTCTCTTTAAATATAAAAGCTCTCGATTGTATATCTGAGGTGCTGCATTTTAGCCCTCCAGTTCCTAAGCAACAGCTATTTTCAGATTGAGTGCGTCTGGTGTTGTCTACCTACTTCATGCTTTTGCGAGGTAATTCGTCAGTGAAAGCTAGGCTTTTCACTATCTTGCCTGTTTCCCTTTGTCGTGGCACTATAAGGAGACGGATGCTTTAGAGAAACAGGAGAAGCTTGGGTGCAACCGGTCTCAACCTTGCAGCTTGCAAAAACTTGTGTACATCGGAGAGCTCTGTCATCTACAGCAATGAAGCACAGGAGTCAGAAATAAGGTTCAGGACACTGGTTTGGGAAAAACCTTTCTCTAAAGTGTGGACAAACCTCTAGAGCAGATTAAAAATCATGAGCCGAAAATCTCTTTACTTGCTGAAGCGTAGATGGGAGTCGATTCCCGCTACTGACCAGGTACTGTCCTCTGGTGAATCTGTTGTGTCTCTGTCTTTCCTTGCAATGACACTCTAAAGAGATTTACAGTAATTTAACAGTGGCGGTTGGGGTTCTCTGCATACAGTGAGAACCCTCTGATCATTACTTGTCGTTTCCATGATGAATAGTGCAAAATGTTTGTAAAGTCAATTTTGCAAGAGCATGTGCTTGTGGAGGTGCCATGACAGCCCACTAATACAGACTAAGTAACTGACAGAATCTCCCTGTCTCAAAAATGAGACTTTTCTAAAGGTTTTGGAGTATTTTAAGATGAGTGGCTAAGAAAAAGGGTAGTCTACTGCTTATGGGTTCCTCAGTGCATGTTTTTGTTGCATTTCATATCTGACATGTATGTATGCATGTATGTATGTTTGAAGTCACTGATTACAAGTAGATGTAATAATACATTGGCAGCTTTTTCAGCATCATCTTGGTTGATGCATCATTACAATGATGAGAATAAAGTAGATGTAAATGCTATAGAACAGATGTAACTTAAAAATTATGGGGTGCTGTTTGGTGCAAGGATCATCACCATAAGTAGGACTAAGGTGTGATGAATGGGAGTATGATTAGTACATTTCTTGCTTCTTGCTCCAGGCAGTCCAGGGTTCTGTGAAATTGTTTTCAATATCTTACTTGGGATGTAAAGACACTAAAAGAAATGATTCTAGAAATAAAATTGAAAGGATAGTGGAGGTGGTAGCTTAGTACATGTTCCAACTCGGTTTTCTGTTTATAAAGCAGTTGATTGTGAAGAGGTGCCTTTATCCATGGGAAAGGGGTGATTTAGGAGAAAATTCTTTAACAGAAAGAATGATGGACTACAGAAATACTTCCCCTTTGAGAAGGATCCTCCTGTATCCTTTTCATTGGGAAGGGGAAGGGAAGGGCAGATTGCATGCTATATTTTATTAGAGTTGTAGATTTTTAAAGTCAGATTGGACCACTGTGAACATCTAGAGATCTCACACATATTACTATTCAAAAAAAATACCATGCTGTCACATCCTGTCACATCAGGCTTATGTTTTCTGGTTAAAAAAGAATATGTCTTTTAAATATATCTAGACTTAATAATAATCCACCATATTCTCTGATAATTTTTTTTCTATTTTCTAGATGTTCTTTCATTACATAATGCCATCTCATTTGACTTTTTCTAATTTAAATCTCCCACCATATCAATTTGCTACACCTTTGAATGCCAAATTTAAAAAGCCCTCTTTCAGAATTCTTTTTTTCCTGAACAAATACTTAGATTATTCTCCTACTTTGGCTTGCTATCATTTAAACTATCTGAAATACTAAATTTCAAAGGCATTGGATTCTCTGCTAATTCATACTAAAAAATTCACATTAAAAAAGAAGGCATTGTTGATGAATGCAATTTCATTGTACTGAAATTGAATTTAATCGATCCAGTTCAATCTGAAAATCTTAAATCTCCTGGTAAAAGAGGGGTAAAGAAATTCTCTGTTATGAAGTCAGTCATTTGTCATCTTGTTTCTGTTAAGAAGATGTATGGAGACTAGTGTTGTTTCAAAGGAAAGCTGTATTTCAGCCTCTTGGCTTCCTTCTTCCTCTGACATAAATGCAGATCCTTGTTTTATTATGAACAAATACTTGACCAGTAGGGGCTCCCTGTTGTTGCATTTATATTGCTAACCACTTCACTTTTCCAGTGTGGCCTTTTCCTTTTCATCACTCTAACCCTGATGTTGTGTTACAGTATGAAGTATCTGGGAAAAAGAAGTATTCCTTACCTGGGTGTGAGGTATGCTTGACTGCACTGAGCTGTGTATCCTCTCCATCATCACCCTTCAATGCCTCTGGAGGGTTTTAAAAGAGAAAAGAAAATTTCCCTGACCCATCTACAGGATAGGAAATTTTCCTTCTCCCATCTCTTTGGAAGAAGTGAGACTTGGGAAGTGATGCACATAGGTGGACTTGACTTGAGCATAGTGTGAATCTGTAGGGATTGTTTGAAGGTAAACTAAGGGAGGGAAGATGATGTCCAGCTTCAAACACATAGATATTTCCCTGGCTGTTTGTACTGCTCCTTACTTTGGGTGGCACAGGTGGATTGGGGCACTCTGCTTGTTCTCCCCCTTTTTCAAGAGTGCCTTGTAGGAAAATGAAGAAACTGTGCAAGATGACAATCACAAAGAGGCAAATTCCTGAGCATTTTAGGTTGATCCTGTTCATAGGATCTTATAAAAAAAATAGCTCTGCCTTTTGCTGCAAATTCATTATTTAGTCCTTAAATGGATGGACTAGCTTACTATATGCTAGGCTAACCTTGAGGAAATGGTATTATATTTTGGTGGGTAAGTAGTAACATTGTATTTCTCTATTCAAAGGAGGTGAAAGATATTTATGTGAAAAAATGACAAAACCTCTCCAAACCAGTTTACTGTATTACTGCTTTTTTTTAAAAAAAAAAAGACTAAAGGAAGGAAATAGGATGGAATTCTAAAAGTGGGATTTTTGGCTTGACCTTCTTTCTATTATTTAAAATAATATAGCATATATGACTTTTAAGGACATGGGAGCTGTAAGTCCACAGTGAAGTCTAATACTCTATTTGAACATACTTTGTATCTTTTAAAAGTCATCAAGTGATTTTTATTCCTAATCTTACATACTTTACAACAAATAAATGAAACCCAGAACTCTGAGCAGGCTGAGAAGTAGGGCTAGAGAAAAACCAAGAGTAGTTACAATGGCTATAGACAATGTTGTTGGGGGTGTGTGTGTGTATAATTTTTTTTTGATCTTTTGAGTATCATTTACACAGAGACTCTACAGCACAGAAGTCTCCATGGTTTCTGGGGTCTCATATGACAAGGTGTTTTTTTTGTTGGTTGTTGACTTTTTTGTATGTGTGAAAAGGGAGGAAAGTGGGTTTGACTGAAATAGATTTTTTTGGTTTCAGTTGGTGAGAAACGGCTTACCTAGCTATACAATTTTATGTGTGGGAGAGCCTGATCCTGTGACTGTTTTGCATGGGTGAATTTAAGCAAAATGGTGATGAATTATATATTAGCCTCTATTCAACAAACTGTAGTATCTCTTAGTGCTTGAATCATGAATGTATTTATATCTCTCAATAATTTCACAAGGACCTACCTTTATAGATCTAAGGAAAGAATTTATGAATGTTTTTCTTTCTTATCCATCCAACAGTTCAGATTGCCTGAAAGTCTGTCTTGAAGTTTCAGTATAGGTTTGGGGGAAAATTTTCTGTCGCTTTTGTTTCTTGGACTGATCTTAATTTTTTATTCCTGATAGCCACAACTTGGAACGATTTCACTGAATGAATATGCATTTAAAATGCAGTGGTAACCAAATGAACCAAAGGTGATAAGCTGTTAAATATTTGCTGTAAGGATGTTGAGTATTTCCCTCTGCCTGAATTTTCCTGTAGATTTCATGAGCCATAGTCTTTGAGCCTAAGTTCTATTTTGATACCAGTCCTAAGACAGGAAAAATCTTTACACATTAACCCTTGATGTAAACTTTTAATCATTTAATTGATGACTGTGAATTTAAAAACAGTAACTAGATTTATGCAACAATATAAAAGCCAAATAGCCCAACAATTGATATACAGATTCATATAGCTATAGATCATTCAAAGAAATGTACTGTGCAGGCAAACACTTCAGTAGTATTTCTTTAGCTAGAAATGCATGCTTATAGCAGTGGTAATGCTTTCTGTACCATTAAGTCTCCCATTTAGGTTTTGATGGATTTGTGTAAATCCCACAAAGTGATGCCTCTCTTACCTGCCAGTGAAACTGTGCCTGAGGCAGTTTGCATGTATGGTGCAGTATCCTGTTCCTTACCACTGAACTGCTAGGTAGGAGAAACTCCCATAGCCTACAACCTATGCAGAATGCTAAAGAGCAAATCAACTGATCCCAGTATGACTGGAGTCATAACTCTGTGGAATTACAAATCCAAGGATTTTCCAAGAGAGAGCTTAATGTAACATTACACCATGCTGCCACCATATTTTCAGTGCGTTTATGTATGAAGTAATTCTGATGGATTAAAGCTGTTGTGAAGAAATGGAAGATGTTCACTTCATCAAGATTGGGAACTGTGTTTTCACTTTTTTCTTTTTTTTTCTTTTTTTTTTCTTTTTTCTTTTTTCATCTTTTTATTAATGGTTGACTCAGCCACAGTCCTTTTTTTGCTAGTTGCATCTTGCCTTTTGGCTCTGAATGGTCCTCGCTCATAACCCTTACGCATCCATGAGGATGGGTATATTGTATCTGATATCTTTATGAGAATGCTGGAGCTCCTGTGCTTTATTTTTCTCTCAGATGTCCATTAAATTCAGACTTTTCTTTGCTGCTGTCCAGTTGTCTCTGCATCCAGTAGCCTGACAGCAGTATGGCACTGCCAGTTTTCTTCCACTGCCAGAGCCAGCTTTGCTGGGAACTTCATGCCGAGGAAGCACAAGCATCTACAAGACAGCAGTTCTTGCATCTCAACAGCAAGTGTGAAGGCATCAGTATGGATTTTTGTATAGGGGCGGGCACAGCAAAGGCTGTTTTACAAGCAGTACAGTACCAGGGACCTCAGTGAAAACCTTCAGGGCAGCAAAGATTCTTGGTGTGTGCCTGCTTTCTGTGCAAAGGTCATGAAGCTCTTCGTAAAGAAGGTGATGAAGCAATTGCCTTGGGCAAGGAGGCCTCAGAGCAGTCAGTGTGGAACTGTGTAGGTCTGCCTGGTTCACAGATTGCCTAAGGATTAGGAAAATGTGCAGAAGAGCCAGGGTCAGCTGAAGCCAAGAAGTCCCTTTTCCTTTCAAGGGCCTGTGCCTGTGGTTGTGCCTGGTTATTTTGCACAACCTGTCTCCCAGGCAGACTATGGTGTGCTGGGAGTAGTGCAAGCCATGGCACTGCCACCACCACAACACATGGTCTCTTGAGGAGGTTTCAGTGGCAGCAGAATAATAAACACGCACAACCGTGCAGAGGCAATGCAAGCCAAGGTAGAGGTAATGCACTATTGTGTATCATTGCATTTACTTAGAAGTGTGTACCAGCAGTCAGTCAGACGGGCTACAGAACCAGCAGTGCCAGTGACCACAGGAGCTCAGCAGAAGCCCCCATCTCCCCTTGTATCTCCAGTTTATTCAGATCCATGCACCCAGGTGTCACAGCCTTTTCAGTCATAGCTTATCTCTCCCCCCACCTTTACATTAGAAAAGCCCATGGGGAATACATGCCTGAGGTGGAGTTCCTGCTGGGACATGTCACAACAGTGATCCTTGTATCTAACCCAATCCCTCTTTTTATACCTGAAAAGAGGTTTTTTAAAAAAATATATTTCCTGTTAAGCACATTTTTGTGGTTTTCCAGTTACTCGTTGTTAATAAAACCTTACATTATTCCTTCATTCATCAGACAAGTTTTCAAAGCTTTAGTGGCAGAGCAGAGATTTGTGGAGTATGGGATGTTATGAGAAAGAGACCTCATGGGAGGGTTGTGGGTTGCTTGGTGTATGGAGCTGGGGCTGGAGGAAGAGAGTTGCTTTTGCACAGCAGGAAAGGCCCAGAAAACTGAGATTAGGATTAAGAAATGATCTATAAAATATTTCTTTGCTTTCTAATGCAGCAAATGAATGATGTAATGCAGAAAGCTATCTCAAAGAAATAATCTGCCTCAGATTTGTCCTTGCTTCTCTTAGAAGTGAGGGGTTGAGCCACAAACACTAGCTGCCACTGTGGGACCATTTCTGTTTGTCCCCCAGGCTTTCTACTCTGCTGCTCTAATGAATGTACGGGGGAGGAGCAGGGTGGCAGTAAGCTTGGCACTTGAGAGAGACTACTCTTGCTTGCCCATCTACTACCACCACTGCTCAGGAGATGACCAGAGAGGTTCTGCAGATAGTCAGGATTGTCAGGATATGCATTTAAGCTGCAGAGCCAAGGTTTCCAAAGTAGAACCAGATTATTTCAAAAGGATCAGCACCAGAAATACATTTGTCATCTTGCATGGCTTCAGCCAGGCAAGAGCTGGGGCAGGGGATC
This sequence comes from Athene noctua, assembly GCF_965140245.1. Lineage (NCBI taxonomy): Eukaryota > Metazoa > Chordata > Aves > Strigiformes > Strigidae > Athene > Athene noctua. Next base: position 22,557,587 of record NC_134039.1, read on the forward strand.
TCAGTGCTGTATGTCCTTCCATGCTGGCAAATGGCAATAAAATGTGATTCACGAGAGCCTAAAGTGTGGTAGAGAAAGTGCAGTAAGTAACCTTTACTGTTAATCCTCCCAGGTTGGTAGTGCAAGTCTTGCTGCCAGTCAGGCAATCCCGTTTTGTGATATAGAACAGAGGCTTGCTGATGATACTCAAATTGTGGTTTGCGTCATTCAGTGAGCAAGTTCCAGTTCAGGAAGGTTGCAGTTTGTAGGACTGAAGCCATGCTGCAGTTCACTGCGGTTTGGAAAAGGAATCAGCACTGAAATGCAAACAGCAGTCTGAAATCCTATCATGGTGAAATGATTCCATGAAGCAGCATGTTAAGTGAATAAACAGTTAAAACACAGTGATATTTGACTTAGTATTTTGAAAAGCAGAGATATTGGAAAAAGCTGATAAGCTGTCTTTTTGGGTTTTTTTCCAAGCATTGTCTTAGACTGGAGAGTGCATATCCACTTCTGTGGTGCAGATATAGATTGATTTTAGCAATTGAATTGAGAGGACAAGATTGTGAACTGTCATCATTTGGAGCAGAGGAAGCAGATCTTTCTCTCTCTGGGGTGATCAGACTCCTGAAATGCCTCTTAATCTCCCTGCATTTCTCTCATCACTATAGTTTATCTTTCTGGTCCAGCATTTTTCATAACTTTTTAATTAGTAAGTTTTCCAATCCCTGTTTTTCATACAATGTAAGTTTACTGGCTACAGCTTGTATTTCTCAATTGCTTCTTTATAAATTTTTTGGAAGTATTTCAGAGGCTTATGGTCTTCAGGTTAAAAATCATCAATTAAGAAATTTTGTTCATGTGCATTTTTTTTAAGTTTTCTGGTTGCAAACTCTTAGGAAAAAATGCTTAGAGCATCAGTTATACTTGTTCACTGGATTTAGAGGGATTTGAAATTTACTGGCATCTGACAGTAAAGTTGCTGGTTACATTTAAGTACCCATAGAGAAGCTTGTAGACTTTCAGAAAAGTTTCATCTGATAAAATCAAGTTCTCTGCTTTAGCACAAGCTAAAACTATTTACAGGTTTTCAGATTGCAAATTCTTCAAATTGCCAAAATTTGGGCATCCATATGACAGTCTCTGAAACAAAAACTAGACTGAGAATGTCCTGAGTCCAGAGTAGTGTACCTCAAAGAGATTAATAGTTAATGATGAATAAACAGTGTCCCTTAGTCTTCTGGAAATGGCTATGCTGAATAAAATTTTCCATATACAGGGTAACTGTTGCAAGGGGAAACATCGGTGCAAATGTTTAAAATTTCACAAAAATATAAGCAACTGAAAACAGTGTCTTATGAAGGGAAGTGATCTCCAGTGTAATAATGGGCAATACAGCTTGCTTCCTTGTTATGAAAAAGACCCTCACATTAAATTTATGTAGCATTGGGGCTTTTGTGATGATAAATGACTACATTTCAGCTACTCACAACTATTAAAAGCTGAGAGTTGTGCCACAAGGTGTTCTTTTCATTTCCAATAACATCTTAAATTTCGCTCATTGCATATGTGTGTTTCAGGGATTTGTCACCTTCCCAAACAAATTGTTGAATACAATCATTATGAATTTTGGCTTCCTGTTTTCAGGAACCCAGTTATGGAATGACCTGATTAATGTACTTGATTTTTTACTGAGCAGTGTTTATACCTAGTCTTCAGCCAGGACGCTTCCACTGGTATGTTAGTAGTAGCATTGCTAGAGGATGTGGGCTGCTCTAGCCTTCCTTCCAGAGTTTCCACAATGCCTTTAGTGTCAGAAGATGTCTTCAGTAACAAGGACAAAATGACAGATTGATTTCACTCTATAATGGAAAAGTTGGTTTAAAAGCATTTTTGTTAATACTTTTTTTTTTTTTTTCCCCCCCTTTGCTTTGTGTCCATACTGGGGAAGATATGTATGCTGTAATTGCTGTTCTCTGGGATAGTTTTAAAGAATAAATAAGTGAAAGTATTTCCTATTGTTCCTTACTTACAAGAACACATGCTGAACTCTCTAGTAGCTCATTTTATGAGTTTCCCAGTGGAAAAAATCACAGCTGATCAGCTCTGTTCTCAACAGCAGATGTTCTTTTTCTGCTTGACTTTAGTAGTGAGCCATAATTTTGTTCTGTGTCTGATGGAACAGTATTTAAAATTTCAAAATGAATTATTGGAGTAGCCTCCTGAGGTTTTTGAATGAGCCAGAGCTGGAGTAAATCTTATAGTCAAGCCATAAAAAAGAAAATTTCATGTTGGGTTGGATTTTACAGATCAAAGGTTCATTGTGTAATGGGTCTGCATTGCTCAGTTTTCAATTCCTGAATAACCTTAAATGTTGCAAGAGCAGTATGAATTCTTGCAGTCCATAAAGGAAGCCTAGACATTATCAGACTTGAATCTACAATCCATAATTATTGAGTTACTGGGCTTTATGCAGGACTAAAAAAGCTACTTGTTCCAGTGAATAGACAAGCCCCTAGAGGAGAGGTAGAGACATCAGTTACGGGACTGTGAAAAAAGTAAAAAAAAAAAAAAAAAAAAGGGGGGGGCATGAAAAAATATCTTTATTAATAACCTGGATGATGAACAGAGTGCACCCTCTGCAAATTTCAAATGATACAGAACTGGGAAGAGTGGCTGCTACACCAGATCACCAGATGGTTGTGCTGCCATGTAGGGGGAGCTTGAGAGGCTGGAAAAAATAGGCCAACAGGAGTCTCTTACAAAGTCCTCCAACACTTGGGACAAATAACTGCAGGCACCAGTACAGGCTAGGAACTGACTGGCTGGAGAGCAGCTTGACAGAGAAGGATTATGGGGGTCCTGGTGGACACCAAGTTGAACATGAGGCAGCAATATGTCCTTATGACAAAGAAAACCAAACAGCCTCCTGGACTGCATTGGACAGAGCATTGCTGACAGGTTGAGGGAGGTGATCCTTCCCCTCAGCTCGGCACTGGTGAGACACATCTAAAGGGTTGGGTACAGGTCTGTGCTCCGCAGTACAGGAGAAACACAGAAATACTGGAGTGTGTCCAACAAATGAGCACAGAGGTGATGAAGGGACTGGAGCATCTGTCATATGAGGAAAGACTGAGAGAGCTGGGACTGTTCAGCCTGGGAAAGAAAAAGCTCAGGGGAGTCTTACCAGTGTCTATAAATACCTGATGGGGGAGAGTAAAGGAGATGGAGTGAGACTCTTTTCAGTGGTGCCCAGTGACTGGATAAGAGGCAATGGGTACAAACTGAAATACAGGAATTCGCATTTAAAAATAGGAAAGAAGTTGTTTACTGCCTATTATTCTTCTGGTATCTGACACACAAACAATTTGAAATGTTCTGTTGTGTACGGTTTTGAAAGTTCATATGCTGTTCTCATATACACACGCCCTCAGCTTCAGAGTAAACCCCACCCATATGGCATTTTCTGTTTTCACATCCAGAACAGGGGGACCTGAATCTTCAGAGTTAGGTGGTGGGTATTGCGGAAATCAAAAAGCATTAAGCTTTTTGTGTGTCATGTTATCACAGACCAGTTTTTATAGGTGTCTAAAAATGATAACTCTGCATATAGAGATCGTGTTGTAGGACTACTGGAGGGGTTTATGTGCTTGCTTCTTTTAAATTAACAGTTGGAGTTGAGTAAACAATCTGCAAATAATTATTTTATATTAAATTCTTCATTAAGGTGCAGAAAAAGAAGGGGGGTAGCTGACAAAAGAAGGTGCAGCGGTATTTTCTATTCCTTACAACTCTTTGCGATGTGAAAGTGATGAATAGCTGAAGTCAATGATTAGGATCTTAAAGGATCAATGTTGCCTTTGAGACAGTGCTGCCTCAGAATGGCGATTGTTGTTGGAATTTTGAGGTGGTTGAATTCTCATCACAGAAACAGCCCCTGAACAAAATCACACTGTAGATTTTTACTCATTTCTGTGCAGGTAGCAGTTGTTAAAAAGTATGATCATACATGTGGTTTCTGTATATAGCTGCCACCTCCTGTCTTGCAGAGACTTTACATTTTGAGCTATTACTAATATTAGCATTGATGGTGGGCATAACTTGATGTTGGTGGAGGAGCAACACAAGGCACAGTGTCTCCTTCATCAGAGGACACAGTGCAGATGGACAGTTATCTCAGTTGTGATATTCCCCTCAGCGTGCTTAGGCTATAGCAGAGAAGGGCATGCTTTGCACTGTATGTGTTTTAGTGAAGAGCAAGTAGAGTATGAAAGAGGAGGAAAAGTAGACGTTGAAATGGAAGTGCCTTGAGAGGAGTGTCTTGTCCTGTGCCAGACACATTTTCTGGAGCAAATTCATAATTTCTGGACATGGGCTATCCCATTGGCTTTGTGACTGCATAGACAGCACCTTCCTTTAAAGACTGTGATTCTCCTTCTCTCCCCCCCCCCACCACCACTGAGTGTTAGAGTTGGGAAGAAGAAACTGGAAAAGTTATGCAACTGGGGTGGATTCCTAAGATGCTCGAGGTCCTAGGGATGTGCTATTTTTGTTGCTGCAGGCATTTTAAAAAAAAATGTACTTCCAACATTTTGTTTTGGAATTATTGCTGGAGTTCTGAAGTCCAGGAATTTTTAGCAAGTCCTCACCATGGGAGCACAAGGAAACAAATCCAAGATACTTAATATGGCACACATAGTTCCGCTGTTGCCAAAGGGAAGTGCTCTCCTTAAATGTCAAGAGAGTGTTACAACAGCTGACTTGAGAGAAATGATCTGGTGATCCCAGTCCAGTTTTTAATGGTCAGCTGTCTTTCACTGAAAACTCTACTTCAGTCTTTCAGTGCTTGGGAGGTATTTATTTTGTAATGGATAGTAACCTGTACTCTGCTCATTTCTTCAAATCAGGCTTCTCAGAGTCCTTGTAGTAAGATAGGTGAACCTTGCTTTGTCAACATCTCTTCTGTGTGCTCTAGAGGGAACCACTTGAGGCAGCACAAAGGTGCAGCACAATTTCTGAGTCAGACTTTTCTTCTAGTGATACTTGGAAGTGAACCTCCTATTTCTCTTTAATTAGAAATTGGTGTCCGATCTCAGCTGCCTTTTCTAGGGAGATAAATAAGCAGTACTATTTTAACTAGACTGGTTCTTCCTGTCATGGCACTGGATCTCATTTGGAATATTTTTGTCTGTTTGCCTCACATTTGCCTGATCATCCTCCCAGTATCACACATCCACAGAATTGTCTAGGTTGGAAGAGACTTTGAAGATCATCCAGTCCAACCATTAACCTAACATTGACACTTCTCAACTACACCAGATCCCTAAGTGCTACGTTGATTCTACTCTTAAAGACCTCCAGGCATGGGGACTCCACCACTACCCTGGGCAGCCCATTCCAAAGCCTAACAACCCCTTCTGTAAAGAAATACTTCCTAATATCCAGTATAAACCTTCTCTGATACAGCCTGAGGCCATTACCTCTTGTCATATCACTTGTTACTTGGTGAAAGAGACTCATCCCCAGCTCTCTGCACCCTCCTTTCAGGTAGCTGTAGAGGGTGATAAGGTCTCCCCTCAGCCTCCTCTTCTCCAGACTAAACACCCCCAGTTCCCCCAGCTGCTCCCCGTACGACCTGTGCTCCAGACCCTGCACCAGCTTCGTTGCCCTTCTCTGGACACGCTCGAGTCATTCAATGTCCTTTTTGTAGTGAGGGGCCCAAAACTGAACACAGTCATCGAGGTGCGGCCTCACCAGTGCCAAGTACAGGGGTAAGATCCCTTCCCTGTCCCTGCTGGCCACGCTATTGCTGACACAAGCCAGGATGCCATTGGCCTTCTTGGCCACCTGGGCACACTGCTGGCTCATGTCCAGCCGGCTGTCAATCAACCCCCCCAGGTCCCTCTCTGACTGGCAGCTCTCCAGCCACTCCTCCCCAAGCCTGTAGCGCTGCTGGGGGTTGTTGTGGCCCAAGGGCAGCCCCCGGCATTTGGCCTTATGGAAACTCCTCCAGTTGGCCTCAGCCCATGGCTCCAGCCTGTCCAGGTCTCTCTGCAGAGCCTCCCTACCCTCGAGCAGATCAACACTCCCACCCAACTTGGTGTCATCTGCAAACTGACTGAGGGTGCACTCGATCCCTTCGTCTAGATCATCAGTAAAGATGTTAAACAGGAGTGGCCCCAAAACCGAGCCCTGGGGGACACCACTCGTGACCAGCTGCCAACCAGATTTAACTCCATTCACCACATTTCTTTGGGCCCGGCCATCCAGCCAGTTTTTCACCCAGTGAAGCGTGTGCCCATCCAAGCCACGAGCAGCAAGTTTTGCCAGGAGAATTCTGTGGGAAACGGTGTCAAAGGCCTTGCTAAAGTCAAGTTAGACAACATCCACAGTCTTTCCCTCATTCTAATAAGCAGGTTGCCCTGTCATAGAAGGAGATCAGGTTTGTCAGGCAGGACCTGCCTTTCATAAACCCATGCTGACTGGGCCTGAGCATCTGGTTGTCCCGCATGTGTTGTGTGATGGTACTCAGGATGAGCTGCTCCATCAGCTTCCTGGGCACCGAAGTCAAGCTGAGAGGCCTGTAATTTCCCAGATCATCCTTCCAACCCTTTTTGTATGTGGGCATCACACTGGCCAATTTCCAGTCTGTCAGGACCTCCCTGGTCAGCCAGGACTGCTGGTAAATGATGGAAAGCGGCTTGGCGAGCACCCCAGCCAGCTCCTTCAGCACTCTTGGGTGTATCCCATCCGGTCCCATAGACTTGTGTGTGTCTGTGTGATGCAGCAGGTCACTGACTGTCTCCTCCTGGATTGTGGGGGGGGTCGTTCTCCCAGTCTCTGTCTTCTGGCTGAGGAGGCTGGATTCCCTCAGTACAACTAGTCTTGTTGTTAAAGACTGAGGCGAAGAAGGCATTAAGAACCCTCAGCCTTTTCCTCATCACTTGTTGCCATGTTTCCTTCTGTGTATAGCAGGGGATGGAGGCTCTCCCTGGTCTTCTTTTGCTGCTCACATACTTATAGAAACATTTGTTGTTGTCCTTGATTGCTGAAGTCAGATTAATTTCTAGCTGGGCTTTAGACCTCCTGATTTCTGCCCTGCATAGCCTCACAGCCTCTCTGTAATCACTGTGAGTGGCTAGCCCCTTCTTCCAAAGGCTGTAAACTCTCCTTTTCTCCCTGAGTTGCAGCCAAAGCTCCCTGTTCAGCCAGGGTTGTCTTCTATGGTGCCAGCTTCTCTTAGAGCACCTGGGGACCACCTACTCTTGAGACATTAACACTTCCTTCTTAAAGAGCGCCCAGCCTTTCTGGACCCCTATACCCTTCAGGACTGTCTCCAAAGGGAGCCTTCAAGCCTCCAAGCAGTTGCCCAAGCAAGACAAAGTCAGCCCTTTGAAAGTCCAGGATGGCAGTTCTGCTTCCCCCTCTTGTTGCCTAAGAATAGAGACCTCTATTATTTCATGATCACTGTGCCCTAGTCGGCCTCCAACCACCACATCATCCACCAGTCCTTCTCTGTTTACAGAGAGGAGATCTAGCAGGGCACCTTCTCTGGTATGAAGCTAACTAAAATCTGTCTCACTCATATCCCCCGCTATGTTGGAGTAACACTGATGACATCAAAAGACCTTTTTGGCTGTTGCTATGAAATTGGAATTTAACTTAGTTTGGTCTATAAGTTTCTCACACTGCCATAAAATCTTTTATGCATAATGATCCTGGGCCTTTTATAAATGCAATTTTTAAGCTCAGCAATACATGATTGTTATTTTTCCAGTTATTACTTCAGGGACCCCAGCTTGACTACTTCTCCCATCCAACTGCAACACCCGCCCAGTCCTTTATGAAAAATGCTTTGTAGTACTGGCATCGCAGACACATGCTTTCAACAGGCTGGAGTGCATATCAGCTCTTACTAACTTTACTTGACCTCCACATTTGGTCATGCTCTTCTGTATGCTTAATTTACTGTATTAGGGCCTGTATCCCCCCTTTTATTTTTCTTTCAGAAAAGTTTGAATGCCTCTTAACTTTAATTTTTGACTCATTAGAAGTATAGTATAGAAACCACAGACCTATGCTTCCTCCTAGTTCCCTTCTAGATTCCTCTCAGGCCTCCTTTGTATCATCTTTGGCTTTGTGTAGGCCCCTGAATACAAGCAGAGTTGCCTTAGCTTTGCCAACCTTTTTTTCCTTTTGCAACATTTCTAATATGGAACTTTTCCCATCCACAAAATGTGGTCTGGATTCTCAGTATTTAAACCTTAATCCCTGCAATGTCCATTGCTTCAATCTTTAAAAAAATCCTCTTTTCAATTAAGGACAAAATCTTCAAATTATTTTCGTTATTCTTGTCCATTTGTTACTAATTCTAACAATCTGTACCTTTCAGGTTTTTTCCTATATCTACACTTAACTCTTTCACTGTGCCATTTGCCAGCATGATAGCCTAGTGGCTCTCTCTAAACCAGGAAAAAAAAAGATGACTCTCTCAAACTTCTTTAGAAGTTTTATTTCTGCTGATCTTTAGTATTTGTTGTTTGGTTGGGGTTTTTTTTATTCAGAACATTTTTTTATTTTTTTATTGCTATCATGTTTTATAAGCCAAATCCTATGGCCTTTATTACGCTACAACACCTGTTATCTTATGTGAGAATATCGATAATTTACAGACCAAATATTTGCTCTTATAGAACTATAACAAATTTTTTTTTTTTACTCAGGTGACAAAAAATGCCCATCTCTGCAACACAGAAACATCATAACAGATAATGTGACCATGTTTTTACTGGATTCTGGATTTATTTTGCCTTGCCACCCAGAGAACAAAATAAATTTGACATCATTATTTCAGTTTATAAAAATACATTCTTCATCTGTTTCATGTGATTTGACTTTATTTGCCTTCTTTCCATTAAAAAGTCATTAATCAGTGAATATTTTATTTTGTTATGTCACAATTCATTAATGAGGATGAACAATTTAAAAATACTGGAGGGGATGCAGTTACAAATTGGAGTAAGTGATGAAAACTGAATATCTGAGGTTAGGATTGCCACTGTGTCCAGGGGAAAGGAACAGGCTGCCCTGTATATAATGTGCTCTGAATGCCTTTGCAGTGTGTAACCTGATTTCTAAATTCCTGGTAGCTGGAAGTATTGCTCAGTGAGAATTGCCATCCAGGTGATGTCTTAATTTGTTATGTCTGTGTGAAGATATTATATTAACATCAGTCAGGATTTTTGCATATGTGCAAGAAAATGACTCATTGCCTTCTGCTTTTTGCCAGCAGCTAGAACACGGTTGGTACCAATGTATCCATATTTCTTCTGTGAACCTAGTATGCTGTGGAGTGAGAAGGGTATTGGGGGGATAGCAGCCCAGTTTGTGAGATTCTGCTGCCACCAGGACACTGGAGCACTTGCTGTGTAATCCAGTTTTCAAAATGAAACTTGGCAGAAAACTATCCTGTCCTGTGTCAGTGAATTCATCTCTTCAACTGCTGTTGCTGCAAGCAGGTTTGACTTCTGGGCTCAGTAATTGTCAGAACCTTCTTAATTATTTAATACGAATGAACGTGCTGTGAGAACTTGACGTCACCATTTGCCTCATGTTGTTCACTTCATGACTCTGTGGTTTAAGTTTTGAGGCCACATGCAAAACTCTTGCTGGTCTTCTCTGCTAGCTTTCCCGCTGCAAGAGGCAAGACTTTTTCCATGCTTCGTGTTTGATTCACTGTAGAAGAAGAGAATTGGCAGTATTTACATTTGAGTTAATGAGCAAGGACAATTCTTCCAATGCTGCCTCCTGCTAGCAAGAGGGCACCATGTAATCCTTTCATAAACCTAACCCAAGCTCTATTTTAGTTACTTCACTTTTTATTTTTCCCCCTCCTCCCAAAATTGTCCTCTAGTGGTAAAGAACAGTCTTTTCATTTCCTACCTATATTTACATCCATCCCGTTTGTTACAGTCCAACATTACTCTGTAGCATAAACCAGCCCCCTCTCTAAAGTATTTTAAAGAGCAATCACATCTCCTCTCAGCCATCAGTCTGCTACATTAGACAGGGTTTCCTTTTCTACCCTTCCCATAGATTATTATCTTCCTCCATAGAATCATAGATTCTATGTCATAGATTCTCTGTCACAGAATCATAAATTCTATGTCCAACTGTAAACCTACCACTACCAAGTCCACCACTAAACCATGTCTCAAAGTGCCATGGCCTTTTAAATACCTCCAGGGATGGTGACTCAACCACTTGCTTGGGCAGCCTGTTCCAATGCTTGACAACCCTTTCAGTGAAGGAATTTTTCCTGATATCCAATCTAAACCTCCCCTGGCGCAACTTGAGGCCATTTCCTCTCTTCCTATCCTAAAGGCTCTTTTCTGCATTTGTTGCAGTTAGGTAGAATTCAATTTTCTTCATCAACTGGATATAAATTACAGTCCACCTAGGTATCAGATTAATGGAAAGAACATAAATCAGGTATAAATCTATTTTTTTTTATCCTCTTGTAAAGCACAAGCCATTTAGTTCAACTTCAGAGCATAAAGTTATTCCTCCATGTGGTATTCCAAGAGATCTCTAATCTGTGCCCTGTTCAATGGCATAAAACTTCCATGTGTCTAGCAAGAAGGCTTTTTCTGCTTTATCTAAGTATTATATGTTCTTGTTGCGACTGTGTCACATCAGTGCCTTGTATTTTTTCTTGCATTGAGTAATGAACATGATCTTGACCATCTAAAAAGGAGAATCTTTGAATATAGTCTGATTGAAAGCTCTTGTTGCTAGTCCCCAGGAATACAGCCTTTAGCTGAGTTACTGAATTTTGTCCATTTCTATCAGTCCACCCCTCATCCAATTTTTTGTTATGATGTCCTAGTTCTCTGTTGTGTGGGAAGTGTCTTTGAGCACTCTCATCGGCACATGTTGTTTGCTGACTGCACTACTTGAGAAGTGTCACTGATAGGAAAATTACTTACGATCTTTCCTAAAACTGACCTGGCCTTTGAGAAACACAAAAATGATCTCTCTGCAGTCCACACTGACACATCCTCATAGATGATTCCCTAGACATTTTGTCACTAATTTCCTCAGCAACAACCAGACTAACAGTGTCCCATCTGATTTAGGTAACGGAAGCACCACAACTGTGAAAAAAATTAATGTGTGTGATGTCAGTGGGGAAGACGATGAGGGAACTCTGACACTGAGTCTGTCTGCTGTCTAGAGGACTGTAGCGATAGAAGTGGGTGTCATTCAACTGCATACAGGTTAAGTTATTTAGGGATTAATAATAGAAATGTACAGTCTGGACTGTCAGGTTAATTTGCCTTATGGAGTGTGTATGATGAGCAAAGAGCAAGGCAGAGGTTGAGCAAAATATGTTTGGTGAATAATTTGTGTAATGTATGAATGGTGAAGAGTGATAATGTTCTTGGACATTTTAAGAATAAGAACTCTTCAATTATGAGAGATACGTATTTATGATAATTAGCAAATAGAAAAGGGATATAAAGTTGGCAAAACTGCAAAAGAAAGTAGTGCTTGTCATGTTCACGTTTTATAATTTGTTTCTAGAGAAAAACAGATCAGGAAGAATTCTAGTAATGGAGAGCAAGAACTGAGTTTTCATGGCCTTTTTTTCCCTGAAGTTGTATTTCCTTTAGTTATATGAAAAAAAAACAGTTGAAGAAAAAGGCAGGAGGAATATTTTGTCTTGCACAAAGGGACAGAATAACAGAAACCTTCTCCAGGGCAAATAGCTGTAGGGATGGAGTAAACTGTCAGTCATCTGTCTCTGTCCCCTGGATTACCTGATGTATTGAAGCAGTTAAAGAGGAATCTACTGCTTAAATGCAATCAAGAACTGCTTTATACTGGTTTCTTTTTTTTTATTACAACTTTGGCATCAGTCATGTAATCAGGAACTTACCCTGTTTCCTTGCTAGGATGTACTTTATTTTTTCTCTCTACCGTATAAAGGGAAGGCAGGTGACTGAGAAATCAGGCACTTTCAATTCCTAACTGGTGAATGGCACAAATCATGACTGCACTGAAATAATTGTAGTGCCTTGTAACCCAAAACAAGGTGGGAACCTGCATTAGGAAGCGTTTCCCATGAAGCTGTGTGTGCTGATGTGGGAGCTGGTGATGTGAGATGCAAAGTCCTTCATTCAGCAGATGTTGTCCAAGGCATTTCTGGCAGAGAGAGGCTCAGCAAGTGAGTGACAGCACTTTATGCTTGTTACGTCAGATAATCTCATATTGTAACAGCCCATAGCATATACTTTATGTATCTACGAAAGGGTGTTAGAATCAGAGAATCATAGAATGTTGGGTTGGAAGGGACCTTAAAGATCATCTAGTTCCACCCCCCTGCCATGGGCAGGGACACCTTCCACTAGACCAGGTTGCTCAGAGCCCCATCCAACCTGCCCTTGAACACTTCCAGGGAGGTCGCATCCTAGGATCCCATCTCTTTCTCAGATATCTGGGTTGTCAGATATTATGGGACAAATCTAGCAGTTTTTCTGCTCTGCTGTCAAGCTGTAGTTTCTTCAGATTTGCAGTTTTGGGGAATAATGTTTAAATAATATATTTTCCATAGGTATGTGGAGAGATTTTGTATGTAGGCATGTGGGAGGGATGTGGGTGTATGCTGCATTTAAAAAGCCATCTTATATAATGCAAAAAATATTTTAAAACATGAGGAAATGTGTCACGTACTTGTTACAAAAATCTTATTTCTGTTGTTTATTACTTGTATCTGATATATCAGACAAATCTGCTCTGGAGAACCAATTACAGCTTTGGTGCATGTTGTGCTAGATTGTTCTGTTCCAGGACTGGCCATGGAGAAAGCAGAAGCAGCATCTGTGCAGAGCCTGTATTTTCAGCTCTTGAAATTACTTCCTGACCTTGAAACACGTTCCGCACTGCGGGATTTTAAAACAAATTCTTATTTGTTGTTTGCCCCCTGATAACCAATCCTGTGGAGAAGTGCAGATAGGTCTGCAGATCCAGGTCTTCTGGCTCTCCATCTAGTCACACACTCCTTTCTTAGGTTGAGGAGTTTTCTGAGGCATAATGATTTTTAAAAAAATTTTTTAAGTGATTAATTTTCCTTTGATTGAATCATTTTATTATCTTCTAGAAGACAAGGCAGAAAATACTAATCCTAGGAAAGAATAACTGTTTTCTTTTGGAGCACAGAGTGAGTACTGATGAAGGAGAGGAGCTAGGCAGCGCTCCTAAGGTAAAGGTAATCATTTAGTTTTTAAGCAATTACAGCTTAACCTAAATGGGTTGCTCTACAGACAGAGAATCTAATTAAACCTAATTAATCAGTAATTTATGTTTCACATCTTATATAGACCCCAATTGCCTAATCTTTTTCACTACTGTAAGTCTGCTAAGAATCATCTGGACAACAGAGGGTAGGGACTGTATGGCCAGGCCAGGTAACTACTTGACTCCATATTGAAGTCTTTCCCTTTCCACTTTGGAAGTCATACCAAGCGTTACCTCTCATCAGAACTGATAGTCATGTAAAGGAGTCTTGCCAGAATTGAAATACATTTGGTTTTTATTTTGCTCTCAGACTTAGTTGAGGGCAGCCAACAAGTTTCAGCTGTTTCAGCAGAAGGCTTCTGAGGAATGGACAGGAAGAGAGGTACCGCATTATTATTTTTATTTCTGTCAAATACTGCCAATGTATACAAACAGGTGAAATGCCTGACATTTTGTATCTATTAGACTGATATAAATAACTGATATTTCCAGCCAACAATACTTTGTTGAGACTAGAGCTTTTCTCAGCCAGTTTGGGTAATTTTTTTGGTTGCTGTGTGTTGGAGTTTGTTGACACACATAGGAGCATATACTTCCAAGAGTGCTCATTAATTGTGGATTAGCATGTATCTGTAATTATTCTCCTGATTACTTCCTTGATTTAGTGTAAAATTAATAATATACTTGGTAGCATTTGTGTAAAATACACAAATTAACAGGATCATAGGTCTTTCAGAAGTTTTACACTTCCCAGCAGGACAACTGGAAGAATACATTTCTTTTCTTTGATATAGACACATCATTAGTTGCTGCCACAGCAGATATAAATTTCCTTTGACATTTCTGATGAAATTAGATCACCTTCCCTTCTTCTGTTTTCTGATAAAATTAATACAATTACATTAACATTAAAAAGAACAAAAGGAGCATGTGACCACAGCAAAGAAGCAAAACAGATTTCAAAGCAGATACCATCTTTTGTACTGCTTAAATACTGCTGGACTCCATGTGAGCCCGGAATTCGATATAGTATAAGTCTTCGTATCTAAATTATTTTGTTAGAAATCAGAGTGAAATATTTTTAAACAGTTTTCAAAAAGAGTTTGTGATCTGACAGATGTTCTGACTGCTTAGACATCCACTGTTGTGAGATGTGTTGGGTTTTGGAGGAAGTGGTGGAGGGTGTTGGAAAGGTTTCCTGCATAGAATAGATGCAGTACAGAAAAGTCTGTTCCTCTGCCTCAATTTTGATCTCTCCCACCTCTCATTTACGTAACCTACCAACAAATGATTCTGCCTAGTCACTACTTGAGTTTTGGGTGTGGGTTTGTTGGGTTTGGGTCTTTTCTTTTGTTAAAGACTTTCAAACAGTGTAAAATTTCATGGTGGATATAACTACAGAATGTAGGGGAGAAGGAGCAGGGGAGAAGGAGCAAAGCAAATGTCTTTGAATCAAGCTGTTACACTCATAAGATTAAAGGGTTCTTCTTTAATGATTGGACTAGATGATCTTCAAGGTTTTTTCCAATCTAGATGATCCTGTGATTCTAGTGTGGCATCTTTATCTCTTTTCTAACTTAACAAATTCAACCTGTTTTGGGAAGACTATTGATTTTGGCAGTACACTGATGTGTAGGTACAAGCAAATTAGCTTTGGTATTGGGAACAGTTCAGCCTATACTGAATCAGGCAGTTATCCTCAATAACATATCAAATTTCTCAGCTCACCTGGCTTGTCTGCTTGTAATAATGGAGACATCTTTCCTGGTTAGCTTTGATATCCTTCTACATCGCTCCATAAGCATCGCAGTTAAACATCTGTGTTTCATGGCAAGTGTGAGTGGCCTTGGCTATCTGTAACTGCTAAACTGCTTACTTGCCTTTTGTGTTTTGTTTTTTTCCCCTTTGTCTCTGAGACAGTTGGAAAAAGATTACTAAAATAACAATTTTCATGTGAGGGACACACCAGTTGCAGTGGGTATAATTCAGAGAATATAGAGCAAATTTCATCTCAAAAACAAAAAACCCACCCCAACACAGATAAAACCAAAAAAGCAGGCACAGTTTGGCAGGGTAGGTGCAGAGGCCTCAAGTTCCAGAGAGACGAGGCTGTTTCTTTCATGCCACATCAAGAACAAAGTGCTTGTGTGAGCTCTTGGGCAGCTAGGGTGGCAGGGGGAGGACGGAAGGCAGCAGCAAGTCCATTCAGGTAAGTGAACCTGCTCCAGAGCCTTGAGCCCGTGGTTGTGGCATGATGGAAACTCCATCCTCATGCTGATTGACATAAACAGTTTCCCTCTTGCTTGAAATCAAAGTGTCTTGTCTTTGCGCTGTAGCAAAATAGTTCAATTCTGTACAGTGTGGAAACTCCACATCTAGTAAACACCCTGTGCAGAAAATGGCAATGGGTGGATTGCTTTTCTGCTCTCCTGTGATGCCAGTTACTGCCTCAGCACTAGCTAAATGTGCAGCTCACATCAGAGGAGTGCTGGCTACTTGAAAAGCACTCCTGACCCAACTTGTCTGCTTTGTCCTCTGCTTTCTCTTGCATGGACACGAAAAAAGTCCTCTGAATGAGTGAACTAGGTTTTATCCTGCCTCTAAACTATTACCAACACTGCCTCCATAGCCAGCTGCAGAGTGTTTATCACCAACGAAGCTGTGGGAGCAGAAAGAAAGCTGCCTTTGATTAACTAGTGTCAGATGACGTAGAAAAGATGTCAGGAAAATTATTTAAGGACCCCTTAACTGACCAGGGTTACTCAGTTTGTAGAAAACTAGGAATGGTATGATGTCATTTTGGCACTGCTCCTTTTTCTGTCATAGATGTGTTGTAACACTTTTTGGAAAGTGTCTGTGTTTTGCATGTCAATGTGCTAATCAAATTTTACGTAAATGAAGACACAAAAGTGCTTTAGTACTTTTCTCAAAAAACTCAGTTCCAGCTGCATGCACAAATATTTTTCTCATATATAAATCTTCTTTACCATAACAGAATTTGTGAAGCACAAGATAATTTTCTTCATGTTGTTTGTTTCAATTATTTCTTTCTGCATTGTTCAGAGGGGGAGAAATGCCAAAGAGTTTGTGTGCTTACATGTGGATGAGTCAGTGACTGAGTGCATGTTTTATTCATCTCCTTGTTTTCAGACTGGAGATATTGTGGCACCCAGCAGGCATGACTCAGGTGAATCTGTGCCACTGTCAAAGTACTCAGAGTATCCTTTGCCTCATCTGACTGCACTCTTCTTTGAAGTTACTGTGTAACTTGTTTTTTAAAATGTTTACACTATTTGTTGAGCTTTCGAACACACACACACCCCGCCCCACCCCCCCGCCCCCCAAAAATAAATGGCTGAAGTAGAAAGCAAACAAAACCAAGAAGGAGGTAGTGCTGATACAGGAAACACTGTGTTTCAGAGGAGCCTGGATAGGAATGGAAGAGGAAAAAGAACATCACTATCTCCCCATCTTATCTTCATGCCAGTGCAGGATTCATCTGTGTGGGTTATCCCATGCCATTCTCCAGTGAGACAGCAGTGGAAGTGAGCAGTGTAGCTGTCAGATATTTTCCACCCCCTTCTTATTTTCTTAGCTTGAATTTAAATATTTTGAAGGTTAATATGCTTAAATTCACACACTGATTTTAACAAGAAACCCGAGTTTGTGGGCTTCAGTGTAAATCAGTAGAATGCCAAATAACTGAGGTTAAATTTTTGAATGGTTGTTTATGCCAACAATTTATAAGAGTGGAGGAAATAAACCTTTTCTGAACAGCTTTCCTAGCAGAAAGTGTGACTTAACCCAACAGAAATGTGCAAAGACATAGCTTAGTGCCAAAATCGCTTTACATGAATTAGATTTATTATACACTACACAGAAAGAAATTCAAACATTCTCTTCAGCCCTCATTTTATGTTATTTTGTGTGTGTGTGTGTGTGTGTTTGCAATCTGTGAAAGATAAACTGCTTGGGAAATTAAACTTTGGAAGAACCTCCGCACCTGTGACATTTTTTGCAGTCAGACTCATGTGATCTCCTGTCATTATGAGGGCGGGTGAACTTCCTCAACCCTGACATTGCAACTCTACAATGTCACAGCTACAGTATGTCAAGCTCGCAACAAAATAAACCTCCCACCGGAAACAGTGTCTCTTTGAATTTCCCAAACTTACTCTAGTCTTGGTTTTCAAAAAACAGTATCATATCAAATACACTGAAAAGTTATTTCAAGCTACTTTTTTATGATGAAGCACTATGGTATGGCCACTGTTGTAAGTGCAGATGTATTCATTCCATTCCAAGCTTTGCCAGCACTCTATTTTATTTATGGCTTGCTCCCGTCTTTTTTTATTTTTAATGTGTTGGTAAAATTTGTCACATTGCTCCACACTAAACACTTCAACACAGTGGTAAGTTAAATTTAAAACTCTTCACAATGATATATGTGCTAGATTGTCTAGCACACCAGAGAATGTACGGGCTAACAAAAAGGCAAGTTCACAAATGTGAATTAGCTACTCTTTGTCGGAAATAGTTTTGTCTTGATAAAATTGGAAAGTTAAAGTGATAATGGTGAAGTTCAGCTACAAGTACAGACTGTTTCTACATAAGCTAATGCTGGACACGCTGACAGAGCATTTACTTGCAGTAGCCCCATTTTCACAAGATACTTGATTGTAAGCACAGTTATAGTTTGAAATCTGCATGTGGCTTCTCAATAGTTTCCCATTTATGTTGAAATCCTTTTTCTCCCGCTGTGGTGATAGTGAAAATGTAGCTAAAACAAGGTTTCAGTAACTTATCTTCTTGAGGTACACTGCCAGCAGTCAAAAGTATGTTCACAAAAGTATTGTACATACCCATGCTTAGGTTCTGAAGGCTATAGAGGTGTTAAAGGACCTTAATATGAGAACGAAATTGGGTAATACCATTATGAATTAACTCAATAATGAAGTAAACACCTGCTTTAAAAAGCTTGCTGGATTGGAACCTATGTGTTACTCATTTTTACCTCTTTGGTGTCTTTTTGGAGAGGGTAAGGTCATACTCCCTAGGTGATCCACAACTTTGCATAGCTATTATGTCAGTAGTGTAATCAAATGACCTATAATTTCTTACCAATGTTCATGCTAGTACAAAATCTTATCCAAACCCTTTGTTGTTTCTATTCTTCCCAGGATTTTAACTTTTTTTTGCACTTTTAGTCTAGTGAAAAGCTTTAGTTAGCTTGTTTGCTAATGGCTTGTAGAAATGCGAGCATAGCACTGCATTGTAAACCTTTGGTTGAATTTCTGCCTGTGATTTGTAGCAATGCCATAAAACTCTGTGAGACAGTCCTTGGATGAGGATGCATAGCCTTCAGAGGAAGCCAGTGAGGGCTCCCTGGAACCCTCTCACGCACATGATAAGCTTGGTGCTCTCTGCTTCACAAGTGGGATAAAAGGGGACCTTGTGAGCATTTTGGCTGTCAGTGCGTGAGGCCAGGATTTCCATAGTTTACCTTCCCTCGCAGGGTCTGCAATGGCTGCCTGGATTGTGTCAAGGCCACATTCTTTCCACTGCCAGAGGTGTTTATGGTGCTATCAGCTGTGAATTCGGAAACACAGAGCTCTTGGCGAGAAGTTGGCACACAAATAGGGAGAGAGGAATCTCAAATGGCATGACTGTATGGATGTCCTTGGGTTTATACCAATTTTTTGTTGAGCAATTCAGTATTAAATTCAGGATCCTGAAAATGTTTTTAAAAGCCTTTCAGTTTACCTTAACTTCAGGTAATGATTCTGAGTTTGCAAGAATCAGACTAAGGCAAGTTAAACAAGGCTTGACTCTCCACCACCTCCCATGCACAGAAACTACATAACAAATGAAAGTAAGCAACATAAAATTGGGTCTGTATTTGTATGCCATTATTGGCAGATCAACTGAATTACTAGCAATGAGGCTTCCTAACTTAGACAAGTCCTTCATGGCAGCCAGTCAGTCACCTGTCAACCCACTGTACTAGATTTATTCCGGTAATGGCTAGATTGAAACTTCCTGGCCCAGGCTGGGACCCTGTGGATTTTAGTTTGCTCAGCCCTAGTCTCCAAACTGAAATACAGAAGGATTTCCAAGCAGAGCAACTTCTCTGGGAGGGCAGCAAAAGGGCAAGGGACTTCTTGAGGCCTGAGTGTTTACTTCACGTGGGGACACCACTAGTTTTGCATAATGCAGTAGTTTGAACAGTAGGTGAATTGGCCCAAATAAAATTTCAGGTGTGGCTGGCAGAGGAAGGTATAACGTTGATTAGAGAGAGAGACGACTTGCTTAGGAAGCAGAACAGTGCAACTGCAAAACAGGAAACAGTAGTAGGAAATGCTATCTGTACAAGAATAAATATTTGTAAAAGAGAATCTGCAAGTGACACTCCTCTCGCACTACTTACTGTTGTCAAAGTGACGGGCTCCCTTTTAATAAGTTACATTTAATGTGTGCATATTACAGTGAATGTCAGTATCTGAATAATCCTCACAAACCTTGAAAATGAGCTTCATTTCAGAATCCCAAATTTTGGCTATCTATCTGAGCCTTGCATTAATTAGAATTCATTAATTAGAAGCTGAAAGTTCATTAATGTGGAGCTTCTGAGGGTCTCCCTGGGAAGTGTTACAACCGCCATTTCTTGTCTTAGCTGAGGAGCTCCAGGATTTAAAACAGCTTCGGAAGATGAAACTCATGCACTTGATATATGGATGCAGGGTGGCTAGCTTTCCTTTGAGTAAAAGATTGGAATGGATGGCGAGGCATCTTGCTGCTTTTGAAGATAACAATCCTCTGGATGACCATTTAGGTACAGGAGTTGTATTTCTCATGAGTTCATTGAAGTATTAGCCTGGGACAAGTGAAAGAAGGCATGAAAATTTCTTATTTATTGTTGAACAAGATCTACTGGAGATTGCTCTAAGCAGAATCACTGAGTGGGATTTAGTTGTGAAGTCTGAAAATTGCTTATATTTAAAACAGATGTGATGCAGACCTGAGAGATAGGAGTAGAATTTGGAAAATCTGTCTTGTCTGTAACCTTTGTAGCCTTAAGTTTATTCTCCTACAGCTTCATGTGGAGGCTTAATACCCAACAAATTATGTAATGATGGTTTTGTTGTTTATTTATTTTATGGATTCAATAAAGAAATGTTAAACAGAAAGTGATTATACCTGAAACGGTAGCAGGAAAATAGCTGTATCTCTTCTCCATCCTCTGATTCATTCCTATGTCAGGATTTACGACTAACTCAATTAAACACACACTTTCCTCATAATTGCCCATGTGCTAGCAGAAAATAGTCAGTTGTCAGGGGTTTTGTTCATTTCTGGGTTGGCTGCCTGAGAACATGAAGATTTGGGGAGAAACTGTGGAATTACCCATAAATCTTCTTAATTGAATTGAGCATAAGCTTTCAAGCTTAAGATGTGAACAAGGAAAACTTTCCAGTTTCTGGGCAGAGCTGTCTCATTGCAGTTATTTACACAGTGCTGCTTTGACTTGCTGTTAAAAAGTTATACCGAGGCAGAGATTAGGAATTCAAAGAGCAGTTTTGTAAGCAAAAATGCCTCAGTCTCATTCAGTAAGAGTAGATGTGATGAAGGAGGGAGAAAGGGGTGAGTGAGCAGGAGAAATCAAAAGGACTATTACTTCAGGCAGGTTTGCATACATCTGTCAGTGAGACCTTGATCCTGTAGAGCCTTAGGAGTATGCTTTATGTTACACCACTTCAGTGAGACAATTTAGAGCATGTAATGTATGTGGCCCTAAATGACAGGTCAGCCTCCTCCCTCCATCTCTCCCTCCTCATCGTCACCCATCTCATGTGGTTCTGGGTCCTAATCTTTTGAGAAATAGCATTGAGGGGACTGAGTTTCTTTCACAAAGCTACTATAAAATTTCCCATCCCTTACTAAAAGTAACTCAGAAGCTCCTCACTTCATGGTTTAAATGTGGTTCATCCATCCTTTTTAAATATGTTTTAGGGTGGTGTACTGTTGCTCTTTTCTGCATTTTGATGTGAATTGTTAACAGAGATCAGAAATAACTGAAGAAGTCTTTGCTAACAGCAAAATGTACATTAATACAAAAAGATGCCTGCTTAGTCTGCATGCCTGCATGTTGATAGTACTACTGTAGTTCATCACAGAAAATGTAACTTACATTACAGACTCAAGATGTTGGCATTTTACGTTAATATTTGGGGATTTCTCTGTCCCCAGTGGCAGGTAATACCGAGGAGCAATATTGTGCCTTCTATTAAATACAAGATTAGTAGCTGCAGCTTATAATATTATCCCTGTGGGATTTGAACATCAGTTGTACAACATTTTAGGTCATTTATCTCTTGTCATCATGAAATATTTATGTGAGATTTTGCTTAAAATAGTAGAGAATTTGTTTCATTTTGTTTCAGATCAATGTGCAAGAAATCCAGTCAAAGTAGCCAGATCAGTGGTGCATCCTCCATGCCCTGCAAAGTTACTGGTGTATTTCTGGAAGTGTTCTTTCTCTCCCTGTAGTCTGCACTTGAGAGATTTGTTCCTTGTACAAACTTTCAGCAACCTGACAGAGTGACAAGGCAAAATAACGAAGAGGATATAGTGCATGTTGCTCGATGCTTGGTAGCAGTCTCTGAAACTGGGGTGCAAGGGAACTGATGGCTGCTCAGTGGTATAAAAATAGAGGCAAGAGGTTACAGTTGCCTCCAGTGTGTGCTTTGGGACTTGATAGAGCCTACCATGAGGTGACAGACTCCTGCTTTCTGCCAGACCAGAGATTAGATGCATGGTGTTCTTTGTTTACCCCATGTGCTTGCAACAGTTCCCCTTCCTTCGGAGAATTTAAAACTTCTGAAAGAAACTTAAGCAGTTACTCTGAAAACCTTCAGTAGCTTAAGGGGATCAAGAGAGACCCTTTTTTCAAGGACGTCTGCGTGGGCAAGAGCGGGAGAAGACAGTGCATTTGCCTGCGCTGCTTCCCACAGAATTACGGGTCTCTGGGCTGACAGCACTGCTGCAGGTTTTAGTAACACCAGCCCGAAGTGCACAGGCAACATGGAAGGCTGCATTCCTCCCCCTCCCGCCCAAAGGCTTTTGCTTTTTTGGGGGAGGTGGCGGTTGTTTTTCTGTGCCTGCTGACGTCAACAAAATTGCCAGATGGCATTTCAATGCTTCGCAAAGAGACGGGAGCCTTTTATTACTGGGGTCACGTGGATGCCATTCATTTGCATTCCCAGAAGTGGTCTAAAGCTTTTTTGCTCACTGTATAGGCAAAGAGTGCTCTGCACCTTCCAGAGACCCAGAGGGCCTTCTGTGGGATATTGTTACCTTAAGTGAATCCTGCAATGCACAGATTTGCTTCACATTCGTTTGGCTACCAAATATTGAAAGCCTCTAGATGGTTGTGCTTTACAGAGGTTTTGTGGGTTTCTTTTTAAAATGACAAAGGAATGCTTTTGCAGACTTAAGGTAATAAACTGACCTACGGCTTAGCTCTGAGAAGGTTACTTATAGTCTCTCAGATCCAGGTGACTCAGTAGCTTGTGGAACAAACATGCAAGTCTAACACTGTGCTAAGTATTAGCAGAGAAGAGGAGCTATCTGGGTTTAGATTTTAAAGCTTTCAGGCTCCAACATTAGACCTGGACTGTGATGTGATTGATGCATTGAAATGGAGCATAGTCCCTTTATACCCCTAAACAGATGACTGAGAAGTTGGTACTAGATGCACAAGATTAAACCAATTTACTTTGCTGTGCTTGAGCCATCCCTGCAGCAGCTGGACAGGAGACATGGCAATGCTTGAAAGCCAGAACAGTCTCTTACTGACATGGTAACTCCAGCAGCAGCCCTTGTCTGGCAACTAACCCGTAAGAGAAAGAGCTTGTGATTAGATTTTCAGTGGACTGAGACATTGTAGAAGTGATCCTGGAGGAACCTGCAAAGCCTGCAGGGGAACACATGAGAAGGAAAAGCCAGACTTCATTTTGGGGAGCACAAGGCCATGGAAGCCTTCTGCTTCTTGCAGATTATGAAGCTGGACCTTGGACTAGTTTCTCAGGTGAAGGAAGAAGAAATGTATTTCTGTCTGACAATGAAAGGCAGGATCACTTTTTATTTTCCCTTGAAGCAAACACAAGGTACCTTGGCTGGAACACATGGGCTCTGTGGTGATGCAGAAAGGAGGCTAAATAGTCTGATTTTGACTCCTACCTCACAACTTAAAACTAAAACTCCCCAAAACCTATATGAGATTACCATAGGCTCCAGAATGAGCAATAATCTTGGCTCACAAACCAGCTCTTAATACATTACTATTTTATTTTCTACCAATTTTAGCTTTTAGATATGCCCCTGTGGTGCTTCCTTGCTCAGTGTAAGTACACTGCAGTGACAAAGATGTGCGTAAGTTACCACAGGCCATCTGTATGAAAAAAAAAAATATGGGTCAACATAACCCTATGATCTTTCCAAGTGTGAATATTTTATGGCTTAACAAAGTGCTATTGAAAGGCATGAAACAAGCAGCATCACATACTCCCCTTTCCTCCTTGATAAGCCATGTGTTAATATTGCTTACCCTTGTCTTACCAATTTTCCAGTTGTATGACATGCACTAAATTCTGGTGATTTATCATGGTATTCTGTGTATGTTAAGTATTACTGCAATTCACATGGATTTAAGTGGTTATAGAAGAACATGCAAATAAATATAATGAATTATTGGACTGTTTAAATTTGGTACCGTAATATTCATGACTAGAAAGGGGAGAAATTATTTTAAGCTGGCTCAGAGCAGACTGGGTGATGTTGCGGAGTACAAAGAGTAATAACCAACTTGACCCTGCTTTCATAACTTCATTCTTCAGCTGGGGGAAGAAAGACTACAGTTTCTTTAGGGCTGGCATTTTAGGGAAACTTATTGCTCATGCTGTGCTCCGATACCTAATTTAATTTCACAGGGGAGTAGCAATTGGCATTCACATCATGATTCACAGATCATGGAACAGGAAGCAGCCTGTCAACTTCTAGGGAGCTGAAAGGGGGGAGAGCTGCTTAGAGAAAAACAAAAATCTGTTTTGTGAGGGAATTCAGCTCATGAGCACAGCAGGCAGACTCAGTTTGCTGTGACTCTTGAGCAGTCACTCTGCAGATTAATTTGCCCTTCGGTTTATCAGTCTGTAGTCTTGAGTGCAGGTGAGTCCTTTGATGGATTGAAAAAACAAAAACAAACAAACAAACAAAAAAACCCAAACAAACCCAAACCACCAAAACCAAAACACTCTTTCCTATCTAAGATGAGAGGTTTTTGACACTTCAATTTGAATGTGCCCCTTCTGTACTTCAACCCCAAATTACCTGTATCCTGGATTTGCTTCCTCAGCCCTGTAGCTTGTACCTAATTGCAAATGTGTTGCTGAATACTTTGCATCCTTTTACAAATCTCCTCAACAAACTGAAAGAAAGCAGCTTACACCAACATACACTTGTAAACGCTGTTTTGTGTGTGTGTGTGTGTGTGTGCACGCTGATGTTTCATTATAATCATTTTTTGCAATATTCTTTCATTTTCTCTCTTCCATTATTTTTTGTGGATACTCTCAGCAGTTTTATTATAAAGAGAAAAAAAGTACAATAACCTTCTATCAAATTTAGGAAATATTTTCATACTAAACACTGCACAATTGTAGATGGAGTTTATCATCTTCAACAGCTCCGGTAGCAGACAGAAATAAAAAACAAGAAGAGGGACATGTATATGTTATCCTTATATGTTTGACTTATTTCTCTGAAATAAATTCTGCTTTTTTAATACAGTTGTCAAGCACTACATATATTGCTGTGGAGTTTTGTGTAACTACAGAAATTCCTGTAATCCTTCTGCTACAGAATATTTTAGTATAAGGGTCAGTTTGAAATGTTATGAGATTCCCTCTACCTCCTCCAGATACAGTAATTTCTTTGTTGTTTGTACAGGATTTTTAAGATCATTGGAAAGAATGCAAACAGTGAGAGACTTCTGGGCTAATATATAAAAAACATGGATGAAGATCTTTTTCCTTTCAAACGGATGGTGGCATTTCACGTGCATAGCAGAGTTACAGTCTCGATTTGAAGGAAGAATACTGCCATCTGGTGATCCCTGCGAAAGTCTTTTCTGCACTTAAGAGCTGCAGGATCATAATGCGCTGTATTAAAAGTTCTGCTCAATTGTAACATTGCTGTAGTATCATACCCTTTCCTGAAACACTGACTCACTTTAAGCAGGTACCTAACATTAGGTATCCTAGGTAATGTGCTCGTTTCTGGAATACTTGAGCCCTAGCCTTCAGTATATATATTCAAACCAGCTGTTCTGTAATTTTCTCACTGGCATCCCCACTATGAAGCTCTCATCCCCTTTTCCTGTTGTGATTTTCACTTCTACAGCTGAATGTCCTCATAGCTGTGCTGCGTACCCCCCTCTCCTGCCCTCTCCCCTTTCCCTGTGCCATTGACTCTGTGAGACACTAGAAAACCATCCAGGAGGCAGTAACCCTTAGAAAGAAGAGTGCTATTTTGGGCTTCCTTTCTCCATCTCACCGGCAATTCCTGGTCTGCATCCCTTGGTTTATAAGCGAGGTGGTGACTCCATTCCAGCAGAATACCTGTGCTGTGATCTATTTTCTCATTATGTTCTCATCAGTAATGAAGGGCAGGCATCCAGATCATCACCGATGCTGCTGATGCTCAAGGGGAAGCAGAGTTCATCCTGCTGCTCTGGAGCCATGTGGGGTTTTGTATGTCTGTCAGCTTGCTGCAGGGAAAAAAGGTTGTGTTATGTTAAAGGTGGATTCGTAAATTGTTTATACAGAGCCAAATTAACATCATTTTACAAGCAAAAATAGTTACTGTGTGTGGTTAGAAGTCTGCCAATGGACATATTTTATTTAAAATAATTTATTCTGTGCACTTGGTGAAACTTCCTATAACTGGTTCTCATTTAGGCTGTTCACATAACCAAGCCCTTAAAGGGAATGGAAACCCCTAAATTATATGTGGAGTCAGAACATGACTTTATCTTTTTTGACTGGTTACTAGGTACACCCAAATCCCCACAAAACAGGCTTCAGAGTTAAATATGTAGTCCTGTTTGTAAGTTGTCTGTTTGTTTTTAGCTGGCACAGGCTCATATGGTTCTCTTTATACACACAAGATTAGCTAGTCTTTAGAGACACATTTTGATTTGCATTTTCTTCTCTGTTTAAAAACCAGCTAACTAAATGTGAATTTCTTTCTTTCCAATTAATTCTCTTCCACCCATTGAGCTATTAACATGTTTAAGTGAGAGGTGTATTAGTATGGCTCTGTATAGAATTGGATCATTACACAGTTACTTAGGGCTTAAAGACAGTATTTTTGTATCATGTTGGAGAAATCCCATCCTAATTGAAGGCATCTTCCCTAAAAAGCAGAACAAAGTGGGTCCTCATCACGCTGCCTTCTTGTACCACCTTGATTTTATTGACAGAAAATCAAACACATTTCTTTCATCCATCAGTGAAGATAAAAAGGGCAACTGGATAAAGTGGGGTGTGTGTTCAGTTTGGTCCAGTCTTTTATTTGCTGTAATATCATATAGAATGTTTCAGCTTTACTCTCTACAGCAGTTGTAGCTTGCATTAAAAGAGGAAATGGATACAAATAAATATGTGCTCAGATTAAGAGCAGTCTTCACATTACTGGCAAAATGCCAGCATGTTGCAAAGTGAGCATTACTGATATACATTTTCTGCTCTGTGTTAGCATTTTGCTAGGAATGACAGTAATTAAAAGAGCAAATAATTTAACTGAAGTAATTTTTCTTTCTAGAGAAGGTTGCTTCCCAATCTTATTGCCAAAAATCTCAGCAAATGCATTAGGAGCAGAAGAGGAGTGTACAGAGAGAACTCATCAGTAAATTATTTCTTTTTAACTTTAATAAAATAAATGGGGTATCTGGGGCCCCTTGTAACACTCAGATTGAAGCAGTCAGGGAGATAATACAGAAGTAGCAAGACTGAATCCATATGCTCACATCAGCTGATTTGCCAGAGCACCGTATGGCAAACAATTTTGCTTGTGGTCTGTTTCAATTTGTTAACAAATATGTTTACATAAAACATTGCAATGAGAAATGTGAGTGACTCTTCAACAAGGTCAGCAGTATGAAGTCAAGCGTTTTCTTGTGATTAAAGTGGTCTTTTATCTTTATTGTTCTGAGTTTAACCTCCCAAAGTTAAACTGACTATGGGGGGAGACCTCTAACTTCAATATCCTGCATGAGGTCACCAGTGTTAGCAAACCTGAATACTGAAGTTATCTCCAGGGTCTAATCCATTACGGATCAGTCTCATTTAACTCAAATGAGCCGCCAACTGCAGACACACTAAGCCTCTACAGAAGTCTGATGCAGCAGAAAATGCAAATGTGGGCACCAGGCTGTTCTGCAAGATAAGAAGTCATAACCTTTCTGAAAAAAACTGAAAAACTTTGTTTCAGCATTTTCAAAGTGAAGATTTAAGTTCTGCAAAGTTGAAAATGACTTCTTGTTCCTATCCTTTAATAAAAATGCTTTAAAATTGCTGAAGCAAAGCCAAAACAAGCCCTTTCAGTTGCCAGAAATTCCAAACCAAATAGTTTTTCTGTCAGGGTACAAAATATTTTTGGTGTTTGTCTGACGTTGTCAATAGTGAGAACCCTTGAGCTGCCTAGTTTGAACCACTGTTTCTTGTTTGTGAGGACACTGCTGTTCTCCATGTAAGAGAGCTCTATGGCAAAGTCTTACGATTAGAAGTATTATCAGCAAATAGCTCAGTACTATGTCCACTGATTAACAGGATTCCTCACGAGTTTAAATACCAAGGCTTTGTACTGGTGTTATCTCTTAAAGTGTTTGTTTTTCAGTGTTAAAAGAGAGATTTGCATCTTGATACTGATTTTTTATATCTCCTTTCAAAAATTCAGATCAACCTGTCTGCCAGGAAATGTGAACTTCTGTATGGTTTCAATGCACCATTTCTAGCTGTTTTGAAACCTGTTCTCATTCTGTCCTCCTCAGTTTCAACTTGTCAGGACATCTTCCTCTTCTTCTCCAAACGCTGGTCCTGTCTTTCCACATTCTCCATAGATTCCTATACTCCTGCATGCTTCCAGACACTTCCATACGTCTACATACTTCTCTGTGCTTTTCTTGCCTTCAAGGACAGCACAAACCCTGTGCTGATACTGATAACACCTGTTGGTAGCTGATGGCTAGGTTGTACACCAGACTGCTCTTCTGATGATGGTGAGCTTCACCCCTTGGGAACTGATGCCAGGGTTGTATGTGGTACAACAGCTGGCCAGGCAGCATAGGGTGCTCTGTGCGTGGTTGGCTCTCTTGGCAGAGCTTGCTCAATCTGTAATCAATTGTTCTGTTGTTGAAGAAATGAAATGTTTATTTATTTATATACCTGCATGTGCATGCATCCAGAGGTACCTCATTACTTGTCTGAAAAGTACTAACTGTCAATGCTGCAGGCGACTTACCCATCATACAGTGCTGCTTATTTTGTGCTGATCTTGGGGTCATGTTGGACTTCGTAGTTATTTTATAGCAGCACTATCACAGCATGTGTTTCTTAATTGTTGGCAGAGGTAGTAGCACTTTGGGCCTTTAGCTTTAAAAAGCTACAGTGTCAGTACTGACGCTGTATCTGCTGTGTCAGGTGGTTTGTGTGCTAAGAAAGAAGTGATAATTTAAGTGAATTGCATTCACTTGTTCTCTTTTAAATGTGATTTCAATGTTTGTATTGTGATAGTTCAGTAACAGTCCTAGTGATAGAGTATCAGTGGGTCATCTTGTCCCTCCAAATTCAGCCTACCTACTCCACTCAGCAGTAGTAAGGGCTTCTGTTGCACTGGTACATCATCACTCATTTCTTACTGGAGTAGATAGAGAAGAACCACTGAAGTTCAGATTCACAAGGAGATTTAATTTTTTAAAAAAAAATATGTGTAACTCACAGCTGATTTTTTTCTTTACTTAATACCTACATCCAAGCAGAAATCAGAAATCACTATAGAAATAGAAATCATTCTCTAGTTGGATTGCCAGCATAAGCACCAATGCTTCACAATCTGTGTCTGTTTTTTGTCTTTGTGGTTCTGTTGCCTTTTGTAAATGAGGAGCCAATGCTGTTAAATTTAGAAGTGAATTTGAATCAAGCTTTCCAAAAACACGGAAGTGTTTGACCTTCATCAAAAAGTGAAGACCCTGAGCCAGATGGTCGAAGTTCAGTACATTGAGATATGTGTGATGCAGAAGTACAGATTGGATCAATCTCTAATTAAGCAGACAGCATATCACAATTAGGGATATTGTATGCATTTTCTTTTTTCTTTTTCTAAAATTCAAGTCAAGAACTAGTCATAACCTAAAAGTCACAAGTGGAAAATAGGACTTTTCTTAGTTTGAAACTGTGCACAGCACAAATCTATCACCTACTTCATGAAAGGAACTAGTGATTGTTGAGTTTGCTTAGAAAGTCCTAGAGCACCTGGTTTGTAGATTATAGGCCAAAACAGTAGTGGCTGAAAATGGCCATCTTTACACAGGCATTGACCTATTGTTGTGATCAGTTCTATACCTCATATCTTCGCAGGCAAGTATTTTTTCTCATTTGTGACAACAAAGGAAAAATAAGGCTATAGTATAAACTAACCTAGTGTGTCTTTAAGTTGATTCTTTATCGTGTTTTGAGCCTGGAGGGCAACTGAGCACCAGACAGCTGCTGGCTCACTCCTTCTCCCTCAATAATGGGAAGGAAATAATAAAACAAAAGGCTCAGGAATCAAGATAAGGACAGGGAGGGTTGAGTCACCCATTGTGATCCTGGGCAAAAGACAGACTTATTACATGAATAAAAAGAACATCGATTTTATTTAAACACCACCACCACGAGAGGAGTGAGAAGTACAACCACATTTTAAAAACACCTTCCCACACCCCTCCCTTCTTCTCAGGTCCAGCTTTGCTCCTGATTTCTCTACCTCCTCCCCTTCAGCGGAGCAGGGGGGCAGGGGATGGGGGTTGCAATTAGTCCCGCTGCTCCTTCCTCCTCAGGAGGAAGACTGCTCACATTTTTCCCCTGCTCCAGTGTGGTGTCCCTCTCACAGGAGGCAGTCCTCCATGAACTTTCTTTGATGTGAGTCCTTCCCATGGGCCGTCGCTCTTCCTGAACTGCTCCAGCATGAGTCCCTGATGCATATTGCATTCCTCCCAGTGCCAAACTACAACAGCAGGGGCTTCCCACAGAGTCCCAGCCTTCTTCAGGTGCAGCCACCTGCTCCGGCATGGGGCCCCCCACAAGCTGCATGTCAGCATCTGCTTCACTGTTGACCTCCATGGGCCGAAGGGGCACAGCCTGCCCTCTCACCATGGGTTGCAGGGGGGTCTCTGCTCTGGAGCACCTTCCCCCATTCCTCCTCCTTCTTTCTTCCACTGACCGCGGTGTATACAGATGTGTCTCCCTTGCAAATCCTCCTCACAACTCCAGTTCCCCTTCTTAAATACATTATCACAGAGGGACAGCCACCATCACTAATTGGCTCAGCCTTGGCCAGAGGCAGATCTGACCTGGAGCCAGGGGAGCTTTGAGAAGCTTCTCACAGGGGCCACCACTGTAGCCCCCTCTCCTGCTACACACAGAAACCCAACACATCCTTGCAGGTCAAGGATGAAGTAGGTTGGAAGCAGTCCTCAGGGCTTGCCAGTCTGTCAGCTTATATCTGTGCTAAGTGAAAAAAATAATTTTAATATCATAGAAAACATGTAGAAGATGGTGTTTTAGTTTTCTTGGATATGAATTGCTGTTTCTCTCTTTTTTGATCTTCACTGAAATAATCTAGGAGAGGTGGGGGATTTTCACATACAGTGCTTGCTTAGTGTGCCTTTTGCAGGTCCTGGCTTTAGATGTTGAAGTAGCTTGTACTTTACAGAAATTGCAGCTCTGCAGCATTTGTGATGCACGATTTGGGGGCTGTAAGTCCCTAAGGCTACAGTTGCTTTTCTTGAATGAGTCACAATATAAGAATCCAAAGCCAAGTCTTAAAGAAAAATAATTAATTCTTTTCACAGAAGAGTTCATTAGTGACATAAAGTCATGACAAAGAGGAGGAGGCATCTGTAGCACTAGATGGTTATTACTTCAAGTGCTTTAAATCAAAACTGAAATAATGCAAACCACAAGGTCTGATGGAGAAGAAGGTGAAAATTTAACCAATTTGATTGCAGTGAGGCAATCATTTGACTTTCATGAGCACAGGGTTTATCCTTTTCAAAAGCACAGAATATTGCCTACCTTTGGCTTCAGTGAGAGCACATTTTAAAAAATGGGCCATTAAATATTATTAGAGTGCTTGGTTGTATGAAGAGTTTCCTGAGATCTGCCTACTCCTGTTGCAAAACACAGCCCAAGATATACATCTATGTCCTGCTATCATTTCCATAATTCTGTCATAATTTCAATAAGAACAAACTGAACTTTAAAGACACTGAATCTGCAACTTCACTGATTATTATTTCCTAGTTTCTTTCCTATTTTTTTTCTATTCTGGTTTTCAACACTCAGTGAACAGATCTTAAAACTTCACTAAGTTTGCTTCTTTACAGTTTATTCCCCAACTTCTTTTTGGTATTTAAAAATACATTTGACACTCTCTGTAGTAATTATCTCCCTCCCCCCAATCTTTTGCCTTAATTTGAGGCTACGTTTATTTGCATTATGTTTTTAATGATATTTAGTAACACTATGCTGCTTGATACTGTTAAACACTCCTTAATGAAGGACTGAATAGGATGTGAATCTTCAGTTGGGATAATTTTCATATGTATTTCTGCAACTTGAAGCTGATTGTGATGTTGCTTCTCAACTTGCATTCCAAAAGAGTCTGAGATACTTCAAAAGGGAGAAAATATAGCAATATATGGCTCCTTTGGCTTTATTCTAGTGTAACTGAGACTGTCAAGTTGAAAATGTGGGAGTATTAGTTAGTACACAGGAGGCAGAATGGTGATTATGGATTTCAATGGATCTTTTTTGAACTCACGCTATGTATTTGGCTGCTCTGTTTCAGTTCACCGTAGAATCAAAATAGCTTCCCATGCTAAGCAGGCAGTTGGGATATTGGAGCTGTAACTCAAATGGGTAAAATCACCAGGTATTAATAGATGGCATATCCTCCACCATGTGTGCACCCAGCATCCTGCTCCTGCTGGGTCCCAGCTGGTGTTACTGCATTTCAAGTTGAGACTGAAGACAGTTGTCACTGTTTTCTTCATGTGAACACAAACTATCAGCTTCAAGCTGCCAATTTGTGACCATCTGATGTACAAATTGAAGAACAAAAATGTAAGACAATCAAGGACAGTTTCTGAAGTACAGAACTGTTTTCCTCACCCTGTGTTATTCAAGCAGATTTGGGCCCTATTTAGAATTTAATTTTTGCCATCTGCTGTGTTTTAAAGCAAAGTAATAATTTTTAAAGTTCTGAGTTTAGTTGGAACAGTGTCTACTTTTTAAATAATAAACCCTGACTGTTTGTGATGGACTTTGTGATCTGCTCTACGTCGTCAAGCAGTTCTTCAGGCTGGGATAGTCATGATAGTTGAAGGGGTTTAGACAGCCAAATCGCATGGAAAGTCCCTTGGAATTGGGTGACTGAGTCCCCAAGGCTCTCCTGAGAACATCAAACATTAGCATCAGAGTTTGCGCAAGTTTTCCAAGCTGCAACCAGCGGCTCTTAGCCAGGAAGTTCACCCTGTGCTCCCTCCCCCTTCCAGGAGCTGCTTTGCCTGGATCCTCCACATGGGATGTCTTATGCAAAAGGTCACCAAAACTCTCCGAGTATCTTTATTTGAACTGGGATTTCCCTAAGAGCCCAAGGCAGAGTGAATGTACAGCTAGTTCTAGCTTGCCCCTCACTGTTCTTATGTGCCGCAAAGTGGCTGTGGTGCTATCCACAGCGCACACTCTGGGTGACAACCCTCTGCTCCTTTCCCCTACACCTTCTGGGGTTTTCCAGCAGCAGCCAAAATACTTGTGCTGTACTGTGGCAGGAGGAAATTTGGAAAACTAGGTACTACTTTATGTCAGTGGAGTTAGTTTGAGGTCCTTTCTATCAGATACAAATGGTGGGGAATTTTGTTGTGTGGAGTTATGTCCAGTACTTGTGTCCACATGGGTGCAGACTTTCCTAGCCTGTAAATCTTGAATCTTACCAAATCTAATCATCCCAGTCCTTGAGATGATTTCTGAATCTCTCTTTTTGTTGTTGTTGCTTGGTTGCCAACAACCTCAAAGAGATTTTCATTTGGTGAATGTTACAAATCTGGGAAAGTTTGCTAGGTGACGTGCAAGCAAGAACTGATAAGTTTCCCTTGAAAGTTTCAGATGGCACCAAAACTGCTTAGGACTAAAATGTATTCTCTGTTACTCTCTCTCTCTCTCTTTTTATTTTAAATTCCTAATGCTTATGTGTGAAAACCTTGAAGCCATGCTTTCCTGAGGTCACGTTGGTTTTTTTATTGAGTATGATATGCAAAAGAATTTCCTACTTTTTTTTTTTTAATGTAGATGTCTTTGCTAAATATGTGACACATACTTCTCTCTGAGCAGCTGTGGCCTGTACAGGAAGATGCTCACCTAGGCCTGGGCATTGAAGAGAGGAGCAATCATCATGGCGTTATCAGTGCTAACAATTACTGGTGACGTCATTCAACAAGAGGGAAGAATAATTGAGGTGTAAGTCTGAGTTGCAGACTTGACAGTACAGTTTAGACTAAACGTGACACTTTGCCCCTTGAGATGTTGAGCACAGTGCACAAGGCCATGTGGGCAGCGTGTGGAAGTGTGCATACTTAGGGCAGGCAGCATCATGAGGCAGTTTGGTGGCGGGTTTCTGACAACCCACAGAGGTCATGCAAAGCTAGCTTTGGTTTTGTTTTTCCAGGGGCTATATAACTAAATCTGGACATATAAGGACAGGAAAAGCAACAGGACTTACTGCACCTTCAGTGACTAAAGCAGATTAAGTGGTATAAGTTTACTAAGAATTTTTAGCATGGATAAAACTCCAAGTGTTCTTGTAAATGTCTGAACAATTTTTCTCAAACACTGAAATAATTCACCCCAGACAAATACCTGGCAGTATATGTTTCAGTCTGAGCTCTTTCACTGACAAAGCTATCACAAACTGAAAGGTCCTGTAACTGAAGAAGTTTAGTCAGCTGTAGTTATGAGCTTTGTGAATGGTGTCACCTAAGGTAGAGGTGCAGGATGTGGCAATGGCAACTGCAGCCCCAAAGTATGAAATAAACAGTGGTACATTCCACAGGTCTTTTAAGAAAGAAAAAATTATTTCCTTCTCAAACAAGTGCCTCTTTCATGAAAGCTCCAAATTCAGTATCTGAATAGATTAAAAGCTAGAGCCATTTAAGATTGATGTTGTTTTCATCCTGGTTTTCTAATGAAAGTAGGCTTATGTGGTGATGCTGTCCAACACTTTCAAGCAAATGTGACAGATGGAAGGAAGCATCAGAGATCAATATATTCCTAGAAATTTTATGACAACCCACCATGAGCTACCAGAGGAAGGTACAGATTATGGCCTTGCTTGGTAGTAGATGACTGGCAGTTTAACACAGTATGAGACTACAGAGAGATTCCCATATAAGCCTACTCATCAGCATGTACATAGCCCCAGGCATAGCTGCTTCCTGCTGACTGTGTGGCCACAGGGCTGTTGCTGGAGAGAGAGGTCATTGCAATACACTAAGTGCTGAGGGGACAAAAAACTCATCAGTGAGCCCCATTCCATTAGATCCTCTGTTTGCAGCACTACTTTCAAAAATTTCTTCTGGGTGAGCTGTGATCCATGGACTCTGGCATCATGCTGGTTAGCGCCCAGGCTACAGATATAATGCATGTGGCAGTTGGGACATTTTCTGCTCTTCAGATCAGAGTTCAATGTAACTGTTACCAGGAAGGTCTGCTTTGTTATGGTGATGCCATCCTAAACTCTATACAACCAGGGGAAAACCTGTAATCATTATCGATCTCACAAGATCTAGAGTCTTACCCCATCAGCTTGACTTCGGTGCCCGGGAAGCTGATGGAGCAGCTCATCCTGAGTGCCATCACACAACACATGCGGGACAACCAGATGCTCAGGCCCAGTCAGCATGGGTTTGTGAAAGGCAGGTCCTGCCTGACAAACCAGATCTCCTTCTATGACAGAGTGACCTGCTTATTGGATGAGGGAAAGGCTGTGGATGCTGTCTACCTTGACTTTAGTAAGACCTTTGACACCATTTCCCACAGCGTTCTCCTGGCAAAACTTGCTGCTCGTGGCTTGGATGGGCACACGCTTCACTGGGTGAAAAACTGGCTGGATGGCCGGGCCCAAAGAGTTGTGGTGAATGGAGTTAAATCCAGTTGGCGGCCGGTCACGAGTGGTGTCCCCCAGGGCTCGGTTTTGGGGCCACTCCTGTTTAACATCTTCACTGATGATCTGGACAAGGGGATCGAGTGCACCCTCAGTCAGTTTGCAGCTGACACCCAGTTGGGTGGGAGTGTTGATCTGCTCGAGGGTAGGGAGGCTCTGCAGAGAGACCTGGACAGGCTGGAGCCATGGGCTGAGGCCAACTGGAGGAGTTTCAATAAGGCCAAATGCCGGGGGCTGCCCTTGGGCCACAACAACCCCCAGCAGCGCTACAGGCTTGGGGAGGAGTGGCTGGAGAGCTGCCAGTCAGAGAGGAAACTGGGGGGGTTGATTGACAGCCAGCTGAACAGGAGCCAGCAGTGTGCTCAGGTGGCCAAGAAGGCCAATGGCATCCTGGCTTGTGTCAGCAGTAGCGTGGCCAGCAGGGACAGGGAAGGGATCTTACCCCTATACTCGGCACTGGTGAGGCCGCCCCTCGATTCCTGTGTTCAGTTTTGGGCCCCTCACTACAAAAAGGACATTGAATGACTCGAGCGTGTCCAGAGGAGGGCAACAAAGCTGGTGCAGGGTCTGGAGCACAGGTCGTAGGAGGAGCGGCTGAGGGAACTGGGGGTGTTTAGTCTGGAGAAGAGGAGGCTGAGGGGAGACCTCATCGCCCTCTACAGCTACCTGAAAGGAGGGTGCAGAGAGCTGGGGATGAGCCTCTTTAACCTAGTAGTAAGCGACAGGACAAGAGGGAATAGCCTCAAGTCATACCAGGGAAGGTTTAGACTGGATATTAGGAATAATTTCTTTCCGGAAGGGGTTGTTAGGCATTGGAATGGGCTGTCCAGGGAGATGATGGAGTCTTCATCCCTGGAGATATTTAAGTTTGGTTGACAATTGGTGTAGTTGGGAACTGTCAGTGCTACGTTAACGGTTGGAGTAGATGATCTTCTAGGTCTTTTCCAACCTAGATGATTCTGTGATTCTGTGTGATTCTGTGATTATGGGCTCATCTTCTCATAGAATCATGGAATGGTTTGGATTGGAAGGGACCTTAAAGATCATCTAGTTCCAACCTCCTGTCATATGCAGAGACACCTTCCACTAGCTCAGGTTGCCCACAGCCCCATCCACCCTGCCCGTGAACACTTCCAGGGAGGGAGCAGCCACACCTTCTCTAGGCAACTTGTTCCAGTGTTTCACCACCCTCACAGTAAATAATTTCTTCCTAATATCTACTCTAAATCTGCGCTATTTCAGCTTAAAACCATTACTCTTCTTCTTATCCCTACACTCCCTGATAAAGAGTCCCTCCCCATCTTTCCTTTCGGCCCCCTCTAAATATTGGAAGGCTGCTATAAGGTCTCCCCAGAGCCTTCTTTTCTCCAGGCTGAACAGCCCCTACTCTTTCAGCCTGTCTTTACAAGGAAGGTGCTCCAGCCCCCTGGTCATCTTCATGGCCTCCTCTGGACCTGCTCAAGCAGGTCCATATCCTTCTTATGCTGGGGACCCCAAAGCTGGACACAGCACTCCAGGTGGTGTCTCATGAGAGTGGAGTAGAGGGGGAGAATCACCTCCCTTTATCTGTTGGCCACAATTCTCTTGATGCAGCCCAAGACATGACTGGCTTTCTGGGCTGTGAGCACACATTGCTGGATCATATTAAGTTTTCCATCCACTAATACCGCCAAGTCCTTCTCTGCGATGCTGCTCTCAGTCCACTCATCGCCCAGCCCTTATTTGTTCTTGGAATTGCCCCAGCCCACATGCAGGACCTTGCACTTGGCCTTGTTGAACTTCATAAAGTTTGCACGGGCCCACCTCTCAAGCCTGTCAAGGTCCTTCTGGATGGAATCCCTTCCCTCCAGCATGTCAACCACACCACACAGCTTGATGTCATTGGCAAACTTGCTGAGGGTGCACTCAGTTCCACTCTCCATGTCGCCAACAAAGATGTTAAACACCACCAGTCCCAGTATTGATCCCACAAAATGGCATTTGTCACTGCTTTTCACTCAGACATCAAGCAATTGACCGTAACTCTTTCAGCATGACCATCCAGCCAATTCCTTATCCACAGAGTGATCTATCTGTCAAATCCATGTGTCTCCAATTTAGAGACAAGGACGTCTTGCAGGACAGTGTCGATTGCTTTGCACAAGTCCAGGTGGATGACATAAGTTGCTCTTCCCTTGTCCACCAACACTGTAACCCTGTCGTAGAAGGCCACCAAATATGTCAGGCACAGTTTGCCCTTAGCAAAGCCATGTTCACTGTCACCAATCACCTCCTTATTTTCCATGTGCTCTAGAATAGTTTCTGAGAGGATCCGCTCCATGATCTTGCCAGTCAGAGGTGAGACTGACTGGCCTGTAGTTCCCCAGGTCTTCCTTTTTTTCCTATTTAACAATGGGCCTTATGTTTCCCCTTTTCCAGTCAACAGGAACTTCACCATTCTGCCACAACTTCTCAAATATGATAGATAGTGGCTTAGCCACTTCATTGGCCAGTTCTCTCAGGACCCACGGATGCATCTCATCAAGTCCCATGGACTTCAGCACCTTCAGGTTCTTTAGATGGTCTTGAACTTGATCTTATCGTATAGTGGGCAGTTCTTCATCCTTCCAGTCCTTGCCTTTGCCTTCTGCTACTTGGGTGGTGTGGCTTGAGCACTTGCTGGTGAATACAGAGGCAAAAAAGTTGTTGAGTACCTCAGCCTTTTCAATATCCCAGGTAATCAGTTCTCCTGTTTCCTTCTGGAGAGGGCCCACATTTTCCCTACCCAAATTTTCCCTAGTTTTGTGCTTCAGTATCTGTGGTATGGTTATGTGGCTCTGGGTGCTTTAAATAATCAGCAGCAAAATCAGTGATTACACTGATGCTGAAGAAAGGTTTTCTTTGAACAGTGTGATGAGACAATGGGAAGGTGCTATATTCAGTCCTACAGAATATATGCATTACAGAGCTTGTGGCTGGTCCACCGTCAGAGAGCAGTGAAAATGCCATGCTTCATGGTGGACAAGAGATTCTCATAAATGTCCTGTTTGCTTGCCAGAGAAGAGCAAATCTGAAATCTTGTGTTAGTACAAAATAAGAGTTAAATAAAAATAAGAAGTCTGAGTAAGACTCCAGTTCTACAGCTTTAAATACAGAAAAGTGAAATGTCATAGAATTGTACACACACTTTTCTTCTTAGTCATTCAGTGAAAGGTGGAGTAGTTAAGTCTGTGGTGCCTTTAAAATGATTCATTATTTCCATAGAAGCCAATTCATGTTTATCCTTCAAATCGCTCTGTTGAGATTAAAATAATGGAGAATTATATTTGCTTTTAATTTTGTTTCCAGACAGCTTGGCCTGAGCATTCATGATGTGACTTGGAAAATATATCAAATTCTGATTTATTGTTCCTCATAGTTGTGTGAAGATTGAAGATATGCCGGATGCTGCTTTTTTCCTTTTTTTCCTCCTCACCTCCCCCATTCTTTCACTTACAGCTTGAGTGTAGCATGGTGAAAGGCCAGCATCTCTGCCTTCAGTGCTTTTCCATGTACAAGCCACAGCAAATGAAGATTTTATTTTATCCCTAACATGAGGCTGTGTGAAATGAATTGTGGTTTGTGTTTGATAACTGGTTTGGGGGTTTTTTTCTGTTTTTTTATTATGCTTAAGTTTTGACTGGTGTTGTGTTGTCATGTTAACCTTTCTTGTAGGGTGGAGTGAGCACAGTATTTTTTAGTTAAGCAGTTTTACAAGAATCATATGAAAAACACCAAGGCGGGGGGGGGGTGGGGGGTGGGGGGGGAGACTTTTATTTGTGGTAAGGCATCTGTTAAGTATAAGCATGTAAAATCTGCTTCACAGGTGGTTAAATGTTTCTTAACCAGGAACAATTTGTAAAATTAATTTATATATCAAGTCTTACAGATAAAGGAATTTGTTATTCCTGTTTTCCTAAATTCATTTTTCCTACACTGTTTTATCTGCTTTTTCCCCTAGTGAGTAAAAAGACATTCTTAAATTTTTATGAAAAATTTAATAGAAGAAAACAAATGGGATTTTGTGAAATGTAATAGAAAAGCCTCAAGAAGGTTATGCAAATTTTGAAAGGTTTTTTTTCTAGCCATGTTACAGAACCCAAAACAAACTATTCAAACCTGAAATCTCTAAGTGATAATTAAATTTTACCAGAATATTGTTTTCACATTGCATCTAAGTGTTTCTTGAAGATAACTTTCCTGCCCTGACAAAAATTATCTATGTGACAGTGGGACATGCTGCTTGTGATGGGGTCCTGCAGTTGCAGCAGTATGTGCGCTTCTTGGGATGCAAAACTTTTCTTGCTAATTCCCAGTAAGCCGACATCCCTGCAGACTTAGATGATTGCACAGTTGATGCTGTGAACTATGCATATCTGTCCACATTCTCTAGTGCATCCTATTATTATCTTACTTTGCATATGAGTTCTCTAGGGGAAAACCCTTTATTTTATTTGTGTACCTAAAAAGAAGCCCCAAAACATACAGCAAGTGCATTTGGGTGCAGTTAGGAATTCCAAGTGGTACCACAGCCTAAAACACCCACTTGGATGCCAGTTTAAAAAAAGAAGGGGGGGGAGGGGGAGAAAGCATAAAAGCAGCTGGTTTTCAGCATTGTAAAAAACTTATTTTGCTCCTTATCTTAGTTATCAATGAGCATGTTTAGTTGATATAGTTTTGCTTTTGTTCCCAGCCTGTTTGCTTTTTTATTCTCCTGCCCCAGAGCATTTCAGTTGTAGTCACTGCATGACGTTGCTTAAATCATAGTTGGAATGAATTCACAAAGTGAACAGTAAGCCAGTCTTCTCCAAAATTCATGGGAGGAGACTGCATTCACAATTATTAGCATAGATTGGTAAATGGATACTGACCAGTGTAAAATTAAATTCACCTTAGCTTAGCTCTTTGATTTGTTTGGTTTGGTTTGGTTGATCAGGTTAGTTGTTTGTTAGTGTTGATTGCAAACATGTTATTCATGCTTCTATTCCCAACTATCCAGCCTTGAGTTTTGATGAGTGAAGTGGTTGGGAAAGAATCCAGATCAGTTCATGCAGAGGCTATGCAGTTTAGTAGAAAACTACTTATAAAGTCTGAGCATGGATTTTGTATGCACTTTTACCTAAAAAAAGACTGTATGTATGTATGTGTGCACATGTGTGTATATGCATATATACAATTATATCAATCTAAAATTTTCAGCAATTTACTGTCTTGCATAAATCCTTATATTGTTTCACATTATCATACATGTTTTATAAAATATTCGACGTTTCTTTGTCCTTCAGGAAAACACATTTTCGTTTACTTTCTGAGTAATGGTTGGCAAAGCATACACAGTTCTCTACTGTTTTGTAGTAGAGTATCTAAAACATAAAATATTTTTAAATTATTTCATGCATTCAATTTGCAACTGCTTTTAGAAAGTAATAATTAAAATAATTTACCTGTAGTTTTATCTAGTCAGACTAATCTGATTGTACTCTAAACTGAACCTGAGATAGATGAAAATGAAGTGTTTACTCTGTTATGCTTCTCTCTTAAGAGGAATTTAAGCTTGGTCTGTTCTCCTTTTGCATATGCTTTAATTCTAACGATTCTAAGCATTATAAGTAGTTTAAGCAATACTGTAACTATATATAAATGCCGTTTAAAGCAGCTCACTACAATACAATGATGTCTTTGAAATAGTGTATAAAGTGTTTTCAATTTTTGGTATTGTGCAATGCAGTATGTCATTTTGCAGAAATTGGTAACTGTTGATGTTTTATGGTGACCCTGGCTGAGCTATGATGGCATGATCTACATCTCATTTCGGTCCTGATGAGGGACACTCAGCATGCACCTCCTTACAGGCATGAAGCTGACCTCCCTGGGCGTGCTCCATGCAGGCAAGGTGGATGGCTGCATGGGTTTCATGTGAGGAGTCAGTTGAAAGTGTCAGATCTGCAGTTAGTGCCCTTCTGGGAAAAAATGCAAAAGGTTCTGCCACCTTGCTGTATGAAGAGGACATTGTGCAGAGAGTAAGGTGGTATCATATGTGCTATTGTCAAGCTTGTAAGCCTTTCCCAGGTGCAAGGCAAGCTTCCAAAGAGATAATTGTTTTCTTTCCACTGATTTGTTCTGGTGGGGCATGGGCTGCAGAAGTGTTACTGTTAAGTACCTAACTCAAATTGAGCATGGACCATTCTTCACAGTAAGGTGCAGGCACAGCTCAGGAGGAATGATGCAGACCCAGTGCGTGGTGTTCCTCTTCCTGGGCCATGTGGCCTCAGCACCAGCTCCTCGCATAGCTCAACACAGCCTGGAGTTTGAGTTGGACAAATCTACTGGGTCCCAGAGTCAAGGCAGGGGTCACCAAGATGTGACAAGGCCTCCCCAGATGTCCCAGGCCATGTGGCAGAAATCCGCCGTTGAGAAGAGAAGGGCTCTCCTTCTCCCCACTTGGTACTAATCATAGAGAACAATGATGGCTGCTTTGCAGAATATTAGTACTGTTGTAC
Organism: Athene noctua; assembly: GCF_965140245.1. NCBI lineage: Eukaryota > Metazoa > Chordata > Aves > Strigiformes > Strigidae > Athene > Athene noctua. The sequence continues at coordinate 22,599,919 of NC_134039.1, forward strand.
AAAATCTGGGCCTCTGCTTATGGTCCACTGAGTCAGACTTGTTTACTTCATTGAAGTATTGAAGAATCTGTCTCTGACTGGCAGCCTAGTCTTGATAGACAGCTCTAGGCTTGATAGAATTTCAAACTGTAGATTATGCAGTTTTGCTGAAAATATGAGGCTTCTATCACACTTTGAATGATGTATTCACCCTTACTCCCCTTTGGTGTGGTATTCAGGGCTGATGTTAAGATAGATAATTAATTCCTCCCATCCCAAACCTTGTCTTTAAGAACTTTCTTTAACATCTGCCATAATCTGCATGCACTCCTGAAAGGTTAAGCAATGAAAGAGCCATTAAATTAACTTTAGCCATTGCTTTTTTTTCAGTAGAATGAAATAAAACTTCAGTATATCAAACAGTTTCTAGTTTATTTTATTTTGTATGACAAAGAAAGGAAATGTGGGAAGAAGAGGCTGGTTTTCTAGTTGCGTGATAGTGAGTGAGAAGGCCTATCTTCTGGTCCTGAAGCTTACCTCTGTGTTGGCAAGAAGTAGGACACATGGAGTGATCAGTGGAGTGAAACAGGCTATTGCCAAGGATGTCTACACTATGCAATTGGGAAGATGGTGGGGAGAGGTTTAGCTGTACTTAGCTAATGTATCATTTCCCTCAGAAATACTTTGCTGTTGCCTGTAAAGCCTTCTCTGAGAATTAAGCAGTGTCAAACTCTGTTATGCTGTGTGTTGTGATGTCCCTATGACATGCTGTCACTGGTGAGTCACTCCTGGCTGGGACTCTGATCACTCTCCTGTTAAGCAGTCTGCCCAATTCTCCATGTTATATATGGGCTGCTCTAAGAAACTCGTACACTCTTTTCACAGGCATAATCTCCCCATTTGGAAAACTGCGTATCTTAGATTTTTATAAGAAATACGTGAAAACTAATTAACACAAAAATCTCCTGGAATAGTCTCTGGCAAACTGCACATACACCTGTTGAGAAGTCCCAAACAGCAGCAGTAGGATTGAGCTTATGTGTCAGAAACACAGCAAAGGAAAAATGGTCAGTCTTGGAGTGTCTTGAATCAGCAATTCCATGTGGAATTTATGGTGATTTGTAGTGCACCAGCTAGTGAGGCTGAAATGTCCCTGCTGGTTTGAAAGTTCATATGCCTCCTGCCATTCTAGTTGCTCTACTTCTGTGTGTCCCCAGACTCACCCAGTTCTTTTTAAAGTTTTTTAAGATCCTCAGTCTTTTGCAATTGTATCATGTGGCTGCCAATTCAGACTTGACAATTTTCCCACTTTTGGCAATAGACTGTTTCTTTTAGTGCCAGTATATTGCCCTACTGGGTTTTGGGACAGATGGTAGTTGGAGCTGCTAAATGTCGTGAAGTTCTGGAGAAACTCAAAGATACATTTATGGATCAACCCTCTTGTGCATGCCCTGGAAGCCCAGTGCTACAGCTGTGTTAGATTACCTGTGTGTGTGATGAATGGACTACACATATGAAGACAGTCTGCCTGGGCCACAGCTGATTTGCAGTGTGTCATTTACAGATCAATTATATACATACACTGGGTAGGATGTGTAAGATTTGCCAGTGATATGAGCTGCTTCTTGTTATTATTTCTGCCTGCACATCACTTTAGTTAATAGTTCTTCTTAAATTATATATGTTAAGAATGTATATATTTCAAACCCAAGAGAAAGTAAGGACTGTCTGAATTGGTCATACAAGTCTGCAGAGTAACTATTCTCATCACTTCTGTCTGAATAAAATAAGATTGGAAAATCGACTTTTTATTCCATTTCCATTTTGGTATACCTCCCCAGTACTCCGTTCCTTGGAGAAGAATGTTGTTGCCACTGTACCAGAATGCTATACTTTAATAGCATGGAGATATTTTTTAAATCTCAGTATATGCTTGGGATTCATTTCGTTCACCTAAGCATAAGCATTGAACATTAGTTGTTCTAGATGCCTCTGTAGTTACTAGAAAGGCATCTCTCAAGAGAGACTCCTCCCATCCTAAGCTATGTCTCCAAAATTATTTGTGCAAATAGCCCCTGACCATTGACTATGTCTCTGTAGGGAGCCTGAACAATCTATTCAGATGGGTTAAGTCAGCTGCAGATGGTGAAAGCTGTGAAATCAGATATGATGAAATTCCAAACCCTTTGCAGAGTGTGAGCTTTATGCCTGATGATCGATCTATTCAGCATGATTCTTCTTATTTAAAGAATCATTTTATGTTATTTTTCCACTCTGTGGGTAATCACTTTAACAAAAGTTGTGGAGAGAGTTCACCACAGCTTTAGACACTGCTCAGCAAGTATTCACTTCTATTGTCTTACATGTGTTATTTTTGTCTTCTTTAGTCTTCTGGTACCAGTATCACAGTGGATATTGCTGTCATGGGAGAAGCACATGGGCTCATCACAGACCTTCTGGCAGATCCTTCGCTGCCCCCCAACGTGTGCACTTCACTGAGAACAGTGAGCAACCTGCTTAATACGCAGTTAACCTTCCAGGCCATCCACAAGCCAAGGGTGAACCCTTTGGTGTCCTTCAGTGAGAACTACACCTGCTCCGACTCAGAGGAATGTCCGGAGAAAGGAGAGAAACTAGCTATTCCCAAGGTGAGTACTGGACCCTGTCTATCATCTTGTAACTTGGGTCTCCCTAAAGGGGCAGTGCGGGACTAGTGGGAGGTGTCACTGGGCTTTTTGCTTGTTGCTCCAGATTAACATCTTATGCACTAACCATAGACTACTGTAAGAGGACAGCTAAGTAACCTATTGGTTTCATAGTAAGATAATTCCTGTGTATCCTTCAACTTATAGCCAGGTTAACTTTGGTTCAGGCATCTTTAGAAGATGATATTTCACACAGAATAGCTCACATAGATGGTTTGCATATTGCCTTGCAGGTGTTGGTTGGAGCTTAAGAGAGAAGAAATGATAGGGAGCAGAGTAAGCAAAAGCCTTTCAGCATCCAGACTAATTTTTGGATTGAATAGATACAGCAGGAAAAAAGTCTGCCCTATTACTTCTCACACAGAAATTTCCCTTCCACTCAAAAGATTTGAGCCACTGCATGTGGGGTGCCTATCCTAGTCAATGAGCAGTGGGGAATTAAGTAGTAATGAGGGACCTTTTTGCCCACTTTGAAGATTGGAATTTGAAATTCTGTATGAATTTCAGTCTCTTCTTCCTTCCCTTAGTTAGAGGTGTGAAACCTAGAGAAGTCAATGAAAAAGTCTCTATTGATGACCTCCAGGTGCTTTGGATCAAGTTTAAAATACTGTATACCAAACAAAGAAACAAAAAAGATCACCATAATACTTAGTATGACAAATATTGTGAGCTCATGGGAAGTTGTCTTGAGAAGAAAAAGAAGACTGAAACAGAAAAATGTATATATTACTGCCTGGACAGATGGCTTTATGGATGCTCAGGAATCCAGCAGGAATAATCAGTGTTAACCACCCCCATTTAGTAAGTGAACAACTAGAAAGAACACATCAGCTTTGAAGTAGTTTGAATTGTAGGTTCATTGCTAATTAGCTGTCCTGCAAGGCTTATGTTTAATTTTTGAAATTAAACCAAAATACTTTTGTACTGCAATCTCCCTTGTAAAATTAAATGTAGGCAGAGTATGTTGTACAGGCAAATACTTTTAACAGTTCAAATAATACAGGCAGCATTCATTCCAGCATTTCCTTGGTACATGAATTGCAACACTTGTGTTTCTTTTTTTAATATTTTATTTTAATATATTATTTTATTTTAGTGTGATGATAATTATTACCCTATTTGCCTATGTAGCAGCTGTATATATGAAATGGATGTTCACAGATTTTTAAGCACATTTTCCAGTTTATTTTAGTGTACATGTCCATAATGGCTGTACTCTAGGCTCTGAGGGGACAAGTTAAGTGGAAGAACACTGCCATCACATGAGCAAACACAGTGAACAGATATTAGTCTGCTGTTGCGTAATACCTAGTGATAAGAGAAATGAAGGATGAAGAAATGAGTTAATGCAACAGAGAACTAATTTCACTGAACAATTCACTGACCTAAATGTATTACAATTCATAAAACTAATAGTTTGCAGTCCTTTATTTAAGTGTCTAAATATAGTTTTAGTGTCTTTACCTCAAGTATCTGACACTGAGAATTCTGGGTAAGGAGATAGTATGTTAACATATCTGTAAGTCTGAGCTTCGAACCACAAGTGTCTTGTATCTCATATCTCTTAACCTTCTGGCAAAGTCAGAGCTCTCCATCACAGAGACATCTATTTTACTTCTTAACTATAAACACTTCATGAGAACTACAAGAGAAACATCTTACAAAATTATAGCATCTGTCACAGTGAATCTGGATCCACAAAGACTGTCTACCATCATCCTTTATTATCTCTGCCTTTAGAATATTGGAAAAACAATATAAATCCTGTTAGTGGAGAAAAGGAAGAGTCCAGTGAAAGGAAAATGTAGAGTGGTCAAGAAAAATCTGCTGCAAACAGTTTCTCTAAGCTTTTCAGGAGACATTATATCCCCAAGCATGAAAGTTTTATTTCAGTGGATGATCTTTGGATCGGGTAGCAGGAAAAAAAGTGTTATCTCCTATCCCTTATTTTTATTAAAACTTTTCTTGTCTTGAATCTCTGATTCTGAGTATTCATGACAGTTTAAATCACAGAATAGTTGAGGTTGAAAGTACATCTGGAGGTCGTCTAGTCTAGTCCTGAGGTCATCTATTCCAGTCCCTCCGCTCAAGCAAGCTGAACCTAGGGCAGGTTTCTCTAGGCTCAACCTAGAGCAGGTTGCTCAGGATGTTGTCCGGTTGGGTTTCGAGTATCTTCATGGATGTAGACTCCACAGCCATTCTGGACAACCTCTTTCAGTGTTCAGTCATCCTCACAGTAAAAAACATTTTCTTACATTTAAATGGAATTTCTTGTATTTGAATTTGTGCCACATTGCCTTTTGTCCTACCACTGGAAAGAGCCTGGCTCTGACTTCTTTGCACCCTACCTTTAGGTATTTATATACATTGGTAAGATCTCCCCTGAGCCTTGTTGTCTTCAGACTGAGCAATCCCAGCTCTCTTAGCCTTTCCTTTAATGACAGATGCTCCAATCCCTCAGTCACCTTTGTGGCCCTGATGACTTGTTTATGTGCCTTTGGCCACATAATGTAAGACCGAAATTTTTAAAGAGCACACTGGCTGACCTCAGTGAGAGCTCCAAGTGTTCAACATCTGTGGATATATACTTTTCTTTAAATTTGAAATAGGGAGGATTGTCCAGGCCCTCCAAGCATTTAAAGTGCCATCTGTGTTGATTTGAATACAAGGTAGGCACCATAATACCTGGAAGAATCCAGATTTAGGGTACCTCACTAGCTGTTGTCAGGCAGAATTAATCAAATGGAAATGTTTTTCTTCTGCATGTTTAGTTTTTGTAAGCCTGTATAAACTCTAAGCAACTGATTTCTCTCTAGCGCTTACGGAAAAGTTTGCCTTCAGGACTACTGAGACGAGTGTCCTCAACTTGGACCACAACAACATCAGCCACAGGATTACCTACACTGGAGCCAGCTCCAGTGAGAAGGGATCGCAGTGCCAGCATCAAACCTCATGAATCATCTTCATCCAGGTTACAAATTACCTACTCTCTCTTTCATGTGTCTCTTTGGGCAAATTTGTTTGGTTCTGTGTGATGATGTCACTTGTTTTAAAATGCTGAATCCAAAGTGTACAAGAACTACTTCTTCATGTTTCTAATATAAATTGGGTTGCCAAAGCAGTGGCATTCCAAATTTTAGTCAGATTATGCCAAAACTAATCTTATTATTGGGAAGCAAAATTAAAAAAAAAAAAATATCTATTTATGCTAGAAAAATGCAGAATTGCACAATAAAATTGGAAACAAGGCAAGATATCTGATTAAAATCTTCTTGATATGCAGCAGTTTCCTCCATGGGTATTGCTCAGCCAAGACAAAATTCTAGCAAGTAACCCAGCTGCTGAACATCACTTCTAAGAACACACCTAGTTGATGTGGTCCAGTCATTAAACCAGTTCATAAAACATTTCTCCAACCTCTAGATACTGATTTCCAGTACACAAACCCTGATTTTAAGTGGACCTTCCTAAAATACACCATTTTGTGGTTTTCTGTCTGTAGATATGGAGTATCATGAGACCATACAGCACTGTACATGCCCTGCATCCTATGTACACACTTAATTCCAGAATATAAGAAGTGCTTAGGGATCCCTGAATGAACTCATGCAAATGCAATACCAGCAATATATGGTAAATAGAAATCATTCAGTTACATAAGTCAAAAAGTGATTTAGTGGAGAGAAGAAAGTAGATTTGTTACCATTGGGGGGAAAAAAAAAAAAAAGGTATAATCTAGGAGTAAAATTACGTGGGAAGATTTGTTAGTAGAGGTTGAAAGCAAAGCTGAAAATGAAATCGGCAGTGTAAAGTTTTCTTGCAGGATGGTTGCTGTACTTTCCCTAATTTTAAGCATTGCAGTGGAACACTTCTTTCCTGTTGACCACAGATTTTAGCTTCTGGAATTTAGAATCCCAACTGTATCTCATCCTTAGTCCCAACTGTCTCATCTAGTTAAAAGGCTTTTCCTAATTTGCCATGAGAAGCAAGTACATACAGCTGTTTTGTTGGGGTGCAGACTGAGTGCCCACTTCCATTTATGATGCATTTATTTACTTATTCAGTTTCTCCATATTTTCAAGGGTTCTGTAATAAGGTGCTGGTACTGGAAGAGTCACAACTACACAGCAATAATTAATAAAGATTTGAAGTGAATTTCAGCAAAATCACTGGAGGAATTGTACATTATTTTTCTTGTCTAGAAAAAGAGTTCTGGATTCAATCATGACACATACACTTTAAGGTTATGTTCATAACAAAGCACTAGATCTTCAAAGAAGTTTGCATAGACAGAGATACCTACCTACTACATTTTGTGCCCAAACCAAAATTTAGTTCCCATTTCCTAAAGCACGTCCCTGAAAGTCTGTCAGAGTTACCTAGAAGCACGCTAATTCTCACTGTTAGGAAGAGACAGGTCTTTGTCTTACAGCTGAAGTCCCTCATGACTTACTATATCAGTTAGGTATTCCCTGCTCACTCTTATCCATTCTCTTTTTCTTAGAGTCTGATCCCTGAGCCAGTATCATAAAATACATAGTCCTCTCATGAAATGGAGAGAGAGAGAATTTGCATCTGTTCAGCTGCTTATAGCCATCAGCTGACTGGTTATGGGCATTTACAGAGGAATACCCTAATAAAATTGCTTCTCTGCCTGAGGGCATTCAGACCTATGTACCTCGCATTTTGGGACTTCCATGGTACCAGATATCCTGAGGTGTGCTGAATTTAACCCTCCACAAGGGCTGCAGCAAATAATCCAGTAGCAGCCAGTGAAAGAAGGACTTTAATGGATGTTAGTCTTGTGGGAAAGGCACTTGTCTGTGAGAAGAGAGGCCTTGGGTCCCAGGTGCTGTTAACTATGATACACTACATAGCTATTTCAACAGGAATTCCTCTGTTCCGGATTAATGAATATTTTTCTATTCTAGTCAGAAAGGAGCAGGGCAGAGGTCAGTCATTCATGCAGCCTGGTAGTAGCTATGGTGCCACGCTGTGAGAATAAAGTTGAAATCCCCTCCCCACCTCAGCAAGGGCTATCATCTTGGAGCTGGTGGATGAGGAGAGAGTATGTAGACATGCTTTGCTGTAGGAAAAAGAGGAGCAGAGCAAAAGCACCAAATCCAAGAAGAGAATTCAGAGCTCTGATAACAGAAGACTCACATGTCTTTCTGCAGTTCAGAATTTGGTGCTGGTAGTGGAGAAAAAGATAGGACCTGAAAAGGCCCAACATTACCAGCTGCTGGATAGCTTGGGTGAATGCAGCCCCAGAGAGCTACCTTGGTCAGACATTCTTCCAGATACATAAACCTGCATAGAGGAGGCTCTTGTGCAGGGTGCCTAGGTGCTCAAGGCAGCCTCCAGAGTGCACTTGAAGGTCTGATGCAAGAAAAATACCTGGTTAGCCAAAGTTTCCTTTGTGAGGAGTCCCATGTATCTCAGTAAAAGTAAATATAAAGAAGTTATAACCAAATAGAATGTTCTTCAGTAACCAGCCTGTGGTTTCCAGGCTACCTTTGATTTATACTGTTGATCCCAGACTCTCATGTAGTATGTAAGCATCCTAAGATGGGAATCAGAGGGAGAAGGAGAGCAATTAAATATTATTGTTCATCCTTTTCTATGGTTGTTATATAACTCTGCATGATGAGCCAACTAAGGAGGCTATCAATTCTTCCTATGTTTAATGTCACCAGTTGTGTAATTATAGCTCTGTCAGGCCTCCCAGCCTACTGTTTGCAGATTGTCTTTTACAGTAGGAGAAACAATGTGTATTCCAGAAAGGGGAAGAAGTAATACTATGAGTCTAGCTTTAAAAATTTTGGCTGACCAATACAGAATTGCTTTCAAGGAAAAAAATTTTGAACTGAAGGGAAAAAAAGAAATCTTGATTATCTGCCACATCCCCTGTACCTAATTCAATTACACCACAGGTCACAGAGAAAAAAAAAAAAACATTTCATGGCTTGAAGGGTAGGAGAGGGAAAATGACACTGGAATTGCCCTGTGGCAGATTCTGCAGTTACAAAAATCTGTAACTTATTCCTCACAGTCTGGGACATCACCTCTAGATTTCTGTAGTCACATATTTGCAAAAATCCCCCTAAATCTCTGTTTAAGTTTAGTAATTCTGTATTCTTCCAGCCACTAAACTGATAAGACATGGTCCTTTTACAGCTTCAAATGATTTGGGAAAAATAATAGAGCTTCCACATTCTTTCCGTCCGTCACTTCTATATCCAGTGGTTCTTCCTTAAGAGGTCAAAGAATGTGGTTTGGGGGTCTTTGTTTTGGTTTCATTTGGGTTTTCTTTACAGTGGGCCAGTGTGTTATACTCTTCCTGTCAAAGAAAACAAACAAATAAAAAAATTAAACAGCAGGATTCTTTCTTTGTCTTGCTTCATCACAGATTACAGGAATTTGGGCCAGTGAAGTCAATTAGCAAATGTTTTTGTAGGTAGTGCTTGCTCTTCCAATTAAGACAATGGTGCATGCTTTTTTCTTTCAGAACACTTTATTTTCAAATTTTTTTTCAAGTTCAGCTGGGGCTAGGCTGCTTTAAAAAGCTGTCTTCTGCCTTGAATGTCATCTCATCACTTAGATGTGATGCTGTGAGGAGAAATTTGGAGCCTGAGAGGCCTAGTGGATCTGTCCAGACAAGTCATAGGCCTCATGATAAGAGCCAGTGCTACATCCATGCAAACAGTTGACATTTGATGAGTGTCATTTGGGAAAACAATGATAAATACAATTTGCTTGCCCTACAGAAGTATTTGGCCTCTTCTGGTGCACAATTATTGCCTTCAGGCTGAAAGCATGCACCTGTCCTGTTGTAGAGGACCGGCATTTGTTCCCCACATGCAGACACATGCACCCTATTTTCTTTCAGTGAGTTTCTCTTGGATCAGTGACCAATGTCTTCAGGGTCTGTCAATGGGGTTTTTTTTCAGGTGCAGTGTGCATTTCAGTTGGCTAGAGCATGAAGTGCTTCACCACCCCAGCCTCCTGAGAAGCTCCTCCAGTGCCCAAAGGCTTGGGTATCTGCCTTGGCAACAGCAGCAGAGGAGTCAAGGACACTGATTTTTCATTTACACTAAGAGCTACTGGCTCTTGTAAAAAGGCATTAAAAGACAATATAAATTTATTTCAAGTCAACTTTTAAGCCTCTTTGCACCATCAGAATACAATTAAGACATCTTTGTATAAATAAAGTGAATAGGCCTCAGCACTGAAGGAAGTCTAGCTTTGGAGTGTCTGCATTGTAAATATTTTTGCTGAATACAATACTGAGTGCCTCACAAATAGCATTTCAGACAGCAGGTAGATGCTGTTTTCATCAGATTTTGGGCTATCTCAGTATTACATACTTCTTGCTGCAGCTCCCGACTTCTTGAGATGTGCTGTTAAAGCTTTTTACTGTGTTTGCTCTCTGGTTTTGCAGCACTGACTCCTGGAACAGCTCAATTCTGATGACAATCACAAAGAGCAGGTCTTTCTCCACCTCTTATCCCATGTCTTCTACCAACCACCTGAATGCCAAAAGGCAGAGCCGGCAAGGTGAGTGGGCTTCTGTGGCTCTGTTGGGCTCAATTAGCTGCTTCCCTGTGATGAGCACAAACAGCTGCTTTTGATCTAACCTGTGTATTTTCATATTTTTCCATCAATATAAATATAGTTATTTCCTTTATTTAAAAAAAAATCAGTGGCTTAAAATAGTATAGCCCATAGTGATGCCATTGTAAATGTTTTAACTTTTATGATTTATAAAGGTTAGTCATGACATGATGAGACAAGTGTGATACTAAATCGTGTTGTGATTTATATCCATGTAATTCCCTTGACTACAGCAGGGCTAAGAACAGTGTTTTCTATAACATCTGTTAGATTAACTGTCTGTGTATATTGCCTGACAGAGATTTCCTGAAGCACAACCCACGTAATGCCATTCAGAGCTGTAGGCAGCAACTGACCCATTTTATGCAAACATATCCAAGACAAAGTCATTATAACTCAGAGATCTATCTCTGTATATTTATTATTGACAAATTCATTATAACTCAGAGATCTATCTCTGTATATTTATTATTGACAAAGTCCAGGTAGTTCTTACTGATTTTTAGAGATGAGAAACATGAGGCTTTTTTACTCAACTTTTTGGGCCTTTAAAAAAAATGACTCTTGTTTTAACTGAGTGAAAGTAATTGAGAAGGTGACTTCTTAATCGATAATGAAATGTGCAGTATGACAGTCATGAAGCAGTCTTAATCCACACTAATGTGGATTCCTGTACAAATGCAGGATAAAGAAATGTTTACCCATGCTTTAACTTGCAATTCAAAATTATCACAAGGTCTTCCTTTTTTAAATCAGTCGGGTTTGGTTTTTTTTTTTCCAAACATGGAATAATGTTGAGATAGTGTTACTCAGAGATACTGACCACTCAGACATCAGGTGAAAATTGATAGATGCCTGAGGCTTGACATAGGAGAAGTCAGAGAATCCCAATTTAGATGGGTTTCAAGATACGCTGCACAATTATTCTGCATATCTAACACTGTCACATTGCATATCCTTTTCAAACTGAAGTCCTTATTTAATCTCCTCTTGTATAGAAGCTGCTTTGTTATACATATACTTTGTTATATATATATAGTGAAGATTAAGTAACACAATGTTATCTTAAAAGGTAATAGGCACATAGGCAAAAGAATAAAATTGAACCTGGAAAATAATGGAGATATAGTACCAAGAATCCAGGAGTTTGTTTTAGAACAAAACAAATCCAATTTAGACTTGTGATTTTCAAAGATTAACCCATTAACTTGAAAGGGGAAGCGCATGTGTATTATATTTTATATTTGGGAAACAAGACTTATCAACCTCATCAATCAGTTTTACATTTAGCCTCTTTTATTTCCAGAAAGTGTTAATAATCATCTCTTTTGCCCAAATGCATGAGCTCTCCCATGATGAAGGAAGAGCTCCATTCCATCACAAGCAATTCCTAGGAGCACTGATTGACAGGAGTAAAAATTTTGGCTCACCATTTTATGAAGAAGGTTGATATTTTAATGTTTTAGATTGTTTACACTCATACATTTTTAATTATGATTTGGGATTGTGTTCCAACTAAAGAATTGCTTCAATTTGCACTAATTAATACAAATTAAACTTTTACATATTAGCTCCATTGGCAATATATAATAATTCTTACAAGTTGATCACTGATCTAGCTAAACCTGTAAATGTACAAAATGTGTCTTTAATTGTTCATGAGAACATTAGCATTTAAAAATACTGCTAGCTATACCTATTTTGGCAAAATTCTGAGGTAAGCTCAAGTGTTTTCATATGTAATTTCACATCACATTGAAGTTACTGGGTTTTTTCTTCAACACTGCACATGTGTAAAAGTTCTGGAGGACCTAAGCAGATGGATGTGCTTCAAAAAATTTGCCCCATATTGTTATTCTTCTCTTATCTTGATTGTTCAAAATTTCTTCCTATAGCAAGACACATTTTCTCTCTTTTGCCAATAAATAGTTAAATGATGGACTATTGAAAGTAAGTTTTTGTTTTTCTGGCATATTTATTTTTGGTTACCTACCCTGGCAAATTACTATAAAAAAAAAAACAAAAAACAATCAAACATACTTCAAGAGACAGGAGCCCAAACTAGCAGTAGAAAGCCAGCTGTGATTAGAAACATTATTGTGAAAATTGCTGTTTAATTCAGAGAACTTGCTTTAAACTGTTGAAAGGTGACCATATATATTGTATTCTCTAACAGTCATGAAGATTATCTGGTAATATATAGCTCATAATAATAATCCAAGTCAATCCCCTATGCAACAACAGACTGCAAAATTTTTTTAAGACATTTTTGTTGGATGTCATGGCCATCTGGTAACTTTTTAATTGCTCTGGTGTTTCTGATCTCAAGACTAACATAATATCCTAGTTGTAATCATTTAATTAAGTCAGTAATACATACCACATGTTTGCTGAAGAAATACCCTGATCAAAATTTAGGAGATGTTTACTATCTCAAAATTACAGTGTAGTAACTGTCAGATATTATTTTTATCTCTTGGATTGTCAACAGTAGATCATATTTTAACCTTAGTTATTTGTTATCAAGAAAGTTGTTATCAGGAAAAACCACTGGAACTGTACACAAATATCCTGCAAGGTTAGTATTTCATAAACTTAGATCAACATGTTGCCTTATTCTAAGATAATTTTTCAGTCTGGAATGCATTTACATAGCTTGCACAATTCAAACATAAAATGAGTAAAGTTCCGAAGTTCTCTATATCATTTGGCTTTGAAGATGAACATGATAAATTAACTGGGGCTAAGTTCCTACAAACTTTAGAACAGGAGGTAAGTGAATTTAGATGCATTCCTTATAAAATAGATTATGTTTGCTACTCTGCGCTTCATTGTGAATGGGACCTTTTTGTCTGAGACTAGAAAACATAAAGTGGATTCAAAAAGAAGGCAGCACTTTTTCTCAAACACTGGACTGGCTAATGCATTTTATCTTAGCAGTGGTGCTTCGATAGAATAAGGGACAGAGAAAACCACATCTTGCTAGTGTTAGCGCATGTGGATATCGGCAGTTTCTGACACACTAGCTCAGGAGTACAGTACCATGTGGTACAGGTAATGGTCACAAGTATCCCATAGTGAGCAACGGATATTGAAAACTAAACTCAAGCTACACAAGTTCAAGACCAAAATCTGTGAGGAATGCAGAAATAGCACCATAAGTGCAATATTTTATCTTCATATAATTTATGACCACTAAAAATTGGGTTTTTTTGATTTATTGCTAGTCTTTACACATGTAGAAATTCAAATTTGCTGGGAATGTGTGTAAGCCTTTCCTGTCCCTGCTTTACAGATGGAGACAGTGAAGCAAAGAGAAACTGCAGATGGGTCTAGGAGCTGCATATTTGTATTTTGGTGTGTCTGTCACTACAACATCTTGATACCAATAGTCATGCCACTAACATGTGCCTTTCACTTCATGCCTGCAAGTTAGTGCATCCTGCTCAGCAGGGAGAATATGCTTCATATTTTGAGCCAGATCTTCAGCAGGTAGAAGTGGCTGATATTAACGGAGCTTTATCTCTCTGTGACAGTCATGCACTTGGCTCAGAGTGAAGGAGAGCTTTCTCTTATTTTTTCATTTGGAAGCTATGCTGGTACCTGCGCATCTCAAGAGGAGTATTTCTGCACAGTGAACTCATACAACCATCTGCCACTTCTGTTAATTGACAAGACTCTTTTCTCTTGCCAGGTATCCCACCAAATATTTCACCTCTCATGTCCCCATGCCATTCACCAATTCAGGGGACGCCTGCCACAAGTCCTACTGGAAAAACATCTTCTGTATCATTTCCAGACTCTTCAGATACTAACACCAAGCAAGGCTTAAAGCCGCATAAAGTCTTAACTTCTACTCAGAGTGCACCTAGCCTGTCAGACCCTATTATCAGCCCCTCTGTCATCTGCAGCAGGTAAGATAGTAATTTGACATGCATTAGAATCATTTCACGTTGTTCTCACGAACAAACTCTTCTGGCCCACATACAAGTTTTTATGATCTGCTGCAGTATTGTGTACTGATATTTCACCATATCTAAGCAGTTCTTAGTCTAGGAATAATTGTATAGACTGATGCTGCAAAGTGCTTTTAAAGTGCAAGGTGGTCAGCTGTGTTTATACTCATGTCAGATGCAGTCTGATTCATAAATAAATTCTTTGTCAATAACTTGCAGATCCAAAAATTGGATTTCATGTTAACAACCTGTGTCTCTCATGCCATGCCCTTAACCTGAACAGTCGTTTTCAGATCACAGGCCAAGTCTTTAAGAGCTGACACCTGATGTTTCATAGAAAAATGTGACTGCTAGAGTTTAAAAGCTGCTGGCCGGTAGCCTTCTGATAAAGGTATGCCAACAATGCCTGAAGAGTACATAATTTTGAGCACTCTCAGAAGGAATGGGTCCTGTCTTCCTTAGGCAGAGTCAGATTATGTAGATTAGTCAGACTGGGATTTTTTTCAGAAATCAACTGCAGTCGAGTTTTTTCACACTTTCAAGTAGCCCATTATTAGATTATGCAGACCTGCTCTGCAAAATCAGCATTTTGGAAAGAAATTTTTTCTGCTTATCTTCTCACAAAGAATTCAGTTGCCAAGTTAGATTACTGGAGTCTGCAATGTGTGTCCAGTTCAGAATAGTGGAAAACACTGGTACTTAGAAGCCTGTTCCAGTGCAGTTTCAAGGTTACCTTAGTCATTAGATGTTACTTTTGATCACAGTAGTGAGTGATTTGTGATTACTGGCTATCCAGTGGACAGCATGTCATCTGAGTCAGGGTTAAGTGTTATTGAGTTTGACTCTCTTTGGAAATAGTTTTTCATTTCTAGCTTCAGTCATGTGACTTTGGATCTGTCTTGATATGTGTGCAGGGCTAGGAAGTGGGTGTGAGAAAGTCAAAATTAAGACTGCAAGTTTGATCAAGGGAGTCATCCTCACTGGAGTTCAGACTAGGATCCTTACAGGCTTTTAAGACAAATTTAGGTGACTAAATAGAAACTAAGTGCTTTCAAAAGTTTTCCGAAGGTGTATTGCAAAACTGGGACTTGTACTTATTCATTGGAAATTAAGACTACATTACACATAAGAAATATACCATAAACATGCTACTGTCTTATCAAACTGTGCCTTTATTACTACTTCAACAAAATATTATTACTTTAAGTGGTAACAATTATGATTGGAAACCCATTAAAAAAAACAGTTAACGGTTGCATAAAAAATGTCAGAAAAAAATTATCAACATAAAGGTGTTGTAGACAGTAATGAAATGCATTTTCTTGATATGTGTAGACTTTGATTTCAAAGTAGTTATTGGTAAAATGCTCATTAGTTTTTATGTGGCTACTGTCTTATGTGATCTATGTAGGTTTCATAGCATATTTAGGTTCTTCATTTCCTTGTTTTCAAAAGCTTTAGCATTTGTAAGCATTACAGATAGTTACATTGTTGACTTTGTTGTTAATTTGTTGAAATAAACACATTATTTAAAAATACATTATTTAAAATATTATGGTGTAATGACTGTTAATAGAATGGGCGTCCAGTATTACTAACAGTCACTGTTCCTTTAACATCCATTGAAAAAATCGTAAGCACTGTCTGAAATGCTGGGGTTTCAACCCCAAGCCCCAAATTAAGGTTGACATAGGGGTGATTCCCACAGCCCTTCACAAAGGGGGGGTGAGTTACCTCTAAGCTTCCCTCCAGGGTGCTGCCGGCCTGGCAGGGAGAGCCATTGGGTAAAGGAGCCCCAGGTGTCCCACTTGGGGATAAAAGCTGGGACCCCTTGCAGGAAGGGGCAGTGTCTGTCTGTGAGGTGGGTGCACTTTGCAGAGTTCCCTGTTGGGGAAGGATCTCCTGCCTCCCTGGAGCTGGGCTCCAGTCAGGTCTGGCTTTTGTAAACGTGGGCTGTGTAGAGATTCAGTATGTGGCTTCCTTGGTCTTATGTATTTGGCTTGTTGACTTGGTTGTCTCCTGTCCCTTCTATGGGAAACTGCATTTCACCGTTTATTCCACCCATTGTTGGTTGTGTGGTGTTGTTGTTGGGGTCAGAGGGATTGGTGTCAATTATGTATAATCTGACTGACTTGTCTGTACCCCCAGTGCTCACCTATGTACTGACCCTTTTGTATCAAATGCAATTTGGTTATTGGTTCATCTTTATGGTGTCTGTGTCCTTTATGCTAGGCCTAATAATTGGCAACACACTGTCTCATTTCTCTATTAGTGTGTAGAGATGTTGTATCCACACATATAAGATGAACCAACAGCATTTAAATAATATACAACTTAATAACACAACTTGAAAAAGCAGAACTTGCAAAAAACACAACATGGAAAAACAAAAACCCCAAAGAAATTAAATGGCTAAAACAATCTGAGAGAGTTAAATTAACAAACATTGGAAATAAATCTTTTAAAGTTTTTACACTGTAGATTGCTAGTCTTCATGATATGCAACCCCCTGTATTTACTGACAAAAAAACCTGCCTTGCAAGGAAATAATACCAAACCAGCAAGGCTCTGCCATCACCAAACCAATCCCTCCCACAACAACAAAAGAGGAAATTAACTCTTGATGGGGTCAGTGCTTTAAATCAAATTCACCCAGGCTGTGACATCAAGACAGTAGTTTTACTGTACTTTATTTTTACTTACAAAGTGAAATGTGGTAGGACAGTAGAGTTTGGAAACTTCATTAAATAAGAACATATACCAGACAATGCTGTTAAAGTAACTTGTAAGTAATCATTTTTAATTTTGTTTAGTGGATGAGGCAGGTATCCTGTGGAAAAAGTCAAACAATCCTGTGATTAAGAAGTATATTATAATGCCTGTACATGGCAAGGATTGAGTTAAAGCTGCATGGGCACGTTTACTTCTGACATAGAGCAGATTTTAAGTGTTCTTGTAGGTAGCTCTGTAATTTCTTTTTTAATATAGTGTTTTATGTGGAACATAAATATTAGTGTGAGTTTGCTTTGTTCTGGAGATAAAGTATGCTCTTAATGATACAAAAGCCTTGTAGCATTACATCTAATCAAAGGATCTCTTTCTCTTTTACATTTCAACTTGTTAGCATTGACCTTATGGAAACCACAAGGAATGTGGGAGAGAGAAATTAATAAATGTTTTTCATCTTATTTATAAACCTGAGTGATAAGGTTTGTTTGGCTATGCACTGCAAGTGTCTTTGTATATAGATTTGTGTTTTTATTTAAAATTCTGTCAGGAATTCATTATGTTTGCAGGGCATATCAAGCTCCAGAATATGTTTTGGATGACCCCCATCAAAAGCCATCTGGCATAGGGTTTCAGTCATTTTTATATGGTGAACTTATATTGGTGCAAAGTTTCTAGTACCAAGTTTGACCAATCAAAATAATTTCATAATAGTTGCTATGAAAAAGCTGTTACATATGAGATATGCCACAAAATACTGACTTGAAAAAGAGAAAGAAATGTTAAAATGTCAGTTTTTCATGGACGGATTTGATATAATGGTTCTAAATGAGGCTTCAAATTTGTTATGTTATTTCATGTTTTCATGATATATCATTGATCATTCAGGTCCAAGACTCAATCATATTGAGACATTGTAATTTGAAATGTTCCAGCTGGTATTGAATTCATGTTTAGGTCTTAGAGGGAATCACACTCAGGGAATAAAGCATTTTAATGGAAGGGAAGAGCCATTCATTTGGAAAGACCATGATATTGTGATCCCTCCCACGTCTTTCTGTTGTGAGAATGTTGAAGCAAACTCTATCTTCTAGTTTCATTGCTAAATGTCTGGATGCCAGATCACTCACTTCATGTTCTGTCCAAAACACCCCCTTATTTCTGATGTACTTAGTAGGTTGTCACTGAATTAATGGCAAAATACCTTTTTTCTCCTCAAGAGGAATATACTCTATTCTTTCTAAACAAGAAAAGGAGAGTAAAGCTACGTTATGACTGTGTTCAAATTAAATTATATAAGATTGTATGTCACTCAGGCACATTTTCATCATTTTCATTCATGTTTATAGGGCAACTGGAGTACAAAACCAGGGGAATTTTGTACTGAAACTTAGAGAATAAAAATTTTATTTTAGAAAAAATCACATGGTATAGGTTTACTGTTGACAATACAAAATTAATGGTGGTGGCCAGTTGATCCAAGGTCCTTTTGTATTTTTGTCTTTTTACATTCCTTATTTCCAATAACACTTCAACACTCTCTTGTAATTTTGTCTGGAGAATATACCATGTACCATGGCTTATACTGTATGACATAATTTTACACTGTCAGCAGGCAATCATTTTACATAAAACTGTCCAGTGCACGAGGTTCTTTATATTGTGCATGTTTCTTGATGTATTTCAGCTGTGGAAGACCCTATAACCAAATAGAAGCTGGTCACGGGACACTAGATAGGAGTGATGGTACCACACACACCCTGAACAGAGCAGGTAATTCTTTGTCCATCAAAAACTCCTCATCCCTTAAAATTCAATAATCATTCACTGAAAGGGCAGATATGCTTGTCTGTCATAAAAGAAGAACATATGTAGGTGAGACTATACAAATTGTCTTTGAGCGTCTTTCCATTCTATATGTACAATGTGTGCAAAATGCTAATGGAGAATAGAGTTAAAAATATAAAGGAAATATGGTTTCCCTCATCTAACCTAGTCAGCTCAAATAATGATCCTCTGAATTTTTCTCACTCTTCAGTCCTCAATCCCATTTTTTACACTCTGCAGGTTATATGCTTTAATGCCTTTGGACAGATTATCCGACTTTGGACCCAGCCAAGCAGCACATATGTATTATGAGTCAGAGATGCTGTTGCTATTATTCAGAAGGGCACAGGATGACTTTCATGCAATCCTTGCTGTTCACACAACAAGCTTTGTGACTTGTGTTTTAGATGATCCTGCGCAAGCCACTTCCGACTATGAAACCAACAACAGTGACAGCAGTGATATCGTACAAAACGATGATGAGACAGATTGTTCTAAAGAACGGAAGGGATCCATCTGTAGGACATACACGCCTGAGACCATCATTCTGCATCCTTTGATACCACCTGAGGTAGCTTGTTTAAATTTCACTTGCACAACAGATTGAGTATATGCTGTCGCTGGGGAGGGGGGGGGGGGGGGGAACAACAAAAAAAACCCCAACAAACAAACAAACCAAGCCAACTGAAAAACCCAACCTTCCACAAAATAAACCCTAGGGCTGTCTAAAGATTGTGACCATGGTTTTAAGCAGCAATTGCAGCAGGTTTCTACCTTGCAGTAGGAGGACTGACTTTCAAGAATTGAAAGGAACTATTGAAATATGTGAGAGCTGCTAAACACTGGCCATTTGTTAAACACTAACCATCTATTTTGATGAAGTTTATGCATCTGGTGTTAGGCATTTCTGAAATGATTGGCTTCTGTGCTAGCATTGCCTTTAAGGGGAATGGATTGGAAGGAAGAGAAATCACCTTCTCAGACTAGCAACATGATTTATATATATGTCGTCTTTTTCAGCCACTTCAGCTTCTCAGTGGTGTTGAAATCTTGGCTAATATATACAGTGGTCCTTATTTTTAAATAAATTAACAGTTGTCTGAGGGTGCTGCATGATACTATTGTTGGTGTATGTCTTGAACATAAAAACAGTGCAGTATGGTGAACAAGTGCTGTTCTTGTGACTACTGTATTCAGCTGTAAGTTTGATTGAGATGTAGAGGGAAGGCTTTGTTTAGTTACATTTTCCGCAGCCTGTTGTGCAACTGAATTAATAAATTTACATTGGCATCAAGTTTTGAAAACTTTATTGTAATCTGTTGATTTGGAGTTGGACATGCTGAGAGGAGGCATTTTTCTTGAGATATTTTGGCATTTACTTTTCTACAGTTTCTTAGTAATAATGCAATTCAATGAAGTATACAGGGAGAAATGCAAAAGGAGAGACACAACCCATGTTTTATTTGCAAACCTTGAAAAACAGGTAGGTTTCAGTTTAAGTAAAGTCTTCACATGGACTGAGCTCCATTAGCCATACTAAATTGTAATGAATGGGTCCTGATGCGGAAGTAGAAACTGAGCACTTTTCCCACTATACTGCAGCATATTTTACAATGAAGATGACCCTTGGACAATGAAGAACTCCCTTGGAGATGAATGAATGATTCCCCCAAATGAATGAATTAATGTGTCTCATGGATAAGTTCAGAGACTGATGTTTCATATAAAGAATTTCCTATTCATTCAAGTGAAACAAATTATAATGGAGAGTGACTAGCTGCAGGGCTGGTAGAAATGGGGACATCTCTGCTGAGCTGAGTAAAGTACCACAGACTTACAGATCACACTACTGTGACTTTAGTTTTTAAGAACATAAATTTTTGCACGAGATGCTTCATGGAACTAAAATTCCTCTTTTTTCTGATTTCTTCCATAGGACAAGGCTGTACTTGCTCCTGAGCCTCTGGTTATGGAGAACTTGGATCCCCTGATGGAGCAGCTAAATAGCTGGAACTTCCCGATCTTTGATTTGGTGGAAAAAATTGGAAAGAAATGTGGTCGGATTCTCAGTCAGGTGAGCAGGATATCTTGTCTGAAATGACTGGCTAAATTATTGACAGATTTAGACAAGTACTGTTAAGACCCATTGTCCCTGTGAGTTCATCATCCAATGAATTGTGATCCCTGCCACCTACTTCAAAGCTGACAATATGAACTCTGTCTCATTACATTACTTACTTTTAAATTTCTTCATTTTTAAATTTTAAAATGTGAAAGAAAAAAACACCTATTTTGCCTGCTCCTCTCTGCCAATGAGTTTACATAAACCTTTCATTCTCTTCTATCTGCAGGAGGTCCTGCCACCCCTTACAGAGTTCTTTGTGAAAGAGTTCTCATGGGGTTCAGCATGGGAGGACTCAACAGCAAATATATTCAGTTGATGCAGGAAATACAGATCTTTGGCTCTTTTTTGTATTGGAGATTTTAGACAGGATGTGCAAGAAAGTAAGGTTTCAGGAAGTGGGAGAAAAAGTAGTCCTTGCTTTATTCTCTCGCTGTTAGAGTCAGCACTTCAATAGCAAATTCATGTCATTATTACATAGGGAAAACTGATTTACTGTGAATCAGGATGTGGGAGCTTTCTTTCAACTATCAGTTTTCCATTCCCTCCTCTAAGTTGAATGAAGGTACTGACACAGCCCATCTCTACCCAGCATGGTTAGTGTCACTTCAATAATAACTTTCTTGCCTGAACTTTCTTCTCTGTTATGCCTCTTTTCCTGGCACACTGACTTTTTTATGAAGTATTGAGGTTTATGTAAAGTACAAATTATTTAGTGATAGAAGGGAAAAAAACCCAAGACAATCTGAGTGTTCTAGTATCACTTTACAGGTCATTATGTAGACATGAGTGCTGGAAAGAAGAAATTATGTTAATCGTTATGATGTAGTACAATTAACACCCCCGCAAACACAGGGGTTAGTCTGTCAGGCAGATTTCAGTGCAACAAACTCCAAAGAATGCTGTATCAAATCTTGGTCCCTTGGTGGTTAACAAAACCACGGCATGATTTCAAATTTATTCTGTGGTCTGCCTTTTATTGTTCTGTAGCTTGGCAAGTAACATCTATGTTTAGCCAGCCTGTCAGCTCTCCAGGTTAATTTTAGAGAAATAAGCAAACTATGGCTGCATGTTGATACTGATACAAATTCAGTGGTGATCACTGAGACACTTGTGCACTAGACAGTAAGTGTGTGATTAAAATTCTATATCATATTGGTCATGTTTTCTAATAGCATAGGATGATAATAGAATGGTAAATGAAACATAAGGAAAAACAGAACTTATTTCTAATGGCATAAACAACAGTTTGGATGAGCCAAAATTTGTTATAGATTTTAAGCACTTTACCAAATTGCATGTACCTCTCAGGACAATTCCATCTGTGCCTCCCTCAATTTGCAATAAAGCTCCACACCCTGCTTTTTTGGACAGGTTCTGAACATGTAATCCATTTTGCAGTGTGTCTTGGTTTAAATGTAAATGAGGCCTGTGAAATAAAATAGAGAAGCTTTAATAAATAATATTTGTAACCAAAATTCAGCAATTTCTGTAACAGATGTTTGTAATAACTCCCACTCCCTAAGAGCAGAAAGTTCAAACTTGTTCATAAAATAAAGATAGATCCTTTAGTTTTCCCCCACCTACTCAGATGTTCCTAACAAAAGTATTTTCAGAAATAAGAGAACTAAAATAAATTTTTCTGCAGCTGAAAGTATTGGCTTTTTCTTGTACAATTTTTAAATCCTGGGATATTATAAACAAAGGAAAATAAAAGCTCTAATGATTTATTCTCTATATTTTGCCATTAAATGGACTCATCCATTACAAGTAAATTAACAAGCTGAATTAACTATGTTTGCTTTGCTAGGTTAAATTTATGAGATGGAACAAAGCAGAGTTGACACGTGCCTCTAGGGAAGCATTCCGTTTAGAAAGCAAATGCTGGCTTAGCATCTTTAAAACTGCTTGAGATGTCTGTTTCTTCTTTTTGGAATGTTAAATTGATTTAGACATATAAAAAGACTCCAAACCAGTCAGCGTCCATAAAAGGATCTGTGCAAAGTACAGTGGCAAGCACTCTAAATGTGACACTAAAAAATATGCATGATAGGGGTTAGAGAGGAATTTACATACCAATCTCATTTCAGAAAGGAACAGCAAGACCTCCTCCAACTGTGTTGATGGTTCACAACAGGCCATAAAGTTAGATAATGTCTTCAGTCACACTTAAGACTCTTCCTACAGCTCCTATAAAATGAAAACCTGAGGAAGAGAAACTCATTTGACTTGGAAAGCAAATAAAATTTTTAAAAATAAGTTAAAGTCAGGGTGTCTCTAGATTTTATTACTGGGCCCATAGAGACAAGAAACGCTGGTGGTTCTCCTGTGCTCCCAGTACATGAGCAGTGTCAAAGTGGGGTAGCATTATTGCAGCATGTGTGAGTTGGTCCCTGGGTGGTGCCAAGAGGAATGTTTATCCATCAGCCATGGCTTCTGCAGAGAGAAACTGCAGCCTTTATATGCAGAAGTGAGGGAAATCAATCCTTGGGGGATGTGATATTCCTGGAATCGTCACAGCAGCCTTTGTGAGGAGTTGTGTTTGTCAGAGCCAGAGACCAGGTGCAGACAAATTAAAAGAAACACACATTTGACGAAAGCAAATACAAAAGACAAAAACAAGTGCAAGAGGGTTGGATACCTGCAAACAATGACTAGGGAACCGCTAACCTAAACTTTGCACTGTGCCATGTGCTCCAATGAGAGGCATTTATGTGTACCTGCAACACCCAGGAGAGGAGCTACATGTGAATAACAATCCCCATTTCCAAAACAGCTTCCATTAGGAATCATTCAGGAGAAGTGCTTGCCCTTCTTCAGGCAGTACTGCCAGAAGTATCTGAGTTATAAATGATTCATTCAAGCACTAGCAATTGTTGCAGAGACAAGCAGAAAATAGAGGCTGGAGGGAAGAGGCAGCATGGAGCACCTGGCAGCTGTCGGAGTTTCCTGGGACTTGTCCCTGGCAGCGGAGACTGCACCACGACTGCGAGGGCACCATGCTCACCCCCTGGGATTGTAACTCCCAGGGAGGTTATGAAGCAGCATGTGGCTTGAGAAGGAAGGATTTTAAGACAGAGCAGTGGATGAACAAAACTGCACAGTTGTTTTTTAAATACAAGGATTTAGTTAGTTGACTTTCTGGAAGACATCGATGCCCTTTTTCCCTCTTTCTGACCTGCCCTTACCCCTTCCTCTTCCCCATTTGCTAAGAAAAAGAGAAAGAAAGACAACATTACAAAAATGTCCAGATGAGTAGGTTGGCTGTTTATGCTTTCTAATGAACACAGAGAGTAGTGCCATTTTACTCCCAGTTATGGGGAAGAGCTATCACTCATATCCACCACAGTCAGCTTTGCTTCTTTTCAACTGCTGTGGAATTTCCAGCCCTCCAAAATCTAAGGGGAGGAAAAACATGCTCTTATGACATGCTTTATTTGAGATACCTGTCCAGTATTGGTAATGTAGACCAGTAAGGTTTGGTCCTGCAGAATAATATTTCTTTATGCTTCCTCGTTTTATACAGAGATACTTTGCTGGGAAATGTGAAGCTTACTATTCAGTGGTCTGCGATGAGTATAAAATACCTCATCTCTCCCTAGGTGAAAGTTTAGATCCTGGCTGATTTACTTCAGCCATAATTCCAGATAGATAAACAGAATTCTATGCAGTTTCTAATCAGAATTGTGCATAAAGTCAGTCTCTTCCTTTTGCCCTGTACAGGCCCTACCTTTTATTCTAAGCTCACATCTTCCAGAGCACTCTAAGTCAGTAGCTCCTTAGCTCCTTTGCTGTAAAGAACTTTTTACTTTATGTGCAACAGCCATGGCCACAAATAGAAATTACTACCAGCAGTGATTATTCTGACTGCATTCCTAGTGGCACTTACACAATTATGGTAGGAACAGAAGTAAGAGCTGGAGCCACCAGCAGAACCACCAGCTGTCAGATATGTGTCATTAGAGGGGCATCCCAGGTAGTGTCAGACGCCACACTTAACCTGCCTCTGCATCATCACTGCCTGTTGCAGTGCTTTGCCAGAGTTAGTTTGCATGCCATTTCCTGGTAGGAAATGATAGGGGGGGAGGCAGGGGCAGAGGGAAGATCATTAATGCTGCAAATTCATATAGCTTTTGATTATTATTACTGTAAAAATTCACAGTGGCAGGACATTTGAAGTTTATGTTCGTTAAACTTCAGGTGCAGTTCACAGGTCCCAATTTATATGCACAATATATAGAAAGAAACAGGTGTGGATAGCTGTTTGGTTTAAATTCAGATAAAACAGGAAACATAATTAATAAAAATTTATTATCATTATAGCATTCATTGTTCCAAATGTGTGTGCTGCTTTAAGCCCTGCCGGGACTGGAGAGCACGTTGCCCTTGCCCTTGCCCCACCCTCAGCCGGTCGGGCTGGCAGTGAGGCACAAACCTGGGCTAAAATAAGAAGAAATTTAATACAACAGTGTGATAAACAATCTGAACAACAATAGTAACAATGATAACAACAATAAACAGCAATAACAGTGAACAAGACAAACGATATACAGAGAAATACTGCAAATGGTCAGGGAACAAAGCCGATGCGTGGATCCCGCCACCAAAAAGCCAAAGAGAAAGTAAAAAGGTTCCGCCCCTGGACCTGACGCCAGCATGGTATGAATAACCCGGCTGGAGATCCCTTCCCCCTCTCTCTCTGCTGGGGAAACCTAACCCTATCCTAGCTGAACCAGGACATAATCCACCCCATTATTCTATACCATCTGCATCATGTCCAGCTGCCATTTAGCAGTTAGGAATAACAAAATATCAATTTACAAAGGCACAACATAATTCACGGCATGTTCTCACCCAGAATCAAGTCCCCCTGTGGTACGGATCGGACCTCTCCATTGTCCTGCATCACCCACCAGGTGCATCCAGGTGCTTGAGCAAAAGCAATCCCATGGATGGGTTTGCCTTTACCTTTGCCTGGCGCAGGACTAAACCAGACTATTTTTCCCAATATATTCCTCATGCGCACCACAGGGACTTTATCCCTGTCTACAGCACGTGAAGGTTTTGACTGAGCCGGGCCAGCTCGACTGGCAGATCTTCTTGTGTTGACTAGCCAGGTGGCCTTTGCTAGATGCACGTCCCAGTCTTTGAAAGTCCCACCTCCCAATGCTTTCAATGTGGTTTTTAACAGTCCATTGTAGCGTTCGATATTCCCAGAGGCTGGTGCGTGGTAGGGGATATGGTAGACCCACTCGATGCCGTGTTCTTCTGCCCAGGCATTTATGAGGTTGTTTCGGAAGTGGGTCCCATTGTCTGACTCAATTCTCTCTGGGGTGCCGTGTCACAACAGGACTTGGGTTTCAAGGCCCAGGATGGTGTTTCGGGCGGTGGCGTGGGGCGCTGGGTAGGCTTCCAGCCATCCAGTGGTTACTTCCACCATTGTGAGCACATGGCGCTTCCTGTGGCGGGTCTGTGGCAGTGTGATGTAGTCAATCTGCCAGGCCTCTCCATATCTATATTTCAGCCATTGCTTTCCATTTCGCTGGGGCTTCACCCGCTTGGCATGTTTGATTGCAGCACACGTCTCACATGGGTGGATGATCTCTGCAATGGTGTCAATGGTGAGGTCCACCCCTCGATCTCGAGCCCACCTGTATGTTGCATCTCTACCTTGGTGGCTCGAGGTCTCATGGGCCCACCGGGCTATGAACAGTTCACCTCTGCGCTGCCAGTCCAAGTCCACCTGAGCCACTCTGATCTTAGCAGCTTGGTCCGCCTGCTGGTTGTGTCGATGTTTATCAGTGGCCCGACTCTTGGGTACATGGGCATCCACATGGCGCACCTTCACAACGAGGTTTTCCACGTGGGCTGCAATGTCCTGCCATACTTCAGCAGCCCAGACGGTTTTACCCTTACGTTGCCAGTTCCTCTGCTTCTATTGCTGCAACCATTTCCACAGGGTATTCGCCACTGCCCACGAGTCAGTGTAGAGGTAGAGCCTCGGCCACTTTTCCCGCTCAGCAATATCCAAAGCAAGCTGGACGGCTTTCACCTCTGTAAACTGACTCGATTCACCCTGTCCCTCAGCAGCTTCAGTGACCCGTTGTGTGGGACTCCATACAGCAGCCTTCCATTGTCAATGTTTTCCCACAATACGACAAGACCCATCAGTGAACAGGGCATATCGCTTCTCCTCATCCGGCAGCTCGTTATATGGTGGGGCCTCCTTAGCACGTGTCACCTCCTGTTCTGGTGACATCCCGGAATCTTTGCTCTCTGGCCAGTTTGTGATCACCTCTAATATCCCTGGGCGGCTGGGGTTCCCTACTCGAGCCCGTTGTGTTATCAACGCAACTCATTTACTCCACGTGGCATCGGTTGCATGATGTGTGGAGGAGGCCTTTCCTTTGAACATCCACCCCAGCACCAGCAGTCGGGGTGCCAGGAGGAGCTGTGTTTCAGTGCCGACCACTTCTGAGGCAGCCCGAACTCCTTCGTACGCTGCCAGTATCTCCTTCTCAGTTGGTGTATAATTAGCTTCAGAGCCTTTGTATCCCCGGCTCCAAAAGCCCAGAGGTTGGCCTCGGGTCTCCCCAGGTGCTCTCTGACAGAGGCTCCAGGTAGGGCCATTCTCCCCGGCTGCGGTGTAGAGCATGTTCTCTACCTCCTGCCCTTCCCGGACTGGCCCGAGGGCTACTGCTTGGGCAATCTCCCGTTTAATCTGTTCAAAGGATTGTTGTTGCTCAGGGCCCCATTCAAAATCGTTCTTCTTACGGGTTACGTGGTAGAGAGGGCTCACGATCAGGCTGTAGTTCGGGATGTGCATCCTCCAGAACCCCACAGCGCCCAGGAAAGACTGAGTCTCCTTCTTAGAGGTTGGTGGGGCCATGGCTGTTATCTTGTTTATCACCTCCATTGGGATGTGGCGACGCCCATCCTGCCATTTTATTCCTAGGAATTGAATTTCCCTTGCAGGCCCCTTAACTTCCTTTTGCTTAATGGCAAAACTGGCCTTCAGGAGGATTTCAGTTATCTTCTTCCCTTTGTCAAAGACTTCCTCGGCTGTGTTCCCCCATACAATGATGTCATCAATGTACTGTAGGTGTTCTGGAGCCCCACCTTTCTCCAGTGCAGTATGGACCAGTCCATGGCAAACAGTGGAGCTGTGGTTCCACCCCTGGGGCAATCGATTCCAGGTGTACTGGATGCCTCTCTAAGTGAACGCAAACTGTGGCCTGCACTCTGGCGCTATCGGAATGGAGAAGAACGCGTTAGCAATGTCAATCGTGGCGTACCACTTGGCTGCCTTCGACTCCAGTTCATACTGGAGCTCTAGCATGTCCGGCACTGCAGCACTCATTGCTGGCCTAACTTCATTCAGGCCACGGTAGTCCACAGTTAGCCTCCATTCGCCATTAGGCTTTCTCACTGGCCATATAGGACTGTTGAAGGGTGAGTGAGTTTTGCTGATCACCTTCTGGCTTTCTAGTTGACGGATCAGCTGATGGATGGGGACCAGGGAATCTCGGTTGGTGCAGTACTGCCGCCGGTGCACCGTCCTGGTAGCAATCGGCACTCGCTGCTCCTCAACCTTAAGCCGCCCCACCACTGAGGGATCCTCTGAGAGGCCGGGTAGGGTGGACAACTGTTCAACCTCCTCCAGGGCAGCTACACCAAAAGCCCACCGGTACCCTTTTGGGTCTCTGAAGTACCCTCTCCTGAGATAGTCCATGCCCAGGATGCACGGGGCATCTGGGCCAGTCACAATGGGGTGCTTATGCCAGTCCTTCCCAGTCAGGCTCACTTCAGCTTCCAGTAGGGTCAGCTGTTGGGATCCCCCTGTCACTCCAGAGATGCAAATGGATTCAACCCCACTGTAGCTCGATGGCATCAGGGTGCACTGTGCGCCAGTGTCCACCAAAGCCTTATAGTCTTGTGGGTCTGATGTGCCAGGCCATCGGATCCACACTGTCCAGTAAATCCGATTATCCCTTTCCTCCACCTGGCTGGAGGCAGGGCCCCTCTAATCCTGCTCATCATCACTCACTTCTTGCAAGAATGATTCACTGGTCCCCTCAAGAGGGCCAGACATAACGTTGGCCATTCTGTTCTGCCTGGACACTGGAGCTGCACTCTTCTTGGAGGACTCCCCTTTTGTGATGGTCTTCCCTTTCAGCTGCTCTACTCGTGCAGCTAGGGCGGCAGTGGGCTGTCCATCCCACCTCCTCATGTTTTCTCCATGGTCACAGAGGAAAAACCACAGGGTGCCTCGTGGTGTGTACCTTCTGCTGCCTTTCTCTTGGGTGGGGAAACGTTTACTTCTAATGGCTGAGACATCAGCCCGTGCAGGTGGAATGTAGGACATGTCCTCTTCCATTTTTTGGATCCTCTGAGACAGTTCCTCCACAGCTGAGACCAGGGAATGTTGGGATGAAGGGAGATTTCCCTCATATTGCCGGAGTTTGCCAACCACTCCATCCACTGTTAGAGTCTGGGGGTCTGTCCACCAGGACACTATTGCCAGTGCTTTCGAGTGTGCTTCTGGTGCACTCTTCAGGAACTTTTGCCACATCAGGTGTGTGCAAGGGGCATGATCTGGGTCCATGGGTGACTGTTCATCATTCAGATCACCATAAATCATCTCAAACACAGCCAGTTCCCCGAGATTCTGAATTCCCTTCTCAATGTTTGTCCATTTGCTTAGCTGACATAGGATATCATCCTTGTAGGGGTGCCTCTCCCTTACACTGAGCAGGAGTCGCTTCCAAAGGCTGAGGGTTTGAGTCTGTTTCCCTATTTCCCTGTCAATGCCAGCATCCTTGGCCAAAGACCCCAGCTGCTTGGCCCCTCTCCCCTCCATCTCAAAAGCGCTGGCTCCATTGTCCCAGCATCGGAGCAGCCAGGTGCAAATCTGCTCGCCTCCCAGGCGGCCGAAATCTCTCTGCATATCTCGCAACTCAGTCAAGGATAGAGATCGGACGATCACCTCTGGCTCTTCCTTCTGTTCCCCTGATGGGCCTGGCTCATCCTCATCCCTCACTCTGCGGACTGACTTTCTGGTATATTTTGTTTTCTGTATCGGGGCGACTGATGTCGCCACTGGCTGGCTCTCTGGCTTAGTCGCTGTGCTAGTGGAGGCGACTGAGACTGGCTTATTATCTGGACCAGGGGGACAGGCAGTTTCAGTGTGTTCACTCTCAGGTTCTGTAGCCTTTTCTTCCCCTTGAGGGCAGTGGGTGGTATTAAAGAGGACACGTCCCCAACACATTGCAGCCATTTGTGTCTCCTGGGTTTTGCCAGACTGGTAACACACCCTTTCTAAGCACTCCATCAGCTTTTCAGGGCTCTGCATTTGTTCAGGAGTGAAATTCCAAAGCATTGGAGGTGCCCACCGACTCAGGCCTTTGCCCATCTTTTCCCACACCCCTTGCCACTCACTATTATCTGACCTCGGGGCAGGTTTCCGGGCACTGCTATTGTTAGAGAAGTGCCGCATGGCCAAAACCGAAATCAGGCAGACATTCAGAAAGCTTTGTGCCGCAATCACACTGGCCTGCAGGCTCCAAGGATAACTGAAACTCCCCAAAGCCGAGAGGATCTCTTCCCCTGGCTCACCCACAGAGGGGGTGAGACCCCTAACAAAAGCCCAAACGGCAAACAGGTACCGGCCCTCCCCCACCAACAGCGATAAAAAGGCAGCATAAGCAGTCAATTGCCCGTATAACAACATAAGACCCTTTATACATTTTCCACTGATAAGAAACGCCACCACAGGGATCATACACTGGATATAAGGATTAATCCAGCCCCACCACGCAAGCAAGTGGGCCAGCATTGCAAACATTTTCTTATCAAACAAATACAAATACAAACAGAAAAATTACACCCAACAGATTGCTCTATCACACTCTGGTCAGGGTCTGTCCCTTTTTATTCTTATTTTAGCCCCACGTTGGGTGCCAATTAAGGCTGTGCTGGTTTAAGCCCTGCCAGGACCCGAGAGCACGTTGCTGTTGCCCCTCCCCCACCCTCAGCCGGTCGGGCTGGCAGTGAGGCACAAACCTGGGCTAAAATAAGAAGAAATTTAATACAACAGTGTGATAAAACAATCTGAACAACAACAGTAGCAATGATAACAACAATAAACAGCAATAATAGTGAACAAGACAAACAATATACAGAGAAATACCACAAAATGGTCACGGAACAAAGCCGACGCGTGGGGTCCCGCCACCAAAAAGCCAAAGAGAAAGTAAAAAGGTTCCGCCCCTGGACCTGACGCCAGCATGGTATGAATAACCTGGCTGCTGATCCCTTTCCCCTCTCTCTCTGCTGAGGAAACCTAACCCTATCCTAGTTTAACCAGGACAATGTGCTTCAAATTTCTTAGCTCTAGGCAGATCATTACCAGACGGCATCAAAAGGACAGAATTTAGCTAACAGCAAAATAAATAAAGAAGCTGAAAGGCTTTAGGGTCCAATTTGTGAAAGACATTCAAAGATCAGGCAGTAATTTTACCATGTCCCATTGTTCTGTATGTCAAGTTCAAACTTACCTTCAAAAGTGTCCATTATGCAGCAGCTGTCTAAATTTCTGAGCACTCATCTTTCCTGAACATGCCTTCACTCATCCATCACATTCTCCCTTCTAGTATATCCTCCCCTGGAAGTCTACAGTCAGCTTTACATGCAGGAACACTTGGAGCACCTCTTCTTGCTAAGCCTTTTGCTGCTTCTGAAATGTTGGAGAAGTCACTTTTGCCATTTCACTTCTACAGTGGGGGAGAGGGGAAGGAGATAATGCATAGGATCCTAATGGTTCTCTCCTTTTGTTATTCCTTCATTTTTTCCCACTTTTTCTGTGAATTGATTTGATTCATGGACTCTCCTTGGAGAAGTTTTTGGGGAAATTTTTCCCAAGACACCGAAGACCTCTGGATATCTTCCTTTATGTGTATACGTTCCTGAGGTGCTTGCAAAATTTGGAGGATCCATATGCCCAAAAGGAAAAGAAGAACATCTGGAAGGGTGTAATGAAGGAGTGAGGAGAACTGTTTGGTACTAATAGCTTGTCTGTTTGGCTATGTAGCCAAGTCCCTGTGGAAATGCAAATAGCTACAGCTATGGTGGGATCTGATGTACTTGAGAAAATACCACCTGGAAAGCAGGTTTTCAGGGGGTAATACGACAGAATGATTTTTGTATCTAATTTTTAGAGGGTTTTTTGTCTATTTAGCAGCATGGTTGTTTTGTTTTTTTCAGGTATCATACAGGCTTTTTGAAGACATGGGGCTGTTTGAAACCTTTAAAATACCAGTGAAGGAATTTATGAACTACTTTCATGCCTTGGAATGTGGATATCGAGAGATACCTTGTAAGTAAAAATTCCCAGCAGATAACAATGCTTCCTTAAAGTTTGGGGTATTTTCCATATACTTTGTGATTTAAGCTTTTCTTCTCTCATTTTAACAGCTGGGTTTTTTTCTTCTGCTGCACGTGACGAAATAGATGGCTCTCTAGTCAAAGGCTGGTGCTGAACAACAGCCTCTTGTCTTTTTTTCATTGCACTGAATGTTTCATGTTATTTCATAGCAATTCATGGCAAATTCTGTGCAAGCCTGAAACCATATAAAACTACTAAAGGTACAAAGAACTGTTCTCTGATGATGGAAGTGTACCCAGTGCCTCAGGTGGAGTTTATTGAAACATTCCCCCCCAAAGTATTTACTAATTCAAATCAAATTGCCAAACCACTTCAATTGCAAAAGACTTTTTTTCCTGAAGGAGAGGGAGCTATTACCCCCTTTAGCTGGTAGATAACCCAAGTTTTGAGGAATATAGGACACCCAGTTTTCTCCTACCTCCCAGAAATATGTCTGAAACATTGGTTTAATAAGTCATACAGTCTCTCTCTCAAAATACTAAATACCAGTTGGAACAACTATGGTGGGAGGGATTGAAGGAAAGCTACCTCAAAATGCCTCCCAGACAGGTGGTTTGGACCTTTCCTGGGAAAGTGAGAGACCAAATTTCAAATCTTTCCTTGTGTTTGAACCTGATCAAGGATGTGAAGCAGCAGATTGTATGAGGGGCTTATAGGTGGATGTCCAAAAGTTTGTCTGTCCTACTAGAGCCATTCTTCTTTGTTTGAAACATTGAACTATTCAGAGTCTCAGGAATTTTTGTGAATCTTAGCCCTTCATTTCCTTCATTTTTCCTAAGTGTGTTTCATTTCACTAAAGCAGAATATTTTATCTAATACAAAATTTACCTTCCAGTTTTTAATTTCAGTGAAGGGGAAAAGGCAAAACAACTTGTTTGGACTTAACCACTTCTTTCTTCTGGTTGCTGAACTGACAAATGGGTTATTCACACCAAACTAATGGTGACTATCCTCCTGGTCGGATTAAATCAGTACAAGTTTCACAAGAGGCTAATCTGGCCTTTATTCTCGAGAAAAGCATTAGACCCCTTATGCAGGGCCATGCTCTAGGTTTTGCATGAGTTGATTAGTGGCTCAGGAGAGATGTTTTTAGTACTTCGAGGAAGGCAGAGGAGAGGAGACTCCTTCCTTATTTTACTTTCCTCTTTCTAAAAATAACCGTTTATATGCTGCTTGCTGTTTTGCTGTTAAAAATTTCAGCTAGCCGTCACTAGCAAGTAGTTAAAAGGAAGGTCACAGAGAAGAAAAAGGAGAGCAAGAGAGGAAAGCAAGGAGTAAATTAAAGGGCCAAGTGGCATGATATCATGCTCACATTTAGTGAGTAAGCGAAGTGATTGCAAATTGTGAATATAATAAACCTTTCTGTGTTACACTTGTCTGCCCTTGGCAGGCAGGATTCTGCTGATTTTTGGTCCTGAAAAAACAGGCAGTTGCCTCAAGCATAGGAGTGTAGGGTCAGCAATGTGGTGAGCCCTCCTCTGCCAGAGCCAGGAAAATGCAGGCTGGCAGCTGCTGCCCCACTTGATGGTAGAGGTTAGAAACGTGGCTCAGCAGTGCTGTGACATGCGGAAGCAAACTCTACAATTCAGAGAGTTATAAACCAGGTAAGTTTATTCTGGCCAGGGTGCAAATGGATTTCTCCACAAAGCTTGCACACCGTCTCTGGCAAGTAGCCAAATATTTATTACACCAAAGCATACATATTCATTAGGAAAGGCCAGGTTATTACAATTAGTTTGGGGAATAAGTGTAATTATTATAAATAATTCTCGGAACTCAGTTGTATAGTCTGAGCATGTGTAGTAGAAATAGGGTGATCGTCTTTGGTGGTCAAGGGAAGAAGCAAGTGGTCTTCTTCACCATGTTCACTCATTCCAGGGCATGCCCTGTGAAGCAAAGTCCAAGTGTCTTCTTCCTAGATCGGCCAGATCATCCTCCCTATATAACATCTCTGAGTCCTTTTGTTCAAGTTTAAGTTTGCCTACATGCCCATTGAGGGCTTTGAGTCTCCTATCAGTGAGTTATCCTTTTAATTCATACCCCAGGGCTACCTGCTACTTTCCTAGCACAGCTAATCCCCAAACTATCTGGTAAGCTACACTGAATCCACAAAACAGTCTGGGCAAGCGGGATTCTTAGGCAACGTTCAGAAATCATCATATCACAGAATCATCTAGGACGGAAAAGACCTTGAAGGTCATCTAGTCCAACCGTTAACCTAACATTGACAGTTTTAAACTACACCAGATTCCTCAGCACTATGTTGACCCTACTCTTGATGTTGACCCTACTCCAGGGATGGGGACTCCACCACCTCCCTGGGCAGCCCATTCCAACGCCTAACATCCCTTTCTGTAAAGAAATGCTTCCTAATATCCAGACTAAATCTTCCCTGTCACAACTTGAGGCCATTACCTCTTGTCCTATCATTTGTTCCTTGGTTAAAGAGTCTCATCCCCAGTTCTCTACAACCTCCCTTCAAGTAGCTGTAGAGGGTGATGAGGTCTCCCCTCAGCCTCCTCTTCTCCAGACTAAACACCCCCAGTTCCCTCAGCCATTTCTCATATGACTGGTGCTCCAGACCCTGCACCAGCTTCGTTGCCCTTCTCTGGACACGCTCGAGTCATTCAATGTCCTTTTTGTAGTGAGGGGCCCAAAACTGAACACAGGAATCGAGGGGCGGCGTCACCAGTGCCGAGTATAGGGGTAAGATCCCTTCCATGTCCCTGCTGGCCACGCTATTGCTGACACAAGCCAGGATGCCATTGGCCTTCTTGGCCACCTGGGCACACCGCTGGCTCCTGTTCAGCCGGCTGTCAATCAACACCCCAGGTCCCTCTCTGACTGGCAGCTCTCCAGCCACTCCTCCCCAAGCCTGTAGCACTGCTGGGGGTTGTTGTGGCCCAAGGGCAGCCCCCAGCATTTGGCCTTATTGAAACTCCTCCAGTTGGCCTCCCTACCCTCGAGCAGATCAACACTCCCACCCAACTTGGGTCAGCTGCAAACTGACTGAGGGTGCACTCGATCCCCTCATCGAGATCATCAGTAAAGATGTTAAACAGGAGGGGCCCAAAAACTGAGCCCTGGGGGACACCACTAGTGACCGGGCGCGAACCGGATTTAACTCCATTCACCACAACTCTTTGGGCCCGGCCATCCAGACAGTGTTTTACCCAGCAAAGCGTGTGTCCATCCAAGCTGTGAGCAGCCAGTTTCACCAGGAGAATGCTGTGGGAAATGGTGTCAAAGGCCTTGCTAAAGTCAAGGTAGACAATATCCACAACCTTTCCCTCATCCAGTAAGCAGGTTGCCCTGTCGTAGAAGGAGATCAGGTTTGTCAGGCAGGACCTGCCTTTCATAAACCCATGCTGACTGGGCCTGAGCATCTGGTTGTCCGCATGTGTTGTGTGATGGTACTCAGGATGAGCTGCTCCATCAGCTTCCCGGGCACCAAAGTCAAGCTGACAGGCCTGTAATTTCCCAGATCATCCTTCTGACCCTTCTTATATGTGAGCATCACACTGGCCAATTTCCAATCTGTCAGGACCTCCCCGGTCAGCCAGGACTGCTGGTAAATGATGGAAAGCGGCTTGGCGAGCACCCCAGCCAGCTCCTTCAGCACCCTCGGGTGTATCCCATCCGGTCCCATAGACTTGTGTGTGTCTGTGTGATGCAGCAGGTCACTGACTGTCTCCTCCTGGATTGGGGGGGGGTCGTTCTCCCAGTCTTTGTCTTCTGGCTGAGGATGCTGGATTCCCTCAGTACAACTAGTCTTGTTATTAAAGACTGAGGCAAAGAAGGCATTGAGGACCTCAGCCTTCTCCTCATCACTTGTTACCATGTTTCTTCCTGTTTCTATACTCTCCCTGGTCTTTATTTTGCTGTTGACATACTTATAGAAACATTTCTTGTTGTCCTTGATTGCTGAAGCCAGATTAATTTCTAGATGGGCTTTAGACCTCCTGATTTCCACCCTGCATAGCCTCACATCATCTTTGTAATCACTGTGAGTGGCTAGCCCCTTCTGCCAAAGGCTGTAAACTCTCCTTTTCTCCCTGAGTTGCAGCCAAAGCTCCCTGTTCAGCCAGGGTGGTCTTCTCTGCCACCAGCTTCTCTTAGAGCACCTGGGGACTGCCTGCTCCTGAGCCATTAACACTTCCTTCTTAATGAGCGCCCAGCCTTCCTGGACCCCTATACCCTTCAGGACCATCTCCCAAGGGATCCTGTCAAGCAGGTGCCTAAGCAAGACAAAGTCAGCCCTTTGGAAGTCCAGGATGGCAGTTCTACTTAGCTCTCTCCTGGCCTCTCTAAGAATAGAGAACTCATTTTTTATTTCATGATCACTGTGCCCTAGTTGGCCTCCAACTGCCACATCATCCACCAATATGTTGCTATAAGTAAATAATTTGCAAGGAAAATGGTCATTTCTCTTTATCAGCTGGTCTGGAGGGGGAAGGTGGCTGTTCCCAGCAGAAGCAGGCATTATCCATCCCCTTGCAGGGGCAAGAGGGCAAATATGGCTCTCCAGGGTGCTTTCTCCACCCCAGGTCTCCTCCTTCCTTCCTCCTATCCCATAGAAGGAGCAGCCTTAGGGTGAAGTTCAACCTCAGTGCTGAGAAACGTTCCATCAGCGGCACACTGCCTATCTTTAGGATGCAGCAGGTATAAAACCAGGTTGCTTACACATCTTGCTGCCAGTCCCTTCTACTCCCCCAAAGTACAGAGGTTTTTTCACCGCTAATGAATCAAATCAACTTCTTGCTGCTTAAAATCCAATTGCTTCTTAAAGAGGGCTTCTGGACTTGTTTATTGGTAATTTTTCCTAACGAAGGATACATATCATCTCCAGTGTTATCCTGATTCTTTATCATTATCTTCATAATATAACCTAGTTCTTCACCTGTTCCCATCAAGCCTTTAGCAGCAGTTGGTTTCCAATGAGAGACACAAGACTGGTTGGCATTACCAAGGTGTCTCCAACTAAGATGACTGATTACCTGGAGATGTGGCCAATTACTGTATTAGAGATGGGGGAGACCCAGCAGTGCAGTCCTGTGGTTTTGTGCTTTGTCCTCTGAAATGCATCTTTCCAGACCTGCAGCAGCAGTAATATAGCCACGGGTTATCATTCCCATTAGCGGATTTATTTGTGTTTAGCTCATCACTGCAGAAGATACCTGTGCTCTGCCCAAAATTTGCCTCAATCACAAGCTGAAATGCATGTCAGTCAGTGGTTAAACCTCTGATGTAAAGCTTTAGTCCTGGTGCAGCAAAGCATTACTCCTCTTCCAACATTATGGTCGCTTTTTGTTAGTGTATGTTTTGATGATGCTTTGTGCTGAACAAGCATGCGATTCTTTCTCAGCCAGTTCTGTTGTTGATTGTGGGGTAGTTTATCTGGCCTTGAAGGATTTGGTGGTACGAGCCTTGGGGTGACTTTTATCTCACATTTCTGCAAAGAGAGCTTGTAGTAAGCCAGATTGTGGAATCCAGGGCCTGAACTCTTATCTCTGGCCAGAAAACTGCAGAAAGAATGTGCTTTAACTGTGTAATATACATGTATCCTGAGTTTGATTTTTTTGCAGCACATCTTCTAGCACAGCACCTAAATTTGCTCAAGTAGGGTCAAGTAAGTGTTACTTGCCCTGTGTTTAGAAGCTAGGTGAAATCAGGTTACTGAAGTGGATGAGATTTTCCTACTAATTTAATTTGAAACAGAGGTTAACAGTGCATATTTACTTGATGGTATTTAACTAGCTAAAGGCAACCACTGGAGTAAAGGATTGGAGCAGGTAGCACAGGTCAGGCTCCTTGTTTAACACTTTCTTTGCAACATTGCAGATCCCACTGCTTCTCTGCTGTTTTCTCTTTCTTGACTGGTAGGAGACATATCACTGAATGTGCTTCAACTTTAGTAAAAGATAAACTGAGCATTTACAGAATACAACTGGTTTTAACGCCTGTGATAGTGTTTGATTTGTCTCTGCTCATTTGGCTGCCGTGCAGTACCCACTAGATGGTGCTGATTTCCCTCTGTCAGAAATATACTTCATGTTTAATAGCAGAGTCATTTTCTTTGTATCACAGATCACAACCGAATTCATGCAACTGATGTTCTACATGCCGTTTGGTACCTTACTACTCAGCCCATCCCAGGACTCCCAACTGTCATTAATGATCACGGGTCAGCAAGCGATTCAGGTATGTTTAAATGTGCAAGTATATATGTTGTATTTTTAAAGTTTTTGTTATGAAATTTTCTGCAAGACAACAATTGAGTATTGCGTGCAGTACTCGTTGACTTTTAAGTTCAGTAGCACTTTGGATGTTGAAGGTGTTCAGGTATGTTTGTGTAACTTTGAAGAGAATGGAATTGGTCCTTCAAAACCTAATACTTTACATTTAACGATCTGTGAATGCAAGCCTTTGTGGTCATATGTAACAGATAATTGTTAGCGTTTGATTTTTACAATAGCTTTTCTTCTAGGAAAACCGTATTAGTAGTGCTTTTCAATGCTGCTTCGGAAGCAGTGTAGACTTTTAAATCCTCAAACCCTGCATTGTTTTGCTGTTATAAAACTGCTAGGACATGCAGGTAGTGCCATGCACTTGCCACTGCTTGGCTGTGGTGAAGTGTTGCTTTGCCTTTCCTCACTGTCTCCGAAGAAGGAGACTTGTTACCATTTTGCAGCTTGTTTGCAAGACCACTCATCTGCTGTTTTATGATTGCTCCTTACAGGAAGCTGTTCTTATTGCATCTTTATATTTTCTCCAGCTTCAGCTGTAGCAACTAGAAGACCTGTCTGTATTTTGTGAGAGCTCTGAGGGAGTTACTGGAAAAACAGGAGTTTGTTATGCAGAAACTACTTCCATTTCTGCTTTTCTTGGTGGTTCTGCTTTTCTTGGTTTGTGTGGCACATACATGTCATTTGTGAAACTCTTCAGGATTGTGTGCCTTATTGCACTGGATCATGTGCATAGTATCAGAAAGCACTGAGGTTGGGATGTGTTTACTCCTCTGTTATGTATTGTAAATTTACTCCTTCTCTTACTGCTTTGTTGCTTCTATCTGTTTCAGTAAGTCACCGAAAAAGTGTTGAGGATTTTTTTTTAGATTTATTTATTTCTGCTCAGATTCTGACAGTGGAATCACTCACGGCCATATGGGTTATGTGTTTTCGAAGACATACACACCTACAGATGACAGCTATGGATGCCTAGCTGGCAACATCCCTGCCCTTGAATTAATGGCTCTTTATGTAGCTGCAGCCATGCATGATTATGATCATCCAGGAAGGACCAATGCCTTTTTGGTAGCAACAAGTGCTCCTCAGGTAAATAAATCTCAACCAGCATTGCTGTTAAATTTGGAAGGTCTTTGGTAACAACTTCTCCTTGCCAGTGGTGCCTGTAGTTTCCATTAAGCACAAGTCTACCAAATATTTTGAAACAGCTTATCGGAGTGACAGAAATAATCACTTTGCTTGGGGACTATCAGTAAGAGTCTTCTTGCACACCCTCAGTACCCTCTAGTTAGTAGAGCTGTTATGAAAGGTATTGATAAAATGACTCAGTGAAGGAGAGGCTCATGATCTGCTGACTGATAGAGAATCTGTAACTGTGAAATAAGGGAAGAATTATTCTACTCAGTAAGGCACAGAGGATTAAAATAAAATAAAAATACATCTGTATAGTTGACTGCGCCATGCAAATTTATGTGCGATCATAACTTATTTTCCATTGTTCCTGTAGAATATGAGCAGCTGCAGTCTTTTATGAATGTATTTTTACACTATGCATCTATCGGGGCAGGGGAGCAGAGTGTGGTGTAAAATAATCTCAGTTTTATAAACAAATAATTGAGACTTACCTAAGTTTACACAGAACTTGCTGCCAATGCTGGGAGTTGAATTCAGCACTTCTGAGTCGCTGTTTATTGGCTTAATTATGAGATCATGTTTCTTTACTTTACATCACTGACTTAACTGGCTTCAGCATACTGTGCTGAAAAGTATTTCTATGAACAAAAGAAAAGATAACTTAATGGTGAGAAGTCAGGTAGGGATGCAGAAATTCTAGATTTACTCCCCAACGTGAGCAAGAGCAAGTCACCTGAACTTGCTCTGTATCAGTTTCTGTCTATAAACTGATAGTAATACTTTTCATCCTTGCCACATCTTTCTGTGATCGAGAACTTTGATACCAGGTAGACATATGCTGTCCTTAAATATGTTTTTAAGAAATTGAGTGCTCTAGCTTTGTGTTTGTAAATATCCACAAAGTTAGACGATTAGCCTTAATGTATTGTCCCTATGGGAAAAATTCAAATTATTCTTGTTATTTTGGGGGGTTTTGGCTTTGGTCTGTTGTTTGTTTGGTGTTTGGTTTGGTTTTTTTTAAATCTGGTTTCACCTGAAATTTGCAGAACTTGTATTTGACATCTAGTTTTTTTCCTCTTTCATGACTAGCTATATCAGCTTCTGGTAATGATAAAGTGCTGTTGTATTAAAAATCTGCCCTCAGGTGCTGGACCTGGGTGGCAGAATATATTTGTCTCAAATGCTTACTGTGTAGTTAGGCAAGATGGGCTGTAAAGCTGAGTTGCTTCAGCCTTATAGATAGATTCTGTACTTCAGGATAGGACTGAATGTTTTCATCTCTAGATGACCGAAAAATATAATTGAAGTAAAAAGCCACTGGAACATATGTGTATCTATTTCTGTAAAAAGTTACAAAACCTGTATCTATTTTACATAGAAACATATTTCCGAGAGCTTTTCTTTCCATAAACCAAATTGTCAAAAGACTGATTGCTGCTGAAGTGGAGAGATTTCCTGGATGGTTGTTGTCCCCTAAAGTCCACTTTCTAGATCTTTCTTTAGTTTCTGAATGGAATTGCCATCACTATGAAAGTTATACATCTTGTTTCGGTAAAGATTTAACCAATTTTGGGGTTTAGCATTGAGAAATCTGTCAGGCTGAATGTGTTTCATCAGGTTGCAAATGGGAATTTCACTTGTTTCTGTGTTTGGAATCAGTCCAATATGGACGGAATTGCCAGGTACAAACACCAAAGATGACAATAACCATTATGTAAGGTTAGTTCTGAGAAACCGGGAAGCACATACCTATATTGTAGTAGTCATTAATTTGTGGCCTGAAACAGAATAATCTATTGTCATACGATGCAGTTCAGTCAGGAATTGAAGACCCTTGAGCATGAAAGACTCATATTTTTCAAATCAGTCTTCCAATAAATCTTCACCATCACAGTAATTCAGGTGTCTTCTGTTAGCCCTGCCAAAATCACATCTTCAAACCTCAAGAAATTCTTTAACAAAAAAACCCAAACAAATCAGCCAAACCTGAAGCTCCCTCCATGCATCATGCCCACATCATTCTCTTCTCTGCAATGCAGTGTTTCTTTTGCTAAGAGGTTTCTTAGATTTCAGTTGCCTGCTTTGTTTTCACAGGCAGTGCTGTACAACGACCGCTCCGTCCTGGAGAATCACCATGCTGCTGCTGCCTGGAACCTTTTCATGTCGAGGCCAGAGTACAACTTCCTGGTCAATCTTGACCACGTGGAGTTCAAGCACTTCCGCTTCCTCGTCATTGAGGCAATTTTGGCTACTGACCTGAAGAAACACTTTGATTTCGTTGCCAAATTCAATGCCAAGGTAAGATAATTGATTCAAGTTTCTGGTGAATGGTCAGGAAAGACTGTGGGGCTTGGTAGCATCACAGTGAAAATGCTGGAAAGGCTGCTATATTCTTTCTTCTGAATGTCCTTTGGGCTGCTGTAAGACATTTTGTTGAACAGTAATCTGGCACTTCTGTTATTTTTTCCTTATTGAAATCTAGCAGCACAGCTTCTTTCCTTATATATGTTTAGTTTTTCAGAAAATGGTTTAAGTCTAAGGATATTATGGACTATTTGAATGTAAATCCTACTTTTATCCTACTTTTCAATATTGTTTTCTTGTTCACTGGCACTTTAGACCTAATAGCAAAGCACTCACGGGGAAAAAAAAAATCAAAGGTGTTACCAAGTTTCCATAATGCCTAAATATGTAATGTGAATTTTTATTGGTTTAATCATACTGTTATATTATCAAAGCATAGAAATCATAACAGTTTTGAAGTTCTAATTTCAAATGCAATGAAAGCGTGATCTTTCTTCTCTACAGTGTTTTAAATGGCTAGACACCAGGGGAAGGTCACTAAAGATCTTTCCTGCATGCTCCATTCAGTGAGCATAAAATTGCAACCTTGGGAAACCATTCTTTAAAATTATTATACAGTTTCAACCTAACAGTGGAAATCATTGCCTGTCAAGTTACTTTATAAACTCCATCATCCGTCAAA
The DNA here is from genome assembly GCF_965140245.1 of Athene noctua. NCBI lineage: Eukaryota > Metazoa > Chordata > Aves > Strigiformes > Strigidae > Athene > Athene noctua. Next base: position 22,642,657 of record NC_134039.1, read on the forward strand.
GCTGTTGGCATGTTACCTAGATGGATACCTGCCTTTGGAGCTGGTACTGCCTTCTTGTTCCTTGTGAGAAACATGCTAAGCACAGTGTGCTGCTTATCCAGGACTAGGACCTCCTAGGTGTTTTGGTGACATAGATAAAATGTTTTCTTGTGGTATTACTTAGGAAGGACCTATATACTGAAATTTTGAAGCCTCCAGATGTATGACTGGTTTTGTTTTCCATTTCCCCGTAACATCTCTCTCTTTGTTAGGCTTTACGAAGTTGTAAAGAAAGGCCATAAATTATGGTCCAGGATAGACAAAGAACTGATCTGTAGATTAGTCTGAACTCCTGCACCCTGCTAGTCATGTCTCAAAACCTCTGATAATAACATGAGGGGTTTCTTTAGGTATTAATTTTAAACTCTGGATTGATATTCACTGGCCTAATTTCCTCATAAAGTGTTGAACAGTACTGGCAGATTCTCATGTGTCAGGGCTAAATGACAATAAAGCACGGGAAATTTAGGCTGTCTGAATACATCCTTTGAATTGGACAGTTTGGACCAAAACCTTCACTTCCATGAACATAAGTAAGGAATGAAAAAGGACAGACTAAATCACTGATTACTGTGGCTTTGTCACAGAGATTAACTTTCTTAACCCTGGAAGAGGAGAAGCTTGCTGAAAGTACTAGGTGTAATTGTGGACACTGAAAACTAAATTTGACTTAAATCTATCAGGTTGGACGATGGTAGGTGTGAGCACTGTTGCAGCCAAGTAAGGTGATACCTGACACTGCAGATAAATAGAAAAGTCTGATGTATCATGTTCTGCCGCTTGCTATGGATTTGTAAGGGCATCTGTTAACCTCCTTCTCTCTCCTTATTGCTTGAATAGTCAAATGACCATGCATGGAATAAAAAGTGGAGGAGGAAGCAAACATATTAACTAGTGCTTATGGCTGAGCCTGACTTTCCCAGAATAATCACTGCCTTAAAAAGAGATGATTTATGGTTGGTTGGCAAAAACTCTTTTGTACCAGAGTGGTCTCAGAGAGCAGACCTGACATGTTTGTATATGGGTGGAGGTGCTGTAAGATAAAATTAGGTCTAAATAAGCATGTTATTGATTGCATTGCTGAACAGTAGTTTAGTATATTGAGGCTACAGTCAGAGAAATCCTTTTGTACAGAAGTCAGTGTAAACACATGTAATGTGAGCATCCTCCCACCAGAAAACGCAGTCAGGAAAATATCAACAAGAAATAATGAAGGAAGCTCACTGTCCAACACTGATGATATCAATGCATTGGAGCACTTACTGTTCTCTGACATTAGTTACGTTGGATCATGTACACCAAAAGCAAAGCTCTCACCATGTGGGCCCACTGCTATATGGGGCAGGGGACCTTCCAACAGGGGACATGGAATTTTCATCTACTTATAGCACAACAACTTTCTATCCATTTTTAACTATTGCAAGCTTGACAATTAAAGTTGTGTTCCAAGGAGGGATTTGAATTTTGAAAATTAAGTGGACAGTAGAAGATAGCTCCTCCACACTAGGAGATATTTTAGGAGAAAAGGATGAGATGGGAAAACATGGATAACGGCAGTAAAGGATGGTACTATTCAGAGATGTAAAAGGCCAAAGTCCTCAGTGCTTTCTCACCCTCAGTCTTTGTGGCTAAGACCTGGCTTCAGGAATCCCAGGCCCCTGAGGTGTGAGAGAAAGTCTGAAGTGGTGAAGACTTATCCTTACTGAATGGCATCAAGTTAGGGATTTCTTAAACAAACGACATAGACAAGTTTATGGGACGCAGCCATGTATATAAATACCTGATGGTGATGGTAAAGGAGATGGAGCCAGACTCTTCTCAGTGGTATCCAGTGACAGGACAAGAGACAATGGACACAAGCTGAAACAGAGGAATCCCCATTTAAAAAGAAGAAAGGACCTATTTACTGTGACGGGAGTTGTATAATGGTAGAGGTTGCTCAGAGGCATTGTGGAGTTTCCCTCCTTGGAGATATTCAAAACCAAACTGGTCACGATCCTGAGCAGCCTGCTCTAGCTGGCCCTGCCTTGAGCATGGGGGTTAGACTAGATGATCTCCAAGAGAGCCTTCGAACCTCAACCTTTCTGTGATTCTTTAAGGTGACGCTTTTATTCTAGAGCAGTTGATAATACGTATCACTTTTTATTGTGGGAGGTATGAGAAAAATAGAGAAAAGGAAAAAGCTAGGAAATACTTTCAGACATACTTAGATCAAATAAGGAAATAAGCTTGTTACATGCGTCTTCACACTGCAATTAAATCAGCATGGCATTTAATGGTAATTTATCTCTGTACACCAATTAGGTAACTTCTTGGAAAATGTCACTGAAAGATTACATTTGTTTGTTTTCCTAGGAAATGCTTTCAAACAGGCACATCATTTACTAAATAGGAATTTCTCATAATTTATCTCAATGTTAATTGTTTTGAACTTATTTTTCTTTTTACATATTGCTCTACAGCTGATTGTAAATTCCGACCTTGGGTTAGCTCACCTGCTTACACTTGTGATTTTGTTAAATAGCTAAATATACTATAAGATATCCCAGAGCAAATCTTCCTCTGTGGATGCATCTGTTTACTCAGGATTACTGTCATGTTTTGGTTTTTTTTTCTGTCTACTAGGTGAATGATGATGTTGGAATTGACTGGACTAATGAGAATGACCGCTTGCTGGTTTGCCAAATGTGCATCAAACTGGCTGACATAAATGGGCCTGCAAAATGCAAAGACTTGCATCTGCAGTGGACAGAAGGCATTGTCAATGAGTTTTATGAACAGGTAAATAAATTCATGTCCAAAGTGGAATCTGCTGGTTGCATAGCTCGTGTTAAACAGTCCTGCAGCATACTAGTACTGGTGATGAGTGAAAATCACAGAGAACAGGGGTGAAGAGGATGGCTAGAGTTACCCTAGTCCATCCTTTTAAGGGATCAGTGAGTCCATTTGTCACTGAAGCTTCTGATGTGTCCTCAAAGACCTCTGATGATGGAGTTTCTACAGGCTTAACTGTTCCACTCTGGCACTATCTTTACAGTGGACATGGTGAACAAGTGTTCCCTTCCTCTTTTTTTTAATGTTTGCAGTCATCATGTCTCCCTTTCAGTCTTCTTCAGTGCAAACTGTCTTTTATTCCTTGCTTCTGCTTCAGATACCAGCTGGTTCTCATTGCTCTCCTCTGAAGTCACTCAATGTGGCTTACACTTGTATTGACATGTTGTCTCCAAAACTGGACACAACATCCTTGTTGAGATAATCTAAACAGAGCAGAGGAGTTATTTTAGCTTCCCTGTGGGCCGTGTCTCTGTTCACATACACATAACCTTTATGTACTGAACACAGTTGTAACATTGGCTTTCAGTTTATCACAGACTAACCATATCTGCTCCCTACACACTAATCCTTACCCATACTTCATTTTTTAAGACAACATTCCCAGCTTTCAGGAGGTCTGCCAGTACAACTGCACTAATTATACAGGGGTCAGCTGATGGTAGCACGAAGAAGGAGGACAGCCACAGTTTGATTTATAAAGACCTGGGAATACAGCCAGGCACTGGTCCTCTCCTGCCAGGTGTAAGGGAGCTCTTAACTGAACCTTTTCTCATCATAGCCTATTTAGCCCTGCTGAGTGCAAGGGACAGGGCTGTTCCCACACTATTCCTCTGTTTCCTGACTGGGAACATATTTTGAATGTGCTGATTAGACTATACTCCACATCCTGTCTTTTCGAGAGGAAGCAAGCAGGCTCAATCACTGAACCAGACACCACACAGCCTTCTCAGGGAGGCTGTGCAGTAAGCTGAAGTTACAGATGAATACCCTTTAAAGCCTTTTAATCTTCCCTTAAATTTACTGTACTTACAGTTTGGGAAAAAAAAAAAAAAAGAAAGAAACAGGATTTGCTGCTGCCTTCTGGAGTATGTTAAGAAATGAGAAAAGGGACAAAAATCAGACACTGACCTGAAGCTCCTTCACTTATTTTGGATCTCTTGAGAAAAAGAAAGAACAGTGACACTTTGATATATTGCATATAGTTGGTTCCATTTTTCTTTTAATTTTTTTTCTTTAATAAAGTGAGTCCCATAACAACAGTGGTCAACCTTGATCTCCCAAATTTTCACTCAGGAAATGCTTTTCTTTATATTTGACTATTTTCATTACAACTCTCCCAAAAAATAATACTTCACTTAATTCTGGTGATGATCATAGCTTATGTGGGTGACTATTGCATGCAGACAAAATCAGATATATGATAGGCTCTCCTTTCATTCAACATAACTAATGTCGGAGGGCAGTAAGTGCTCCAGTACATTAATACTGTCAAAGTGCTAGATACTGAGCTCTGAATCAAGCCTGGGAGGAACACGTGTGGAAGGATGATGTGTTATCTGTTCCACAGTAGGAATCTCCTTTATTTTCCATCAGTCAGAAGGGTGTGCTATTGATGTTTTCATGCTCTTGGAAGCTGCTTTAAAGGACTCTTGGAGGTTATCTTTCCTATAATGCTGTAATTACAAAAATATACATTTGAGATTTATCCTCTGCAAAATTTAATTTGGAATAACAAATGTATTATCTTTGTTAATGGCATTCCTTTTGGCATGGGGATTATGGGCAAATGTATTTGAACTCTTGGCTTGCAAATTCCAGGAGATCAGGTAGTCAGTAAGATATTAGGGGGGTTTGGTTTTGTTTTTTTATTTTAATAGAGGGTGTGTATTCAGTGTATTGAGAAACCAGTACATCCCAGGGGGTTTACTGTTTTGGTGGTTTTTTGCATGGCATGAGTTGCCATGCTGACAGGATATTGATGGAGCTGAAAACAGAGAAACAACGTTTTCTTCCTAGGACTTACTTTTGACATTAAGGAGGATAAGCTAGTCTCAATTTATTTAACCTAGGTTAAAATTTGTTTTTCTTTAACGTAATATGCTATGAGAGGTGTATCAAGCCATCTTCACTATGCTTTTGATCATCAGGTTTTTTTCTGAGAAGGGAAAAGTCTTCATTTTCTCATTTCTAAAAAGTAGAATTTTATGGGAAGTTTGAATTTCCCTCGAATTGTTATCAAAAAGCATACACATGTACATTCAACCTATGCTGTGAAAATATCTTTCTTGAATTTCCTTTAATAAACACCAATTCCTGTGAAGAATATAAGTCCTATATAAATAAAAGCTCCTTATTAAAAATGTATTACATAGAAACATTGAAAATCCTGTGTCTTATTGTTGCAGTATGTCTCCTTTTCTTCCTTTCACATGGTCAGCGTACTTATTTGAAGACAGGTTAGGCATATTAAAAAGGATGAAAAAACGACTGCAGCATGTTTCATATAATAAATCATGTTTTAACAGAACATGAAAAAAGAACTTGTAAACATTTCAGCAGTCAGCTTTCTTCCCACTACTGCCAGCTCAAAACCAGGAAATCTCAGATGTGTTACGGTAAAGAAGAGTGAGCTGCCACCTCTTCTTAATTTGCTTGCTATTTCAAGAATTGATGGCATGTTTCAGTGTTTTGTTAACACTAATATTTTGCGTTTAATGATTGAACATAGCATTTTGGGGTAGGTTATTATAAAAATAATGAAACAAAGCAGAAGGAAATGAGACATTTGTTGTACATGCTTCAAAATATAACTCTCATTCTTTGACTTTCCCAGATATCAACAGGGTATTGACCAGATACATTGTCCGTGACTTGTGGAAAATTTAGGTTACAAGGAGGTAAATTCAGGCAATCTGTAGGGTAATGTAAACTGAAAATAGCTCTCCAAATTCTAATCTATATTCTCAAGTATAGATCTCTGTATTGTATTAAAACATGAATTTGCATATCAGGCTTGATTAAGGGGATGAGATTTTTTTTCTTAGGGAGGTGGCATCCAGTCTTGACATGTCTACTCAGCTGAAAACTCATTGATATCACCAGAAGCTTTGCTGTGATAGGGATGAATGAGTATATCGGACTTGGTTCTGCTAGAGTTTTACTTTCTTTTACATCATGAGAGGAGGGAAAAAAAGTCTTCCTATCACTCCCCTCTACCATCTCTCCCCAAGAAAATCTAGCAAAAAGCTTTATGAGAAAGATTTACTGCTTCTGAGTAACTCCTGCTTTCATAGGGATCATTCTAATAGTCCCAAGAAACAAGTACTTATGACCCAAATCCAAGAGGACCTCTTCATGTTATGTATAGTAAGGACAAAAGTAATAAGAAAACTAGTTCGATGAGGTAGCTCTTGCCTGTAGAAGTTCAGCCTTATTCCCTGCAAACAGGTGGCTGACTACAAGGTTGTTGTGAGCTAACAATCACAAAATCAGAAGGCATTTTTTGAAAATAATGTGAAGAAAGATAGAAAACAAGAATGTTCATATTTTTACACTCACAGTGTAAAGTACAGGACAAAGGGCAGTGGGCATCATTTTGCACAGTCCATCAACTAACATCCTTGTTAAATTCACATTATTGATAGTGGGTCTTCTTACAAGAAAACAGCTGTAACTTTGATTAACCATTTGATGTGATGGCACTGTAGTAATGTGCTGGCGTGCTATGAAAATGGCATTAGAGATGAATTATTTTTCTTTCATCATTTTTAATTGTTTTGATGTGCATTACTCCTTTTTTGTGACATGGTTTTGTTTCATTTACTTCAGAGAAATTACGGGTATTTTTCATCTCCAGGGTGATGAAGAGGCTAGCCTGGGTTTGCCAATCAGTCCTTTCATGGATCGCTCTGCTCCTCAGCTGGCACACCTTCAGGAATCTTTCATCACTCACATTGTGGGACCACTATGTAACTCCTATGACTCAGCGGGGCTGATGCCGGGAAAATGGATAGAAGATAGTGATGAATCAGGAGACACTGATGAGCAGGAAGAGGAAGAAGCAGCAGAAATGGAAACTTGTGAAAATGCTGAATCCAGTGAGTTGTTCACACATATTTTTCAACAGAGCAAGTTCCATATTATGACCAAAAGCTAAGCAGCCATATTGTAAAAGCATAGAGACTGTGAGCTGGTCAGGTTCAACATGGGCCTCTCCAGAGTTACAGTGATTTAGTGCTGTCCTTGGTGAGGCTGGCATGTAGCCAGTTATGTAGGTAAAAGAGACACTCCATGGTTTCAGGACTGATACACATTCCTGTTCATATCCACTACTCTTTTCTACCTTCAGTTGAGGTATCTGGTGGTGGATCATCCATCTGTGCATGAGGGCTTTTTAGACTATTTCAACACTGATTTTAGTAGACTGTAGTAATTTCAGTTGAAGGAGAGATGGCTGGGAGAAGATTTTTCGAGGAAAGCAGTTATCATTTCCATGAGTTAGCATGATATACAGGAATAATAGAATGAGGCTCTGAGATGCTGATGCAGTAAAAGAGTTTTTAGCAATGGAAGTACTTTAATGCAGATCACTTCAAGGTAATGGGTGGAGAAGAGTGGGGAGAGAATTGGCACTGAGCATTGCTGTGTTGTGTGCAGCTTGCCTCTTCTGGCTAATCAGTAACTAAACCTGATAGTCTCTTGCCTCTTCTCCAGAAGGGCAACAGTACTGACATTTGTCATACTGAGAGGAAAACATTGTACCTTGAAAGGAGATCTCAAGAACTCTTTTTTTAAGAGAAAAGGATACAACTATAGGCCTGTTTCTTCTACCAGTTTAACACTGCAGACATTATGTTTTTCTCTCTTTCGTGTTCCTCCTCCCTCTGGATTTCATACTACTGTTCTTTTATTTCCTTCCTCCAGGTCATCTTTTCTCCCTCCTCTATATGTAATCCTTCTAGAAAGCACCAGCCTTAAGTGCACTAATGAGATACTGATACACAGCTTCTCCTCTTAACAGCCTCACTTTTTCTGTCACACACACTTTCATGTCCTACTGAATATCATCCTCTCTTCTGTTGGAGCTGAGAAGCATAAAGATGTGATGATTACAATTAGTCACATAAAGATGTGGGCCTAAAATCTACGTCTCCTGATGTGTAGAACTGAACTTCTATCTCTTATAAGATCCAGGGGTATACGGTTTGTATTAAGAAATCACTGTGGTTGTTCACACATATACTTGTGCATATTTTAAGTTTAGCAGGTTCACATGCATAAAAAACGTTGCTAAGAACAGCAAACATTAAGTAATACAGCACACACAGGTTTATGATCTATCTGCTCTGTAATAGCAGGCAGAGCCATATGTTTCTGTGGCAGACTGGCATTTATGGAATTGCCTACCACGGGGAAAAGCATTATGTGGCTGGTAACCAACATAGATGCCAAAGCCTGAAACTGATACTGCTGTATTAAAAAGTAAGATGAAGTATGTTCTCATTTATCCATTGAGTGTCTAAATTTACTTTGAAATCTTGAGTTTCCTTTCACCTCATTTCTGTATTCATTTATCTTCTGTATCACTGCTAGTCAAGTCCAACAATGATGTGAAAAAAACAGACCATTATTAACCCTTGTTACATTGAAAACAGACCTTTTTTTACTTGTCTGTTTTCTTTTTCACATTCAACTCCATGACAGTACTTCACTATCCAACCTGGTGCTTTTAGGTTGTTGATCTTTTTCAGAACCTTAAAAATGAATGTTTCAGAAGTTTCAAAATATCCAAACAATTTCTTTGTACTTCCTTCTTACCAAATGTGGGGTGCTCATCTTCTCAGTCATACCAACATGTTACAAACCGCTTTCTTCTCGTTCCCTAAATTCTCTGTGACTGTGTGGATCTGAATCAGGAATCTAAAGCATCTTTTGTGTCAATACAGGGGTCTTTTACAGGGTGTTAGAAATTTATACCTGTGATCACAAAATTTTGGATGTTCTAAACTTTCTCAGTGAAACAAAATAAGAGGTTGAGATGTCAGATGCATAGATACTAAGAGTTGTAAGATGTTGGTGAAGATCTTTTTCTTGATGAAAATGCCTTTTAGGCAGGTAGAAATATAATTGCAGCAGAAAACACTTCATCTGGGGCCCGATAATTCACTATAGCAATTGAGATAAATTTAAGAGTTATAAAACCTTAAGGTAGGTTAAAATAATTTTTGATATTATACAGGAGCATGTAATTCCCCCCAGATTCTGATGCAAGTGTAGGAATTAAACAGGCTCAGTCTTTAGTGATTCAGACAGATTTTCACACCACAGCAAGTGCTCACTGGTGTTTGCAGAGAGCAGCAAGATGCGGGGTCACCTGGGAAACACAGGAGAGAATGTCCTGCTGCAGCATTGGCAGGGTAGAGGCTTCTTATTAGTGCTAAACCTGAAGGTTTCCTACAGGGAACCAAGGGCTTTCTAATGAAGGATTGAGTTGGATTTGGTCTGTGCTCAGTGAAAAGTTCTTTGTTTCCAGTTCAAAAGCTTCAAGGGCTAAATGTTTTGGATCCTGACACAGGCATACTTTAGGCAACCTGCAAATACTAATCCACGCAAATTTATATGGTACAAAACATTCCTCTACGTCACCTTCTTTACAAATAAATCATCAGTTGTCTTTGGAGGAGTTGTTATTTTAGTTCTGTGACTGCTATTGCCACTGTTAATGACCAGGGAAAATTTCCAAGCTTTGTACTGTTAAGAAGTTGACAGTCTGTGTTGGACAGACTATACTGATGCAGAAAAGAACACTTCAGACAACAAAACACTTGTAGTGCAGCTGTGTCAGGAGCCATGAGAACTACCAGTGGCAAAACCATTTTATAGGTTAAAAGCAGGGGACTGATGCTTCAAAACCAAAGAGAAGCAAGTTCCCTCATCATATTTGGCTATATGACTGCTTCTTCAGTGGTTAAACTCCATTGTCAAAGCAATGTTGTGCAAAGGCTTTAAGGTTATCTCCACTGCAATGGTGGAGTGGTAAATCTCTGACTTTGAAAAGGGAACGTAGGAAAAAGGGTTTCCTCCTTTGATTATTAATGCTTGCTCATTCATTATCCTTCTGCAGCTCAGATCAGAGGTAAAATGTAGAGAAAACAAAATCAGGATTTTTTTTTTTTCTAGGGCAATCAGCAGGGATCCAGTGAGGGTGGTGCATAGAATTTAATGTGTGTTATGGAATAGGTTGATCAGAGTCTTCAAGTATTTGATACAAAAAAATGAGCAGAAAGAGCTCAGCAACATGTTTTGTGCATAATCATTCAAGCAGTAGATATCTCTGTGAACTGCACAGTCAGGGACAGCATGTGACCTATGATTGGAAGAAGGTGGGGCTCAAGCTGTGCAGGAAACCACTTGCTTTCCTGGAGGTCTGGAGAGGTATAGATTTCTGAATTTTATGTTTAAGTTTGTGGTTTTAAAAATCTGCTGGTGCAGTATGTTATAGTACACCCTGTCTGCTTCCTACATTTTCAAGTCCCTTTTACTCCTTCTCTCACAGAAGACAGTATGTTAATGTCACGGTATTTTACAGGAAAGAAGAAGTTCAAGAGGAGGAAAATCTACTGTCAGATCACTCAGCACCTGCTTCAGAACCATAAAATGTGGAAGAAAGTAATTGAGGACGAAGAGAGGTTAGCTGGGACAGAGAAGCAAGGCGTGGAGCAATCCACACTGCACCAATCTTCAGAACAAATCCAGGCCATCAGGGAAGAGGAGGAGGAGAAAGGGAAGCCCAAGAGGGATGAAGAGGAGAACACAACTGTAGAACCAAACCAATGACAATATTTACAGCAGTATTTAAGACAGTTTGACTTGTGCACAGACTCCTTCTCAAGCCAGCACAGCATTTAGACACAACACTGTAGAAGTATGGGATAATGCGCCTACAGATGTTTAATTTGTTTCTCTTTCCTTTTTATGGCGAGGTACATTGTTTAAACTTCTATGCTCAAGGAAGCTTTCACACTGCAACACCGGCTTTTACAGACTTTCTTTAAAGAGATTTGAGAGTGGGTGGAATTATATAAATATAGATATAGATATAGATATATATATATATAGCCAGGGTTATTGGCTGCTCACTTCAGCAAAATACATTTAATGATATATTATGGTCACTGTGATATTTACAGAAGAAAGTTATCTAAGGAAATGCTGCTTCTAAAGCACATTTGCAGTTAACAGTAAGGTACCAGTTAAGTAGCTTTTGCTCTTAATGCTGAGGGATAAAAGTTCCAAAGCTTTATATGAATGCTGATACATCCTGCCAACATACATGTGTGCGTGAGGGGGGTTGTTTGCAAGTGTAAGTGGATGTAAGATAATATAGCATAGTTTGAGTTCTTATTACACTGGCTGTAGCACATGGCCCAACACACAACAAACAGAAGGCCTGAATTTTAGAGAATTTGTACCCACAAGGGACCCGGAGATCATTGTGAGGATCTTTGCGTTCCCCGTAGCCCTCCAAGTGCCAGGTCGCAGTTCGCACTCTGGCTGCAGGCAGCAGCCTTTCGGCAGAGGCCGCGGGAGCCGGCCTGCTGGCCTGGCCCCACCCGGCTCTGCAGGCTCCTCCGCCTCCTCCTCTTCCTCCTCTTCCTCGGCACCTCCCAGACTGCTGGCGAAAGGGGTGTGCCAGGAACTTTATTTTCCGAAGGGGTTTCCAAGGGACTGTGAGGCTCCGTGGGGCAGTGGGTCTGTTTGAGCAGGAGAGAGCAGAGGGCAAATGTGCACGCATTCTCAGAAACGAGAGGCAAGCTGTCATCTTCCTACCCTAACCTTACACCTTTGTGCATCCGTGGCCAAATATATCATTTAAGAACAAAGCTAAACTATGTCTCTGGAGAGCAAAAGAAGGGGAGTGTGGGGGCCATGCCCTTCCTAAGAATAAAAGGCAAATGATGTGTTAGGAGAAGTGTGGGGAACACATGCCCGTCCTGCATTGGCTGGACACTCACGTGTCTCAGCAACCACTCACATGAACTTCAGAGTTTTTCAGTGTGAGGTGCTGGATGGAAGCAGTTTGTTCCTGGCATTCTGCTTAGAAGCAGCATGTTGGATTGTTGAATTCCACCATTTTTTATTTTTTTTTTTTTAAGAGAAAGGAAAAGATCAGGCCTGTGAGAAGAGCAGATTTTTTTGTTTGTTTCTGTTTATTTGTTTTCTCTGTTGTTTATGCTGTGAGCCAAATGTCTATTTAAAAGGTTGGATGTTCACTTTCAATATTTTATTTCACAATATTATATTTGTTAATGATTAGTTATCTAGATGTAAATATGGAAAAAAATTTTATGGGTTCCTGTAGATAATGATATCTTTAAGAAAAGAAAGAAAAAAGAAAAAAAAAGGAAAAGGGTTTTTGTAAAGGTAATTTTTTAAAAAAAAAAATACAAAAACATTTTTATACAGTGTAGCCATTTCCAAACTTAAATAAAGTCTTGAGTAATTTGTATAGACCCTTCTGGGAAGCCAGTGGTCTACAGGATCAAGGCTTTAAAACATTAATGTTTTCTGGGACTGGCAGCACCAACCAGTACCACACAATTCAGAGTTTTGTTCCCACAAAAAGAGTTATAAAGTTGAGTATCTCTCAAAAATCATTTGACTACATTTGCTTTTAATATTTTGATCCTGCAGCCCCTTGCCAAGAAGAGGTTTGCTTGTGTAAGAATGCTTGTGGAAGGAAGATTTCGTAGAAGTCCTTTCTATATTAAATTTCTGACATTGCATCCATCACTTTTTGCTATTATTATGCATTCACCACATTTCATGATCCTACTGGTACCTCCCTAAAAATGCTGGAAAACATTCTTTGTCAAAGCCAGTCAGCATGTGTGTTATCACTTCAGAGTTTCTTTTTGCTTTACATTTCTGTTAGAGCGAGTTTTTCCTGAAACCAGGATTTTGATTTCTTACAGGTTGCATTTGCCTGGTATTGTCCCGTCCTACTCTTACCAGTAGAGAAGGCATTTGCCTTTTGACAGAGTGACTCTAGAACATGACTCTGAATGCTCTTATCAGCAGAAATATTTAGTAACTGTTTTTCAATTAAATAATAAAAACAAAGATCCAAATTGTGCTGTTATTTTAAAGTGAAAGGATATAGCAGAATTCATTCAAAAGAAAGATGTCTCCAAGATCTCAGCCAGTCTCCACCAATTCCAGCTTGCACTGTTTTTATACCTCTTCAGTCACTTTGATTAACCATTTTATTTGGGGTTTTCTTGTACAAGTAGTATGCATAATTTATAGTATGAGAAAAATTGAATATGCCTCATTCTGTCCTTTAAAATTAAATTTACAGAGATGCTTTAAAATGTCACATCTCCAAGCACTTTTTTCTCCATTTTCAGTGAATGATCACTGGGACTGGGTTTTTTTTCTTGATTTTTATATTGCCTTTGCTAGAAGAAGAAAAAAAAAGTATTGAAGAAAGTGTTAGTGGATGTCCAGTTGGTAAAATTACAAAGAGGCATTCAAGAATGAAGCAAAATCCTGCAAGTGGAGTTCCACATACTCCTCTAAGCAGGCATACACAGGGTTGAGCTAAGGAAAATTATACTAAAAATGTGCTGAAATGGGATTGCTATATTCTTCCTAGTCATCATTTTTGGTTGCCATTAGATAAAATCAATGTCACCTTCTAATTTGTTAATATTTCTTTCTGTATTGCCAGTGCAGCTGTCACAGATTGTTTCTACATTGCTACACAAGCCTGTTTGTGGGTACAGTTTATTAACTCAGGTCTTTTACAGTGAAGGAATTGCTGACAGGCTTAAAATCAGAATGATTGTTGATTTTATCCAAACTGGAAGGAATACCAGTGAAGAAGTTAAAGTAGCTGGGAGTGATTAACTTGGCAAGAGGTGACTTTTTTTTCACTCCAAATAGATACTAATAGAATCCCATTTCTGCAGGTGTCCACTCCTTATGAATCTGATTTTCAAGCTTTGCAGTGCATTTCTGTCAGGCAATGAACAGGAAATTTGCCAGATTGGCTTAAGTATAACACAGAAGAGATTTTATGTCAAACATGTGAATAACATTTTTTTTGCTTTGAAGATTTTTAGTAGATAATGAAGCAGGTAATTTTTAGGGGCATTTTATAAAATTTCTAGTCCAAAGGAAGCAAAACTTTTGACCTGCACTTGCAGTGACCTTTCTGAGGTGGAAATTTGATGGTTTTCCACTTTGTGCAGTGCTTCGGTGTTGCAAACCCCAAATAAATGACAGCCTGTGCAATATTTTTGTGGAAAAAATAAAAGAAAAATAGTTGTATTCTATCAGCAAAGTGCTCAGATTTCAGGTGGGATGTTTACAGTGTTGCTATGGGTTTCTGGTATATACAGTATGCAAACAGGTTTCTTCAATACCAGAGAAAGCAAGCCCCATTTAATCAGTGTTTTTCAGTAACAAAATATTATGTATTTTAGTTTTCAGTTCTTTAAAAGCAAGAAGAGAAAGATTGGACTATTTTTTCCAGTTGGATATTTTGTTTTCTCCCCTGTAATTACACTTGGTGACTGATCCTGTTCCCTTCTAGACTAGAAATTCGCTGTTCCCTTAAATAGGGGCCTTTTTGCAGTGCTTACAGTATCCACTGTAGTGAGAAAAGCACTCTGTCCATCATGTAGCAATCACATATAAACCCTTTTGTCCCCACATTCCCAGTTTGCTTGATAGGCACATGCTGTTTACCATGGAATATACCTTCTCTCATTATGCTTGCATTGCAGAAGGAACACAGGGAAGTAGAGAGTGTGAAAGCCCCAAACTATTTATTTTAGGAGGAGTCCAAGACTTTAGTTTCCAAGAACCCAAAAATACCCGTGTCTAGAAGTGATAATTTCCACCATGTTCAAAGGGCCGTAGTTTACTATTTAATTCTTGAGGTAACCTGGTGTTTCTTGATTTGTTTTGAGCTAATGTACAGGGCATCTCTGAAAATCATTTTCCTCCTCCAATAGAAAGATGGTGTTTGATGCAATGTTGCAAGCCATGCGTCAGAAGTGGGTTGCAAGAGTCTACTAGGAAAAAGGGATTCTACTGTGCTCTTGGCAGTATTTTGAACTCACTTTCTCTGTGAGCGAAACCCTTTACAGAAAGCTGAGGAAATGGCTGTGTGTCGCCAATGGCCTCCCCTGTCACCCTGTGGAGGGTGCTGGCTCTCGTAGCGAATGATGGTTACATTCTGGCAGTCAATGGTTCTCAGGGCAGATGGAATTTGAGAATTTGTTAACCATGCAAGGATGGTTGTTCCTGTGAACATCTCTCTGCATCATCATCAAGTTAAAATCCAAGATTACAATTGTTCAGGACCTTTCACGTGGATGCATTTGGTACTTTTACGCTTAGTGTACTACTGTTAGAAATCTTAAGATCCTGATGGTCTGAATTTGGAAGGAAGTTAAGTCTGCAAATGTTCGGATGGATGCTTCTAAAACTACCATTTGGCATCTATGCAAATTCTGTCCCCAACTCCCTTTTTATATTTTCTGTGCTGGACATTAATTTTCCTTTAGAAAGTTCTCCTAAATCTCTGCCTGATTTTTAGATACAAAAAAAATTTCTGAAATTCTGGCCCCATCTTTCTTTCTTCCTTCAGAAATGCCCCAGAAAGTAAAATACGGTGTGGAGAAGCCAAGTATCTTGCCATAGTGTCTATGGTACCATGAGGTCTGCCCAGCCTGTGCCCCAGTTTGGGCACAGTGCCATGCCCACTGTGAGCTGAGTAGGTGTGGGGTAGTGATCAGTTTGGGTACTCAGCAGCCTGAGCCTGACCAGCTTTTAGTGGGACTTGAGATCTTAGAGAATTTTGGCAGTTTTCAAAATGACCGTTAGACACGTTTGAAAATTTTGCCCAAAAGTATAATGCAGCAAAAGGTTTGCGGTTGGTCCCAGCTGTTACTGACTACATGTGCAAAGTCTCATTAATTATCTGGCACATCCTGCTTGGTCTGCACGGTGTGCTCTGGTGATGGTGAGGGCTTTGCTGCTGATGAACATGGTTGCAGGTTTGAGTCTGCCCTCTCACTATCTTTCCATAGGCACAGCCAGATGTGCCAGTCAGCACGAGCCCAGGAAGCCCAGCTGTGCCCAGGGCTGCCATCCAGAGAAGGCACAAGGCGCCTGACCAGTAAATACCCCAGGGAGATGCACCAGCTGATTCAAGTGTGGGAGAGGCAACATAGATGTGCTGTGGTTCATTCTAGAGCTGAGCTATCTGATGGACATAGTGTTCAGTAGGTTGGAAGGGCAGCAGTGGTAGTCTGTGGCTTTTTTTTCTCTGAAATAAGTTTTTGACTGTTGGAAAACCTTTAATGCATAAACACATAATATTTGCTATTATTTTTGCAAGTACGGTTATAGTTGAGATGTTTCAGCATGATGTGTTTAATGAAGAAAGATTTCAATTTAAGGATGAGAATGACAATTTCTTGGGTGTCCCATGGCCTCATGGGCAGAAGATTAGATCAAGGCACATGCCCAGAGTGGAGACCATGCCTCTTCCAGGTCTGCCGCAGGCACCACAGCGGGGAGGCAGGTGTGGAGGGTTGCTTGCACTTTTCAGTCTCGGGCCTGGATGTTGGCCTGAGAATTTGGGTTCCTCAGCTGTCAGCACAGCGCTGGTGTAATTCGTTCTTGAGTTGATGGGATTGTAGACATGCAGGGAGAAAGTCAAACTGGTAATTTGTAGGAAAGAGAAAAGGAAATTGTAGTCCGGTATGAAACAGACATTATGCAACACACTCATTTTTCCTTTTCTTTCAAAATCAAATGTAATCCCACTGGAATTAAGTAACCATGGAGTTTCTGGGGGTTTAATTACTGTTTGATGGTGCAACTTTAGTCAAAATGGTGGCAACATTAAAGAGAAGATAATTGTTTCCATTAACTAGGGTGAGGGAATCTTTTTTTTATATATTTTTAGGTGAATCAACAAATAAAGAGTGTATTGGCCTCCTGAAAAAAAAATAAATGTTGTGTTTTTGAACAGATGGAGGAGTAATTGAAATTAGGTGGCAGTTGTATTAAGCAGTCATTGGAAGAGCTAGCAAAACATACTGATTACTGGAGGCAAACTTTGAATTAGAGCAAAATAAAACCAGTACTTTTGAGAGCAATTTAGTATGATAAATCTTTCTTTGGATTTCATCACTTTCATTTTAGCAAAACAACATTCCTCTGAAGGTAAATCAAAGCATGGTTTTAGGCCCTGATATGGTAGTTATTGAATCCCAGTGTTGGAGGGAGCAGCACAAGAGTTATCCTCCATTTACATCCAAATTATGATTTCTTCAGAGGCCATTAGTGGGATTGTCCTGGCAGGCAGGTGTTCTCTTGAAAAATACATCATGCCTCCTTGGTTGGATGCAGATGTCACCTGCATGAGCACCCACCTGAATTCTTAGGATGATACAAGCTCTTCAGGGGCCTTCAGGCAGAAAGTGAATGTGTACTTCTGGAGAGTCTATTTACACAATGACAAAAGGGAGCAAAAGCTTGAGCTAGTTAACAATACTTCTTTGATAAAACTGCAACAACAATAAGCATGTGCAGTTTGAAAGCTTGCCAATGTCACTTGAAGTTTATGCAAAAATTTCCCTGCACATGTAAAACTAATTTTTTTTGAAGGTAATGAATTCAGGTAAAACCAACTGGCCTTGACCATGGTCTGTCATGCTGAGGGATATAGTAAACCAGGAAGAATTTTTGACTGAAGGAGTTTAATTCTCCCTCATTAAAGAAAACTTCTATTGGTGCTAGAGGAGGAAAAAAAAATGAAAATATTTATTTCAGTTGAGCTCTTCAGGTAGCTAGTCCATGCCAGTTGTTTCTTACTTCCAAAGCCATGCTTGTGGTATGTCCGAGGTGTGAAAATGGGACAGCAGGTGAGACTTGTTCTGCTGTGATGGCATATAGAATCTGTGTGCACCAAGGAGCTCCACTGAAATCTGCAGGCGTGGAAAGTGGTGTATCCCAGCAGTGAATTTGATGGGGAAACCCAAATGCTTGATTTCTATCTATGTGGAAGCATAAGAGTGGGTATAAAGGCCTTTGCCACAGCTGCAGACCATGTATCCCTTTATGATTGAATTCTCTTGTCCTAATTCAAAAACCATAGAAATCATATCAAATAAGCAAAACACAGCATGTGTTGTGGCCCTGGTGAGGCAGGCATGTGTTAAATTGCTTTTCCTTGGGCTCACCGAGAGACCTGGTCTTGCACCCTTGGCCTGCGAATGGTGTGGGGTCCTGGGCAGCACGGCAGGGCACAGGAGGAGGAACTGGTGGGAGATAAAGAACAAATGTCAAATTTTGGAGGGTTGTTGTCAAAGTAGCTGGAGAAATACCTTAAAGTAATGTAGTGCAACCCTATACCCACCTCGCCTGGTTTGCTCACAGTGATAGACCCCAAGGCAGTGGGCTTAGATGCTCTGTTTTTCAACGCTGTCTTCCTTTATCACAGTGAACACTTACAAACAATTAATGTGAATTAGCAATTGCCCTTTGCTTTTAAATATTTATTTAAAGGAGACTGAAGGTTTTGGGTCTTGTTTTTTTTTTTCTCCCCTGACTCTAGTTATTTTGCCCCTCTGCTTTCATAAAAATGAAAAAAAAAAAAGGTCTGTAATCTGATCAGAGAGAAAAAGGGTTTGCCATGTGCATACCTACTACTTTAGGTAGAAAGCCCATCATCTGTTAAAGCTATCTTTCCTTTTCAGAATTCCTGCCTGATTCTGACACATTGTGACAACCTGTATTTGAATGCAAAATTTTAATTTTTAGGTATTTGTAAACCTTAATACAGTGCTGCAGCTGGTATCCTAAAAGATCAAAGACAATGTTAATAACTGCTAAGTGGTGTTGATGATATTTTAAATATTTCAGCCATTGTCAGCATACATTTGGTCATTAATTTTCTAAAGTCATCTTTTCTTGAGTAATCTAAATGAGATGTTTGCATGATGAAAAGTAATTTAAGTTCACTTTTTAAAAAGATGTGATTCATACGGTAGGTTATGTTTGTTTAACAGATTAACATTTTCACTGATGGGTGGCAGTTTTTTTTCTTTTTAGTGATTTTGATAGAAGAACATCTAGAACAATTTCCAATAGAAACACATTTTGTAATCTTTGCCTCCAGTTGTGGAAGTAGTACCTTTCAAAAATAATTGTTTTCCAGTATGGTTTGGCCATCTGAGTAACAATATGCAAGTATGTATATCACATAAAAGATATTATTTAAAAAAAAAATAATCCCATTTTGGTGAAAGTAATCAATAAATTAATCCAGCAAGGTCAAAACCCTTTCTGAATGAAAGTTTTGGTGTGTCAATATAATTGAAGCACTTGACTCCCCACCAGATTCTGGGGCCAAATCATACAAATTTTGTATTTTCAAATTCACAAAAGGCCAACCAGAGTTTTTTTACTTCAGAAAACACTGAGGAATTTGGTCACCTTACATCTTATCCTATGAGATTTGACTCCTGGCCTGGGACACTGCACCTTAGACAGAATTATTTTATGATGCTCATTCAGACTCAGCTCTAGTGGCAAGTTTCCGCAAATCACCCATGAGCTTCAAAATTAATCCCTCCTTGCTTTTTTTCACTTCAAAAGGTGAGAGAAAGGGAGGGGATATAATTTTATACAGCTGTATTTGAAAAGGGTTTTGTGTACCTTTATAATTCTTTTGAAGCAATATTTTAAAATAAAACTGCCAGCCAAAGTGGCAATGCAGAAAAGTGCCATCTTGTTAGGATTTGTACACACCGGTTTTTAACACAGTGTTCTTTTCACTAAGTACTTCATACATTAATTTATATTTATATATTGTCAATATTGTTGTAACCAAGCTTCTCCTTTCTAAACACTTCAGGAACAAGGCCTTGTATTTTTAGGTGATTTTCATAAACCTAATAATTCTTTTTCTTTCACTAGTATCTTGCACTTGATACATGTAGCAATACTTAATATATTCTCTTCACAAGTATTTGTTAAGTGATTTAGTTAATGGTTGATAAATGTTTTGTACAAAATAGATTCTGTACAGGAAAAAAATCTTTTAGATAAACATTATTTATTTTTACTGTTTTGTAAGTTAGACACTATAATGAAGCTCCTTTTTGCCAGAATTACTGGAAGTGCCTCTTGGTAAAATGTATTATACAGTAAATACGTATTCAAAATTATTAGAAATACTTGTCACAAAATGAACAATGTGGATGTTGCAATGTGAAGACAAATGTACAACATAAATATAATTCTGTGGTATCCTGTTTGCTGTGTTTCTTTTTCCTTTATTGAACAAAATTTCTTCCGGTGCCTAGCTTTTAGTTTAAGCCCCAGACTACAAATGACCTGTAGCCTCTTCAAACTCTGACTGAAATCCAGTAAAGCTCGTATAATATACTGAATTACCATTTTATCTGCCAGCCCTGCTTGGCATGTCTTAGTGACTCATGCTCACAGTTATTGTTACCCCATTACCCACAACTTTTACCAGTAGAATTTTGCACTTTATTTCAGATCACTAATAAATCCATGTTAAATACTGTGTGACTCAACCAATCTGAGGAAGGCCTCCTTATAAACATCTTTCTTTAATGATGACCAATATTTCAACATCCATCATCTGTGTACTTTTCAATCCAATTCGTATGGACCATACTGATTGTCTATATGTAGTGTCATATGTAATGTATCTATATTACATGGCACTGTTCAGCCATAGTAATGCAGAGTGACTAATGCTTCCAGAGGAAATGAAATGTGTTACCTTAACAGTGTCACAGAAGTAAACTGTTGAAGTGGGACATCAGTAAGTGAAATCAATTTTCTTGCAATTATATTGGTAAGTATGCTGTCATTCTTCAGTGAAAGATTTTGCTAGTCCATTATGTGGGCTAGGATTGACATCTAGCTATTTTTTTTTCTCACTGTTTATAATTTTTAAAAAGTATCTCACAGCTGTCAAAAAATTTCCCCATTTTTAATGTTTTATTACCTACTTTCATCAAAGATCTGGAGAGTTCTTCAGCCAACTCATTTGAAATGGCTGCATACAAATTATCTGGATCAACTGTGTTTTCAAAACCTCTTTAACATAAAATGAACAGATTTCAAAATATGGAAAAGCATCAGCTGCATATCTGGCTGTCAGTTTTGAAGTCCCACCAGTTTATTTATCCTCTGGCTTAAATTATGAATGGCAAAAATATAAGGAAATTTGCACCAGGAAGTGATTGGGAAGATACTAGTTGGGATCACTGCCAGTACAAAAGTAAAATATGGTTATACGTATTTTAAGGGAGCTGCTTATAAGCCTGCAGTTGGTCTGTCCCAAACACTTAATAACTCTATAGCATAGGATTATTAGAGATTCACAGCTGCCCACAGAGAAGCATGCAAGTGGAGTAGCAAAGAAAAACTCTTTCCCTTCAATACTGCTCATCACAAAGAGTAGGGGTTACCAAGGTAAAGAATGCACTTGTCTTTGAAAATCACCAAACTCTCTCTGGAGCCCTTCAAACAGCAAGAGGTTCCCATGGGAAGAGATGAGCAATAAAACACAGAGAAGCAGTCAATCTGCTAATGAGACCACACATGAGCATGCCTCTCCTGGGGTTCTGCTAAAACATAAAGGAGGACATGACGCAGAGTCAGTAGCGGCTCAATTAAATGTTGGGTTTTCCAGGTGTTCAAATTATTTGCCCAGACAAATCCACTTGCCTAAAACTACTTAAAATGTTTCACTAAATATAGAAAACTTAGAGAATTCTTGGCACTCTGTTTACCAATGCTTTCTTTAATGTTTCTTCAATTATCTCACCAAAACCTTGTGGAAATTCACATTAGCCCTCATGCCACCATGGGCT
Source organism: Athene noctua (assembly GCF_965140245.1). Classification (NCBI taxonomy): domain Eukaryota; kingdom Metazoa; phylum Chordata; class Aves; order Strigiformes; family Strigidae; genus Athene; species Athene noctua. Next base: position 22,664,472 of record NC_134039.1, read on the forward strand.
CCCTGAATATTGTCAGTGATTCAGATAGGGGTAGAACAACAAACAGCTTTGACAGTCAGATGTGAAACTTCCAGGTGCTACCCTGACGGATGGGGTCTGCAGCTCTGGGGTAGCTGTCTTACATAGTCTGAGGGAGGTTTTTAAACACTCCACACTGGGATCCCAAAAACCTGGCATGCTGAAATGGAAACTCTCAGAGGCAGCTACTTTGCTGAACAGCTTCACAGCCAAGGAGTGATACTAAATTGCATTAATTTATGCACTATGGGAGAAAACGTGCAAGTTTAAAGTTTTACCTAAGGTTTTGATGGTTTGTGTTCCACCCAATCCAGGCTGCTAGTTTCAATCACTAAATAACATGGGATAGACATGGTTGTAATGGTTTGGAATTCTGATAGAGATAAAAGGGGTTGCTACAACATCTGCTTGTCTGCAGCCAGGAAATGCAAAGCAGAAGGTTCCTGTTTGATCTGCATGATGGCTTCATTTACAGTGACTTTTGTTGTTGCTGGTACATTACTTCCCTTCGCAATCCTTTATACATAGCAATTGTTTATTACTGTGCTTGCCAAAGCATCACACTCTAAAATTCAACACCTTTTGTATAATAAACTCTTCTGTTAAATTCTTTGCACCTTCTCTGTCCGCATTTCTAGCCAAAATCTTTGGGTTTAAATCTACTTCAAAGAACTTATCTCCATTACAGAAAGTGCTATGTCATTTTATTAAGATTGATGGTATTAATCCCAAGTGGCTGGACAAATTCCAGTTTCTTTTACTAGGTTCTTCTAAATTAAAGTTCTCCCCAAAGCTCCAGTGGGTACCAATGCTTCCTGCACTGCAGAGATATGTCGTGTCACTGGATCTGTCATTCATCCTTCTTGTTATACCTCCTCAGAGCCGGGTTTCCCAAGGCCCACTGGGATCTTTACAAAGTGTGGTATTTGAAATGCTGGGGTTTCAACCCCAAGCCCCAAATTAAGGTTGACATAGGGGTGATTCCCAGAGCCCTTCACAAAGGGGGGGTGAGTTACCTCTAAGCTTCCCTCCAGGGTGCTGCCGGCCTTGCAGGCAGAGCCATTGGGTAAATGAGCCCCAGGCGTCCCACATGAAGTAAACAAAGGTCAGGTGTCCCACTTGGGGATAAAAGCTGGGACCCCTTGCAGGAAGGGGTGGTGTCTGTCTGTGAGGTGGGTGCACTTTGCAGAGTTCCCTGTTGGGGAAGGACCTCCTGACTCCCTGGGACTGGGCTCCAGTCAGGTCTGGCTTTTGTAAATGTGGGCTATGTAGAGATTCAGTATGTGGCTTCCTTGGTCTTAGGTATTTGGCTGGTTGACTTGGTTGTCTCCTGTCCCTTCTATGGGAGACTGCATTTCACCATTTATTCCGCCCATTGTTGGTTGTGTGGTGTCATTGTTGGGGTCAGAGGGATTGATGTCAATTATCTATAATCTGACTGACTTGTTTGTACCCCCAGCGGTCACCCATGTACTGACCCTTTTGTATCCAATACAATTTGGTTATTGGTTCATCTCTATGCTGGCTGTGTCCTTTATGCTAGGCCTAATAATTGGCAAAACAAAATTGGTGATACAGATGGCCCCATCTGAAGTTCTGGGTTGGGAAGATCCTGTGTATAGTTTGCTGACCCTTGAATGGATAAACTTGGGGGACCATGTCAACAGTGGGAGAAGCGGTTGGCGGAGGCTGAACCGCAGGATGTATTAGAAAATATTCAAAAATTCTCCAGTAAGGCACAGGATGCTGTAACCTTTGGGAGATAGAGATGGATCCTGTTAACAGCGTATAAGAAACAGCACCAGCAAAAAGATCACTGACTGAATGTTCCTGTATGCGAGCTCAGATTATGACATTAGAATCTGTAAACAAGCTCCTTACTGATAAACTAGACACTTCTCAAACTGTACCTGAGAAGGATACAGTACAAGTTGCCCAGTGTAAATGTGGGAAGAGAGGGGGACAATGTAGTCATAAGAAGGTCCACTCAGAGGTTATACAGGTGGATGTACACCGTAACCCTGATGACTCGGATGATGATATCTGGTACCCTGCAGAGTCTGATGGGGCTGGTGCCTCAGATGACTCTGCAGATGTGAGACCAGTCATGAGGAGGAAGGTGGAATTTTCTGAGGGTGAGCCACCAGTAAATGGACCTACAATGGAAGATTTCACACAGCAAGAAATCAGTGATATTCTTGCACGGTTCAGTCAGAGACCAGGAGAGCCCCTGCTTGCTTGGATGGTATGTTTATATGATCAGGGAGCATCAGGGGTTAGCCTGGATAACTTTGACTGCAGAAAGTTTGTAACTTTGAGTTCAGACCCTCTGGTGCAGGAAGCATTTTGAACTAATGACGACAGTACTAATCTTTTGGCTTTAGCTGCTGTGGGGTACAAGGCAAAATAGGCCCTAGAGAATTCCTGGCCAGGTTTGGGCTGGCTGTAGTATACTCTGTGGGATGGTATACAGCAATTGAAGGAAGAAGGAACGAAACTGGCCATTCATATAGGCCGTGTTGATGCAACTTCGATTGTCTGTGCCTATGAGAAATGCAATCATTAGAACTGCTCCACCGGCTTATAAGAATGTTCTTGTAACTCTCTTACTGAGTGGAACAGGAAATGCCATTAGAGATGTACTTGAGAAAATGCATCAGTTGGGTGACCTTGGAGAATGGACTCCCCAGGAGCGTCAGGGTGTCTTGGTTCAGGTAGGATAGGGTTAAGTTTCCCCAGCAGAGAGGGGGAAGGGATCTCCATCTGGGTTATTCATATCATGCTGATGTCAGGTCCAGCACAGGAAAAGTGGGAAGCTTTTTCCTTTGTGGCTTTGGTGACGGGGAGCACAGAGCTGTCTGTAAGCACTGCGGTATTTCTATGTATATCTTTTGTCTTGTTTACTGTTATTACTGTTATCATTGCTACTGTTGTTTAGATTGTTTATCACACTGTTATATTAAATTTCTTCTTGTTTTAACACAGGGTTTGTGCCTCACTTCCAGCCTGACTGGCTGAGGGTGGGGGAGGGGCAACGGCAATGTGGTCTCTGGTCCCGGCAGGGCCTAAACCACCACACAGGGCTAATGAGAATTCTGATGTCAATGGGGCCCCTGGGAGTATACACAGAACCAGGACACCTGACATGGCAAAAATACCGGACATCTGCTGTCTTGAGGACAATTGTTTAAAGCTTTATTGAAAGATGCTGTACCTCTTGCTAAAATTGATGGTTTTGACACCAGTGAGTTATGGAGGTTGTACGAACAGAGAGGGTTACAGAAACCCCGTAGAAAAGTGCAGAATTATCAAGCACACTGGTCGGAAACTGTTCATCCCCGATGGGATCCTGCCTTTGCTCATGGTGGGCCCTCTGGGAGCAGTTGGGTTGTTCTGGGGAAGAACCACGAATGTCAGCAGTATTCTGACCTGTATCCCTTAAGAGACAGTAGGTACTGTAATCCATATTGAAATATTGGTCAAGCTCCGGTATGTTGGGTGCAGGAGGACCGGTGACCACATGTGGAGCTACAAATAGTCTGGAAAAACTTGTCCTCTCAAATAGTAAAGGCTCTAGTAGATACTGAAGCAGAGGCCTCCTTGATTTATGGAAATCCAAAGAAATTTAAAGGTCAATCTGTGGTTATTATGGGACTGGGTAGAAAACAAATTGAAGCAGTACAAACCCAAATTGATATGAAAATTGGATATCTTCCAAAATGACAGACAGTCGTGATTGTTCTGATCTCAGAGTACGTAATCGGAATAGATATTCTGAAGGGACTTACTTTGAATCTTTTTGATGGTTGTTATCAATTTGGGGTAAAGAGTTATATCACTAACTGAGCAGTTTTAGTAGGGAGGATAAAGATGCCTCCGGTTCAGATCCCAACTGCGACCAAGGTAGTAACCATGAAACAGTACAGGATTCCAGGCGATCATGAAGAAATTTCTGAAACAACCAAAGATTTATTGGCTGCAGGATTTTTAAATTGACGACCATAATGTGGAATAGTCCAATCTGGCCAGTCAAAAAGGCTGATGGATCCTGGAGAATGACTGTGGATTATAGAGAACTGAATAAGAGCACCCCACCTCTTGAAACAGCTGTACCTGATAGGATCACTTTAATAGAGTTCAGAGGCATTGTGGCACGTGGTATGCTGTCATTGACCTGGCCAACGCATATTTTACAGCTCCGATTGCAGAGGAGCACTGGGATGAATTTGCATTTACATGGCAAGGACAGCAGTACACCTTCACCAGGTTGCCTGAAGGATGGGTGCATAGTCCAACTATTTGCCATAGAATAGTGGCTGAGCACCTGGATGAGGTACAGCTCCCTTCTCATATGCAAATGATCCACTATATTGATGACATCCTGATTCAGGGGACCAATGAGGGTGAATTACAACAAATGCTTGAAGTGCTACTAACGCATATGAGGCAGAAAGGTTGGGAGATTAATCTTACTAAGATCCAAGGGCTGTCTCAGACAGTTAAATTCCTAGGCATACATTGGAACTGTGGTCATAAAGAAATACTACCTAAAGCTTGGCAAAAGATTCTTGACTTTGCTATACCATGGAATAAGAAGGAGGCACAGAGATTTATTGGACTATTTGGTTTCTGGAGACAACATATTCCACATTTAGGACAGATTCTGGCTCCATTATACAAGGTAACTCGCAAAAAGTATGAATTTGGATGGAGAAATGAGCAGCAGGCTGCCTTTGAGTTGGCAAAAGAGGCTATTCAAAGGGCTTTGGTCTTATGGCCCATGCAGGATGGCGAAGTAGAATTGAATGTGTCTGTAAATGGGTCATATGCTAATTGGAGCCTCTGGCAGAAACAAGGGAAGAGAAGAGTCCCCTTAGAATGTTGGGGAAGAAAGTTACCAGAGGCAAGGCGTAATTACATGCCCTTTGAGAAAGAACTGTTAGCCTGCTATTAGGCCTTGATAGAAACCGAGCAGCTCACGATAGGCCATGAGGTGGCCCTGTGCTCTGAAATCCCTGTTATGCAGTGGGTTAAAAGCTCCCTGAAGACCCACCAAACAGGGCATGCTCAAGAATCAAGCATTATAAAATGGAAATGGTACATCCAGGACAGAGCAAAGGTGGGACCTGGTGGTGTTGCTGCCCTCCATGAGCAAGTAGTGGCTGCCCCCATGCAGGATCAAGAGGTAAAGCCTGATCCTATACTCAAACAGGAATCCCCTGTGCAATGGGGGAAGATCCTGGATCAGCTGCTACCTCTTGAAAGGGAACATGCATGGTTTACAGATGGGTCAGGTAAATATATAGGAGGGAAAAGGTTTTGGAAGGCAGTGGCTTATCCTCATTCAGGGAAATTTCTGGAGACCACAGGAGAAGGGGAAAGTAGCCAATATGCTGACTTATATGCAGCATAAAACATAGCTTTAAAACAAGAGGATTTAGGGGAATGTCACCTATACACCTATTCTTGGTCAGTGGCAAATGGATTGGCTACTTGGCTGCCAACATGGGTAGCCAAAGATTGGAAAATGTATTCTAAAATGGTCTGGGGAAAGGCAATGTGGAAAGATATTTGGGAATTGGTTCAACGAACCAAGGTGACAGTATTCCATGTAGATGCTCATAGTAATATAAATTCACTTGAGCGTCTTTACAATTCTGTCCCTGATAACAGGGCAAAGATTTCCCAAGCCAGACTGGAGTTCCCTCAGGAAGGGGATCATGAAGGCTGGGCAAAATGGGCACACCAGAAATGTGGGCATCTTGGGGAAAAGGCCACTTACATGTGGGCCCAAGAGCGTGGTGTAGTTATGTCACTGGATATGACCAAAACAATAATTGCCCAATGCCCTGTGTGCCAGCATACTCGTAAGCGCCTGGTACCAAATATCGTAAAAGGAGAACTGGGAAGAGGTAAATTGCCAGGACAAATCTGTCAGATGGACTATATTGGCCCTTTACCCCAGGACTGAGGGTGCGAATACATCTGCACTGCAGTTGACACATATTCAGGATACTTGATTGCTTATCCCTGCAGAAAAGCCATGCACCATAGTACCACCTCTACCACAGATATAATGATCCTATACTATGGCATCCCCTTACAAATACAAACTGATAATGGCTCCCATTTCCGAAATAAATTTGTACAGCAATATGCAGAGCAGCATAACATTCAGTGGATCTTCCATATTCCGTACTATCCACAGGCTGCATGATTAGTTGAATGGGCTTTTAAAAGAGCAGTTAAAAAAGCTGGGAAATGGAAACCTATTCCGATGGAGATCTAACCTCACGGATGCGCTCTACACCCTCTGCAATAGACTCATCAGGGAGATGGAGATACCCTTGAGGCGAATGACTACGCTCAAATCTGCAAAAAAAGCCTCTAATGGTAACTGAAACTTTAACCTACTGGGAAATGGTTCCAGGTGCAATGGCCCCCTACCGGGCCACTCCAGAGTCTGCTGGGCTAGATCTTTATGCATTAGAACTGGTAAAGATAAATTGAGGCCAGACAAGGGTAATTAACGCTGGGATAGGAATCCAAATTCTCCAAGACACTTTGGCTTAATAACTGCTTGCTCAAACCTAGCCCTAAAAGGCGTTCATGTAATGGGAGGAATGATTGATGCTGACTACCAGGGAGAGATTAAGTAATCCTGCTGAATAATGGTGAACAAGATTTAGTTATTCAACCCAATGATAGAGTAGCACAGCTATTAATATTACCAATTTTTCAAACAATGGTGAGAAAGGGGGACCCACTCCAAGTCACTACTGTTCGTGGAGACAAAGGATTTGGATCCACCAACTTTAGTAATGGGGCAGTAGTATGGGTCCAAGGGCTGAGTGGCCCCCCTGAGCCAGCTGAAGTAACAGCTGTAGGAAAAGATAATACCATCCTAATCATAAAGCCTGGACAGAAAAAATGGGAACATGTCCCCACAAATAAATGTTATTTGCGTGAATAACAACGGTCTAAGGTTTTGTCTTCTAGATCTTTCATGGCACTGCCGGGAATATGAAATCACTCCTGTGACAAACATATTCAACCCGAATGGGCAGTGTGCGGATGGAATAAAGGTTGACACTGAAATGTGCTGAGTAGATGACATCAGCTTCAGATCCACAGTCACACTGATCTTCCAATAAAAAAGACCACACCAGTGACGAATATGAAGAAACAGCTGAGATGACTGTGGCAGTGTCTGTAACCAAATACAAGATAAAGTTGTCATACTTAGAGATCGTGTGAGGGCTGTGGTCCACCCATATGTCAAGGGGCCAAGTGAAATGCTGGGGTTTCAACCCCAAACCCCAAATTAATGTTGACATAGGGGTGATTCCCAGAGCCCTTCACAAAGGGGGGGTGAGTTACCTCTAAGCTTCCCTCCAGGGTGCTGCCGGCCTTGCAGACAGAGCCATTGGGTAAATGAGCCCCAGGTGTCCCACATGAAGTAAACAAAGGGCAGGTGTCCCACTTGGGGATAAAAGCTGGGACCCCTTGCAGGAAGGGGCAGTGTCTGTCTGTGAGGTGGGTGCACTTTGCAGAGTTCCCTGTTGGGGAAGGATCTCCTGCCTCCCTGGAGCTGGGCTCCAGTCAGGTCTGGCTTTTGTAAGTGTGGGCTGTGTAGAGATTCAGTATGTGGCTTCCTTGGTCTTATGTATTTGGCTTGTTGACTTGGTTGTCTCCTGTGCCTTCTATGGGAGACTGCATTTCACCATTTATTCCGCCCATTGTTGGTTGTGTGGTGTCATTGTTGGGGTCAGAGGGATTGATGTCAATTATCTATAATCTGACTTGTTTGTACCCCCAGCACTCACCCATGTACTGACCCTTTTGTATCCAATACAATTTGGTTATTGGTTCATCTTTATGGTGTCTGTGTTCTTTATGCTAGGCCTAATAATTGGCAAAACAGTACTATATAAGTATACAGGATACTTCTCTTGAAAATTCTAATCAAATCCTCTCTAGGTCTCTAATTCTGGGGTTTTTTACTAATCATTCAGGAAGGAAGCCTTCCTAGCTCTTTTACCTGTGCGGTGACCTTCTGCAAGTGCTTTCAGGTGAATCTTTGGCCATTGAGCATGCTCCTATATGTTACATCAGGCACCTAGCAAGAAAAACATATGTAGAAAAGGTGATATTGTTCTATAGTCAGGGTGCAGTAAATGCATTTAAGGCAACTACTATTTTTGAAAATTCTTCTTCCAGAGATCTCATGAAAAGGGCTGAAAATATGAATGTCAGGAAAAATTTGACAAGCACATCAGGGTAATGAGGCTTCTCAGAAGGGCCTGTGTATAACCTAATAACAAATTATCTGGGTCCAAAAAGTAATTAGGAATGCCTTCTATTGCTTTTGCTGTTCTTTGGTAAGAAAACTGTTCTTTCAGGCTAGATGTGGAAGTCATTGGTTGGGCAAGGAAATACTATTCACAAGCCTGAAACTTTCATGGCAGTCCCTGAGTGCTTCTAACAGCTAATTATTTGTCTTGGGTTCTTTGATGTGGAATGGGTGTGCAAGGTTGTTTCTGACAGTGGGTTTCCTACTTATTTATGTTCTTACCATATTCTTAGGACTGGCATCAAAAAGAAGAGGAAAATTATTGTCAGGAAATAATGAATCCATAGCAATAGAGTAGCATAGCTAAAGCAATTAAAATTATATAGGCAGTGAAACTGGATTGTTTTATTAGTTAACTGCAAATGTCTTCACTGTATCTGTTTGTCATTGACTCCAAACTGCACATTTACCTAAAAATTACAGCTAGAATAAATAATTTTTTTATCAATTGTAGAAGTTAAATTGTACTAAACTTTAACACTTGGAGGTGTTTCTTTGAAAGAAACAGCTGATGCCAAACCCTCATGCTTTCTAAGTTGCCTTTATTCTAGCAGCTGTATTTCCAGTCCTAACAGTGGTGTGATGCCTTGAGCTTCCTGCTCTCTGGACAAGGATTCAAGAGTCCTGAATCTGATTTTTTTTCCTGAGCTCTGCACAAACTTCTTTCATGACCTTTAGCAAACATGAACAGTTCAATTCCTCTCCTTCAAATGTAAATATTGCTTACTATTTAGCCAGCTCTCTTGGTCTTGTCTGCTGCGTCTTAGCTCCTGCGCTGAGCCCTCTGGGTGTTTTAGGAGACCACTGCAATAGGAGAACTCTGGGCCACAACCATTTGTTTACCATGACTGGCCTTCCTTGAGTCGTACCATGCAGAGCAATTCAGGGATGGAGTACTCAAGTAGTAGCATAACTAAAATACTAAAGGAGCATTTGAGCAAGTGTCAATCTGAGTAGCTGAGGACTCATTCTACTGAAAGTTTCTATGCAGCTTTGCTTTGCAACACAGTATTAAGGCCTGGGAATGTGTTCTCTGTCAGACCATAGAAATCATGTAAATTCCGATTTTAAGGTGATGTGGTACATCAAAATCTCATTTATACATTTTGCTTCTCTATTTTTAAGAAGTCAGTATTTTCCTTCTATCAGATAGAAATAAAAGTCTCTTTGCAGCTGTTACGTGTGTATTCAGATTTCAGTGTAAAGTTTATCTTTACAAGCAAGCCCTTATGATTTAAATAAGTCCATTGGAATATGTTTTTTAAAGTCTTTTACAAAGGAAAAAATTTCATGCTACTTAACACTGTGGGCAGTAGGGGGCTGTGAATTTACAAGGTTAGCATTTGCTCATGAAACGTGCTTTTAGAAGAAGCAGCCAGTTCCCTGGAGCTATGCCTCAGAGGTCTGTTGTATGGTTTAAAGACCCACAAACCTGCTGTGTTGTTAGTGTATTAAGACATCTATGAATCAAGATTATGCTTGTCACAGCTATTCACTATGGCTAGACTAGGGTTTGTAAATGTAATTAAATTTACCCTGTGCTTTCGAAATGAAGGTGGTCTGGCTTTTGATTTCCTGTAACTAATATAAAGTAGGAAATAGAGCAAAGAAATAGAAACAGAGCTTAAGGAACAAGCTTTAGTCTGGTTCTTTGTCCTGTAGCTGCTTTAAAGGCTTTGTTTCAGTTATAGATTAAGTATATATAAGTAAGCAATTTCTTTTAGGATTATGGGAAAGTAAACTCTTTCTTGTCTGATCGATTGTCTAGCAAGCTTCCAATGAGTTTTGTGTTGTTGTGCTTGGCAAGTGTTTTGCTGTGGGAAGCAGTGAAAAGTGACACACAAGAGGCATCGTGTCCTGTATTGGATTTGGTACTGATTTGTTTCCCCTGTCTCAGCTCTTGTTAGTAAATTGTAGTAGGTGAGGTACTGCATTGCCTTTCCATGCAAGATCCATGGCCTGGGAGACTAGTAAATTCCTACCTGGATGAGACTTTCTTCTCTGCCAGATGAACTCACTGAGTTTTAGTGAGGATCTTGTATTCATTTACTCTGAGCATCTGAAAAGTATTGTAGAGTACATAAATACAAATATTTCTGAGGAACTGCTATAACTAACTCATAAAGGAATGGTGATGCTCTCCTGGAAGGTGTAAGAAAACTTTCCATAATGGAAAATGCCTCCCCCAGGGTGGTTCTGTTAAAGTTCCAGTTAAAATATCATCTACACCTATAAATAAATCAGCAAAGGCTCTGTAAAGAAATTCCGGTAAAAGACCAACTGTGATACAAAGCTGATGCTGGGGTTTTACGATGAAGTGAAAATCTAGGAAAGATGAGAAGATTGCACTAAATCTTGTGGGTCTCATTCTTCAAAGCATTGCCTCATCTTAAACTTCATAAACCCATTCTTTAGGTATTTTTCTGTAAGGGTAGAGGACCATGCCCTGGTGTTCAGCAATATGATTAGTAGCATAATGGGGCCTTGGAGGATTATGTGAAAGGGATTTATATAAAGAAATTATGATTCTAAACATGATCCTCACCTATTTTAAGGGACAGTATGGTGAAGGCTACCATTGACAGAGTAACTGAAGTCTGTATCAGAAATCATTGCAGGAGACAAGGTCAGCAGTGAAGATTAAAGGTCAGACAAAACTAGTACAGATCCCATATAGTGTAAACTCAGTTTTCCTAATAATTGAAGGAAATAGGCTGGGAGCCATTCTCTGAAAAATGCTGAATTCATAATCACTAATTCTCCTAATCACTAATTCCTATGGATTATTAGGCATCCTGATATCTCTTAGAAAAGGGGAAAAGAGATTTCCAAGTTTCCAAGGATATAAGACACATTAAAGTACAAAATGTGAAATATGTGCAGTCTAATAAAATTCCAGCCACATTAAGAACTCAAAATAGAGGTATAAGGAAGGAACGGATAAAAATTTGTATTAAATCTAGGAAAGTAGAAGGTGCTCCAAGGTGCTGTGTTTGTCACGGCACCGTTTTGAGTGTCAGTGAGGTTTTAGCTGCCATGGGAACATACCCTACTACAGAGGGTAGAAGAGAGCAAGGGGAAAAGGAAGAATTTATAGTTTTAATACCTTCTCTGTATAATTAAAGCTCACAGGTTAGCAGAAAACACAGGATTTATAGATTCTCTCTGCTCAAGCAACTACACTGGGAACTAGTCACATTAACTACCTTTACACAAACTTGCAAATAAATACTGTTTTAGTAGCCATGACCTTGTGACAGGAAAAACACAGGGTGGAAATGAAGTTTGCAAAATTTTCCTTTCACTGTGGCAAAGGACTTGACTGACTCTTCCATGCAATTCTGTTCTCTCCTTTAATGGGTCTTTTCATTCTGGTTTTACATCGTGTTGATGGGGACTTTGCCCTAAGGCTTTTGGGGAGCAGGGAGTACTGGGCATACCAGGAAGGACCAGAGTCTGAATGGGAAAGCTTTGTGAATCACCTGTTCACCCTACATCCTATCTTCTCTCATGCACCCTCACCTTTTTTTTTTCTTTTTTCTCTGGTACATTCCTCCTTTAAGTCTTTTGTTTCCTGAGAATGAGCAATTAAGAAGATCAGGATTTCTTTTTCCCCTCCACAAAGCCTTGTCACGTGCCCCATCAAACTTCCAGCAATTTACAAAGAAAAATAGCCCAGGAGGGTTTAGATGCTCTTCAGGATTTCCAGCTAGTGAACCTGAGTCTTTGCTTTGTGTGTGCTCGGTGTCCAGGAGTTGATAGGAGGGGAGAAACGAAGAAAAAAAGTGAGGAGGTGGGGGAGGAGGATGAGAGGAAGATGAATACCAAGTGCTCAGGCAAAACAAGAGACAAAACAGGTTCCCCCACCCTTATGCCCTTTCCTTTCTCTACCTTCAGTATAAGATGTACCATCTCTAGACAGGTTTTCACCTCTAATTTCTTCCACTTCTAAGCTGGGACCAGTGCCCGTGCATGCATGTATGTGAATGAGATAGAGGGAGCTTACCTACAAAAACTGGTAGGCACCATCTCTGGGGCTTTCTTCTGTCAGGTAAGATCTGGCTTTTCTTCTTTTCTTTGTTGAGTCGCCTTTCAGAGAGGCTGTCCTTAAACAGTCACTGTTCCAGTCTCCTTTGTCCACCTATTCTAGCAAGTGCAGCTCTTATGTCTGCAGGCTGACACAGAATAAAGGCATGTTAAGGAGGCTTACTGCAAAGCGGAGGAGTTTCTAGGGTGGCGGGGGGGGGAGGACATTTTTTCATTGCCTGGAGTTTGAATGAGTGGAGGGACGCTTTGGGAACTACCTGGCAGTGTCTCAGCCTGTCATATGCATGCTCAGAGACAGGCTCATCCTTGGACCTGACCACCAGGTACAGCCCCACATGCCAGCCCTTAGGAGAGTGTGCACCGCTGTCACCCAAACTGTGTCACAGGTGAGTTATCGGGCATGCTTTTGGTGGGATAGAAAGCAGAGCCATCAGAGAAGACTCCTGCACCCCAGCTAGCTGGAGCCAGGAACACAAGGAGTAGTCGGAGACCCAGCTGTGGGCCCCAGTGACAGGCAGGGAGAAGGTGTGAGCATGGCTAACAGCTTTCCTTCAGGCAGAGTGTCACCTACCTGGACTTACTCAGGTGTCACAGGTGTGATGAGACACAACTGGAGTGCTGCAATGGATGGCTATAAAATTTTCAGAAGGGATAGACAAAGAAGGAGAGGCAGTGGGGTAGCCCTGTATGTTAGGGAGTGTTTTGGTTGTCTAGAGCTTAATAATGGTGATGATAGGGTTTATGGGGAAAGGCCAACAAGGCAGATATCGTGGTGGGAGTGTTATAGACCATCTGATTGGGATGAAAAGGCAGGCAAAATATAAGCATCTGGAAGAAGTCTCACAATTGCTAGTCCTTGTTCTTATGGGGGGCTTCAACTTATGTGATGTCTGCTGGAAATACAATACAGCAGAGAGGAGACAGTCTAGCAGGTTCCTGGAGCATGTGGAGGATAATTTCCTGACACAGTTGGTGAGGGACCCAACCAGATAAGGTGCCCCGCTGGACCTGTTGTTTGTGAACAGAGAAGGACTTGTGGGTGATGTCATGATTGGAGGCTGTCTTGGGCATAGTGATCATGAAATTATAGTTTTCAATTCTTGGAGAAGTAAGAAGGGGCATTAAAAGAACTGCTACCTTGAACTTCTGGAGGGCAGACTTTGGCCTGTTTAGGGGCCTGGTTGACAAAGTCCCTTGGAAGACAATCGTGAAGGGCAAAGGAGTCTAAGAAGGCTGGATATTCTTCAAGAAAAAAATCTTCAAGGTGCAGGAGCAGACTGTCCCCAAGTGACAGAAGACAAGCTGTGTAAGAAGACCAGCCTGGCTGAACAGAGAGCTTTGGCTGGAACTCAAGAAAAAAATGAGAGTTTATGACCTTTGGAAGTAGGGGCAGGCACTCAGGAGAACTATAAGGATGTCATAAGGTTACACACAGAGAAAATTAGAAGGGCCAAAGCCCAACTAGAATTTAATCTGGCCTCTGCTGTAAAAGACAGTTTTAAAAAGGAGGGTTGAGGAGAATCTCCATCCTTTATTGGATGTGGGGGGAAACATAGTAACAGGATGAGGAAAACGCTGAAATACTTAATGCCTTCTTTGCCTCACTCTTTACTAGAACAGTTGTTCTTGGGGTATCTAGCCCCCTGAGCTGGAAGACATGGACTGGGAACAGAATGAAGCCCCGATAATTCAAGGGGAAATGGTTAGTGATCTGCTACACCACTTAGACACACACAAGCCTATGGGCACCAGATGGGGTCCACCCAAGGGTACTGAGGGAGCTGGCAGAAGTGCTCACCAAATCACTTTCAACCATTTATCATCAGTCCCAACTAACCAGGGAGGTCCCAGCTGACTAGAAGTTAGTAAATGTGATGCTCATCTACAAGAAGGGCCAGAAGGAGGATCTGGGGAACTATGGGCCTGTCAGTCTAAAATCAGTGCTGTGAGGTTATGGAGCAGATCATCTTCAGTGCCATCACATGGCACATACAAGACAACCAAGTGATCAGTCAGCATGGGTTTATGAAAGGCAGGTCCTGCTTGACAAACCTGATCTCCTTCTACAACAGGGCAATACACTTGGTGGATAAGGGAAAGGCTGTTGATGTTGTCTGCCTAGACTTTGACACCATTTCCCACAGCATTCTCCTGGAGAAACTGGTTGCTCATGGCTTGGACAGGTGTACTCTTCACTGGGTTATAAACTGGCTGGATGGCCGGGCCCAAAGAGTTGTGGTGAATGGAGTTAAATCCTGTTGGTGGCTGGTCACGAGTGGTGTCCCCCAGGGATCAGTATTGCAGCCGGTCCTGTTTAATATATTTATCAATGATTCAGACAAGGGGATTGAGTGCACCCTCAGTAAGTTTGCAGATGATATCAAGTTGAGCAGGATAGTTGATCTGCCTGAGGGTAGAAAAGCTCTACAGAGGGTTCAGGACAGGCTGGAACAATGGGCTGACCCATTGAGGTTCACTGGTTCAACAACGTTCACTGCTGGGTCCTGCACTTGGGTCACAACAACGCCATGCAATGCTACAGCCTTGAAGAAGAGTGGCTGGAAAACTGTCCAGTGGAAAAGGACCTGAGGGTGTTGGTCAACAGCTGACTGAATATGAGCCAGCAGTGTGCCCAGGTGGCCAACACCAATAGCATCCTGACTTGTATCAGAAATAGTGTGGCCAGCAGGAATAGGGGAGTGATCATCCTCCTGGACTCAATACTGGTGAGGCAATACCTCAAATACTGTGGTCAGTTTTGGGCCCCTCACTACAAGACAGATATTGAGGTGCTGGAGCGTGTCCAAAGAAGAGCAACAAAGATGATATCTATCTTAGACTAGATATTAAGAAACATTTCTTTCCAGAAGGGGTTGTTAGGTGTTGGAATGGGCTGCCCAGGGCAGTGGTGGAGTCCCCATCCCTGGTGGTGATTAAGAGTAGAGTTGACATATCACTTAGGGATATGCTGTAGTTGGGAACTGTCAATGTTAGGTTAATGGTTGGACTGGATGATCTTCGAGGTCTTTTCCAACCTAGACGATTCTCTGATTGTGTGATTCTGTGATGATGAAGGTCTAGAACACAAGTCTTATGAGGAGCAACTGAGGCAACTGGGATTGTTTAGCCTGGAGACTCAGGAGAGACTTTATTGCTCTCTACAACTACCTGAAAGAGGTTGTATCGAAGTGGGTGTCAGTCTCTTCTCCCAAGTAACAAGCAACAGGACAAGACGAAATGGCCTCAAGTTGCAGCACGGGAAGTTTAGATTGGATATTAGGAAAAATTTCTTCACTGAAAGGGTTGTCTAATATTGTAACAGGCTGCCCAGGGAAGTGGTTGAGTCACCATCCCTGGAGATACTTAAAAGACATGTGGATGTGGCACTTATGTAAGGACATGGTTTAGTGGTGGACTTGGCAGTGTTAGGTTGGACTTGATGATCTTAAAGGTCTTTTCCAACCTAAACACTTCTATGATTCTATGATTATGTTTTGCTGATATTCCTGCCACATGTGGGAAGGAAGAGCTTACATGGGCTATCTGTCTTCATGTTTCATGGCACTGGAGAAGTATGGTATCCAAGATACAGCAAAAAAATAAGATTGTCACTATACCTGAGTCAGTAAGAGACCACCCTTACCAGCCAGGTCTCTGCTTAGATAAAACTACAGCTGTGTCTGACCTCCCAATCCAGTTGGCAGAGTATTACAAATACTCCCAGTATAATACCAGTGGTGCCAAAAAGTATTTGAGTGGCATAAGTCAAGCCTGTGATTAGAGTGGAACACTCATATTTATGCTGGTTGCACAAAAAAGGAAAGATTAAAACTAATATTGCAGCAGGCTGTGGTACCATAGGACAGACACATTGCCTTGCTCTCTGTCTTGTGTTGTTTTTCTCAGAGGCATTGTCAGGGCAACTGAACAGGTACTCCAAGATATATGGTTGCAGTTTGCTCCAGGCCTGAAAAATACTGACCTCCTTAAAGCCATGCCATAGGAACACTTGGGAATACATTAAAGCCTGTAAAACTTGTATGATTATCAGTCATTCCTAGCCCACTTCCACCTGACATCCAGAGTCAGGTAATAAATGTTAATAATTTTAATACTATAATAAATTTTTTTTATACTGCTGAGTGTAAGTTTTGTTTAAGCTTTGCTGTCCATAGAAGAATTGTACCAATTTGGTGTGACATGAATTTGTATGCTGCTGTCAATCATCGGTGTGTCATATTCCACATATTCCACCCCCACATCTCCACAGCTTTTTTTTTCTTTTTTGGTCAACCTTGCATATGGGGTACAATGGAGGAGACTCTGCAGACCACCTGCTCCTCTTCCAGACCTTTTCTAGTTGGATGTTGCTTTGCTCAGAGATAAGGACAATTAATTTAACTATGTTTCAGATGTTTTCCTTTTTCCTCTTTTTAAATTTTTTTTTATTCTGAGATTGCTGTAGCAGTAATATGCAGAGCTTTTCAAAACATAAGCTAAAAGCTACTTGATGTGCTTACATGGCAGCATACCTTTATGTGAGTGTCATGCCCATGCTCACAAGTTTGAATGAGTTTATCCTCATGTGAGTGCTGTGAGGTATGTGCTGTCATTCCCTATTATACAATTTCAGAAGTGGGGCATAAAGAGATGATGTGACTTTTCCCATGATCACAAGAAAGTCAGAAGCAGAGCACGAATAGGTTATAAGTTTTCTGCAGCAAGCGCAAACCATTCTTATTTTGTTCTTGCTGTTTAAAAAAAAAAAAAAGTCAAGAAAATACATTAGAGTCTCTGTCAGGGCAGTGTGAAATGCAAATCTCTCCTTTATATGTAGCTGTCAGTAGCTCTTACTTCACGTGATGTGATAGAGACATCTCAGTGAAATGTTGGTGCCACAGCCTCAGTCTTTTTCCCTTGTCCATATATAAACAAAGCCTAGGCAAGTATTTGCATGAGCAAGTCTTAGCATCTAGATATACTTTTGTTATTTTCACTTCTTACATTTCTGGAACACAAGTACCTACTGAACAGACCCTTGGGAAGCCATGAAAATACATGTATGTACATGTATATGTACGTATACATAAAACCATATATATATTTTTTACGTATAAAATCTGTGTCTTTAGACAAATATAAAAGAATAGGAACTTCTACATGTATTTTCAGCCAGCAGTTCCATGAAACATAGTGCTGCTTAAAAGTGAACACAGAAGCTGATTTCATAAATATTTTCAGATCTGATTTAGAGATTGAAATTAAGAACAAAGTACTGCAGTATGTAAGTAGAGATTTAAGAATTACTGATATCTTTTGTTCTCAAAGTGCAGTATTTAAGTTTTCTTTACTTCTTTGTATTTACCTGCAAAGAAGCAAATTCACATTTTTCCTGTAACAATTGACCACTGAGCCCTAAGGCTCTATCTAAAATGGTAAAGGGGACTAAACCTCTTTATTGTTGTGTAACTCTCATTAGCTAACATCATACGATTAGAGCTAATGTTTCAATCTAAACCAATTCAAGTCCCTCATTAACGGGTCTAGATTTCTTTTGATCTAATTACTTAGTGTCCCAGATATATGGGAAATTCAGAGATCAGCTCTGAGAAACCTCTGCAGATATAGTCACATCTAGAAATGTGAACTTACATATAGGCTCCAGAAATGTTGTTTAAAATGTTAACAAGCCTCATTTAGTCTCCCGGTAATGCTTGGTCAAATAGTCAAATGAAATCACATTGATGATAGCTAGAGAATGAAGATGACAAATGTTTGCTGAGTATGATTTAATCTTCGTTATTATAGGCAATTGGATTGCAAATTTCCATAATTAAACATCCAGAGCACTGGTCAGATTCTATTGTAAACTTTGATAATTGCTGTTGTAGGGAAAACAGTACAGCAGGGTGTTTCTGTCACATGACAAGCTTTTGAGGCTGAGCTAATAGGATGCCCTTTTAAAATGTTCTCCATGTTTTCTGGTTTAGAGGCAGGGAATATCATCATGGAGATTTCATCAAAAGAAAATACTCAGTTTTTCTCAAACAACCCAATCCTGCTGGTTGACAGATCTTCATTCAAGTCTGAATCTTCTGCATCCAAGGAAAAACAGTCGTGTTGTGGAGGTATAAAGGTAGAGTAAGAATTTTTGAATATTCCAATAGGGACTTAGAAACCCTCTTTTTTTAGTGAACTATCCCTTTTTCAGTTCTGATTATGTCTTGATGAGTCAATATAAAATTATTAGAGATATTCCTCAGTCACAAAAAGAGTCTGCTTCAGAACTGTATTTGCCTAACATTTGGCAATGTTCAAATCTACCATGTTAGTGGTGGCTTGCGTAATATTCACTTCAAGTGTCATCTGAAAGGTCACTATGTCCTCCTTAGAGCACCACCCTATTTTCCTGAAGTTAAGAACAGAAATTGGCAGACAGGTACCACAGACAGCTGTTAGTACATATTGCTTTTTTAAGTTTGTAGCCATGGCAGTCTTCTGAGCTCTGAAAAATAATATTTTGTATTATGTCCATGTGTTTTGAGTGCTACATTATTGAAGTATTATTGTAATATTCCAGATTTGAGAGAACTCTGCATGAGGTGACTTTGAAAAGAAACTGCAGATGTATAACTGCTGCATCTGCATTTATTTCTCCCATGAGAAGTACTTCCTTAAGACAATGGAAGCTCCCTGCTTTAAGCTTCAAAATGTAGCTGTACCCACCTGACAGTAGGATCGCTGTATCTTGGATGAGCATTCCACCCTGTGTGGGACACTGGGGTACAGGAGGCAGCATGATGCTTTGCTTACTGTCTCTATCTGTCTTCCAAAGCCAGATTGTAAAATGCTGACACTCTCTTGAGTGAGGTCTCACTAAATCACCATACAATGGTGAGATGAGATGATTTATATGGTAAATGAGTCTTTGACTTTGACCAGTTTTTCATCTTGCAGTCTTTATTTCTGTTGTCCTCTTTCTCTCTCACATATCTACTTCCAGATACTAATCCAGCTCCCAATACAGTCAATGACTTCAGCAATAGTTGACCTGAAGTCTAAAAATTATGCAAAGTGGTTAAGATATTGCAGGATTTATTGAGTCTGACTGCTATAAAGATATTTTGATTCCTGAATATTCTTGATTTTTTCTGATCCTGTAGAGGCCCAGAAATGGGGTCCTGTTTTGTAATAGAAGATGAGTAATATTAATTAAATTTGTGGCATAATAGTAATTCTATAATTTTTCCTCCATTTGCTGCAACAATAATCCAATTCCTTCATTGAATAAACCTTCAGTCACAGATTAGCCAGTCAGGAATCATCTTATTAGCTCCAAAACCAGAAAAGGAATAATACTTTGGCTGTTTCTTTCTGTCCCAAAAATGTGTCTTCTGGGAACCCAAACCAATATGATTAACCTATTCCAGTAGGGACTTAGAAACCCCCTTTTTTTTTGGGTGAACTAACACTTTTTCAGTTCTGATTATGTCTTAATGAGTCAGTATGAAGTTATTAAAGAAATTTCTAAGTCACAAAAAGGTCTGCTTCAAATCTGTAGTTGTTTAACATGTTATCAAAACAATACGCAGATTCAGCAGGTTGTTTTTACTGATTATCAGGCTTTCCATGTGTCAAAATTACTTTTAACCAGAAAGACTGGGAAATCATGTCCATCCTGCTGTCCCACTTCTAAATCAGGAGAGTTTTTCCATCGCTGCACATGATCTCCACCTTCCTTCTGTGACAGTTGCAAGCCCAGTAGAAAAAATTTGTGCCAAAGAGAGACAGACATTTGAAGTTCTAGTTTCACCTATATGATTTTCCTGTGAAAAAATACATTTGCTTTTGCATTGCTATTTAAAATTCAAGGGCATAAACACACAGGAAATGTAAAATATTATGGCAATATTTTTACTAGAGAGCACTTTGAGAGCCCTCACTGTGGGAAGTAAGAACCAGATAGTATTCATTTACCCACAAGTGTTTCTAAAGGAGGAATAACCAGAACTGGATAGTGCATTGAACCTTAACACAAGAATTTGCATTTAACAGTGATGCCAGTCTTATTACCAATGTGCCTTGTCAAATGAGATGTTGTAAGGACTATTGCACTGGAGGTGAGTATATCACTTCAGAGCACCTGCTTACTGGAAGCGTGATTGTTCAGAGAGCAGGCCTAAGGAGTAGGACAAAAGTCTAGGCCTCTATACAAAACAGTACTGTGTCTTTCAAATTCTGATTTAGGGGTTTTTTAGCAACTTTTACAAAGAGCATCCCTATATATTTGGTCAACACAAATTGTATCTGAAGGAAGAAATCAGTGAGGTAGTTTCCATGACTAGTTGAGTATCCCTAAAGTTTGTAAACTCAGGAAGGCTGCATTCAGTGAAGGTAAATTTAGCCCATAGCTCTGCTGGAGTGAAACAGTTGGTGGTATGGAGTCTGTACTGCAGGGTGGGGAGATACTTCAGACCAGTTCTTAGTCTTGTCCCAGAGATTGCAGAGCTGTTGACTATTGAAGTGAATGTAATGCCCTTCTAGAGCACATCTTCCAGCTTAATTTTGTGTAAAAGGAATTCAGTCTGCACATTTGCAGTTTGTACCAAAGCACAGTGAAAGGGGTTTGAGTTTCATTCCCAAAATCCACTCCTGATTCAGACTAACACACTAAAACAGATGTAGTGATAACTAAGAGAAAACAACTGCCTCTGTAAAACAAATGGATGAGGGAAGATTGTCCCCCCAGCAAAATGCAGTGTACAATCAAAAGAAAATGTATTAGAGCATGCAAGAGATCTGGTGGGGAAAGGACAAGCCTAGAAGAGAATTGCCTGGCAGGTCACTTATGGAGCGGTGTAACAAGAGGCAGAGACTTCTTCCTCCCTGACAGCCTGGGCTTCAGTGGGAACAGTTTACCAGAATAGGACTGTAAAATCCAGCCAAATGGGAAAGTCCCTGTTAAAAAATGCCCAAATAACTTGCCTCCCCACCAAGCACACTTAATATTTACCCTTATTGTTATTGTGTGAGATACGTCCTCCTTAGACAAATCAGTGGGGTGATATATGTCTCTGTTCTTCAAAACATCAGTATCTTTGTTATCAACCTGAAATTTGCAGTGGCTGATAGTACATTCAGTTTATACATTTATTGCTCATAAGAAATGGACAAATCATCAAACTATTTCATATGAAAACAATTTCATAAAAAGCAGGAGAAATATTGATGTGGTTATTTGGGAAAAGAAGTGGTGGGAATGTGAAATTGTTTAAAAATAATTAGTGAAGTAAAACCTTCTGTACTGCCTGATTTTAATCACTGTCGATTTCTTTCACAGATATTTCTTGGTGCATTGTCTTTTCTTTATTTTGCTAAAGCACTGTCAGGAAGTTATTTAAAAAGCACTATCACACAGATAGAAAGAAGATTTGATATCCCTTCCTCTTTGGTTGGCATTATTGATGGCAGTTTTGAAATCGGTATGTGCTATAGAAACTAATTTTTCTTTTCAGAGGAAAAACACTGATGCAATTTATTTTGAAAAACAATTGTATGAATCTCCTTGAACCATTAAAACTGAGCAACATTCACCTAGTAAAAATCAGCATGACTGTTGGATAGGACTGGTTGGCTAATACAAGCAATTCAACATAGTTCTAAATATTCTGTAATTTGAGAAGATTAATGTCCAGCTAATTAATACTAATTGAAATTTTGACTGTTGAATGAGAGTTTACCTGTACAGATTTCTGCTTTCTTTCTCTTTTTGTCAGCAATCCATCTCCCCCACAAGTGTTTGCCTTTCATGATTTATTGAGCAGCAAGAGTACAAACCTCTAACTGTAATCTACATTCAGTGTCCAGTCCATCCTCTCTTCCTTCCTGCGCTAAGGTTTCCAGTGTGACATTGTTTCTTATGATTTCGGATTACTGAATTTATCTTGTGGGTGGTCAGTGGACTGTGGTATTCAAGGGAATTAAATCTTAACCTAAATGTATAAAACTCTGTTTGATTCCCTCTTTTCCTTCTTTCCTGGTTATTTGTTCTCTTCAGCTGGCAACAGTCCTTCTCCTCTTTTCCAGCTGCTTATCCAAAAGTTTATGGTTTTCTTATCATGGAAGGCATTGGGCTCCTGTAAGAATGTCTGGAAAGAGAGAGAAACACCAACCCCATGCAATCAAGCCCTCTCCCCCTGAAATCACTGCTTATACCACACAGTAGGAATCAGTATTTTAGGGGATCTCTTATCAACAAGCCATAAAACTCAGTTTTCCTTTTGTATTCTCAAAGGGAACCTCCTAATCATAATTCTTGTGAGCTACTTTGGAGCAAAGCTTCACAGGCCAAGAATAATTGGAGCAGGCTGCTTAATTATGTCAGCTGGAACATTCCTAATTGCAGTGCCCCAGTTCTTTATGGGACGGTAAGTGCAAAGTGATCAGTATTTTCCAACTGGGCTATGCACACTGAACACTAGATTGCTAAAATATTTAGGCATTGATTGTGAAGATGCTCATGGAGTTAAGCGTACATGGATGTGGTTACTCAATTTAATGGTTTTTTTTGTGGAATGACTTATTACTGCAGAGCACATAATTTAACATATATGATCTTCTCAGTTGCAATGAACTTACTTTATTAGTCTGTGATCTTGATTAGCTGCATTTTGACATGAATTAAGAACTGTTGAAGCTTCAGTGATGATGACTAAACTCAGGAAAACAATTTGAGTATTAAACACAAGGAAGAATATAGACCCACTGTCTGATAATCTAGATAATCTGATAATATTACAGATTCATGCATCGTAACAGAGTAAAGTTAAACTGAAATGCAGCACAGTGACACAAAGAGAACCAAAGGGACAATTCTCATGTACTACCACGGTATAAACTGGGTTCTATTTATCACCTGTAATCCATCATTTGCAACACTGGATGCAGATGAAATTTGCACTTAAGTGCTATGGAGATATCTTCCATGGTAGTAACAGATCTGTTTACTTTGGTTTATAAACAGATATCAGTATGAAAGCTTCCCTTCCACCATCAATTCGACTGTTAGCATCTCTCCATGCCTGCAGGATAAAAGCCAAACTCCACTCTCAGCCTTGGAAAAATCTCAAGCAAAAATAAATGCAGGTGGGAATGATCTTTCTTAGCTATTGTGATAAGCACACTGAAATACATCAAAAGACTCCCAAACTCTCATCTAATAGTTTATTAGAATAAAAAAATAATTTTTTTAAAAAAGTAATTAGATTAATATTTCCCACAGAAAAGCCAGATCTACTTGCTGAGGCAAATATATTAAAAATAAATATATATATATATGCCTGCCAGTGCCCACTTCCAAGAGTTTTTTCAAGCTGAAGCCTTTCCTTCAGCTTTGCTGTCTCCTTCAGCAACTTTCTGCAGCTTTGTGACTTGCAAAAACGTCAGTGTCCCATAAAGACCTTGGAAAGTCTTGGTCTTCCCTCTTCCAGGAAATGTGCCTTCAGAGTCTCAGGCCACTAGAAATAGCTGCTTGGCTCTCCCAGCCTGCGAAACCCCCCTTATTCTTTCTATCCCTGCTCGCTGACCCCATCTTGCACAGCACAAAGCTGTTACCCCTCTGGGTTCATCGAGCTCCTCATGGACAAGGTGCCTTCCTCACTAATGCCTGACCATGAATAAGCTGTGGATGAGCAAATCAAACCCTCTACACATCACAAAATGTGTATGTTTGCATCCTCGTATCTGTGGAGTAGATGTGGCTGGTAGTGCTCACTATCATCAGTATTGCTCAAATCTTTCCATTAGGAGATCCCAGTTTTGGTTAGAAGGAAGTGAGAAAGGTTTCTAAAATGGGATGTGGTGACAAATTTATAAAACTGGCCAACTACTGATTATTTGACAGAAGCAGTTCATGCTAAACATGTCCATCTCAAGCTGATTGGGTTAAATTTGCCACCCCCACACCCACAAAATGTTTTCTACAGTTTTCACCCTGGTTTTCCCATATTAGAAGTATTTTAAAAGTCCTATGCATTCAGTGTCAAACAGTTATGAAAAAACACATCATTATTGTCTCTCTTGTGATGTACCCAGGATGTGAAAAAGAAGGAGGCTCTTCCATGTGGATCTATGTTTTACTGGGAAATCTTTTGCGTGGAATAGGTGAAACTCCTATCCAGCCTCTGGGAATTGCATACATTGATGATTATGCCATTGAAGAGAATGCTGCCTTATACATTGGTAAAATAAATATCTTTTTTTTCCCCTAATGGATTTTTCCCAATGGATTTTTCCCCAGAGGCAAATGAGTCATTCTGAATAATGGAATGAGTGTTACTGAGTTAACTTGCCCTGATTGTTTTGTTTGCATAATTTCCAGTATTAAATTTTATTTAACAGTCCTGTACATTTAAGGGACCAAGTTCCCATTTAATTATACCAGCACAGTTCCATTATCTTAATTTGAGGAAAGAATTTGACCTTAGGTTCCTGCTGTTACCCTAATCTTCCTAATTCTTCTGGATGTGGACTGCTGAGCCTCTGCACGTTTAGTTCTCTGGAAAGCGATAAAAAGCATGTACTCTTTTAAGGACTCAAAACAGAATTTCAGGCAGGCACTCAAAACATTCCCTCCAAGTATAGGTAGAATTAGAAGCAATAGTGCTGAGGCTTTAAAAAGTTGATATCACTGTTTTCTTGTGTTCATTGTCTGCACATTCTGCACCTCTGCACGTTCACTTGAAATATTAACAAAAAATCCTTTCCCATAAGCATCTTGTCTTGACAAGTTTCCAGGCTGGCAAAAGGCAAAAACTCAGGCGCTCTCTGTAAAAGATTCAGTCTTCCCAGCTTTCCAGACCAATTCTGAAAATTCAAAATATTCAGAAAGTTTGTCTGAGGGTGTGTTGAAATGTGTTAATATTGGGTACCAAAGAAAAGTGATTTTTCAGCCTATTCAGTGCCCACAACAACTCAAAGTTATCAGTTAACTTAAATAATTGACATTTGCTTTCCAGTTTAATTTAGTCAGCTAAAGAGTTTCTAGAAATTATAGATTGGTGCTGATATTGAGTTTAAGACATTAAGCTCCCTGACTTTTTTCCTTTTGGGCAGAATTTCATTCTTTAATTGTATGCTAACAAAAATAGTTGAAGTGTCAATATAGTGGGGAAAATTTTATTGTTGTTTTTTTCTTCTTTAAAATGTTCTAACTTGCATAACTAACGTGCCAGAGAGCAAAGATTGGCTCAGTATTTTAAGACTGTATCACTTGTTACCCATGACATATCATAATTTGCTGTTAGGTGCAGCAAGAACCACTGCTCTTTTTAACTCAGAAGCATAACAGTCCCCTGTTTTCTATTGCAGGCTGTGTACAGACAGTTGCAATTATAGGGCCAATATTTGGCTTTCTTCTAGGATCCCTGTGTGCCAAACTTTATGTTGACATTGGCTTTGTAGATCTGGGTAAGTCAGAAAACTCAGGTTTTAAAAATTCAGTCAGGCTCCAAAATGCCTATTTTAGGCCAAGAACTATCTAGTTATCTTCTAGGCATAAGGGTCTAGTGGGGGTAGAGCAGGCACTTTATGAAATAAAAAGGATGACAGCAGTGCAATGCCCCATGCAGAAAAGCAAGAAGAATGGGTATAGAGGAAGTAGGAGGCCTGACTCTTCCTCGGCCCCAGCATATCTGTGGCTGGTGGTCCCCAGGAGTTGCCCGGGTGAGGAGGCTCTGCGGTGACAGCAGGCACCAGGTGGAGGCAGGACTGAGGCTCAGAATCCTGCCAAGTCCTGTGTGAGTGCATTTTGATGTACACTGTCATTGCCTGGAAAAGCAGTTTTGTAATGGGTACCAGGTCTCCTGATTGCCTTAATCCTGAGAAAATACCTTCCACCCTGTTTTTCCCTGGCACTTTTGTGCAGAACAGCCTGACTGGGAGCAAGTGCGTGGCCACCTGGACTACCCCATGTCTTGGGCCTTACAGCCTCTCTGGAGACTTCCGAGCGGCATGGCTGGGGACCCTGCGGTGTCAGGGGAAAGCTTCTGCTGTGTCACAGGAATCAGCAAGTCCTTATTGCCTCCCCATAATTACTCCTGTAACTGGTAGAGACACACAGCACAGCTAAACCTGGTGAGGTGGGGTTGACTCCTCTGGAGGAAGTCCCTGCAAAATCACCTTCCTTGTTATGAGCAGACTTTCTTGAAGAGTGTTTATTTGTTTCTCCATTTTTTTACTTTCTCCAGACAGTGTAACAATAACTCACAAGGATGCGCAGTGGGTGGGAGCCTGGTGGCTGGGTTACTTAATAGCAGGTGTGATTAGCATTCTGGCTGGCATCCCCTTCTGGTTCCTGCCAAAGCATCTCCCAAAACCAGAGAGCAGAAAGGACTCCAGTACCTCTTCCGAGCAGTCAAAGTTCATCACTGAGGATAACAAGGACCAACACAAATCTTATCAGCAACAAGTGAAGATCACTGAGATGGCAAAAGGCAAGTCACTGGACTTTCCTTCCTGACCGTTGAGTCTTTCTCTCACTAGCTTTTATACTTTACACTTTCTGAGGCCCTATTTTAATAGCCAAAAATAATTACTCTTTTCTCTCAGGTGTCACTCTCCACTTAACTAGTACGCACAAATATATTTTATTCATTGTTCTCTGGACCTGCTCTTTCATACAGAATTTCTCCAGCTGAGATTTATAAAGTTATATTAGTGGCCCAACAAATGTCATGAAACTGAAAAAATTTTTCATTCACAAATAGTGACTGTTGCAGATGTGGGGGTCAAAATATCTCAGTTTTTGCTCAACCTTTTTCTTTAAGGTCGTTCATTAGAAAAACATACACAATATCTAATCAGAATAAGGATGGGCACAGACTAGATACAGTATTTTAGGAGGCTGTCTGGATTTAAACACAAGCTGTTTTGCACAATTGTATTTCCTTGGCCCTACTTTGCCAGAAGCATGTTCCCTCATCACTTGAATCTGTAACTTAATATGTCTGTGCTTACTGTCAGCTGTGCTGAGCAGTCTTTGCCCCCAAATTAAGCTAAAAGGTGCTGTGGCTAAGAACACAGAGGAACGAAATCAGTCCTGATTTATGATCAAAAGAAGATGTATAAAACAAGAGAAATCGTTACTTAGTATTTTGTTTCACTGTATCCCCATCTAGAAATGGGGGAGCTCTTAGGAACTTCATGGAACTTCATGGATTCCTCCTGAAATATTCTGCTGTTTTTCTCTGGAAAGTGCAAACACATTGCAAAGCATTATTCACAGCAGTTATTCTCTCCCTGACCTGGTTGTCATTTCTGCCATTTTGTTTTGCAGACTTCTTGCCATCACTGAAGAACCTCTTTGGGAATCCAGTTTACATTCTCTATTTGTGTGCAAGTATCATTCAGTTCAATTCTTTAATTGGCATGGTGACATATAAGCCAAAGTATATTGAACAACAGTATGGGCAAACATCTTCAAAAACTAATTTTGTTATAGGTAATGCTATATCTGCTTCTTGATATCTTAAAAATGGACATTTTAGGAGTGGCATATACATACATATAGGGAAAATTTGGGGTTTTTTTCTTCTCATTCCTACTTTGGTTTTATGTAGTAGGTCATGGAAGGTAAGTTATTAATTTCTGCTTTAGCACTAGTTAGCTCTGAGTTTATCTATGCAAGAGTTACTGTGAGAGATTACATGATTTGATACCTTATTTCCCATTTTACTGGAAATTTGAAAAATAATGTATGTACAGCACAAGAGAATAATTGAAAAGATAATTATTTTTAAAATACATGTTTGTCATCAGATAGATCTTTTCCTTTGATGGCTTCCCATTTATTTCAGCAAAATGAAGATCAGCTCAGTGAGTGCTAAAGTACTGACCATAAAGTAGCTGTGATATTGCCAGTCATTTCTTACTTTCTGAAGAGGTTTGTGCCAAATAACAGAAAGTCAAATTCATATCAGTGATCACACAATACATGCGTTAAAAACCTCACATTATCTCAAAGCAATGCTGATGAAGGAAAAGTAAGTATTTCTGCCCTAACTTTACCTAAGAGCCTTTCTCTTTGAAGTTAGTCTCCCAAGCCCTTCCATACAGCACAACAGAGAGAGAAACTGCTTCTGCCTTTGGGTACCAATGTGACCAGTTTTGGAGATGTCTTCAGGATGGTGAACTTCATTGCCCAGTTGCTGAACTTCATGCAGGCTTGGGTTCAGTTCCTGAGATCGAAGGATTCAATAGCATTAGACAGCAAAGAGGTTTACATCAATCCAATGCAGATGGAACTGCCTTGTTTCAGAGCAGCATTAGTTGCACAGCAACGGAGGTATACATATGCAGAAAAGCTGTATTGATCCATTGTGCTATGTTAATTCCTTAAAGATAGAAGCTGGAATTTCCTGGCACAAAATTCCTCAAAACAAGGAGAAATCTTCAAGCACAGTTGATGGCCAGAAAAAGTCCAGAATAAAATCCCTACATTCAGTACAGTACTACTCATTGTATTTAAAGATTTTCTGGAGCTAAGCTTTCAGGTATGTGCAAACTGAGGATTAGGATCCATCTGATTTCACGCAGCATAGGGACCATATTCAATGAAGAACGTGTGATGGCTTGGCTACAGAAAGATCCTGGCTGAGTGGCCATCCCTGCAGTAAGATGTTTTTCCTTACTCCTTTTCCTTTTTCTTCCAATCCATCCTTGCTAAAGAATCTGAGGACCAACTAGAACTAACAGTGTCTATTTCCCTTTCCTTAGCTCTTTTCCTATTTCTTCTTTTTCTTAAAAAAAAAAAAAAAAATCTATCACAATCTTTCTGATAGATCTCCAAATCTCAAAAATGTCAGAGCAATTTGAAACACTATTTTAAAAAATCAGCTGGAAGTCGTAAGAGGGTATTTTTCAGTAGTCACACCCCAAGGAATGTGCAAGAAAGTAAAATGGCTCCTGCTCTGTTTGCATGATTTTCCTTAAATATACACATTTTGTTCCCCTCACCACCACCCATGGTGTCAGTGTAGCAATGGAGTTATCTGTAAGGCAATGAGACAAAGGCTTGAACAAAAGGGGTGCATAGGAATGGGCAGAGTGCGGGTACTCTCTGGTGCATCACACAGCTCGCAGTTCCAATCCCAGTCCTTTCTTACAAAAAAAAAAAAAGAACAGGAAAACCTGTTATATAATGATTCTTAATTTACATGTGCTACATTTTGGATCCTGCTTCTAAATCCCCTGAAGTACAATTTTTCATGAATGTACAGAGTGAAAAATATCATCCCAGTGAAGCTTCCTGAACCTTGTCAGTAACTGAACTGGGTTCATGTAGTCAGCCAAGATACAGTCTCCTTGTCAGTAACTGAACTGGGTTCATGTAGTCAGCCAAGATACAGTCTCCTGGGTTTACTAGATAAAATAAGGCTTTTCCTAACATAGAACATACCTACTAGCATCTCTTCTAAGCACTGATTTTTTTACCGTGTGTGCATCCATGGTGAATTCAGGTGGATCAAACAATGACTGAAGCCAGAAATTTAAGGAATACCAGTGTACTTCCTAGCAGGCGGATTAGACAATAATGTCATAAACTGGTGTTTTACACCAAGTCATTTGAAATCATGTTATAATACCTCCAGTCCTGTGAACAAACTTCTGAAACTTCATCTGCTTATGTATGCATGTATGCTTTGGTACTTGCTTGTGTTTTGTATACTTGCTTGGCTCAGCATGTCTAGGTGTCAGCATGAATTGAAAGATGCAAACCACATACACAGCCCTGTGCAAGGGGGGAATTTAATTTGCTGGAACTGTCTGGTAAAGCTGGGCAAATAATTTTCAGTAACAGTGAAATCCAGCAAAGGGTATCTTGCTTGTCTGTGCCGTGTCATTTAGGGTAGTCTCTATTTACATAGAGACAGCTTTTCATGTACTGAACAGGACTTTTTTTTTGTCTTGTCCATATCTATCAATAGGGATACTGCTTTGAGGAAAGCTGTCCAGGTAAGGATTAATGGTCATCCAATTTTACACATTTCCTTCAATGCTCTTCCACTTGATTGCCAGAAGCCCGATAAAAGAGAGCCCATGGGGTATACCTATCTTTCTGCTGTTGCAACACTCACCTAAGGGAGCATTTCAACAACCAAAACCATAGAAATTCCCTAACTCTCCTGGGCATGAAGGTGATGACATACCACTGGCTTTCTCCGTCTCGGAAACTTCTCTAGGGCAAGTTTCATGGCTGAATCAAAACAGATAAAGCAGGTCTTGCTCCAGATTTCATAACACTGTAGGCAAAACCAAATTTGTCCTCTAGGAATGAGCAGTTTAGGCTTCTCCTGTTAGTGGAAAAGGGAAGGAGAGGAGCTGCCCTGGAAAGCCAAAGTGGGGCAGCCCCAGAGAATGGCCCCTGTTGCTTCTAGTGTTGCTATGGGTGAAGGATGCAAGGGAGATCTATAGCAAAGCCCCAAACTGTGCAGTGGGGCTGTGGTGGTCTTTGCTGCCCTAAGCAGCACAATACCAGGTAACTTTTCTATGCCCAGAGCAGCTCTTGTGAGAAATGACACTGTGTTGCAACTAACAGTACAATGATCCCTCCACTGACAAACTTAACAGTGGAGAAAACCACCTGTCCTGATCCAGTGTCAGAGGTTTTGATATGATCCCAAGATTGAGATTAAGACACAAATGAGGTCAAATGCCATACACTCAAACCAGTTTTTATTATTAAAAGTGAAGGGGGGTAGTGATAGGACAGAATGGAAGGAAAAGACAGAAATCAAGCAAGGATGCGGGATAGAGTCACAAGAATAGTCACCACCATGGATCCAGCGGTGTCCTGTTGGTCCTCAGTCTTCAGTTCATCTGTGGTGGGTGCACACAGAGCAAAGTTCATCTGCAAAGTTCATCTTTTAAGTTCATTTTACCGGCTGATTAGCATATCTGCCCACATTTAGGGGTGTTTTTTCTCTGGTCCCACAGGTTTTTGCTGCATCTGGCTTCTGGAAGCAGAAACACTCACCTCTCATCAGTTCATTAGCAGTGCATGCATGGGGTCTGGCCTACACAATAGAGCCACAAATGGCTACAAGATGGAGCCACTGATAAACATTTGGTTTCACTCGGTCCACATCTGCCCCTTTGAGACTTATCTAAGGAGTCTGACAATGCAACTGCAAGGGAGTGGGGGGTGCATCCTTCAACACACTCCTTCTTCCTGGGGTGACGTTCCTCAGACTAATCCAAAGGCCACAGCTTGTCCTTGAGGTTTTCTGTGTCAATGATTATTTGAGGCATTACTTCTTCCAATTCCTTACACCACCTAGCTTAAGAAATTGGAAGATCATTTTCTAAATCTTATACATAATCTCTCTGTCAAAGAATTAGCAAAGAAACATTTTCCTGGGAGCAAATTTTTCAAAGCAGTCCCAACACCTTTGTAGTAACAGTCCAAGTCTGGACAAATAAAACATCCCAACTGAAGATCTTACATATTTTGTTACTTCATCTTATGTCTGCTGCTGGTTTTGTGGCTGAGGATTGTCCATTTACCTGGGTTTTTTGTTAATACAGATTTTTCTGTTTTATTTCAGGTCTTATCAACATTCCTGCTGTGGCTTTTGGCATATTTTCTGGGGGACTGATCATGAAAAAATTCAGAATCAATGTTTTAGGGGGTGCAAAACTCTCCCTTGGATCATCTTTCTTTGGTTACCTTTTGCTCCTCTCATTATTTGCAATGGGCTGTGAGAACTCGGATGTGGCTGGACTAACTGTGTCATACCACGGGTATGATGGGAAGATCATACTTCAGCATAAAGTACTATTGCATATCAAACTGCTTCCTCCTTTTATTCCACAAAGTATATATTGTTGAAAAGCAAATGACTGACCTAAATGTTCTTCCCAGAAATTTGATTCAAAGTGGTGGAAACCTCTCCATCAATTCCAGCGGGCATTGTGTCAGAACCCTTTTGTGGTTGTTGCCTTCAGCCCAGAGGAGTTTATGCCACAAGTGCAGATTATTTTTCTGATTACTTTTTAATTACTATTTCCATGGGACCCATCCTTTGAGCCTAGAGATTTCTGGAAATGTGAGGAGCTCAGTAGGGTTTGAGTTTCAATTAATTGTTCCTTGCTTCTGTGTGCTGGCATTTAATAGCCCCTGAATACAAAATTCAAGCATTCATGGATTAACTGTGAGTTAACCATGAGGTACACTTGACACTAGCACTTTTTGGTCATTTTTGTCCATGCTATTACTGTGTAAATATTACTTTTTTTGGAGGAGCTTCCAGCACCAACTCCACAGCAGCTCCAGGAGCTGCTCTGTTGGTGACTTCAGCAGCAACTGGCTGAAGTTGGCAGATAGCTGTCATGCAAGATATCAGACCCTCAGTTTGTATGAATCTCATTCTGATAATTTCCTCACTATAGTGGAGATTTCCAATGAGTAACTCGCTCCCCTCTTTGCCACTGGAGTAATCAAACTTCTTTGTCCAGTTTTCTTAAAACTGCATCAGGCTTTAGATAACTAAAATCTTAGAAAATGTGAGAAAATGGATTAATAGAAACTGTTAGCTGTCCTCCTTAATAAAGTAGCTACTATCTCACAATAGGTAGTGTGATATTGTGAAAACCTTTTGATAAGAGAAAAATTAAAATTTACACTGCTGCACGGATGTGAGACAACACCTTAATGAACTGCAGACAGAAGGTCTGGCCAGGTGTGCCTGGCAGAGACCATAACGATTTGATACTGATTTCTTTCACATCTCCTAGAAAATGTAATTGCATTTTCTCTTTTTCCCCAGAACTAAACAGATGACTGATTATGAGCAAGACCTGTTTTCAGAGTGCAACTCAGGCTGCGCATGTTCCAAGAATGACTGGGACCCCATCTGTGGGGAAAATGGAGTTACCTACATTTCTGCTTGTCTCGCTGGCTGCCAGGCATCCAATGGCAGTGGAAAAAGCACTGTAAGACAGTATTTAATTTCTATGTGTGATGTAGTAGTTTTCCTAATACAACCAGTTCTGTCAGAGTAAGTGGATTAAAACTCGAGTAAGGCACATCCTCTCCAGACCTAAACGCCTCAGGTTTTTTTAGCAATCTGTCACCCACATTTAAAATTTTCTCAACTGCTGTTTCCAGCAGAAATCTCAAGCAGAGAATGTAGGAAGCAGGTTTTTTAGCTCTTGGCTACTAAAACTGTTTTAAAAACCTCACTAAATACATTCATCATAATGTAATAAAAGTAGCTACTTTCTTTATAAAGTTCTTCTTCAATGAACAAGCATTTTCCTTTTGAAAAACATGTCCAGTTTGGATGTAAACTTTTGGCTACCCAGGAAAGCATGATGTGCATTTCCTCAACATCCTTTTCCCTGCTGTTTATGTTACCATACACTTTTACCTGCTGTCTTCCAGGTATTTTTTAACTGCAGTTGTGTAGGAACCTTGGAATCTCCTTCACAAAGCTCCTCAGCTGTGGTGGGACCATGTCAAAAAGGAAAAGAGTGTCCAAAAATGTTTCTGTATTTTCTAGTAATATCAGTTATCACTTCATATACCTTGTCAGTAGGTGGCACACCCGGATACATACTGCTTCTAAGGTAAGAAATAATTTCTGCTAGCATTGCCAAATGTTTTCAGGGTGTTTTGACACGTGTAAATGGGTCTCCCTCCCCATGTAGTATTGTGAAATGTTTTCATCTGTGCAAGGTGGCTTTTAAAATTTTATTTCTTTTTACTATAGAAAGTCATCCTCATAATTTAACAATGAGTTTTCTACCACTGAAGCAACAGTGTGCATATGATTATCTCCACCAGCAATACCCTTCTGGTTTTAAATATAATACAGGTGGCATGGTTACCATATATACCAAACTTTACTTTCCTTAATGTTTTTTATATTACCAAAATGGTGTTAAGTGGCCTCCATGCAAATGAAAATTAGCTCTGCATGTGCCGATGTGTGCATGCGTATGCTTATTGGTAGCCCATTTTTCCTCACTTGCTGTGGATACTGATGCAGAGCTACACAGAGGTGATCTAACCCAAACCATCTCTACACATTCAACTCTTCTCCTCTAGTCCATTTCGTTATTCCATATAATCGTTCAGTCCAAAATTTCTCTCCAAAACAAAGATAGATTTAGCATGAGAATGTTTGCTTTTTTCTGTTGTAGTAATCATGTGTTTATTAAATGCTTGTCCTAAGGGATCGTTCCAATACGTATTTAACTGCTGGAACTATTTGTCCATCACCAAGTATAAGTTTTTAAGCTAATTTTTGAAAGTCCAAAAGGAATATAATACATCCAACAATAAATCTGGATCTTTGTCTGCTTCTTGCAATTTTTGGATCCTAAGTGCTGCTCTGCTCTGTTTTGGAAAGCTTGCTTTCTCAGTTTCTCTTTCCAAATTATTTCCAGATGGGTACTTTCTGCTTCTCAAACAAAACAATGGTAAATACAGTTTAACTAATCTTTATTATTGTTGTGTTTTCTTACTCCAAAATTCTCTTTGGCTTTGAATTAAATTTTCTGGAACAGGCTCTGTCTCATTGTCAGTGTCTTTATAACACATGGAAAAATCCAGTGCTAGAACTGGCTACATAACCTATATGGAAAAACCTGAACAAAAATGTAACTTCAGCTATGGTTCCAGCATAGACCTTGAACCAGAATTAATATTCACAAAGAGATTTCAAGAAATGGTTGACATGAGGATCCTTCTCCACTTCCCTCCACAAACACTGCCAGTGTGGAATGTGCAATGTAATGTACAAGCTGCCTAGCTTTTGCCACCCACCTTGTCGGGTTAGCACCAAGTACTGCAAAAATGCATGGCATCTCTCTCTCTTTCCAAGGAGTCACTCCAAGAAGAACAATCATGCTATACAATCATATTATAATACATTTTGGACAATTTTTACTGAAGCTTATGAACCACTTAAACTGTCCATGCACCAAGAGAAGGATGATTCATGAGTTGAGAGCTTGTGGCAAAGCCTTCAGGATTTCCACCAAATTGCCCTCTGTGGCTGTTTCTGACACAGTGGGACTTTTTTGTCATATAAATATGGGCATAGGGCTATGCAGGGATGCAGTTTCCTTCCCCTTTCTCTCCACATGATGTCCCATTTCTATCCATAAAACATCCGGTAGAAAATATACAGATATGATACCACACAGGGCCTCAAAACCATCATTGCCATACTCAACCTTCTGCTTTCAATCTTGTCTCCACTGCAGAAGTGTCTGGAACAGATGTTCATAGCTGATCACCTATGAGCTTAAATCATACAGAGTTGCCTGCTCTTCTCAACCCTAAGAATTTGCTCTCAGGAGACTTAATGCTTAATGAATTTATTTAGAAAAGCTTAGAGAGGTTTTCAATAATGATACTAAAACATTTTGTTACATGAAATTGGCCAAACAGCTTTATTGGTTCTGCTCCAGAGCTTTTACTTCTGTTGAAAATCATTTTACTTTGAGAGCCATTTAATTGAAACTGAGAAGTTATGTGTTTTTCTGCTGGACTGAAGGCACCCAGATCTAACGTGCAGCCACATAAAATATGTTTCAGTAAGTTCAATTTTTTTTTCTCTCTCTATAAATGAGCTGTGGGCACAATTCTACTTTAAGCTCATGCTTGCTTTTCTGAAATCCATCACTGAATGACTGTCCCTGAAAATCTGTCTGAACTGAATGTGTGCTTTTGTTTCCAGAAAGAAAATAAATGCTCTTTGAAAACAAATAGTCCTAAGGTTGAGTTGCAGACTTCAAATATTTTTTCCAATTATATGTTTTTAAAATTATTCAGCATTCAGTCAGCTCTGATAAGAGTCCAGAACTTAAATAAGATGATGTTTTCAGATGAGCAGTTATCATTGCACCTACCAACAAATAGAGCTAAATCCCTAAAAGCCTATGAGATTTAGTGACATTTACTTCAAGTGTTTACATGACAGAAATCATCGAAGTATGCTTACAGCTAGTGACTGAGTCATTTGCTGAAATGTCTTTTTAGTGGTATTGGACTAATTACAATTGCCAAGGAACTTGGGAAAGCCCTGAAGTTTTGGAGAAAAACTCCTGCAATTCAGATATTTGTTCAAGCACAAGCTATTAATAGCAGGTGATTAGGCAGTGAAAAGGAAGTCTCAGATCCCCCTGAGAGGTTTGGCTCTCATTCAGGATATCAAAAAACTTGTTGTTTCCATGCAAAGACAATAAAAATGCTTAAACAATATTTTTTCCATGAGAAAGAGATTTATTTTTTTTATTATTTTTCAGGATATAAATCCTATGGAACACATAATAAATATCCAGTCATTTTCCATTTTTTTACTTTCTGTGCCCTTGCATTTGGTTAAAAGGATTTCTAGGCTGAGGCTTGCTTATGTAGCATGTATCTGATAGGAGGGCAAAATACAGTTCTTCCGGCTCAAAATGATGCTACATTCATGCCTGCATAGGTGTCAGTGCCTGTATAAGCCACAATATAACAGACTGTATGATGATAATCCATGATCAGGGTATTAGAGAACAAAGCGCTCAGATTACAAAATGAGATGGACACAACGATATTTTGACCATGGTACTTTAGTGTTGCTTTCCATATACGTCCTTCACTTCCTTTTCCATTTTCACTAAATTAAGGGAAGATGATCCAAATATCATTTACGGTATGGGTTCTTGATGCTGCATTGGGAAATAATAAAACATCACTGGTGGGGAACAAAAGAAGCTAGTTCTGCAATATCTTTATTATTTTTTAAAGATATTCCTGATTAAATGAATTACTGCGGAAGCTGAGTCCATCCTAGTTCAGAACACATAGACTGGACCTTCGAAGTGCTATGCTTATCCATAGAGGTGACTGAATTTCAGCCCATTATTTTTCTTTTTATATTGAATAGAATGACTGTGACAATAGGGAGTTTTATCAGTTACCATAATGATAATAATGTGTTACTCACTCCGAGTATCAACCGTGTCCCATCTTAATCATCTGACAGGGACTACTCACATGCTAAAAGTAAAGCATGTACTCGCGTTCTTTCTGGATTAGGTACTGTAATAGTCAGTCTGATACATGCTGGGTGAAACAGCACACTTGGGCAGCTGATGAGGTTAGCACACATGAGTCGTACTAATCTGAGTGGTTCCATATGCACACTGCTGCTAGCATGGATGTGAAAGGCAACTGTTCTCCTGCCCACCACCTCCACCCTCCTAGAAGAGCCAGGACAATGATCCAAGGCTGGAGCAGGGCTGATCTGAAGCTGTAAGGACTGATGTCTGTGCTGGGCTTCTGCTGCAAGCTCAGAAAAGTCCAAATGCAAGTGGTCTGCTCTGTCAGAGAATGGCTTGAAGGATTTACCTTTGCAAGAGATGTGATCCTGATCCTAAATATGTAGTGTAATGAGAATTGAGTGCCTAAATACCTTGTACTAGCCTGAGTCATAATCCACAATTTCAGAGCTTAACTAAATGTTTCAATGTTTAACTAAATAAGACCATCCAATGATGAATGATTTCACAACCAATTTTTCTTGTCCTGTGTTAGTAACTCCTAAGTGCTGGTATTATCTGAAAATTCATGACCTTCTTAAAATATGATATTGAATATAAATGTTCAGAATTCCTAGAAACTGTTCTGATTTTATCACATTATTTACATATTTCTGTAATTCTGTTAAAGTCAGTGTCAGTAGGGAGGAAAAAGTCACATTTCTTTCCTTCCTTTTACTTTTTGTTTGTGTATAAATTATCTACAGTCGATTCTTTATTTCTATTTAACATCATTTTTTTGTTTTTAGATGCATTAAACCACACTTAAAATCATTTGCACTTGGTATCTATACCCTGGCAATAAGAGTACTTGGTAAGTCCAGTTGTACTCTTGGGTCTATTTTAATATACTTCTCACTAATTCTCTATCCTAGAATTAAATTAAACTTTGATTGTTGGAAAGAACGATGTCTAACTGACAAGTTAATATTACATGATTAACAAAACCCAACACCCCCCCAAAAAAAAACCCTAGGAAACTTATTGGAAAAAGGAATCACCTTTTTGTTTCATAAATCATATAACTGTGTCTTAGGTATAATTAAAATATACATGGCTAATAGAGGTGACAAGTGATACTTTGGACTATGAAGCTAACATAAAATTACTTGTCTACAAGCATAATAGAAAAGCTATGACTCAGATTTTGTGATCATTTTTCAGGCATATTTTCATTAGTTTCTAAGGGAATTAGTCTAAGGACAGGGATGCCTGAGGGCAGGG
Organism: Athene noctua; assembly: GCF_965140245.1. Classification (NCBI taxonomy): domain Eukaryota; kingdom Metazoa; phylum Chordata; class Aves; order Strigiformes; family Strigidae; genus Athene; species Athene noctua. Next base: position 22,703,209 of record NC_134039.1, read on the forward strand.
TTAACTGCAGCTTTGTAGTAAAGCCACCTATAAATTTCCTCTAAATCAAGTGTATTATGAGATGACAATGAACTAAAAACTCTAAAATCCTCTAGGTCTTCATAGAAAAGGTAATATTTTGTAAGAAGCAAGTCACTTTTTAAATTAGAGCAGACTTAGAAGAGATGGTTGAGGCAGAGGAAATGTCATCAAAACAAGCTTTTGGCTGCTTTCTCACATCTTTGCAGGCCAGGATTTTCCCTCCAAGCTTACTGTCTTCTTCAGCAACCATGGGTGGCTTCCCAGGTTGCACAGAGTCCACGATGACCCCATTAGTACCTGAAGAAAAGCTTTTCCTTTCTGTCACCCACAAGCACTGCAGTAGGTCTGCCCCTGCCACAGTAGGATCTCGGGATAGTTGTTGCCCCACTGCAGACTCCAAGCCCTGCTGTCTCTCTCTCTCCTCACTCCACCGCCAACCAACACACAGAACACCTCCCACCCCCAAGCTGAACAGGCTCCATCGCTCTCAGGAAAGAAGTACCTCCTTTTGGTTTTTTTTCCCCCAAAGGGATCCTGCAGGGCAAGGAAACCAAGTCATGGCCAACACTCCTTCCGCTGACTTCCACTGGCTTTTTGATGTTCAGCTGCATTTCCTCCCCACCCTGATTCCCCACAGGGAGGAAAGGGTGGTGTGTGTGCCTGGGCAACACAAGGCACAACTTTTCAATCCAGCAAACAGTGTGGAAATGTCGTTGCTGTTCAAATGTATTATTTAATGTTCTACATGAACATGTCTCTAGAATAGAACTCGTAACTTTCTTGCCTCTTTTTATTTGTTAAATACACCCAGCGGGAATTCCAGCCCCAGTGTATTTTGGAGTGGCCATAGATACCACTTGCCTGAAATGGGGAAGCAAAAGATGTGGAGGAAGAGGAGCATGCAGACTCTACGACTCTAATGCCCTCAGGTAACAGCGCTTCTCCATTCATTCTTTAACTTGTGTTCTTTAAGTACATCTACACCTGGTACTGATAGAATTTCTATCAGAAATGTTGAGTGAAAGACTTGATGCTAAATGAAAGAGTCTGACTGGCAGTATTAATAATAATGCTCAGGTTTTAGCATTCTCTTTCGATTTAGTCGGGGGGGGGGGGGGATGATCGTTTCAATATCAGCTGGAAATATTTAAGTCACTTGATTTTTTTTTCCCAAAAAAAGGTTCAGTTAAAAGTTTATGCTAAAACTTCCCCCATTTTTTAACAACTATACTGTGACAGTGTGTGTGTGTGTGTAAATAAATAAGTAAGTAAACAAGTGAAAGGGCTCTTTAACCTCATCATTGCTCCATGTTGGAGCTGGACCACAAAAAGGAAGGGTAGAGAGCCACAAAGCACTCTTGGTTTATCTAGAGCCTTAAGCGCAGGGTTGTGTTTATGACTTTATTGCTGGAGGAGAATAATTATCTGAATTGCATTCATGAAAGGCATTACCAGAAATGGAGAAAAGGAAAATGAAAAAACGTTTTGCCCTTCCCCCCACCTCTGGGAAAAAAACATGAGGGGACTTAAATCTTGTTTTGAAAATTTGAAGAAAAGAACAAAAGCTCAGTTGGGACTCAATACTAATAAAGCTTAATGTTGCTATTGTTGCTGCTGTTGCTGTTACTCCCACAGACTGTAAAGCAAAAATACCATCAATGGTCTTGGTATCACTGGTGCTGATATGAGGCAACCAAAATATAGATTAATTGCCCTAGAAATATTAGTTCTATTCTCACTGAAGCAGATTGGGGTGGAGGAGGTCAGTAAATGCCTGGGATGTTTCTTGGCCACAGACCACACAATATCTGACCTGGGGTGAGCTGGCAAACTCTCATCTCCAGGGTCGAAGAGCTTTTATACTCAGCCTTACAACATGAAAATATGAATGTGTCCTTGATGTCTTCTAGTCATATGCTGCCTTTGAAATAGGCTCTGATTAATCATTTCTCTCTCAGGTATGTGTACCTGGGGCTGACTTTGGTGTTGGGCATGGTGTCCACTTTCTTCAGTGTTGCTGTCCTTTGGGTCCTTCGGAAAAGGTCTTCTCCACAAGACAAGACCCTCTCAGACAACGGGGAAAGAGACACCTGTGGGACAAAGAGCAGGAAAGATAATTTTGTCAATAGTGACCGTATAATTCAGACAACTTACTGGCCAGAAAAGGAGACTAGACTTTAGGAAGACTGAGATCTCCACCATGACTTTACACAGTGAGTGGTGTTCCAGGCAATAATTCATCATCAGTGAAGGGGTATCTTAGTATCCACCCTGAAAACATTCACCTTCATTTAATTTTCAGTGTAAACAACAAAAGCAAAGACAACCATTTTAACACATGAAAACACTCTTCACCATTTGTCCTGCTGAGCCAGTGCCACTCAAGTGAGGGGATTTGTTATGGCTGGGGAGGGACAGCTTGCTCCCTCACTGAGAAGCTGGTTTTATGGCTGCCTGTAAGCTCCATGTGTCCTTGCAACAGCTGCTGCTGCCCCTTGTCTTCCTTCTGTGTGTGAGGGATAGTGGGGGGGCTGCAATGTAGCTCTCTCTGCCATGGTACCAGCCCGAGAGAAGCTAGAGCACAAAACCTGACTTGGCAACCTGGAAGCTGCAGGAATATTCTGCATGTAGCTTGACCTTGCAAGCAGTGTGGCATGGGGCAGGAATAAGGTGGTTTGCTGGAAGGACAAATCAGCTATAGGCTCTGGGCATCTCATGAATTCAGCCCATAACACTTAGGACATCAAATGTTGTGGTTAGGGATACTTTTTCATGTAGCTCTGTTATAGCACAATAGTAACAGCAATAAAAGTTGTCATTGCAGTCAAAGAGCCCACAATAGTATCATCCAAAGGAAACTGGAATAAAAATAGAGCTTTTTTTAGGTTTCCAGTAGTTTCTTGCTACTTGCTAGTACTCAGTGTACTGAATAATTCCATACATTTTATGAAATGTAATATCACTATGATACAAGTTACACATGATTTATCTTAAAAAGCTGTGACAAGACAGCTTGAGAACAATAAAATGCATTCAAAGACCAGGTGATTTGGGTCTTTTCCTTCTAATTTATTGTATATGCTAGCTGAAACTGACATGTATCATAGTATCCCTTTATATATAATTTTTGCAGTTTGACAAAGTATGGTATTAAATTTGGGGTGAGGACTACAATGGAGAGCTGTTTAACATGGAACAAAATCTCAAGAATGCTTGCACTGAAAAAGTAGTGACAGCACGACTTCAAATGGTGTCCTTTAAAGCAACTAAGATTTTAGAACTCATGATGAAAGGCAGGCTCTCCTGTCATCATAATATTGGCAAAACAATGTCGTATCACATCACTTGCATCTTAGCAGTGACCATAGGTACCCTGCTGCCTAGCTGAGCTGTCAGATCAGAGGCAGATGTGAAGACTCTCCTGTGGGATGCAAGAGGAGGGGCAGATGTATAAGGATGGTATTTACTGAGCTTTATCAATGATAAATGTTTACAGTTTGTCATTAGAAAACTACCTAATCCATTCAGTAGAAATACCAAGAAGAAGGATGTTGCTTAAGCAACAAATATCTGAAGAAGGTAAGGATTTAAAGCTATCACTTGAGAAAATGCAGTTGTCAGAAGGACCAATGTTACCCACCATTTACCACATGGGTGAGTGTTTAAGCAGTGGCCTGGAATATGGGAGACCTTTGTCCCCCGTCACAGCTCTCCATCCTCCCATGTGAGTGTCGAAGGCTATAGGCAATGGGGTACTGGAGAGCTGTGACTGTTCACTTTGCCTTGTATAACTGGATATTGAACTAAACAAACAAATTTAAAATTATTAGAAGGTTTGTGAATAGAGGACTAGCATTATGGCTAGGGTAAATGACTAGCATTAGGGCTAGGGTGAATCACAAAGACTGGCATTCTAGTCTCAGGTGTCATTCATACTACATCAGAAAAGCAGCCAAAACTGCCAAACCGCATCAGCATCCAGTAGTAAGAGAGATGCTTGGAGCCTTCCATAGCCTCCTTGAGAGGGCACTTTTAATAGCAATGAGCTGCCAGATCTAGTGAGAGAAAAGGACAACCCAACTTAAGTACACAGTGGGATAAAAACCAAGGGCTATCTGCATTTCATTCAATGCTTCATGCTGTATGTGTGTCAAATAAATGGGGATGATTCCTGATTTGCAAATCAGTCCCATCAGGGTTTATGGCAGGGACACTGCTGCTCAGCAATGCTGAAGCTATCACAGCGGCAGTTCTGCACATGTCCAGCAGCAAGACGGACAGGAAAATTCATTGGCTTACAGGACAAAGAAATAAATTAAGAGAAATAAACATATCCTACACTAATTCAGAAAGAAATTGAAAAAAACCCCAACTTTTTGGGTTACCACCTAAGCTTATGTATGTAAGCCTGTACTTAGTGAACTTTTATAGCATGAGCTTTCCTTCCATACCCCATTTTCTTTACAGATGGAAGGAAGAGTAATGCTATAAAAATATTTGTTTCAGTAAATCTTACTTTCATTATGGTTTAAAAATTAGCACTCTTTTCCTCATCCTTTGGCAATGATAATACCAAGTTACCAAGCAGATATACTTCATTACCACTCTGAAACACTCTCAAGTCTGCTACTTTATTTTAATACTTCAAGTAGTTACACAGATGCCTGGATGACTGTCTGACTAGAGATACATATTCTGGATTTGTTACAATAGATGAACAAACGGTCTCAGCACGAGGTGATCTGGTTTCTTCCTACCAGAATTCTTCATCTTAAACTAAATCTGCAATTGATAATGTCTCACAAAGGTCAACAAATTTGGATTTTTTCTTTTCTTTTTAGAATTAGAGATATTAAACCACAATTGAGAGACAGCAAAGAAGCAAATGCCTTTCATTTTCAAAGGTGAGACTGTTAAAAGTGTTGTCTGAGGAGATTTCCTAACTGTTGATGTCAGCCTTTGTGTCCAGAGTGGGACTCACAACCTTGCTAAGAAGTACCCATGTGCTGTATGCCATGTAAAAATGGTGTTCATCTTATAGCCAGGACCCTAACTGGCACATACAGGAGGTGGCCCTGACCTGCCTCCCCTGAAAGCCACTTCCACCTCTGCCCATGACACCCAGAGCCCCATTTCAGCTCCAGCCTGCACATGCAGTCCTGATCTGAGCCATTTTGGAGGTTTGCATGTGCTGAGCCCCATCCCTGAATTATTGTCTGGTTTTGGGGGATTGTCCTAGGGTCTGACTTGTTTCTTTGTCTGATTATGACTGGCCTGAGGTTGGGACCAGTGGCTGTTGCTGCCTTGGCTCTGCTGACACTGATTAGGCGTTGGGTCTACAGCCTGCACTGGGTTGTCCCCCAGCTACCATCATGTCTTCTGTTGTAGAGCAGCCCCTGTCAGCAAGAGCCTTTGGGCTAGAGGGGTCATAGGTCTGACTCAGGCCTGTTAGCTCTTCTTGTACCCTGGAGTATCACTAAGAAGGTACTGCATGAGGCAGTCCTTCATCCAGTGCTAATCAGCCTCTGGAAGAAAGAAAGTCCAGCACTGGCATAAAAATTAAGAGAGCAATTTAAAGGTAGGGTCCTTTACTGGTGATTTAGAGTACTCATTAAAATGACCTCACTTAGGCAACACGTGGTTAATATCATTAGGAGAACGGTTAACCAACAGCTCATCACAGATTAATAGTTCATTGAATTTTGAAGAGAGTAAACAAGGAAAGGATTTAGTGGAGAGCAAGTGGAGCACATTCTCATGGCTTAATGGTCACCAGGTCAGGAAACTTTCTCTCATGGCTGTTGAGCAAGGTAAGGTAGAAAGGTTGTTGTACACGGTGATAACCAGAACCCTCTCCTTGATCCCTTGATGTTGGCACTTCTAAAAGAAAATGCTGAGGAAGGGGGACTGGTTTAGAAACAAACTATGTGAAAGTGCTATGTAGTCAGCAAAAATCTGTTTAATTAATTCTACAGACAAAGGTAGACTATGTTACAGTGCCTGGAAATCAAAAGGACAAAACTGCATTAGAAATAAGATAGCTTTCTTTTTTTTTTTTTTTTTTCACTAGAGCAACTGTCTTTGGGGTATTATAGATTTTTCTGTCATGTGTAGTCTTTAAATCAAGACTTGACCATTCTTGTAAAAGATCTGCTCTAGTGTAACAAGACAGATGAACTGCTTAGTGTTGTGTTGTATATAATGCCAGATATTCAATTACTTGAACCATAACATTTTTTTTAGTCCTTATATCTCAGGTAGTATTCCAGACCATTTGAAGGAGATAGGGGTTTTGCCCTGGGGATTTCACCTGAAGTATGTATGTTTTTCATTATTGCTATGCTATGATGCAGCACAAATGTGGACTAGCTCCTACAAGGTCTAAGTAATGTCACCTGCCAGTGACTTGCACACCTTCAATTCTGCGTCTACAATAACAACTCCAAACCAAGCTGCTGATTAAGACTCAATGTAAAGGGAAGCTCTACAATCAGCATTAAAGACTACCCTTTCTATTTTAAATAGAAAAATAAGAAATATCATTAAAACAGCACATCCTGGTCTACTTTTCCCTAGATAGATACATGATGCAAATCAATGGCAAAATTATCAATGAGTTCTTATAAAAGACAAAAGCTCCACTGAGCAGTGGAAGGAACAAGTCCCAGACACTAGTTAAGATGGCAACACCAAATCAGCTTGTCAGCATGCTTTTCTTTTTTGTTAGCTGTGCAGCAACAAGCTGAAACTAGATGCACTGAAACAGAGCACCAAGAAATCTTTTCCATTATTGTAGAGTTTTTTCATGTTCTCGGGTTTCCTGTAGTAGCTTAGCTGTACACCATCTCTTTTACTTACTTTGATAACTAAGAGTTAAATTTAAAAATACATTGATTTTCTTTATTTAGGGATTAGTGTCCCGAGAATAAAAACGGCTCTAATCAAAGCTGTCCGTTGCAGTTGGCCTCTGCCTGGCCGACTGCTCCCTGCTTCTGGCTCACCCCTTGCAAGTTGGTGCCTTGGTAGCCACTTCTTCTGGTGGGAGTCTGCTGCCACCCTCTGCCTGGAGGAGTCTGCAACCAGCTCCTGCGGTAAAGGTGATTCTTAGAGTGGTGCTTGTAAGGATTGATTTTCTTTTTTTTTCCCTCAGGAGTAATCATCAATTACTGATATCTCAGTGTCGTTGTTAAGGGGACTTTTACTATCATAATCCATTTTTTTCCCATAAATTACTGTCATATGGGAAGGCTTGAATGAAAACAAGGATGAGATGTATCTTTTTTCAGATGTGAGACCAGTCTTTGATTTTACTTCAGTAGTTTCCCTTTTCCCATTCTGGCACTTTTGGTCAACAGTTCTTGGTTCAGGAAGACAACTTTGAATGTGAATGCTTCTACAGACAGCTTGGACAATGGCAATCTGAATATAGAAAAATTCTTCTCGGCCATATAGAAAGCAAAGTATAAAAGATAGTTTAATTCCTGAGAAGTTATAAATTAATGGTATATAAAGGACTAGAAAAAAATGGGGAGAAATTGCTGTGTATTCATATGTTATAATGAGGAAACCAAAAGAATACTGTTCTCCTTTTGCTATATGAAAAAGGAAGTGGCATTTTTTCTACAGGTTCTACTACTTTCAAATTGCAGAGTACATTTAGCTCCATGCCTTTTTCATATTTTCAGGATCAAAAGGCAAAAACCCCTTGGGTAGGTCTGCTAGTACATCTGAAGACAACCTGAAAATGAAACCTTGGGAATGCAAGGCTCCATCAAAAACACTGTAAAACAAGAGGGAATACTTATCTTGACATAGTGAGAGCGTAATAATGGAACTTGTGACACACCTTTGAAGAAGAACAAGGACACGGATGTTTGTGTGTATGTGCCCTTGGTGGAACCACACAGATTTGCAGAAGTACGGTGTGTCATCTGTAATAAAGATCAATAAACAAGGGCCAAGATACCTATCTTGTGACTAGAAAAATTTCAATCATGATATATGAAACCTGTTGGAAATGGATGGTTGATGCTTTATGCCACAGCAGAATATGAAGAATTCCCACCTCTGAGAAGAGGCTCACATATGTTGTAGGACCATGAATTTCAACCTCTTGCATGTAGCTAATACTAAGTACATGATCACCTGACAGCAAGGGTATGCTTGACTCTTTTAGGAAAATTGCAGGGGTCAGCAGAGTTGGTTTTTGGTTTGGTTTTTGGTTGGGTTTTTTTAATTCAGACCTAAATCTGATGGATGTAATCATAATGTAACATCATGGTTTTTCTCTGCAACAATGAGTGAAGCCCTCATTGACCATGTTATTCATCACTTAGTCATGGAAAACTTAAAACAGTTCTGCACAAAAAGTTACAAATAAAAGGAATTAATAAAAAAAGAGAGGTTTATGGAAGACTATCCAACAAGTTATCCTTAAAGCCACTATTAGGCACAAAATGAACTGGTGATTGGGAACAGCCAGCATGGATTTATCAAGGGCAAATCAAGGTCTGACCAAGCTGGTTGCCTTCTACAATGGAATGACTGGTCTGGTGGACAAGGGCAGAGCAGTACATGTTTTTTCCTGGGACTTTAGCAAGACCTTAGGTACAGTCTACCTTATTATCCTGGTAGAAAAACAGGTGAGATATAGCCTACCCATTGGGGGTGGGTAGGAAACTAGAAGAGCTGAAATTGTGATCAGCAGTTCAAAGCCCAACAGCTCATGGCCAGCTGCTAGTGATGTTACTCAGCAGTCAATACTGGGGCTGAAAATGGTCAACAGTTGCATTAATGGTTTGGAGAATAGGACTGGAAGTGCTCTCAGCAAGTTCATGTATGACACCACACCGAGGAAAGGAGCAGTTTGTGTGCTGAAGGGCAGAATAGCAGAGGAGGTTTGATTACGATGGAGAAACAGGCTGCTAGGAACTCATAATGTTCAGCAAAGAAAAATGCAAAGCCCTGCACCTGGGATAGAATTAATCTATCCACCAAATATGTCAAGACAGTCAGCTAGACAAAAAACAGCTTTGCACAAAAGGACCTTTGGGTCCTGGTGGACTGTGAATTAAACACTGTAGTGCACCTTTGAGCCTACAAGGCTAAATGCATATTAGGCTACATTACTAAAGATCAGAAGATCTGGAAAAATGGTTCTTTCCCTCTGTTCACTACTTATCAGGCCACATTTGGAATGTTGTGTCTGGTTTGAAGCTCTCCAGATCAAGACAGACATTGATAAACTGAATCAAGTTGAGTGAATGATGAATCTTATTGCTTTCTTCACTATCTAATGGATGCTTACACAGGAGACAGCACCACACTCTCTCCTGTGCACAGGCAATGCACAGCAAAAAGGTGAGATGCAATAGACACAAGTTGTAGCAAAGGAGATTCCAACTACACATAGATACATATCTACATGTACAAGTGAAAGTGGTCAGACACTGGACAAGGTACCAAGGGAGGATGTGGAACCTCCTTCCTTGGAGATTTCCATCCAAAACTCAACTTGAATGAGACCTGAGCAGCACCAACAAACTTTGAAGTTACTTCTGATTTTACTTCAGAGGATTGGATCAGATGAGCTCCAGAGTTTCCTTCCAGTCTAAATTATACTGTGATTCTAAGACTTTCTCTAAGATTTTCTCTACGATTACTTTCTTTTGGAAGGCATCCCACTTTGAGAAAGCCAACAGTTAGACCCATCTATTTTAGGTTTCTCAGCTAGGCACTAGTCTGTCTCTTTAGTTTTCATTACTGTTATTAGATTTCTAAATATATTATGCACGACATTCCAGCTTCACTTTTTGAAATAACAGTCAAGGCACAAAGTTGGTGGAAATGTTTATACAGAGGAGAGTCTGGATATCATAGAAGGAAAAAAGAATGAACCTGAGAATGGCAAAACAGGAGTGGAATAAAATGTTAAATAGAAAGCTGCACTATTAATGGCTAATAACAGGAATATCTGCTCCAGGTTAGGGGCTCCTTAGCTGACAACATTTGAGAGGACAGTAAGTGTACCTGTTAATTGTAGATAATCAGGAACCACTCTTATAAAGATGCTTTTCTGAAAATGCTGTATGTAACCTTAGAACATATCAAACAGCCTTGAGATAAGGAATAGTTAATATTTCAAGATGTGACACTGGTGAGATTACACCTGGAATACTGTATACATTTTTAGCCGTGTGCATTGCCTGGATCCAGATAGAAAGCACTGTAGCCAAGGGCTCCAAGGATGTGCTTCAGAATCAAGAGAGCCTATTTTTCAAAAAATTATTAAGCATGATTAACTTGTTTATCTAGTAAAACAGGTTGAAAAACTGCTCTTTTCATTTATGATCAAGGTTGAGCCCTAAGTATCAAATTGAGAGGAAAAGCTTTTATAGATAAAGGACCCTGTCAGTTCAAAACCAGAACATAATTTGATCTCTGAGTGGACAGCAGTGATGAGTGGCGTTCCTCAGGGGTCGGTATTGGGACTGGTGTTGTTCAACGAAGAGCAACTCAACAACAACATGGAGAGTGGGATTGAGTGCACCCTCAGCAAGTTTGCCAGTGACACCAAGCAGCATGGTGCAGTTAACATGCTGTAGGGAAGGGATGACTGGATGGCTCTGGATGAGGGACCTTGACAGGCTTGAGAGGTGGGCCTGTGCAAACCTGATGAAGTTCAACAAGGCCAAGTGCAAGGTCCTGCATGTGGGTTGGGGCAATCTCATGCACAAATAAGGGCTGGGTGATGAGTGGATTAAGAGCAGCCCTGCAGAGGGCTTGGGGGTGTTGGTGGATGAAAAACTGACTATGAGGCAGCAATGTGCACTCACAGCTCAGAAAGCCAACTGTACCCTGGGCTGCATCAAGAGAAGTGTGGCCAGCAGGTTGAAGGAGGTGATTCTCCCCCTCTATTCTGCTCTTGTGAGATCCCACCTGCAGTGCTGCGTCCAGCTCTGGAGTCCCCAAAATAAGAAGGACATGGACCTGCTTGAGCAGGTCCAGAGGAGGCCACAAAGAAGATCAGGGGGCTGAAGCACCTTCCTTGTAAAGACAGGCTGAGAGAGTTGGGGTTGTTCAGCCTGGAGAAGAGAAGGCCCCAGGGAGACCTTATAGCAGCCTTCCAGTACTTCTTCCAGGAAAGATGGGCCTACAGGAAGTATAGGGACAGGATGAGGGGTAATGGTTTTAAACAGACAGAGGGTAGATTTAGATTAGCTATAAGGAAGAAATTCTTTACTGTGAGGATAATGAGACACTGGCACAGGTTACCCAGGAAAGTTGTGGCTGCCCCCTCCCGGGCAGTGTTCAAGGCCAGGCTGGACAGGGCTTTGAGCAACCTGGGCTAGTGGAAGGTGTCCCTGCCCATGGCAGGGGGGGGTTGGAACTGGTCTATCATTCCATGATTCTGTGACACTGTCAATTCAAAACCAGAATATAATTTGATCATGACTGGAAATTAAAAGAAAGTTCCTATGCATCAGATGACCAATCTTTTGCAGTAGCCTTAGAAGTTGATGGAGTGGGAGGAAATGCAATTCTTACTGTTCTTGAGGCAGGGGTTGGCCTTTTCACAAAAGGTGCTTTTGAGTTTGCAGACTGAATTTGTGATCTGGATTCCTCTTGCACTCCTATTTTATAATTTCACTAACACTTGCAGTTGAATTGCCCTGACATACAGCTTTGGAATGGCTACCATTTTCTGGATGATGATGCCTCTTTTTCTAGGAAGCTAAAGGGAACTGTCTGGTTGAGAGTCAGAAAAGCCACGAGCAGTGCAAGGTACAACTGATAACAGTATTGAAAGTAAAATTAAATTAAGATCATCCAAAGTTCAGCATTATTAAGTAAGCTGTAATTGCTCATAGCCAGTAAAAGAATGGGCATGGTGACAGAGATGGCAGGAAAGGGTGCGCGAACTGCAAGGAATGGCACATTTTGGTGTATCACCCAGGCAGACAGTAGTCATAGTTCACATGCTTTAAGAATGACTTCTCTTTTAACTACAGTCACTCTCAGGAATCAGGCATAATCCACAGCAAGGGCACAATTCAATAAAATACTTTTCAGGAAATCAGTTCAGGTTTCCTTGAACTAGAGCTTTAAGTAGGTAAAAGGCTACTCCAAAGTACACATAGCCCCAATATATTTTCACAGTGGGTTTGCCTGTGCTGTTAAATAGCACTGACCTATAAATCTGAACAGTCTTCTAAGCATGAGTGTTTCCTCAACACCCAGTTTGTTCAATATACCCAAGGCATTATATTTTATCTTCCTACTAGTCCTTGACTGGCTCTAGGAGATCTTAGCTGAGTAGACTTTAGCCATAGACTATGAAAATAAAATTTCATACCAAAATATATTTTAGGTATCAGTAACCAGGAACACTTCCAAAGTTAAGACACCCCATTTTTAAGTGCTAGGAAGGTATGAACTATTATAATCTTGACATGTTCAGGAAAAAAGGTGTTTCACAGGAGTGTACAGGAAGGAACACATTTGCAGACTTTCTACCTAATTTATTTTTCACCACTGTGGAGAAACATGTATTTTGGGACCTTTAACAGAAGGCAGAACTGGGCGGAGACAAGATTAAAACTGCCTAAACCATAGTTTGTGTAGAAGTTAATGATTCTTCTACCAAGTACCAGCACAGACTTGTTAAGGAGAGAATACTCTGACTTTTGAGCATTTGGTGGTAGTATGACTGCTGTTGTGGTGGATACAGAACCTAGGTAGGAATGTCTTTGATATTAATTTGTCTTAAAGTGTTGTCATTTAGTGTTTTCAACTAATGAACATTACCTGTGGAGTACTAGTTGTATTTCCTGTGACAAGAACACCAGTAGCATTTCTGTTGTAAATGTCAATGCTTTAATGATGGCATCATACATTTGTATGTGTGTCTCTGAACAGTAAGCATCATATGTCATGACCAATGCAAACAGTGTTTAGACCTGCACAGCACTGTGGTATTAATTTTTCATATTACATTAACTTAAAAGGTCTTATTGTGATTTCTTAATGTATTTAAAAAGAAATAAGACAATTGGATTAGCACTTCAATTAGCGTAAATCAGTACAGTTCCATAAACTACTGGGTGAAATATGGCTCTTGGTTTGTGATATGGTAGTCTATTGAATGGTGGTATAGCCCCTGAGAGTTCAACTGCAGTGAGAAACAGCCCAGGGACTTACAGTGTCTGTGTTGGATTCGAAAATTCCTCGAACATCAATGTATTTTTCTTTCATAAGAATCTACAAAATCTGTAGCAAACTATTTTCTTGACTTTTGTAAATGAATTAGTGGTTACTTATGCTAAGTGTTTAAATTTGTGCTCGTATTCATTATAATTTGCATATCATTAGGGGGTAGAAAACCAAGATTGAATTTCTTTAATGCTCATTAAGGAATAAATCTACTTAACAGGCACAGGGTTAGGCCATGGCCCCTATAAGGTCATACACTCTGAAGCACTGAAGAAGTCTGAGACAGCCCTTTCCAAGGCTCACTGCTGTACTCTGGAATGGACTTGCAAGGTGCCACATGCTTCCCATGACACTGCCAAAGCTCTTGGCTCCCACCAACACAAATGATCCACACTGATTATTAGTCAAGACCCTTGATCTTCACCCACTCAAAGTGTTTCTCAGAAGAGACTGTACTGAGCACAAGACCAAACAGGTGTAACTAGCTACTTGTCAAATGCTCCCAGGATGTGATGCAAAAGTGAACTGGAAGAGTGTTTGCTTTCATTCTCACAGTATGGCTTCTCAGTTTTGGTGTTTTTTTTTTTTTCCCTTATGCCTGCTTTTGGGAAGAGGATTGTTTTCAGCCTTGGGGAAGGAAGTTGGGTGATTTTTGTTTAGGCTGAGTGACTACCTAAACAATGCAAATACACCATTTAACTAATCTCATCCTTCTGCAAATGCAACTACCTCAGGTCATTATTACAGCAGAATGGTTTGTGCAGGCAAAATGTAATAGTTTTAGAGAAGCCATGCAACTGAATGAACACATTTGGAGCAGAGAGCTTCATACTTTTGCTTTGTTTGTAACCAGATCCTTGGTTCATCAAACATGGAAAAAAACCCTAGCAAAACAAATCTAAAATAGCAACTTCATCAATAGTTGAAACCATCAGGCTCAACAGCTAACACATGTTGATATCAGTTGTGAATTGACCTTTAATCCTTTTTTCTAATCTTCTTGTGGCAAGGCATTTCCACAGTCCTGATCTCTTCTAACTCCAGAAGATTTCCATGTAGGTCGGGGTCAAATGAGGATGGGAGGACATGCTGCCAGCAGCTCCAACTGTTGATCCTTGTACATAGCTCACTCTAACATGTCCCCAGCACAAGTTGCATCATCTTTTTGCTGACTTCCCCTCAACCCACCCTTCCCCAGCAAAAGCACCACCGTCTTCAGTAGCACCTTTGCAAAGCAATGTGTCATTCACCACTGACAGGAGCTGGTCATCCCTGTTCTTGCCTGAGAGTCCATCCCCTGGATTGCAGAAGGAGCTCAGGACTGACAGTGGTAGGCTAACTAACTACCACCTTCTAGCTGCCTTCACAATTTTCTGTGTGCATCAAGCAGCTTTTGCCCCCCCGAAGATTAATTTTACTTTTTTTTTCTTTTTTTTTTTTTTTTAATCCTTTATCATACCTGGTACCCTAACCTCTGCCTTTGGATGCCTTTTTCACTATTTGCCTCTAACTGGTTAACCTGCTTTTTGATACTTAATACTTTCAAATCTGATTTTCTTGTGCTTTCATAGTCTTCCTCTGAAACATTTACTGGGACTGCCTGCTAATATCTAAACTTCTTCAGTTACATGTATGGATACCTAACTGCCTTTCTCTTTTCTCTACTTTGCCTCTTATTTCTATCTTTATGTTTCTCTGCCTTCACTCATTCTCTCCTTATGTTCATATACTAAGTCATGTTGTAACTTCTAAAAAAAGCCACTTCATTCTGTGAACTTCAATGGCATACTACCCCAGTATCTTACTGTAATCTTTAATGTATCATAATAACAAGGAGAAGCTAATCTCTTCAGATTACACAAGGACAGACAAATTTCAGAGGACCAGATGCTCAAAAGTATTTGTGTGCTAACTTTTCTTGAGCACTAAGAATCTCATTTCACAAGCATTTCTGTTGGTTGTTGTACAAACTTGAGGAAATCCTTTCCCCTACCTCTTGTTCCTATCTGCCTAATGATCCAAGGGGAACAAAAAGCTGTTTTTCATCTAGATTTGTGTTCTGACCCAGACTTACAGCACAGCCATGTGGGAAGCAGGTATGAGCAATGGGAAAGGAAAGGAGTTGTTTATGCCAGCAGTAGTACCTAAGGACATAGTCATGAAATTAAGCCCAAGAAACTCCTAAAATGTTTAAATCTCTGTTTATATTTGTCTTGAACTTTCTTAGGTATTAATCCTCTTCCATGTGAGTGAAGAAAAATGTTCTTCACCACTGTGCATTAGAGCAATGCCTACCTTTCAAATGTTCTGACGAGTGTTACTCTGACATATAACCCGTAGCAATTTGCAATTTCAGATGGACTTTTTCCAGCATTGGAAAAGTTCATCCAACCTTTTTCAGCTCCATTCAAGCATGGAAAAACTGTCATTGTAAGATTTCCCCCTTTCACCCTTTTCTCAGATAAGACTACTGTGAAAGGTGAAATAAATCAGTTCCTGTGAGCTATGATTTCCGAGTTCTGACTTTGGATCATTAATTTCAATATTTCTGACTAGTGTGTCAAGATCTGCAGATCTGAAGAGGGTTTGTTTCAAGTGACCCATTTTTTCTGAGGGGCTCAGCAGTGACATTTGGATTTTCCTTCAGAAAGATGTTCTGCTTGTCGTTGGAGTTGCACAAATGAACAAGTGTTTTCATTTTTAAATTATCTTTCAAAATAGATCATCGACTCCCCTTACAGCTTTTCATTGAAGTATTCTTTTTAATTCCTTACTTATCCCTCAGAAATAGAGTTTTTAAAAAACTGAGAAGTATTGTACTATTCATTGTAATAAAATCAAATGCAACTTAATCATGAAATGAGGCCTTCAACAATAACAAAAAATACGTTATGTCAAATAAGGAGAAAGATTTGTCCTCTGTGGTTACAGAGTGTGCTCTTCTCAGGGGAATTGGAGCAGTTCTGCTGAACTGCTGAGTTGCAGATTATTTCATGCATCAGGGAATATAGACAGGCCTCTGCAAACAGAAGCAGATTAGGGATACCTTGAATACTACCGCAGTAAGAAAAAACGTGTAATCTTACAGGAGGTCAGGTGGCTAAACCAGTCAATTTTTTGTCATTAAGAATTGTTTCCAACAGGCCAGCCCAAAGGAATAAGTTAGCACAGTGTTACTACAGAGATCTTATCAAAATGATGACTTAGTTTAGGAACCACACAGCCTGCAAATGCAGAGCTTCACTAGGACTACCCGTGCTTCAGCACTGATGCTTTTTTTACCCTTTTAGCTTATTTTTGGACAGATTTTGTCTCTTAGTCTTTTGTGGAATTTGTCTTTTTAGCATTAAAAGTCATTCTAGACTGAAAAAAAGGAAGGGGGGGGGGGTGTGCAAGAAGTGAGGACCAGTGGGGGGATTGAAGACCATTTCACTTGAAAGAAAGATGTCAAAACAAGATACTTCAAAATTTAAACAAATATACACTTTGAAACATCCAAGTCATTAAGCCAAACCCTTACTAATGAAAAGATTCAGTTTCAACATCTCAGCATTTTCCTGTAACTACTGTTTCATGAGGAAGCTCCTTAAGCAACTCTGTTTTGGCATACTTGCTTTTGTACTTATTATTGTTTTCTCCTGGGTTCAGATCACTCAGTAAAGAAATCAACCATGGCAGTGGAAACTGAATCCAGCAATGCTGATGACTCAAATCAGGAAGCAGAACCTGTCCAGCTTTTGGATGATGAAGCAAACAAAAATCTACCAGTCAAAAAGAAGAATTCCTGTTGCACTGGCTTGAAGGTTTGGTATCTTATCAACATCACCACAAATTACTGTTGTCATATATTAAGAAATGTGGTTCAAGATAAAACATGACAGATTACTTTATTCCCTTTCCCCCTCTTTTCTGGAACTGAATACACACTGGAGGTACAGGGAAGGGTTGGATCTTATCTTTGTCCTAAAAGAAATAAAAATTCCTGATTTAACATATTTACTCTAAAGTTACTCATAGGTAGATCACACTTTTGGTCACTGGAGAGAGGTAGCAACCTCCAGTGGAAGATCTGAAGCATCCTAAAATAGGTGGTATTATTCACTGTTGTCTGGAAGTTGCTGTCACCACCCATTCTTGTAGACCCAAAATAGGGTGAGGTAAATTGTATTCTAGGACTTTTATCTAATCAAGGGCTGTAGGTCAAATGGCCCACTGATTCCCACAAGCATCCAAACTTTCAGGAGTGCACAAGAAGAATTGATGGGACAGAGCAAGTAAACTAAAGAGAATGTTGCTTTTATGTTAAAGCCTTAGCCTTAGTATTTATTACTTCTGGCTGAGCTGCAAATACTCAAGGACAAGATTTCTTTTGACAATGATGTGTTTGGGTTTATGTTTTGACTACTTCTTCGGCCAGCTTCATCTCAGGTTAAATTCCATAAATTCACTGGAGTTGCAATTAGAGAGACAATTGTCTCTATAAAAAGGTCTGTAAAATGAAAGATTAGTGGAAAAAAATAGGTAATTGCAAGCTTCTCAAATATCCAGAATAGTTTGGCCCAAGTATCAGGCAAAGGTTGTTATATTTTTTATTTTATATGACTCACACTTGTCGCCCATATACACCTGCAAAAATAGAATCTGATCTCTCTGTGAGATTTACAGGACTAACTTTGACTTCATGTATCTGTGCAATGCTGCATGACCATGACCATGTCTAACTTTATGGCAATTAAAATTTAATAGACACAGTACCTTGGAGGTAATAAAAGACAAACTTTTATTCTCCCTCACCTTCCTATTAAATGTTTTGTGGTTTACCTGGGGATTACATTTTTAAACACAAAATACCCAAGTCATTTTTGTTTCTGTTTTCCTGAGTATCTGCAGTTTGTGATTTTAGCCAAAATCCCTGAAAGCACTGCTGGCATAAGGCAAGAAATGTGGTTTGCACAGACTTTTTTGCCAGTGAGGCTCAGGAAATACAAAACATATCAGGACTTGTCAGATATTTTTTTCCATTCTTAGACAAAAATAGAATAAATACACCAATTTTCAAGCTTTTACATCCTGGGTTGATTTCTTTCCTTACAGTAGATAATATTGCAAAGTCTAAATCTGTATTTACTTTTGTTTACTTACCCAACATTTTGTTGTATTGGAACTTTTACCCAGTGAGCAATGTGTATTTGTTTTTTAGACTATGTTGAAATAGTTGGATAATATTTAAGCAAACTTAGTTTAAGTTTTTTTCAAGTACATCTTTATTTGCAAGAACCACAGTGTGTGTTGGTGGAAGCAACTATAAAATTATAAAGGATATTAAATTTTCCCTACGAGGTATATAGTATACAGTGGACATAGCCATGACCCACAGATTTCAAGATCTATCACCTGAGAGATGAACACAATCAGTCTGTACCACCTTCTACATACTGTGTTATCATAAAAACGTGCATAAAGCCTTTATTTTGATGCCATGGCTATCTCTATGTTTGAGTTAGAACCAGTTACAAACTGTCCTAAAATAAGTGACATGTGGCCCAAGCAGAAGATAATTGGGGCTAAGATTAATTTTAGGTTGGATAGTAGTAAATCTATCTTAATTAGGTATTTTAACTCTGGCAAGTTTTACACTTATGCAACATCTAGAAATCCCACTATTTTGACTACACAGGACCAGGCCTCAGCTTTTTGATAAATTTAACCACAGGACATCAGTAAGGTAAGTAATCCCCAGTGAGTTGTTTGCCAAATTTAAGTTCCACAGTCCATAGGATTTCTGCTCTGGAAAGCCTCTGGCCAGCAATGCAGGGAAGAACAATGCTTTCTGGTCATTAAGATGGCTATTGCAAACTGACCCCTAAAGCAAGCAGCTGCTCTCAGGGCAGCACCTAGCACCAATCCCCTCCACCAGGGAATTCCAGACCAGGGGCAGACATTGCTGAGAGTCCTCCCTGGCACTCTGTTACATTAAGATACATGAAAATTCACACACAGCATTGTCACTGCAATTTGAGTAACAAATGTATACCATGATGATGATTGCTCCACACAGTTTTGAACATATTTGATCCCTCTGTGATCAGTTTCGTGCCTCCTCCCATTTTCTGTCTCATTTTTTCTTCAGGCATTTCTCGCTGCTTTATCATTCAGCTACTTGAGTAAAACATTGTCTGGTACAATTATGAAAAGTTCCATCACTCAGATTGAACGAAGGTTTGACCTAACATCATCTACTGTTGGTTTCATCGATGGGAGCTTTGAGATAGGTAATTGATATTCCATAACATGCAGAAAAATGTTCAGAGAAACACAAGGCACAGCATGTGGCACTAATTTTGGTTTATTACCTTCCAGGTAACTTGCTGGTGATAGCATTTGTAAGCTACTTTGGAGCTAAACTTCATAGGCCCAAAGTAATAGCTGTTGGATGTTTTACTATGGCTTTGGGAAGTCTTTTAACAGCAATGCCTCATTTCTTCATGGGATAGTAAGTATTAATCAAGATTAATTTGGGTAACCTAACATTGGAATTGGATACTGCTTTCTGGATTTTGAATGCAACTTGGTGTGTGTTGTCTTAGATTTCCAAAGGCCTACAGAGCTTAACCTCAATGTGCAATGAATTATGCTTGACACACATATTATGTTCATGATAACTAGTTGTAAAAATATGACTCCTTTGAAGTAAAAGTTCAGCTTCTCAAAAAAATAGGAAAATTACAGTGCTTTAGTTTTCAGTAAGGCTTGTTCAGAAAAAAGGCAAAGAAGGAAATGATTTTACAAAATCATTAGAATTTACTTTTTCAGGAGGAAACACTATGAAACTCTTAAGAAAATTCAAATTTCAAACAAAATATATTGTTCTTTGAATATCTTTAACCATGCTACTATGCTGGTGATATTGCTTTAATGAAATATATTCCTTCTAAATTACAAACCGTAAGAACACCTTATTTGGAAAATCAATGTTAACCTAAGAATGTGGCATCATTGGTGGCTAATAGAGATGTCAGGATCATATAGGCAGGAAAGGCAAACCATTGTGAACTACAGTAAAATTATGAGGAATATAGAATCCACCTATATGATTTCCAGAATAAGTCTGTGCTGTTTTGAATGGGATCTCAAAGCTCTGAGTGGGTAACTTCATACTGAGTGACATCTTTATCTGAAAAATTATTTATAGTAACAGGTAGCTCTCATGTAAAGTCAGGGATTCAGAGCCTACTCAGTGAAGAAACCAACCCCCAGAGTTGTTAATTAGAAGAAATCATGCTTCTTGAAAGAAGAAACCAGAGCCTTGTTGTGTAAGATGACACATTTTTCTCTCCTGTGGCAAACAGCTACTCCTCACGCAAAGCAGCCTCTCAGCTTCACACAGAACCTGCAGATGGATCAGTGCTGGTAGAACTGGTCCCAGGGTTTTTCCTGTTCCAAATGCACATGACTGATTAAACTGATTTTCCATGGCTGGTTAAGCTAATTTTTATATGTCTTCTCCAGGCTCAGAGGACTACTGCATGTTGCTTGTATGCAATAATGTTTCTAGCTGTAGCTTTAATAAGGTGATAGCATATATAGTAAGACATAGTTCTGTTGCTCTCTTAAATGCATTAGAACAATTTTAGGTATACTACTATAAAAAGAAAACTGAGGAATGCTTTTTATTGTGATAGTGGATCTTGTACTAACATCAAACTTCTATTTTCCATTGCTTAAGCCAAAATATGTATCTTGGACATCTACACTGGGTAACTCATACAGTTCCTCGTGAACGTGGGCTTCAATTTTTATGGGGTAACTCTTCTGCATTGTATCTTCTGATGAATGCTCTTTGTTCCATACTGAAAAATAAGCCTGTCTGGTCTAACAGAGCCAGCCCAGTTCCTAGAAGCAGAATGTGTGCTTTACCATGTTGTTCTGCTTAAGCTAATTGTACTTTGCACCTTAGCAGGGCTCATATCTGGAAAAAGAATCATGCTAAAGCAGCTGAACATCTCCTAGCACCTGAGCTGCTCAGCTGCCTCCCCACAGCATTGCCCTGCTCCCTGTAAATACAGCTAAAGAGTGTCTTTTAGCACTAACTTTATCCACCTGCTACTATATAGCACTCTTTCTAAAGCCAGTGCCAATTATCAGGCAAACAAGTACCACTTGAGGATGACTTTTCACTCCTATTCCACTTCCCCAAAATATATTTCTAAGATGAAAAGGGGGACTTACACTCACACTCATGAGATTCTTCTTTTTCTCCTTGACTGTGCAGTCAGCATAGGGAACTCACTTGGACCTGACCCTAAAAGTTCAATCCTATATGAATTACTTTCAAAAGCCCTTTAGAATTTTCCAGATTAAAATGTTACGTCTTTTAGATAGATGTTTCCATCTTTTATTTGTTCTTCATTTCAGTGTTTTGGTCTTCCAAAATGTGCCTAAATAATATTTTTTGCTCCTTCAGTAGCACTTTGTATAGCTATTTAAACAAAGATACATTTCTTTTTAGGGAAGCAACAATCATGTAGGGTCCTGCCCTACTATGTTAGTATTTCAGTAGTGAACATTCCTTCTGAAGCTACTATTGTGTGTTTTCAGTTATAAGTATGAGACAACATCACATACAGCTTCTTCAGCCAACTTAACTTCAAGCATAAATCCCTGTTCCCTAGATCAAGATGTGAACGAAACTTTGTTGGAAGTGTCCCAATCAGGTAAGGTACTGTAAGTGTGAGTACAAATACAGGAGCTGATTTTATCCTTGGTTGCAAGTGGAGTAAATCATTGCCCCATGCAAGATGCTCGATTAGATTTCTAACTTCAATATCTAGCTGTCTGAGAAGATTACCAATACTTATATGCTGTTTGTGCATCTCATTTGGAGAAGAAACGTCCAACAAACACAAATTATAAGGATCCAGATCCCCAGTTTTCTGTGTTCACACTTCCAAATGACAACAAAATCACTCTAACGTTGAAGGGGATGCTGAGACTGTGTTTGAAGGGATTGAATTTCCCAGGACCTGGAATTGGGGAGGTGGAAGAGATAGTGTGACAGGACATATAACAGCACAGAGTTAACTGGAAATAAATGGAGATTTCTATTATCTTGTTTATAATATGGTATACAGCTGGTTTATCTGTTGCTTTGCATGGAATATAGGTAGAGGAAGAGCAAAGCTGTGCCCCAGAAACCATCTCAAACATTAAAGATATATGTTATATGCCAGGTAATATATTTATGACAATATAAATTTGCTTTTTTTTTTTTTTAACATGGGCTTTTTTTCTGATGTGTAGTACTTATCTGTAATTTTAGAAATCAAATACAGTAGAAGTGGAGGAAAGTGTTATTAAAATATTAAAAGGTATAACAAGATTGATGGCCTTCCTTCCATTAATCTTCCATAGGAAAATGCTGTTAATATCTTAAATACTAAACTGTGATAATCTCATGTGTTGAATTTCCTGTGATTTGTCACTGTTTCCTATTCAACTATTCTATTACAAAGATGTAAACTCTCATCTGCAGGCTGTGAGAAGGAACCATCATCATATATGTGGATATACATTTTACTGGGAAACATGTTACGTGGAATTGGTGAGACACCAATAACACCATTGGGCATCTCTTATCTTGATGATTTTGCTAAAGAAGAGGATGTTCCTGTGTATGTAGGTAATTTCAATGCGAAATAAACTGAGCAATTTGTAGTGTGAGAGATTGATCATCCTCTGCAGAAGAAAACATTCAGCCTTTAAAATGTACTATCATCTGCTTCATTACATTTTCAGCATGTTTGCACACAATAGCCATGTTGGGCCCAATGTTTGGTTTCCTGTTGGGATCTTTATGTGCAAAACTGTACGTGGATATTGGATTTGTGGATTTAGGTAAGCAAAACAGAGGAAAAGTGAAAGTAAGCTAATACTTGCTTGTAACAGGTTCCTTTACATAGTTGCGTAAGTTTTTATTATATTAAATATATTAATATACTTTATATTTATTTCATTAATTTTATTTTATGTTTTATTACAATTTAATTGATTGGAAACTTTTTGGGTATAGGCAGCATTAGACAGGCAAGATATTTTAGGATTAAGAGATTAAAATACATGTTTAACTTCAAAAATTACTACCAAGAACTCTCACAGACCCAAGATGGTTTACTAAACAGGGATCTTAGTGAAAGGATTCTTCTAACATAGCAGGTTTGCAGTTTTAGTGGATTACCCACCCTTTCAGCTGTTTTACACTATTTACAATTCATGTAATGTTTGCAGTACATTATACACTTTCTGACTGCTTATTCACATGAAAAGAAAACACACATATGTATTGACATCTACAAAATGCTAGAGGGGGCAGAGCAATCCCTGTAAGTGGTGGCTGTGTTCCTTCATCCTGTTCACTTTCACTGGAATAGGCAGGAGCCATCTCTGAGGTGGTGTTTCCTGGCCAACCCACCTCCCCACCCACCGGACCACCCTGATATGGAGTCAGACAGTATAGACTGGTGATGGCTTTTTTAAGAAAAGGTTCACTGTAGCAGCAGCAGTGGGTGATCCTGTTTTACTAGCAGGACAGAGAAGTTTTCAGATCTTCAGGATCCTGTAGATAGACAGATTACTATTTTGTCTTTGCCCTTTGTTAAGCCAAATGTTTGATTTCACTTAAGTGTAAGGTGACAACGAGCCAATTCTGGTCATGCACGGAAAAGTCTTATAGTATTGATCCACCACTAAACATGGCAACATGTAACAATCATAAAAATACAAGCAACTAGTCTCATCTACCTTGCAATACAAAGTTTAAAGTCGTGGGTAATCTTACCAGTGCCACAGAGAATGCCTGTATGCTTAATAGCAACCTACATGATTCAGGTTATCAGAGGATGGTCTCAGTAGAAATGTGTCAGCCCTAAACGGACTCCAGGCTTGGGGCCTGTCTGCCTCCTATGTTGGTTTCCTATGTGTTGGATAAAGACCTCTGTATCACCATGTATGCCACAAAAACAGCAGCCAGTGTAAGGTGTAGAAAGGCAGGTGAAACATAACACCATTCAAGGTATGATTCCTGATGCCTTCACTGCATGAGTGGTCTCTCATTAGATCATTATCATTACCACTGCAAGCCAGACATTGTAAAATGTAGCTATTTTAGCAGACACAGGGTGGGAAAGCTCAACTTCTTCATTTAGGTAACTTGTATCTCTTTCCCTCAATTCTAGGAAGTATCACTATCACCCCACAGGATTCGCGCTGGGTGGGTGCATGGTGGCTTGGCTTTTTAATAGGTGGTGTAACCAGTTTCCTAGCTGCTATTCCATTTTGCTTCCTGCCAAAGAGTCTGAAAAAGCCGGAGGAAGCCAATGACAAAACTTCATACGATCTCTTGGAAAACATGAGCAAGAAACTTACTCCTGCACAGTCTAAGCCAAGGAAGTGGTCAGTAATACTGAAAGGCAAGTGTTGCACATGTTATATAACTGTGAAAAGCAATAGGCACAACATACAGTGGGAATGTAATATTTTTGAAAAATATTTTTCTTCCCCTGCACTTCAGTCTAAACCAGTTTACTAATCCCAGGAAAGGAGATGTCTGCTAAAGATTATGAGAAATCAAAAAGCTTGTTCAAGATTGTGAGGTTCTGCATGCATCACCTGTATTGCATCATTGCCTCAGTGGCACCTAACCTCTAAAATTTTGTGCTGGAAGAAATTTTAACAGTGGGAAAACTGTTCTGTATCAGGACATACAGAAAATATTAGAAGGCTCCTTTTGCAATATGGAAAGCCAAATTATTAATCTGATCATCGTACAGCTCATGGTGATGCTAAAGCACATTTCTGCCTGAGGAAAATACAGCAGGCTTGAATATCAGCTCTGGTTGTGCAGTCCTTAGGCTAAGAAAGGAGTGGAAAGGTGGCAGGAAGAGATGACTGCATCATTAGTCAAATTCTCCTGTCTTTATTCAAATCTCACTGAGAAGACAGCTCTCACTTAGCCTTGAATCTGTGATAATATCGATGTAAACTGAAAGTCTCTGCTCAGTGGAGCACTTTATCTTTATGTGCAGATCTCATTAGAGCGCTCAGGCCTTAACCCATGCTTCTGTCTTCTTTTAGGATTCTCTTCCTGTATCTCAGCCTCTGGTGTTTCTCAAGAACCTGATTTTGCTTTCAGATACTTGCATGCAAATGACTTGCACTTGGACAGCTGAAAGAAGGATTTTGCCCTAAGTTTTGTAGATTACTCACCAGTAATTATGACATGCATCTTTCAAAGCCAACTCTATTATCCCTTTCTTTCAGATTTCTATACCTCCCTGAAAAAAGTATTGAGTAATCGAATGTACTTTACATTTTTGTGTTGCTCACTGTTACAGTTCAATAGCTTTATTGGTTTCTTCACTTACAAACCAAAGTACATGGAACAGCAGTATGGACAATCTACATCTAAATCTAACTTTCTAATAGGTGAGTTACACTGTGCAATGACTGCTTATGCTACAAGCAGTGCTTGGGGATAAGTCTAGAATGCCTTGTCTGGGCCTGAATTCCTTGCAGAACAGACTGATGTAAATGCTGGTCTCTCATGAACTTGAATTATATAAACACAGTATACAAACTACAATTTTGGTGCCTATGTGAGCAGAAGAAATATATGTATTATATTACATTACATAATATTATATTACATTACATTATATTACATTATATTATATAATATCATATTATATTACATTACATTACATTACATTTATTATATAATATTACATCACATTTATTATATATTATATTATGACATGACATCATATGACATTATATTATGTTATGTTACAGTATTTATGTTATATTATATTATAGCATAAGCACCCCAAATATGTAATGAATGTGGTGTGGGAGTTTTAACTGTTGCAACAACCAACAAGTGCCTTACAATGAAAGTGGACACTTCAAAAATAGCATATGCAACCCAAGGATTAGGCTGAGCACAGAGCCAATTAGAGTCATCATAATAGAATATAAAGCTGTCAGGGACATCAATCTGAGGACAGAATTTGTCTCTTAAGCCCATTGTGACGCTTTTATTTTAACAATCCCCTTCTATAATATCTTTCAGGATTGACAACCTTACCTCCTGTAGGTATTGGGATTTTCCTAGGAGGGTTCATAATGAAAAAATACAAAATGGGCATCACTGGAGCAACCAAGTTTGCATTTATCATGTCATTTGTGGCCTATGTCACCACTCTCTTGCATTTTTTTGTTGGCTGTGAGAACCATGTGGTAGCAGGAATGACAGTGTCCTATGAAGGGTGAGTATAAAATGAAGAAGAGCACTTTTTTCCCCATGGCATCAATAGTTCAAAAAATGTACTATGAACTTGTGACTCCAAGACTGGTGTTACCATCAGGGCTTTGGATTTTTCAATCATGGGTTGGTATACAGGATGCCAGACCTTTTGGCATTAGATGGGATGCACCTGTCCCAGAGGGGGAAAGGATGTTAGGTCAGGAGTTAGCTGGGCTCATTGACAGAGCTTTAAACTAGATTTGAAGGGGGAAGGGGGCAAAACATCAGCCCATCTGAAGTGCATGTATACCAATGCACACAACATGGGTAACAAACAGGAGGAGCTTGAAGCCATGATGCAGCTTGAAAATTATGATGTCGTGGCTATCACAGAAACGTGGTGGGATGTCTGCCATGATCGGAGTGCGCCAGTTGATGGTTACAAGCTCTTTAGGAGGGATAGACAAGGAAGGAGAGGTGGTGGGATGGTGCTGTATGTTAGGGAATGTTATGAATGCTTCGAGCACAAGTGTAGTGAAGACAGGGTTGAGTGTCTTTGCATTAGAATCAGGGGGAAGGCCAACAGGGCAGATGTTGTAGTAGGATTCTACTATAGGCGGTGGCAGGACAGAGAGATGGACGAGATATTTTATAGGCACTTAGGTGAAATCTCACGATCGCTTGCCCTTGTTCTTGTGGGAGACTAACTTCCCAGACATCTGCTGGAAATAAAACATAGCAAAGCAGGACCAGTCCCGGAGATTCCTGGAACGTATGGCAGATAACTTCCTGAACTGACCAGAGAAGGTGCCCTGCTAGATCTCCTCTTTCTGAACAGAGAAGGACTGGTGGATGAAGTGTCAGTTGGAGGCTGACAAGGGCACAGATATCATGAAATAATAGAGTTCTCTATTCTTAGAGAGGTCAGGAGAGGGGGGAGCAGAACTGCCATCCTGGACTGACTTTGTCTTGTTTGGGCACCTGCTTGACTGGATCCCTTGGGAGACAGTCCTGAAGGGTATAGGGGTCCAGAAAGGCTGGGCGCTCTTTAAGAAGGAAGTGTTAATGGCTCAGGAGCAGGCTGTCCCCAGGTTCTGTAAGAGAAGCTGGCAGCAGAGAAGACCACCCTGGCTGAACAGGGAGCTTTGGCTGCAACTCAGGGAGAAAAGGAGAGTTTACAGCCTTTGGAAGAAGGGGCTAGCCACACACAGTGATTACAAAGATGCTGTGAGGCTATGCAGGGCAGAAATCAGGAGGTCTAAAGCCCAGCTGGAAATTAATCTGGCTTTAGCTATCAAGGACAACAAGAAATTTTTCTGTAAGTATGTGAGCAGCAAAATAAAGACCAGAGAGAGCCTCCATCCCCTGCTACACACAGTAGGAAACATAGTAACAAGTGATCAGGAAAAAGCTGAGGTCCTTAATGCCTTCTTTGCCTCAGCTTTTAATACCAAGAGTAGTTGTACTGAGGGAATCCAGCCTCCTCAGCCAGAAGACAGAGACTGGGAGAACGACCCCCCCACAATCCAGGAGGAGACAGTCAGTGACCTGCTGCATCACACAGACACACACAAGTCTATGGGACCGGATGGGATACACCCGAGGGTGCTGAAGGAGCTGGCTGGGGTGCTGGCCAAGCTGCTTTCCATCATTTACCAGCAGTCCTGGCTGACCGGGGAGGTCCCGACTGATTGGAAATTGGCCAGTGTGACGCCCATATATAAGAAAGTTTGGAAGGATGATCTGGGAAATTACAGGCCTGTCAGCTTGACTTTTCGGTGCCCGGGAAGCTGATGGAGCAGCTCATCCTGAGTACCATCACACAACACATGCGGGACCAGATGCTCAGGCCCAGTCAGCATGGGTTTATGAAAGGCAGGTCCTGCCTGACAAACCTGATCTCCTTCTACAACAGGGCGACCTGCTTATTGGATGAGGAAAGGCTGTGGATGCTGTCTACCTTGACTTTAGTAAGGCCTTTGACACCGTTTCCCACAGCATTCTCCTGGCAAAACTTGCTGCTCGTGGCTTGGATGGGCACACACTTCACTGGGTGAAAAACTGTCTGGATGGCCGGGCCCAAAGAGTTGTGGTGAATGGAGTTAAATCCAGCTGGCGACCGGTCATGAGTGGTGTCCCCCAGGGCTCGGTTTTGGGGCCACTCCTGTTTAACATCTTTATTGATGATCTAGACGAGGGGATCGAGTGCACCCTCAGTCAGTTTGCAGATGACACCCAGTTGGGTGGGAGTGTTGATCTGCTCGAGGGTAGGGAGGCTCTGCAGAGAGACCTGGACAGGCTGGAGCCATGGGCTGAGGCCAACTGGAGGAGTTTCCATAAGGCCAAATGCCGGGGGCTGCCCTTGGGCCACAACAACCCCCAGCAGCGCTACAGGCTTGGGGAGGAGTGGCTGGAGAGCTGCCAGTCAGAGAGGGACCTGGGGGTGTTGATTAACAGCTGGCTCAACAGGAGCCAGCAGTGTGCCCAGGTGGCCAAGAAGGCCAATGGCATCCTGGCTTGTGTCAGCAATAGCGTGGCCAGCAGGGACAGGGAAGGGATCTGACCCCTGTACTTGGCACTGGTGAGGCTGCACCTCAATTCCTGTGTTCAGGATTGGATTCAGAATTTTGGGCCCCTCACTACAAAAAGGACATTGAATGACTCGAGCGTGTCCAGAGAAGGGCAACGAAGCTGGTGCAAGGTCTGGAGCACAGGTCGTACGAGGAGCAGCTGAGGGAACTGGGGGTGTTTAGTCTGGAGAAGAGGAGGCTGAGGGGAGACCTCATCACCCTCTGCAGCTACCTGAAAGGAGGGTGCAGAGAGCTGGGGATGAGCCTCTTTAACCAAGTAACAAGCAATAGGACAAGAGGGAAGGTTTAGACTGGATGTCAGGAAGTATTTCTTTCCAGAAGGGGTTGTTAGGCATTGGAATGTGCTGCCCAGGGCAGTGGCGAAGTCCCCATCCCTGGAGGTGTTCAGGAGTAGGGTCGACATAGTGCTGAGGGATATGGTGTAGTTGGGAACTGTTAATGTTGAGTTGACGATTGGACTGGATGATCTTCAAGGTCTTTTCCAACCTAGACAATTCTGTGAACTCAAGGCTATAAAAGGAACTTGATTTTGCAATGCTTAAGAGAAATTGAACACTACCATGTGTCACTGTGATAGTTTCGTTGGTCAGCAGTGTGACAGCCTGCCAAAGCACAACACTGGTTAAAGATTAATTAGAAATGCATTAGCAAAATTGCATCAGTACCAATGTAGGATGTTTGGCTGTGTGGGGAGTGGTATTGCTGTTTCACACAGTCCTATGTCTACAGCAGAAGCTATTTTCTAGCCAAGTGTATTCAGTAAAAAGGTGAAGCATACGTAACAGAGCGCATTGGTAGTATATCCTGCACAGAGATGGAGAGACAGCAACTTGGCCTGCTGTAAAACGAAGCTTTTATGCTTACTGAAGATGTTCTCTCCTCTCAGGAGAGAACTAGGGTTTAAAACTTACAGGCTGTTATTTTTTTTTCTTGGAAGATACAAGTACAGGGGATGCATGCAGGGATCTGGCTGTCCAACAGGCCCAGAAACACACTAGCATATTGATCTCACTGCTTCATGTCCAGCCTGCTCAGAGTATCTCATCGCTAGTGCGAACCTGTCTGTATTCCCTGAAGACTTATGCACAGTTCAGTAACTTGTCACTACTGTTCATTTATCAAGCCATACTGGTTCACAGCTGAAAATGTGGAAATGGACAGGCAGGATGCCAAGGATGTTTATATTTGTTGGAACCTGAGGACTAATTGTTGTTTGTTCTGTACTCTGCAATGTGTTCACTAAGAATGCAAATGGTGGACCAGAGAATATGCTTAGTAAACACTGATATGAAAGACATGGCAAGCACATAATTTTAATTAACCCAGAAAGGAGAAGATGAAGGAAGACATTCCTCTTTGTTACCAAAGGAGGTCTGAAAGTAAAAGGTACTACTGCATTTTCTGTAATCTCTAGGAAGAGTTAGGCTAGGCTTTAAGGGAGGAATATTTTTTATATGGAAACCAAGAGATTTAGTTTCTATCATTGGTGCATTTTTATCAACAGTAAAAGATGTACTTGATAAGATTGTGTTAACTGTTGCTAGCTCTACTTCAATTAGGGGGTAGTCTCACTAATGTCTGAAAGCCTTTCAGCTTTTTCTTTTTTCTTTTCTGCCTACACCTGCCAGCTAAAATCAGTAGCAACATTTTTATTTGTTTTAAAATTATTTATAATCTAGTAATTACTTGAATGTCAGTGCAAGTAGAATGGAATCTCAAACAAACAGATCAATGCTGTAGACACTCAGCTATAAGAACATATGTCCTGGGTATATGAGGTGGGTTTCAGGACACCAACATTGTCGCACAGAAGGGAATACACTGGCCTCAGCACTGAATTAAAAATTTCTGACACTCTTACACCTGTCTGAACTTAACTTCCAAGCAAACCCATTCCGTACCATGAAAATGCCATATTTTCTGAGTGCAACTCTGACTGCAAATGTGCCTCCAATGTGTGGGACCCTGTGTGTGGAGACAACGGACTCACGTATGTTTCGGCGTGTCTAGCTGGGTGCATGACTTCGGTGGGACATGGAAAGAGCACAGTAAGACCCTGCTTCAGTTTCCTAGGTTTTCTACTAGCTTTTCTTCTATATAACATCAGGGATTTAGTAGTATAATGCATTTAAGGAAAACAAAAGATACTGGGGACAAATGAGTAAAGTAGTTATGATTTCTGGCTATAAAGAGTACAGAAGACATAGACATTTCTCTGAGTTACTGCACATCAAGCAAAAAGCCCAACTTCGTTCTGTAGATAGTAATTTTAATCTTTTGTAGATTGAATACAAGAGGGGAAAACAAACAAACTTACATGTTGCCTGAAGTTTGTCCATGGCTTGCTTTTCATAAATGTTATTTTGGCTGCCCTGAGGTTTTAGCCAACAGCTGAAGTACATTTAGATAGTGTAATATCTTCCCTGATACTGATCATTAATGTGCAAGTATGAAGAATGATTTGAGGGGAGGCAGCTTGTTTTCTCAATGTGAGACTTTGCAATAGCAGAATACTGCTTATCTTTTTGGCTGACTGCTTTCTGCTCTGCACAGAGTACTGGAGATAATGCACAGAGCCCCAGAGAGGAAGCTCCAGTCCATGGATATAAGCCTTAACTGGCACATGTCATTCCCATGTTTTCTGATGTCAGATGATCACTCCAGAAGATACATGGTCTGGAGCTGTCTCTTGCACTCAGACAGTTTTCTCTTTAACAGATTTTCCTTTGTGGCTGTTTTTTCTCTACTGTCTACAGTCTTCTCCAAAAGACATTTTTTGCTTAAAATCTTAAGGTGGAAGGCAGGGGAGTAGGGCTCAACAGCACCTATGACAGTGGAACTACTGCCTCCCACACAAGTCTGTCTCTGTAGAGGTTAAGGTCTGTGGCTCATAGTTCCCCTTATCTCAGCACATCCTCAAGTCCCTGAAGCCATGGTTAAAAGCTATTGCTCCTAAGCTACCAGTACACCTTCTGTTGATCTCAGGGCTCTGCATGAGCTGCTGCTTACAGCTGTGAGGTACTTCTAGTGGATCAGCATTATCAGAGAGGGACCTGTGATCTAGGTGCTTTTCACAGAGACAAGTCAGCTAACAAGTGGTGTCACCTAGTAGCAAAAGGCACAGCTTGTCGAGCCTTGCTTTTCCACTTCAACTGCCCTTCAGGGACACGAAGGCTGAGGCCAACCTCAGAGGTCCTGCAGGTAGTGCAAACATCTTCCAAAAAGGTTTGCTGTGTCCACTGGCAAAAAATATGCTGGCACAGAGCTTCCCTTCCAACTCTGAGCACTGTCTGTGGCAAAGAAAAGAAGCTGCTGCCCATTGCCTCAAGAAAGGCAAATAAGATACGAACAGGATGCTTAGGAAGACTTCAGGCTCTGCCTGTGTCTGAAGGCTGGATTCTCCACTGCATGAGCAGTGTCCTACCTAATATTCTTTGTGTCTTCCAGGTCTTCCATAACTGCAGCTGTCTTGCAGTCAGCAGTTCATGGACAGGAAATAACTCTGTGACCTTGGGGCAATGTCCAAAAAGTGAAGATTGTTCAATGAAGTTTATTTATTATACAGTAATACAAGTCATAAGTGGCTTTTGTTATGCACTGGGAGGTACCCCAGCATACATTATTATGTTTAGGTAAGTAAAACTAACTGTGTACCCAACGACTGAGCCTGTCCAATGTGGGGATCAAATTATGTTCATGTTTCTCTCTTTCCCTTAGGAAAAAAAGATTCTCTTGCAGTATAACATGCTTTCTTTAAAGAGTTTTGTCATTTCCCATTTGTAGCTGTTAGCATCAAATCTTTCTTTGCTGCTGTCTGTAAGTCAGTTCTAGTGTGTTTCTTCCAACTACTACAAAATGTTTTCTCTTATGCCTGTCATATGCCCAAGTTTTCCAAAGCGTGTCCTTGGATATTCTGACTGTATGGATTTTGAAAATGTCATGCATTTGTCAGGATTCCTGGATGTGGGGTTGCCCTAACAGATTGTGTTTATCAGATGTCTGGAAAATCAGGACATCTGAGGACTCAGTCTGAAGCTAGTATGCTCATGTCTGTTGAGGTGCACAGGTGTAGGCATACCAGTAGGCTATTTGGAACCACATATACAAATTAGCACATATGTTTCAGTAATCTGAAGAGAAAGCTCACTCAGTAGAAAAATGCATTAGTGGCAAATTAATGGTAGTCCTAAGGTCATTATGTGATCCTAAATGAGCATGGTAGACAGAATACAAACTCCCCTCACTTCCTTATCTCTGTGAGACATCTTCCTGACTCTTGACCATGTTAGTATTTGTAAGGAGCTGGTAGACGATGGAAATATAATGGATTTGTGCCTATTTCTGATGCTTGGAGTGTGGTTCCCCATGAAACAGATGGGCATATTGGCAGATGGCTTTGTGCAGTTCAAGATGTGGTATTGTACAGAGGAATGTCATTTGAAAATGGAAAGATGCTGCACTAATGCAGCTACTTGCATAATTTTTGTCTTAGGGCAATACAACATTTCCCATCAAGTGAGTAAGGTATTTCACATCAAGCGAGGAAAATGTATGCCTGGGAGGTAAGGCAGTTGGAGAGCCCATTTCAATAAGACTAGGATAGACTGTGATTATGTCTTTAAAATTTCACTTTAATTATGCTTAGTGAATGAATTTCCAAGGGCTATGTGTTGGAAAACAATAGATTAATTCACCTTTTTCATGCCACTAAACATATTTTCAGCAGAAGTAGGAAGTACTCTCCTTCCAAAGCTTGGTTTTCTGTCATTAAGAGTATTAAATTCAGGGTAATTAACAGTAGTGTAATAGGCCTGTCTCTAGAAGCACTAGATAGGCAAATGCTTCATACTTATCCCTCTTTCTTTCAGATGCGTTCAGCCAGAGTTGAAATCTCTTGCTGTTGGTCTATACACACTCATTATGAGAGTGCTAGGTAAGAGAAATCAGTCTGAGACGCTTGCTTGTATGGCTTTAAATGACACCAATGCAATCACCATTTGTAAATCAGATGTATCCTTGAAACACCTGTTAGATCCTGAGCTGTTCCTGAAGATCCTGGATTTTTTTCCCTGAAGGTCCAATATTCAATCAAGAGTTCATTGGGAAATTGGCTAACAAAATTCTGAAAATCTTTGACCTGCTGATTAAATGGTGTTGCAGTTTGGGAGCCTGGTGTTCCAAAATGATAAGAGTTTCTAAGCAAAATTAAAGTATTGTCTTGAATTTCTAAGCAACACTATAAGGTTTCAAACTTATGATTCAACCAATGGCTCACTGAGATACAATTCTGCAAGTAAGATCAAAAAGATGTGCTCTAGTAGGACTTCATTCAACACTAATACAACTCTGTTCAGAGCAGAGTGTTTTCTCCATGTTGAAACTTTCCTTGTAGACAACAGCTTAGATTTCGATTTATTTTAAGCATGGTACAATGCTCTTTTTTTTCCATTTTTATTTGAGAGTTGCTAATGAGATGGTTGATTAAGATGCCTGGGCAGGCAAGAAAACCTCCCTATTTCCTTTTGTTGTCTTTGTCAATGGAATAGGAATATGTGCATTTCAGAAAAGTAGAGAAATGTGTGTGAAGAGACAAGCTACATGGGATTGATATGAAGCCTAAAAAATTAACAGCTGCTTACAAATGTCTGCAATCAGAGCAAGGTTAGGGCTGCAGACTCAGGATTGTGATGGACATCCTGAGACAAGAAGGTGTATCCACACTTTGTCCCCTCCTACTTTTCTCATCACACAATGGAGGGGCAGAATTTGTCCCCCAGATCTCACGACAAGCAACGCCAATGGGATTCTTGGGGCAATTTCTGCCACAGCAAATAAAAAGCATTATGAAAAAAGAACTGTCCCTTTTCTATAGAGTTCTGCCTCAGCACATTGAGCCAGCATGCTGCTTCCATTTTAAGAAGGGGTAGAGCCACTGTTACTGATTCAAAAAACCTGGGATTTCTCTTCAGTGACTCAGAGACCAAATCTGATGTTCTCCCATCTTTCTTCTCTAAGGAGCCTCCAAAATGAACATTTGTCCTATTGTACCCTGACTACAGCACTGATGATCATAATACACAGGCCTTTATGGATGGATTGCTGAGTTCAGACCCTCACAAGAGTCCTGGGCTGAGAGTATTCCTAGTTTTACAAAATAATTTCCTATATAAGGATGTAGAAAACATCCTTTGTTCCTGCAGGAACAAAGCTAATGTGAAACATGGTCCTGTACACGCCGAAACCTGGATCCCTCTGAAGTTAATATCTTTAGTTCAGCAAGGCCAGGATTTTGTCCCATGTCTGACATGTTTTGCAGTCAAGCATAAACTCGTATCTGGCCAAGTCAGTCTAAGGGTTTCAGCTGCTTTACCCTCACTCAGGCAGAAGAAACTATCAGCCAGGTGGGTAATTTAGGCTATGCGTAAAGAAGGAACATCAGTTCAGTGCTCCAAACACACAACAATTCCAGATCTCCCTTGCAAGGAGCTTAATATGCACTGGAAGCCAGAGGTGACTCTCAGAACCACACTTGAAATACCAATGTGCATGACTACAAGCCTGGCCAAACCCATCAGACCACATTAACTGGAGACTGATGATCCCCACAGCACAGAGAGGGTGACAAAGGAAAGGAAATCTCCCCACAGTCCAAACCACCTATTCCCCCTGTTGCAGCATGCAACTTGCCACTAAGAAAATATAAAGCTGTTTTCTAAAAAGATGTCTTTTCCTGTGATATCTTGTGACATTTTTGCTTGTTTCCATGCAGCTGGGATTCCAGCACCAGTTTATTTTGGTGCACTGATTGACAAGACATGTTTGAAATGGGGAAGCACAAGTTGTGGGCAGCAAGGGGCTTGTAGGCTATATGACTCCAATGCATACAGGTAAGGCAAATTAGGGTCCAAAAACTCTCATGCATTTCCTCTCTACAAGATGGACATGCTTTGTTCTGTTATACTGTAGTGTGTGAGGCCAGTGATCAAAAATTATAGTCAGATACTAACTCTGGAATCAGATTGAAGTCATTCCAGAATTCCTGAAATGGGGAAATCTTAAGGTCAAATCTTAAACTCTTAGGTTTTTAGTCAGTTTTTGTGTTGTGCAAAAATCATTTAATATAAATAACAGATTTATGGAATGAATTTTGTGTTTTTAATATCCTTTGAGTCAATTTAAAAGACCTAGGATTGTATGATTTACCATCGAGAGGAAAGTTACACAAATTTACCTTATTTTCAAGTAGTTTGTTCATACTGGCAAAAATGTTAACTTTGTGGGTTGGCCAACTTGAGAGAAAAAAAAGAAAATCCTATTGAGCAGCTGAAGGTATTGGTTAAATACAAACACTATTGTTCTCCAGGAGGTATATTCCAGAGATTTTTCTTAGTTTCATCCAAATCCTGGCCACTTCATACTCTGGCGATCTCAGTATATTTCTAGTCCTAAAAACTCTAAGGACTTAAAATGATCCAAAAATCTTCAGAAACAAAGGGAAGATGATGGAAGTTTCACTTTGTAACTATCTTCATAAGCAAAAAGAATATTATCAATTCTTTAACAGAAGTTTTTGCAAGCAAAGTCCAGTTTGTGGTACCATTCACCAAGAATGAATTTTGGTGTTTTCCCCTAAGCTTTTTTTAGTATATATTTGATCCTTAAAACCATTAAAATTATTTTCTTTGGTGTCTTTGAAATCTTCAATACCTGGCACTATCTTCTATGCTCTACCTCACAGGTATGTCTACCTTGGTTTATCAGCAGTGTTAAGAGGTCCTTCCTACTTGATTGCAATCTTTTTTTATATATTGATAAAGAAAGACTTTCAAAATAAGAAGTCCAGACCTGTAGCAAATGGAGGAAGAGAAGATGCTCCTATAAATAAAGAAGATAATTGCAAGATCAAAGAACATTTGCCAGGTTCTTCTGGTGCAGAGAATGAATCATGTATTTAGAAAGCCATGTAGACCAGTGTCACAAGGATCAGGAC
Organism: Athene noctua; assembly: GCF_965140245.1. NCBI lineage: Eukaryota > Metazoa > Chordata > Aves > Strigiformes > Strigidae > Athene > Athene noctua. The sequence continues at coordinate 22,740,323 of NC_134039.1, forward strand.
AGCTTCTTTTAGAAACAATTTTCACAACGTTACAAATAACTAAATAATAAATAATAACACTGTTCAGAAGGTAAAACTAATACCAAACCTGTGATCAACAACAAGAAAAACTAGCATGCAGGTATGAAAATTCTTTATGTGTACCTGGTTACCAGTAACAGACAGACAAGTTACATGAACTGAAGAAAAGTCTCAACAGATAAAGGCAAACTTCCCTAGGCATTTCTGATAGTTTTTAAAAGGGTTAAAGATTACTGCTGGCAGAACAGCTGCATGCCAAAGGCCCACAAAATGTGATGCTGACCCTGTACACAGATCCACATGGTAGACTGCCATGGGAATGACAAGCTCAAATTCAATCAGAATTCATAATAAAAACAAAGCCTTTAAGCAAAAAATTTCCACAATAACTAAATGAATCAATGCAACAATTTTCCATTGCAAAATTGACAAAAGTAGTATTTTTCCAAGAAGCATTTTATCTTAGCTCAGCTGAAAATTTTATGCCTGCTTAAAACTACAAATAGGTTGCAATAAAGGAAATGTTTTTAAAAATCTCAGAGTTGTATAATTTTATTAAAAACTAATTATTTTAGTTAAGTGACTATGAAACATAAGGAATATTCTGAATTTTGTAGTGATAATTTTTTCTTAGCAAAATCCATCCAACATATGCTGGTGGCTTCATTGCTATGCCATGTACTGTCCAGCAGAGGACACTCAAGCAATAACATTACGGTTATGACTACTGCAAATACTCTCTAGTGTTCAGTCTTCATTGTTCTAGAAGTTCATCATCAGGCAGGTAAAACACTCATCTGTGTTTTCATGCACCTTAAAACTCTCTAAGCTCAAGCTTTTAGCTGAAATATTCAAAATTGCTTTCGTGTATTTGTTGGTTTGTGTTAATCTCATTTGTGTCACTTTTGGAGCTTGACAAATGTTACTTTAAATAAAAAGTTGTTTACTTGTATTCCATTTCACAACACTGATTGAATTATCTGATTGATACTTTAAAATAGATGCTCAAGACTAAGTGGGATATGGTTAATAGATATTTTAGAGCAAAATGCTGATTTCTGAAATAAGTGTTGTCTGTCTTGACAGTCACTTAGCAGTGGTTGCAGCAGCTGAAGGGAAAAGAATGTGACTTTTTCCCCAAATTAAGTTATATTTACTGGAGGTAGAGATTCTCCATCTGGAAAAACTGATATGACTTGTTGCTTGGTCTTGTCTTACAATTGCATTTGCAAATGTTTTGACATATCCAGATAGAGCGAAAGGAATGACCCATGGGACCCAAAGAAATGAACCACCTTATCTAACTACTGAACTTGGGGGCAAGTTTTGGCAGGCAAAGTAATTGCAGCTGTCTAGTTCTGCTTATCTTTCAGCTGCTTTGTCCAGATGATATTTTGTTATTGCATCTTGGTGCATATATAATTTCCTGTGGTGACTTTAGAGCCAGGGGTTTGGGCGAGATATTTTTAATCCAAAATCTGTAACATTGGAAAACATATTTTATGTGACAAAATATACCAGTTTCAATTGAGAACAAGAGCTAATTCCAAAAGACAGATTATGAGAATTATGCACAAGGAATCAACAATGCCAGAAAAAGGTGTTACAGCCTGCAGCAGATTTAGGAAGCTATTACTGCCAGGCTCATGAGGTCAAGGAGGTGACAATAAACTGGCCTCTTTGGATAGAGAGAGAAAGACTGGCACAAGAAGGTAATAACCTGCTTATCAAGGGTTTTTTCCCCTTTCCTGTGGAAAAATTATTTCCAGCCAGAGTCAGGGTATGAAGCCCAGTTGCCTTTGGGTGATACAGCAGCTCAGCACCTGCGAGAGAGACAGAGAGCAACACAGTGATATGTTGCCAACCTTGGAAAATATTGTCGTCTTCCCTCCGTCATTATAAAGCTGCAGCTGTAGGTCATTGGTCTATGGTGGAAACACAGTAAACAGGACAAATTGTTTTATCTTCTAGTGGAATTCTGTAATTAATGTTTGTGCTGCTGTTGTGTCTGAGAGCCTTTGTTGCATAAGAAGCACTGTGCACACACACACAGAGACATGCATGCACATGCACACACATGCACAAAATGGCAATCTGTACTGCAAGATGCACATATTTGGGGTAGGACAAGATATATATTGTCAAGCACAAAATCAGCAAGAAATAATGAGTGCTGCTAAGCATGTTCAAGAAAGATTTGAAGAAGACTAGAGAGATCATTTTGAGCATATTTACAGTTCTGGGAGAAAAGTTAGATACTTTCTCCATTGTTGTTTTTGAGCGGAGAAAAATTACCTGATGGAAAGATGTGCATGAATTTGTTTCAGCAATAATTTGTCACTACAGCCACAATTTTCACACATTGAGTAAGTAAAATTAAATTCCTACATCTACTCTTTTACCCACTGCTGTAAATATACCCCTAGCTCCCTTTGCTTAAATCTTTGGAAAGGAAAGGCAGGCCAGTTTTATTCAGCTGCCTCCATTTATGTACTGAAGTTCTGAACACGAGGAGCAGTGCCTCTAAACCCAGAGAGGCATAATTTACAATTCACAAATCTGAAAGTTGTTGCAGCAATTTGAGGGGAGGGGTTTAATTTTCTTTGTATGGATTTGTTTGGGTTTTTTTCCGTGATCGGTGGAATTTCTTAGCAACAGCACGAGGAAAAAGGTTTTATCTTTCACACTTAAAATGCCTCAGTCTGGACCTTCTTCATATTGCTGATTTGGCCCAAACCAGGCCGAGTGAGACCCCTGCAGAAATTGCCTCAGCAGCAGTACAGGTAACTGTCCAACAGACACCTCCCTATGATTCCAGAATGAGTTTACCAGCAACAGAAGTTTCTTGCAAACATTATGCTCTGAGCTTTGTAAAAGAGCATGGAAAGGGAGGAAAATTATATATAATGCTCTTTCAGAGTAGAATGGATGCAAACAAGAAAAAAAAAAAAAAGCTGAAATATTTGCATGCTGAGCTCTGGGAGAGTGGGAGCAAATAAAAATTTTAATGAAAAGTTTAAGAATTTATCTTTTCCCCCAAAAAGAAACAAAGCCAACATACTATGAACTGCAAGATAAATTTCCTGTGTTCAGTGCTGTGCACCATGGGTGAGAGAAAAAAAGTACAAAGAGAAAAGCCTTTTCCTATCTTGCTACTTTCTGTGCCTAAAGCAGGCCAGGGAATTATTTTTGTCTTTTCAGTTAGTGCACAGGCAAGTAAATATATTGAATCTTTCCCACTTTTTAATAAGTACCTGATGTCCAGAATAAATATAGTAATACTTTGGGAGCTAAGCATGCTTTGCTTAAGGTGCTTTTAGGTAAGTGTCTCCATTTCAAAACAAGCTGAAACACATAAAAGTAGTGGTTTTCCAAGGCTGTGTGTGGTGCTGTGAGCTTTATGTGATTCAGTGGAAAGCATGAGAAAGGCTCATTCAGCTTTTCTGTGGTATACACTAGACCAGGGATGTTATCATAGTTTTATTCTGGAGCAGGATCTACAGGAATTGAAATATATCACACACATATGACACACAAAAAAAGACAAAACCTTAATCTGTCGATTTTATTTTGGTGACAAATTATCTACTGGTGAAAATCCATCCACTGCGAGTAAATTCACTTACCTGTCCAAGCTGGCAAGTGGGCTCATTAGTGCTCAACTGAAACAGTGTTGAAGATTAGCTCTTTTTTTTTTTTTAATTTCAGAATTTATAGAAAGAATTTGTTGGCAAAATCACCATTTGTCATGTATTTAATCCAGTGCAGCATAACATCAGAGAGTGACTTCAGTTTTAAACATATGAATATTCTTTTCCAGTAAAATTATTGGAATTTAAAAAGTACCATTAATTTTATATACCAGTGTGAAATATTCTGGAGTAATATGAAAACACAAGGGACACTCTATGGAACTGTGCAAGCCTACCCTGAGTACCCTGGTGGATTAGGGTCACAGAACTGACCAGGGATGGACTAGTGATGTGTTCTACTCATTTCAAGGGTAATTATCTCATATCCAGTCAGATCTCTCAAGTCTTTCAAAAAGTGAATGTCAGATTGTTTGCTACATTCATCTGGAATCTTAGCAGTTACTCATTATTTTTAAAAGATACTTGCTAGTGGTCAGTAATAGCACTAGTTATTTTTCTTAGTACAACTTCTCCTGCATGCTTTATGGAATTCCTTTACTTTCACACACACTAAGTACTTTGCAAAAGCTCCTTAGTTTCCAATTATTCATACTATTCTTTTTTTTTTTCTTACTGAAAATGGATTTTGAAAGTCAATTCAATAGCTGACTAATTTCTGAATCATCATTAATTTCAGCCCACTAGTCTTTTTTTAATTCTCATTTTAATACATGGGATTTAAAATTGCTGCTTTCATTGACTTTAGGCATGCATTGAGTTGGTTGAAAAGAAGCATTATGGAAGGCAAGAAATGCTTTTGCCATCCAGGTCTCATAACTGCCCTTATTCCAGCCCTGTTTGACAAATCCTCCAGGGCTACAAGAAATTCAACAGCTAGTTCTTAAGGTCATCCAAATATTAGCAGGTCTATAAGACTGCCATTGGATGAGTTGTTATTATATTGAGGGTGCTACTCAATAAGGGATGCACTTTGCTAGCTTGCAGTCAATTTGAAATTGCAATAAATGCCAACATTGACATTCCTTGGCATTCATTGGAAAGCAACAGCAGACAATGCATTGAACGAGTAGATTCCTGTTGCTCCTGAAAAGCTTCAAGAGAACTGAAGGTTTCAACAAACATAAAACTGCAGAACAAAACTGCCTTAGCAGCAGTTACTTATGGATGAATGGATGGGCAACTATTCAAACAGAATAAAAATGTAACAAATCTATGTACTACCTAAATTATTTTATCTCCTAAACCAGCAATGAGTACATATGAGAAGGCCTTTCAAGACAGCAGCTCTTAAGTGTAATTTTGAAAGTTGAATTAAGAGGGAAAAGAAAAAAGACACAGGAATACAAGGAACAGGACTGATTACAGTATCCCAACTAAATTATTAGGTCCAACTTCTAGCGTTAACAAAGAATATCTGCAAATAAAGTAGCCCAGTGGATCCGAAAAGGTGACTTCTGGGTAGGGACTGCATGCAGGGCTAGGATTGTTTGTATTGAGGTAGGAGTGATCTGCACACTGCAATTTCAAGTTGAAGAAGGATAAAAATCATGTTAAGGAGTTACTTTCCTACTTGCAATTATTTCTTTCCAAGTTTCTGCAATTTACCTCTGCAGTGAGACCTCTATGACCAGCATTATCTGTTTTTGTTCTTTTCTGGCTCTCAGATGGTGTCTTCTGGGATCTGCAGAAACAAATGGAGAACGTGGTATTTCCACTATATTTTCCATTAGTATCTTCAGATCTTAGATCAGTCTCTATCAACGTTAGGTAGTCAGAGGAGACAGGAAGAAAACTAAGCTGGAAATAACATATTACACATAAACATTTGACTGGTGTTACATGAGTGAGTGCTCGTTATCTTCCAAAACTTCACTAGAGGATCTGTTACCCTCACACATGAACTCAAGGTAGCCATTTTTTGACACACTGAAGTTGAACACACTACTTTGGCGTTTGGGATATCTGCATTTACTTCCTTGCTCTGTTACAGTATTACTTCTTTGGCCAGGAAATACAAAATTGGGAATCATAGATTCCAATCATAGGATTTTCCAAAGCACTTATAATCAAAATTTATAAGCCAAATTTCTAAGTTAAAATTTTGTCTTTGAGATTACTTTATATTGGCATCCCAATGGATGCAAGCTCCAAAAAGCTTAACTTACTTACATTCAATAATGAAAAAGTTCGTGTAAGTGCTTTGCAAATTTCAATTTGAATTACTTGGGTCACAGTAAACATACAAGAAAGGAAGTGCTTCAGGAGATATTTCCTATTCTAAAAACATATATCCCCAAAAACTAGAATGTTATGTTCTTCATTAATAGTTGTTGAGTTGCCCACTCATTCTGGATGAGCTGTCCATGTCTAGAAAAGATATTGTAGCTTATAAGTGCTTTGGAAACGTTATTTTATCTGTAGTCCCTACCCTTTAATTTATTGACCCAAGAGTAAGTTTTACCTGAAGATAACAGCTCAGTCACTGGAAGTTTAGCTTTAATTCATTTAGCTTTGAATGACAGTAGTTATGAACACATTTTTGCCTTCCAGCTTTCACCACAGGTTTTTGGCTTTCAGCCCACTTTCCCAGAACTGTAGTGGGTTTGTAAAGTCCATGCAAAGGTGTCTTCTTCATCACTGTAACAGGTGGCAGCTGGATCTCAGCTGTGATCATACCTTTGACTGCAATGTAAATCTCCTCTTTTTTCATATATTGCTGGTTTATAACTTTATGACCATGGCATGGATGCCATTTTGTTGATCAAAATAAGGTCATGTATTTGTAGGCTAAAGCAAATCAGGGATTGGTAAGCATCCATTATCCTCAGAGGGGCTGAACCTGTTTGAGTGCTGGCTCTGAAATGGCACTTTAAAAATTCCTAAAAATTATAAGTTCAAATATTTTTGAGATGTCCTGATTAATTTTTTTAAGATGCATTATTCAGTGAGCCCAGTACTAGATGTTTGTAGACAGCTGAGTAGTAATGCTCAAACTAAAAATGATTACCAAAATTGCCTACAACAGGGCACCAAAAATGGAGCACTCTCTCTAAACTCATGATCCTCTTTTTAATACACAGAACAACACTTTTAAGCATTGATAGGAAACTTCTTCACAGTCTCCTAAAGCTATATTTAATCATTTTTTCCCTTCACATGCAATTTTATTCATGTGCTGATGTGTTCCTCTTTCCAAAGCAGTATTACAATGAGCCATTCTCCAACTGATATACTATAATTGGCCTTGATACTCTTCTATGATTCATACCTTCACTGGTTATGAAAAATAAAGTTCTATATAGAAATCTATGTATCTGTTATGTTTAGGGGATGATTTCTCACCCATGCACATGCAGCTTTCAGAAAATGTTAAGGCAATCAATACATAAAACCCAGAAGATTGTCTTAGATCTTTCAGGTCACATCATCATTCTCTCATTGATAGTGGAGTAATATTTCAGGTTGCCTTGGTCTTGTCAGGTTAAGTCAGGACTTCAGCTCAACCTCTATGATTATGTACACTGCTGACATATACTGGCCCTTGCTCTAGTTTAAGGACAGACCAAGGGTGTCTGGCTTTCTCGGGAAGGAAACTCCAGCAGAGATGGGGTCAGCTCACTCTGAAGCTATGCTAAAAGTCCATGCAGATACAAGCAACTCAAGCCATAACTCACAGATGTGGAAGGGAGACTGCTGTGCTGGCAGGAGCAGCCCATGGCTTGCAGGGAAGAGGACCGGCACATTCAGGCAGAGCTGTGATCTCCCACTGTTCATTATGAATCAGCACTCCATGTAGGGCTACCCCACAGCTCCAATGTCCCTAAGTAAATGAGCCGGGTTAGCAACCCATATTTGCTATCAGGGAGACACAGCCTGAGGGATGCAGCAAGTAGGGCCGCCAGCAGTTGCACGGGACAAGCCACAGCTCTCTCCCACAGTGCTGCATATGGACCCTCTGTAGGAAAGCTCAACAGCCGGTGGCTGAAGGTATATTAAGCCACTTAAAAGCAGGGTATTCTTGGAGGATGCCTTCTGGCCTTGTCTGAAATTGCATGAATACCTCTCCTGTGAAAATGCCATCTGAACTATGGGTGTGACAGAACTCACTATGTATAAGAAATCCAAGTCTGACATCTAGCATAACACTAACTTTAGAGATATGAGCTAATACATACAATCTGTGTTCCACTGATGAGATTATAATAAAATAAATATACATTCAAATGAGATTAATATGTTTACTATTTTTGCAGGTAACAGTAAGATGACTTGTTCATTTATGCAGCAGTATGTCCTGCAGAAAAACATGAAACTCCTCTGATGATTCCCTACCTGGTGATTTTGGAGAAGAAAATACTGCATTTTTATATAAATGCCTTATAGTGTAACATGGCTGAGGAGAGGAATTACTTAGGTATGATAGTCACTGACTCAGAATGCTTTAAGACACAGATCTGTTATAATAATTTCAGAAACACTTCTCAGATTTTTTCCTTGTGTCATGTAAGTCTTATTCTAAGGAAATCTGGAGGATTCCATAAGAATAACCTGTTTCCACTTGTATTTCACTTATAACAATTTCTGTATAGCCTCTCTTTCAAGTTTATTCCATTGATCTACTGAAATCTGCTGGACTGTTGCTTCCTGATAGTCTTGATTTCTCAAGACTTACTACTTTTTTTCCACTAAATGTGGTAATCACTTTAGAGCACCTTTAGAAGACATAAGGAAAAAAGCAGCACTTCAGTCCCATTGGAAATCAATCCAGGCTTTCTGCTTACAGTCCCACATCCCAACCACTAGGCTATGTAAAAGAGACTCCCAAAAAGCAGTCTGTGTCCAATGGATGGGCCAGGCAGGAGCTCTCCCAACACACAGAATGGGTGAGCAGCTGAATAGGAATCATAGAATGGTTTGGGTTGGAAAGGACCTTAAAGATCACCCAGTTCCAACCCCCCCCCTGCCATGGGCAGGGACACCTTCCACTAGATCAAGTTGCCCAAAGCCCCGTCCAGCCTCGCCTTGAACACTTCCAGGGAGGGAGCAGCCACAACTTCTCTAGGCAACTTGTGCCAGTGTCTCACCACCCTCACAGTGAAGAATTTCTTCCTTATACCTAATCTAAATCTACCCTCTTTCAGTTTAAAAACATTACCGCTCATCCTATCCCTACACTCCCTGATCAGGAGTCCCTCCCCATTTTTTCTGTATCCCTCTTTAAGTACTGGAGGGCCGCTATAAGGTCTCCCTGGGGCCTTCTCTTCTCCAGGCTGAACAACCCCAACTCTCTCAGCCTTCCCTCATAAGGGAAGGTGCTCCAGCCCCCTGATCTTCTTTGTGGCCTCCTCTGGACCCATTCGAGCAGGTCCATGTCCTTATGTTGAGGGCCCCAGAGCTGGACACAGCACTGCAGGTGGGATCTCACGAGAGCAGGGAGAATCACCTCCCTTGACCTGCTGGCCACACTTCTCTTGATGCAGCCCAGGGTACAGTTGGCTTTCTGGGCTGCGAGCACACATTGCTGCCTCATAGTCAGTTTTTCATCCACCAACACCCCCAAGCCCTCTGCAGGGCTGCTCTAAATCCACTCATCACTCAGCCTGTATTTATACTTGAGCAGCTCTTGCTTAACCATCAGCTTCAATGTCTTGAGCTTTCCAGTTTTTCTGGTTGGCTCCTTTGTTCCGCCTACGCTGGTGGAAGTCAACCTCTGCATCAAGCAGCTCATCCCATGGAGGACAGACAATTCCTGGGAACTAAAGTGGGACCGTAAGTGCAGTGACACTATGACTGGTCTAAGAAGAGATCAAATTTGCAACACACAGTGTGTCCAAACCCACATGGTAACTCCACTGTGCTGTACTTGGCTGTCCCATGGGCGCCATGCCCAGGTTTTTTTGAAGCTTGTGTCCTGACTTTCTTAACCTGAGCCTGCGTCACTGGGTTTTCAGACCTAAGCTAAGGGCTGCCATCTCCTGCCGGGTGCTGCTAGTGCACCAGGCGGGGCTTGGTCTCAGGAGCACACTCTGTCCATAATGCAGATTTGGCCAAAGAGATGGACAAACACCTTAGGACACACACAGCATGTTTGCATATTTCCCACCCTCCACATCCATAGCCATACAGAAACAAATCATTTAACTTCCCTAAAAAGCAGTATCTGCCCTTACAGACCACTTTAATATTAGTGTAGAGGGGTCCCATGAAGGAACCCACTTGGCCTCAAAATTTAGGTACTCTTGTATCAGGATTTCTTTGATTTTTCTTCTTAGCTGACTTGAACCATGATTAAGTTATGCTTTTGTAGCTCAGAATAAAAATATGAATTAATTAGAAAGTATGATATATAAGTAACACTGGTGAAAATAACATGTGATTCAGACCTATATTAACTGTTTCAGCTAGAAAGAATTTTGACCATATTCCAAACTAGAGCTAGGCAAAATGTCAATATATTTCTCAGTGAAAAAATGGTAGACTACATCTAATGCTACCTTTCTGCTGTATTGTTAAAATATTTGAAATGTTTTAAATTTAATTTGACAGCCTGAAGTATTCTCTGTTTATTTTGCAACAGCTAGTACTCTATTCCCAGTTTGGTTTTGTGCCCAGATAGACAGGACTTGATGACAATGCGGGCAAGAAGCCCATAGGAGGGCTTGGTCTTTGCAGGGTACATGATCCTAATGCGTACAGAAAACTGTGGGTTTAGGGCTGCTGGGTTTTTTTTTCTTTGATAAACAACTAGAAAATATCATAACACTAGGTAGTCATAGGTCATTATGTCTGCTTGATTATATATATAAAAGTAAAGATATGCCCAATAACTGCACTGTCTTCTGGGATAAAGCTCTTCCTTCCATAGTTATTCTGACAGAAGGACTTTGATAATGCCATTAAAGGGCTTTTTGATAGCCTCAAACAGGTGTTGGGTAAACACAAGGCTCATGCCTTCAAACCTCCCACAGTCTCATAAAAATTCAGTGGTTTGGATATTTCTTCATTGGTTTCAGTGGAATTACCATGACTTATGGCCCACCAAGTTGTCTGTAATGGTCCCTAGACTACCTGGTTTGTCATCTTTATTCAAAAGCATGCCTGACTTGGTGTAGTTGCAAATGTGTCTCCAAAATAGCTTTCCTGGTTAACAATTTCTCTATTCACCTTAGAATACAACAGGTTTCTCTTCCTTCCTGGAGAATATTTCCAGTGATGGAGCTCAGAGATGTCAGGGCTAGCTCTGAGCATGTTGACACAGCTGTCAAAACAGGACAAAGATTCACGTTTTGATCCTAAAATCAGTAATGCAGCTTTGCAATCAAACCAGAGTCCCAGGGACCTCTCTGCCTCTCTGTGTGGTGAAACCTGGCCTTTGGAGCAGGAGGAATTAAAAGGGAAAATGTCCCTGTTTCTTCTCTATTATGAGAGGCAAGGGAAAAAAACACTTGGAAAATGCCACTCAGTTGACCGCCTATTTAATTTTTTTTTATATTCTGTGCTAGTTGCATGTTGAAGAACAAATTATTCCCTTGAAGTAACTCCCACATGCTGTTCACAGGAGAGTGGTTAGACTTGCACAGAAGAAACAGAGCATGTTAAAAATGTAGGCAAGTGATACAGCCTTGGAGTTGGGAGTACGCTGAGCCAGAGGCTCATTTAATACCACCTGTGGCGGAACTTATGCTATTAGCGATTTGGGACTGTTACAAAGAATGATGTTAAGTTTTATTTGTTTGAAAAAGCTTGATTTACCAAATTACATATGGGGTAATTACCTGGACATGAATCATCAGATCTGACCAGAATCTCATTTCTAGTCTGGTGTCAATCATCAATGCACCCTTGTTAAAACATTACCTCTCATCAAAAAAACATGTAATATAAAAAACAATGTACTGAAATAAATACCCAAACAACAAAAGTAAAAGGGAAATGATGCTAGATGAGTCACCTGATGTGTCTAGTGCAGATCAGGAATGTTTATAGAACTGCCAATATATTTATTCAATGTTAAAACACTGTTTGCAGAAGGAGAAAGACACACCATGATTTTCTCTGTGTAGAATTCCTGGGGTTTCTGGAACTTGGATTTTTCTTCAATTATTTCCAGACTTAGGTGCAATACTGATATCTGTACTAGAGAGGCTTTAATTCCTGTTCCCTTAAAACAGACACTGCTTCCCCATATCTGCTGGCAGTTTATAATCAGAGCTGTGAGTGCAAAAGACGACATCTAAATGCACTTGTCATTGTCTTTGGCAATAAATTTTAAACAACTCCATCCTCAAGGTCAGGATATGAAGAACTTGCTTTCAGTGAGTACATCAACCTTTTTCCCATTCCTGTTCTTGCACTTACACCAGGCAGATGGCAGAAAAAAAGTCAGAAGATCATTTAACATGGAGAGTCCCTCTCTTTAGCCCTCTGTTCTGCTACTTTCTCAGATAAAGGGTGGCAGATTTTCTTCATATTAGTGCAGTGCTCTCTTCCATGTCCCAAGGAAGTTTAAGATTAGGACAAAAAGCTTGTTTCCTAGTCGTAGGCTTATGCACAGGACCGCAGGGAGCACAGATACCCTTCAGAAAAGAAAGCAAAATGGCTGTGATGATGGTGGAAAAACCTGCAGTGATCTTTGTAGGCATGTTTGCTCCCATTGTAAAGCTACATCATGAGAGATGTCAGTGAAATATCACACATCAAGTATATTTAGAGACTAGTTTTCCCAGTAATGACTGTTGGAAGCATCCTTTATTCTCTGGGCCTCTGTCTGTGGGAAGATACGAATTTGCAAGCTTTCGACACCATAATTCAAGGGTTACTGAAGGTTCCTTAAACAAGAAAGGAAATCTACATACATGTGGTATAAATGCAGTAGTCATTAGGATAAAAATGCACACCACAGCCCCCACACCCAGTCAAAGGAACTTAAACACCTATCACTTTCTTACATCAGCTCAGAGGAATTTCACTCAAGCCGAATACTGGGATATGTTGCAAAATTAAAACACCCCTTTCCTTCGTTTTCAATCCATTTTGATTGTTTAATGTTTTCAAGCCAAATCCCAGAGTCTGTGCAGTTGTGTTCAGAGGATGCTCACTGGTGGCCTTAGGGCTCTCACCTGACCATGGGCCATGGGATCCAGCCTGGAACAAAGAGCCCTGGTCATGAGCCACACAGCAAAGACCATCAGAGCAACTGGGCAAGAGTAATTTCACTGGTCATTTAGAGCTGTAGGATATAAATACAAAGAGGACTTGAAATAAAGTCCGTGAAAAATGGAAACAAAACTTACTGTGAATTTCTTCTTTTTAATTTTTCAATCATAATCAAATTTATGACACTTTAAAAATTTTGGCTATTCCTACTGTTGGTCTAGAAAGGAACTGAGAACGAGAGGATGGGAGAGTTCCCCAAAATTTTGAAAACCTTTTCCCCCTATCGTTTAAAATGAGGAGAGTATGAGGATAAAGCAAATTAAAAGTCAATGTTTCAAAGATTTTTTTCTGAATCCTCAAAATGTAAACTAGCTGTTGAAGTCAGTAATTAGACTCCTGTTTGCTTAGAAAAACTAAAGCATAGACAAAGTTATTAAAAAGACCTTGGGTTTTTTTACATGCAAGTTTCCTCACTCTCCTCTGAGGTTCTTGCACCAGGAAGAATTTCATTTTTGTTGGCAGTAGCCGATTCTTTGCTGATTGAGCTTTTTGTATTTTTAATATCTGTCATTTCTTTGCCATCTGGTTTGAAGCGTTTCATTATTAAAACAGAGAGCACTATGTATAAGAGACAGCATCCTGCTCGTAGTCCTGCAATGAGGCCAAGATAGACATTTCTAGAAAAAAAAAGTGACAAAATATGATTATATTAATAAAGCTTGCCAATTCTGAGTGGAACCAAGTAAGATATCAAATACATTTTGGCAAAACCATATATTCTCATCCAGGTGTTTCTCCACATTTTGACAAATAATAGACAGAAAGCAATCTCATTATATGTAGCCCCAGGCAGGTTCTAATTAGGTCCTGCACTCCCAACAGAAATGCCTCCTGTCTGACGAGTGCTCCCATTCAGCAGTCAACATTTTAGGTCTGTGATGGGAGGAGCTGCACCAACTGGGGCTTTTTGCCAGTTGTGCCAGCCTTCCCCCAGCCCCTCATGAGCAGCACTCAGTGCTGCTGGCTGGAGCTCTCCATGCACCACCAGTCATTTAGGTCTCCTCTCCAAGTGGATTTTGGGACGAGTCTTATACATTAGGAAGTGAAGAAATGAGGGATGAGGAAGAGCATCTTCAGTGTTACACTTACTCCACAGTATTTCAGTCTCCTACAAAGCCAAAGTGTTGCAGAGTTATTCAGTGCACTAAGGCTTCCATAAAGGAACTAACTCTGGTGATGTAAGGCAGTGTACTACAATGTCATATTGCAGATTGAATCAAAATTATTTGGCTTATTTGGTCTATTAAGGCCTAGACAAAATAAGGAGTTTTGGTACTTTTAGTATCCTCATCAGTCTATTGACAATTGTCATGGGCAAAGCATAGCATGGTCCTTGGTGTCCAAAGATGCCTCAGAAGCCAAATTCCCAACACCTTGCTGAAGATTTCAGCTTACCTGAATGCTTTTGTGTCGTATACCCGGCAAGATCCAGATCCCCCACAGTTTTTTGTCCCCCATTTCAAGCAGGTCTCATCTATCAAGGCACCAAAATAAATAGGGGCTGGTAGTCCTCCTGGAAAGAAAATTCTTATTACATCATCTCAGACATGAAGATCTCAGCATTTAATGTCATGGTAAAGAAATGAGGAAATGAATCTCTGGGTTTCTGAATTATGGCTTCATAAAAAGGCACTAAACATCCAGCTCCAGCTTTGAGATTCCAAGATTTCTGAAAATATTTAACCTAATGGGAGTTGAAAGGATGGAAGATTTTAGCATTATTATATTCAGTGAGGGAAATGTTAGTAATTCTATTTCAATGGAATTTTTATTAGAATTATAATTTCTGTTGTTTAAAGAAATAATATAACCAACATTTCTTTTTCAGTCCCTGGTGTGGAATTATGTGCCACGAGATATTAATATTTATGTATACCAATGTATCTATTCAGGTATCACACAACAGTTTGCCGTTAAAAATAGTTAGCAAGGGGCTGAAATTAAGCACTTGCTCAAAACCAACTAGGTAATAAGCGTATTACTTATGTAGTACTGACAGAATTCCTTTTATAGACAGTCATAAGGCTTTAATATAATCAGTAAGCAGTTTCAGGGATAATGTGCAGTTTAGTGAAGAAAACTTTCATAAAAGCACAACATTGATTCTCTGCAGCATTCAGCTAAAATATGGAGATTAGGAGAGAGATCCGAATGACTGCTTGGGCTTGTCTGCATGGGGAAGATTTCAAAAATCAGCAAACAAATGAAGATAAGGCAAGATTTGCTAGAGGCAGGGCATACTACATGTCCGAAGACTTGAATGAAAATAATAGGCATAGTACATGGTAGTTCTAAGTTAAAAATGGCCAGCAAAAGGGAGCATAGGTGTTAAGGATTTCAAGCTCAGGTAGTTGTGACCTCAAATTAAAAAAAAAAAGAAAAAAAGTACAAAGAGATTTTCTTCCTTTGCCGCATAGAAAAAATTCTGAACAGATAATCATAATATGTAATTACATACCAGGAAACGTGTAGCAAGCTCCTCCAAACATTTTGAAATGTACATTCTCCTTACAAAGAAAATTTCTGGAAAATGTATTTTGTTCTCATCTGGAGCAAGGACACTGCACTGGCTAAATTTGGTCTATCTCTTTGACTACCTACTTGAATCCCACAAAGAAGTGAAGCTTTACCTAGTACTCTACCACCTAAAGTTTCAATCCCAACAGCAAAGGATTTCAGGTCTGGTGAAACAGATCTAAAAAGGAAACAAAAATAGTACATTGTTTTGGGGAACAGTAGAATAATGTAGCTATAGCCATCCTGTGAACATCTGCATGTACCCCATTGCAAGAGTATTGTGGCTTATCTAGCACAGCTCACTCAAACCCTAAATGAAAACATTCACCAGAGTTCAAGTTCAGATGTAGACCCTCCTTCCACTGACTTCAGTTGATTAACTTACATTGAAATAAATGGGAGAATCTACAGAAATTGATCTTGAACCCAGGGAGAACAGATTGTAAACACTTCTGGGAGAGGATGTACAGGAAAATTAAAGTGAACCAACTAAAAGTAATCAGTTCATATCCATAAATTACCTTCAAGAAGCTGCCTTGCTTTAGGCGGGGCTGTACTGTGCAGTAGCGAACAGAGGAAATAAGGGTGTGCAGTCCTTGCTAGCTACATGCAGGTAAAACCCACCTCCGCCTCTAGCATTTTACAGAGAGACAGCGAATGTGAGTTACCTGGCTACAAAAGCATCTCATTCCTATCGGTGGAGAAACAGCCTGTGTCCATTGGATTAACTGGAAGAATTGACAAAATAAGCAGAAGGGACTACTGAGCTGGGACAGGGCAGGAGGGAGACTTGCTATGCCAGCCTGTTTCCTGAGCTGAAGCTTATACATCAGTATATTGTCTTTTCAGCACTAACATGAAAGGCTTCTCATTATACACATTAGTGTTCTGAAAACTGCCCAGCAAAGTTAGCCTTGTCCATAATCCAGGCATGCAGTAAGAATGGCTGCACTTATAAATATTGCAGGAGAACCAGCAGCCTAGCCGACAGAGTTATCCAGTCATGTGCACTGTTTACTGAAGATTGCAATTCACCCACAAACATGAGTGGAAAGAAACTTCCATGTGAAAGGCACAGAACATTGTCTTTTCTTATGAGTGTAAAACAGTACTGCTGTTTTACAAACAAATGAATAAAAATTTTAAATATTGCTGCTGACGTAGTACTGTTTCTAACAGCTTGACAGAAAATGGGAGAATCAGACTTCTCACCACACAGAAAACATTCTGAGGCAACAACGCTTAACAAAGGTGAATGTCTTTTTTCTGAGTAATGTGAACAGCATAGTGACCTTGGATGTGGCTTAGCACCATATCTTATTTCAAGTTCATTGTTTTGTTAAAACCATCCTTGTCATTGGAAGAGAAAACTAATGTTCAGGATCAGCATATGGCCTATCTATTTCATCACCAAAGTATCTACTCAGCCTTAAATTGGAATTAGATTGGTAGACAGGAATTTTGCTGTGCCTCTGAACAGAAATGGATTTCAGAATACAGGCAAAGACTCAGGGCCCCAATTTCATCAGCATGCCATTCCTCACAATAGGAATGAAATAGTAGATACCATATTCTGTTTCCTTTCCCCAAGCTTTATGGTCAAGGTAAGGTAAAGTACTTCACCTAAACATAATCATGTATGTAGGAGTGCCTCCTAAGGCTAAAATAAATGCACATGTAGTCTGTAATGCTAAAAAATATGGAAATGCTTTGGTACAGCTTTCTCTTTGGCATTGTCCCAAGACTGCAGAGGAATTGCCAAGCCCATGCCCATGTCCCTCCACACAGCTGCAATTGCGAAACACCTGAAAGGAGAAGATGAAAATAATTTATTTATCAGAATTCAATGGCACAAAACTACTTTAGTAGCTAGGTTTTTCACTCCCCGTAACAGGCAGGCTGTTGTTTATGCTAAAAGAACCTCCCTAATCATCTTTGCAGACAGATGGCCAAGTTCATTGGTATGCTCCAGTCACTTTGAGCTGCCCCACAGTCACAAAGCAACTGTGACTCTAGTTTCAGTCATGCCATTGCTAGGACAGAAGGTGCTCTGTGTATGCTTAAAATGGGTCAAAGCTATAAAATTCAGATGTGAACTGTTATCCAGCCATTCTGCTCGGGAATCCTACGAAGCAGATGAGTAACAATAAAAATATAATGTGAACTCAAAAACGCAATCATGCATATCTATTGTTATGTATCCAAAACAGCATTTGGCACTGAATTGAGAATAGGCTGTTTCATAGCCTTTGAAGTTAGCAGGAGACATGGGTTGGAAAGCCAATTTCCGTGAAGTGAATCAAGAGAATATTGCTGGGTTATATGGATATAAGCTTGAAAGCACTGCTTGTCTTTTTCACTGTTGTTACAGGAAGGCAATTCTGCTTCTGCCAGAAGACATGACAATTTTCACACACTTGTGCAAACCTACTGTTTTTAATGGTCTTGCACAGGTAAGATTATTTGAAGTCCTGGAAAAGGCTTTGCTGCGGAGACACTGAACAAAATGACCAGATGTATATTTATGGGACCTACAGCAGCTCAGGAAAGTAGGCAATTCCAGTATGATCTGTAACAGTTTGTGAAACCCACACTCACAATTTTATGCAGGTCTGCTGCACATGAGTTGACACCATAGGATTTGTTAGTATAACAACCAGACTAGTAAAGTCTTCTAAAGCAAACCCCTCTTAGCTGTATTGTACTTAGACAGTAGGAGATCTGCTGAGAAACTTATAGCCAAATTTATGGTCATCTTTCTGAGAGGAAAATAATTTTTTAAAAATTGAAATAAAAGCATTGAAGAAATGTAAGTTAAGAGTCTGAGGTTTTCATGTCTTTCCTGAATAGCTAACTTACCTCACCCCAACTCTTTTTAAAACCCTCCCTGCAACTGTGCACTCATTCAGTTTCTACAAATTTAAACTGTACAGAATCAATATTTGTGTCTACTGGATTTCTTAATCACAAAGTCAGAAAATGAACAGATGAAGAAATTGAGCTATATCCATAATCATAAAACCATAGAATATTTTGGATTGGAAGGGACCTTTAAAGGTCACCTAGTCCAACCCCCCTGCAACAAGCACAGACATCTTCAACTAGATCAGGTTTCTCAGAGACCCGTCCAACCTGGCCTTGAACACTTCCAGGGATGGGTCATCTACCACCTCTCAGGGCAACCTGCTTCAGTGTTTCACCACATTCATAAAATATGTCTTCCTTATAGCTAGTCTAAATCTATGCTCTTTTAGTTTAAAAGCATTTCCCCTTGTCCTATTGCAACAGGTCTTACAAAATAATCTTTTATCAACCTATGTATTCACCATATTCTTTCCTGTCCCAGTTGACGATTTACATCCTGCAAAGCAGGCCGTCATGTATGTGATCCCATTATCCCCACATACAGGGTCCCACTGATCCAGCTTGCAGCTGCAGTCAGCATTGCAACTGGCCATGAAGCTGTTTTTGGAAAGATGTTTTAATCTGGAGGAAAAAGAAAAGAAATAAAGAATTATTTAGTCAAATCATATAGTCCAACAAAATATCACAGAGTAGGCAGGAAAAATGTGGAGAAAGTGAAGCAATCAACATAGACAGGTATCTGCTACCATCCAATGGACTGTGAAGTTGTCATATGGAGACTAAGCTAATTTCAGCTAAACCAAAGCTCTCAAAATTTTTTCATCAAGCATTAACATTTTTATGGATTGTTGCTGAAAAGGCGTGGAACTCATAAACTAGGTATTCTTGGCCGGGAGAGAATATTTGGTATTACTTTTTCATTTGAAAGCTCAACCTAAGAAAAAGGAAATCATACTTACAAACTCTTAGCACCTGTAGGCTGGACATGTTTTTCTCTAGCAGTAGAGATCATACTATATCTGGGTGTTAGAGGTAGTGATATAAAACTACATAAAACTACAGCAGCAAGAAGTCCTTGACACTTTTTCACTGGACCAGAGCCAGTTAGCGGCAATGAAAGTTGCATGAGTCTGAGTGAGAAGCGCACCTTCCGTCTCAGCTCAGACCGTATTCAGCAGCAGCAGCCCTGAACCTGGGACAGACTTGAGCTCCATTTCTTATCAGATCTCTTTTCTTGTTTTATGTTATCATGGACTTTCATAGCTTCCATTTTTACTAATATTTCCATAAGAACCATCAAAATCAGCCACCAAGGAGTTAAGCTAAGCAGATGACAACTAGAATTGAGAATTTTAAAAGTGGCCAGTGACTCTGAGGGCATGGTAGCAGGGGTCAATATTCAGAAAGTGTCAGGAGTCCACCATCTACAAATCACACCTGCATTGAAGGCACTCAAAATATAAAGGAAAAAGTGTACAAAATTTGCCTTTTCTTTCTCCTCACCCCTCAATCCAAAACACACCTCAAGGAGGCCACATTTCCCTTAAGTCTTTTAGAAGAAAAATAACTGGGGACTTTAGCCCTCATTAGGCTGTTGCTCATCTTCAAATTACAAATTGTTAAATGGGTAAAACCACATGTGAGTCACTTAACCAGAACAACTCTACCACATGATAAATTCTCCAGTCTCAGTTCTCTTGGAGAAACTGCAATTGGTCTTCTAGTATTTGCTGTCTTGAACTTTCTGCTTATTTTTAATTCACTTTACAGTATCAGATGTTGCACTCAGCCAGAGTTATCTCCACTGCACAAACCTCTGACATCTTTTTTGTAACTAATCTCTAAGTTGAACTGGGTGTTAGATTTTCCAAGACAACATGATATTTCCCAGTTTCAAGAAACACAGGACTGAGTTTCTGTTTGAATTGAAAATCTAGCAAGCCCTGACGCATTCAATTTAATCCTTTAAAATCCCTTGAAATGTGTTGGACCAGACTGAGCTTAATTTGAACAGTAGGCAATTGTGGCAGGCTGCTAGAGTCATCAAAATGTTCTCAAGAAAGCATGGCCATGATCCTGGGAAGGGAGGGGGGAACATCTGTTTGGGCAGCATGTGCTCCTGAGACAACCACTTTCTATCTCCCAGCTGAAAAATCGGATGCAGGCAGGTCAGCAGCTCCAGGTACCAAGGGAGGCTGGTAACTCCCTATGCAAGTTGATAACTACTGATCTAGAGGATGGGGCACTATGGGGAAGACACTTTCAGCACTTTTTTTACATGCCAATTCCTACATGGTAGGAGGAGACTGGCTTTAAATTAAAGCTTTGAAATAGAAAATTTAACTTACCTGTGATAAATTTAATCATAATTAGCAATTTTCCAGAATACAAAGGTATATTGTCAATGTCCAGCAAGAAACAATTTAGAAAAAGAAACATCCAGTTCAAATTAAATTTGAAAAACAAAATTGGGATATTCTGCCCATCCCCAACACTAGGTATCATTTCAGCCTGAAAAAAACCCCTAGGATTTTCTTGTGTGTCTCACTGCCAAGGGAGAGTTAAAATGATATAATCACAGTAGCTCCACTCTAGCTGAAACCACACTGATTGACATAGCAGATGACGTAATACAGGTCAATTTCAACAAAAATTTGTTGTCGTTAAACAGACACATGCAAAAGTATATAGGAATACGCTACAGTAAGTCCACACATTTCAGAACTCATCCAAATTCAAATCAAAATGTTTTCTAGAGTAGAAAGTTTGTAGCCCAGATGAGGTTACAAACCAGATTAGTTTGAGAGTAGAGGAACACAGGTGCACACACCATGTTCTGCTCAGGACAGGAAGCAACCGTGACAAATGACACAACCAACATAAACCCAGGAGATACAAACCCAGAGTAGGGGGCAGTCAAACCAGCCACCTGGAGCACCTCACAACTGCATGTAAAGTACAAGAGGTTTAAAAAATATGCTACTATAAAGGTGATGCATGCAAACTTTGCCATTTCAGTTATGTGAAGCTTGAATTTCTTGATCAGAAAGCCTCCTAGAAACATCCCCAGGATCGTGATGGGTAAAAGTATCACACCTGCAAATATAAGATATAAAAAATTTAACTGCTGTCACTTGCACTGACCTTTTTTAGAATAAATATCTAGTTTTAGTAGTTTCCAAAATATCAGATATTGACCTATTTTTGGACTGATCCTTGGATTCTAAGACTTTTTATTACCTTTAAGTAATTTTGCTTACTTTCTCATTTTCTTTCAAGTCATGTTATGACTTTAAAAAACTTAGTTCCTTAATATTTCCTACCTTTTTACTATACTGTTGTTTGTATGTATAATTGTATAATAAAACCTATACAAGTGCCCGTTAGAAACTGGGTTAAATGAGATAAATGTCAGCTCACAGGCACTTTTTCATCTAAAATAAGACATTAAATTTACTGAAAGTTACCAAAAAAATCTCTAAAATGTAACATGAAAGGAAACAGCACCTGGCTTTGCATTGGATCCCATTTTTCTCTGAGAGTGAACCATGGAAAGATAGTGTTTAGATTGAATCTGTTCAGCATTTCACAAACTTCAGCCCTAATATTTACATGCTAAATAGAGAGCTTTTACAAGGTTTTATTTGGGTTTGCATTTCTCTGTGTGTTTTTTTGTTTAGCTGGATTTCCTGGCCATCTTGTTTTGTGAATCTTTCCCTGCATCCAACAGGAAAAAGAAAGTTCTTCCCCTGTTTGTACCTGACCTGCAGCAAAGCAGGGTGCCTTCAGATTAAAGTAATGGAATATCAGTTCTGCAATGACCTCAAATACCCTGGTTCTCTTGCCAGGTTATGAGAACATATTAATCACCGTGAGATTAATGTAATTTTAGCATTCTTTTTTTTGTAGAACGCTATAAAGAACTTATTTTTGAGGGAAATGACAAACAGAAAAAGAGGTTTGATCTGAATGAAATTACTTAAAATTTAACATTTTGGTTTCTTATTGCTTATAAAATTTGTATTTGTAATTCAAAGTGGAAGAACATTTATACTGAGATGTTATTCTGAAAAGGAAAATCACACATTGCATTAGACATTTTCTAAATTAAATGTTTTTATCTTCTGGTTGTTATTTGCAGTTTATGTGTGGTTTATGTTTCACAAAAACTGACACATACATAACCTAAATCTTACTCGGAAAAAAAAAAATCTGAAAAAAAAATTTCCACACAGTTCTTATAATTGTCTAGCTCACTAAATTAGGAACTCCAGGAGAAATAACATTAAAATTAATATCCATTTTCAAAGTACAGTAGGAAAATTAATAAACTTCTACATCCTTTTTTTCAACCAAAAAAGTTCACAGAAGCTCCTCCTAAAAATTAAGGCAAAATAACAAAGAAAATCTTCCTCTGACACTAGAATTTAAAAGAAGGACAGGTACCTACCAATTAGAAAGATGGCTCTTGCCACTGATACATTAAATTGCTGCTCCATAAACTTTGTCTCATAGGTTATCAACCCAACAAGAGAATTGTACTGCAGAATAGTGAGGAAGATGTACACCAGGAAAACTGGATTTCCAAACAGCTTCTTGAGAGCTGGGAAGAAATCTGTAATGGAGAAGTATATGCTGTACACCCTGCTAAACACAGAGGAGAGTTGTTTTGACATCATTTAGACAATAAAACTAATGCTGATTTAATTACTAGCTGTATTGCAGGTTATAATTCTTCGCCTATCAAAACATGCTTGCTCAAGTGAGAGTTATCCTCATTGCCAACACATGACTTACAGGAACAGCAAGGCTGAATGGCACAGTGGATGCTGAACTGGGAATTCAAAATCTCATATGTTCTTGTGTGTGACACAGGTGTATTCATCAAAGGCACTAAGGCTTGCAACCTGACTCTCAATGCCTGTACAGGAGAGTGTCCTTAGAGGAGCATCAAGACTCTCTATAATGCACCAAGTGAAAAGTTTGGTGCCTAAAGCAGGAGCCTTCACAAACCACACAAGAGCACCACATGAGGCTGATATTCACAGAAAGGATGCACCTGACCAAGCAAAAGACTGGAACCTTTCCTGAGACCCTTGATTACAGTATCTAAGTCCATGAAATTAAAGTGAAGACAAAAGCCTGCATTTAGCCTGTAGTCTGGCTGTTGGCAGACTTGCCTGAAAGATGAGAGTTCAAAATATATTTGCCATAGCCACTAAGGGGTGCACATGCATACATAGATACAAACAAAACCCTTGGGGGAGTCCAGAAATGGGTCTGATATTACCTATATGAGGTTAATTTAGCATCACTGAGCTCATACAAAGGAGCTGTGAATCCAGTGAAATCCTTCCAACAGCTAATGTAGTGCTTAGCCCCATGTTTCAATCCCATATGTTGGGTTCAGTGAAACAGTAATCTGCCACCTGTGGATTGGTCATTAATGAGGAGTGGGATGTTGTCCCCCCTCTTCCTTCATATCATAGTATTATAGCTGTAATACGTCATATGCCAGCTACTGTGTTGAACTGAGAATCTCTGGTGCTCAAAGCATGAGATTTTTCCAGCTGTCTGACATAAGGAGACAACTGAAACACACTTTCAACATGTAATTATAATACTGCAAATTAAAGAGACCATTTTTGTCCATAATTTGCACTGCAGAAATGTGCATTTTGCTGAGGGCTGTGCAAATCTATGCACAGCTCAGAACAAACCCATGAGAGAGAATTCACATGCAAACATTTGGGAAATAATCTTTCACCTTTTA
This sequence comes from Athene noctua, assembly GCF_965140245.1. Lineage (NCBI taxonomy): Eukaryota > Metazoa > Chordata > Aves > Strigiformes > Strigidae > Athene > Athene noctua. The sequence goes on from NC_134039.1 coordinate 22,764,368, forward strand.
CTGCCTCTGAGAACTTTAACTGTGGCTGAGCTGGGGGGTCTACTTTACAGTCATCTTGAACAGGCAAATGACTAATCTTCAGGTTTCCATTCTCTCCTTCTTTTGGTAAGGAATAAGGCAAAAACCAGAAAGGCAATGAAGCAATGAAGTTGACTGCTCCACAGATAAGCAGTCCAAGCCACCAGGCACCAACCCAACGAGTATCCTTAGGATTTATGCTGATAGCATCTATAAAATACAGAAAAACAGGAAAATATATTAAATATCATGCAAAGCAATTAAACTTACTATAGATATCCTTATATATATTATTTAAAGACCACAACAGAGGTGGTTCATACAAAGAACTGAAATGCAGCTTGTATCAAATCAGTATCATGTAGTCAAAAATAGATGTCTCCATTTAGACCCTTGTCACAATCTTCCAGCACTTTCTGTTGGAATGAGTGATAGAAAGAGGGCCCTTCACCATCCAAAAAGAACTTTCTCAATTTTCCACTGTCCTTTTTCTATCCCCAAACTCAATAGTTTTTCTTTGAATTTTCTAAATCTTTCCCTGGGATTAGAGACTTGAAAGTGATTTGAACAATGAAATGAGTTTTCATACGAATCTTTACTGCATGCTTTTAAGAGAACATAATTTTTCCCAAGTGTTGAAAGTGTCCATGAGCCTTTTACTTTTTCCTTAACATGGGGATGGCCTTTCATTTGCTCATTTGTTCTCAGCAAGGCATAAGAAGTGTGTGCACAAGCATAAAAAGAGGTGCAAAATTTTTCTGCAGTGGGAATAGGGGTCTTCCATCAAGGGCTATTCCGGTCACACTACAACACTGCAGATATTAAAATGTAAGTAACACCAGCTTTTGAGTAGGAAAAAGTCTCTAGAGAGCCTCCTTTAGGGAGTAGTAAACTGAGAAAATGCCTCTTGGTATGCAGGTTCCTATACACAGCCATCTTCTCAGTTAATGTACCACCACACAGTCTCTTACCAATATCCACAAGACCAATGTCAACCCAGACACTGGCACAGAAAGATCCAAGCAGGAAGCCCAGGGTTGGCCCAAACATTCCCGAGGATCTCACAAGGCCTGTAAGAGAAAGGAACCAGCAGAGAAGAATGAGCAAAATGCTGTGCAGACAAGCATGCCTTCTTCTCTGAGAGCAAGGAAAGGAGAGAGGGAGGAGGAGACAGAAGAGGGACACAGGCTGTTAGAGGATGTCTAGTGGGAAGCCTCTGAGCAGCAAGAAAATAAGCTGTAAGCTGCCAATGTGCTAGCTGTGATGTGGAAGCAGGCTCCTTCACCTGCACAAGGCTTTATTGAAGCAAGCACAGTCTCAGGTGGAGCCCCGCATTCATTTCATCGACAAGATTGGTGTCTTGGAAGGAATAGGAAGAAAGAGAATAATATTGCAATTATTTTTATACCTCTCCCTCCCTAATTCCCTCCTTGGATTCTTGTAGTTGCATTGTTCAGCCTGTGGCATTTAACTAATGAACATAGAACTCTAGGCCCAGTGGAGGTATCGTAACTCTACTTGCAACTCTATTTACAACTTCCATGACGTTCTGTGATTGCAGAAGTCAGGAATTTTCCCTGTACTGTGTGTTCAGATCCTTAGTTTAATTTTAAGTAGCAGTAGTTGACTTGATGATATGCATATAAGAAGATACATCTTTGCAGTTTGGAGTCACATTAGGATGGCAGGGATAATAAAAGTATGTGGACATGGAATTAGATACGGGACCCTGAGAATATTTTCAGTAGGCAACAAGGAGATATAGATGTCCCTGTATGTGATCAAAGTTCGTTAGATAGTATCTGTGTTGATTCAGCACCAGAATGAGCAAATCAGCTGTTATGTCAATATGTACTTATGCAGCTGTAAAAAAAAAAATAAAAAAAATCAGGAAATCTAGTGATTAAGTAATGACCTCTTTAAAAGTAGCTTTCAGTTTTGCTACTGGCATCACCAGGGCTTCCATTTTCCACTCTGTCTGTCTCTGATTACAAAGGAGATAACATGGGATCAGAAGTGGGATGCCCCTAGGAGCAAATTATAATAATAAGCTGTGAAGGCTAGCAAAAACCTAGCAAGTTAGGACTGCATTTTGATGACTGGGTATGTAAACGCAGCACAACTGATTTTGATTACCACTGCTGGCAATCAACATAAAATAAAAATATTCTCAAAATAATTCAAGCATAGGTCCTCACATTCCCTTGACACTTTTGTTGATCTCTCAAGTTTAGTTGTGGGGAGGTAACAGTTTAAAAAAAAAAGTTCAGTGATTCAGATTTCTGAATTCTAGCATGGAACTGCCACCTGGGAGCTGTTTGAGGTTTCAGAAGGCTTAATTCTATTAGAAAAAAAGGAATTCTTAACCAAGTGCCTGTCAGTTCTTGCCCACATTCAGCATTATGCTCTGTAAATCCTACTGTGTTGTTCAACTGCAGACATTTTTCTCCTGTTTGTTTTGCAAATTCTCTTCTAAATATAGTGATTGCTCATCTTATGATCATCTTCTCACCTTATGATAAATTCTTACAGCACAATTTAACAATTTGCTTCATTGATCCAATTGCATATTGCTTTCATTTAGTCGTCTCATATTCCTTCATCAAAAGACCTGGCCTTTTAGACTAAATTCCGATGCTTCCAAAATGACTGACTTCTGCAGAGTCAGGATTTGGACAGTAGAAGCCAGGAGTTAGCTCTTTATTTATCAGTAAGTCTAAATCAGAATTTACTATTCAGAACCATGCAAGCTCATCTCCAAAGTTAAAATTCTCAGTGGCAACTTTCTCAAATAAACGGATGAAAAACAGCACACACATTCCAATGGCCTTGTATATTGTATGTAGTATATTTCTTTAAGATACCATAAGCTATCAGATAAGCTAAGAAGCATACATGCAATAATTTTGCATATGTATAGTTTTTAAATTAAATTTCACACTTGCATACCCTTTAAATTCAATAACTTCACTAAGATAATATGCTTGTATTGTGGTAAAACAAAACCAAATAAGTTCACTGTGATATTTTCTTAGCATATTTTTCCTTTGTAATATTTATTCTTTGTAATTAGTAAACAGACTAAACCACAAACAATAAATCACACAGCATTATCAGTTAATCAGCTGCTGCATATTTACACAGCTCAGCCAAGCCCTTGTATTCATGAGTAATGTAGCATGTAACAGGTATCAAAATTTACAACAGAAGTTGGCCTCAGATATGTTTCTATTGAAGCTATAGCTTCAATAGACACAAGCTTATTTGCTAATACTCAACACAGCGATGAAATTTCATTCATTCAAAGACTCTGCTTTGGTGAGAAATCCATGGAAGTGAAGTAATCCTCATTGAATGTCTTTAATTCTCTATTATTCCTCTTACATGATAAGTCTAATGACTACTCCATTAACTAACCATGTCCACATTCAGTTCCAAATAAAATCAGAAATTCATTTTTAAAATGGGCTATTGAAAGCTTATTAGTATAGGTGAAATCCTCACATGTATGTTTGAAACTCTTCTATATGCACCTAAACAGAAGCGAAACATCTGAAGACCGTAAAATACCTGAATAAATTAGGCACTTAGTGTGGGGGAGTATTTATGAAATAATCTCTTAGTCAGAGCAGCTGGCCTCAAAGGTCACTCCACCAAAATCCCCTCTCAGAACAAAGCAAACCACCGAGATCCTGACATTCCTGTCTCTTGACAAATACCAATCGCATATAGACACAGAGGGCCAGATCATTATACCTTAGGACTCTAAGCAGTGAGTAGTGACCATATGCAGAAGAGCTTTTTAGGACTGTATATGGTGTATAGTGCATTGTACCACCTCAGGACCATGTCAATAGCCTGGTAGAACTATATAAATTACAAAGGCTCTGTAAAACTCAGTCTAAAAACTATAGAATTTCCTGGAAAAAAAAAAAATCATCAATTTCCTCTCTCACGGAGTTCTACAGAAAAGCTACCACCCTCTACTAAATTGTGTAAGACTGCTTAACAAAAATGCAAATTTTTCCTTTGCTGTTCCTTCCTATGGTAACTCAGGTTTTATTACTGTCAATTATCATTTGCACTACAACTCTGCCAAAAAGATTTTAATGCATTCTATTACCATTTAATAAAAAGCTGTCTCTGCTGCAAAATAACTTATGTTCTTATACAACAAAATGTCTAAGGGCAGGAGAAAAAGGAGAGGCAGGAAAGTGAAACTTCTTGTTAATGGTTAAGTAACATGATCAAGGTAAATATTCATCAGCAAGGTTTAACTGACTTTTTTATTCTAGGACTTTTTTTTTTTTTTTGTATTTTACAAAAACATTGATCATAAATTGATTCAGTCAACTGATAAAAAGACCCCCAAAAATTTGCATTTTGGTTGAATCCATACTATTATCTGTGTCTATTTTATATTTTTAATCTTACTTCCCCAATAGTCCCCAACTTCTCGCAATCTCTCCCACATCAGATTCTGACAAGAAAAAATTTCAGCTGAACTTTTTAAAATACCTTTAATCAGAGGCTCAGAGGTGATTACAAATATTTTGGATAACTCCTGAGTGGAACTCTTGTTTTTATCAGCTCCCTGCACAATGCTTCTGCTTCCTTCAACCTGCAAAATTGCTCATCCCCAAATGAAAACATCTGCAACAGCTTTACCTTGTAGCATTACGCACTGAACTCTTCCTGAAACTGTGTCTTACTATCTTTATGACCGGTTCAACTTCACCAAGTTTACATCAGGCAGCAATTTTGACCTCCCTCAGCCACACAAACACTCCATGCTATTAAATCAGTTTGTCAATAAACTAATTAGCTTGGGTGTAAGTCCTTCTGTCTTTGGCAATAGGCTATCTTCCATCAAAACAACAACAAAATCCCAGTTAGAAGGGATTTATTACAACACCCTGACAAGGCTGTGGGTTTTCCTTCTGTAACTAGTGACTTTAAAAAGCTTAAATGAAAGTGTGCTGCATGTAAAATTCAAAAAGACAGGTAAAATTCAGGTGAAAGCTTCTGAAACACATTTACATTACTGTGATTACATTACTGATCCTTACATTAAGGGTCATTCTCTTAATTAGGAAGAATTTTATCCTCTGAAACTGTGGTACTGAAGATGATATGCCAGATAAGACAGATATGACTTCTCACTGGAGTAACAAGTATTTGATCACACTTCTCTTCATCACAGAAAAAACTGGCACATGTAGCAGAGGTCACTTGGGGAAAGCAAAAGGAGCATCTGGGAAATATCCTTTGAAAATAAACATGAGATCTCTTCTGCATTGCTTTTTTTGTCTCTGTACAACTCAAAATTATCCAGAATAGAGCAGATAGATTTTTTTTTTTTTTTGGTGAGTATTTGCCTGGCTACAGAAATGTTAAATAACAGTTAGCATAAAAATCACTTATTTGCATATTACCTATGTAAAATGCTGAGTTTTCTTCTTTAGAAAAATCATCAATATATGAAACCCCCAGTGGCATAACTGGTGCTTCCCCAATTCCACGTAAAAGGTTCCCCATCAACACAAAGAGCCACAGATAGGAATTTGTTGTTTTCTCACATCCTGTGGGCCATAAACATTTACATTTCCTTGAACATAATTCTGACAATACTTTATTGCAACAGAAAAATAACATAAAATATGTTTTTTCACAATCATTATCAGGTGAGTTTGTACATATCATGATTTCTAACAGGGGTTTTACTGCTTTCCAGTAAAAGAGGGTGTATAAAACAGGAACAAGCAGAAGAAGGGAACCCAGCATCAGAGCTTTTGCTTACCGAAAGTTTTCATCGCGCTGGGTGTTTCTGTAGCATCTGTGAATGGATGGGCTTCAGATGCTGCTGGGGAGCAAGCTGATACACTCGTAGAGGTGTTGTCCACAGTAACAGTTATCCTTTCATAATTATAACTGGAAAACAACTATTTAAAATATAACTGACACATGAAGGACTCTGCTTTGCAGGAAGTGTGTGAGCCTTGTGTTCATACATGTTCATTCCTGTTACATGCAGGAAAAGCACTGGGGCAACAGATTTCCAGTACTTTTGCTTAAAAAAAAAAGATAGGTGTCTTCATTCTTTTTTCAGAATGCTCTGACCATTCTAACCCCAAAATTTTCTTAAGCTAAAGAGCAAAAAAGCTGATTCCAGGGATTTAGAGATCATTCTTTAGACTGAAGGACAGAGGCAGAGTCCATCCACATCTGCCTACAGACAACAGTGCTGATGTTTTTCCGTACCGGCACTGGTTTCTTGCCTATGTGACAGATGTGTAACATAGACATTTCTGTTCTAGATTAAAATTAGCTAGCTAAGGATCTAGTAGTAACCTATCTGTGCCTATAAAGAGATTAACACAGGCTGCAAAACACATGTGCCACTTTGTCTATATTTAGGCAGCCAGCTGCTCCAGCAAACCTGCTAAGTAAATTGAAGCCAGCTTGAGTACATTTGTGCTAAATTGAGATAAATGGAGAGCAGATATTCCCACCAACTGTGCAATCAAGTGGCAACCTTTAATATTGTGATAGATGATAGTGAGGTCCCCATGGCCACTGGATTTTGCTCAGTGTTGTGATGAACTGGTAATCTTCAGAACTTGGCTGTGAGTTTGGGTTGAATCAGAGATTTCCATAGCTCTGCTTCTGGTCTGTGCTGTCCCCTGCAGCACAGGATCTCAAGCTGAGTAGTGACTGTAGCCACTTTCCATACCATGGTCCCTAGATATAATTCCTTCCATATCATCCTTATAACAGGTATTTGTCTTGGAACTAAAGAAGATGCACAAATAAATTTTAATTTTTGAGGGACAGAAGGCTTTTATTTTCAACTACTATTCAGTAAGGATGCTGAAGGATTGGAGAGGTATGAACTGCTGCTGACAATTATGTAAGCACTAAAGCTTAGATGAGAAGGGTTATTTAGATATTTAACTCTCCCTGAGTTCAGTGGAGATAGATACAAATCTTCATAACTTTAAAGAGCTTATCATGAATAGCTGGAGAAAGAAACCTCTTCCATCAAGATCTCATTACAGTTCATTTAAGTATGAAAAAAGGAGAACAGCTAAAAAAACGCACACATCCATATATATATCCATCCAGGTGAAAAATTCAACCCACTTTATCCTTAAAGATATATAAGTTCAGTAGAAACCTGAGGTTTATCTCTTACTTACCCGCAGAAAGAGAGAAGCTTTCAGAAAGCGTATCAGAAGTTCAGTACTAAAAATTCCACCTATTGAAAATTTCCTGTTATCTGGAAGTAACTACTATTATCAAGCTTTTAACTCATGTGTATGATTAAAAAGCACTTCATGTGGTCAAGTTCAATTAGTGCACAATGTGAAAACTCTCAATATTTACCGTCCCATTAGGAACTGAGGCATCACTGACAAAAATGCTCCTAAGGACATGATGAGACATCCAACAGCAATTACTTTTGGTCGATGAACTCTTGGTCCAAGGTAGCTTACCAACACCATTACCATTAAATTACCTGCATCAACAGGAGAAAGAACCAGTGAGATTACAAAAAGAGATTCTTTTTAATGGAAAAATTTATTAAGAAGCATTATTTATCCACTTTCAAAGGAAGGACACATACCTATCTCAAAGCTGCCATCAATAATGCCAACAATTGATGATGAGATTTCAAATCTCCTTTCAATTTGACTGGACATGCTCTTCATGTAGCTTCCAGAAAATCCTTTGGCAAAAAAGGAAAAAGCTAGAGCTCCAAGAAATATCTGAAGAGAGAAAATAGTTGAGTTTGCAAAGCAACTATTTTTTCTTCACGTCTGGATGCCTGAGCAACCTACTCAAGAAACACAAAAATCAAATGTTTTGTTTTCTATGTGAAGAGATTCTTCCTGTTATTTTTATTAAAACAGAACATTTTACTTTCTCTTTCAGGATGGCCTCCAAATCCTCTTCTACTGCAACAAAAAAGAAAGTTGACATTGACTGTGTGCACCTTCTACATTTCTATCACATACTTGTTTAGTTCTTTCCTTCCTTAGGGAAAACTTGCAGCACAAAGTTGTTCATTACTGGTCTTATTATTTGACATGTCTTAATACTCCTACTTCTCCTGTTCTAAAAAACATGGATAAAAAGATATAGCTGCAACTATCACTACGATTATAGCACACCTCTAAATTGTTTGTTAGTAAAATATGGCCTCACTTTTTAACTTCTGTACACATTTATTGACTCCTATGTGCTTGGAATCACAACCTAGAGTGTTGTTTTCAACACATGTAGTGTCAAACAGTGTCATGCAGAACTAACTGAATTTTGGCAGCACTTCAATTTGTCGTTTTCATCATTCCAGAAAAAAATATGTGGTGAGGGCTCCTCTCCATACCTTTAGCTTTGAACAGCTATAGCACATGCTCTTGGCAGGAACTGCGGTGCCATCACTGTCCTGGAAGAGTGACTTGTCTTTAAGTTGGCCAGTAGTAATTGGCCTGTCCATGGTTTTGCTCCTCCAGATCTGATATGTAGGTCTTCCTGTTTAGAGAATATCACTGTGATTAACTATTATTTGCATAAGAATAAAGATTCCAATGTTTTTCAGACATACTAGATGGTGAGACACTACTTGAGATGTCTACACATTGACATCTTTTCTCAGGAAGGATTTTAAAGAGTGTTCAAAGTGTCATTGTAATGAGTTAAGAATGGGTGCACCTGCTTTGTGAAATTTGCTTTCTAAATTCAGGACATTCTTGGATAGATGGAAAATTTAGAGACAACTTGCAAAAGTTTTTAGAAATTTTTGTAGAGAAGGAAAGTTCTTAGGCAGCTGAAGGCTAGAAGAGTATGTCAGAGAAACATCTTCACCATGCCAGAACCAATTCTTACATTGTCTTGTAGATAGCCACTTTTTATCACTGTTCTGGGCTAAATGGACCTTTGGTACGACCCAGTAGCTTCCTGATATTATGTTATACTTTCAAAGATTTTATCTGTGTAATCTATAAATTTGTAGAAATATTGAACACTACTCCGAAACATTCTGTCAACATTCCTATAAGTAACATTATTTATTGGACAAATGTTTGTAGAATCAGACCAAAACTGATGACTGAGGAAAAAATAGGTTAAGAGATATGGTAGGTAAAGATATATTAGGGGAAAAGGGGGCACTGATTAAAAGAAACAAATAATGACTATCTTTAAGTCCACAAGTCTCCACAAATTGCAACATCTGTCTTTCAAAAGATGATAAATGTAACTATTTTAATGAGACTGCCAAAGTTTTCCATTTAAAAATTGGCTCCAATATAAGGAGTCATCTTAGCTACATCAGTTGATGTAGATTAAGGTGATATGGGGAAACCAGATAAGACAGAGAGATCTGAAATGATATCAAGTCCAAAAGAGCTATTGCCAATTTCCTTTGTTGGAAAACTGTTGCAGTAGTACTGAAATCAACTAGTTAGTTCTGACATACATTAGCACATGTATTATAGGAATATAGAGGAACATAGGTCAAAAAATTGGCCTGTAACTTTTCCCCGCTCAAGACACTGGGATCTTAGATATCCCACTCTATTTAATTCGTCTTGGAACTTCTTAAAGTTCCCCTCCTGCAGGCCCCAGAGGCCAGCTGACCCATAAGCGAAGGCCACTTAAGTGTCGTGAGGGATTTTTGACAGCAGGAGTGGTAAGGCTGTGACAGGGTCCCTGGCTAACCCACAAAGTTCACTCTGTTCCTCTGGAAAGCTCAGTTCTCCCAAGCAAGATGCCCAGAAAGAACCTGGGTTCCCTGAGAAATGTCCACCCATGCCTGAAAGGACAACATTCTCTTAGCAACTCAACAGCCCCCCAAAAGCTATTCTTAATGATTGTGAATAGGCACTAGTGTCTAACAAGCATTCTAATTTAAATTTTGTAGTTTTTAGTTCCAAGTCTTACTCCAGTAAGATCCACCAAAAGTGACTATAAAAAGCAAACACATGTATATTTCAGTGATCCATATATGAAATTTCTAAAGGGACCTAACCTTCCTTAGACCAACCTCAGCAGCTCAAAAATTCAAAAAACATTGGAAAAAGAAGTTATAGATAATTAAAGTATGATGAATTCAGATTCACCTCAATCTTTACAGGATGGTAGCTGAACGACAGAGTTCTCTAAAGCAAATACATTCCTTATTGATTTGTATTTTGCTGATGATTAACTTTGTGAAACATCTGACTGTTAAATAAACAGTATTTAAATCAGTGACGTGGTTTTCTTTTCACAATATTTAATGTTATGCTGCCAGCCTAATAATGCACCTTAAGTTTTTAGAATATGTTAAGCTGTAGAAACACTTCTCTTACACCTAATGAAAAAATAACATTTTCCATAACCACTCTATAAAAATCTGAACTTTAGTAAACCAGTGAAACATTGACACCAGTGGTATTTAAAATTAAATAATGCAAGAAAAATCATACAAGATTTAATTTATGGCAATTTAAAAAAATTAATTAATGTCATGAATAGGTTTTGTACAGAGGGATAAAACATACCACTGTCCACAATGCTTACCCTTTAAAAAAAAAAATTTAATTTGCAGAATTTTACCTTTGCACTTTACATAATCTCTTAGTGACGCTGAGATGTACAAAAAGCCTAGTTTGTCGTGCACTAGAATCTAACAATTAAACAAATAAACAAACAAATGGAAAGAAGCAAGAAGGGAGGGAGGGGAGAGACAGCAAGAGGCAGAGAGAGAGAGAACTTACTTTGTGTCACTGCAGTGTCAGGCTGTTTCTTTCCCGTGCCCTAGGGCTTTCAGGCTTGAAGCCAGCCCAACGTCACAGCAAAAGCGCTGCCTGCTCCAAGAAGTGGAGCACTCTGCCGCATTTTTTTAAACCTTGAATTTCCTTCTTATGGTGATTGCAAAACTTTCCCACAATCACTGATACAAAAGCTTTGCAAAAGAAGGCAGGTTTCTTGTGTTGTCATTTCTTTGGCAGCCTACTTGCCAGCATGCTAGTGGTGCCAGACTCTCCTGGGAGGAACAACTTGTTTTCTTCATTCTTTTTTCTTTCCTAAAGTCTAAACACTAAAGCTGCTGTAAGCACCTCTCCCAAGAGGACTCCCTACCATCCACCCAACAGCCATGGAGTGGTTCGGCTCACTTACAAAAGTCCTCAGAAAGCAGGCTCAGTTTTTTCAAGCATCTTACCTGCAGCCTTAGTAACTTGCACTTCTCGGTGCCTTTGATGAGGGTCAGCAGAGGTACTAAGGGATGACTTAGCACCTCATAGGGGATGAATTGCATAGTGGCATCTGTCAGTTTTTGGTATGGGCCCTCTGCACCCCAACCCCAATGCACAGGTGCGGAAGGGCTACCCTCATGGAGACCTAAAGAGGAGCGGATGCCCTCAGGAAATCACAGCCTCCCATCAGACTCCCTCCTTATTACAAATCAGGATTATTTAACACAACCACAAGCAGTTTCTGCAGGTGCCAATCAGAGATGTGGGATGACACAGACATCCCTCCAAGCTGACTGCAGATTGGCCAAAAAAGAGTGAGTGCATTACCTACAGCTAGCCCAGCTCATGTCCTAACCAAACACAAGTAGAAAATCATCTGTCTGTCTAACAGGGCATGTACAGTGTGCAAATCCACCTAATCTGTGTCTTCTCTAGAGCAGAACTCTCCAGTGCAAGGAAAGATTCTAACCCAGAAATCATTCCAGGCCTTACAGAGTCTCAAGAAACAGTTTTTGGTCATCTGCTTGCATGTAACAGCATAGTGCTCACTTTGGCAGAAACTTGAATTACAAAAGAACCATTCTAGTGATTTCTAAATATAGAGAAAAAAAAAAAAAAAAGAAAAAAGAAAACCAACAAAAAACCTGTTTCATGACTCAACTTCAGGAACCCTGGAAGAAAAGAACATTGTCCCACCATCCCCTTTTTACTCAGCAAAAGGTAAACTCCTGAAATACAAACTTTGACAAAGTTTATATTAAAACCCGTATCTTTTCCTGTATAAAAATACATTAAGAGATTTGCTAAAGATTAAATTAACTCAATGAAATCCATGGAAATATATTATTTAGTCACGAAAGCTAAAAGAAATAATAAACTTGCTAAGTCCATAAATATGCAAGTTCTCACTTTCCTCTGAAACTTGGTAGTTAACTGCAGGCAATCATTTTATAAGTTTATAAGCATATTCACATTTGCTATTGGATTTTTATTGATAGGATTTTACAAATTTTACTGTAATGATTATATATTTAATGATTTATTATAGGTCTTTACTTCAAGTTTCAGTCTTTCTATTTTGCCAGCAGGACTCTATGCTGTCACCAGATATACAGTAAGCAAATCAAAGCACAGCTCATTTCTACCATTTAGTAAGAATACATGCAACACAGAAAATATTATTTTCTATAATGGTTTTAATTGCAATGTTCTTGCATTAGTCTTTAAATACTAACTTCTTGTTTAATTTAGCTTTAAGACAAGGGAAGAATGTACATGTAGAAACTTTCTCTTAAAAGAATTCAGAATACAGGAAGAGCAATCAAACCTATTCAGATAAACTGATCCATTCTCATACTTTTATTTAGGTGAAGAAGAGTTACCTTTGGTTCTTAACACCCTCATTATTATATTTTAAAAAAATGTTTAAAATGCTTAAAAACATTCACCAAAATATCACTAGAATTAATCAGGATTTGCTTAATCTGATAATTTGAAATTTACATATATTATAAACTGCATTTGGACTGCTTTTAACTATGACAATATTGGAAAGTTTGAGGAAAAACATATATGAACATTAGCAGTGGGTCATTGCTGTCAGCTTGCAACCAGGTGGAAGAACAGAAGTCTACTGGACAAGTAACTGCAAGCCTGCAGTCTATCAGGAGAGAAGGCACAGTTTTCAAAATGAAACACCCAGAAAAATCCCATCACCACTTCAATAAATATTTTAAAGTTGAATAAAAAGAAGTGTATTTATAGAGGGTTTGACACTTCTTGTGATTGTTGCACACAGATGGTAGGATCCACTTACAAGGCAGCACTGCACAGATGAGTGCAGACACTTCCAGATGAGCCACTCAATTAGTTTCTCTTTATAGTCAGAGGAGGAAAAAAGCATTTCCAAAGAGAGTTGTCTGGTCTATTTTAGATACTTACTTTAGGTATGAGATGAAATGAACTCCAGATATGGCTGTGAAAGAAGGCTAGACAGCAAGATCAGCTTTTGACAAAGAAAGTCAGGAGAGATGAATCCCACCATAAAGGACTTCAGCGCTACCATAAAAACACTCTTCTGTAACTTTCAGAAACTGAGTTGCAGTGTCTGTGGCAGCATTTGCCATCATGTCTGTCCGTATAACTCAGTTGTGATGTGGTAGCTGCTAACAGATGAGAAAGGACCTTGTCATGGAAGGTCAGTCCCATGGAGACAAGCCACAGCTGCTGGCTCCTGGCCAGCCCACCAGCACATGCTGGCAGAGAGCAGCATCAGCAGCACACACCAGTGCCTCTCTACGGGCTACGAAGTGGGCCGTTGTGTCAGCCACCAGCCCGAGAACTGACTGTAGATTTGGCCTTGCCCACGGGGAACCTGTTCTGCAAGGCCTGTGGTAGCATGGAAACTCAAAAACAGGGAAGTAGGTCACCAGCAAGAAAACGTTTGTTGTTGCTGATGAAATGTTGCTGCTTGCTATGTGACCCAGCTGTTTGTCTGCATCGGGCTGGTAGTGCAGTTGCTCAGAGCTGGGTGCAAGAGCCCTCTGCAAAGGGCCCCAGGAACAGCTCAAGGAGAGGGAGCTGCCTCACAAGCCTGGCCGGGTGCTGCCCTGCGTAGCACCACAGCCACTTTGCCAAAGCAGAACACAGCGTCCCTGATGTGATGCGCCTGGCTGGCTGTACATCAATGCCCTCGGTGTGTTATGAACCGCGTCAAATGGGTGCAAGATATTCTGCAACTGAGGACAAGTAAGGACATTCAGAGCAAGGGGATGTATGTTCCTGCGCTCAGCCAGCTCATTTCTCCAGGAGGTTATTTTGTGTGGCCATCACTTAAGAAACTGCAGAAGTTTTAGGCTTGGCCTCCTGCCATGCAGAGGTAAACCAGATGGCAGGTCCCACTCAGGAGGCTGTCCATTCGGACCTGCGTCTTGTTCATCAGCAGAGGAAGCGTTGTGCAAGGGGAACCTGCTTGTTGTGGCTTTAGTTTCGCCTGGTTGCACTGAGCTTTACTGCCAAACAGAGCCCCAGCCCAAAGCGGCACAATCCCAAGTGCAAACCCAGCAGCCGAAAGATCACGTGGCAATGCCATGTCAGGGCTGATGAAGCTGCAAGACCAAGGCTCAGGCAGCTCAGTCTGCAAGTCACATCATGGGTCTCCTCAGGAGTAAGTAGTAGCAAAGAGAAAAGGAACACGAATTCTGATAGACTGTTCCCTACTACTGCTGAAACATGGAAAGACAAGATGTGAAAGAAGTGGTGGTGGTGGGGAGTTAATCCTCTGCTTCAGAAAGAAAAAAGCTTTTAGAAGCATGATTTGTACATAAGGTGTTCAGTCTTTTCCTTGACACCTATTTTTCATCTCTGGAAAGATGCACAGAGGATTTGGGGTTGCTAGGCTAAACTATCATGTGATCTTATTTTAGTAATTCCAGCTTCTTTAGGTCCCAAAGAGAATTAATAAAAGACAAAGATACAAGTGGCAATTTTTAATTTCATTTCAGAGTGCTCTTTTATGAGAATTTTCTCCTGTAGAATTTGATTTGGCAACTATTCACGGGCCTCCTGCAAAATTGGTGCAATCTAATTCTGCAGCAAGGGAATTTTCTCCCCAAGGATGGGGCCCCACTGAGTACTCATATGTAAAACTTCAAATAATAATAGTAGTAGAAGAGGAGTGTTACTGATCCCTTCAAACTGTAAGACAGATATGTGTGCTCATATGGGAAACAACACTATTAATCTTGGAGGAATAGACATAAAAATTATTTCAATTCATATCATTTCTTGGTAAAATGGGATGCATATGCCTTTGAATTTACATATAACTCATGTTTGAATTAATTAGTCTTCTGAACAAGAAAAGCATATCTCAAAAAATCAGGTTTTTTTCAGTGTTAATGCATGACTTCCAGCCTGAATCTCCAGCACATTCTTGATCAATGCTTAACCTGAATAAAGGAATTGTTGTTTAGATACAAGTAAAACATCATGGGATTTGGATAGCCCAAACAAACATACTTTCAAAGCTGCAAGCAGAAGTCTAACTACCACTAACAGCCTTCAGAAGAGGAGTACCCACCCTTCAGAAGAGTGCATGCCATGGGAAATCCCCTTTTTATGAGTATTTGGTGTGCAAATTGTATTAAATATGAACCTAATAAACTGGTGGGGAAATTAAGCTTCTAAAAACCACAACCCTTTTTTGCCACAGAAAGTTTGTATTAAAAAGAAAGTAAGCAAGCAACTCTACAGTGGAATACAACCCAAAAGAAGTAATCTTCAAGTATGTTAGTACTGATGCATTTCTCAGGCCAAGATCTCTGCTGACCTCTCTAAGCTCCAGCTCAGAATGGGAGCTACCCACTGCCCACACCAGCTCTGCGGGACTGCAAAATGCATCAAAGCCAGAGGGCAAAGAGGAGCGAGCCTCCACGCACCAGGGAGAAGGATCACAAAATGCAGTTGTACCTTCATGAGCAGAGCACCAGCGGAGAGAAACCCTCCACTTGTAAACTCTGGGCACTTCCAGTAACATGCCAGCACAAGGAGTGCATGTTCAATCTCATCTCCTTGTAGATGATAACCTAAAAGCACAGAAGAAATTCTCTACTGGAAAAACCTGTTCAAATCCCCTCAATTTCAATAAATTTGGCCAAAGTCATAGGGAGAACTCTCGTGTGCATTATGATGGACCTGCACCACTTTTGCCTATCAAAGTGGTTAGTGTTTAAGTGCTAGCTAGCTCTTGCACTCAAAAGTACAATAATAACTTCTGGTACTGCTAATTAATTTAGTTTTCACTCTGTCCTTGATGGGTCCAGAGTGAAACATCTCAATACCAGTTTTGTACATTAAGTTGTTATAAACTTACCTTCCATTTTTTTAAAGATGAAGAAACCTAAAGTACTTTTATATGCAATATATTACTTATGCGACTTAAGGGGTTTTTTACTACTAAGTGATGTTTTCAAAGTCATTAAAGAAAACTTACAAACTTTGTGCTTTCACTTAGAAAGTGCTAGATGTGGGAAGCTTCAAGGAAAACATTTCCTAAATTCTCCGCAGATCAGTATTTCTCCTTGCAGTTCCAAGGAAGGCTGCTTTTCCCACAGCTACTTTTTGAAACAATATTTTATGTAGATTTTGGTTTTTAATTAAATGATGCATTAAGGATTTTGTAAGCACTAGTTGCAGTAATTGGTTTGGAGGGAGTTGTGTTTTTACATTAGGAGTATCTAAAGCAAATATTGTGAAATACCACTAAAACCGTTGTGCAGCATAATCTCAGGCAAAAACCTAACGGGAATTTTTTTCTTCTGCTAAGGAATGTAAAGACAACTTCTCCTACAATCTGTAAGAAAAGTCATAAGGAGCATCAGTGATATAGATGTAAATGTTAAAAAGGCAGCATACTCACTATTTTGGTATTCCACTCCAGGCATGCTTACCCACGTTCCTTTTTTTTTCATTGTTGGCTTCGGAGGTTTTGAAAAGCAAAAATAGGAGTCCCTGAAACAAGTTTCTCACATCCAGTTAAACAGGGCCAATGACAACATAGTTTACAAAAAGTGGTTCTTTGCCTTTTGTTTTGCAAACAGCAGAAATTATAGAAAAATCTCAGAACTAAAAAATTCACACTGTATCAAAAGGTAGGAAGACCTTGGTTAAAGCAATACTAGAAGAATTTTTTCAAGGCAATAAAGCAATATGCCAGTCAAGAATCAGTTTTCAGAACAAAAGGATGTTCATTAGAAGAGCATCACACAAACTTCATGCATTCTTGGGGCAAATAATAAGGTGCTCGGTACCTAGGGAAGGTACAGGCTTATTTCAGGGAGCCTGACACAAGTAGATGTCTGAAGAATGTAAAAGCATCAAAGAGAAAAAATGAATATTAAAGTGGATGAGAAACTCTATCTTAAACAAAAAAAATGAAAACAATATGGTGTCTGTGCCATATTGCAAAAAGTTCCAAGACAGTAAAATTAACAGAGTACGAAACAATCTCCAGAGAAGTAATGGAAGCCACGCCATCTATATTTTAAAATTAGACTTGAGAAACATTAATAAATATGTGCCAAGAAATAATCCTTTATTGGTGGTAGAGAATGTAATTTATTTCCTGTAGTCAATTTATAAAATGGGAAGCACTAAACCAGCACAACTGAGACTAGAATTAGAGGCCTAAATTGTTCCCATCTGCTCATTGCCACCACTGCTTACATTCTCCAGCACGAGCATTTTATGGACAAGCAGCAGTTTAAATCCCCTTTGACAGCCCGGGAGTTCCCATTTACAGCTTGCGGTTCAATTGTTACACCCAAGCCAGACACAACAGACTTTTCCCCCTGCCACAGTGGCAATGCGGGACAGCAGCCGCAGCACCCTTTGCTTATTGCCCTCCCTTTCTAGTTACCACAAGCAACACTCTTTTAACACAGATTTACCTGCCAGCCCAAAACTCTTGGGAGGTAGTTTTTCTTCTCAAGCAAAGCCCAGGTTGCACCAAAGCTATGGAGGATCCTACCAAATCATTTTGCTGTAGGACACACTGGCATCTGGCAAAGCCTCTAGTGAGGTACAGAGGTAAGTATTTGATTACAAAAGCAAAAAAGAAAAAGGTTGCCAAGCATATTATTATCATTTACAGATAGTTTAGGCTGATGCACCATTTCTTTCCATAGAGTTGTCTGGATTATGGGATTATTCCAGCACACACTGCACTTGCTAAATGCTATGTGCAGGTATTAATCCTTAGCTGTTGCCTGGCTGCCTAATGTCTGATTTCCACAGCAACTCCTATCTTCTGCCTGCCATCCTATAGTACAAAAACACTGGGTAAGGATCACCCTGTATCCTGGAATTATCTGGATCCTTTTCCAGGCAAACACAGACTAAACAGATGCTCTTTGTACCTATTCTCCTTTGTGTTTCATTCTTTAAACTAAAGGTATATGCAAACTAATCTTGGTACTCTCTCTTCCTGTCACTTTAAAGAGGGACCTTTTAGTGAGTTTGGGATAATAAACACGCAAATGAACACTGACAGCTCAACTGTCATTTTGGGGCATTCAGACCTTTGACTTTCATGGAGTAATTCCTTATTAGGCACCTCTGCATCTGAAGACTGACCTGCAACCGTGTATAGACTCCACTTTGCTTGGTATTACACACACTACAGAAAGACACCATCAGAAAAGGGAGGGGGGGAAGTACCAAGCATACCAGCTACACTTAATACTTCAGTAGCTCACCCTTACTATTATAGCCCCTAAATATATGTTAGAAGGGTTTTCTGTGTGATACAGATCTCCTCAGGATTTATCAGCCCATAGTACTGAAGCAAAACAGCTCTCCCCACGCCCACTACACTCCTCATTTCTCCAGACATTTACTGAAGTCAAAATTATTTTTTAACAATATCATTGTCTGCTGCCATGGAGGAGTGTAGTAGCAAGTTCACAATGTTCATACAGAAATGAGATTTGGAGAAATTGAAGATTTCTCTACATAGCACTGCCTTTGCTAATTAATAAAGGAAAAAACTAAACTGGACTTGAAGGTGAGGAAAGTTCATAACTATATCCAAACTCTGTTGCTCAGGCCTCGTTTGACCTGAAAACATAGCAAGATGGATTAACAGAGGAAGTTGGAAACAATTAATAGTTCTGTGTTTGTTATATTTGAATTTAGAAATAACTTCTCTAGCACCCAGGACAGGATTTCAGAAGTCAGACTCCTACATAAAAAAAGTCCCTTAGTAGACTCTGTCTGTTAAATTCTAATGTCTGAAAAAGAAATGAGTGCATAAACAATACAAGTTGTCTATGTGTCTGTATGTGTGTATATGTATACACCTTTGATAGGAATATTCCTCCAAGCTCATGGTCATAAGTGAAGGTTAGGAAGTAGCAACAGCAATGTTGCAAACGCAAACAATTCAGATTCACCAGGAGGACTGTTCCAAGTGAAAATGCAGTATGAGGTAGAAAACTGGAGGGGGGGAGGGGGGGGGGGGGGGGGGAAGAAAGAAAAAGAAAACAGGGTTCATGCCCTCGTGGAAGCTTTTTGAAATTCTGGACACTTCTGCAGAAATTTAAGCTTGGTTTATGTATGATTCCATCTTTATACCAGAAAGATTTCTTGAGATTGGTTTACTACCTACAGGAGAAAAAAAATCATCCTGTGCCAGACAGCATGCAGTTGCCTGCACTCTGGCCTTCCTTGAAACAATAGTAACAGCAAAGGTACAGCCTGAACTGGGCCACTTTGTGTTCATTAACCTCAGATGAGAAGGGGTTTTTTTTTTCAGATCCTGTTTTGGAACGCTTTAAATGATAACATTATAAAGCTAGGCAGCCTTTACACAAACACAGAGGGTCAAGACCTTTTAAAAAACTTATTTAAAAGTTCCTTCGCAGGGAACTTTTTCTTTTATACCACCGTTTCCCACCTGGAATGAGCTTTCTGCCCTCCACTGCCTAGGCTATAAAGATCCTCTGGCAAGCTGCCACCCATAGTCACATGCATGTTGGCTCTGAACAAACAGTATTTGAATTCCCTAAGCACCTCTGTTGGAAATTAACAGGCATATATCACCCTTCTAGCATGGAGCTACCAAAAGGTCTCTTCTTGAAGGGACGTTAGTCATGGTGATAGCTAAGATTTCACCTTCTGAAGGGATGGACTACTTTTTGTCCTGTGATTTAAGTTTCTTGTGATTTAAGAAATCTATGCTCTTGACACCCCAAACAAAGCAAGAGAGGGACAATTACCTAGTAATTGTCCACGTTCTCAGAGAAAGTCCTAAACAATGAAAGTTCAAAATCCCAACCAGCATAACTGGGAACACTTTATGCCTTATTAAGAAAGGAAGAGACTAAAAGCATCAGTAGCCAAGAACTTCTTGCTGGATATATGCAGTTTTTATTGCATGACCAAACTTAAATAAATTTAAAAATAATTTGGCTTTTTTGCATGCAGATCCCATCCCAGGTATGTTCAGGGTGTTCCTCTCTCCACATCCACAGGCTGAATTAGTTCTATTAGTACTATGAGGCTTGCTTAGATGAGAAGAGTCTGTAGGGAGGAGTTATGTGCTAAAGTGCAGCTTGAGATGGAAAGGGTACAGAAACAACCTATTGTTCACTGTAATTGAAATGACTGAAAAAGAAAGTGGACTTGAACTGCCAATAATACTTGTCCAAAACTGTAATGCTTATGTATTCAGAAACTATACGTGTTAACATAGGATGTTTGTATCACATACACAAAGACAGAATTCATATCATAAATCAGACAGTCATGCACTCAGCCAAATTATTGTTTAATGATGCAGCTTTACTCACCACACCTCCCTTATGCCCACTAATTAAAATCAACTTGCCAGGTAACATTTTTTTCCTGCCAAATGAGTAATATCCTCTCAAAAAAAAAAAAAAAAAAAATCATAGCATCAACTGTATGCATAATCAGAAACTTTTGTGCATCAAGAATAGGTTTCAATTCTTCAAAGTTAGAAGAAGCAGGGAGACAATGAAGTTTATACAAGACAGAATTTTTTAGAATATATATAAAACTGTTAATAAATACTTGTAAAATAATGAGAGACTTGGCAATAGAGTAGCTGATGAAATTAAAAGCTGATTCAGAGAAAATAATGGAAATAGAAAAAAAAAAAATAACATAGCCGCACATCCCTAGAGATGTGCTTTTTACCAAGTGTTGCCATTTTTCAGTAAGATACTGATGACTTTGTCGTTATTTCTTTGAAAATGATGACTCAGCACCGGACCACAGACAGGTGCTGAGTTAAGCAGATGCTTGAATTCTTTGCTGAATCAAGGTCAGCATGCTCAAAACTGGGATCAAGTCTAATGTTTGGCTTTACATTTGAAGGAATAGCTCCAAGAGTATTTTTGTAAACTCCCAACCTAATCCTAGGAATGTCTGTTGTACCAGACATGGCATATCATAAAGATTTTTTGACGATTACTTTCAAGTGACCTGCACTCTCTATTTCCTGGGTTTGCTCTGGGGAAGCCATGTTTCCACCATAGGCTTGTGCTAAGAAGCCTTTCTGCTGTTCATCACCCAGCCAGCTCTCCAGCCAGCACCTTCTAAGTTCATAAATAGTCTGAGTACCAGGCTAATGACTTCAAAACATCTGATGGAGGTGGCCTGTTTCACTGCTAATTCTCAAGCTGATGGACTGGAACAATTAAAAACTAAATTATTGTATCTACTAAAATTATAAATTTAAAGCTTTGAAACGTTCCTACCTGCTTCCTTTCATTTCAAAACACAGTGAGTTAACTAGGCCTGACTCTCTGGCAGTGGTCCATTTAAATGGATAGATATGCCTACCTAACAAAGCCTTTTTGTTGCCTGCAGCTGTGAAACTTTGGTGAAGTGTAACTTTTCATGTTTCCCAGGTTACCTTGGCACCAAACTGTGACTAAATGCTTGCAGATTTTTAACTCTAGCTTTGGAGGAATATAATATCCACAAGGAAGAATGATGGGTTTCAGTAAGTGCCCCATTGTAACAAGAACAATGCTGAAAATCAGCTGTGCCTCAAATGTCCACAAAGCTTCTTGAAGACCTGTGGCTTAATAGAGAACTGCACTCTCTGCTCTGCTCTCTTAGAGGCTGCATCACACTTGTCTTTTCTCCTGTTCCCCTTCCTGACATTATACCTGTTCAGCTCTGTCATCCAATGCAAAGGGAGGAAGGGGCTGTGATGTATCTTTTCATAAGAATTAGTTGTAAGGTCCTACTGTATTTGAAGAAACTTTAAATTCTGGAGCTGATTTCCTGCTCCATGGGAAGAGATGAATCTTTTGTCTTTGATTCCACAAGGGCGGAAAACAATTCCAAGCACATACACATATGGTGTTAATAAAACTTCTTAAAGTAAAACAGAATATAACTTCACTAACATAACTACTTTGGGGAAATGTCCTTCCCATTTTTCGGTGGCTGCAAAAGGTCCTAGAGGGATAAAATGAGAGTTGAGTCTGTGTCATATAGATTAAATTGGTAGAAAACATTTGCAAGTGATAGAACATTGGTCTATGGTAAAGTTCCAGAAGGTGCCTCCGTGCCTTATGCAGTAGCGAATAATTATCAGGAAGGGGTATTTTTATTTCCAACAGCTGTAATAAAAGGGCTTGAGGAATTACTGCATGGTCACCTGCAGACAGACCTAAGGGTCCTCTGCACTGGAGCCAAATATGAGGCAGTTCCAATCTAGAAGATAAACGTGGATGCACTATACTCAACCAAAGATACACCTCATATGACATATACACTATCAGCAGGGTTTTCTGAATGGTTCTTCTTCTGAGACATTCAGGGTCTTTTCCTGAGATATTTAAGACATCCCAGGGCAACACCTCCCTGTCAGTGAACCCCAAATGGGTACTACATTCATTATGGCACCACATCTGAGAGAAATAAAAATTGGACAAAGACCAGGAAGAGCACATGGATGACTATGATTATGTACCATTCAAAGAATAATTTGACAAGCCATGAGGAGGTATAGGATTTAGCAGACAGCAATATGATAGGCAAAATTGTCACAAATATCATTCTATCATGTTTAACGTGTGAGTTATTCCCCTCTAGAGCGAATGTAACTGAATTAACAAATCCTTAGAAATTTTTCTTGTTCATGCTCTATGCAATGCTAAAACCATCACCATAAAATTGCATTTTTCAAAACATTAATTTTTTCTTCTTTTTATTTATTATTATCATAGTACCCAGACCATGTCATAAACCAAGTTCCCAATGTATTGACCACCTACACTATGCAGAATAACGAACAGTCCCTACCTGAAAGGACTAACAGTGTAATTAAATAAATTTATGGAAAACTCAGGCCCAAAGAAGCTACAAATGCTGTCTACAGTCAATGAGAGAGGCTGTGGCAGAAGCTGTTGAAGAATTCCAGGATGAAATCTGGCATCACTGGAGTCAGTTGCAAAATTCTCATTATCTTCAGTGAAACCAGGACTGAAAACTGTTTCTGTTTCATAGCCCTTTGCTCAGACAACTCAACCCTGTCATTTCATAAGTTTTCTTATTTCTACTACTTGTTCTTTTGCACCAAATGCATTTTTCCTGTAACTCCTGTTTATGAACTTCTATAATATAATTAGGATACAGCTATGTGTAATTCTATTCGTCTCTGTCCAAGTGTTCACTAGTTAAAGTATTAAATCTTTCACAAGGATATATCCAAAATTTACACTGCAAGGCTTTTTCACAATATGTCCTGCTTTGAAATGCTATTTCAGTGCTTCTTGTTCTTTATCCTGCATTTCTATTGGTGCGTTTAATAAGACTCGTCTTTCAGATTTAGATTTCTTCTTTAAAATAAGGAGAATTATTGCACTTGGGATATAGGACGTTCCACGTAATATTGCTGGCAGGCCAAGATAAACCCACCTGAAATAAAGGATGAGCTTCATTAAATATATGCATTCATTAAAAAATAGCAAAACTATTCATCATACATTGTTTTACAACAACTGCCCTGTCACTCTAAAGCTTCTGCCCTAATCCTTTTGGATCTCACAGAAGAGTCAACATGAGAAGAGAGAATATGTCAGTGTCACTGAAAAGGCTATTTACATCACCCAACTTCAGGCAACAGATCTAGCCACCGTACCCTTATGTCTTTCTCAGCAGGTAAAAGAGAGAGCTCAGAGCACCTGAGTAAAACTTCTGGGTATTCATGAGCTAGCATTCTTTTTCCAAATCAACATTAACATAGTATTTAAAGGAATCAGTCTGAGGCCGTTAGTCAACAAGACTTTTCTTCAAAATTCCCACAGTGCTCCTTGAAGGACTAAAAAAGCATGAAGTGTAGTATCCTGGGCCAATTTCCAACTTGGGTAACTATATCCTCTCTATAAATTTATCCCCTATTTTAATCCAAGTACTGTTTTGACCATTTTCTTTTCAAAGATATTGCATAGTCAGCCATTAAACATTTTTCCCACAAGGGCTTACTGCTTTTAATTTTTTTATCAGAATTCAGTGGTTTAAGGTCTGTTCTCATGAGAGACCATTAGTGAATGTAATTACGGTACCAGAATGTTTCTGTTCAAAGGGTGTTCCAACATCTGTGGCAAAGGTTGCACTTGACAAATAAAGCCAATGCCAAAGAAAATTGTTGTGTCAAATCTCTAACACAGGAGCAGTTTGTCTACTAGGAAAAGGTAAAGAGCGTAAGATTAAATCTTTATGCATGTAATAATACAGTAAGAAGGAGAAATGAAAATAAAATTAATATATACCTGTACGTGACAATGTCGTACATCCTACATGCTCCTTCTCCACCACAAGTCATAGCACCCCACTTCAAGCAAGTGGTATCTATCAAAGCTCCAAAATAAATGGGAGATGGAATTCCAGCTAAAAAGAATATTAGCAACATTTTTTTGTGAATATCATGTTTCTTCTGATTAGCTGATACACTATAGAACCTATGCTGTTTCTCACCTACCCCATCTGTCCTCTCCTCCTGCAGCATGGATCATATTCTCTATATTTATTATGTTCTTTCTTCTTCCTTATCCACCTACCCTCAACCAAAGATTGTCTTGCCTGTTGCCTGTTTAACAATATGTACATGCTACATATAGACTGTGATTCCTATTCAAAACTCAACATTTCCTGTCATCAGTGAGAGTGGGTGTTGTATTTGATACACATATAACAAGAGCAAAGGAACATAAATGGCTTTCAGATGAGCAGCAGATGTAGTCAGCCTGTTGACCCAGTATAAATAAATGCAAACTGAAAGCTGTCCTAATTTGCCATGCTGCCTAGGATCTGTAAAAATCTCCAAATTCTTCCTGATCAGAGACGCTCCATAAAAGTAGACTCCTGTGCCATGCCTGTAGCCCTGATGTGATCCTTATCTAACTCTAGATCAGACCTAACTGTGCTTCTGAAGTGTGTTAGAGCTTTTCTTACCAAATACTCTTGAAGCTAGTCCATGGATACCCACTCCAAATGACTTTTCTTCAGGCTTTAGAGACCTGTATGATAAATACATTGTACACCAAGTAGTAGAGGTGACATTAATAAAAAATGTTTACATCTGTTCCGTTTTTTAAATCAAACTCTTCATCAGATTAGGCCCAAACCATTCTGATTAAAGCATTGGTTGAAAGATTTCATTATCCTCGTTAGGTGATGTTTACTGAAGTTCCTTAGCTAGGACTGCCAAATCACAAAAGGAAAAGCTATTGTCCTGGTATCATCCACTCGAACTGAGGCCAGGACAAAGCACAAAACTGTTGTGCCTTAATCACCATCATGCTGATGTGAACAATAAACACATGGGTATCACACATATCTCACTATCTCAGGGCACTGACTCAGTGGTCCTACATTAATTCAGGATACAGCTGATAGACGAAAGCAACAACAGGTTATAAAGCTGACATGACCTTAAACCTTAACACAGCCCAGAAATGACATAAAATCTTTCTATTCTTTCTCTCCATACACAAACTAACATACTTTTAATTCCTGGGAGTGTTTGACCTCAGAATAAAAAGTACAGTAGGTTTCTTAAGATAAGGACATTTTACCATACCTTATTAAGACCATGTACCCAGGCATGGCTGCTAAAGAAAAAATGAAGCTGCAGACTAATGTCAATATTAAAAAATAATGAAGCATCTTGTCACAGTTTTCTTCTCTGTCACACTGGCCCAAAATTGCAGAGACATTTGGAGATGAAAACTCTGAGGCTGCAACACAGGTGCAGTTTTCAAATACCTGTCAAAAGAGTATTTTAATCACACAGACTTGTCAAACTTCACACACCAAGTGTGAAACCCAGCTGGCACCTAGCTCACTTTCTCCTGCACTTGAGTATCTCACACATGTGCAACACTGCACTGCAGCCTATCCCACTCTGCCAGGCACAGGTCCAGCCATCATCTGTATGTGGCAAGAGAGCAGGAGAGAACTACAGTCCTCTTATGCAGCTGACACTGTGCTTCCTCAGAGAGTCCATGATCAAGAGAGCCCTCATATTTCCCAGCACAGCCTGGTTATGTGGTCCTTATAGTGCCAATAGATCTGACCCCTCTTTTTCATAACCTAGTATGTGGTTGTTCATATACCAGAAGATAAGAAACCAGAGACATGTGAGGCTGGGTTGCAATATTCTTACTCAAACACTTGCTTCTACTGAAATCAGTGAGACTAATGCTAGAATAAGGGCTCTCAAATGTCAGCCAAGGCAAGCAAGGTCTTCAGTGTCTGGTCCTTACTATCATCTAATACTTGTCTAAAATGTTTGTAAAGTACAAAGGCTTTCTAAAATCTGTATGATTAGGGGTTTTATTGAACTAATTATCTTCAATTGTTTTCAATCTAAGTAGAACTTAATTTTTTTTTAATGGAAAATGTATTATTAAGTAAGATAATAACATTTCTGTAATACCTGGTTATTTGTTTAGATCTACAAGACAGAAGAGATTATTAAGTCCATGTTATAGAATTTCATTTTGGCTGAAATTTTCTTGGGTACTCAGATTTCCAACTGTCAATACCTTGAGAATAATTTCTCACTCCATTTTGAGCGTTTAAGATTCCTTCAATTATTAGAAGGAGGTTTCTTCATTATATTCATTAATTTAAACTAATTTTCATATTCAGTTTGGAATTTCTGTTTCACTCAATGAATTTGTCCAGCTCTATTTATCACCTTATATATCCAATTAAATGTACACATATGCATGTTTCCCACCCTATATTGATATGGATATTTCTTACCCACTATATTTCATAGTTACAGCACAATAAAATATATGCTTTACCATACTTTTTCCCATTCCTCTTGAGACTTTACACCCAGCAAGACAAGGTGACACATAAGTGATTCCATTGTTCCCACAAACAGGGTCCCATATTTTAAGTGGGCAATCACAATCCCTGTTGCAGCCAGCAAGTAGAGTATTTTCTGCATATGAAACTTGCTGTATTCTGAAATACATTTAGAAGATGAATAAATATTTTAGTAATGAAATACCTACAGTAACCTTTTGTAATAGTTAAGTTTCTATGTTGATCCAGGACACAATCCTACATGCTGCAATCCTTGAGTCACACTTTTCTCTTTTTCTATAGGATGTTATACTACATTACATTATATTAATATTATCAATTCATAGATAGGTATGCATAGCCTACAACATTTTTCTCATCTGTGGCATGTATGTTCTTGATTGTCTTTAAGCATTACATATATACCTACAAGTGCATTTTACAGACACAACTCTTCCCAATGATTAATGGCAGGCTTCAAATCAAGAAACTGCAGATCAAATATCCTCCGTTAACTCAATTTCAGTAAAGCAGCATAAGATAAAGAAAGGGTTTTATCCCTCTGTAATTGTGAAATTGCACTCTTGTATGCCTAATTTTATCAACAATTTTTTCTTTTTACCTGTAGATACATGACTTGAATGTACAATCAAATTAACAGAAGAATTAATATGGACATGCAATTGCATAAATCAGATATCTTTTTAAATACACTTTATTGTTTAAAACAAGGATAACAGAAGATAGACCTACTGTCTCATGCAAGTAAAAAGCCTTGAGAATTTAGATCATGAAACCAAAATGTTGCAAAGTTATGGAATATCTGGCTGATTTTTGACAAGAAAAATCATTCCAGTGTCTTAAGTCCTCTTGTGTCTTAAAGAACATACCCTTCATAGGAAACTGTTAGGCCAGCAACTTGTGAAGTATCACAGATAGTCCAATAGGCAGCAAAGTAGAGAACGTAGTCCAACAAAGATACCCAAAATGCTATGTTCGCAGCCTGATAGATATTTATCTTGAGTTTCTTCATGAATAAGCCTCCAAAAAAATACCCAACGCATATAACTGGTAAGTTGTAGACACCTGTTTAAACAAGTGAAACTTCCATGTTAAAATAAAGGAGACCAAAGCCACTCATAATGGAAGACTGTGTTTGAAAAAGACTCATATAATGCCTGTGACTGAATAGTTTACCTGCAGTCAGAAATGGGTCTCTACTAGTTCCCTTGCACACTCAAAATGTCTGCAATAGTCAACAGCATTTGGGAACTGCTTGGAGATTGAGCTAGAGGGTAGGACTGAAATGATTCATTGGAAAATTGCAAACTACAGTTGCTATCCAGTTCCAATACAGGCACACACACCCCCCAAAAAAAAAAAAAAAAAAAAAAAAAAAGACAGGGTTTCAATACAGTCTCCCTATCAATACAGCCTCCCTAGCTGAGAGAGAAACTCAACAGGAAGATGAGCTAGTGAAGCACATCTTGGTGTACACTGAGTATCACAGAAAGGAGGAACAGACTTTCATATGGGATTACTGAATGTGCTCTCATGCTTCTTTGCTGTTTGGTATTTTAATTAAGACTGACTGAAAGACATTTAGGAAGTAGTTTTACAAAAGCATCATATGGCTTAGTTGACATTGCTCAAGACAACATGAAGAATGTGAGAATAAGGGAAGACTATTAAACTTGAATTTAGATCCTCTCGACATACCATATATTTCAACACAGAAAAGAGTCTGTCTAAAATACAAACAGCGCAATGTCAATACAACACAGGTAAGATATATGATAGTTACATGCCTTTGGATGCACAGCTTCAAAATTATGGTAACAGGACAATATTAATTCTCACAAGGTCTGGGACATTCTGTGTGGCAGGTTTTAAGGAAAATGGTGCAGCTACTCTGAAAGATGAGCACTGAGTTAGGGAACAGAGGTTTGGCTAGATGTATTTTAAGATGATTATTCTATAATGATTGAATAAATTCTAGCCTAATTAAGTCACTGCACAAGGGAACACTGAGAATTTAAGACATGATAAAGTGGAACCATAGAAAGGCTTCTGCAGATACAGGATGTTTGCTTTGTGCTGCAAGTACTTGCCATTTCCATTTTCCAATGCATGAACACCTTGTCCTCACTTATAAAAAAAGACAAGCTAATAAAGAGACAAGAAAACCCAAGGTAATAAACAGACAAAAAAAGACAGCTATTTGCACAGCACTTTCCATCCATGGAGTTCTGCATATGAAAGAAGATCTGAGGCTTTCAGATGGCCCTAAGGAGCTGAATTGATGGAAAGTATTGAAGATCACTGGCAGTTTTAGCTGTGCATAGGTTCAACACATCTATGTTTTAAGACTGCTAGTGATGTCATTTTCACAAACATTCAATCTACCCTCTATTTTTAACTTTTATCTGCTTTACCTTTAAATCTAACCTCTACTTTTTAATCAAGATAATATAAACATTGGGCCCACACTCTTGATGTAAATTAGCATAACCTCTTTGAGATCAGTGGTGCAAGTTCATATCAGCGGAACTTTCTGGGCCCATTCAAAAAAATGGGAAGAAGATAATAAAATTCTGCACAGAAAAGAGCTGCTTAGCAGAAAATGCATGAATGTTTAGAAATGCTTTGTACCATGGAATCTCTAATTTGTACAAGCATTTGACCTTAGTATACATATGTATACATGTACACATTAAAAAAGTATAAATAAATATAGAGAATTTGCTACTTGGTGGAACATCACTACTTGGTAGAACAGAGCAAAGCAAAATGCAAACGTACCAATTAAAAAGATGGCATCTGATGCAGATTTTCCAAACTGCTGTTCCAAAAATTTGGGCATGAAGGATATCATGCCATTGAAGGCACTGAACTGTAACACAGTTATGCATATAAATAACATATAAACTGGGTTGCGAAACAAAGCCTTGAGGAAGGGGATGAAATCTGGAATGAAATAATGTAATGAGTTAGTGTGATGCTTTATGAAAAGAATCATCCATTGCTCAGTGTGGCTGAGGGGGGAACAAAAATGGTCCTTAGCTGGATCAGGCTAATTCCTGTGCTTTGGCAGACACCAAAGGCCAAAGATTACTTGCTTAGCCTAGGCTACCCCAACATGTTTCTTCTACACAAAGACAACCTAACACACACACATGTACACCAATGCATGCTACTGCTTGTAAAAAAAAATCACAGTAATAACCTTATCATAGAAGATTCCTGAAGCTTTTTATCTCTACAGTAACTAAACTTTGCACCCACAGATTTGCAGCATCAGCTACTCCCCATCTTCCCTACTCCTTTTTCTTTCATCCCATGCCCCCAGAGCATTCACAAAAACCCCTTTCCTGCCCCTGGCATGCAAAGGGAGTACAAGGAGGCAAGAGTGCAAACACAATAGATAGCTGTGACAACCTGCCCCCCAGAGACTTGATCATTGATTTTGGTGATTGCTACTGCCAGTGATGGGGCAGAAGAGGCCTGAAAAGAGACATGACTGTAGTTATTCCCACCATACTCCAAAGTCTGGATCTGTCAGTCTCCAGCCAAGTAAGCATCTGAGAAACTAATTTACACAGGTCTTTTCTCTGCATAATGCCTATTAAGTCAGGATCTGAAGCATAAAAAACCCCACAATTATTCTTTGTCTAATGTTCTCTCTTAATTAATGTGCTGAGCTATTGTCAAGAAACTCTGCAGAAAAACATAAGCATCTGTAAAACAATGACCATGCTTCACTGAAAGTGGGCACTGCTTAGGACAGATAAATATCTTTCAGAGTATCTTACTAGGAGAGGATCTGTATGCAAGCCTTGCAAAAATGAATCAAATACCTGAAACATTTTATAAATAGGCTGTATCATTTATATATGCCATGTAGTTTATAATCAGAGCTTTCTGAGGAGGTGATTCATTTTAACTATATATACTTTAATTTTCAACTTGAAATCCTTGGTGATTAAAAAGCTGTCTGAACACATCCCATCAACTACCTGTAAGTGGCCCTGCTTGAGCAAGGGATTGGACCAGGTGACCTCCAGAGGTCTCTTCCAACCTCAAACATTCCATGAAATTAAATGATTTTTAATTCAGGATATTCAGGGGCAGTGGACATTCACACCACCACAGGGAGGGAATGATGGTGAAAACATAAGGGAAAACATAAGGAACTCTGGAATACTAGGACCCACAGTCTGGGCGAGGAACCTTTCCTCACCAGAGTAGTACTTTATTCATGGATTCATTTAAGGCTATATGACAGCAGAGAAAGCTGCAATATCAGCTAAGAACCGAGTACTCACTTTGAGTATGGTGTATTTGCAGGACTTAGCTTGAAACACCTTGGAGAGGTAGCTGGTTCTTGGTACTTTCTGAAAATGAAGATGCTGTCAAGGGGCCCTAAGCTGGGTATACAGAATCACGAGACGACTCTGAAAATCATAGCCTTTGATATATTTTATTCACTTATGTTTATTCACTTACATGACCATTAAAATGGAAGGAAAAAATAGCAAATATCTTCCTATAGATATATAGATCTGAAAGACCACATATGTGAAAGTTGCCAATAGTAGCATGTAAGTCAAATTGATCCTTGTTCAACAGCTGTTACATGTTTGAGACATGTCAATTCCCTTTTATAGATTTAAATTAGACTCAAGAAATTCACAAGACTTGTGTTGGTTTTCTGATTTCCTGCACAGTGAATGTGGGGTACAAGCACTAATATATGCAACTTGTCCACAGCTTACTGAGTTGCATTATTCTTAACCAGATTCCAATGCTTTACTACCAGGAAGAAAAGATTCACATCTACATCCACTTGAAATGCAAGAGGGGGAAAGGATTCTGATCCTGGATCTATGAAATTAGCTTTCTTCCTCTGTGAGAAGCCATTCTAAATCCCTGCACAAATCCTTTGTCCTACAGAGAGCTGAAAACCAAAATATGCATTTCATACCTTGAACACATCTTTACTTATAAAAATACACAGACATAGTTCACACCTTAAGGACTAAATTAAGAAGGAAATAAAATACAATATAACTTGCCTTTAGCAACTTCATATATGGTCTGTTTGGCTTCATTTTTATAATTTTCTTGCAATGGTAATATACTTGTTTCACTCATCTCCTCAGGTTCATTTTTTTCTCCTTCCTTCACAAGAGACTTTGGCAAAAACCAAAAAGGTATTCCCACGAGAAGATTTAGTAATGCACAAATCAAAATGCCCAGCCACCATGCTCCAACCCAGCGGGCATCTGTAGCTGTTATAGTTATGTCCTCTATTTAAAAAAAAAAAAAAAAAAAAAATTTAAAAAGGCAAAAACAAAACCACACATATTAGTTCAGAAACATTCTTTGCTGTCATTGTGTGTTTTCCTAGTCATCTCTGATGTGTGATATATTAAAAACATTTTAAAGATTCCTAAAATGAGGCTGATGAAAGAGAATAGTCTCCAGTCTTCTAATGTTACTAATTTTCTGGCAAATTTCAGTGTGTTGTATTAAATTAATTCTAGTCCTTTCCTATGTTAAGCCAGATGACACAATTGTTCATCAGATACTTTATATACAGATTCATTTGTGCATGTGTGAATTCAAGCCTTCTATTGAGTTTAATATTATACACAGATTTTCTATTCTAAAAGAAACACCAGCAAAGTCAGATAAAATTAAGACATCTCATATGAGCAAAGAAATATCTTTTAGTTATGATAAATACACCATCACACCTACCAATTTATGTGTAAGATTTTATATATTCATCTATTACCTGCATCTACTGATCCCAGATCAACAAACAGTTCTGCACAGAATGATGCCAACAACGAACCAAGGAAGGGGCCTATTACAGTTGCTGTATGTAGACATCCTAAAGTGTGAAAAGGAGAAAACATACTAAATTAGAACCCAGACATTATACATGATTGGAATAATTATATATGTTTAGGACAGCGCTACTGAATAGACTTTTGGGCCTAAAAATGGCCTCATTTCAACGAGTTCACCCCTAGCTAAATTGCAATTTCTACACCACAATTATTTTGATAAGGCAATAATGTCTGTCTTCTCTTTTTCTTTATTTTACTGGAGGGAGTCATAATAATCCTCTCATTTGCTTTTGCTTATGTGTGTATTTGTTTGGGAGAGAGCAGTTATCACAATGGGGTAGATTTACCCATGTAGAAAGGTGAATTCTCTGCTTTGGCAAAATCCTCCAAATATGAAATGCCTAAGGGCATGATGGGAGTTTCACCCATTCCTCGTACTATGTTTCCAACCATCACAAATATCCACAGCAAGGACCTAGGCTCTTTTTCACAGTCTGCAAATAAAATCAAAAAGCCAGAATTAATGTTTTAATTCCAAATATTAATTGAATTATAGAGACAAAGAATTGACTAACAGTTAAACTTTGGTTTATAGATCTGTCCTGTAAAACAGGGGAATAAGTAGTCACAATACCTAAAAGGCTCCAGAACTGGAAGCTACTGCACTTGCTGGAGTAAAGTTTAAGTCCCTTCCCTCTCCAGGCCATACCTTGTCCAACCACCTGGCAGTCCAAACCCTGCATAACCTAGGCCCTTTCCTTTACTCATTTCCCTCACCAAAAATGCCATTTTCACATCAGTGAAGACAGTGCCTGAACATCAGTGACGAAAGGATGAAAAATCATGCCTGACTAACCTGATCACCTTCTACAACACAGTAATACTTTCTGTCAACATGGGGAGGGCAGTGGGTGTTTTTTACCTGCATTTTAGCAAAGCATTTGCCACCGTTTCACATAGCCTCCTCCTAGACAAACTGGCAAGATACAGACTGGATGGGCAGTCTGTGAGATGGGTGGGAATTTAGCTCACAGGCCACACTCAGAGGGTGATGATCAATGGCTTTTACTCAGGCTGGCAGCCTGTCACAACTGGGGTCCCCCAGGGACCAGCAATGGCCCCCACACTATTCAACATCTTCATAAATGATCTGGATGATGGGACTGAAAGCCCTCTCACCAAATCTGGTGATGCCAAACTGGGTGGTGAGGCAGACACATGAGGAGGGAGAGCCATCTTACAGGGAGACCTGGACAGGCTGGAAGAGTGGGCTAGCAAGAACAGTACGACCACCTTCCTGAAATTCAGGAGTCTGTTGCAATGATTCAGGTAATTGTTGCATAAAGCCCATACATTGTCACTTGATTATAAGAACATTGTCTGAAATAAACCAGAAGACTTCCAGATTTCACAGTGAGATGCCACCATTTGCTTACAAGAAAGCTGTGCCAGTGCAGAAGCTGTGGTGTTGTTCTACCCTTGCATGGAATGAGATTCCTGAGCTTTTCAGCTTCTTTGCTTTGATTCAGAATGCTAGCTTCTGGTTCTAATGTTCATAAACCCCCAGAAAAGCACATAGAAAGTAGACCTGTCTGTGTTTTTTGTTATATGTTATTATTTAATCAGCTGTTTGCTGGTAATGTCAACAAGTACTCTGTACAACAGTCCTTACCGCCTAGAAACCCCAGCTTAGACCCTTGCCTCAAAGCTCTATTCTAGCACTACAGATTTTTGCCTTGCATACCAATGACCTCCCTAACCAGAAATTTCATCTGTCCTGATGCTATCTGTTTGGGTATTCAATTTCAGATTTGGGATATCTTGAGAACAACTCAAATTCTGATTTGGAAAATAATATACAAATTCTACTGTAATTGGTGCATGTCATCAAATGTCACAGAAAGATTTTTCCAGCTCCATCATATCTCTGCAACTCAAGTCAGCATTTCCCTGAGCAGGCCCACAATCTGCTTGTCTGGGCACTGCTCTGAGAAAGTCTCTGACTCACTGTGACCTTTATACAACTCTCAATCAAAATCAAGATCCATAACAATATATCTGGCCCGTCTAGTGAATATATCTGGGGATCTAGCTCTCATTTATTTAAATCTGTCCTCCTAGATAGCTCAGCAGAAGAATACCATGCTACAGCACAGTCATGTTTGCCCCACATCAGGACAGTTATATCAGAAACCACATGACCTTTAGCACTTTCTTTCTCTCCCTGAATTTGGATTTCTTCATCCCATACAGTCTGCTTCAGATTCCACTGTTCTCTATGGTCCACTTTGTCATGCTGAGACTTCTCAATACCCATTTGTTAGCAAATAAAACCCAGCTTTGTTAGCAGCAATTGATGAGTTTCTAAATAAAAGCATTACTGTTCAGAGATCAAGCCTGGATCTCCTGTATCAATGTCAGATTGCTGCCAGCAAACATGGGTGAAGCAATCCACATGCAGATGTCAAATTCAAACCAGTTTTGCATCACACAGGAGTTGAACTCGTATGTATGAACATCACAGTTTTGCTTGTCCACAAACTAACAGGGAAACAATCACCTTACCCAAGTATAGTCATAGGCTTGAGGACCTATAGGTTCTAATGTGTGTAGAATGGCTATATAACTTAGAAGAAAATGCTTTACCCTAATTTGTGCATTTATAAAATGAAGAAAAAGAATATCTGAAATCTTCAAATGAAAGATTAATATCAAGTGTTATTAAGTGCACCTTTCTCAACTTTTCCTTGTGAAGATGGAAAAATTAATACCTTAAGTGACATGCAGTCTTGGAAAATTGGGAAGCCACATCTGTTACTAAATGGAGACACGGTAAACTACACCACAATACCACCATAGTTTGATGTCACTGTATGCATACAATGTTATAGCAGTGTGATTCAACTTTAGCACACATTGATGGAACACCATCACAAAATATAACAATTAACTGTGGGTACCATCTCACCTAACTTTTGCCATCCACCAATCATCTAAGTTTCCAACAGTCTATAGGTGCATCCAGGAGGTAATCTGACCCACCCTAAAATAAAGAGCATGAATGTCCTTACAGCAAGGGACACACTCTGCAAGAGCTCTGCATTCTCCTTTGACCAACTATCAAAGGAGCCTAAAGAGATGGTTCAGACTAAATGTTTCTCTTTGAGGTAACCAGAGACTCAGGAGACTAATACCATCCTCAGTGTGAGGACTTCATGTATGATCATTTAACAGTTTCCACCAAGCCTTTTGTCTTGATAGTAGTTACTTTATATGCATATTGCTAGTTTCAGTCTCCCAGAGAAGCTTAGCCTAGTTTAAGCTATTTTCTCAAACAGGAAGTGGGATCTAGTTTTTTGATGTAGCTCTATTTCTCATTCTTTTATTTCTTGTGTGGTACAATGAAAAAGCATCCTGACTCTTTTTACCCATTGTCCAAATACATTTCCCACCTCCTCACAGTATCATAGTATTTCAGGTCAAAAAGAGGAACGTTTGTGAGAACAACCTGGTATTGTATTCCCCCAAAATGGATTGACAGGGATGTTAACTGAGCTGTTCGGATGCTGTGAAAACTGCATGAAAAAAAAGCTACAGCTCTGGAGTCACAGATTAAAGAAACCAGAAGGCTAGGAATTTTCCTGACCTGTAGTTTTTATGCCTGCTAAAAGTACTGCTCAAAATCAGGACCCTGAAATAATTGCTAATAAAAACCAAATGTTATTTCTTAAACACTATAAAAACTGAGGAAAAAGTATTAGCAGACATAGGAAGAGTCATACCTGTTGATGGTTCCTCTGTAGGTAAAGAGAACAAGCTTTGATTAGCAAGGCACAGAGGCATGACTGAAAAATTCTCCCATTGTGAAATACTGCTTTCAATATGATACCTGTTTGAATCAAAGCAAAGCATATATAGATTAAGAAGAAATACATCAGAAGCACCTCATAAATCTGTATTTCAGTAATGAAGCTACCTATAAGAAGAGTGTGTAGCTGTAGGGAGAAGGAAACCCATGTCAAAAGTTAACTGAGCCTTAGTAACAAATCAGGCTAGGAACAAAGGAACAGTAGCAGGGAATCAACCCAGTGTTTTATCCAGACTGTTACCTAGTCTCTAATATAATATTATAACAGATGCTTTAGGAGGGAAGGAGTTGATGAAATACCTAATGAAATCCCTTGTATCACCTTCTTTCCTATTCTTTTTAGATTCTACTCCAATTTACACCCTAAGCAGTGTGCACCACCAAGAATGTCAGAGCTGTACCACATCTAACATAAAAAGATTAGAGGATCTTCTTTTCTCAAAAGACATCTCACTGATTAAAATATGGACAAGCCTAAATTATTATTTTCTTAAGCCAAGAAAAAATAGTGAAAAGGTGGTTAAAGAATCGTTATGGTCTGTAAAGGCCTTGCCAACACAGCAATCAGGTATGACCTGTTATCCAGGCTCCAGATCAAAGAGATCTTTAAAAATCATTTTGTATTGCCCATCCAAGCAGATAAGAGCTAGTAGTGTAATGTGACAGTATCACAGGCGACTCTTTCTTCAGAGAGTCCACACAAGAGGTAGCACAAGGAAAAAGGCAAGGGCAAGGGAAGGTGCCTGGCAGAGGGGTAACTCTCTTCAGGAAATGATGGATGACTGACTTATGAAGCCATCTCAGAAGCAAAACAAAACAAGCTGCTCTACAGTTATCATATTGTACCCATGTTCTGCAATGTCTGTCTCAATAAGCAATACTATTTATTGGGAGAAGTAATAGATTAAAGCAAGTAAGCATTACAGAAGCTGCTGTGAGCTGAGCAAAATACTCACCTTCCAAACAGGAAATGAGGAAGTGATATCAAAAGACATCCAAATGACAGGATTGTGCAGCCCAAAGCAATTATTCTGGGTCTGTGAAGCTTTGCTCCAAAGTAACTCACAAATGCTATCAGCAGCAAGTTGCCTGCAAAAAGAACCTGGTTCATATCTACAAACCAAGACATCCTTATGTCTTTTAAAGTGCAACACAAATTTGAATATATCTTGTTAGCTCAACATCTATTACTTGTCTTGTAAAAACTGTAACTAGACAGGGAACTGTGTAAATGATGCAGAAATTCCCTGCTATCTGTGATCCTTTTCCGGAAGAGTTACACCATGTGGAAAGAACATGAGAATAAAAGGCAGAATGGAAAAGAGGTCATGGTGAGAGAGATTTTTGACTGCACCTATGTAGAGAAGAATTTTCTTACTACTTTGCATAGGGACCAGTCCCAGGGGCTGCAGAGTAACAGCTGTTTTATGAAGTTATTCTAGGATATTTTGCAATGTGTGGGAAAATACAGAAGTATATATCCAAGTGTTTTTGTACTGAAAACAATAAACAAAAAATGACATACAGAGAAAAAAAGAATAATAAATTAATATTCATTACAGTAATAGTTCAAGAGGAATAATACAGATTTTTGTATCTAGTACCATTTAAAATTCAAATGTGCTAAAAATCTTCAACAACTTCTCCTCCACTTTCACTTCAAAATCAGTTGATATTCTCTACTCTTCATTTATTGCTATGCAACTAAGGAATCAAACTTCCTGTTATGAATCAGGCCCCACAAAAATAGCAGTTTAGTAATCATACACCTACTAATTTTGTGATCTTTTTGTCAAAAGAACAAATCCATGTCTCTGAGTGATGAGCATCATGCTCTGAAAGGAGATAACATCTTTTTTTATGTATGATTGAACCAGACTATTGAACCAGTGGCTTCAATGACACTTGAAGATGTACACTTACACGGTCCTAATACATTACGTGTGTCTACCACATACACTGACTTTTAATCATTTCAAATATTACTATGATTATTTACAGTTATTTTACATCTTTGGAGATAAGAATGACACAACTTGTTATAGAAAAGTGCATATGGGAGAATAATTTATTTAAAATAAGAAGCCTTTTACATACCACTTCATTAATCTTGGCTATTTTATATTTCTTATAGTCTCCTCCTTACCAAAAGCAAGAATATATTCTGGATATTCCTTCTCTATCATAACTTTGAGCTGCCCCATCAGACTGCTTTGCATGCAGCAACATGGTGTTCCAGCAGTTTCTTCCCCTTGCACAAGCAGATATAGGAGACAAGAAAAAGGGGAGAAGAAGCCTTGTCTCCTCTCTCAGTCAGTCTTTATCAGCCTGTGCAGACCTTTTCCTCAGTTGAGCCAGGGATAAAAGGATCCATGTTGTGACTTTAAGGGTATAAAACATATCCTCTGAGGAACCTTATTTAGATGGTTTTGAAGATACCAAGTCTTTTTTTTGGCTTTTGTGGCAATAACAAGACATAAACTTGTAACTGGGCAATGAAACTCATTGATAGACAAAGTAAGTATCACTAAAAGCAGAACTGGAAACTTTCTTTACAATTGTACAGGTACAACATCCTGAAATGTTATTGAGTTGAATAAAGAGACAATCCAACCAACTTTGAGGTCACTAATTAAAAGAACTGTAAAATGGTAAATATGACCCTAAATTCAAACAAGGTTAATAAAATCTTTCTGTTTTGTTCAGAAAGATTCAATAGAAAGCTCATAAACTAGCTCTATCTTGTTAGTTGTTCTGTCATATGATATAGCAGAAATTAGCTGAACCTCCTTTTAATCCTAGCCTTCATCACTGAAGTTGTTCTGTTAGTTTCCCAGACACTAAATGTTTAAGTACTGGCTGAAATGCTAGGATAGTTGGTCACCATTGTCACAAACAGTAATCAACAGATTGCTATGTACATACGAGTCACTAATACATGCTCAGACAACATATATTTTCAAATAATAGGAAATATTAAAACTGGTGATTACCAATTTCAAAGCTTCCATTGATGATCCCAACTAAAGAAGCTGGAATATTAAATTGTTTCTCTATCTGTGTGTACATGCTGTTCATGTAAGCACCAGACATCGTTTTACCGACAAAGGCAAGTGATAGTGCCAGCAGAAATACCTAGGAAGGAAAAAGGAGAATGCATAAAGAATTCAAGATTATATATTTAGGAATATTCCATGATTATTTTCCCCAAAGATGTTTCTTCAGGTAAAACAAGTGAACAGTTCTGTTCCACAGATATGAGTGTAAATCCCATCATCTATCCTTGTCCCGAGAGTTAAGGCTTCACTAAACCAAAGGGGAAAAAAAAATAGTTTTGGATTTTGTTCTTCACCTGCTCCCATTGACCAAGACTGTCCTCAGAAACCTTAAGCCCCATTTCCCCAGCCAAGACAGGTGCAGCCTCTCTCCCATGTGTGCCTGCGGCAAGATTGCCATCTGCAGGACTGAATAACTTCTGCAGCCAGACCAGGATGCTAAGACCTTCGCACCCTTTGCTCAGCTGAATGACAAATTACTTGCAGAACTAAGATCGTTCCCTTTGTTCGAGTTACTTGACCGAGTGTCTGCTCTCCTGTCTCAGTAGATGTCATGAGCTCACAACAAATCAAATCAAAAAGGAGTAAATAGCGTGTCCTTTCTACAAGAATCTAGTAGCAATTGACAGTAAAAAGTAAGTATGAATATATGCAGTAATATTCAAATCCTTTCAGCTACAGGGTTCTTTAATAAACAGTATTTATAAAATGAAATCAATAGTATTTTTAAATATATCTGCTGCAAATGCTAAATAGTATAAGTAATGTATTTGGGCTCTGAATTACTATTAAAACCAAGCTATTTTACAACCTTTTATAGCACTTCTTGACAACTTGAATAGTCTAGGGCAGGGTTTCTCCACCTTTCCTTCACCACGGACCCCCTTTAAATAACTTTTGTGGCCACGGACCACCAAGACTTAATTCAAAACTTGAAGCACTAAAATGCCTTGAGGTGCGGCACTGGGACTGGGAGAAAACCTTCACACTTGTTACCAGAGGCCAGCCCTGAAGAACCCAGAGACAGAGGGACTTGCTGGTGAATCTGAGGGCAGAGGGGAGAGTCACCCGGCAAAGGTGAGGGTGCTGCTACCTCTTCACGCACTTCAGGGCGGGGGGGGGGGAGCTTGAGTATGAGAGGAGCATTGAGGAGAGGGGGCTGTGGGAAAAGGAGGTGCAGTGCTTGGCATAGGGCAGACAAAAGTTTCCAGGCTGGGTGTTCCTGACCCCTGCTTTAAGCTTTTGGCATACCCCCTGTGATGACATCACAGCCCCCCAGGGGTTTGCTAACCACAGGTTGAGAACTAAACAGCCAATTTTTACTGCCATTTTGCAATCAGTAGGGCTTATTTCACGGGTTTAAGGAGGAAAGGTAAACATGTCAGACCAGGGGGATTACACAAATTCAAAGGTGGAGCTTCAAAGGAGCAATCACCGATACCTCCAACACATCACAGAGTGTAAAGTTCAGGGATATAAAAAGCAACACATGCTTGCTTACAAACTTGTTTAACCTTCATTAAGGCATTAAGGATAAGGAAAGAAATGAAGTTTATTCATTCATTTAGTCTAGACTGTAACTTCTAGCAAACCACTATAAGTGCAAACAATTACAGTTGTGTGTTCATACAAAATTGTTAAAATATTTCTCTACCTTCAGCTTGGAAATGCAGCAGAATTTGTCCCCTGCACATGGCTTCTTAGCTTCTTTCATGTTGCTTTTTTTAATTGATCCTGACATCTGAGTCTGTCCAATGATCGCATTATAGTGTCAAAAAAGATGAAAGAAAAGAAGAAACATTTTTATCCCATGTTTGCAAAGTCAGATTCCTTCTAAAATACTTGATATTTGAGTGTCTTCCTTAAATAATTGCAAACTGGATTATAACAAAAGCTACAAGCCTATACACTTCATTCTAATAAAGAAAATTTGACATGGGAATATCAACAATGTAACAGCTAGCTATTTCTCTTCAGATACTGGATACTGCCAGCAGCATACAACCAGTAAGCAAAGAAACAGAGAAAAGACACATCCTGAGGGCAAGCTAGTGTCTGTAATACAG
The DNA here is from genome assembly GCF_965140245.1 of Athene noctua. Classification (NCBI taxonomy): domain Eukaryota; kingdom Metazoa; phylum Chordata; class Aves; order Strigiformes; family Strigidae; genus Athene; species Athene noctua. Next base: position 22,806,341 of record NC_134039.1, read on the forward strand.
CTCTTCAGTCCTCTTCACAAGTATTTGGTACTGAACACTGTGGGAGACAGGAGAATGAAGACCTATATGTTTGACTGATGTATACCTGTCTCCATGGTTTTTATTTGCTATGCCTGTCCTTGCTAGCCTTTAAAAGGACATTTAGTTCTGCTCTTCATGTTCTGTTAAGCTCTCCCCTCTTCCACTGCCACCAATGTAAATTTGTTAATTTTAATAGAAACTGTATTGAAGACTAATCTCTTGGCATTAAAGTTAGAAGGAGAAAAAATAAAACCAAAACCACCAGACCAACTTAAGTTCTAAAAGGAAGCAAACCAAACTCCATTCTACTTCCCCTCTCAAGATTTGCAAAAACATCCCTCTTTATTTGTCTGCCTACTTTTAGTCATCTCCATCTCAACCTAATGGTTAGAACTTCTAGTAGTGTTAAGCCACCTGCTTTCTTATACATCTTACATATTTCCCAAATATGTGTTCAAAGAAGGACATGGAATATACTTACTTGTAAAAGCCCCTACACATCTGAGGGTTAGCAAAATGAGTTAAACAGGGAGAACACCAGTTTAAAGAAGATTTATTACTAAGGACTGCCACATAGGCTTCATTAAATGAAGTTATTCCCTCTGCCTAATGGGGTAAAATGAAGTTAGAGCCCTACATTATAGTCAGGAGGGATATAGGTTAATTTCCTCTTTTTCGTCTTGGATACGTTTTCCAAGTGCAATCTTGCAGCACCTGCTCTTCTCTATCTTTTCCACTCCATGGAGCCACAGCTGGAAAGCAAGCTGTCCTTGACAAGCCCACCAATAGCACTGAATTGCCTTTCATATTCAGCCCAGCACCCTCTCAGTCAATGTCTTCCCATGCTAATATCTACAACGTTAATCCTCTCAAATGTGTTTCTTAACTAACTTGATACCTAGCGAATTCATGGGCATTAATTCCATCTACAGCTACCTTCTCATTTCAGGTCTCTAAAATTGTAGTGCATTAGTATAGCATTCCTGGGAATACTTACTTTACAATTAAGTGTAAGTGGTCAGTGACTCAGACAATTAACTATGATATATAAATAGTTTGTGCTTTTGCTTTACTTACAGATGCTTACACAAACTGTGTTCAAGCACAGTACTAAACTCTGTTCATACAGCTTTGCACTTTCTTTGCAATTTCGTATAAAATGTTACATCCCAGGGAATGGTTTATGCCTTATGTTAATACTGCTTTATTCAGAATGTGGCTCACCAGCGATGCCAAAAAGTAAGCAACAGAACAAAGATTGCCATCCTCTATGTCTGTGCTCCTCTGCTCCTAGGAGCTGGCAATGGGATTCTGTCCCTTACTACACCAGTCCCTGCATTTCACTAACATACACAGGGAACATAATCTGGGTAATTACAGGTTTTCTCTTCTGGTGCTAAAAGAAACCAGCCAGCAACCTCTGCCCAAGTTTCTCTCTGGTCATCAGACATATCACACTGCCCCTCATACAGTTATAGATGACAAAATGGCAATTTTTTCCTTACTTATTATTAACTTTGCTCAAAGCATAAATTATGATAAAAAAGTACATTTCAATCCATTTTTTACTGGTATTTATTTTTTACTGTTATTAAGTTTATTAGCTGAATAACAAAATAGGCAGAATTATTATTTCCAGCTATGTTCCTGAGGTTCCTTTCCCCAACTTTCAAATATTTTTGTGGTTGCACTTGGTCAAATGGAACTGAAGCCAACACAGACTAACAGCCTAGATTATCAGAGACATGTAGGTGTGTAATTCACTTAGCTCAGGGGCATTTACAGCACACTTTAAATCTAGGTTAGAACTCAGACTACATTTCTGCACCTAAAGATGAACCAATATTGTCCCACGCCCTTCTCCCATCTGCCTGCTCTCTTTTGTATATTCCTGTTGCTTACCTTTCTTCCACTCTGATGCTCTCCAGACTCTTCTGCAAACTTGCTTTCTCTGCAATTTTGCTTTCTGCAAATCTCTGCAAGATTGCTTTCCACGTAGTGAGCTGATCTAGCCCACAGAGTGGTTGAACAAGCATCAGACTGACATAAGAAAAAGAGATGAAATGTGGAGCCAAGAACATAAGAAGAGAGAAGAAAATGGGAGTGAAAGCAGAGTAGGAAAGGATGGAGAGTGAAACATGCACATCTGAACACCAATGATGTGTTATGTCACCTCAATATTTGTGGAACTATGGTCTCAAGCCCTAACCACAGCTGGCCTTCTAGGATCAGCACAGCTGTAAGGAAATTACCTCCTTCAGTGAACATCAATCAGTCTCTTTTTAGCCAACCGCAAGAGGAGAAGCAGCTTATGCTACTAGGTTAGTCACATCATTACTAGGTTTTGTAACAAGCCACAGGAGGAATTTGCACAGGCCACGTGAGACTATATATTTATGCAAAAGTTCGCCCTCAGGTTCTGACTGACCTACCCACTATCATGTAAGCACCTACACTTAAATCCTACTCATAAGTCTGTGATGTCCACTGACATTTCAGGGAAGACATCGGTAAAATCCCTCCTTACAGGACATTACTCCTTGCACTTCTGCACTGAAGTTGTGAACATATTTATGACAGGCTAAGAAGCTAGTTAGCAGTAACATCACAACTGCCTCTTCCAGCCATCTCCACTACCAGACTAAATTTCCACAGGCAACCAGAAAAACAGAGCAGTAATCAGAAAACACCCACTTTACATTGTGCACAAAGAACTAAAGCTCACAGTGTGAGCAGTTTCAGTACAGGCTACAGCTACAAAGCAGATGCATAAAGTACAGCGTCTCATATAACTTGGGCTGAACAAGGTTGGCTTACAAAGAAGATACATCCAGTGTGGATCAAAGCAGGCTTATTCAGTGTAGCTGACAACAGCAGGAAGGCTAGCACTGAGACATACGAGTTTGGACCCATTTGTCCTACATAAACCTGTAAATACATTTTACAGTTTTAAACCACATTTCACCTTAGCTAACCAATAAAAAGGAGAACAAAAGCACACAAATATCTGCATTTAAATGTCTATAAAACAATATTCTGCAAGTTGCATTGCTTGAGTGCCAATGGGACATCCTATTTTCAATGTAAAATGCATTTTCCATTTGGCTGAGCTTAGTCATATGGATAAACTGATAAGTCCTTGTTTTGTTTACAAATAGGATTAAAAATCACATGAGGTATCCAAGCAGAGAGCAATTATAGCATCAGAATTTTCTTTTTTTTTTTCAGTTGCAAAAAGCATTTTGAAATCTTGTTTTACTATGCACAGTTCAAACTGTTACTCAAATATAATTACACTAATGTTAGACTGAGACAAAGGAAAATATGGCAAAACAGTTAGGTACTTACACTATTGAAAAGGTTTGCAGAAGGAATGACTGATATCGTATGCTTGAACTTTGACCTTTATCCTAAATTGTTGAAAATTAACCCAAGTATACTTCACGCAGAATATGTGTTTTTGCCAAATGATTTCAGCTGTGCATTTTAGAGTACTCACTCAGATGTGAAAGACACAGGCTGAGTTCTTTGTTAGAAAAAAATTAAGCTCCTCTCTTTCTCTTCCCTGCCAAAAAAGGTCAAGAGCTACAGATGTGTCAGATCCCTGAGTGTGAAGTGCTGACAATTCTCCCACTGAAGACATCCAGACAGCTCTCACAACCAGGAAAGGAATTTTAAGAGTACACATAACTGTCATATTGGAAGAGAAGAATGAGTTTGTTTTTCTCATGTCTTGAGGTGGTGTTTAAGCCCTGAGTTAGCGGATGGAAACAGCACAGGCATAATCATTGGCCTCTTCTTGCTGTCTTTGAATGGCTTGGAAGAAAGTGTAGCCCTTCTCAGTTGGTATAAAGCACTTGGAGGCTCAGCTGTAGGGCAGAACTTGGTCCAAATCAAAAGTGGAGAAAACTGCCTCAGCCGCTGAAGCACAGAGACACAATGTCACTCTTCTCAGCATCCCCAGCTTCAGGCATTCAGTGTTTCTTTTCAGTGTAACAGCCTTTCTGAATCTATTTTCAAAGCGTCCAAGTTTAACTACCTACTGTATAACTAGGGGGTTATTAACTCTAGAAGGGGGCAAAGATCTTAATAATTAGGCACTGCCACATTCACTAGAAGCACACTTTCCTTTGGGACTTTTGTTGAATGATAATGGTTTACCATGCAAAAGTGAAAGATAAAAAAGCCATCCATAGTCACATAGCCACTGTGGTTGTCCTACAGGCTGGGGTGCTGCTAGTTAATGATTACTTGATGTTACAAAATCAGAGAGTAGTTTGACCAAGCAAACAGTTCTAGCTAATGTGATATTGTATGTGATATAAGAGTTCTAGCTAATAAGAAATTATGTGACTTTGATCAAATAGAGTAGACATCACATCTAAGAATCAGTAGATACACCTTCAAGTACTGACGCTGAAGCTTAAGTCTGTGACCTTAAGTCTCTTGTTGACACTTGTGGTTGTCTCCCTCACAGGAGTAACTACTAATACACATGAAAAGCCTAAATTCAAGGTCTGAAAAGTGTGATGAGGGTGGAATTTGGATTAATGAACAGCTGGCTTTAAGCACAAGCTCCAGGACAGTGTTTCTCTGCTTTCTGAGGGAGCACTGAGCCTTCCTGAAAAACATCCCTGGACTACTACATACCCTGTGTAATTATGCTGCTGGGACGAGGAAATAACACACCAACAAGATACTTGGCATTTTTGTTACACAGTATGTTTTTGTCTCACAAACTTAGAATTCTACTGCTATACTATAAAACATTTTGTAGACCCTCTGCTGTTGCCTTACTGGTGGCCGAGGATCCTGGCCTGCTCAGTGCTGCACCAGAGCATGAGGTAATATTCCTGTTATTTCTTATAATGAAAGTTCACAACTGTAAATTTCTGAGATCATATCTTCTCAGTTCTTACACACTAGAAAATTTCTCAAATAAAAATCTATTAACATGCTTCCAGTATATGAAAAGTCTCATTTTCACTCAGAACATATGCATTTCGTAAGGGCTATAACACTGCTTTCTGTTCTCACTTCACGATGGTCTCCAAATCACACCTGATGGCTGTCTGTAATGGGATTTTCTTATACCATTTAACTAGAAATAGAAATTCTGTTTCCACCTTTGATTTCCTTTAAAACCGGAGGTAGTCATGTCCCACTAAGATATTTTGAAGGTTTTCTTGCCTTTTATATTTTCTCCACTTACCCATTGCCACTTTTGGAAAATTAAAAAATCTTCTGACTAAATAAGAAGAAAATATAAAAATGGTGGTCTGAGTTCTGCCATGTACTGTTTTGTGCTCACAGAAGACTGTACCATGAAAAAACAATAGTGAACAGGGGTAGAAAACAGCTGAGTATAAAGCTGCCTTAACTCCATGTGACCATCCTTTCTTCCTTCAAAAAAACAGCAAAAGATGATGAGGGAAGAAGATACTGCCCACCAAAATGCCAGTTGTTCAACTATGTACATCAACAGCAAAGTAGTATTCATTCATGTGTCATGTGGCTTCTCTCCTGTACCGGTAACCAGGTGAAACAGCCCTCTATGTATGACTAAGACTTGTTCTACATAGGAGAGAAATCTAGGTGCATTAAGTCATTAACCTTGCTTTTGCACTAAATATCTCTTAACTTCAGTATTCTGATGCACCTAATCAATATATTTGGCTAGGAGAATGCATGGAGAATTTGATACATTATATTTATCTTAATTGATTAGAAACTAAAACTGTAGATCTCAGTTTAGTTGGTTTTTATCCTGTGTTGAGCTATTACAAGGATTTACCAGTCCCTCTTCTTTCTCTCTCATCCCATCCATTTTTTTAATATTTCATTTCCTAACTATTTGTAGAATATATTCTACATACATTTTATATTTTAATCCATGCCTGTTTGGGAGGAAGAGACACAATTATTTTGTCTACAGAGATCCCTGGTTTCAAATCTCCTTATCCATCATAATTATTTAAAAATGAGCTTCTGTGATTCATGCAGGTATTTTCAGTATCTACAGGAAATAAGCAAACCAGTGAAACAAAAGCCAATGTCTGGATATTTAATTAATTATTAAATAAATAACCATTAAATAAACTTTTATGAGGTACAAAGTCATAGAAACATCACATAAAGGACTATGTAATTCTATAATCTCAGTAGGATTATTTTGTTCAACAATAATTTCTGCTCAGAGTGAGTAAAGTTGAAGATTCAGACCCAGCAAAGAAATTACAAAAAATGAAAAGCAAAAATTCCAGTCAAATAAACACCTCCTTATAGCAAGCACTTAACAATTTGCTTTAAATATTTATTTGCATATCAGAAAAAAATAATCCTGGTGGCAGTTCAAGTGATTTATAATTTGTGCTTACAGTCTTATGATTTTCTAGATCCACTTTAGAGTACTTGCTTTTAAAATTTCCTCTAGAATTCATCATCAATAATGCACATTTTATAAACAGAAGACAAAAAAGTGCCCTCTTGAAAGAAAAAATAATAAAGGGGATGAAGAAGAAGAAATAAAAATGTATTTTTTAAAAGCTGAAGTACCTCTTCAGGATGATGGCTTTAATTACTGCACGTATTGGCTTATCTCAACTGACTATGGAGATTTAAATGTCTTTTTCCAAAAATTCACATTGCCCATTATAAAATATTTACTCTTACACATAACAGTCAATGCTGGCCAATTCATATTAGCATGTTTGCAAAGTGCCTTAAAGTAGGAACCTATGTGCTAAACAAACACAGAAGTGAAAAAAATTTCACTTACTGTTGTGCTTAAATATGAACTGAGTTTATCTTTAAAAGCAAACCAAAGAAATAGATGTTTCAAGGGCATGCACCTTCAGATACATACATGCCCACACAGACAAACACACACACACTAACAAGTTTTCCCAAGGACCGTCTACATTCAAACCTTCTCTCTGGTGTTCTGCTTTTCTGTAGCACCATGAGCAAGGATATATTATTGGAACTAGATCAATCTTTGCTTCATGGACAAAGTGTCTTAGAGACTTCTGCTTACAAATGAACAAAGGCTAGTATTCATACATTTGGCTCCACAGCCCTGAAGGAAGGAAAAAGGCCTTTTTACAGGGATAGTGAAAGAAATAATTCCTATGAAAATAGTGTTTTCCCAATATTAGACTGAAAATATATTTATTTTAACTTTTGGCTGACAGAGTGCTGGAGAGCTTTTCTATTTTTTTTCTGGCTTTTTGAAAGCTGGAGGATGTTGGGAAAACATTTTTAAGGTAAGTGTGTGTTCTCAGTCTTAAGGCAGGTACTTGTAGCTTACTTGCATGGTCTGTGTGCATAAAAAAGTGCCTGAAGGGGTATTCCTATAAGGCCCATACCTGGGCACTTTACTGACTTATGTGAATTTTCAGTGTTTGGATATGCTTAGGTGACACTGGGAAGCACCCACTGTGCAGATCTTGACATTTATAACCTGCTTTATTTTCAACACATAGCCTTCAGCAGTGGCACTGGGGTACTGTATGAAGACAAGGAGTCACTCCCAGCCATTTGCTGGTATCAGCAACACGTACAGATTAAATACATCTCCAAAAACATAGGAGTAGAGATATGAAATTAACATATGTTCACAAATTCACAGTTTAATATTCCATAAATTTGTGTAAAATTCAGTGCACATGGAATTTGGTATTTTTCTCTACTGTGATTAATTCGCAGATAATACAGCATTATCAAGAGTCCATGATGTGTTCGCATACTGAAGTCCCATCTTCTTCATGGGATTTCTCCTAAAGGCCATACTTGCACCAAGTTCACTGCTTCCTGCATTATCATCCCACTGCTTGAGAAACTGAGATTACAAGGATTTTTTTCTGTCTGGATAGATTTTTTTCTTGAGGGGGCTTTCTAAACCTCCTAACACTTTAATATAAGGAAAATACCTTGAGAGAGTCAAGTACTTGTATAGAATGAGGTATGCCCTATTCTTAGCAAGTAGTCTTGTTGAAGATCCGCATCTAGAGTTTCACAATAGACATCAGGGTCATATATTTCCAGAGAGTAATTTTTCCCCATCTTAAGACAACTGTCTGAAATAAATGGGAGGAAATGGTCTCTGCAGGTGCTTCTTTCTTCCCTTTGATTTGAAAGTCTGGGGAGCTAGCACAGTCTAGATAACTAACTTCTAGACAGATAAAAATTAGTTCAGATGACACCTGTCCTGATTATCTCTCCTTATGTCATTCTAGATCTACTCATCTTGGACAAGGAACAAAAAAGCCTGTCAGCCAGCATCTCCCAGATCAAGGTCAGGACCCCCTGACAATTGCTTGTGCAAGCTCAGAGGTAATTCAAGTGGATAAATGATATTCTTATGGAAATCAGTAGAAGTTCTCAGTAAAAAATGCAGAGTTGATGTACAATTATTGGTCTAGTCTAAATGTTATATGTAATGATTAGTTACCTACCAAAAATATAGAAGTCACTTTCTGGCCTCACTCTAGATACAATACATTATTTTGGAAACACTGAGGACTAAGCAACTCTTTACCAGCTTTACAGTTGTAAACAACCACGAATGTAACTAATTCAAGAAAAGCTGGAAATATGAGCTATGTCTCCACAGAACTTAGCACTACAGCAATCATGAGTTGCACATGCCATAGGATATAGCATGGCAACCCAGATAAGGATATTGTGACACAGATTAGGTTCACTGTCATTTACACCACAAATTCAGAGCTGGACCAGAATACAAGTGATGTTTAAAACCATTTTTTTCCTCAGTTGTATCTTCTGAGATCTGCTTCTCTACTGCAGGCTTATCAGGAGACACAAGGGAGCTTGTGTAAGACCAGCAAAACTGAGTCTGGAAACCTCACAAGACTCTTTCACAGTATTTTCTCTCAGCTGCTCGTAGAGGTCACAACATCTGCACAACACAAAAAACCCTTCTCAAGATATTTTGGGAACCTACTCTTTCAGAAGACAGAGGAAGGATGCAAAAATAAAGAAAGATATAATAATTTAACTGATCCTCTCTTAAATCAAAAAATGTACTGTGGTACAGTGGTTGTACTAGACTGAGGTAATCATGGAGAGTCACAAGGTGTCATTGTACTGGCCAGTGAAGAGACTAATAGGTGAGATCTTTATCTACTCAAGCCAGGCAGGGAAGCACCCATCTACATTTAACAAAGTCAGGTCATGTTTGTCCCTGTATATGCAGAAATGCAGAGAGGCACAAGACCTTCTGCCCATTTTGAGCCTGAATTCAGATTCAGTTTGTCTATTCAGTAAGATTTCCTTTCCTCTCACCTTAACGGAGTGCATGTCAACTACAGACTAGATAAAGATTTAGATCTGCCTTCCATCCTCAACTTTGACATCAACTCTGTGCATCCCCTTTAACTCATCACCATCTCAATTTTTTCCACTGTAACAGAAGAACAATAAATAGCCATTTATAGCAAGCATTCAGACCCATACATTGGATATAATATTGTCTATGTGCAAAATATTAATTTTTGTCTGTTTTCATAACTATTTATTTAAACTAGTGAGACTATCATAACAGCTGCTCTCTTAAGAAAGCAGTTTAGTACATTGATTTCCATTTGTATGGATTTAGGAAGTTTGCTTTTCCTTTAACAAAACAGGTTCAGGTCTTCCAGCCTTGTGGCAAACTTTTTGAAGACATAAAATTCTTTATTCTTTGTAAAATTTGCCACAAGGCTGGAAGACATTCTGTTACACAAACTTCTATCTTTAAATGTTAGAAAATATAACTCTTCCAACTGTCAAAACAGCTTTTCAGAATAAATTACCTATGTAAAAAAAAAAAAAAAAAGTAGTTGAAAACCTAATGATATACTTTTGGGCAGTACTGCCTTTTTAGCGTACAAAGGGATTTGTTGTGTGCTCAGGTCATCAGCTTTCCACTAACGAGGCATATTGTCTCATGAACATACTTTAAAAAAAATTAAAGGAATAAATGTACTGTAGGTTGACTGGCAGTCTAAAGGCTTCAAAGTTTCTCTGGAGTCTTTTCCTCTAGAAAAAAATGACATTAACTATGATTCATCAATCAGTGGTTTATGTAACCTGATAGCATTTCACTTTTGTTATCCATCAAGTCCCCAGGTGTTTTGGTGTGTGTTAATATGTTTTGTGTGCAGAGATATCAGAGTAGATAGTGGTTAGTAGAAAATGCTTGAAGGTGATACTTCTGGCCTTTTTAGGTACAGTTGGCATAGGGACCTCTTCTAAGATAAGTCAATCTTAAAAGGTGTGAAACATCTAGGTGGAAGCTCCGGGAACATGGGTGAACTTTTGGAAATCAAGCACATAGCTATGCATCTACCTGTGAGCATGGATTTCTAGCTAGAAACACCTAATTTTTAAGATATGGGAAATTTTCATAGGATACCCCAAAACAGATAATCTTGCTCAGAAAGGTTTAAGTTGTTTGAAATATGCATCCTCTTTTGACAATGGAAGTTAAACAACTGACTTCAAATAACAGTGTACATTTAAGACTTTCTAATAAAAAAATACCTTATGGTGACAATTTTTATGGTTCTTTTAACAGTTATTTATTCAACTGCTACAGGCTTTTATGAGTATTATAAAAGGCAACAGGATGATGTAGGACCTAAAGCAGTGGGCTGTAATGATCAATAACAGCATAGAGAAGATTATGACTGTTTATGACAACTACTTAAGATAATTTAAGAATGTGTTAAACCTTCATTGACATGAAATTATATGAAATGTTACATTGATGTGAAATTACATTTGATCTTGCCAACATTCTTCATTTTTTAACACAATACCAGTAAATATGAACAGTGTGGCAATGTGATAGTTCTCTAAAATGCAGCTAGCCATTTACAGCCAGTGAGATGCATCAGGAAGGGTACAGGGCCTCTGAAGAATAACAAAATCAAGCCTACAGTCACTAGAACCATAGTCACTAGACAGAGGTCTACCCCTACAACTGGAAATGTATAGGCATCCTGTAAATCAAGAAAACAAAAAAAGACAACCACCAACCTAGACAACAGTTTATGCAATAGAAAAGTCTCTGAATCCAGGAGCAGAGTTTAAGATGGCTGTTCTAAATAAACAGCACATACTCAACACCCATGGATTTTAAAGACTCTTGTCCTGAAGTATGTGCTTCTCTGCTGCTCTGCACTAGGTTCTTTTCTGAATCAGATGCCATGATAAGATGACTTCTCAGCTTTGTCCCATTGAAACTGTAGCAATCATTGGCACAATATGTATTAATATGAAATTATTTTGATATTAATACATATTCAATACATATATTCAATATTCAATGACTGAAATTCTCCAGAGCCTCACGTATTTTGCCTTGCAGTAGTACAGTGCCTTCAATTTTCCACGGGGTATTTGATTCAATTACTGTCTGTTGCAAAACACGTGACATTTTGAATCAGCCATGTCACTTGTAGCTCAAGTATTTGTGAGAGCTCACATTTAGATACTGATTTTTCATTGCCATTAATGTTTTCCATTATCAGGGACAATCTCAGCCAAAAGTGGAGTGGTTGCTGAATGGATGGAAACAATATTTGCTGTAAAAGACACTACCATAACAGAGAAAAAATCCACTAAATTTTTCCAGATACATATGCTGAAGTCCTAATGAATTTTTGATACTTCTTACGGTAGAGAGATGATTTTATGTACTGATTCACTTTCCCTGTACTTATCAAAATCTTTTCTCATCTCCAAGTAGAATGAAAAGGTCAGGTCTTACACTCACACATACAATAATCCAAGCATACAGTAAATGCAGCCCTACAGCACTTCTTTTTGAAGAAGGGCTATCTTATTTTGCAGCCACATGTGCTGATATACCATAAGTAAGTTAGGTTTCATGGTATTGTTAATGTAAATCCTCCTACGTAAGCTAGTACACTGCATTTGCCCTTACTGAAAATTTATTACTAACATGACTGATTCTCATCTCAGCATAACTCTCCTTTTTAAACAGCAGAGAAAATGCCACTATTAATAGCAGAGCTGTCAAGACAGCATCATCTAAAAGACTCAGAGTGCTTCAAGACAAAGCCAGATTGTCATTCTCTTGCAGCAGGTTGGGGGGGGCAGGGGGGGGGGGGAATGTCTGATTATTGAAAGTGAGATAGTTTAAAAGAAAACTTAGTTAAAACTTATGCACTGGATCATGTAGGGAGAGCTGACATGATTCTGTGTAGATTTATTTTGAAAACCAGCAGTTTCTCTTGCTGGTGAATGGTTCCGTTTTCTCTGTACTTACTAACAATTCACTTCCACTGATATGAATCTGGGGAGCATGGAGCATGGTTCCTGGTCTCACTATCTTCTACAGACATCTATGCCCTTTAAAAGATGCTGGGGTGGGGAAGATAGGGTGTAGAGTTCTCACAGTTACACTTAGTAAATCAGAAACAGCACTTCTAGACATACCTATATCCTTAATCTCCTTTTTCCCCTTACAGGAGCATTCAGGGAGACCTCATTCTGCACATTGGCTAGCAATATAGTCACTCTGGACTATTGCATAAGGAGAGACCTATGCAGTGAGCCAGGATGCAAATTTACAGTGCACTGACTCTGTAAGGAGATTCTCCAGTAAGCACCATAGCCTTTAATTTAGCAAAATTATTTGTTCTGTTTTGAAGTATACATATGAGTCCATGTGTTATAGGACTACATTATTGTAGTAGTGGTAGGTATACACTACAGCAATATATTTGAAAGCTGAATACCTTTTTACAAACGATGCCTTATAGACAGTGACTTCAGAGAATGATCATAGCAGGAAGCAATGGATGGCTTAGGTTACCAGAAAGGAAGAACAGTAGTACTACTTCCTATTACTTATTTACCATTAGCAATGTCTAGAGCCCTTGTGACATTGATAATCAAAGGAGAGTTCTGCTTATACTTCTGGAAGCAGGTTGCAGAAGAAACAGAGAAAAAGAAAATCAAGAATTTAAACCCTCTGTTGTATTCAGATTCTTGGATGCTGTCCTGGTCCAGCTAGGATAGGGTTAAGTTTCTCCCAAGCAGGGGGAAGGGATCTCCAGGTGGGTTATTCATACCATGCTGAGGTCAGGTCTGGCGTGGCAGCGCGGGAAGCTTTCCTTTGTGGCTATGGTTGTGGGAAGCACGCGCGGCAGGCTGTTCACTGCGGTATTTCTCTGTATATCTTTTGTCTTGTTTACTGTTATTACTGTTTATTGTTGTTGTTATTGCTATTGTTGTTGTTCAGATTGTTTTATTACACTGTTGTATTAAATCTTTCCTTATTTCAACACCGGGGTTTGTGCTTAACTTCCAACCCTGACCAGCTGAGGGTGGGGGAGGGACAATGGCAACGTGGTCTCCAGTCCCAGCAGGGCCTAAACTACCACAGATGCAAGCCTGTAGAAGCCGTGCAATTAACTCTCTATAAGGAATGGCGTTAGGAACTATAACTTATCAATCACTGTGCTGTCAGTTCTAACTTTTTTGATATAAATATGAGGTTTATTTCTCTTGCTTGGGAGATCCCCAGCTATAGGAACTGATTTCACACAAACTCTGCTCATTCTCAGAGCTATCATTAGCCCTTTGAGGCTACATCATTATTCTGTCAATGTTGTGAGCTGAGTAGCATAATACATCATAAAAGTCAGATTTAAGATATTGTTAACTATCCAAATTACTTCTTTCCATTTTGCTAGTCAATTCCATGAATGGCCACCCTTCACTTCTGAATAACCCATTTTTTCCACTAGGGGAGAAATTAACTTTTCTCCTATTACTTCTTTTGCTGCTTCTTCCACATTTCTTCCACAGGCTTAACATCAGTTGGGGATCAACAAGAGCTCTTTGACTTTTTATCAGTGCTTAAATGCCCCACATCAAACAGGAGTATTTGAACAAAGCATCCACATAGCCTAAGTATTACCAGTAGCAAATTACAACTGCACACGCCAGAAAATGCAGGCATTGTAGTATTCATCAACATAGTACCAAGCAAGAAATATTGGGAAGAGAGTATTATAGCCAAAATTTTCAAACTTTGGCATCCAAATCTAAAAATTTAGGGAACAATCCAGGTTCCTAATCATAGGTGTCTAGTGTAATTTTAGACTCACTCTGATGTTCTACCCAGTCTTCAGTTGCTACGAGTGTCCTACTACCAGGTTCATGTATGGCAGTCTTATACAGCCAAGGACATCTAAAATGATAGCAGAAAACTATGTTGAGGCATCTGATTTACTACTCTAATTTCAGATTTGGCCATGTGAACTCAAGGCACTTAGACTTTTTCAGAGGTGCTGACACTATCAACAAAACCTTTTTTTTTATATTTTAGTTTTGTTTCGAAGCTTGATTCAGACTTATTTAACAGGAATCAAAGGCTAATAAAATTGTTATAACAATGAAACAATTTTGTCAGATCACATGAAACATTCTCCCTAACTCATATAACATCTATAAGCAGTGACACATGCACAATTCTGTTTCATTACTGGTAATATTTACACTGAAAATTATTAATGCTGCTGCTGTTATGAGTTCTGATTTATTTAAAAAAAAATAAAAATGCTTATTTCAGGTTAATGCCTAAAGCTCTTCCTTTTCTGTTTTGATATAACAGGAAAACTAAACCATGAGTTATTCACACACTTACACTTCCTGGTAACTGAGCAACAATGTAATTTACTGGAGACCTTTACCTTACACTGCAGAACAGCATCTGGTAAAGAGCATGCAACAAGTAATATGGCTTTTTGTCACTCTCACAAATGGCAAAGATACATCCATTACCAAAAGTCTTAATGTGTGTTATTAATGTTATTAAGCAAATGTGGAACTCAGAAATTGAAAAGCAGCCATTAAAAGCAGGAAACAGCTGTCCAGCAGATGTCAAGAATGGCCTAAGAAAAAGGTAAATATGAGAGAGGGAGACAAATATTGGGAACTGAGCACATAAGAGAGTTAAAGCACCCCTGATGGAATTTATTTCACATACATTTAGACACTTGCAGTGTAAACATCTATATCTGAGCAAGTCACCCAAGGCTGTTTTCATAGTCAAAAAGGAGAAACAGGCACAAATCACCAGAGTTATTTTAGACTTCTGTATTAGAAACAGGCACTAGAATGGTCTATTTAGCTCACATTTAGGCATATATATCCCACTCCCCTGTATATAAAAGCAGCAGACACTTGAGATGAGACTGGTTCCCTGTTCCTCTGCTGCCAGTACATTACAGTGCAGAGCATCTGTACTGTTCACCATCCTGCAACTCAAGACATTTATATAGATAGTTTCCAGAAGGAACTGGGCCATTGGCATACCATATCTTCTGGATTCTGTGTAAACCTCAGCCCTGATGTCCCCTAACCCTCATATAGGCACACCAGACAAATCTTTTCATACAGACTTAACCACCAGTATAAATATGTAAAATGACCATATAACCACCCAGGATAGAATTGGTCATGGGTTTCTTTACTGAGAATACTTGATTTTTTCCTTAGGCTGATAACATTTGTTATGCATGGTATTTTTTTTTTTTCCTAAGATGAAGCTAACAGAACTTTGTCAGTGATAAAAATAGTTTTCTAACCACTTCATTGAATAGTGCTACCTGCACAGTACTTCATGTCAGGTTCTTGAAATTTGAGTTATGATTAGTTCTGCTGTCAAAGAGATTCCGCGATTTCATATTCCACTCCTGTTTGTGTGGGAAAACACTACTCTGCTTAAGAGAACTTGTAACAGAAGCCATAACACCTTAATTTTGTTAACGTTACATCTGACTAATATATGGATAGACTTCTTGCTGACTCTGCCAAAGTGGAGGCAGGCAATGGTCCTGGGACATCATGAGACCAGTTTCATTTCTACAACGCACTCAAGAATCAGACCTTCTCTTCTTCCCTCAAAGAATTAGAGGCGCCTCAAGGCCACTTGCAGGACAGCTGGAATTAGGATTTGGGACCAGTATTTCTTTGAAAATCCTGTTTCACTTTTCTTCAAGCTTAACACAACAATCATTCACTTAGATGCCTTAAAACATAACAGATTCTGAATAATCAGTCCAATCTTTTAAAATCTTAGTTTCAAACTGCATCAGATCTATCCATTGCATTTCAGGAGTTGAAACATTAGCTTGCCTTTTCACAAGAGCTGAGCACACACACTACTACTGACTGTCTGCGGGACCCGGATCTCTTCCCACCCTGGAAGAAGTGCACCAAGGCATTTTCAAGTTCAATATTCAATCAGTGAATATAGGCTGGTGTAAATTTCCAGCCAGATTATTTACATAACTCTTTTTAAAGGACAATTCTATCTCTGTGAAATGGGTCTAATCATGTCTTCATTTCAGAGGAGTGAAATTGCTACAGTGAAAATAACACCAGAATGTTATTTCATTGTAGTCAAATGCTACCATGAAAATAACAACAGAAGACTCTTTGAAGAGATAAACTTGTTTCAGATGTTGCACAGAATATATCATGATGGTTAAGATAAAACGACAGCATACTTACTTCTCTTACACTGGCACTGTCCATCCAGGGGAAGATGACAGAAACCTGGGGAAAAAGAGCGTAATCATATAATTAAAATCAGAGCGAAAAATATCCAGAAGCAGCATCCTTTTTTTTAAAAAAAAAAAAAGAAAGAAGAAAAAAAGAAAAATTGTCACTTGCTAGAATCTTGTTTGCAGACTAGCTGTTGTACTGGGTTAAGAAGCTACTATCCCAACTAAATATTCCTTCTGTATTCAACCCAAGTAGTACAGATGCCTGAACAAAACCAACACTGAAACTTTAGTCATTTCAGTGAAAATCTGGTGTTACAGACTAAACCAGCAAAGAAGGGACTTCCAGTTAAGGCAATGTACTTGGCATTGAAGCAGTTATAAATTAATTCATGTTCTCTGGAGATATGGAAGATGGATATGGTAACTTCTTATCACAGAAAACTTTGCTTCAACTTTTGTGCCAGCATCTTAACCTCCATAAATAATTGAAAGACCTGTTTTCCAAAGGCATTTGGACACCTAAAGACAACTAATGAAACATGAGAAGAAAAAAAAAAAAAAAAAAAAAAAGTAATTTGCCTAATTCCCACTGAAATCAGGAAAAAAATATTTCTAATCAGTATCCTTAGAAATCTGCAATCAGGTAATTTATTAAGACTGAATTTAGTCTATTAAAAGCTGTAAAATTTTATAGTGAACTATACTCTGTGTACACTAGAGAAATAAATTTGTACAGGCAGCCTTTATTCTGGCATTTCCTAGCTTTTTAACCTTAGTCTTTGCCTTCTTAAGAATATTAATTGACACAATTTTCACGCATGACAAAGAATCTAACAGTTTTAGTGAAACATAAGATTTTACAATAATGACAGAATTTTCATTCATATTTATACTTTACTGGAAAACGTGCATGATTTCTACCATTGCCCTGAATGATCACCCTGTCAATTTAAATGATTTTCACTCTTTTCTTATTCCTCATACAGCTTTTATCCCTTCAAATATTTTTTTCTGGTTTGATCATTATATAATTCTACAACAAACCTCCACAACTTTAACTTTTCCAAGATATCTGTTTTCTCATATTTCAATTACTGGTGGTCTGATCCTTTGATTACTCTGGACTTCTTTATAACTTTTGTTACCTTATTTAGCCCTTGAAAACACCCACAGAGAATATTACCTCAGCATCTTATCAGAACTGTAAAACTGAGGCTACAGTTCTGATGTGCAATATGCTATTACAGTATCTTCATGACAGCATCCTGCATATACCAGGTTAATATTTACTGATGTACTAATGTAATAATGACTTATCTGCCTCTGCTCCTCTCTGGGGTACTTTCTATCTATAGGGATGGGAATTAATGACAGTCTGTCTGTGCTGCCTGATGTCAGAGCTGAGAAAGGTGTGAAGGGTATATAAGAGTCATATTACTTGTCAGCAAGGAACCGGGAAAAGGGATACTCCAGAGCTAGATGCAAGCGTGGAATTGTTGAATGCACCCTTCTTGCTAACACAGGCATCCTTCTTCAGTTTACTCCCTGACCACTAAAAGGTAAACAATTTCCCTTTTTTTCTTACTTAAGACGCAGTGCAACAGATGTGCTTTCAAGAAAGCACAATATTTCTCATTATTAATCAACAGCATTTTTCAGGAAAAGGCTAAGATAACTTCAAGGTAAATTGCAGCTGGGACCAGAATTTGGACTGGGACATGTTGAGGAATGCAAACCAGAGATAAGGGAAAGAACTGAAACTTCAAGATGGAAAATGAACATTTACTGTTGAGAGCTATCCATCTGAAACTGCATTCTGTCACTAAATTTATGGGGATCATTTTTTCACTCTAGCCTGTGAAAAAGACTACCTGCTGTTGATTTAGGACAGAATGGGCATTAGTAATAGGATATGCTGAAGAGTATTGGGGTTTGCTTTCAGTGTTGAATCATTATTCTTTTCAGAAAGTTTGGAAGCAAAGATGTGCAACCTAAAGCTGTCAGTTTTCTTCATTGCACTTTCTGTCACTCTGAGCTGCTTGGATGCTACACCTATTGAGAAGTGAGTAATAAATAATCATATTTATTTCTTTTCAGGGGAAAATGTGTTCAGATTATTGCATTAATTTCTTTTGCTTTCACATCTCAAATACTATGGGCAAAAATAGAGCTATTCAATTTCACAGGGTATTTTATTGTTGTTTAAAGATTTTTTTCTTTGGCTGATGATCTGTCTGATGGTACTTCCAAGAGACAAGGATGGATATTGCCAGAAATGTCACGGAATAAACTCTCAGTACTTAGTGAGGAAATGCCAGAACAACCGGCAGCAAAGACAAAAAGGTACTGATTTTCCTTGTTTCATCTAATCATATCAACTAGGATTAAATTATGAAGTAAACTTTGTGCCAGTGGTATCTGTTACCTGAGACTCTTAAGTGTCTGTTTTTTACTCTCAAAAAGAGCTTAAAGTATCCTTCTCCTCATAAATAGAGCCCTTCTGTAAGCATAAAGGTCAGATCATTCAGGGTAGAAAGTCAAATCCAGAAATTAAAGTTTCAGATCATTTAATCACTTTACGATTATAACACTTTCATAAATTTAAAAAGCTACAAATACTAGATTACCTTGAGAAGAAAGGTGTATTTTGAAAGGGCCTTCTTTTTTAAATTTGTTGCATTTCCAAGCCTGAGGGGAAAAAAAGAAAATATACCTTTCTTTGTAACACCAATGCTCTGCTAGAATGTAATTATTTTAGAATATAACAGTTTCCTGTAAGTAATATTTCATTAAATATCAGTTTAATCATGGAAAGAAGGAAAAGAGGCAATTGACTGATAGAATTTAACTTGTCTGAAATACATTCATGTTTATAAGTCCATAAATCCAATTTCGGGTAACTTTTTAATGACTAAAATAGCATATCAAAAAATATTTTGAATTTTTACTAGAAGGTAAACAGCACCAAACTATTGTACATTCATCAGGATTTTGAGTGAATTTCTTTCAATGACAATTCTGTTATGAATAGATTCAGTAAATACATGTGTCTGTATAGTTGCTTGTTCCTTTCTCTTAGAATTATTTCTTTTTAAAAAATCATTATTACATGACAATTTGGTTATCTTCCAAATTATTTTGATAATGGAGACTAAGTTCCCACATTTTTACAGCTATTTAAAAAACAATAACAATTGTAATACTCAAACACAAGGAATCACCTTTGTGAATATGGTGTGCCTTAACTGCTTTTCTGGGGCCTTGGTATACAATCTCTTACTGAGTGAACTGTCTCATTGAAGCACATATTCAATTAAAGGAAATCTAAGAGAAGTTATATCAAGCCCTATACAACCATTTTCTTTAAATACAATTACATATTTAAAATATTAATTGCTTAGAAATTGCTGTCTATTTGCCACTATAATACAGACATTTATCCCACAATTGCTATTCTATCTGGATTCTTAGAGCAATACAAATAACTTTTAAAGGAATAGATGAAATTTTAGATAACAGATTTCTGTTATCTAAATATATCTGTTTGATAACAGATGTTATCAATAGGAAAAGAAACTCACTGGTAATTGCTCTGAGTTTGAAACTGGTAAATTATCACTCTTCATAGTAAATTTTTGCTGCAAACTGCTGTATGTCTTATGCTACCTCAACACGAAGAAGACCAAGAAAATTAACAATAACTCAAAAAGCAATCTCAGCAAGCATTTCTGTCTGACAGAACAACATAGCGGTCTCAGAAACAAATTTGAAAACCCAAACTAACAGTTCTATTGTGATTAAAAATACATATATATCTCATGCTACATAAGTTCTACACGGAGTTCTGTAAATGGTCTGTTGGTTCAGACTGTAAAATGTTATTTTTAGATATGGATTCTTCCATGGACACTCTTTAAAGTCTCATTCAGCAAATTATTATCTCCTACCACAACAGCACTTTCACGTTGCTCGTGTTTCAACAGAGATTTGGCAGCTTTTCAGTAGAAAAGAAATCTGTTTAGACAGAGTTAAATCTTAAGTGGTGTTGAAGTCGGCAACACCTGCCACCTCTCACAGTATGTGGTGCAGTTGGGAGAAAGAGTGTTGGGCTCAATCCACTTGATGAGGACTGGAAGATTACTGTTCACTTCAGTGAGAGCAGGATATGATTCTGTGGGAACAAGAAAACTAAATAAATGTTAGTGATTTTCATTATGTTAGTAATCCTTATAATATCAGCAAGAGCTCCAAATAGGTTTAGAAGTTTAGCTTAAAGGTAAACATTTAGTCATTATTTTCACTTACTGGTTTAACTATACTATCATTACAGGTTTTCTAGATGTCATAAACTGCTATGCAGAATTTCAGTAAAAATTACATACGACTGTTAAGGTCTTTGCATTTAGATAACACCCATCATTAAAACCGATAATAACATACACCACAAGATTTTTCTCAGGCACAAAGTAGGTGGTAGGAAGATTGTAATGTTCCCGTACTTGTGCACATATTAAAAGAACTCCCACATCAGCACAGCTCAAATGCCTTTTAGAAGTGGCACACTTGATTGTTCATCATTTGACTTAACCATAGCTCTTTTTGTTTCACCTTAGTAGTCACCGTCTGGAGAAACGGAAATGCAATACTGCTACATGTGTGACACAACGCTTGGCTGACTTTTTAGTGCGTTCCAGCAACAACATTGGAGCAATTTATTCACCTACAAATGTGGGGTCCAATACATACGGAAAGAGGGACACAGCTGGGCTTTTAAGCAGAGAACCTCAACACAATGCACAGCTTTAGGGTGTTAAAATGACTACTGATACAGTTCTCATTAGGAGTTTGGTTTTTAATGTACCAATAACTTCTTGGTCATTTATTACTCGTACAGTCTTAACAGTGCCTTGGTTTTGTTTTGTTTTGAGGGTTTTTTTGGGGTGGTGGGGGGTGGTGGTGTGATATATGTTCATCATTTTGTTTCAACTCCATTAAGAACTCCAGAAATCTGCTTGTCAAATTCTATTGTAAAAAAAAAATAATAAATATATATATCTCACAATAATAAATGGAAAAGTAATTGCAACAGGGTTTTTTATTATTATTGTTAAAAGGATGAATAATATAACCATAACATTTATGTCTTTATAGCCACTGTTCAGTAAGAGAAGGAAATCATCTTAATTAAAAGACCAACAAAAATCAGAATGCTAACAGAAGTTAGATCCTAATGAAAGTAAAACAGAAGAATCTCCTGGGTTTGAAACATCTACAGTGTCACGTTTTGCATAACTGAAGGAACAACTAGATGAGACATGATGGCTGCACTGTGCATATGATTATATCAGTTAACTGACTGGTCTCTTTCCACCTTAATGTGCATTAAGCAAGTAGAAGTGGTCTTGCAGCACAGATTTCTGTATGTACTGAGCATGAGATTTTAAAATTTACAATTCTTACTTTAAGATGGTATCAGTAAAATGTAAGCATAATGAGCATACATGCTTTTAAATATGAATAAAAGAAAACTCAGTTAACAGGCTAGCAGAAACACCTGTCTGTGGATATTCTTTTCCTTGAGTTAGAGTTACAAAAGAAGGGAAAAAAAACAATGAGCAGTTAAAGCATCAAAACATATCATAGAAACAGGGTAAAATTGCTTACCGGCATACTTATATTACTACCAATATAAGAGAAAACTATTTTAGACATGGGCAGACAGTAATGGAAATTTAACAGTGTTGTTTTCTCCTACCTCAGCCCAGTATCAGTGCAGGCTTAATAAACTTGTTTGTTCCTTTGAACTGTTAAGAAAACTTCCATAGAGATAATGGAATGGTTGTTTAGTCCATCATTTACTCACTGAGGAGTTCAATATCCTCTGAGAAACATTACCATCCAATTATGAAAAACATTCAGCAGAAGCTTAGTTCTGGAGAAGGAAATGAAATCTTAATAATTGTCTTTGATTTGTTTCTGTTATAAAGTATGCCTCAAAATGTAAACAGTTTTGCTAAATTTAATGTTAAATGGCATATTCCCTTCATTTCACAAATAATGCATGGGAATAAAAAATACTGCACAGAATTCCTGCTGTAAAAATGTTACTGATTGCCTTTTTTTTTTTTTTTTGAGAAAAGTTTCAACTTCATTAGTGTTCTAATGGATATTTATTCTGAACTTTATTGAGAAAACCATTGATATTGTATTAAACCTGTCTAATACTTCTGCCAGCTCGAAATGCTTTCCATTCAAGTTACTTTTGAAATACATTATACAGTCATTGTATGCTTAATTTGTTTTTCAGCTAGAATATTTACTTTTCAGAAAAGAAACAAGAAAGTGACAGGATAGGTCTGAAATGTCACTCTGATGTTTTTACAGAAGAGTAACCAAGTGGAGTCTTCACTGTGGGTGGATGCTGATTTCTAGGCTGATCCCAATCTGAAATATGTACAGTGCTTTATGAATCAGCTTTTGCTCTTTAAGCTACACTTTGACAAATCAAAACAAAGCACAGACTGTCTATGCACAGGTTTAGTGGAACCATATACATTATTTTATGCCTTATGTACTCCTGAACCTGGTGGATTTGATACTAACATCTATTTAACATGTTTCCCCTATATGGCAAATACTGAAAAATGTTAGTCATCTCCCAGAGCAGTGAAACAACAGAGACTGGTAGATCAGTAGCTCAGAGGGGGACCATCTCACCTATCTGTAGCTGCTTTGTTGTCTAACCAGTTGTCAGTTCTCTTCTGATACTTGGTGGAGAAAGACAGCTACTTCCAATTCATCCCAGCTATCTATTTTAGGATGGGTTGAACCACACTCTTGAAGTGCCTGTATTTCTTCGATGATGATAGAGTGTCTAGACAATTAGCTGAAAATGGGCACTTACCTTCAGTATAACTACAGTTAGGTGACAAGAATCCCACCTGCAGTTGGTATGAACAGTTCAACCTAAAAAAAAAAACCAAACCAACAAACAAAACAAAAGAACCCTGAGGCTCCAAATCATCAGAGATCAACTCTCATATTCTGAAATACACTAATTCATCAGTCAGAGCATCTTGAAGAACTGCCTACACTGAGATTTGTTTCCTTGTACATGCCCTTGAGAACACAACTCTGCTACCCATCCTCCTGATGTGCAGTTACCACTGAGTGCACTTAGACCTCTTAGAGAAGGATCTAGTCATGGTAAGCCTGGATACAAGCACAATCCTGAGAGAAGATTTAACAAGGGAGGAAAAGAAGAAGGAGGGAGGGAGGGAGGAAAAGAAAACCAGACATTTCAGAATATGAAGACTGCTAGGTGAAGCCTAGTTAAATAACAAAAAATGTGTCCCTATGCATTTTTTTAATTCCTGGTATGCATTTAACTACATCTTTATAGGGACATAAATATTTTTGAGAGTCAAGTCTTACATAGCTTTGGTTCTTTTTCAATTCATCTGGATGCCTTACATCTTTCAGAGAATATGCAAGAAAACAAAAATACAAAAGAGGAAAATCAAGAATGTAGACAACGTGATTCACATGGCTATATTCCCTTTAAACAGGAAAATACTAAATGTCTGCTATTGTGTCTTCTACTGTCTTTAGAAGGAAAGGAATAGGGACATAATATTAAATTTCACTAAATGAGAGGGGGAAGAATAAGTAATCAAACAAGCAAAAGGATTGTTAGAAAAAAGATGATATGAAGATGAAGAATGTTTTAAATGGAGTAGTGGGCCCTAGGGTCTAATATTTCTCAGGAACTATGACAGCTTCATAAAGGAACTTACATTTTTTCCACGATGAATAGAGTTGAGGTAAAAAATTGATTTCACTTTTAAAAGCTTGGGCTAGAACTATGAAAGCACAAAATATTCATGGAACATAAAATGTACTTCTATTGAATAGTAAATTTTGAATGAATAGCTTCAATTTCTATTATGATAATATAAATATTTTTCAAATAAATAAGATTCTTGGTGAGAGCTTTATACACTAGGTTGGCAAAGCTTCCATTCACTTTCAACAGGATAACGTTATAAGCAAGTCTGGATTTTTCTGAATGGCTTTCTAAATCTATTTAAAAGTTAATGCAGTGATACTACAAAAAAATACCATTTCCTGTAATGCACTACTGAATATCTTCACTAGCTGTCATCTTCACTTCCTAGAATTATGCTGGGTTTGAGTCAATTAGCTTGCTTACAAATATAGTTTGACAGGTATGGTAGACTCTTTGTTCAGAGTTACAAGGTTAAGTAATTTTGTTGTCTAGCTTCATTATCATATAGAAAAGGGACTGCTCTACATTGCTTTTGCAATGCAACTAGCAAAAAGCTCTGGTTAGGTATGATGCATCTCGTTGTATACAGAATATAAAAATTATGGCTGAACTAAAGAAATAGAATCTTTCTTTGGGATGTGTCAACTTCTGTTTCAATACTCCTACTGTTATCTCTGTTTTCCCACACTCAGAAATAATCCTACACTGCAAAATAAAATATTTTTGTGAAGCTGTGTAAGGTTCAATAACAAAGGTCAAACTAAGACCTAAACCCCACTATTTAAACTAAACTTTAATTTAGGAACAAAAACCCCCAAAATCTGGATTCTCTACTGATCAGTTTTTTCTGAAAACTTTAGAGAAATTTGTCTCCAGCTTCAATTGCTATGAAAACTATATATCCTTAATTAGATCCAGTTAAGAAGTGTTTCTCTAACCAAAACCTATCTTCATATCAAAATGTTAAAAAAAATTCTGAAGCTAGGAATTATATATGCCATCAAAATTTGAAAGTCATGACAACAGAAGCTCACTAAAAAGTGACACAATGGTGATAAGACAATAGTTAAAACTGCTGTTCATTATACAAAAAATTTTCTCCTTGAGTGCTAAAACATCTGAACAAAATGAGCACATTCATATGCATTTTAATCCTAACAATAGGGGTAATTCAAGTAACAATCATGCCATAAAGTCACTATTTCCTATAAATGCTTTTATAAATAAAAAATAAGTTGGATCGTTCAAATTAAGAATCTTAGACCTGCCTCTACTTTAATAAGATTTTTCCTCTACTTTAAAAGAATCTTTTTAATCCAGCACTGTAGACAGTGAAACTGTTTCTTATAAGCTATTTTACAACGTCCTTAATATAAATGATTACTGCACAGGTAGCCTGAGATATGTGATATGCTGTGGAACAACTGGTGACACCAAGGGTGATAGAAACAGATTGAATTGAATTTCTTTAATCCCAAATCTTGACTAGTGCATCAGATATGTGGTGGGTTGGTTTTTTTGTTCTGTTTTGCTTTTCAAAAGGAATTAAAATACTGGGATGTATTCAAATAATTTTAATTATATTAAATAGATCATTACATGCTTTGAATTGAAATTGTTGGAATAATTATGAAGTGAAATGCTACACAATATGATTAGAATGTGATTAAAACCAGAACCTGTTTAATATTTACACTGTCAACAGAGGCAGATCACTTTATTCAAACAGAATCAGTCTTTATTCATTAAGCAGTCCTTCTGAAAGGGGCTGAAGTGGGACTTGCATCCACCAAGAGAATTGTGTAAAAATTTAATCAGCTTGTGATTGTCAGTCCAACACTGAAGAAACTGAGCTACTTAACTCTCAGAGTATGGGTCATTTTTAAATATCATTCTTGGATGAGCTCATTACTTGTGTTGCATATGGAACTAGACACATAACAGAGGAATTTTTTTTTTTTTAAGGTTTGTTTGGTTGGTTTTTTGTTTTTGTTTTTTTTGGGTTTTTTTTGTTTTTTTGTTGTTTACAGGGGGGAAAAGAAAGGGATCATTAAAACTGGAGAAGGACACAAATAGTGTGAAGGTTGCAGAATACTTCAATCATTTTTCCAGGATCAGTAAGCAACTGGTAGTGATTTTTTATTTCTAAATCATCTGCTGTACTATGGTACAGAAAGGAGAGAGGAAAAACTAAGATCATGGGACAGTATATTCTTTCCCACAAAAGAATAATACATGAAAAAATACAGATCTGAAGCAGCCTGAGAGAGTGGGATATGGTCGAGTGGATTTTACAAGGAAAGATTGCCTCACTGCTCCAAGCACCACTTCATATTTCAAGATGACCACATAGTGGTATTAGAGAGATCAGAAGGTGCTATCTCCACTGTAACAAAGATTTTTACACCCAGAGCAAGTTAGAAGGATCAGCATTTTCTGGTCCTTTCTGGATGCAGCGCCTTGAAAGATACTGCTGAAGCAAGTGGCTGTCTTCCGTACTTCTTAACCATTCTCAAATATCGGGCTGGCTCCTCAGCACTTGGTCCTTCTGGCATCTGCATGCAGCAGTTCCCCTCAGTGTTTTTGCTAAAGTGACATCCTGAAAATTTCCAGGATGCGGCATCGATGCTGCTCACAAGCGCAGGAGGCAGAGGTTAAGTGCGCACAACAGGGCTAGCGGAGCCTGTGGTCAGGGGAAGCTACAGCACAAGTCAGCCATCCTTTTCCCAGCTTCTCCTTTGTTTTTTTGAGGTTATCCCTTCATAGCCTTCCTTCTTGAGGAAGAGGACTGAACAAGGACTTTCTAAAAAAATTATTCTTGAGTCCATAGTTACTTGCTGTTAGCTTTTTTTTTTTAGAAAACTTTTTCCCAAATCAAAAATCAAATGTTATCACTAAGTTTTCCTCCATTTTTTTCCTAGTATTACAGTAGGACTTTCCCAATACCCTTTGCAGGCACTCCACCTGCTAACATGCAGCTTATACACTGAGGAAACAGCCAGACCAGGTATCAGCATGTTTGGAAAAGACCTAATAAAAGTGTTGTTAGATGAACCCAGAGAACGTAAACAGTAAAGAAACCTAGCATGGTACTACAATTTCTTTCTAGAAAAGAAAAAGATTGTGTTTTTCTCATTACTCATTTAGTGTTTTCTCAGCTCAAATCCAGGCAAATGAAGCATAGCACTGACAGCATCAATATCAGTTCTGTAAGCATGAACACACTGAGTGAGCCTAATGCAGCACAAAGCTACTAGACCATGATATCTGGAATTGAACAATTGTGGAAGAAGTCTGCTTCATCCTAATATTCTTCCTTTTCATTCTACACCTTAGAAATATGACTTCTGTGAATCACCACTCACAGCTGTGAACAAAAGTAATTAAAACCCCAGCTCTTTCCACATTTTTTACATTAAATAATTGGCACTGGAGATCAATGACTGCAGAATTATTTCCCTCACCATCACCCTCAGTATCACTTTCAGCTGAATCAGCCTCAATGTCTGAAAGAAAGTGACTCACACAACTGGCCATTGCCCTGTTCAAGAGTAATCTGGAGGATAATTAAGACAGTGTTTTTTCCAGAACAATATGCTGCAAAACTGATTCCATAAAATCAAGAGAGAAATCACTCTGTCCCTAAAAGGGTATACATGTGTTCAGGTCTTATTCCATCAGACACAATAATTTTACTGTATTTTTCTTCTCCCTTATGGGATGCTGAAATAAATGCAGGGGCCCATCTGTCATCTTCTTGTACTTCCCTACTTTCAACACTTTTTGCATGACAGAATGCTCAGCAAAGATACTGCCTCACAGATCATCATCACTAGGGTTTGTGCTACAGAACTTCCCAATAATTTTTCCAGCAAGATCACTCACACCAGAATGGGTGTTTCCCCTCTCAACACCACAGGAGAACCTGGACTGCAACTGTCTCTCTCCCTCTGCCCTGTTGGAGGTTACAGGCTGATACTCTAGGAATTGCTACTTGGACAGGCAGTCCTATCACAGGCAAACCTCCTTTTTTAGGTGCTGCTTGCCTTTTGTTCCTTTTTTTTTTTCCTTCCTTTCTTGTCCTGGGAAAGTTTGAAGGGGGGAAGGAAGCAAGGAAAGAAGAAAAAAAAATAAAAATCAGTGAATAACTAAGCATTGCTTTGAAAACAGTACCTTACAGTCAGCATAACCAGCCAGAGGAAGATATCTGAATGTTTTTTGAGGCTGTAGACAAACACAGCCTCAAAACAGTGTCAGTGCTTCAAACAAAAAACAGACTCTCAGTCACAAGGAGAGGCTGACTTGAACGTATGAACACAAGCAACTATGCAGAAACAACTAAGGCAAAAAAACCCAAAACCTTGAAACAAAATGGTAGATACATTTTTGTTGCTTAAAAAAAAAAATTCGCCAAATGTCACAGAGACTTTCAGAGACCTGTATCAAAGTCTTCAACCTTAACAAATCTGTACTCTCCTTCAAAAACATTCTACCACATATTCAGGTATCTACTTCATAATACATTTAGCAAATTAGAGGGCACATCTCATTTCTAATGTGATTTTTCAGAAAAGTAACATTTATGTCAAGATCACTATCAAGTCAGGCAGTACAAAACCTGGCTAGAATAAGAAACACTAGTAAGCTAAGAAATAACTTCTAAGTCAACTTCAAAACCTCAAAACAGTGGGGTTGCAGATTGCTTACTTTACTAATAAAAGAAAAACTGATACTTTGTGAAAATTCTGCAGCAAGGAAGCCTTGGCATACAGACCTCTGTAGGCTGACATTGACACTCTGTAGATGTGTGTATGCATGCAGATATGCAAACACAACACAGGGCAGAATTCTGCAGCTAGGTAAATAGGAACTTCCTCTTTGGTTTTCATTTGTGGGATAATACACTGAAGTTCCTAGTTTCTACTGAGCTTCAACTGATTAATCCAACTGTTTATAGTAGTATTGCCAAAACCATTACCAATATTCATTTTTATCTTTTTGTCAAAAGCCTTTTTAATGAATGCTAAAAAGATAAAAATATCAAAAGAGCTTGAAATCAGCATACATGTTATAACATGGTCTGGGAAATGGGGAAGCATGAGTTAAGAAACATAATTTGTTAATATTCTGTTTGTTGACCTCACAGGTAAAGTAGGAAAAAATTGTGGATAATGTGATGAAAATCAGGACATGCCTAAACAGCAGCCTGGAAATAAAAACTCAGAGACATAAGTGAAAACAGAGAACAGCTAAGGTAAAGGGGACACTGGAGGTGGTAGAGGTAAGTTTTGCATCTTTTGAAACTGAAATGCATCCCAAGGATTCACACTAGCACAAGAACTTAACATTTTTGTCTGACTCTCATGATTCAAAGAAGATCCTAAGCTTTGGACAGGTCTTCTACACAGGAGCTAGTTTCATCCTATAGGTGAAAATCTCAGTTTCTTCATTTAATCATCATGTTAAGTAACAAGTTTTACTGAGAAAGACTGCAGGATTTAGCCTACTACTATGTGTCTGTGGAAAGAATCAAGATTGTGCATGTTTTAAGAAATTCTTTTCTGTACCCTCTATTCAGAAATGCAAGAAGGAAACTCCAGCAAGATTAATGGTCACAAATTTTACTGCTCATGTATTACACTTTATTTATTTACATATCCTGAAGGGACTGGAGAATGGGTATGTGACCAATGCTAACATTATAAATTGCTCAGAGAAGTCTAAACATAACTGTGAACTTTCTCTTCATCTGAACATATCCATCACATTCTAATAATATGCAGTGCAGTTCTAATCAAAATTGATTTGAACTTTTTCTTAATCCAGATTTCTGCATCCAATGCATATTCACTGACTAAGATTATCGAGTTTCTTGGTTTGTATTACTAGAGAATTAAAGAACTAGAGAACTAGCACAAATCACTGTGACAGCAGCTTTTCTTGTGTTTCCTATATCCTACAGAATCTTTTTTCCCCTCAAAGTCTACATAATATCTTATACCTGAAATCAAAATATCCATTAAACGTGCTGGCACAGACTGTGAACTTGTTATTTTACATGCTGAGTGTCACTCTATGCCTCAGAATCTCTCTCTGAAATATCTCTTTGAAAAATGCCCGATGTTTCAAACTGATAAAGATAAGCTAGAGACAAGACAAATTGTGTACCTGCCTCATTGTTTTCCATTACGTTTCACTCTCAGACCTCATAAACATTGTTAAATACTTCACTGTGGCTGTAAGCAGGCAAGGACATAGATATAAAAATTAGAACTGTGATCTGCCCATCTATTGATAAAGCCATTTCCTTCAGGCAACATGTTTTGCTATCACTAGCAGCTTCAATTGTCATAGTGCTGTGGAATTCTCCTTTGCAAAACTGAGTTTGATACTCAAATCCATGTGAGTCTTCAGGGCTGCCATTTGGCCCAATCAACTTTGCAAAGCAAAACTGATTAACAAAGTCATATACATCACGTACCAGGTGAAGTTTAAATATAAAGCAAGTCCCAATGAAGCCCAAGTGTACAAGCATAAAATAAAGCATAAATATTTTTTCTAAGTATATATCACTGATTACCAGCCAGGACTGTTTTCTGTTTAACCTTTTATTGCATCTACTTGTGTCAGTCACTTACACTCTTTAAGCCTGTGTAGTTTCTCCCCACATTCAGAGTAATGCCTTTACTTTTCAGTGCATTAAAGGATGTTGTTGCAGCCACAGAACACAATATGCAACAAATAATATTAAGACAGCCTTCTCCTGCACACAACTCTTCCCCTGAACATTGCTTTCCAGGAGATTTGATATCCACATCCTGAGTTTGTTGCAATCTGTCTTCCCCTGATCAATTGCTTTTAGCCAGCACTAACTGCTTTCTCTTCTTAGAAAAAACAGCCTAGGAAGAGTTTAGTCCCAGCAACATCCCTGCACTTAGATGAGACATCTTATGCTATATAATCTGACACATCTGAGCACCAAATGTACTAAAAGGAATAGAAAGAGAAGGGCTTCTATAGGGGTAGAAGGAATAACAGCAAGTTCTCTCTCCCCCCCCCCCCCCTTTTTTTTTTTTTTTGGGGGGGGGGGGGGGGGGGGGAATGTCATTCTGAACAGAAACATACAGGGAAATGTTGAGAACAAGGAAGTGCGCCTTGTGGGTAGGACACTGTCACACCTGAAATGAGACACTTTACTTGCTGGTAGGTGACAGCAGCACTCTGCTCCCTCTGATCTCCCATTTTTTTCCCCAAGTGTTACAGAGCAGAGGAAGGTAGTTCTCAATCAACAGTAGGACCAGTCAGGCTCCACTACACTATTGTCTCCAGATCTGAGTGCAACTGAAAAGAACATAGCTGCAAGTTCTAAGTCAATGAAGGGGGCAGAAGCCAAAAGGGGCAACACAAATCCTAGTGCAGTGGAAGCCTCCTGTCAAGAGGACACCAGCCAGTGGTGTCAGTGTGATGACTCACTGTACAGAAGAGAAACTCAGTGAGGAGAGGAAGAGGCAGTGGCAAATGAAATCCAGCCTCATCACAGGGTCTTTTCTTTAGACTCTTTCAGCTCTATTACAAGACCGCTTCCCCATGTCCTTAGCCCCTTTCACTGCGTGCCTCTTATCATGGCCATTGCTCAGCCTGCCCTGATCTGCATGGTACCCAATCCTTCCAAACCTTTTGTCCTCCCAGCACTGGTATGGCCCCCTGCTCTCCTGTCCTTCCAGCCTCTTGGCCCCCATGCCATTCTAGAGACTAATAGCAGCTATCCTGCTATGCTGTATCTCAGCACAAATGTGGTACTTGAAAAATATAAATCAGTGCCACCTGGAATAGGATTTTGCTGCAATCAGTTGCTACTGCCCAAGGAATCAGAGGAAACAAAATTGGCCAAACTGGCTGGACACTTGAATACAATTACACGGCTGAAGCCACACACAAATGAAACTGTTATACCCCAAAGGAAAATACCAGTTTTCTGGTGAAACACAGAACAGAATCAATTTCCACAAATGAGACTTAGTCATAATCAGACAGGGAATGATTGCTCTGAGTCTGTACTATGACAAGAACATGAAAATCACATCTGATGGCAAGGCAGAAGGGACCCAGTGCCCTCATCACATCCCCACTACCAGAACTGATCCTTTCCTCCCTTGTACCTCCACATCACCATTAGACAGCCAGTTACTCATTGGCAAGCCATGGGGTATTCATTACCATCCACTCCCACCCTTGCTCCACGCTGCATCTGATAGATGAACTAGAGCTGCCCGTCTAAGAGCTGTGGCCCACACTGATTTCTGACAGCCCCAGCACTGCCCAGAGAGTACTTCACTTCTCCTGCACCCAAGTCCACTCTCTCCAGCAGAGCAGCAACGTCTGAGTATTCAAGCTGCTCTCCTCTCTTTCAAAGAAAACTTAGAGATAAAAGCAGCTGTGAGCCAGGAAGACAGCCAAGTTTGTTTGCCCTTGAAAGGAGATGGTCACACAGAGTGAAAGACATAATAAGCAGAGAACTTCTAAGGAAATGTATTCACCCTAACATCTTCTCTAGACATCAGTCAAAAACTCTACAAGTTGAGCAGCAAGATACCACTTTCATAATCCTGAGGTAAAAATTTTGTGCTTTTTCAACACCGATAAAGGAAACCCTAACATAAGAGCATACACACTGCCAAGGAGGAAACACCTTATTGATGAATTGAGGTTCCTTCTCACTAACATAGTTAGTAACAGAGTCAAGTAGTCCTTTACTTAGTGCCAGAAATGCCCTCAGAATTAACATAGTGGTAACTTCTATAAGGAACAGGGTCAGCAAAGAAGGCAAACATCTGTGCTTAAAGTAAGTTTCAGGTACGGATACTGAGATCACAAATAAGTTAATACACATACGTATACATCTGGCCCAAGTGCAATAACACCCATAAGTGACTCTTGCAAGTCAGCAGAAGGGCATTTCCACAGAATGAAAACTTTGGAAAGTGAAGAAGACAAGGGAAAAATACCTGCAGAGTAGGAAAAATGTTTTCTCCTGAGGTCACCCCTGAAGTGGTGAAAACGGAGTCACAGAAGCCTGGTTACCCCTCACTTTCACTTGAAAATTTCAGGTAATGACATTATTGTGGGCTATAAAGGGAGTGAAAGACAGGGACACCTTTACACTGTGAACCCTCTGGCCAGAAAAACTTTGAAAGTAGATGACAAAGCAGAGTGTAAAGCACTCTAATTCATGCAGTTCATCCACCGGAGTACAAGGATCCTCCACTCTCCTTCACCTCCTTACTTCTACCAGGTGAGCAGTCTGGAACTGTCCTCACTGCTTCCGCAGACCATGGGTTTTGGTAACAGGCTTGAGGTTCATCCTCTTGCTCCGAGTGATGGACCACTTCACATGGGGTCACCAGTTTCAATACATGGCTGCCATGGGTCATGCTCAGCACCTTTGTAATGAAAAAGGGAAAGACAACCTCAAGGATCCTGGACCAGTGCTCTGGCTGCCAGCACAACCTGAAGTCCATGTCTTCACTACAACTGAAATTGAGGTTGACAAGGTTAAACAGAGATATGGAAGGCATTTAGTGAACTCCTAAGTACACATGAGCCTCTTCCTTTTTTATATTACTCCCTGATCTTGCACTAAACTTCTATTTTCTCCATTATCCACTATCTCGACAACAAACCAACCCTGCTTAGACAATCAAGAAAGAATTCTACCCAGTAAGGAGCTACTAAGATGGTTGTCAATCTGGAAAAGTTCTTTATTACCACTGGGGCTGTGTTTTTCAAAGAGACACTCTTCCAAGCCTTCCATTTTTGTTTAACTGAACTGAATCACTGAGCAAGGTTTCCACCAATTCAATTCAAAATTAAATTTCTACAATGCCACAGAGTACATATTCCTCTGCAAACATAAATGGTAATGATGACAGGTAAAAAGCTCTTATTCTATCAGGAATATAATTCTGAATGTGATGTCCCTTGTATTGGGGAAAATAACAAAAGAAACCAGCCAACATCATAAGTAAAGGCAAAAAGTTTCTCTGCAAAAGTGCCCAAGGCATTTGGAAGGGACCATACTTTTTCCTTAAATCTAATATGTTCATGTCCCACATGTTGAGGTATCTATTTCTACAAAAAGAGATTTACATTACAAGAATGTTGGCAGAGTTTTAATCTAATGACTCAGGCCATTTGAGTGAAAATTTAGTCAATTAGTCTTGATAGAAATAGTTTCATACTTTGTTTCAGGGACTGATTTCATTCACTATGGAAATTTAATGAGCAACACTAACTTTCAATGGAAATACATAATTAAAACTGTCCAGTCTCTTTCTTAGTTCATGATAGTATCTGTTAAATTCATTGTTTTAAGAGGTTACTTATCTTTTTTAAATTGAGGCATTTATGAGGTGATAAGATCTTCAGGGTTTCCTCCCAACCCCTAGTGTTTCAGCTCAGATTAAAAAAAGAGCATCTGTTGTACTCTGAGGTCTTTTGCAGAACTTAAGTTAGCTCAGCAAGTCCTTTAGGAAAAAAAATCTACCAGTTTTATTCCTGTTTGTGTATCTGTAATTAATTCCATTATTTTCATTAAAAGCATATGGTTACCATTTACTTTGGAATGAGTTTACTTAAAAATAGAATCTGAAAAGTAAAACTCAAGAATATAGGGGAGTAAGCTGCTGTCATTAAAGCTCTGTAGCACAGAAATTACACTTCCACAATAATGCTGTGCTCTTAGGATGCAGATGGAAGCAATGATGAATGGCCATTTTCATCACAAATAAAAGTAAATCGTAGAAGTTAATCATTAATGATACTAAAACATTGTAACACCATTCTCTTTTACTTCATTCTGAACAATCAGTATTTATTGATATTACTACATCAAGCTCTTTCCAAAAGCAAAGCCTCTTTGAAAATAGAGATAATTGCACTGGACACATAATTTGTGAATTAACTTTTGAGATAATTTAAACTAAATTTTCTTCCTACTAGCTGGTACACCACTGTGGTTTGGATTTAGTATGAGAATAATGTTGATAACACACTGATGTTCTAGTTGTTGCTAAGCAGTGCTTATCCTAAGTCAAAGACTTTTCAGTTTCCCGTGCTCTGACAGTAAGAAGGTGCACAAGAAGCTGGGAGAAGCACGGTCAAGACAGCTGACCAAACCAGCCAAAGGGATATTCCATACCATAGAACAGCATTCTCAGTATATAAATGAGGGGAAATTGGACAGGGAGAGTGGATTGCTGCTCAGAGACTGGCTGGGCGTCAGTCAGCAGGTGGTGAGCAATTGCAGTATGCATCACTTGGGTTTTATTTCTCTCTCTTTTTGTTATATTCATTTTAATTATTATTATTATTATATTTTATTTCAATTATTAAACTGTTCTTATCTCTTCCAAAAGTTTTACCTTTTTTTTTCCCCAATTCTCCTCCCCATTCCTCTCAGAGGTGGGAAAAGTAA
Organism: Athene noctua; assembly: GCF_965140245.1. Taxonomy (NCBI): domain Eukaryota; kingdom Metazoa; phylum Chordata; class Aves; order Strigiformes; family Strigidae; genus Athene; species Athene noctua. The sequence continues at coordinate 22,842,177 of NC_134039.1, forward strand.
GCAAGTGGCTGTGTGGTGCTTAGTTGCTGGCTGGGGTTAAACAACAACACATGGCCAAGTAATAAACTTCCTCAAATTGATTATTTCAGTGCTTAATGCATCTTAGGCTGTCCAGTTGAAAATTAACTTCACACATTCATAGTACATGTTGAACTTCTGTTCTATTCTGTCTAAATGGAAAATGTTCTTAATCTTGCCATAAAACACAATAACGGACTGTGGTCACTGTGACCGATAATTTAAAATTAAATTTCCCCCGACCCAAAATACAGACACTGAGACTATACTTTTAATTACTTGGCAGTTACATTAACTACCCATATCTGATGTGTCAGTGCTCATGACAGCTTTACTGGGGCACTCAATGAAAAACTGAATAATGACAAAGCCTAATTGGCTTTGCTTCCTGCTAGAAGGACAAACAGAGCTGAAAAATTCAGGATACCACTGAAGTCAGAACTGAAATTCACAGGATCTGTGGATGCTTAGTGCCTCTCAGAAATGGGTCATTTGTTAAAGCCTGCATATCATATTAGAAATAATAAATCCACCTCCTCTAAACAGGACACAAAAACTAGTTTAAAGCCCCTCTCCCTCCCCAGAAAAATAAAAAAATCATTGAATCAAAGCAATCATAGAGAGCTCTGCTGAACAGAATGCAATTACCCACATACTCAAATCAACATGTGCTTACATACTTTGATTATGAGAAGTCTGTATTTCTCCCCTATTAATTCTGCATTCACTTCTGCCTCAGCTACAACCCTGCTTTCACTGATGCTCCTTGTCCTTGCTCAACCCTAACATTGCTCCATGTAGCACAATTTTCCCCAATTTCTTGAATTCTGCATGTGATTCCATGTTTTCCTTTTTAGCCAGGTAAGAGTAAAAGTGTACAGAACAACTGCTAATTTTTGTCTTCCACTCCCTTTCTAGACTGAAGCCATTCTAGGGGGAGGTAGGAATAATGGAATAATCCTTCAGCATCATGTTAAAATCCAATAGTCTTCTCTTTACTCCAAGAGAGAAGATTTAAAGCCTGCATATCACATTAGAAATAATGAATCCACCTCCTTTAAAACAGGACACAAAAACTAGTTTATCTTTAAAGTGTCCCCACCCCAAAAAAAAAAAAAAAATTACAAATCATTGAATTCAAAGCAATCAGAGAGCTCTGCTGAGCTACTCCAGGAGAGTAGAGAGAGGGTCAGTTTATAAATACTGAAGGTTTCCTTTAGACCAGCCTAGAATTTATTTTTGGGCAGGAATTTCCTTCCTCATCACAGGTTAGCTCCAACCTTGAAAAAACTTTTGTGTCACCTGGTGGAAAAACAGAAGGCAAGAACATCTCATCCCATCAAGAATCTCATGAAGTGCTACTGAGACCAAAAATTGCCGCCAAACACTTGAAACACTTTATGTCAGGAGAGATAAATGTTAGTTGGCACTGGAATTTTGATTATATATTAATAGCTTTTTTTCAAACACAAAATACCCTTCATTCAAGCAACATATGTTTGATAACTTTTGCTGACTCATCTGAATATGCTTTATACTCACATGTGCATACAGACACGTATAGACATGCAAAGATTGAGAACACTTCTGAAGTTATTTCTGTAGCTCATTAACTGAGTGAATTTGCTGGGAAAGACAAGAAAATATTAGCCAGAACAAAATTCTGGAACCAAACAGCAATGCAGTGAATGTTAATACAACCTCCAAACACATATAGCAATAATACCATCAGCATTAGCTAGCCCTAAAACCAGATCACCTTCCAGAAACTGAGTCCTGATTCACTGAACGGAAAGACTCATTCCTTTCTGTCTGTACTTATAATAGTTCAGGGGATAAACTGAATCTCTGAGCTTTCTTCCCATTTGTGTGGGTGTCAGTCTCTTCTCCCAAGTAACAAGCAATAGGATAAGAGGAAACAGCCTCAAGTTGTGCCAGGGGAGATTTAGATTGGATATTAGAAAAAATGTCTTCACTAAAGATGTTATCAAGCACTGGAAGAGGCTGCCCAAGGAAGTGGTGGAATCACCATCCCTGGAGGTATTTAAAAAACCATATAGATGTGGTGCTTAGGGACATGGTTAGTGGTAGACTTGGCAGTGCTAGGTTAGCAGTTAAACTCAATAATCTTAAAAGTCTTTTCCAGCCTAAACAGTTCTTTGAGTCTGTCATTCCTGGGGAATCCTTTCAACAGTCAGGTTTATATGCACATTTCTCCAGTCTCCTCCAATTATGAGTAACCAACATGCATAACATTCATATAAATACATACCTGCCCTCTTATTAACCACACTTAAACATCAACAGATCCAGCTGAATTATGCCCCTTCTATGGATTTGTTTCCAAGTGGTTGTTATCATGTTTTCTTTAAAAACTAGGGCTGAGGGCTTTTTTGGTCCACAAGAACAGAATATGAAGAAAAGTTAAAAGCAACAAAAATTTAAGGACATTTTGCTTTGACCCTTCCTGCCAATCACAGTAAATTCTGCTTTAGTGAATGTTCCCTCATCTTTTTCTTCTGAAAACACTGAAAAAGCTACATGATGATTCAGCACTCCCGCAAACTGTTGTTCTGATAGTCTAGTGTCATTTATAGCTAGAAATATTCTTTCCCACCTGAGATTTTGAGCAGGATTCATGTGGCCAAACAGGCTGCAGGATAGTAATAAACAAATCTTCATCACTGAATTTATTATACTGTTTGTCTGATCATCAGTTACCTGTGATTAGCCTCTCTTCACCAGAGATACACCTGGAATTATAAACCTCAAGTCTACACAGGCAGCAATAAACAATAATTGGATTTATATGATTTTTCCAATTCTCTTCAGATGTTCAGAACTAATATCAATATATTTCATTTATTCATTTATCAGCAGTATTAACTGGCTATATGGCTTATTTTCTAAGACAAATGATTTAAAAAGTATTTCTATGAATGTATGATATGGTAAATTACATTTCTAAATGGACCTAGATTTAACATAATTGTATAATTCAATGTATCTTTTACAAAATGTGATTAATTCCTCCTCAGAAAAATGTGTTTATTAGCAAAGGCCTTAGGGTGTCCAACAAAGTAAACAAGAGTCTTTCGCTTGACTTAGAGCACACAATTTTCTTACCATTTTCTACAAGAAAAATGATACCACTTGCTGTGTCAACATAGCAAAACATTCAACAGGAAATACTGACGTATATGAAATAGCATATTTATTTGTAAAATTGCCTTCAAGGAGAAAGGTTTGTTTATGAATGAGAAAAGACCAAGGGACAGTTTCCAGTTTCTCACCAATTTATTTGCATTAACTTTAAAAGGTACTGTACCTTAATAAGGTAAACACTGTCAGAATCAGGCTACAAAAGATGTGTTAGTGTCCTTGCATTGTTTTAAATCATATATATATATATATATAAAAAAAGAAAAATCACAGATCATTTTATACAAGAAATCTGCTCCTTGACTTTCTAAACTAAGATGGCTTGCAGCCAAAAGAACTGTGCTCCTGGCTCAGTCCTTATTTTTGTCACCAGTAAATTCACACGGATTCTGTATTTACTTAACAGTATTTTCCAAAACTGTTAAAAACAAATGCAAAACAATGGCTGTAACTTGAAAGATGTTTTCCAAATGTGGATTTTCAAAGGTGATGTCCTTATTTTTCATACTTACGTAAGGCCACATTTTCTTATCCCAATAAGGTAACTGTTAAGGTCATGGTTATCCTGTCAAGGTTTTGATTTTAAATCTTGACCAATATATTTATAATTTTACAAATTCTGCCCACAGATAGGGCCATGCTGACCTTTTCAATGAAATTATGTGGCAAAGGAGAAAGCAATTCTGATAGCTTCCTGCTATTAAAAAAAAAAAAAAAAAAAAAATCATATTCTAAAAACTTGTGATCCATTTGAGCCTCTGATGCATCAGCAGAGTTAAATGACAGCATCTGTGTTAAAATGAATCATCAGAAGGGACTAATGAAAAAAACACTGCAGAATAGTTTCTCCCTTTGCAAATGATTCATAAATCTAATCTTAGGGGAGAAAGAAAGAAAAGGAAAAAAATAAAGGTAGAAAGTTGTGCAGATGGAAAGTAAGATGCCAGAAGACAAGCATGCTTTTCTTTCAGTACCACTGTTAGCTTTTTGATGGATAGTTGTATACTGGCTATACCTGCTCAGAAAATGAAATACTGCTTACTACGGTGATTATTGCAGAGCTTTGTGATAAACTCATTTTACATGTACCAATGTTTCCTCCACTTCAGTACTATTCACAGATCAGTGTAAGCAAAACTCATCTAAGATGCCAGGCCTCTAAAACAGTCTTCCTACAAACAAACACCAAAGAAACACCTGCCATTTTCCTTTATATCAGACTGGCCAGAGACAGACCATATTCAGTACTCATCATGTCAGAATTATGTCAGAATTATGATCACCATTCCTCTGCCATTATTCATATCAGAATTAATAAGGCACTCCTACAATAACACAATAACTAGCAAGAGCAAGGGAAGCAGAATCTGGCTATTAAGGTCTAACATTTGATGAATCTCAACGTTTAAAGCAGAACTTGCAGACTACTAGAAAGGACATATTTGACTTGCTGAGTGAAATACACAGTAGTCTCAGACAACTCTAGGGTACAAAATGCTAGAACTGCCTCATTTTAGTAAATAAATTAAACATGTTATTTCTAAAGATTTTTATGAAGTTGCTAGGTGTAATTTCCCTTTCAGCCTCATTCTTGTGCTGATGGAATTATGATTTATCAGACTTACTACAACATTTTTAAACCTAACAACCTTAAAATGTTATGGGGTTTTGTTGTTTGGTTGGTTTTGTGGATGAGAGTATACAATTTATCTATCAGGATCTCTATGCTAAAGACAAAGATGCCACAAGTAATTTACAGCCCATACAAAACCATGTAAGTAAAGCCACCAGGTATTTCCTATAACTGTTAAACCCCTAGATTTTCTAAGCTCACTGTTCTGAAGAAGTAATGGCTGTACCAGAATTTATCTCTACTTGCAAAGCTCTCTTAATCAGTATGTCTACTGAGTGATCTCTGGGTCTGCATATGTAAAAAAAGTCCAGTAATTATACATCTTAGTTTATTTCCACAAGGGGTTACTTCTGGGGTTATTCTATTCTCCTGCAAGAATGAGATTTGAGCTGCACATGACACCTGAAGAAGTCTCATATCCTATGTTAATATATTTCTCCATTGATCAGTATTTACACTGTCATTGCTGTAGGAAATAATGATCATAGGAGAAAGATCAACCTTCAGGTAACAAGAACAAATGTCATTGAAGTTTTGGATAATAAAATACAGTCCTATGTATCTACTTAGGAGTAAAACAGTACTTTCCTCTTCCTAGCAACAGCCATTGTCTGGTTTGAATTCCATATCAGCCAGTGCTGCTTTTTCAGGTGCAAGCTTTGTATTTATCCAGAGATAGATGTTGGCAAACAGATACGTTAGATAAAGACATGCAGAGCTATCAGACTTGATAATATTCCAGTAATAATTCTGTTTTGTGGAGTTCAAGAGGTGACCCCATAAAGTAAAGAAGAATGTGGCCTTTAACAATCCTGTGAGAAAACTACAGTCACTACAGAACATTTCTATCATCTCTGCAAACAGCCAGAAGTATGTAGTACCAATTTCAGTAGGTCCTTAGTTGTAGTAAATTGAGATAGGCCTACCACTTCTGTACAGATTAAAAGAATCTCACAAAAAAATAACAGGATATTGCCTTTGTTCCATTCCTTAGTCTGAATGATCAAGTTCCATTTCCAGAACTACAAATTATAATATGACATCTTGTCATCACTTGCCTACCTATGAAACATGTAAAGCATTCTGAGATCTTCTGAAAGTGGCCTCAGCACACTATAGAAATAACTGACACAGAACACTGTAAAAACCAGAAGAATAAATGGGCTAAGTAAATGCATTTACAGCAGATCTATTCTACAGTCATGATGATATTAAGTACCCTGATTTACACTGGAACCTCTTACTCTGGAAGTATCTTGATCAAAGACTGCGAGAGCCTGGAAGAATACTCCAGAGGAAAGTCACTCCATGTCCTTTCCCTAAGTTGATGTAATCATCAGAGACTAGATAACAGTCTGGAAGAGCCTTTGATCCAACACAGTATGACTGTTCTTATGCACACATGGAAAAAGTACATTGTATTTAATTTCTGTTGCACTATAATTTTTTAAACTTACAGAAAAACTACAGTCAGAATTTTAGAAGTATCAACATATATACAATCACCTGCATATATGCCCCTTTGCCATACATTACAGAAGCCATGTAATGTAACAAATTTAAGATTCGAGGGTTTAAAAATACTACACAGAAGTCATGCACTGAATAAAATTCTTAACAGCAAGGCATCTGTGACACAAAGCAGGAAATAAATCTCATGTATAATATGCAGTACAGTTGTTCATCATAAGCCCCTAGAGAAATGACAGAAACATAAAGCTGTTCAAAGAAGAAGTTTCTATCTTGGTTCTAATGGTTTCATGTATCAACAAACAAGTTTAGCTCCATGACAAGACTGTATTAAGAGAACTGTTAAGCTAAACTTGACCAAATGTTATTTATTTTACCTGTCAAAATTTATTACCCTCAGAATTACTATGAATATAACAGGCTTGGAAGGAGATACTCAAAAGCTGGTTGTTTTAAAGTATCCTTTTAAAAACACAGCATGTTCAGTTTTTTCACTTACCTTGTGCTACCATGACAAGCCAGGAAATAGAACAAAACCTCAAAAAAAGTAAAGGTTAAATCTTTATCATAGCTGAAAATCACCCCGGGGAGAATTATATGTACATCACTAAGTCACCAGTGAACATCTTATATATATGTATCTGTAGATATGCTGAGCTACCTGGTGACATCAATGTAGGGCCGTTGCTAGGACCAGCTGGGAGATATTGCTAGGACAGATAGGTAAAACTGATCTGCAGACATAAGATGTTTGAAACACCTGGTTTAGTATTACCCACAAAATTAACTTACATGTTATTTATCATTTCCTCCAGATTGCAGAGGGTAAAAATCTTGGCCCACAGGCAATCTGACTGCAGATCTGACTTGGCCCACATCTCTGACTACATCTAAACTACCAATTGCCTCCCAGGTTGATGACAGTAGACTTTGCAGGTAGAAAGCAGCAAAACCATATGGAGCAAACTATCCCTAGCATTGCACCTGGGCTTGATCACAGCTGGAACTTCTTGCCTAACTTCAAGAGTCATCCCAGAAGCAAACTGAATTCTACACAATTCTACACTCTAGATGACCAGAGGACCGGGAGATGAATAAGAGGTGTGAAGAACTGGAAATTAACAAAAACATGCAGATAAAAACATTTCTGTCAGGCACTAACTGGCCTTTGTTCCCCTGATTGGCCTCACCTGGGGCACCCCACCCCCCCCTCAGCCTGGGAACCCTACTGAAGCTCTGTCTGAGCTTTGGTGTATATGTACCTGTCTCTGGATGGGTCTTGGGCCTCCCCTGTAGTTATGTCTCCTAGTGGGATTCCCTGGATGGACCTGGTTCATCACATGCTGTACTTGGGGCTGCTGATAACTCCCTAGCCAGGACCTACCCTCCATACTCAGCCCTGTGGGGATGTGCTGATGGGTGAGGGGTGCAGCCTGTGTGTGCGTCCCCCTGACTCCTGGCTTTTTCCCCCTCTGGGGGCAGCTCCACTCCCACAGCTCCCTCATGGGTTTCTGGAGCTGAGTGCCTGGCCCTCAGGCTGCACAGGACCTGCCCAAGGGCCACAGGCCTGGCTCCCTGGGCTCCTTGCTTAGCTTTCCTGTCCCATGTACCCCTCCGGGGCTCCTCAGGGGAGGCTCAGTTCCCTCCCTGTACCTGGCTTCAGGGACCTTGTCCTGGCTCCATGGCTCTGACCCAGCATACCCGGAGGGCTCTGGAGGGTGTGGAGGGCACCAGGAGGCCATTTCACCCCAGACTGAGGCCTCTAGCTTTGCTTATGCTGTGCTGTAGGTGTGCCTGTGCCCAGCCTAATCTCTGTCCTGCCTCCTGGACACACTGCAGACCTATGCCATCATTCTGCCTCTTGCAGCTCCCCAGCAGCCTCCTGGATAGGTCCATCCCCTGCTCAGGGACAGCTGCAGGCACCAGCCTGCCAAGCTGCTGGGTCTTCGCTAGGGCAGCTCCCTGCCCAACATGCCCCAGATGGCCAGGCTCTCCCTGCCCCCTGGTTATGCCTGTGGGGGAAAGGTGCTTCCTCGGGCCTCTGGCTCAGGAGCCTAATTAGGAGGAAATATGGGTTGAAATAACAAAGCTTCTTGCATGCCGAACTGGTTTTATCTGGCCCTTAAAGGATTTTGAAATGTGAGCTCAACCCAAACCCAGGGTCAGACACAGGGGCACGTTTACATAGGAAAAGATGAGCTGCAGCTGTTTCTGCTGTTTGTTTTGTGGAAAGCAACCTTGTTGTCCACAATGTCCAATAAAATATCTCTTAAACTGTATCTATAAATTTTGAAATGTTTGGAGAACAAAAAATCCCTCTGTCAGTAATTTAGCTTGAGTATCTTCATGGCACAAGCTACCACAGGGCCGAGTCCTGCCAAGCACTGTGCATCCTCTGCTGCCCCACAAGCCAGACTGCTCTCCTCACAAGGTCTTATTCATTGCTTCACTCCTCCTCTGCCAACAAAGTATTTCTATCAGCTTTGAAAGGACTGGATTTTTGTTTTAATAGTTAGATAAAGTATTGTTCTGGAAACATTATTTCTAAGTGTTCAGGATGCCAGGAAACAACCAGAAAAAGTGATACTTGCTATCTAGATGATGCTAGAGAGCAGGGGAGGGAAGGACAAACGCATATAATAAGAATAAAGCTATGGGGAAAAATAAATTTTCTATCCTGAAAACAAATCATTTCCCAAAGCTGAATTGCAAGCCAACCAATTTGCTGAGGTGGCTCTGTGCTTGACCTAGCTGGAGCCAGGTTTCTCCTCATCAATGGCATTCTGTCCAGCGGCAGTGCAGGTGACAAAGAGAAGCAGGTGGCTGGCAAGGAAAGCAGTGTCATGGTCCCCGGTACTGTAATTTTCCTTTGCAGAACTAATCCATGCCGGCACAGGCAGGCGCAATTAATGGGAAGTGACACAACTGTGATCTGATAATGAGGCAACAGAATAGAACTGTCAAGAGTGCTTCCCGGGGCAATAATAAATGATGTCATCTCTATTTCAGGATGTTTCAGGTGGAAAGCAAGCTTTAAGCACAAAAATTAAAGAAGGAGAATGAAAAGGTATTATATCCAAAAATAACAAAAAATATTAGGTTACCATTATATTGCATATGTTTGGGCTTGCATTCTTGCTATTTGCCACCTCATCATTCATGCTGAAAATCTCTGTGCTCTTTTCTCTGGGCAGCTCCTGACTTAAGTTCACTGCTCAGTATCTAAGGTACGTATCCATCCCAACTATTATTTTGCTCTCCACATGGCTGATTCACAATGAGTGGGTTACAGAGTGGCTAGAAGCTAAAAGACTCAGGTAGTCCTTAAATGTTATTCATGGTATTTCCTGATTCTGGGTTTTTCAAGTCTCTAACACATACTTTCCTGTCTGCTTTCTATTCCCTAGACAAGGATGGCAATTTATATATCCATTTCATAGCTTAACAGATCAGTCCAGACAACCAACAAAGCCTCTAGATCTCCAGCTCATCCACTCTCTGCCAAGCCAGGAATGTTTCTGGTGTGCAGCTGGCTGGGCAGCCAAATGCATGAATTACTAGTGACAACTAAAAGGTGTGTGTTGGGCCCTACAATTGAGAGGTAAAGTACAGGTCTAGCAGGGCTTGTATCCTGATAAGGAGTTATGATTGCTCCCTGGGGAGAGGGTCCAAGCCAGTGTAGACTAGACGAAGCATGGGCAAGGCTGCCTACATATGGGCAGACACAGGTTCACACATCTCTTGCAACTCCTCTTGATCCTCATTAAACAATGACAGAAATTTTGGAATTGCATCTTCCATTGTCAGAATTCACACACTGTCCAAGAGCTCATGAATTCCCTTGAATTAGACAATCCAGAAACTGTGGCAGACAAACATTTAACCATTGTGTCATACCACAACTATAAGAAAAGGCAACAAGGGAGAAAGATGACAACACAGCAGAAAACCTAGCATACTTTCATTATATAGTTTGCAAATTTCAGAATGTTTGATAGACCAGGAGAAACTATATTGACTTCCTTTAGCAATCAGTAGGTCAAATTATACTGTTTATATGCCTTTTCTCATATGTTTATAAATTATGGGTTTGCTTAGGTATTTCCTGTTGTCCAGTCTATCTTAAAGAAATGGGGAGCTGCCAAGATTTTAAAAGCTAGCACTTACACAAGCCAATGAAATAATAACTCAGTCACACGTATGGTGTTACATTAATGTTTTAGTTGGCAAATACATCAATCCCAGACAAATCATACTATTAATGAGATAAAATATTTCCCATACCGATTAGCAGCTCCTTTGCACTAAGAGGTTAAAAATAAGTACATTGTCCCCTTGCAAGAAAAAGTGTTGCAAAATGATACAACAACCTGCATGGTGTTTCTCCAAATTAGCTACTCACATACAAGTGCCTTACAAATAAACAATTCATTAAAAGGACTTTATATGGCATGTATAGGAGTATACAGGGTGTTACTAATTTCCCTTCTCTCTGAACCTCGGGGTGTTATGGCTCACTAAAGCATTTTCAGACTGTGAATTAACTAAAGAGACCATCAGAATTACAGGTCCTCTCAGTCATGTCAAGACTCATGAAAAGTGAGAGATTTTGGCTCCTGCTGTCCCATCTCATGCCCCTCACTGCAGTGTTGACTCTTTGCACTCACTGTAATTTCCACTGTTTTCTTTGTCCCACAGGCACTTCTGAGCGTAGCACAGCTGAACACACCTCCAACTCAGTGGTTAGATCTAGTTAAGCTCTGAGCCAGGCAAAGTCACTGAAACAGTGCTGTAGCTAGAGCCCCTCCATAACCTATTACTGAGGGCAGAGGAGTGCCTCTGCCATGCGAGTTAATGAGCAACTATGCTCACCAGCTTCTGTCCCTAGCCTGCAGAAGAATCCCACCCACTGGGTTTGCCTTTAGTCCTGCAAATGCCGTTCTCCTGGTTTGGGCTAGAATAGAGTTAACTTTCCTTGGGCTGAGAGGGAGCACAGCTGGAGGGCTGGGCCGGGATCAGTCACTGGATTATTCCATATGATGTGACATGATGTTCAGTGTATAAAGGAGACACGTGCTCTCTCAGTTCCATTTTCCAATCAGCGCAGCATTATCGTTGGTGCGGTCGGGATTGCTGCTGGGGGTGGACTGCATACCAGTCACTGGGTGGTGAGCAACTGCATCGTGTATTACCTGTTTGGACTTACTGTTGTTACTGTTTTGTTACTATTAATAAATTATTTTTTATTCAGCCTATATTTTTTTTTTATTCGTTTATTAACTTTTTTTTTAATCCCTCCAATATTTCACCAGGGACAGGGGGTGTAGTAAATGACTGGCCACGTGGTGATTGGCTACTGGCCGAGTTCAAACCATGACAGCTGTGCAGAACACTGCAAGCACTGTCCCCGAGAGCTTGTGTATGTTTCCCCACCACACTGTAGCCACTGCTGGTGAGACTGGGCCTGCTCCTGGAAGGGCATATTAGCCTGTATGGGACAAGGTGCTCTTCAGAGGCCCACATCTTTTCTGTTTTCATCTAACAAAGGAAAACTTTAAGATTAATGTTCCAGTAACAGCCACACCAAAATAAGCCTCTCAGAGATCCCTGGTAATAATGTTTACTCATACTCACAGAAATGAAAACAGAACTCACTCAACATGTTTTCACTGGCCAATTCCTGAATGTTTTTGCTAATTTCTACAATTTCAACTAATAAAAATATTATGACAACACAAAGCATTCATTTAGCTGGTATTTAATTGTTACTTTATTTTCAGGTTCAATGAATCAAAATTCTAATGCTTGGCACACAGAGACTTCTGAGAGAAAATCCTAGTAGCAATATTTTCAGAAATAAAGAAAACATACCAATCTCTGGATATCTCATTACAGAACACATCAAAATTGGCTAAAACACATACCATATTTGAGTGCACTGAAACGACAATAGATTGCATAAGCAGACTTTAAAGGCCCTTCCAGGCAGGCTGGTGGTGCTGTCCCAAGGAGGAGTGAGCCGTCCACAGCGCCATGATCCTGGCATGATAGGGGTGTGCGGGGGTCAGGTACAGCCTGGCTGTCAGGCTGTGCAGTGCAGCACATATCCTGCGGCCACAGGATGACCTTAGCCAGCTGATCGCAACCAAGGAGATCGCTGTCAACTCCCACTCAGTGCTGGCGGTTACACCACCTGCGTGGCCTTGCCTTTATCTAAGGGCAAGGCAACGAGTTTTCATGTGAACATCCTTTATGTTTGACAGTAGAAATGATGAATAGAAATGTTTTCTTGTAGCAGAATATTATAAAAGCTCAAAAGACAGCAGTGCTGGGTAACCTTTCCGCTGCTGGGACCCGCACCACGTCCTGACAGGGGTCCCCTCCGATGCCTCGCAGCCCCGGGCACCCACCCTCTGGAGGGACGTAAGATTATCCGCGTTTATCCTCTCCTCCTGCCTTACAGCTTTAGCTCGCAGCCACGGCATTTTACGCGGCACTTCCCCTGGCGCGAGTGCCTCTCTCGCCGGGGTTGTAACGAAGGCCCGCGGGCGGGGTCCCACGGGAGACGCCGCTCTGGAGCGAGCACGGGGCACCGGGACGAGTGGGGGGGGCAGTACCCGCACGGACGCCGCCGGGGTCCGGGGTTTTGGCCCAGGCGCAGGGCGCCGGGCAGGGCCGCGCTTTCCTGCGGGCACGGCGCCGGTGCCTCGGGGCTGGGGCGGCGAGGCGAGGCGGCCCCCCGGCTGAGCGCGGCCGAAGCCGGCCGGGGCTAAGGGGAGCTCGCCCGGCCGCGGGGCCCTGGCCGGCAGCCGCGTCCCCCCCACCTGGAAGCCTGCCTTTGAGCGGTCGCCCCCGCGGGTCCCGGCGGAGCGGTGGGTTCCCCGATGGGGGCTGCCCGCGGAGGAGCGGTGCGGGCGGCTGGCAGCGCCCCGCGGAGGGCAGGGCAGGCTGCGCCCCAGGCTGACGGCCGCTCGCACGGAGGCGCCGCCGGCAGGGGTCAGGCACGGCGGGGAACGGAGACGGCTCTCTTTAGGGTAGCGCTCCTTTACCGGGGGGGGGGGGGGGGTGTCCCTTTAGCGGCCCCCCAGTTCCTCCCGCACCGGGCCGCACTGGGAAGAGGATGAGGGGACTGGCAGCCCCCGCCCTCCCCGGGACGGCTGGTATGGGGCTGCCTGAGTGCCGGCATATAAGCAACGGGTTATGATTCTTCAATGGCTCATCTGTTAGGGTGTCTACACTCTAAGTGATGGAAATGCATCCTATTACACTAAGAATGAGATGATGAATGTTAACGTATTTGGAGAGTGGAGAGCTGGGGAAGCAGACAAACTGGATCAAGAATTTCCTCGCAGTCAGACTGATGCACAGTATGATGTGAGGTACAGGAGTGCCCCAATCTATTGTGAGTAACAATCAAGCAGGAAGGACCTTTGATATCACTGTCAAAAAATACCTAATTTAATGCCTAATGGGGGGAGTACTCCTTCAGGGCCCAGCCCACCCAAGCCCAGGTGCTGGTCTGCAGGTGCCACAGCATGCTAAGCCCACTCCTCAGCTTGCTGTGCACGGCTGCTGGGGCGCTGGGCCCCTCCTGGACCATTACACAGGGCATGAAGCAGGGTGCCAGTGGGTATGTTCTCCTTGGCACTGCCACACTGGGCCTGTGAGAGGCTGGGTGGACTGTGGCATGAGAGGGAGCAAAGTTTGGGTGTGAACCTGCAGACAGTATGAGGGGTGGCAGCTGAACTAAAAGCTTTCAGGCCTCCTCCAGCAAGCACCCTGCCGGGCTGGGCCCGAGCTGCAGATGGGCAGCACCTGGTGTGGAGGAGTGTGCAGCTCTCCACCTGATGGCTAATGCAGGCATCCTCTCAGTCACCAACTGCCTGCAACTGCTGCTTACCCCCAACAGACATCTACTTCATCAATGTCCATTTAATCAATGTGCAATTAACATCTAATTAATCTATGTGTGCTTTTGATTATATTGTTGCCCATGTGTTTTCATACTGTGCTGTAATTGTCTAGCAGGAGTAGCCACCCCAAAGAGCTTACTTAGGAGTATGTCATAAAAGGAAGCCCCCTCTTCCTACATATATGGAGGCTGCCTTCTTTGACATAATTTCCTGTGTTCTGTGATTTGCTGGTTGCTATTTCTTGACACAGTCATGCCCATGTGATCTCAGAGTGCCCTCAGCTAGATTGTCTGCCCATTTCGTTTGGTTCCTAGACAAAAATTAAACTTTTCTTTTATTCATATAGATAAAGAATTATATAGGTATAGATATATATTGATCCATTTTATATATGCAGAGAAAGTATATATACAGGAGTGTACAAATATGTATGTATTATTTATACCTGGATACACCTTATATGTATATATAATTACATGTGTGTATATATACACAGTTATATACATTCATTATATATATCCATTAAAATGTAGGTATAAATTGTATAAAGCACACTTTATTAAGAGCTAATGAAATTAATAGTTGACATTTAAATGTCAATAGAAAGGAATTAAACAAAAATAAAAAGCAGGTTCAAAGCTGTCAGAATTCAGTACTCTCTGATCAGGTTCTCTGAGAAATTCCATACATGGATGGTGCAATATTTAATATCAAATTTACTGTACTCATCTCCTGAAGTTGAATGAACAGACACAGCTTCTGAGTATGAGAGACATGGACATACTGGAGTGAGTCCAGCAAAGGGCCATGAAGATGACTAACAGTGCGAAGTATTTCTTCTGTAAGGAAAGGCTGAGAGAGATGGAACTGTTTAGCCTTATTAATGCATATAAATACCTGAAAGGGGGGTGCAAAGAGGATGGGGCCAGGCTCTTTTCAGTGGTGCCCAGTGATAGGACAAGAGGCAATAGGCACAAACTAAAACACAGGTGGTTCTGTCTGAACATCAAGAAACAGTTTTTAGCTGTGAGGGTGACCAAGCACTGGCACAGGTTGCCAGAGAGGTTGTGGAGTCTCCATCTTTGGAGATATTTAAAAGCCATCTCAACAAGATCCTGAGCAATCAGCTCTAGGTGACCCTGCTTGAGGAAGGGGGTTGGATCAGATGACCTCTGGAGGTCCCTTCCAA
The DNA here is from genome assembly GCF_965140245.1 of Athene noctua. Taxonomy (NCBI): domain Eukaryota; kingdom Metazoa; phylum Chordata; class Aves; order Strigiformes; family Strigidae; genus Athene; species Athene noctua. Next base: position 22,857,562 of record NC_134039.1, read on the forward strand.
CCTCAACCATTCTGTGATTCTGTGAATATCCCTTTGGTCGGTCTAGGTCAGCTGTTCCGGTTCTGCCCCCTCCCAACCATCCCCAGCCTTTTGGCCTCTGGGAGGCAGAGGCTGGAGAGACAGCCTTGATGCTGTGCAAGCACTGCTCAGCAACAACTGAAACATTGGTGTGTCACCAACACCCTTCTAGCTACAAAGCACAGCACTCTATGGGCTGCTATGAGGAAAGTTAACTCCATCCCAGATAGACCCTGTATAAAGCCTTGACATGTCTGGGGCAGCAGGAAGGTCAAGAGGGCAGAGGGTGTCATGGAAGTGGAGGAGACAAGTTAGAACATGTTGGACAGCTTCAGTCTGTCTTAGTGTTGTCCATCAAGTGGGGTCATTTACCTGGTGTGCAATACACTAGTATACACAGAGCAGAAGTATTTATTTATTCCATGTCTGTGCAGAGTGAGGTGTTAGGTGGCAATTCCACAAAGCTAGAACACCACACAAAAGAACTTCAGTGTATTTATACACTTCAAACTACAGGAACAGACATTTACTATAGTGACCATTGGTTAGTTTCTTATCCCTTTGTCCTCCATTGGTTAACAAGATGCCTCATCTCAATTTAAAATTACAGAATCTTTTCATTTTTCTGTGCAAACTCAAAACAGGCGGGGGACACATCTTCTTTGAAACAAAGAGGTTAACTCATGCGGTGGTTTGACCTTGGCTAAATGCTTTCCGATTTCCGATTCTGCGCAGTAAAGGTTAGAAATGTCTAGAAATGGCTCTGGGGTGTAATGTGAGTAGGTGGTCCATGAGTCGGTGGTCGCGATCTCCCCCTGCCGGAATTACCTTTTGCTTAAGGACACAGTTTTCTTGGCAGGTACTTGCAAGCTGTTACGGTTACTTCCCTCTGTTCCCATTAATGCTGGACCTTGACAACTACTTAAATTCTTCTAGTCCTATGTATGTATTATAAATCAGTTTACAAATCACCTTGTGTTTTGTAACCTAGGTTCTAACTGTTCCTACTAAACAATAATGACCAATCCGTTCGGCCTTGGTACGGGGCTGTACAGGGGATTTTAGAGTAGCAGTCAGTTGCTAGATTCAAAATACACTAAATGTAAAATAAATGATTCTCACTAAAATATCTCTTAGCTCTATACTTACATTAAAATTAAAACACAATCAAAGACAATTTGGTCAGTTGATAATAAAATCAGTAACACTGCCAGCTCCCAACATAAAAGACAGCACCATGAGGACTGCTGTAGGGGAAAACCAATTCCAGCTCAGCCAGACCCAGTACAGTCTCCACACCTTATTCCATACCATTTACGTCATGCCCAGGTCCCACATAATAATCATTTATCCATTCCATCATATTTAGTTCTCATCACTGACACTCCTTTGTGCCAACACCTACATCTTAATCTAGGTACTTAGACCATCTTCATACCCAAGATGCAGATTAATACACTCATTAACTACTATCCCCTGTCTTTTAACAGATAAATAGTATTACTCCATTCCATAGGCTTTCTTCACTCCTCCAGATGATCAATGACTTGGCCCACATCTGTCAAGATGGATGTTCAGGACAGGAGCAGTATGTTTGACTGTTGGACACCAGCACCAGCTAGGTTTGGGTCATCATTGCACGTATCTGGTTCTTTGTGAAATTCACTCTTCGTAGTTCTTACTTCCTCCATCACTTCCTGCAACATACAACTCACACCACAGATTACTTTCCCCCCAAGGTTAAATGTCCTTGAGGCACACGCTGAGTAGCCCCATCCTCCCGCATTACCCACCAAGTACACCCAGGCCCCTGAGCAAAAACAATCCCATGTGTGGGCTTGCCTTTTCCCAAGGGAGGAGCAATCCACACTGCCTTCCCCAGCCATTTCCCTGTGTGTACTACAGGGACCTTATCTCCTCCCATAGTATGACGGGATTTTGTTTGAGCAGGACCAGGACGGTTAACAGATCCCCTGGTGTTAAATAGCCAAGTGGCTTCTGCTAAATTTATATCCCAGTGCTTCCATCCCCCATTGTCCAGTGCTCTCAACATAGTCTTCAACAGTCCATTGTATTGTTCAATCTTTCCAGACGCTTGTGGGTAATCAGGGATGTGATACACCCACTCAATGCCATGTTTCTTTGCCCAGGAGTTTATAAGATTATTTCAAAAATGGGTCCCATTGTCTCATTCAATTCTTTCAGGAGTACTGTGTCACCATAAAATTTGCCTTTCAAGACCTGAGATGGTATTTTGGGCAGTGGCATGATTTACAGGGTACGTTTCAAGCCAACCAGTAGTTGCTTCCACCATGGTGAGTATGTAGCGCTTGCCTTGGTGTTTTCATGGCAGTGGTCTAATACAGTCAATTTGCCAAGCCTCACCGTATTGAAAACTCAGACATCGTCCTCTGTTCCAGGGAGACTTTACTTGTGTGGCTCACTTGATTGCAGCACATGTTTTATATTCATTGAGTGACCTGTGTGATGGCCCATCGAGCTACAAACAGCTCACCCTTGTGCTCCCAGTCCAGGTCCAGCCGAGCTACCTCAGTTTTGACAGCCTTGTCTACTTGCTCATTGTTTTGATGTTCTTTGGTGGCACAGCTTTTGGGCACATGAGCATCTACATGACGTACCTTTAGAGCCACGTTTTCCACTCAGGCAGTCATGTCCTGCCACAATGCAGCAGCCCAGATGGGTTTACCTCTGCGCTGCCCATTGGTCTTCTTCCACTCCTGTAGCCACCCCCACGGGGTGTTAGCCACCATCCAGGAGTCAGTGTAGAGATACAGTACTGGCCACTTTTCTCATTTACCAATCTCTAGGGCCAGTTGGATCACTTTTACTTCTGCAAACTGACCTGACTCATCTTCTCCTTCAGTGGCCTCAACGACTTGTCTTGTGGGACTCCACACAGCAGCTTTCCACTTCCGATGGCTTCCTACCACACAACAGGATCCATCAGTAAACAGAGCATAAAACCTTTCATCTTCTGGTAACCTGTTATATGGCAGTGCCTCTTGGGCACCAGCCACCTCCTCAGGCAACACTTCAAAGTCTCTACCTTCTGACCAGTCAATGATCTCTTCCAGGATCCCTGGATGGTTGGGTTTCCCCAGTCGAGCCCATTGTGTGAGTACTGCTACCCATTTACTCCAGGTAGCACTGGTTGCATGGTGTGTGGAAGTGATGTTTCCTCTGAACATCCAATGTAATACAGGCAATTGTAGTGCCAAGAGGAGCTGTGCTTCTGTACCAACAACTTCTGAAGCAGCTCAAATCCCCTCATATGCTGCTAGTATCTCCTTTTCAGTCAGTGTGTAGTGGGCTTCTGATCCTCAATATCCCCGGCTTCAAAATCCTAATGGTCAACCTCAAGTTTTTTCTGGTATCTTCTGCCAGAGGCTCCATGTGAGGCCATGCTCCCCAGTTGCTGTGCAAAGTGCATTTTGCACAGCTGGGCCTGTCCAAACAGGCCCAAGAGCTACTGCCCAAGCTATGTCCTGTTTGATGTGCTCAAAGGCTTGTTGTTGCTCAGGATCTCACTCAAAATGCTTCTTCTTTTGGGTTACTTGATAGAGAAGGCTCACAAGCTGACTGTAACCTGGAATATGCATCCTCCAAAATCCCACAAGTCCTAAGAAAGCTTGTGGGGGTTTTTTGTTGGTAGGCAGAGACATAGTTGCTATCTTGCTGACGACATCCATAGGCATATGACGGCGTCCATCTTGCCATTTTACTTCCGAGAACTGAATCTCTTGTGCTGGTCTCTTGACTTTGCTTTTCTTTATGGCAAACCCAGCTCTCAGAAGAATCTGAATTACTCTTTTTCCTTTCCCAAACACTTCTGCCTCTGTCCCAATCCAATATCGGGGAGGGTTTTGAATGATCCCAAGAGCGAGATTAAGACACAAACAAGGTTAGATGCTGTACAACCTTGTGAACTTTATTTTCCATAACAACTGATAATAGCAATAGGACAGAGAAAAGAAAGAAAGGGAAAGTCAGAATCTCTAAGCAAAACACATGGTGGAGATGCAGCAAGATTAATTACCACCACCATGAATCCAGCAATGGACCATTGGCTCAGTCTCAGTGCAAGTGACGGTGGTCCAAGCTCCAAGCTCTGCCAAAGTCCCAGCTCCGAGGAAGGAGGACCAAAATCAAGAAAGGAGAACAAGAGTCCCAAGAGAGGAGTACACAGTCCTTTTATTGCCCCAGTCCCCATGATTTCTCTGAATATTCTGCCCATTTCCATGGAGCTCATTGTCATACGTGCCACACTGTGTTCCTCCATGCGCACATGCCCAGGTGTTCATGGTGGTCATACCAGTGGGGGGTTGACCTATAGCATCTTCAGCCTCTGCACATCTTCCTCTCCCTGATTTCCTCTTCACCCGGCTTGTGCCCAGGTTCACCTTCTTAGGTACTGCCAAGGATGTTGTTGTTTCAGCTTCGGGCAGATGTTGTGGTTTCATTGGGGACAATTCATCTCCTTCAGAGCGTACTCCTCCATAGCGACGGGATTCTGAGGCCAGAAAGTGGTAGTGATGCAGTAGTGTGGTGGTTTAGGCTCTGCCAGGACCTGAGACCACGTTGCCACTGCCTCTCCCCCACCCTTGGACCGGATGGGACAGGGAGTGAGATACAAACCCCGGGGTTGATATAAGGAAAAATTTAATACAACAGTGTAACAAATAAACCAAACAACAAGCATAACAATAACAGTAATAACAATGAACAGAAAAAGAGATATACCCCACAGATACAGCAGTGAAGGTACTGACCTGGACAAAAACCATCCCAAAGCTCTCCCTGCACTTGGGCACCTGGGCCTGACGTCAGCATGATATCGAATAATCCGGCTAGAGCTCCATCCCCACTGCTGGGGAAACTTAACCCTATCCTAGCTGAACCAGGACATAATCCACCCCTTTATTCTACACCATCTGCATCATGCCCAGCTGCCATTTAGCAGTTAACAATAACAAAAAAAAACAATGAATAAAGGCACAGCATAATTCACGGCATGTTCTCACCCAGAATCAAGTCCCCCTGTGGTACGGATCAGACCTCTCCATCCTCCTGCATCACCTACCAGGTGTACCCAGGTGCTTGAACAAAAGCAATCCCATGGATGGGTTTGCCTTTGCCTGATGCAAGACTAACCCAGACCGTTTTTCCCAGCACATACCTCATGTGCACCACAGGGACTTTATCCCCATCTACAGCACATGGAAGTTTTGACTGAGCCAGGCCAGCTCAATTGGCAGATCCTCTTGTGTTGACCAACAAGGTGGCCTTTGCCAAATGTGTGTCCCAGTGCTTGGAGGTTCCACCTCCTATTGCTTTCAATGTAGTTTTTAACAGTCCATTGGAGTGCTCGATTTTCCCAGAGGCTGGTGCGTGGTAGGGGATGTGGTAGACCCACTCGATGCCGTGTTCTTCTGCCCAGGCATTTATGAGGTTGTTTCAGAAGCAGGTCCCGTTGTCTGACTCAGTTCTCTCTGGGCTGCCATGTCGCCACAGGACTTGGGTTTCAAGGCCAAGGATGGTGTTCCAGGCAGTGGTGTGTGTTTTGCTGCTTAAGGATACCAATTAGACACCAGAGTGAAAAGAGCAGGTGTATTTACTGGTGATAACCAAGGTAACAGTGTAATACAGAAAACATGAAGTAAGAAAAAGCAGAATAGTGCACTTAAAGCAGCAAACAGGAAAATACAGGTTAATGCATTAAATCATTACTACACGAGAGAGAGAAGGGAGATTAAGAAGACCTCACCACTTCTATGTATTATCATCATCCAGATCCGCAGTCACTGGAGAACCCTGGTTACAGCGAGGATTTGGAGAGCCTGTCCCGGCAAGTGGGAAATCCTACACAGTGCGTCTACCCATAGGTGAGGCTGCCAAAGCCGCTGCAAACCTTTGTTTTGAGCAGAAAATTTCTGGTTTCATTCTCCTGTTGGATTCCACCCAAAGCCTGGATAGGGCTCGGGGGGGGGAAACCAAGGGAGTTTTTAACAAAGCCAAATACCTGGGTTTCTCAGCCAAAGGCTGAGAAAGGAAAGTTGGATACATTCTCTCCTCGCTACTGATTATATTTTGTCTAAGCTGTCTCTCACTAGCGAGTTTACATACTCTATTAATGACTACACACTAAGTTAGCAGCTTCAGCTTCAGCTTGGGCCCTGTTGTTCAGGCTGCAGTATTTCAATACTTTAGCACTTTTTACATCAGCATAGGTGGGTTGTTAGAACTTAGTATAATACCTACTAGCACAATGGTTATCAGTTATAAAATATACAGGATTCATCTATAGGTCAACTCTGGCTTAGGCTTGTTGTCCAAGCCTTAACACTTCAGCGTGGGACACTGGATAAGTTTCCAGCCATCCAGAGATTACTTCCATGATTGTGAGCATGTGGCGCTTGCCTTGGCGGGTCTCTTGCAGTGTGAAGTAGTCAATCTGCCAGGCCTCTCCATATCTATATTTCATCCATCATTCTCCATTCCGCTGGGGCTTGTACTAGTTTGAAAAAAAAACTAGTGTGAGACACCAAGTCAGAATAACAATTTAACAAGGAAATAAAAAGGGGGGGGGAAAGAGGCCTATAACACTGTGTTAAACTGATAGTCAGGATACAACCTGACACCCTGTTAATCAGGGTGGTGGTAGCAGTCTGGTAGAATGGTGGCTGCAGTCCCCCTGAAGCGGTGATCCTGTAGAAAGAAGGTCTGCTCTTCCTCAGAAAGTCCAGTGGTGGCTATGTAGCTCCTGTCCTCTGGAAATCCAGTAGAAAGGGGGCTCTGGTATTCAGAATCTCAGATTATATCCAGGATGGAATGCTTGGTTCCTCCCTCTGGGTGGAGCATCTCACAATGGAATAATGAGTCATGAGGCCAAGTGTTGATTAAGCTCATTAACAGAAGATGGTCCAGAGGGAGTTATCTCTGAGTCATGCTGCATGGCATTGACGGGCCATTAACAGAAAGATACTCTGGGGGGAGGAGGCAAGGGAACACTACCCACCTGATTTCAACAGCTCATGAGGATGGTAATAGAATACACTGCAACTCAGGACAGGCTCCACCCCTTATTCTATTACCATCTACATCATTCCAAATCAATACCTTCCTTAAACTCTACACACACACACATATGTACAATGAAACCCTACACACAGTTCTCACCGAAGATTAGGTCTCCTTGTGGTACACAACGGGTTTTCCCAATTTTCTGCATCACCCACCAAGTGTAACCAGGTCCTTGAGCAAAGACAATCCCACGGATGGGTTTGCCTTTGCCTGAGGTGGGATTAATCCAAACAGTCTTTCCTAAAATACCTCTTAGGTGTACCACAGGGACTCTATCTCCATCCACTGTGTGCAAGGGTTCAGACTCGGCGGGACCAGCTCGATTGATGGACCCTCTGGTATTGACCATCCAGGTGGCCTTTTCTAAGTTCACTTCCCAATTTTTGAAGGTCCCCCCACCAAGTGCCTTTAGGGTGGTTTTAAGTAGTCCATTGCAGCGTTCAACTTTCCCGGCAGCTGGTGCATGATAAGGGATATGATATATCCATTCAATACCATGTTCTCTGGCTCAGGTGTTGATGAGGCTGTTCTTAAAATGAGTCCCGTTGTCTGACTCGATCCTCTCAGGGGTGCCATGTCTCCATAGGACTTGTTTTCCAGGCCCAGGATGGTGTTCTGGGCAGTAGCATGAGGCACAGGATAGGTCTCCAGCCATCAAGTGGTTGCTTCCACCATGGTCAACACGTAGCATTTGCCTTGGCGGGTTTGGGGAAGGGTGATGTAGTCAACTTGCCAGGCTTCCCCATACCTGTACTTTTACCACCGCCCACCGTACCACAGAGGCTTCACCCGCTTGGTCTGTTTGATTACAGCACAGGTCTCACAACTGTGGATGACCTGTGAGATGCTGTCCATGGTAAGGTCCACCCCTTGGTCATGGGCCCATCAGTAGGTTGCATCTCTCCCCTGATGACCAGAGGCATCATGGGCCCAACGAGCTAGGAATAGTTCTCCCTTGTGCTGCCAGTCCAGATCCACCTGAGATACTTTCACCTTGGCAGCTCGGTCCACCTTCTCGTTGTTGTGATGCTCTTCATTCACCTGACTCTTGGGTACATGCACATCCACGTGTCGAACCTTTACAGTCAGCTTCTCTACTCGGGTGGCGATGTCCTGCCAAATCTCAGCGGCCCAGATGGGTTTCCCTCTGCGTTGTCAGCTGGCCTTTCTCCAGCGATCCAGCCATCCCCACAGAGCATTAGCTACCATCCATGAGTCGGTGTAGAGATAGAGCCTCGGCCACTTCTCTCGTTCAGCAATATCCAAAGCCAGCTGGACAGCTTTAAGCTCTGCAACCTGATTCGATCCACTTTGTCCCTCAGTAGCTTGTGCAACTCGTCGTGTGGGGCTCCATATTGCAGCTTTCCACTCCAGTTAGCACCTACAATTTGGCAGGAACCATCAGTGAAGAGGGCGTAACGTCTTTCAGTCTCCAGTAGCTTATTATATGGTGGGGCTTCCTCAGCACGGGTCACTTGCTCTTCCTCCTCTTCAGAAAATAATCCAAAAGTCCCACCTTCAGGCCAGTTTGCTATAATTTCCAGAATCCCAGGGCGATTCGGGTTTCCAATACGGGCACCCTGTGTGATGAGAGCAATCCATTTGCTCCATGTGGTGTCAGTGGTGTGATGCATGGAAGGAACCTTTCCCTTGAACATCCAACCCAGCACCGGTCTTCATAGGCGGCCAAGATTTCCTTCTCAGTGGGAGTGTAGTTGGCTTCGGACCCTCTGTAGCTTCGGCTCCAGAATCCCAGTGGCCCACCCCGAGTCTCACCAGGCTCTTTCTGCCAGAGGCTCCGGGACAGACCATTGTTCCTGGCTGCAGAGTAGAGCACGTTCTTCACCTCTGGTCCTGTCCTGACTGGGCCAAGGGCTACTGCATGAGTAATTTCCTGCTTGATCTGAGCGAAGGCTTGCTGCTGTTCAGGGCCCCAGTGGAAATCGTTCTTCTTGCAGGTAATCAGGTAGAGAGGGCTCACGATCTGGCTGTACTCGGGAATGTGCATTCTCCAAAAACCTATGGTGCCTAGGAAAGCTTGTGTTTCCTTCTTGCTGGTCGGTGGAGACATTGCAGTGATCTTATTGATGACCTCGGTGGGAATCTGACGTTGTCCATCTTGCCACTTCACTCCCAGGAACTGGATCTCTCGGGCAGGTCCCTTGACTTTGCTCCTTTTGATGGCAAAGCCGGCTTCCAGGAGAATCTGGATGATTCTCTGTCCTTTCTCAAATACTTCCTTTGCTGTGTTTCCCCACACGATGATGTCGTCGATGTATTGCAGATGTTCTGGAGCCTCACCCTTTTCCAGTGCCGTCTGGATCAGTCCATGGCAAATAGTGGGACTGTGCTTCCACCCCTGGGGCAGTCGGTTCCAGGTGTATTGCACACCCCTCCAGGTGAAAGCAAACTGGGGCCTGCATTCTGCTGCCAAAGGAATGGAGAAGAAGGCATTGGCAATGTCAATAGTGGAGTACCACTTTGCTGCTTTGGACTCCAGCTCATACTGAAGTTCCAACGTGTCCGGCATGGCAGCGCTCAATGGTGGCGTGACCTCATTCAGGCCACGGTAATCCACCATCAGTCTCCATTCTCCACTGGACTTATGCACAGGCCATATAGGGCTGTTGAAAGATGAACGGGCCTTGCTGACCACCCCTTGGCTCTCCATTTTACGAATCATCTCACGGACAGGAACCACAGAGTCTGTCGGTGCAGTATTGCGGATGGTGCACTGTTGCTGTGGCGATTGGCACCTGTTGTTCTTCAGCTCTTAGCAGTCCCATGGCAGAGGGGTCATCTGAGAGGCCAGACAATGTGCTCAGTTGTCTGATATCTTCTGTCTCCACAGCAGCTATCCCAAAAGCCCAACGATGTACTTCTAGGTCTTTTAAATCCATTTCTGAGATAGTCTATGAGGAGAATGCACAGGGCCTCTGGGCCAGTCACGATGGGGTGTTTCTGCCACTCATTCCCAGTTAAACTCACTTCAGCTTCCAGTACAGTCAGCTGCTGGAATCCTCCTGTTACCCCAGAAATGAAAATTGGTTCTGTTCCCACATACCTCGATGGTATCAGAGTACATTGAGCGCCAGTGTCAACCAAAGCCATGTATTTTTGTGGGTCAGATGTGCCAGGCCATTGGATCCACACAGTCCAAAAGACCCGATTATCCCTTTCCTCTACCTGGCTAGAGACAGGGCCCCTCTATTCCTGGTCATGGTACATGTTGCTTCCCTCTGGTGAATATGCTCCTGAAGTCCCTTCAAGAGGATCGGTCATATTATCATTCCTATACTGTCTGGAATTCTGTGCACGAGAGACTGGAGCAGCATTGACTCTAGATGAGCTTCTTGTGGTAGTTGTCCCTCTTTTTAGTTCATGTATCCAGGCTGCTAAAGAGGAGGTGGGTTTTCCATCTCACTTACTCATGTCTTCTCCATGTTCCTGAAGGAAAAAACAGAGATTACCTCGTGGGGTGTATCCTCTCTCCCTGGTTGGGGGACGCCTGCTCCTAATGGCAGAGATTCTTGTTGGTTCTGGCAAGATGTAAATCTCTTCCTTAAGTTCCTTTTTCAGCTTCTGATGGCCCTCTTCAGTCAAGCTTCAGACTTGCTCAGCCAGCTTTGTTTCTATGGATGAGACATGGGTGTGAAACGGGGCTGTGACAGTGTCCTCGTAAATTCTCAGTTTGTTGACCAAGACACCCACCCTGTCCTCGCCTTCCCTCCATTGCAGCATTGCCAAGTAACGGGAGTACATCTCTGGTCCAAGGTGTGCGAACCTCAACCACATCTGTGACATGCACTGGACACCATCTGGGCTCTTAGGAAATCTCTCATCTTCTGAGAAAACTATTTCCAGCACAGCCAATTCCCTCAGGCACTGGATACCTTGTTCCATTGTGTTCCATTTTCCTTGGTGCACCTGGAGGTCTTCTTTACAAAGGTACCTGTCCCTTACACTCGTCAGCAGTCACCTCCAGAGGCTGAGAGTTTCTTGGGTTCTCCTGATCTCCTGGTCAATAACCACATCCCGGGAAGAGATCCCAGTTGCCTGGCCTCACTTCCATCCGGAAAGGTGTCATTGGCTGCAGCGTCCCAGATGCGGAGCAGCCAGGTCAGGATAGACTCGTTTGTCTGGCGGGTGAATTCCCTCTGCAGGTCACACAGCTCACCCAGGGATAGCGACCGAGTGGTGATCTTTGGCTCTGCTTCTTCTGCTGTCTGCGAAGGTACTGCTGCATCCTCTTCAGTCACTACGCGGACTGATTTGCTTTTTGATTTCTTCTTCTGTACAGGGGCAACTGCAATCGGTTTAGGCTGTTCTGGTTCAGTGATGGTTTGTGTGGAGATGCTTTCAGCGCCTTTGTTTTTTTTCTCCTCTGTGTCAGTCTGCGTAGACATGGACACTGTTGTCTTGAGTCTGGGTTGTTTCTCATCTGTGTCAGTCTGCATAGACATGGACGCTGTTGTCTTGTGTCTGATTTCTTTCTACTCTGTGACAGTCTGTGTAGAGATGGATGCTGTCACTATGTTTTTGGTTCCTTTCTTCTTTGCAACAGTCTGTGTAGACATGGTGCTTGTTGCTCTGCTCTTTTTTTCCCTCTCATCCTGTGCCATAGCTCTGATCCTAAGCATGGTGTACACAGTGCAGGTTATAGAGAAAAAAGAACTGACAAGAAGATTATGCCATCCTTAACATCCACAGGGAACTCAATATTTTCAAAAACTGCTGTGTCCGGCCTGAAAGGCTGGAAAAGAACACTCTTTAATCCTCCCCCCAGGGGCTGGGTATGATTGTTGAGGCCCCAGATGCAGCAGCCTAAAGTAGGACATGCGGACAAAGTTGAGTATATATTCCGAATTATGTTCACTGTCTCGGAGGTTATCATGCAGTAGGCATAACAGACTAGTAAAGCAAATTTTATACCATACCCTGGTCTACACAGGAGCATTAAAACTGGCAGATAGTTCCCCATGTGTGGAAAAACATAGAGAGCTAGGTACAAGACCCATGTAAGCATGTTGAACATCATAGCGAGTAGGTGGCTTTGACAATACAAAATTGTAATTCTGACTTTTCTCAGCAGCCAGCCCCCTGTTGGGCACCAAAATATGTACTAGTTTGGAAAACAAACTAGTGGAAGACACCAAGTCAGAATAACAATTTAACAGGGAAATAAAAAGAGGGGGGGAAAAAAAAAAAAAAAGGCCGATAACACTGTGTTAAACTGATAGTCAGGATACAACCTGACACCCTGTTAATCAGGGTGGTGGTAGCAGTCTGGTAGAATGGTGGCTGCAGTCCCCCTGAAGCGGTGATCCTGTAGAAAGAAGGTCTGCTCTTCCTCAGAAAGTCCAGTGGTGGCTATGTAGCTCCTGTCCTCTGGAAATCCAGTAGAAAGGGGGCTCTGGTATTCAGAATCTCAGATTATATCCAGGATGGAATGCTTGGTTCCTCCCTCTGGGTGGAGCATCTCACAATGGAATAATGAGTCATGAGGCCAAGTGTTGATTAAGCTCATTAACAGAAGATGGTCCAGAGGGAGTTATCTCTGAGTCATGCTGCATGGCATTGACGGGCCATTAACAGAAAGATACTCTGGGGGGAGGAGGCAAGGGAACACTACCCACCTGATTTCAACAGCTCATGAGGATGGTAATAGAATACACTGCAACTCAGGACAGGCTTCACCCGCTTGGTTTGTTTGATTGCAGCACACGTCTCACATCGGTGAATGATCTCTGCAATGGTGTCAATGGTGAGGTCCACCCCTCGATCTCGAGCCCACCTGTATGCTGCATCTCTACCTTGGTGGCCCGAGGTCTCATGGGCCCACCGAGCTATGAACAGTTCACCTTTGCACTGCCAGTCCAAGTCCACCTGAGCCACTCTGATCTTAGCAGCTTGCTCCTCCTGCTGGTTGTGTCAATGTTCATCAGTGGCCCGACTCTTGGGTACATGGGCATCCACATGGCGCACCTTCACAACGAGGTTTTCCACACAGGCTACAATATCCTGCCATACTTCAGCAGCCCAGATGGGTTTACCCTTGTGTTGCCAGTTGCTCTGTTTCCATTGCTGCAACCACTTCCACAAGGCATTTGCCACCAACCATGAGTCAGTGTAGAGATAGAGCCTCGGCCACTTTTCCTGCTCAGCAATATCAAAAGCAAGCTGGATGGCTTTCACCTCTGTGAACTGGCTCGATTCACCCTGTCCCTCACAGCAGCTTCAATGACCTGTCGTGTGGGACTCCATACAGCAGCCTTCCATCGTCAGTGTTTTCCCACAATACGACAAGACCCATCAGTGAACAGGGCATATCGCTTCTCCTCATCCGGCAGCTCGTTATATGGTGGAGCCTCCTTAGCACGTGTCACCTCCTGTTCTGGTGACATCTCAGAATCTTTGCTCTCTGGCCAGTTTGTGATCACCTCTAATAACCCTGGGCGGCTGGGGTTCCCTATTCGAGCCCGTTTTGTTATCAACACAACCCATTTACTACACGTGGCATCTGTTGCATGATGTGTGGAGGAGGCCTTTCCTTTGAACATCCACCCCAGCACCGGCAGTCGGGGTGCCAGGAGGAGCTGTGTTTCAGTGCCGACCACTTCTGAGGCAGCCCGAACTCCTTCGTACGCTGCCAGTATCTCCTTCTCAGTTGGTGTATAATTACCTTCAGAACCTTTGTATCCCCGGCTCCAAAAGCCTAGAGGTCGGGCTCAGGTTTCCCCAGGTGCTCTCTGCCAGAGGCTCCAAGTAGGGCCATTCTCCCCGGCTGCGGTGTAGAGCATGTTCTCAACCTCCTGCCCTTCCCGGACTGGTCCGAGGGCTACTGCTTGGGCAATCTCCCGTTTAATCTGTTCAAAGGATTCTTGTTGCTCAGGGCCCCATGCAAAATCATTCCTCTTGCAGGTTACGTGGTAGAGAGGGCTCACGATCAGGCTGTAGTTTAGGATGTGCATCCTCCAGAACCCCACAGTGCCCAGGAAAGACTGAGTCTCCTTCTTAGAGGTTGGTGGGGCCATGGCTGTTATCTTGTTTATCACCTCCATTGGGATGTGGCGACGCTCATCTTGCCATTTTATTCCTAGGAATTGAATTTCCCTTGCAGGCCCCTTAACTTCCTTTTGCTTAATGGCAAAACTGGCCTTCAGGAGGATATCAATTATCTTCTTCACTTTCTCAAAGACTTCCTCGGCTGTGTCCCCCCATACAATGATGTCATCAATGTACTGCAGGTGTTCTGGAGCCCCACCTTTCTCCAGTGCAGTATGGACCAGTCCATGGCAAACAGTGGAGCTGTGGTTCCACCCCTGGGGCAATCGATTCCAGGTGTACTGGATGCCTCTCTAAGTGAACGCAAACTGTGGCCTGCACTCTGGCGCTATCGGAATGGAGAAGAATGCGTTAGCAATGTCAATCGTGGTGTACCACTTGGCTGCCTTCGACTCCAGTTCATACTGGAGCTCTAGCATGTCCGGCACTGCAGCACTCATTGCTGGCCTAACTTCATTCAGGCCACGGTAGTCCACAGTTAGCCTCCATTCGCCATTAGGCTTTCTCACTGGCCATATAGGACTGTTGAAGGGTGAGTGAGTTTTGCTGATCACCTTCTGGCTTTCTAGTTGACAGATCAGCTGATGGATGGAGACCAGGGAATCTCGGTTGGTGCGGTACTGCCGCCGGTGCACCGTCCTGGTAGCAATCAGCACTCACTGCTCCTCAACCTTAAGCCGCCCCACCACTGAGGGATCCTCTGAGAGGCCGGCTAAGGTGGACAACTGTTCAACCTCCTCCAGGGCAGCTACACCAAAAGCCCACCGGTACCCTTCTGGGTCTCTGAAGTACCCTCTCCTGAGACAGTCTATGCCCAGGATGCACGGGGCATCTGGGCCAGTCACAATGGGGTGCTTATGCCAGCCCTTCCCAGTCAGGCTCACTTCAGCTTCCAGTAGGGTCAGCTGTTGGGATCCCCCTGTCACTCCAGAGATGCAGATGGATTCAACCTCACTGTAGCTCGATGGCATCAGGGTGCACTGTGCGCCAGTGTCCACCAAAGCCTTATATTCTTGTGGGTCTGATGCCAGGCCATCGGATCCACATTGTCCAGTAAATCCGATTATCCCTTTCCTCCACCTGGCTGAAGGCAGGGCCCCTCTAATCCTGATCATCACTCACTTGTAAGAATGACTCCTGCAAGAATGACTCACAGGATCAGGCATAACATTGGCCATTCTATTCTGTCTGGGGGATTTCCAACTGGACACTGGAGCTGCGCTTTTCTTGGAAGACTCCCCTTTCATCGTGGTCTTCCCTTTCAGCTGCTGTACTTGTGCAGCTAGGGCGGGAGTGGGTTGTCCATCCCACCTCCTCATGTCTTCTCCATGGTCACAGAGGAAGAACCACAGGGTGCCCCGTGGTGTGTACCTTCCACTGTCTTTCTCTTGGGTGGGGAAATGTCTGCATATAATAGCTGAGACATGGGCCCGTGCAGGTGGAATGTAGGACATATCCTCTTCCATTTTCTGGACCCTCTAAGACAGTTCCCTTACAGCTGAAACCCAGGAATGTTGAAATGGAGATTTCCCTCATATTGCTGGAGCTGACCAGCCACTTCATCCACTGTTTGAGTGTGTCTCACCACCAGGACGCTATTGCCAGTGCTTTGGAGTGTGCTTCTGGTGCACTTTGCAGGAACTTCTGACACATCAAGTGTGTGCAAGGGGCCTGATCTGGATCCATGAGTGACCACTGATCATTCATGTGAGAAACACACAGTTTCTCTCTTAGCAGGTCCTCTAGTGGCCTCTCATTCCATCTCTCTATCATTTGAACTTTTTCCTGGATGTCTGGCCACGCTTTTGTGACAAAGTGGACTTTAGTGGACTATTTTCTCATCTGATCTCGTAGCCTTTGTAAGAAGGCTGACAGAGTTTTGTCCTTTTCCTGTTGAATCCCAAATGCCTTTATGAAATTCTGAGATTTAGGGATAGCGTCTTTAATCCCTTGTATAATTAGTTCCTTCAAATCTTTCTTATTATTACTATGCACAGGATTATTATCCCAATTGGGATCTACATTAGGGAACTTTTGTTCAGCTGGAACAGCCCCTTGACCAGATGGATTTCTCTTCTTCCATTCTTGCATGGCTGCCCTTCCTATCATCCCCCTCTCTTCCCCACTAAACAAAATATTCATTATGGACATCATTTCCATCCAGGAAAAATAATAGGACCCAAAAATTGATCTAATTGTTCTGCCAATCCAACAGGGTCCTCTACTAAAATTTTCATCTCCTTTTTAAAGTTCCACACCTTGCTACTTGTTAGCAGGGCATTCACATACCCCACTTGCCCTTATCCCAGAGGGACTGCCCTGAGGCGGAACATGGATTCTATTGTTCTTAAATACTGGTCCCCTGTTCTCACAGGAAAATTCTCCAAATCCCTCCTGCGCTGTTCTAATTCTCTTTTTAATCTATAGTGCATTTTTGGAGGGGAGGGGGCGCTCATTGCCCCATCTTGTTGACCCCAATGCTCTGTTACAGGCACAGGGGAAGGGAGAATTTGATTACCAGGGTTATGGGAAGGTGGAGGAGGATTATAAGGAGGGGGCAAATACTTAAGAGGGTCCCATGATTGAGGTTCTGGAGTCTTTTCATCTCCAGTTTCTTCCCGTTCCTCCTGTTCCACCTTTAAGGTAAAAAGGTGTTCAGTCCTTTGTTGGACTCAGCAGGAGGCATAGTAAGACTCCTCTTGTGAAAAAGGGGTCCTTGAATTCACACAGAAGTTTAAGTCTTGACATAACCAGTTCTCAGCTGGCTCATATTTTGGCCAAAAAAACCTTACGCCCCAAAATGGGCTCCTTCATCCACACAAAAACACAATAAAGTATCATTTTCTTTTTGTCCTTTCCATTTGTATTCAGAGCATTCCTCCATCATATCAACACTCTCCCCAATGGACTGTCCGGGGGAATGTTTTCAGGGACCTTCCCTGAATTCCCGCTAAGCCTAGTCTTTTTGTCCGTCCCCCCGTCCCCCCCCCCCTTTTTTTTTTTTCTTTTTTCCCCCCCGAGACTTCTGGTCATTTTCCTCATGGTACAGCAGAACCACCACTGCGGACTCTGCCCTCAGTCCGTACTAACTTATGGCTCACTCGCTCCCACCCACCAGAATGTCCCAGACCACCAAGGCAGTACTTAACAGTCCAATTTTCTTACACTGGTCCGTGCATAGATTTGCCTGTTCTAACAGCGCTTTTCGGGATTCCTTTTTTTTTTTTTTTTAATCCTTCTGCCCCCAATGGTTCACAAGACCCGTCTATATTATCAGAGTCAGGATCTCAGTTGGTCCCCCCACTGACTCCACAGTCACCGTCTCACGAGACCATTGAAATCAACAGGGCACGCCTCCTCGCCCTCAATGGCAGAGACTCCCAGGCGACAACTTCTATCCCCGAAGAGCCCCCAAATTGTGCAAAACACTCAATTGCCAGTTATCAATGGCTCAGACAGGATGTGGTGTGAAGCACTCTTTATTACGTTCCTGCAAGACCAGGCACCCTACCATGTGGACACACCTAACAGGCATTGTGCAATGGTTTATATCCCTTTCTCCCAACCGCGAGTTCCCTCCTCTGATTCCTCATTGGCTGAGTACCACAGGGTGTACGGACTTCCTGAACCACCTACCAATATGTCCCTTCATGTATGTGTTCACATGTTGCATGTTCATGGAAATTAACCTTGGCTTTCTCCAGGGCGGAGAAGTTAACATGCATGAGCTCATCAGGCAAGTGTACTAAGACAGAAATGTTCGAAATTCAGGTTCCCCAAGTCTTTCAGTATCTGCATCCATCTAAAGCCAGTTCCAAGTACTGGGTCATCACAGTTGACAAAAAGACCATTTGTCTTCTAGACCTAGGCCAGAGATTTCAATGGTTGTGAACTGCTCTCGTTAATTGCTTTGGTGAATCGCTCCTGCCATTCCCATCAGGCCTATTATGTGAAAACAACATTCTTTCCCTTACAATTCAGATCACCATAAACCATATCAAACACAGCCAATTCCCTGAGATTCTGAATGCCTTTCTCCATGTTGGTCCACTTGCCCAACCTACACAGGACATCATCCTTGTATGGGTACCTCTCTCTTACACCGAGCAGGAATTGCCTCCAAAGGCTGAGGGTTTGAGTCTGTTTCCCTATTGCCTTGTCAATGCCAGCCTCCCTGGACAAAGATCCCAGCTTCTTGGCCTCTCCCCTCCAATTCCAAAACACCAGCTCCAATACTCCAGCATCAGAGCAGCCAGGTGAAAATCTGCTTGCCTGGAAGGTGGCTAAAACCCTTCCGCACATCTCGCGACTCACTCAGGGACAGAGATCAGGTGATCACCTCTGGCTCTTCCTCCTGTTCCCATGCTGGGCCTGGCTCATCTCCACCCCTCACTATGTGAGCTGACTTTTTGGTATAATATATTTGGTTTTCTGTATCAGGGCAACTGATACTGGCACTGCCTGTTCCCCTGGCCCAGTTGCTTTACCAGTTCTAATGCATAAAGATCTAGTCCAGCAGACTCTGGAGTGGCCCGGTAGGGGGCCATTGCACCTGGAACCATTTTCCAGTAGGTTAAAGTTTCAGTTACCATTAGAGGCTTTTTTTGCAGATTTGAGCGTAGTCATTCACCTCAAGGGTATCTCCATCTCCCTGATGGGTCTATTGTTGAGGGTGTAGAGCGCATCCGTGAGGTTAGATCTCCATCAGGATAGGTTTCCATTTCCCAGCTTTTT
Source organism: Athene noctua (assembly GCF_965140245.1). Lineage (NCBI taxonomy): Eukaryota > Metazoa > Chordata > Aves > Strigiformes > Strigidae > Athene > Athene noctua. Next base: position 22,876,480 of record NC_134039.1, read on the forward strand.
TAACTGCTCCTTTAAAAGCCCATTCAACTAATCATGCAGCCTGTGGATAGAACGGAATATGGAAGATCCACTGAATGTTATGCGGCTCTGCATATTGCTGTACAAATTTTGGAAATGGGACCCATTATCAGTTTGTATTTGTAAGGGGATGCCATAGTATAGGATCATTATATCTGTGGTAGAGGTGGTACTATGGTGCATGGCTTTTCTGCAGGGATAAGCAATCAAGTACCCCAGATGTGTCAGCTGCAGTGCAGATGTATTTGCACCCTCGGTCCTGGGGTAAAGGGCCGATATAGTCCATCTGACAGATTTGTCCTGGCAATTTCCCTCTTCCCAATTCTCCTTTTACGATATTTGGTACTGGGTGCTTATGAGTATGCTGCAACACAGGGCATTGGGCAATTATTGTTTTGGTCATATCCAGTGACATAATTACGCCACGCTCTTGGGCCCACATGTAAGTGGCCTTTTCCCCAAGATGCCCACATTTCTGACGTGCCCATTTTGCCCAGCCTTCATGATCCCCTTCCTGAGGGAACTGCAGTCTGGCTTGGGAAATCTTTGCCCTGTTATCAGGGACAGAATTGTAAAGACTCTCAAGAGAATTTATATTGCTATGAGCATCTACATGGAATACTGTCACCTTGGTTCTTTGAACCAATTCCCAAATATCTTTCCACATTGCCTTTCCCCAGACCATTTCAGAATACATTTTCCAATCTTTGGCTACCCATGTTGGCAGCCAAGTAGCCAATCCATTTGCCACTGACCAAGAATAGGTGTATAGGTGACATTCCCCTAAATCCTCTTGTTTTAAAGCCATGTTTTATGCTGCATATAAGTCAGCATATTGGCTACTTTCCCCTTCTCCTGTGGTCTCCAGAAATTTCCCTGAATGAGGATGATAAGCCACTGCCTTCCAAAACCTTTTCCCTCCTATATATTTACCTGACCCATCTGTAAACCATGCATGTTCCCTTTCAGGTGGTAGCAGCTGATCCAGGATCTTCCCCCATTGCACAGGGGATTCCTGTTTGAGTATAGGATCAGGCTTTACCTCTTGATCCTGCATGGGGGCAGCCACTACTTGCTCATGGAGGGCAGCAACACCACCAGGTCCCACCTTTGCTCTGTCCTGGATGTACCATTTCCATTTTATAATGCTTGATTCTTGAGCATGCCCTATTTGCTAGGTCTTCAGGGAGCTTTTAACCCACTGCATAACAGGGATTTCAGAGCACAGGGCCACCTCATGGCCTATCGTGAGCTGCTCGGTTTCTATCAAGACCTAATAGCAGGCTAACAGTTCTTTCTCAAAGGGCATGTAATTACGCCTTGCCTCTGGTAACTTTCTTCCCCAACATCCTAAGGGGACTCTTCTCTTCCCTTGTTTCTGCCAGAGGCTCCAATTAGCATATGACCCATTTACAGACACATTCAATTCTACTTCGCCATCCTGCATGGGCCATAAGACCAATGCCCTTTGAATAGCCTCTTTTGCCAACTCAAAGGCAGCCTGCTGCTCATTTCTCCATTCAAATCCATGCTTTTTGCGAGTTACCTTGTATAATGGAGCCAGAATCTGTCCTAAATGTGGAATATGTTGTCTCCAGAAACCAAATAGTCCAATAAATCTCTGCGCCTCCTTCTTATTTCCGTGGTATAGCAAAGTCAAGAATCTTTTGCCAAGCTTTAGGTAGTATTTCTCTATGACCACAGTTCCAATGTATGCCTAGGAATTTAACTGTCTGAGACAGCCCTTGGATCTTAATAGGATTAATCTCTCAACCTTTCTGCCTCATATGCGTTAGTATCACTTCAAGCATTTGTTGTAATTCACTCTCATTGGTCCCCTGAATCAGGATGTCATCAATATAGTGGATCATTTGCATATGAGAAGGGAGCTGTACCTCATCCAGGTGCTCAGCCACTATTCTATGGCAAATAGTTGGACTATGCACCCATCCTTCAGGCAACTTGGCAAAGGTGTACTGCCGCCCTCGCCACGTAAATGCAAATTCATCCCAATGCTCCTCTGCAATCGGAAACGTAAAATATGCGTTGGCCAGGTCAATGACAGCATACCACGTGCCATGATGCCTTTGAACTCTTTCTATTAAAGTGATCCTATCAGGTACAGCTGTTGCAAGAGTTGGGGTGCTCTTGTTCAGTCCTCTAAAATCCACAGTCATTCTCCAGGATCCATCAGCCCTTTTGACTGGCCAGATTGGACTATTCCACATTGTGGTCGTCAATTTAAAAATCCTGCAGCCAATAAATCTTTGGTTGTTTCAGAAATTTCTTCATGATCGCCTGGAATCCTGTACTGTTTCATGGTTACTACCTTCGTCGCAGTTGGGATCTGAACCGGAGGCATCATTATCTTCCCTACTAAAACTGCTCAGTTAGTGATATAACTCTTTACTCAAATTGATAACGACCATCAGAAAGATTCAAAGTAAGTCCCTTCAGAATATCTATTCCAATTTTATACTCTGGGATCGGAACAATCATGACTGTATACTGTCATTTTGGAAGATATCCAATTTTCATGTCAATTTGGGTTTGTACCGCCTCAGTTTGTTTTCCACTCAATCCTGTAATAATCACAGGCTGACCTTCAGATTTGTTAGGATTTCCATAAATCAAGGAGGCCTCTGCTTCAGTACCTACTAGAGCCTTTACTATTTGAAAGGACCAGTTTTTCCAGACTATTTGTAGCTCCACATGGGATCATCGGTCCTCCCATATCCAATATACCGAAGCTTGGCCAATATTTCAATATGGATTACAGTACCTACTGTCTCTTGAGGGGTACAGGTCAGAACACTGCTGCCATTCGTGGTTCTTCCCCAGAAAACCGAACTACTCCCGGAGGGCCCACCGTGAGCAAAGATGGGATCCTGCTGAGGATCCCGAGGGGGTGCCGTAGGCTGAAGAGTTTTTCACCAGTGTGCTTGATAATTCTGCACCTTTCTACAGGGTTTCTGTAACCCTCTCTGTTTGTACAACCTCCATAATTCACTGGTGTCAAGACCATCAATTTTAGAGAGAGGTATGCCGTCTTTCAACAAAGCTTTAAACAATTGTCCTCGAGACAGCCGATGTCCAGTATTTTTACCACGTCGGGTGTCTCGGTTCTGTGTCTACTCTCAGGGGCTCTGTTAACATCAGAATTCTCAATAGCCCTGACACTCCTGGGGAGTCCATTCTCCAAGGTCACCCAACTGATGCATTTTCTCAAGTACATCTCTAATGGGATTTCCTGTTCCACTCAGTAAGAGAGTTACAAGAACATTCTTATAAGCCAGTGGAGCAGTTCTAATGATTGCATTTCTCATAGACACAGACAATCGAAGTTGCATTAACACATCAACACAGCCTACATGAATGGCCAGTTTCATTCCTTCTTCTTTCAATCGCTGTATACCATCCCACAAAGTATACTACGGCCAGCCCAAACCTGGCCAGGAATTCTCTAGGGGGTATTTTGCCTTGCACCCCACAGCGGCTAAAGCCAAAAGATTAGTACTGTCGTCATTAGTTCAAAATGTTTCCTGCACCAGAGGGTCTGAACTCAAAGTTACAAACTTTCTGCAGTCAAAATTATCCAGGCTAACCCCTGATGCTCCCTGATCATATAAACATACCATCCAAGCAAGCAGGGGCTCTCCTGGTCTCTGACTGAACCGTGCAAGAATATCACTGATTTCTTGCTGTGTGAAATCTTCCATTGTAGGTCCATTTACTGGTGGCTCACCCTCAGGAAATTCCACCTTCCTCCTCATGACTGGTCTCACATCTGCAGAGTCATCTGAGGCACCAGCCCCATCAGACTCCTCAGGGTACCAGATATCATCATCCGAGTCATCAGGGTTACGGTGTACATCCACCTGTATAACCTCTGAGTGGACCTTCTTATGACTACATTGTCCCCCTCTCTTCCCACATTTACACTGGGTAACTTGTACTGTATCCTTCTCAGGTACAGTTTGAGAAGTGTCTAGTTTATCAGTAAGGAGCTTGTTTACAGATTCTAATGTCATAATCTGAGCTCGCATACAGGAACATTCAGTCAGTGATCTTTTTGCTGGTGCTGTTTCTTACATGCTGTTAACAGGATCCATCTCTATCTCCCAAAGGTTACAGCATCCTGTGCCTTACTGGAGAATTTTTGAATATTTTCTAATACATCCTGCGGTTCAGCCTCCGCCAACCGCTTCTCCCACTGTTGACATGGTCCCCCAGATTTAATCCATTCAAGGGCCAGCAAACTATACACAGGATCTTCCCAACCAGGAACTTCAGATGGGGCCATCCTCATCACCAGTTTTGTTTTGCCAATTATTAGGCCTAACATAACCAGCATAAAGACAAACAATAACCAGACTGTATTTGACACCAAAAAGTCCGTACACGGGTGATCGCTGGGGGTACAAACAAGTCAGTCAGATTATACATAATTGACATCAATCCCACTGACCCCAGCAATGACACCCCACGACCAATAATGAGTAGAATAAATGGTGAAATGCAGTTTCCCATAGAAGGCACAGGAGACAACCAAGTCAACAAGCCAAATACATAAGACCAAGGAAGCCACATCCTGAATCCCTACAGAGCCCACGTTTACAAAAGCCAGACCTGACTGGAGCCCAGCTCCAGGGAGGCAGGAGGTCCTTCCCCAACAGGGAACTCTGCAAAGTGCACCCACCTCACAGACAGACACTGCCCCTTCCTGCAAGGGGTCCCAGCTTTTATCCCCAAGTGGGACACCTGGGGCTCCTTTACCCAATGGCTCTCCCTGCCAGGCCGGCAGCACCCTGGAGGGAAGCTTAAAGGTAACCTCACCTCCCTTTTGTGAAGGGCTGTGGGAATCACCCATATGTCAACCTTAATTTGGGGTTTGGGGTTGAAACCCCAGCATTTCAATCAGTAAATTCACTTTCAGGTTCTGCAGCCCTTTCTCCCCCTTGAGGGCAGTGGGTGGTATTAAAGAAGACAGGGTAGGCATGGGCAAGTCCCCAACACATTGCAGCAAGTTGTGCCTCCTGGGTTTTGTCAGATGGGCAACACACCCTTTCTAAGCACTTTGTCAGTTTATTAGCACTCTGCATTTGTTGGGGAGTGTAATTCCGAAATGTTTGGGGTGACCACTGACCCAGGCACTTGCCCATCTTTTCCCACACACCTTGCCACTCCCTGTTATCTGACCTCGGGGCAGGTTTCCGGTTGGTGCTATTATTGGAGAAATACCGCATGGCCCAAAACAAGATCTGGCAGATACCCAGAAAGCACAGTACCTCAAGCACATTGGCCTGGATGCTCCAAGAATAGCTAAAACTCCAAAACCGAGAGGATCTCTTCCCCTGGTTCACCCATAGAGGGGGTGAGACCCCTAACAAAAGGCCAGGCAGCAAACAGGTACCCGTTCACCTCCACAAGCAGTGATACAAGCACATTATAAGCAGTCAGGAGCCAGTATAGCAAAACAAGACCCTTGATACATTTTCCAGTGCCAACAAACTCCATCACTGGGAACACACAGTGGATATAAGGATTAATCCAGCCCCACCACACAAGCAAGTTGGCCAGCATTGCAAATGTTCCTTACCAAACAATGCAAATAAAAATAGAAAAATTGCACCTAACAGATTACTCTAACACACTCTGGTCAGGGTTTATCATTTTTGTCCTCATCTCAACCCTCTCGAGCCCCACGTTGGGTGCCAAAAAGGCTGTGGTTCTCTAGGCCCTGCCGGGATCAGAGACCACATTACTGTTGTCCCTCCCCCACCCTCGGACCAGACAGGGCAGAGAGTGAAATACAAACTCCAGGGCTGAGATAAGGAAAAATTTAATACAACAGTGTAACAACAACAAACCGAACAACAGTGATAACAATAACAGTAATCACAATGAACAGAACAAAAGATATACCACACAGATAAAACGGTGAGGGTACCAGCCCAGACAAAAAACATCCCAAATGCTCCTCTTGTGCTTGGGCGCCTGGACCTGACGCCAGCATGATGTCAGCATGGTATTCAATAACACAGCTAGAGCTCCCTCCCCACTGCTGAGGAAACTTAACCCTATCCTATCTGAACGAGGACAAGTAGCAATGTTGAGACAAACACAGTCCAACACTGTCCCTTAGAGCCTCATTGCCCCACACAATGATGTCATCAATGTATTGTAGATGTTCAGGGGCATCACCCTTTTCCAGTGCAGTTTGAATTAGTCCATGACAAATAGTGGGGCTGTGCTTCCACCCCTGGGGCAGTCAATTCCAGGTATACCGAACACCCCTCCACGTGAAAGCAAACTGTGGCCTGCACTCTTCTGCCAAAGGAATTGAAAAGAATGCATTGGCAATATCGATTGTGGTGTACCACTTGGCTGCCTTTGACTCCAGTTCATACTGGAGCTCTAACACATCTGGTACAGCAGCACTCAGTGGTGGCGTCACTTTGTTCAGGCCATGATAGTCTACTGTTAACCTCCACCCTCCGTCAGACTTTCGCACCAGCCATACTGGGCTATTAAAAGGCGAGTGTGTCTTACTGATGACACCTTGGCTCTCCAGTTCACAAATCAGTTCTTGGCTGGGAGCCAGAGAGTCTCGGTTTGTACGATGCTGCCGTTGGTGCACGGTTCTCATAGCACTTCGCACCACTTGTTCTTCAACTTGCAACAGTCCCACAACAAAAGGATCTTCTGAGAGGCCAGGCAGATTAGACAACTGTTTGACCTTCTCTGTGTTCACACTGGCCACACCAAAAGCCCATCAGTATCCTTTTGAGTCTCTGAAGTATCCCCTCTTGAGATAGTCAACGCCCAAGATACAAGGGGCTTCTGGGACAGTTACTATGGGATGTTTTTCCCACTTGTCCCCAGTCAAGCTAACCTCAGCCTCCAGTACTGACAGTTCTTGACATCCTTCTGTCAATCCTGAGATCCAGATAGGTTCTGCCCCTCTATAACTTGATGGCATTAATGTACACTGTGCCCCAGTGTCGATTAAAGCCTGGTACTTCTGTGGATTTTATGTGCCAGGCCATCGAATCCACACTGTCCAATACACTCAATCATCCCTTTCCTCCTCCTGGCTGGAGGCAGGGGCCCTCTATTCCCATTCTTGGTCAGAGTATTCACCGTCTGACCCTTGTCGTGCCAGGAAGGAGGTTCCTTCATTGGGGTCAAGGGAGGAGATCTCAGTCTTCCTGTACCTGGGAGATCGCTGGTTACTTTCTTGTGGTTTTACACCAGCTACATTAACAACCTTCTTGGCTGTCTTCTTCTTGGCAGGGGTCTTTCCTTGCAATTCATGTACACGAGCTTCCAACTTAAAGGTGTGTTGACCATCCCACTTCCTCATGTCCCCACCCTGGTCACGCAGAAAGAACCAAAGTTTGCCACGTCACGTGCCTGGGGTTTCCTTTCCCTCTGACTGGGGTGGAAGAGAAGTGATTTCTTGGGGTGCTCCTGACACCCAGGGCACTCACCCGTAGAGATGAGGAGGTACCAAGACTCTCTTCAAAGTTCTGAAGCCAGGAAGAGACTGCCTCCACAGTTGGTGTACATCTTAGTCCTTCTCCCACATCTATTTCTGGGTAGTACATGGCAGCCAAGCTGGCAGAATATGAGGATGGTGCACCTTTAATCACCTTCCTCCACATGGCCCATGTGCACAGGACATCCTCTGGATTTTCAGGGGCTTCATCATTATCTGGATCACCACAGTTGACTTCCAGCACTGCTAATTCTCTCAGGTACTGGACACCTTCCTCTGCAGTAGCCCACTTCCCTGGGCAGTTGTCCATAAGATCTTCCTTGAAAGGATATCTTGCTCTAACACTTGAAAGGAGACGTCTCCACAGACTGCAAATTGCTGTCCCTTTTCCAATTCCCCTTTCAATTCCTCAATTTCTAGCAAGGGAACCCAGCTGTTGGGCTTCCTTACCTTCCATCTGTTGATCATCTGCCCCATTATCCCAGTATCGCAGCAGCCAGGCAGCAATCCACTCACCCAGCTGGCGGCAATAGTCTTTCCGCAGATGTCACAGTTCTGATGACGTCAGGGATCGGGTAGTTTCCGCCTCCTGTTTGAGTTCTGTTATTTCCTCTTCCAATCCCTTTGCTGCAGGACCAGCTTCTTCCTGTTGATTCTCCTCCTTTATTAATAGAGAATATGGGCCTGTTGTTCTCCTTGTCCACTGTTTGTTTTTGACTACTGGGGCAATCTCTGCTGTTGCTGTTGTTTGAGTCCCCATGTCAACCACAGTCCTTTGAGAGTACTGAACTGTAGCTCGGTAAGCATAGGCCAGGCCCCAGTACAGGGCTAGAAGTTGCTGATTTTCACTGGGATAGGCAAGGCACCCTTCTATCAGGTGGTGTGTCAATTTTGTGGGGTTGCTTACCTGTTCAGGGATAAGATCCAGGCTACAGGAGGGGATAACCATTCTAGGAATCTGCCCAAATCCTTCCACTCCCCCCAGGGACAGGCTGCCTCAGGGCACGTTTTGGTATTGGCTCACCCAAAATTTGCCTTCTCTTACACCAAAAAGATACTGAGCTCCACACAACCCACAATAGGCCAACAGTATTAATGAAAGTATCAATGAGCTAATGTAAGGATGAATAAGTACCTCGGGAGCCTTCAGAATAAAACCACCCATGATGTTCCCAATTTCTTTCAGCATGTTTCCAAGCTTAGCAAAATAAATATAAGCGGAACAATCAACAAACCCCTGACCAACACAAGAGCTTGTCGCTTAATAATTGCTTTAGCCATAGCACACTTAATATAATACTGCTGTTGTCTTGCACCATGTTGGGTGCCAAAAAAGACTGCGGCTGTTTGACCTTGGCTAAATGCCAGGTACCCACCAAGTCACTCTATCAATTCCTCCCCTCCCCTTTTTTCTCAACAGGACAAAAAGGAAAAAAGAAAAAATAAGATAGAAAAAAACCCTAATCTTGTGGGTAAATCAAAAGAGGTTTTAATGTAAGCAAAGAAAAGCAAAGCAAGGTCCACGCGTAGAAGCAAAAAGAAAACAGATTTATTCTCTACTTCCCGTTATTGGGCAATGTCAGGCCTTCTCAACAAGCCAAGCTCCAATATGTGTAGCGGTTGCCTTGGAAGACAAGGATGACACACACACCCCCTTCCTCCTTTTTCCCAGCTTTCTACTCAGGCAGACATTATATGGTCAGGAATATCACTTTGGTCAGTTTGGGTCAGCTGTCCTGGTTGTGCCCCCTCCCAAGATCTTCCCCATTCCATCCCACTGGGGGCGGGAGGGGGGAATGTCAGAGAGAGCCTTGGTGCTGTGTAAGCACTGCTCAGCAGTAGCCACAACACCAGTGTGATATCAACACCCTGCCAGCTCCCAACATAAAACACAGCACCATGAGGGCTGCTGTAGGGGAAAATCAATTCCAGCTCAGCCAGACCCAGTACAGTCCCCACACCTTATTCCATACCATTTATGTCATGCCCAGGTCCCACATAATAATCATTTATCCATTCCATCATATTTAGTTCTCATCACTGACACTCCTTTGTGCCAACACCTACATCTTAATCTAGGTACTTAGACCATCTTCATACCCAAGATGCAGATTAATACACTCATTAACTACTATCCCCTGTCTTTTAACAGATAAATAGTATTACTCCATTCCATAGGCTTTCTTCACTCCTCCAGATGATCAATGACTTGGCCCACATCTGTCAAGATGGATGTTCAGGACAGGAGCAGTATGTTTGACTGTTGGACACCAGCACCAGCTAGGTTTGGGTCATCATTGCACGTATCTGGTTCTTTGTGAAATTCACTCTTCGTAGTTCTTACTTCCTCCATCACTTCCTGCAACATACAACTCACACCACAGATTACTTTCCCCCCAAGGTTAAACGTCCTTGAGGCACACGCTGAGTAGCCCCATCCTCCCACATTACCCACCAAGTACACCCAGGCCCCTGAGCAAAAACAATCCCACGTGTGGGCTTGCCTTTTCCCAAGGGAGGAGCAATCCACACTGCCTTCCCCAGCCATTTCCCTGTGTGTACTACAGGGACCTTATCTCCTCCCATAGTATGATGGGATTTTGTTTGAGCAGGACCAGGACAGTTAACAGATCCCCTGGTGTTAAATAGCCCAGTGGCTTCTGCTAAATTTATATCCCAGTGCTTCCATCCCCCATTGTCCAATGCTCTCAACATAGTCTTCAACAGTCCATTGTATCGTTCAATCTTTCCAGACGCTTGTGGGTAATCAGGGATGTGATACACCCACTCAATGCCGTGTTTCTTTGCCCAGGAGTTTATAAGATTATTTCAAAAATGGGTCCCATTGTCTCATTCAATTCTTTCAGGAGTACTGTGTCACCATAAAATTTGCCTTTCAAGACCTGAGATGGTATTTTGGGCAGTGGCATGATTCACAGGGTACGTTTCAAGCCAACCAGTAGTTGCTTCCACCATGGTGAGTATGTAGCGCTTGCCTTGGTGTTTTCATGGCAGTGGTCCAATATAGTCAATTTGCCAAGCCTCACCGTACTGAAAACTCAGACATCGTCCTCTGTTCCAGGGAGACTTTACTTGTGTGGCTCACTTGATTGCAGCACATGTTTTATATTCATTGAGTGACCTGTGTGATGGCCCCCATGGCCAGGTCCACCCTTCGATCATGAGCCCATCTGTACGTTGCATCTCTGCCAAGATGCCCTGAAGTTTCATGGGCCCATCGAGCTACAAACAGCTCACCCTTGTGCTCCCAGTCCAGGTCCAGCCGAGCTACCTCAGTTTTGACAGCCTTGTCTACTTGCTCATTGTTTTGATGTTCTTTGGTGGCACAGCTTTTGGGTCCATGAGCATCTACATGACGTACCTTTAGAGCCATGTTTTCCACTCAGGCAGTCATGTTCTGCCACAATGCAGCAGCCCAGATGGGTTTACCTCTGTGCTGCCAATTGGTCTTCTTCCACTCCTGTAGCCACCCCCACAGGGTGTTAGCCACCATCCAGGAGTCAGTGTAGAGATACAGTACTGGCCACTTTTCTCATTCAGCAATCTCTAGGGCCAGTTGGATCGCTTTCACTTCTGCAAACTGACTTGAATCACCCTCTCCTTCAGTGGCCTCAACAACTTGTGTTGTCCTCTATCTCCTCAGGCACTGTTCCAAAATCTCTACCTTCTGGCCAGACCATGATCTCTTCCAGGATCCCTGTTTTTCCTATTGAGCTTGTTGTGTGATTAACGCTACCCCTTTACTCCAGGTAGCACTGGTTGCATGGTGCATAGCAGGGATATTTCCTCTGAACATCCAATGTAATGGTGTAAACACACTAACGGTCACTCGCTAAGACCAGCTCCAGTGCAGGTAAGACTGCAATGGGGGGATTCACCACAAAAGGGCCCAGAAAAGAGCTTTTTTTCGGGGGGTTGCATCTTTTTGGAGCCAAAAACATGGCTAACCTTCTCTAAGGATACTGTCAAGCCAGTGGGTGGAGCCAAGGGCCAGTGGCACCTGTTTTGAATGAGGTATAACCACACCAGCAGTCACTCACCAAGGAGACCAGCTCACATCCCACCCCTCGGTAATGAGCTGGGTGGGCTTCCATGTTAGCGTGGGTGGAACAAACACCACCTACCATTGATTCGGTGATAAGAACCCTGTGGGAGGTCACCAAGCTCAGGGTGATCTGATAGTACTTTACTGTGAGTGAACCGAGGCAGCTTGTAAGGCATGGCTGAGTCTCTGCCACTGGACAAGGTTCATTCGATCCCTGCAAACAATTGATCAGTTCCGGAGAGAGAGGAGGGAAGGAACAGCTCTGCAGGGAAGTGAGAGCACAGCGTGTGAGAAACAGCACACAGGGATTGGTTCTCTCCCGGCTAGAGAAAAGACGATGGTCACAACATGGCCCAGAGGCAAAGCGATGAGGAGTGTGGGAACCCAGACAGAGGTCTTGCACAGACAGGCGTCTGTGCAGGTCTCTGCCTGCTGAGAGTGCCTGAGCCTGGCACTTGAGTCAGAGGGAGTCAGAGGCAACGTTTGTGTGTGGTGTGATCAAGTAAATGATCTGCTCAGGCAGGTGGTTGAATTGAGGGAGGTGGTAGAGAGACTGAGAACTATCAAAGAGTGTAAAAGTTAAATTGACTGGGGGAGCCACACTCTGAGGCAAAGACAGGAGGTAGAGACTCTACAAGAAATACATGACTCCCTCCCCTCCTCTCACCAGGCAGAAGGAGGGCATGTGGGGGACAGGGGGGAATGTACTCAGGTCCTTCCTTGGAAAGGCAAGCAAAAACCTCCTCTGCCCTCCTAACCTCCCCAATTGTCTTTATACAATAGGTATGAGGCATTGGAACTAGATGGCCAGCCAACTGAAGATGGAAATGAGGAGCCATCTAGTGAGTCATCCACTGCTTGTCCCTCAGCCCCAAGACTTGTAACTTCTTCAAGTAAGAAAGAGAGGGTAATTGTAGTGGGTGACTCTGTTCTGAGGGGTAGGGAGGGGCCCATATATCGACCAGACCCATACCATAGAGAGGTCTGCTGCCTCCCTGGGGCTTGGGTCAGAGATATCAAAAGGAAGGTCACTACTCTGGTGCAGCCCTCTGATTACTACCCCTTGTTGGTTATCCAGGCAGGTAACAATGAGATGGTAGAGAGAAATCTAAAGTCACTCAAAAAGGACTTCAAGGCACTGGGGTGGCTAATTGAAGTCTCAGGAGCTCAGGTCGTGTTTTCGTCAATCCCTCAAGTGGAAGGGAAAACCACTGATAGAGGGTGGAAGACACATCTGATTAACACATGGCTCAGAGACTGGTGCCACCATCGGAATTTTGGGTTCTTTGATCATGGCAAGGTTTATAAGGCACCTGGTCTGCTGGTGACAAATGAGACAGGTGGGATGCAGCTGTCCAGAGGGGAAAAGGATTCTGAGACAGGAGTTAGCAGGGCTTATTGTCAGGGCTTTAAACTAGATATGAGGGGGGACAGGGAGAGAACCAGGCCTGTTAGGAATAAACTCAAGGGAAGCGTTGCAAAGCTTGAAGGATGGTGGACTGGTGAGGGCTCTCCCTCTGCCACTTCATCTGAGAGAAGGGATAGGTGTTTAGAAACTGTGGAAGCACCTGAGAAGGGTCTGGTAGGGAATGGGGCCTGCACTCATAAAAAGATGTTGGATTCATTAGCTCATCTCAAGTGCATCTATACCAATGCACACAGTATGAGCAACAAACAGGGGGAGCTTGAGGCCATGATACATCACGAGAACTATGACATAGCAGCTATCACAGAAATGTGGTGGGATGCCTCACACGGCTGGAGTGCTGCAGTCGATGGCTACAAGCTCTTCAGGAGTGATAGACAGAGAAGAAGAGGTGGTGGAGTGGCCCTGTATGTAAGAGAATGCTATGACAGCTCAGAAATCAAATATAGTGATAACGGGGTTGCGAGTGTTTGGATTAGGTTAAGGACCAATAAAGCAGATCTTGCTGTGGGAGTCTGCTATAGACCCCCCAACCAAAGCGGTGAGGTGGATGAAGCTTTCTATAAAGAGTTGGGAGAAATCTCACGGTCCCTTGCCATTGTTCTTGTGGGGGACTTTAACCTCCCAGATATCTGCTGGGAACACAACACAGCAGAGAGGGAACAATCCAGGAGGTTCCTGGAATCTGTAGAGGATAACTTCCTCACACAGCTGGTGAGTGAGCCGACCAGGGAAGGTGGCCTCCTGGACCTGCTTCTTATGAACAGAGAAGAGCTTGTGGGGGAAGTAAAGGTTGGAGTCCGTCTAGGGTGCAGTGATCATGAGATGATTGAATTTTCGATCCTTCAAGAAACAGAGAGGGGTTAATAAAACTGCCACCTTAGACTTCTGGAGGGCAAACTTTGACCTGTTCAAAAGACTGATTAACAAAATCCCTTGGGAGGCTGCCTTGAAGGAAATGGGACCCCAGCAAGGCTGGACGTACTTCCAGAGTGAAGTCTTAAAGGCACAGGAGCAGGCTGTTCCCGTGTACCGAAAAACAAGCAGACGGGGAAGGAGACTGGCCTGGCTAAACAGGGACCTTTGGCTGGATCTCAAGAACAAAAGGAGAATCTATGACATTTGGAAGAGGGGCCAGGACTCTAATGAAGACTATAAAGTCATAATGAAGTTATGCAGGGAGAACATTAGGAGAGCCAAAGCGCAGCTGTTAAGGATAACAAAAAATGTCTCTATAAATTTATTAATAGCAAGAGGAGGAGTAGAGAAAATCTCCCTCCCTTACTGGACGCAGAGAGAAACATGGTAACTAAGGATGAGGAAAAGACTGAAGTGTTCAATGCCTACTTTGCCTCAGTCTTTAGCAGTGGAACTGGCTGTTCCCTGGACACCCAACCTCATGAGCTGGGAGATGGGGAGGGGAAGCAGATTGAGGTCGGCACAGTCGAAGAGGAGGTGGTCAGAGACCTGTTACACCACTTGGATGCACACAAGTCTGTGGGACCAGATGGATTACACCCAAGGGTGCTGAGGGGGTTAGTAGATGTGCTCGCCAAGCTGCTTTCCATGATTTACCTCAAGTCATGACTAACTGGGGAGGTCCCACTGGACTGGAGGGCAGCAAATGTGACACCCATCTACAAGAAAGGCAGAAAGGATGATCCAGGAAACTATAGACCTGTCAGTCTGACCTCAGTGCCAGGAACAGTCATGGAACAGGTCATCTCAGGTGCCATTAAAAGACATATAATGGAGAACCAGGGGATCAGGCCCAGTCAGCATGGGTTTATGAAAGGCAGGTCCTGCATGACAAACCTGATCTCCTTCTACAACAGGGCAACCTGCTTATTGGATGAGGGAAAAGCTGTGGATGTTGTTTACCTTGACTTTAGGAAGGCTTTTGACACAGTTTCCCACAGCATTCTCCTGGCAAACCTGGCTGCTCACAGCTTGGATGGGCACACACTTCACTGGGTAAAAAATTGGCTGGATGGCCGGGCCCAAAGAGCTATAGTGAACAGAATTAAATCTGTTTGGCTCCCAGTCACAAGTGGTGTCCCCCAGGGCTCGTTTTTGGGGCCATTCCTATTTAACATCTTTATTGATGATCTAGACGAAGGGATCGAGTGCACCCTCAGTCAGTTTGCAGATGACACCAAGTTGGGCGGGAGTGTTGATCTGCTCAAGGGTAGGGAGGCTCTGCAGAGAGACCTGGACAGGCTGGAGCCATGGGCTGAGGCCAAATGGAGGAGTTTCCATAAGGCCAAATGCCGGGGGCTGCCCTTGGGCCACAACAACCCCCAGCAGTGCTACAGGCTTGGGGAGGAGTGGCTGGAGAGCTGCCAGTCAGAGAGGGACCTGGGGATGTTGATTGACAGCCGGCTGAACAGGAGCCAGCAGTGTGCCCAGGTGGCCAAGAAGGCCAATGGCATCCTGGCTTGTGTCAGCAATAGCGTGGCCAGCAGGGACAGGGAAGGGATCTTACCCCTGTACTCGGCCCTGGTGAGGCCGCCCCTCGATTCCTGTGTTCAGTTTTGTGCCCCTCACTACAAAAAGGACATTGAACTACCAGAAAGGAGGTTGTAGAGAGCTGGGGATGAGCCTCTTTAACCAAGTAACAAGCAATAGGACAAGAGATAAGGCCTCAAATTGCACCACGGAAGGTTTAGACTGGATATTAGGAAGCATTTCTTTCCAGAAGGCGTTGTTAGACATTGGAATGGGCTACCCAGGGAGGTGGTAGAGTCCCCATCCCTGGAGGTGTTTAAGAGTAGGGTTGACATAGCACTGAGGGATATGGTGTAGTTGGGAACAGTTAATCTTGGGTTGACGGTTGGACTGGATGATCTGCAAGGTCTTTTCCAACATAGATGATTCTGTGATTCTGTAATACAGGCAATTGTGGTGCCAAGAGGAGCTCTGCTTCTGTACCAACAACTTCTGAAGCAGCTCAAATCCCCTCATATGCTGCTAGTATCTCCTTTTCAGTCAGTGTGTAGTGGGCTTCTGATCCTCAATAATGGCTGACCTTGAGTTTCACCTGGTATCTTCTGCCAGAGGCTCCATGTGAGGCCATGCTCCCCAGTTGCTGTGTAAAGTGCATTTTGCACAGCTGGGCCTGTCCAAACAGGCCCAAGAGCTACTGCCCAAGCTATGTCCTGTCTGATGTGCTCAAAGGCTTGTTGTTGCTCAGGATCCCACTCAAAATGGTTCTTCTTTTGGGTTACTTGATAGAGAAGGCTCACAAGCTGACTGTAACCTGGAATATGCATCCTCCAAAATCCCACAAGTCCTAAGAAAGCTTGTGGGGGTTTTTTGTTGGTAGGCAGAGACATAGTTGCTATCTTGCTGACGACATCCATAGGCACATGATGGCGTCCATCTTGCCATTTTACTTCCGAGAACTGAATCTCTTGTGCTGGTCCCTTGACTTTGCTTTTCTTTATGGCAAACCCAGCTCTCAGAAGAATCTGAATTACTCTTTTTCCTTTCCCAAACACTTCTGCCTCTGTCCCAATCCAATATCGGGGAGGGTTCTTGAATGATCCCAAGAGCGAGATTAAGACACAAACAAGGTTAGATGCTGTACAACCTTGTGAACTTTATTTTCCATAACAACTGATAATAGCAATAGGACAGAGAAAAGAAAGAAAGGGAAAGTCAGAATCTCTAAGCAAAACACATGGTGGAGATGCAGCAAGATTAATTACCACCACCATGAATCCAGCAATGGACCATTGGCTCTGTCTCAATGCAAGTGACGGTGCTCCAAGCTCTGCCAAAGTCCCAGCTCCGAGGAAGGAGGACGAAAATCAAGAAAGGAGAACAAGAGTCCCAAGAGAGGAGTACGCAGTCCTTTTATTGCCCCAGTCTCCACGATTTCTCTGAAAAGAAAACCAGTTCCAGCTCAGCCAGACCCAGTACAACTCAACAGTCAAATTCCAATATAACTGTTAAGCAAGTATTCTTTATTGCAGTGCTGGGCAGCACTGGGTATTGCTCCACTATGAGTGCTCCAACTACTAACTAAACTCTCTAATATACACAAAAAGCATACATATTCATCAGATTTCCTGGAAATGGTAGTCTTATGCTGATGGGTTCTCAGAATACTTTTACATAATCTGAGCATGCATAGTAAGAATAATATGAGGGTCTTCTCTCCCCCTTGGTGGTCCACATAGCCTTCCTCACACTATCTGCTAGTTGAACTTTGGGCTTCCCATGTCCATATATGCTCATGGCGTTAGCTCATCCATCCTTCAGCTCCTGTTTCAAGGTGTTTAGTTTAAACTGGCTTCCAGTCACTTATCTTGACACTGGCATCTTCTCATGTGCTTGTCTTGCATTTTTTCAGGTCCCTGTTATCAGGGATGTACTATATATTCAGGGAGTTTACCACACTGTTGAAACAAAGAGTTAACTGAACAGTCAGAATCCAATATAATTGTTAAGCAGGTATTCTTTATTGCAGCACTGGGCAGCACGGAGAATTGCTCCACTATGAGTGCTCCAACTACTAACAAAACCCTCTAATATACACAAAAAGCATATATTCATCAGATTCCCTGGAAAAGGTAGTCTTATGCTAATGGGTTCTCAGAATTCATTTACATAGTCTGAGCATGCATAGTAAAAATAGAGTGAGGGTCTTCCCCCCCCCCCCCCCCCCATCTTCCTGGGGGTCCACTAGCTGAACTTTGGGCTTCCTATGTCCATATATGGTCATAGAGCTAGCTCATCTGTCCTTCTGCTCCTCTTTGCTTCAAGGTGTTTAGTTTAAACTGGCTTCCAGTCACTTACCTTGACACTGGCATCTTCTCAGGTGCTTATCTTGCATTTTTAGGTTCCTGTTATCAGTAATGCACTCAGAGAGTTTACCAGACTGTCCAAGGCCTGTTTCATCTCCGCTAGGCAAGGAGTTACAGATTTCAAGATATTTTGCAAATGGGTAAGACTACAGAGGGTAGCTAGGGAAAGAATATAAATGAATTTGTATGTATTGCATAAAAAATATCATTACTGGTTTCTATACATTAACAAGGGCAGGAGGTCCTGTAATTTCACGTATACTTGCATCAACCTCCCTTCACTGTCCAAGGCCTGTTTTATCCCCACTAGGCAAGGAGTTACAGGTTTCAAAACATTTTACAAGTGGGTAAGACTCCAAAGGGTAGTTAGGAAAAGAGTATAAATTAAATTATATACATTGCAGTAAAATACAGGAAATATAAAAGCTTGTAAAACACAAGTGATGGTTAACGTTAAAACTAAACATCCTACTTTACTGGTTTCTATACATTAACAAGGGCAGAAGATCTTGTAATTTCAAGTACACTTACAGCAACTTCCTTTCATCTTGGTCTTAAAATGGGTCAGTGGTCACAGTCTCATCTCCCACCACCCCCACACCCCTCATCTTTATCTTTCCCCATTTACTACCGCTTTTCTTCTCAATCATCCATCATGTGGCACCTCCTGGGATAGGATGTTCCCCTCCTATCAGTCTTTTTTGCATTAACCAGACATGCACTGTTTATATAAAGTTGTAGTAACTCTCTCCCTTATCTCCTGGTTCCTTCTTTTGATCACAACACTCTTAAATCCATGACTTACCCTGTCATAGTTTAGAATGAGTAGAGTAGAAAATTTCCTAGAGACATCACTAGGAGGCCCATCAAGGGGCCAGTTGTGTACCCCCTGACCTGTACAAAGGAGAGACCAGCCCTGTAAGTTGGACATAGAGCTGGACCATGTCAGAGTCCAGTACTCTCTGACCAAGTTCTTTTAGATATTCCACATGAGAAAGGTTTAAATGTTTTAACCAAATTTACTTATTAGAAGATACTTGACATTACACAGGGGTTTGATTTAGCAGAGTGATGCAGCAATGACCAAATGCACAACAGAAGCATAACATAGCAATTGTAGTCTAAAGCTGGATCGCAGTACAAACATGATTCCTATTACTGGTCTCTATATGCTCATGATCACAGTGCTGGGCATCCCCAGCTGCTGGGAAGGAATACAAGAGTTGGAGCTGACCTGTGGAAACAAATTCTACAGCTCCCCAAGAGTTATAAAGCAGGTATGTTTATTCTGGTGCCAGGGTGGAAGAGGATTGCTCCTAAAAGCTTGCACACCAACAGCACATTTTACCAGAAGTTTCTATAGTGTAGATTGTCACCTCCTGCTCAGATGAGGGAGACAAATGACTCATTCACAAATCTCCAATGGAGTGGACAATGATGAGACAAGTCCCAAAGTCCAAACATTTATTTACTACCCACAATGTACTAATTGGCTAAGTATATAGTGGATGGTGGCAAGCAATACAGTATGCCTTGCATGCTAGTGAAGGAAAAAGGGGAAAAAGGAAAGGAGAGAGACAGAGGGAATAGGGGAATAGAGATCACCAGTCTGGGTTTCTGTGTTGATCCCACCAGCAAGGATTCAAGGAGACATCTGTCATCTTCACTGCACTCTACAGGCCTCCCCCCCTCTCTTTCCAACACTTGATTTATACACACTTTTCCTTGGGTCCATCCCCTAGGTTGACCCACATACCTACATATCCCATATATGGGGAGAGGTAAGGTGTTTCATGGGATGATGTAATTAGCATGATCATTTTAGTCTTCGTTAGCATATTGAGGGTAGTCAACTCTAATATGCATTTCATGGAAAATGAAGCAAAGGGTCATTCACCAGATAGATGGCCCTTGAAATCTGGCCAGGTGCCCCAGAGCAGAACTGTCCTGTCCCCACAGAGGTCCCTCCTCCAGCTGCATCTTGTGTTATTCAGGCAGCCTTATCAGCTTCAACCTCCGTACCATCCACCCTGTGACTATAGTTTCATCTTGCAAGTGTTTGAGGCATTCCTTAACTCAGAGGGCCTCAACTTTTATATCTTTCTCAGAGTTTTTCTCAGTCTGTGTTTCTTGCAGGCCTGGCTTTTGTCTCTCACAGATTTACATATTCATAGGGTTACACAATACAAACATATATATGCATAAGTAGGTAGAGTTAGTTCAAAAGGCTTGTGTCAACAGTTCTAAAATGCCTGCATATTGTCTCCTGGTGGTCTTCCAGAGGAAGGCTCACAGTCTTCCTCACCATGTACTTTCCATCTTTCACATGGAATACTGAGTTGGCCAGGCCCTAGACCACAAAACCGGTCTCAGCCAGATGGCCACTCCAAGCTGTTCTTGTTACCTTTTTACTTCATGATTGCTACCTTCTTATCATACTATGCTAATCCTCTAACTGTCTGCTAAGCTACAGTAAATAATGTTACTAGGGAAAAGAACAAACCCTATGTTTCTTGACTAAGAGCCAGCTCAAGCCTGGAGCTCTCTTCAAAGTTCATTTTGGCCCAAGCCACATATCCACTTCCCTCCCTCTCCTACTGGTCTGGCTAGCTCAGGAAGACATTCATATCTTTTTGATTAACTCAGGGAAGGCTCAACAATCAGTTAGTTGACCCATTCAACTTACAGAGCCATTTATCTGAAACAAAGGCCACCCTCTAGTGCCCATTTTGTTGAGCTATGGGCAGCATTCTTTACAACAGCTATCATCATTCCCTCTATCCTTCCCTGAACCTCATGAGCCTGTGCCCATCTCCTCCAGGCTTTATTCCATTGTAGGGGCTTGTTGATCAGTCACACACCTGCACCATTGTTTTGCCAATTATTAGGCCTATCATAAAGGACACAGCCAGCATAAAGATGAACCAATAACCAAATTGTATTTGATACAAAAGGATCAGTACACGGGTGAGCACTGGGGGTACGAACAAGTCGGTCAGATTATACATAATTGACATCAATCCCACTGACCCCAACAATGGGTAGAATAAATGGCGAAATGCAGTTTCCCATAGAAGGCACAGGAGACAACTGAGTCAAGACACATAAGACCAAGGAAGCCACATCCTGAATCTCTACACAGCCCACACTTACAAAAGCCAGACCTGACTGGAGCCCAGCTCCAGGGAGGCAGGAGGTCCTTCCCCAACAGGGAACTCTGCAAAGTGAACCCACCTCACAGACAGACACTGCCCCTTCCTGCAAGGGGTCCCAGCTTTTATCCCCAAGTGGGACACCTGACCTTTGTTTACTTCATGTGGGACACCTGGGGGTCATTTACCCAATGGCTCTGTCTGCAAGGCTGGCACCACCCTGGAGGGAAGCCTAAAGGTAACTCACCCCCCCTTTGTGAAGGGCTGTGGGAATCACCCCTATGTCAACCTTAATTTGAGGTTGAAACCCCAGCATTTCACTTGGCCCCTTGACATATGGGTGGACCACAGCCCTCACACGATCTTTAAGTGTGACATCTTTATCTTGTATTTGGCTACAGGCAATGCCACAGTCATCTCAGCTGTTTCTCTTCATATTCTTCACTGTTGTGATCTTTTTCATTGGAAGATCAGCATGACTGTGGAACTGAAGCTGATGTCATCTGCTCAGCACAGTTCAGCATCAACTTGTATTCCAGCCTGTACGCTGCCCATTCAGATCGAATACATTTGTCACAGGAGTGATTTCATATTCCTGGTGGTGCCACACAAGATCTAGAAGACAAATCGAGGCCTTCTCTGGCCTCGATTTATCTTTACCAGTTCTAATGCATAAAGATCTAGCCCAGCAGACTCTGGAGTGGCCCGGTAGGGGGCCATTGCACCTGGAACCATTTCCCAGTAGGTTAAAGTTTCAGTTACCATTAGAGGCTTTTTTTGCAGATTTGAGCATAGTCATTCACCTCAAGGGTATCTCCATCTTCCCGATGGGTCTATTGTTGAGGGTGTAGAGCGCATCCGTGAGGTTAGATCTCCATCGGGATAGGTTTCCATTTCCCAGCTTTTTTAACTGCTCCTTTAAAAGCCCATTCAACTAATCATGCAGCCTGTGGATAGAACGGAATATGGAAGATCCACTGAATGTTATGCGGCTCTGCATATTGCTGTACAAATTTTGGAAATGGGACCCATTATCAGTTTGTATTTGTAAGGGGATGCCATAGTATAGGATCATTATATCTATGGTAGAGGTGGTACTATGGTGCATGGCTTTTCTGCAGGGATAAGCAATCAAGTACCCCAGATGTGTCAGCTGCAGTGCAGATGTATTTGCACCCTCAGTCCTGGGGTAAAGGGCCAATATAGTCCATCTGACAGATTTGTCCTGGCAATTTCCCTCTTCCCAATTCTCCTTTTATGATATTTGGTACCAGGCACTTATGAGTATGCTGGCACACAGGGCATTGGGCAATTATTGTTTTGGTCATATCCAGTGACATAACCACACCACGCTCTTGGGCCCACTTGTAAGTGGCCTTTTCCCCAAGATGCCCACATTTCTGACGTGCCCATTTTGCCCAGCCTTCATGATCCCCTTCCTGAGGGAACTGCAGTCTGGCTTGGGAAATCTTTGCCCTGTTATCAGGGACAGAACTGTGAAGACGCTCAAGTGAATTTATATTGCTATGAGCATCTACATGGAATACTGTCACCTTGGTTCTTTGAACCAATTCCCAAATATCTTTCCACATTGCCTTTCCCCAGACCATTTCAGAATACATTTTCCAATCTTTGGCTACCCATGTTGGCAGCCAAGTAGCCAATCCATTTGCCACTGACCAAGAATAGGTGTATAGGTGACATTCCCCTAAATCCTCTTGTTTTAAAGCCATGTTTTATGCTGCATATAAGTCAGCATATTGGCTACTTTCCCCTTCTCCTGTGGTCTCCAGAAATTTCCCTGAATGAGGATGATAAGCCACTGCCTTCCAAAACCTTTTCCCTCCTATATATTTACCTGACCCATCTGTAAACCATGCATGTTCCCTTTCAAGTGGTAGCAGCTGATCCAGGATCTTCCCCCATTGCACAGGGGATTCCTGTTTGAGTATAGGATCAGGCTTTACCTCTTGATCCTGCATGGGGGCAGCCACTACTTGCTCATGGAGGGCAGCAACACCACCAGGTCCCACCTTTGCTCTGTCCTGGATGTACCATTTCCATTTTATAATGCTTGATTCTTGAGCATGCCCTGTTTGCTAGGTCTTCAGGGAGCTTTTAACCCACTGCATAACAGGGATTTCAGAGCACAGGGCCACCTCATGGCCTATCATGAGCTGCTCGGTTTCTATCAAGGCCTAATAGCAGGCTAACAGTTCTTTCTCAAAGGGCATGTAATTACGCCTTGCCTCTGGTAACTTTCTTCCCCAACATTCTAAGGGGACTCTTCTCTTCCCTTGTTTCTGCCAGAGGCTCCAATTAGCATATGACCCATTTACAGACACATTCAATTCTACTTCGCCATCCTGCATGGGCCATAAGACCAATGCCCTTTGAATAGCCTCTTTTGCCAACTCAAAGGCAGCCTGCTGCTCATTTCTCCATCCAAATTCATGCTTTTTGCGAGTTACCTTGTATAATGGAGCCAGAATCTGTCCTAAATGTGGAATATGTTGTCTCCAGAAACCAAATAGTCCAATAAATCTCTGCGCCTCCTTCTTATTTCCATGGTATAGCAAAGTCAAGAATCTTTTGCCAAGCTTTAGGTAGTATTTCTCTATGACCACAGTTCCAATGTATGCCTAGGAATTTAACTGTCTGAGACGGCCCTTGGATCTTAATAGGATTAATCTCTCAACCTTTCTGCCTCATATGCGTTAGTATCACTTCAAGCATTTGTTGTAATTCACTCTCATTGGTCCACTGAATCAGGATGTCATCAATATAGTGGATCATTTGCATATGAGAAGGGAGCTGTACCTCATCCAGGTGCTCAGCCACTATTCTATGGCAAATAGTTGGACTATGCACCCATCCTTCAGGCAACTTGGCAAAGGTGTACTGCCGCCCTCGCCACATAAATGCAAGTTCATCCCAATGCTCCTCTGCAATCGGAACTGTAAAACATGCGTTGGCCAGGTCAATGACAGCATACCACATGCCACGATGCCTCTGAACTCTATTAAAGTGATCCTATCAGGTACAGCTGTTGCAAGAGTTGGGGTGCTCTTGTTCAGTCCTCTACAATCCTTCTCCAGGATCTATCAGCCTTTTTGACTGGCCAGATTGGACTATTCCACATTGTGGTCGTCAGTTTAAAAATCCTGCAGCCAATAAATCTTTGGTTGTTTCAGAAATTTCTTCATGATCGCCTGGAATCCTGTACTGTTTCATGGTTACTACCTTCGTCGCAGTTGGGATCTGAACCGGAGGCATCATTATCTTCCCTACTAAAACTGCTCAGTTAGTGATATAACTCTTTACTCAAATTGATAACGACCATCAGAAAGATTCAAAGTAAGTCCCTTCAGAATATCTATTCCAATTTTATACTCTGGGATCGGAACAATCATGACTGTATACTGTCATTTTGGAAGATATCCAATTTTCATGTCAATTTGGGTTTGTACCGCCTCAGTTTGTTTTCCACTCAATCCTGTAATAATCACAGGCTGACCTTCAGATTTGTTAGGATTTCCATAAATCAAGGAGGCCTCTGCTTCAGTACCTACTAGAGCCTTTACTATTTGAAAGGACCAGTTTTTCCAGACTATTTGTAGCTCCACATGGGATCATCGGTCCTCCCATATCCAATATACCGAAGCTTGGCCAATATTTCAATATGGATTACAGTACCTACTGTCTTTTGAGGGGTACAGGTCAGAACACTGCTGCCATTCGTGGTTCTTCCCCAGAAAACCGAACTGCTCCCGGAGGGCCCACCGTGAGCAAAGATGGGATCCTGCTGAGGATCCCGAGGGGGTGCCATAGGCTGAAGAGTTTTTCACCAGTGTGCTTGATAATTCTGCACCTTTCTACAGGGTTTCTGTAACCCTCTCTGTTTGTACATCCTCCATAATTCACTGGTGTCAAGACCATCAATTTTAGAGAGAGGTATGCCGTCTTTCAACAAAGCTTTAAACAATTGTCCTCGAGACAGCCGATGTCCAGTATTTTTACCATGTCAGGTGTCTCGGTTCTGTATCTACTCTCAGGGGCTCTGTTAACATCAGAATTCTCAATAGCCCTGACACTCCTGGGGAGTCCATTCTCCAAGGTCACCCAACTGATGCATTTTCTCAAGTACATCTCTAATGGGATTTCCTGTTCCACTCAGTAAGAGAGTTACAAGAACATTCTTATAAGCCGGTGGAGCAGTTCTAATGATTGCATTTCTCATAGGCACAGACAATCGAAGTTGCATTAACACATCAACACAGCCTACATGAATGGCCAGTTTCATTCCTTCTTCCTTCAATCGCTGTATACCATCCCACAAAGTATACTATGGCCAGCCCAAACCTGGCCAGGAATTCTCTAGGGGGTATTTTGCCTTGCACCCCACAGCGGCTAAAGCCAAAAGATTAGTACTGTCGTCATTAGTTCAAAATGCTTCCTGCACCAGAGGGTCTGAACTCAAAGTTACAAACTTTCTGCAGTCAAAATTATCCAGGCTAACCCCTGATGCTCCCTGATCATATAAACATACCATCCAAGCAAGCAGGGGCTCTCCTGGTCTCTGACTGAACCGTGCAAGAATATCACTGATTTCTTGCTGTGTGAAATCTTCCATTGTAGGTCCATTTACTGGTGGCTCACCCTCAGGAAATTCCACCTTCCTCCTCATGACTGGTCTCACATCTGCAGAGTCATCTGAGGCACCAGCCCCATCAGACTCCTCAGGGTACCAGATATCATCATCCGAGTCATCAGGGTTACGGTGTACATCCACCTGTATAACCTCTGAGTGGACCTTCTTATGACTACATTGTCCCCCTCTCTTCCCACATTTACACTGGGCAACTTGTACTGTATCCTTCTCAGGTACAGTTTGAGAAGTGTCTAGTTTATCAGTAAGGAGCTTGTTTACAGATTCTAATGTCATAATCTGAGCTCGCATACAGGAACATTCAGTCAGTGATCTTTTTGCTGGTGCTGTTTCTTACATGCTGTTAACAGGATCCATCTCTATCTCCCAAAGGTTACAGCATCCTGTGCCTTACTGGAGAATTTTTGAATATTTTCTAATACATCCTGCGGTTCAGCCTCCGCCAACCGCTTCTCCCACTGTTGACATGGTCCCCCAGATTTAATCCATTCAAGGGCCAGCAAACTATACACAGGATCTTCCCAACCAGGAACTTCAGATGGGGCCATCCTCATCACCAGTTTTGTTTTGCCAATTATTAGGCCTAACATAACCAGCATAAAGACAAACAATAACCAGACTGTATTTGACACCAAAAAGTCCGTACACGGGTGATCGCTGGGGGTACAAACAAGTCAGTCAGATTATACATAATTGACATCAATCCCACTGACCCCAGCAATGACACCCCACGACCAATAATGAGTAGAATAAATGGTGAAATGCAGTTTCCCATAGAAGGCACAGGAGACAACCAAGTCAACAAGCCAAATACATAAGACCAAGGAAGCCACATCCTGAATCCCTACACAGCCCACGTTTACAAAAGCCAGACCTGACTGGAGCCCAGCTCCAGGGAGGCAGGAGATCCTTCCCCAACAGGGAACTCTGCAAAGTGCACCCACCTCACAGACAGACACTGCCCCTTCCTGCAAGGGGTCCCAGCTTTTATCCCCAAGTGGGACACCTGCCCTTTGTTTACTTCATGTGGGACACCTGGGGCTCATTTACCCAATGGCTCTCCCTGCAAGGCCAGTCACACCCTGGAGGGAAGCTTAAAGGTAACTCACCCCCCTTTTGTGAAGGGCTGTGGGAATCACCTTTATGTCGTCCTTAATTTGGGGTTTGGGGCTGAACCCCCAGCATTTCAAGGAAGTATGAAAATCCCCTCCCTCACCTTCCATGGTGTTCCTTCACAACTGATATTGGGCCTTGGAACTTGTGAATGAAGCAGAGAAGGATGAAGAATATGAGCCAAATCAGGAGGAAGATGAAGGTCTACCTAGACCAGGTATTAAAAACAATTCTAAAAAGAACCCCAGAAGGGTCATTGTAGTGGATGACTCCATACTGGGGGTTCTCAAAGGCCCTATATGCAGACCGGACATGGTTCGTAGGGAAGTCTGCTGCCTCCCTGGGGTCTGGGCCAAGGACCTCACGGCAGAACTCCCCACTCTAGTGAGACCCAAGCAATACTACTCTCTTCTGGTTTTTCAGGTGGGTAGTGACAATATTACCAGAAGTCCTAAATCAATGAAGAGAGATTTCAGGGCCTTGGGGAAACTGGTTAAGGGGTCAGGTGTGACAGATGGAGAAAGCAAGCATTCTCCAACAGTCAGGGGCACAAATAGTGTTCTTCTCCATCCTTTCAGTTGCAGGGATGGATCAGGAAGATTACAGGAGAACTCAGCAGATGAACCTGTGGCTCCGAGACCGGTGTTACTGGCATGGTTTTGGATTTTTCAGTTATGGGCTGATATACAGGATGCTAGACCTTTTGGCATTAGATGGGATGCACCTGTCCCAGAGGGGGAAAGGATGTTGGGGCAGGAGTTAGCTGGGCTCATTGACAGAGCTTTAAACTGGATTTGAAGGGGGAAGGGGACAAAACTGGAACTCCCAGATATAAACCCCAGGGTAGATTACCAGACTTTGTCAGATGTTGTGCCAGCGATGACCCTCATCTTGCCATCTCAGTGGAGGCAAGGGATGGGGATGTGCAGCACAACAAAAATCAAGGGATATTGATCGATCAGTAATTGTGGTAACACCTGTGAAAGGTCAGGCTGGAATTAGGACCTCTAAATGCAAAAAGATGCTAGGGACATCAGCCCATCTGAAGTGCATCTATAACAAAGCACAGAGCATGGGTAATAAACAGGAGGAGTTTGAAGCCATGATGGAACAGGAAAATTGATGTAGTGGCTATCACAGAAACATGGTGGGATGTCTGCCATGACTGGAGTGTGCCAGTTGATGGCTTCAGAAGGGATAGACAAGGAAGGAGAGGTGGTGGGGTGGCACTGTATGTTAGGGACTGTTATGATTGCTTTCAGCACAAGTGTAGTGAAGAGAGAGTGGCGAGTCTTTGCATTAGAATCAGGGGGAAGGCCAACAGGGCAGATGTCATAGTGGGAGTCTACTATAGGCCACCCAACCAGGACAGAGAAGTGGATGAAATATTCTATAGGCACTTAGTTGAAATCTCACAATCACTTGCCCTTATTCTTGTGGGAGACTTTAACTTCCCAGACATCTGCTGGAAATACAACACAGCAGAGCAGGACCGGTCCTGGAGATTCCTGGAATGTGTGGCAGATAACTTCCTGACACAGCTGGTGAGTGAACTGAACAGAGAAGGTGCCCTCCTGGACTTCCTCTTTGTGCACAGAGGACTGGCAGATGATATGGCAGTTGGAGGCCAACAAGGGCACAGGGATCATGAAATCATAGAGTTCTCTATTCTTAGGGAGGCCAGGAGAGGGGGGAGCAGAACTGCCATCCTGGACTTCCAAAGGGCTGACTTTGTCTTGTTTGGGCACCTGCTTGAGAGAATCCCTTGGGAGACTCTCCTGAAGGGTATAGGGGTCCAGGAAGGCTGGGCACTCTTTAAGAAGGAAGTGATAATGGCTCAGGAGCAGGCAATCCCCAGGTGCTCTAAGAGAAGCTGGTGGCAGAGAAGACCACCCTGGCTGAACAGGGAGCTTTGGCTGCAACTCAGGGAGAAAAGGAGAGTTTACAGCCTTTGGCAGAAGGGGCTAGCCACTCACAGTCATTACAAAGATGCTGTGAGGCTATGCAGGGCAGAAATCAGGAGGTGTAAAGCCCAGCTGGAAATTAATCTGGCTTCAGCAATCAAAGATAACAAGAGATCTTTCTATAAGTACTTCAACAGCAAAGCAAAGACCAGGGAGAGCCTCCATCCCCTGCTAGACACAGGAGGAAACATGGCAACGAGTGATGAGGAGAAGGCTGAGGTGCTTAATGCCTTCTTCGCCTCAGTCTTTAATAAGACGACTAGTTGTACTGGGGGAATCCAGCCTCCTCAGCCAGAAGACAGAGACTGGGAGAACAACCCCCCACAATCCAGGAGGAGACAGTCAGTGACCTGCTGCATCACACAGACACACACAAGTCTATGGGACCGGATGGGATACACCCGAGGGTGCTGAAGGAGCTGGCTGGGGTGCTCGCCAAGCCGCTTTCCATCATTTACCAGCAGTCCTGGCTGACCGGGGAGGTCCTGACAGATTGGAAATTGGCCAGTGTGACGCCCATCTACAAGAAGGGTTGGAAGGATGATCCGGGAAATTACAGGCCTGTCAGCTTGACTTCAGTGCTGATGGAGCAGCTCATCCTGAGTACCATCACACAACACATGCAAGACAACCAGATGATCAGGCCCAGTCAGCATGGGTTTATGAAAGGCAGGTATTGGGATTCTAGAGGGCTTTCTACAAGAGAATGGACATGTGAGCAATCCTGCATGAGAACAAGACTGATAAGAGCCTCAGCCGAGCAAGAATGCGATAAGGATGTGACCCTGAATGAGGGGGGAGAAACTCGACAAGACAAACAACCCCCAGAAGGGGTTGGGATGGAAGAGGAAGTTACACAAGGCAGGAAGCCTGGCAAGGCTGATGTGGCACTTTTTATCCAATCATAAGAAGGCTTAAAGCACGGGCTAAGTTAACTGTCCAATCTTGAAGACTTGTACTGCATGTTACTCACGTGTGCGGGAGAACATTATAAAAGGGCTTTCTTAGTTGTAATAAACGGGCATTGCTTGATCACATTGGTCGTGTGCGTGCTCAGCTCTCCCACAGGCAGGTCCTGCTTGACAAACCTGATCTCCTTCTACGACAGGGCGACCTGTTTATTGGATGAGGGAAAGGCTGTGGATGTTGTCTACCTTGACTTTAGGAAGGCCTTTGACACCGTTTCCCACAGCATTCTCCTGGTGAAACAGGCTGCTCGTGGCTTGGATGGGCACACGCTTTGCTGGGTAAAAAATTGGCTGGATGGCCGGGCCCAAAGAGTTGTGGTGAATGGAGTTAAATCTGGTTGGCGGCCAGTCATGAATGGTGTCCCCCAGGGCTCGGTTTTGGGGCCACTCCTGTTTAACATCTTTATTCATGATTTAGACAAGGGGATCGAGCACACCCTCAGTAAGTTTGCAGATGACACCAAGTTGGGTGGGAGTGTTGATCTGCTCGCGGGTAGGGATGTATCGAAAATTCGGAATAAAGAACTTATCGACACCAATGTGATGTAGATAAGCAGACACTTCTTTATTAATGGCCGGGTGCACAGGGGAGTCATCTCACCAACAACACACACCAAGCACTAAAATCACACATCTTACATAGAACTTATACATATTCATTAGGTGTTCATGCATAAACATATAATTTCCTAGAAACCATTAACATATTCTCCTCCTATTTCTGATTCTGCACAGTAAAGCTCCGAAATGGATCTGGGGTGTAATATGAGTCGGTGGTCGCAATCTCCCCCTGCTGGAATTACCTTCTGCTTAAGGACATAAGGACTTTTTTGGGAGGTACTTGAAGGTTGTTACGGTTACTTCCCTCAGTTCCCATTAATCCTAGACCTTGACAACTACTTGCATTCTTCTAGTCCTATGTATACGTCATAAATCTGTTTACAAATCATCTTGCGTTCTGTTACCTAGGTTCTAACTGTTCCTACTTAGATAATAATGGCCAATCCCTTCAGCCTTGGTACGGGGCTATAAGGAGATTTTAGAGTAGCATTCCGTTGCTGGTATAAAGTGCAATAAATGTGAACAAATGATTTCTACTAAAAATATCTCTTAATTCTATACTCATATTAAAATCAAACATAATTTCAGTTGATAGCAAAATCAGTAACAGGAAGGCTCTGCAGAGAGACCTGGACAGGCTGGAGCCATGGGCTGAGCCCAGCTGGAAGAGTTTCAATAAGGCCAAATTCCGGGGGCTGCACTTGGGCCACAACAACCCCCAGCAGCGCTACAGGCTGGGGGAGGAGTGGCTGGAGAGCTGCCAGTCAGAGAGGGAACTGGGGGTATTGATTGACAGCCGGCTGAACAGGAGCCAGCAGTGTGCCCAGGTGGCCAAGAAGGCCAATGGCATCCTGGCTTGTGTCAGCAATAGCGTGGCCAGCAGGGACAGGGAAGGGATCTTACCCCTGTACTCGGCCCTGGTGAGGCCGCCCCTCGATTCCTGTGTTCAGTTTTGGGCCCCTCACTACAAAAAGGACATTGAATGACTCGAGCGTGTCCAGAGAAGGGCAACAAAGCTGGTGCAGGGTCTGGAGCGCAGGTCGTACGGGGAGCAGCTGGGGGAACTGGGGGTGTTTAGTCTGGAGAAGAGGAGGCTGAGGGGAGACCTCATCGCCCTCTACAGCTACCTGAAGGGAGGTTGTAGAGAGCTGGGGATGAGCCTCTTTAACCAAGTAACAAGCGATCAGACAAGAAAGAATGGCCTCAGGTTGTGCCAGGGAAGGTTTAGACTGGATATTAGAAAGCATTTCTTTCCAGAAGGAGTTGTTAGGCATTGGAATGTGCTGGCCAGGGCAGTGGTGGAATCCCCATCCCTGGAGGTGTTTAAGAGTCGGTTTGGCATAGCGCTGAGGGATCTGGTATAGTTGGGAATGGTCAGTGTGAGGTTAATGGTTGGACTGGATGGTCTTCAAGGTCTTTTCCAACGTAGATGATTCTGTGATTCTCATCATGAAAAATTTGCCTCTTGTGTCCAGTTGGAATCTCCCCAGGACTAACTTGTGTCTATCACCCCTCATCTTTTCTATGTGATTCCTTGTAAAAAGGGAGTCTCCATCTTCTTTGCCACCACCCTTTAAATACTGGAACATGATAAGGTCTCCCCTAAGCCCTCTCTTCTGAAGGCTGAACAGACCCAGTTCTCTAAGCATTTCCTCACATGACAGTATTCCCTGTCCCTTGATCATCTTTGTGGCCTTCCTCTGGTCCTCATCTTTTTTGTATAGTGGGGACTAAAACTGAAATCAGTATTCCAGGTGTGGCCTGACAAGCCCTGAGTAGAGTAGGATAATGACTTCATTATCTCTGCTGGTGATGCCCTTGTTGATGCAACCCAGCATTCTGTTGGCTTTTTTTGCCACTGCAGCACATTGTTTGCTCATACTGATCTTGTCCACCCCAGGTCCCTTTCCAGGTGTGTGGATGGTGTCGCTGGTTTTGTCAAGTCTGCTTGTTCAGGGCCAAAGCAAGTGCAGAGCCCCAGATTTATTTTTGGTTTGGACAGGCTGTAAAAGCACTCAGAAATCAAGGAGAAAATTCCCTGCTAGCACCTTCTGTGTGGCTGGTCAGGTGGTGTATCTGGCTCTGTCAAGACTGCTTGTTCAGGGCCAAAGCAAGCGCAGAGATCTGCATTTGCTGTTATGCCGGTCAGGCATGTTCTCCAACCAGGTAGATGCCGGTTTGTGCTGCACTCCTGGATTATGTTTTCCCAGGTGCAAGACCTTACACTTGTCCTTGTTGAACTTCATAAGGTTTTTGTTAGCTCACTCTCCCAGCCTATTCAGATCATCCTGAAGGGTTGCTCTCCCTTCCAAAGTATCCACTTCCCCACTCAGTTTGGTATCATCAGTAAACTTCATCAGGGTATACTTGATCCCATCATCTAGATCACTTATGAAGATACTAAACAGCATTGGGCCAAATATCAATCCCTGGGGGACCTGACTTATGACAGGTTGCCAGTTTTAAAAGGAGCTACTTACCACCACCCGCTGGGTACGGCCTGCCAGCCAGTTCCCCACCCATCACACACCACTTGTCTAGACCATAATGCATCAGGTTGTCTAGAAGGAGGCTGTGGGGAACCATATAAAAAGCCTTGGAGAAATCCAGGTAGACAATGTCCATCACTGGCCTCACATCAACCAAGCAGGTTACTGTGCTGTAGAAGGCAATCAGGTTTGTCAAGCACAATTTGCCCTTGGTGAATCTATGCTGGCTTTTCCCGATCACGTACTTCATTTGACTTGTGATAGCCCCCCAGGGGGATTCTTTCCATAACTTTCCCAGGGATTCAAGTAAGACTGATGGGCCTATAATTTCCTGGATCCTCCTTTAAGCTCTTCTTGCAGATGGGGGGTGACATTATTCTTCTTTTTTCTTCTAAGATATCTATCTCCCAGTCTCCACGACTTCTCACAGATAATGGAGAGCAGCCTTGCAACATCAGCCAGATCTGTTAACACCCTCAGATGGATAATATCAGGGCCCATTGATTTGTAGGGATCAAGCTCCTGTAATAATTTGCCTACCAACTCTTCCTTCACTGATGGTGGGTCTCTGTTTGCATCCACCTGGATTTTTGTTCCCAAGGCCTGGAGCCCAAGAGTGCTGGTGTAATGAAAAAGATTTTGTTCCACTACTTTGGTTTAGCAGCTATTTAGCATTTATTAATATTTTGAGATACATCACAAAATTAGGTTGTATAATTATTAACAGCACTTAATCATCAGCCAATTTAAGAGACTGATTCAATTAAATTTGTTACAGTCAAAATAGTGACCTAGTTAAAGATTTGACAATGGCAAGGGTCACCCGAAACTCACAGGGTTGCACACACAGATGGAGATTGAATCAAATCACGTGTACAGACAGGCAAACAATTACAAATCAAATTACATGCACACACAGACAGAGGTTAACCTATGATTAAAATTTCTCTTTGTGTGAGTTTCATGAATTACTAACTTTTATGTGCCAGCATTCATTAACAGATGGTCGGTGAACCTCACAAAATCAGGCCTTTGATTCCTCACAAAATCATCAGCAGACAATCATTCAATCCTTGCAAAACCTACCCTGAGAGGCATCCCAGCTCAGGGGGAGATACTGAGTCACCCAGCCCACTATGGTCCCAGAGGTCTCAAAAGGTCTCACTTTTGGACTGCTATTTACAGGATCTTGAGATGATTGGCTTTGGTCAGTATTTTCCATTCTGGCCACAGTTTGTGCTGAGAATTCCTGTAGACATTTCAGGCAGCAGATGGCCCACGTGTGGCCAGGGGGTGCCTGGCCACCCCAGCTCCAGGCTATTGCACTTGTATTCAAGATAACAGCACAACTGGAGATTCCCCAAGGCATCAATCAATGCTGCTAGCTTGTGAGCAAGGACACTTTTCCCCTTTGAGAACGATGAATCTCATGGAATGCCAGCAGGCCTGGTGCCATGTTATTGAAAAACCCAAAATTCTGGTGGTACCAGCCACATGGTAACATCATGTGTTAATAGACTGGGTCTGTCTGTTTCTTCCAGTGTTGCTGCCTGCAACTGGGAGAGTAGAGGAAAAAATTACCTTGTGACCCAGATCCCCTTACCAACCATCCCAAGGCCCTGAAGTCTCTTTTGATCACCCTTGGACACTTACGTTGCAGCTTTATTGCCCCCCACATGGAAGAGCAATAATGGGATTCTAACGGGAGTCTGAGGGTCATACCAGGCTAGGAACTTTCCTAGTAATGTCCTTAACCCAGGCCCCAACAAGGCAGCAGACTGCACTAAGAGGAGGGTCTGTCTGGCATATTGGACCCTCTGTTCCTCTCAGAAGGGAGTCACCTACAACTATAACCCATCTATTTTTCCTCATGAAGGTGGTCATGATACAGGGGGTAAGCCTTTCTGACCTTGGCAGCACCTCTGGTGTAGATGGACCATCATCTACATCACCAGTTGGCTAGCCTTCCAAATCCAGAGCCTCATACCTGTTGTACAGAAGCACCTGGGAAGGCAAAGTGGGCATTTGCCTGCCATCCCGACCATGGACTTGCCTCCATCCACTCTTTTCCTTTAAGTTAATGCTTTCTGTCTGGTGGGGGGAGGATACTGGATCCCCTTAATCTTGTGGTTTTTCTGCTCCCCTTTCTGTCTCAGTGTAGCGGATGAAAGTATTGATGGTAATGATTTAGTAAGAAATCTAGATTTATTAATAACTAACAGCAATTTATCATTACAAAATAATTCATAAATGTTGAAAGAAAGAAAAGCAACTTATTTACAGATTCTAAAATTACAAGATTCACACTAATTAACGGTACCTTAATTTATACATATATACATGCACATACACAGAACATACAAGCACACACAGAGAGACAAAAGTATTTGGATCCAGTAGAATGAAGTACCTACCCACACACCAATAAACAGATGAAGAACGGGTGAAAGAGAAGCTAGCTCAAAGAAAAATTTCCCTCTTGAGTTTAGAGCAAATACTCACAATGCCTCAGCATTCCTCAACGGGTGATAATTGAGACTTGAGGGGGTAGGCTTAGCCCTGGTCTTCTGTCAGCTTTGGCAGCAGATGACACCTTAAGGGTTTTGGTACCTGAGAGGCATCCCAGCTCAAGTGAGATGCTGGTCACAGGCCCGCTGGGATCCAGGAGAGCTCAAAGGGTCTCCCTTGTGCTCACCATTTATAGTGTCTAACTAAATTCTAATCTAATTAGCATCTAATATCCAATTGATGAATGTGCAACTCAGATATTGTTCCATTTGACCACATCCCAGATACAGGCGTGTCAGGCCATTAGGAGATGATGTGCCATTTTAACCATTTCTGAGCAAGGCAGGGGGGGCAGGAGCCAGGCTCGTTAAGGGTGTACCTTAACATTAGCAGTCCTTATCTCCACAGATTGGCGTATAGCTCAGGAGATGTGGGTGGAATCACACCTGGCACCAAGCAGCCCAACAAGGAGGGGCAGGGAGGGTTGAGAATTGCACCACCACACTCAGGGAGGGCAGAGCATGGTTCCACAAGCCTATCTCATTCTCAGAGTCCCTGATGCTCCTTCCTCTCAAAGCTCTGCCACCAAGCTGAGCAGATCTTACTTGGTCACATCTCACAGAGGTGTTCTCATGACTGCCATCACGTACTAACAAAAAGCTCTGGTGCACCCTGAAGCCTGAGACCTGGATGGCTGCATGTTTTTGTGCACTATAAAAATGTTAGTGATGTGGTCCAGGGTCACATATCCTTTGAAGGGCTTCCACAAGATAGTGACTGCATCCTCATCAATAAAATTACAGGAGGACACAGCATAAGACAGAGAAAACTGGTAACCACACAGTTCATCTGGTTCTCTTGCTATGGGTAATTTGGATCTTTGTCCAAACTTTTCCCATACAGAATTTACAAACAGTTTGGCAATTTGGTATTTAGTAAAGTGTTTCCTAATATGTTCAGCATGCAAAACAACATCTTCTTTCTACCTATAATCTTCAATGTGTTACAGATGCTCTCAAACAACCAACCACCAACAAAAATTTTAAAAAAATATTATTAACACAGGTAACTAGCTCTCTGTAAATTACAGGTCTGAATGTCTGTGAGAGAACAGAACAGCTTTCTAGGGTTTAACGGCAACCCAGAATGCATAACAAAGAACTCTATAGGGTTTAACGGCAACCCAAAACACAGAACAAAGCCCCACTCCCTGGGATCTAACGGCAACCCCAAACCTTTACAAAGCTCCACTACCTAGGGTTTAATGACAACCCAAAACGCTCTATCACTCACCTGATAAGTGAGAGCTCTCAACCTCGAGGACCTACTCAGGGCAGCACCCACAACCATATCTGCTGCTCCAAGAAACAAGCTCCAATGGCTCCTCCCGGTGACTCCATTTATACCCAGACCGAATCTGACCTGTATTCAATAGCGGCTCCCATTGGCCAAAGGCCCCAACTACCACGAAGCCCTGAGAACAAAGGCAGTCGGGAGCTGCTACACTTCAGCAGGCAAGAAGGTCTGCTTCAATGGGCAGATGCACCTGCCACACAACGTGTTAAGCTTTTTTGTCATTATCTGTGCATCAGGTTAGGTAGCCTGAAGCTTTCTGCTTCTGGCAGAGGTTTTTTGTTTTTTGGGTTTTTTTTTTTTTATGATCTGAGAAAAGGCTGTTTTGCCTCTGTTTCAAATACCAAAACTCATAGACTTCACAGATCCTGTAGCCCTTCTTCAGAGCCCTGTTCAGCTCTGAGGTAAACCAGGTGCCCACAGGGACTCATTCTTCATCACTGTGGGTGCAAAGTGGCAGGTTTCAGCATGAGTGCAGCATAAAGGAAGCAGCAGCTGGCCATTTACCCACAGAGAAAAAGAGCGCAAAAGGTGGGTACCTTTTTACTTTGATCATCCTGAAGCAGCCTGTCAGGATGTCAAAATTCTCAAAAATAACTTCAGGGTGCCCCACAGGATATAATTTTGTTTTGTTCATGAAGGTATAGAGGACAGTAAAATAATATGTTGAGGTTTGAACTCAGCCAGCAGCCAGTTGGCACATGGCCATCTGTTCACCTCCCACCTCCCCCCTCCCTGGTGAAATAGGGGAGGAACAAAAAGAAGAAAATTCATAAGTTGAATAAAAAGAAAGATTTTACTAAATATAACAAGAGAACAACAGTAACAATAGTGAGTCCAAAAAAACAGGTGAAATGCAGCAGTGGCTTACTGAGCACAGCAATCACCCCCCACAGCAGCAATCCGACCACAACAGAAAACTGAAAAGAGTAGGTGCCAGAGAGAGAGCACACACCCACATGTATACATTGGGCATGACATCACATGGTATGAAATACTCCAATGATCGATTGGAACCTGGCCCTCTAGCTATGCTCCCTCTCAACCCAAGGAAAGTTAACTCTATCCTGGCTGAAAACAGGACAGTCTCCACCCATTATTCCATACCATTGACGTCATGCTCAGGTTCCAAATACATTCTACGGAATCACCCCCTTTTTTCCCAGGTTTCACAGATACCATTCCCTTAGTCTATGGGCCATCCTTCCAAAATGTCTGCTGAGTTAATTTGGTCCATAACTTTGGGTTCCATCTGTCATGACAGTCTTTAAGGCTCGAGGAATGAGGTGGAGTTGGCTCAGTCGATGGAGCAGGAGTCTTTGGATGTGACAGAAAGATGTTGCAAGACACCAATTGCAATAACAGGGTTATTTCACAGCTCAGTTCATTGGCTATTCTCATTTAAAACCAAATCCCCTTGAGGCACACATTGGACTTCTCTGTCCTTCTGCATTAACCATCAAGTGCACCCAGGTCCTGGGCAAAAGTAATCCCACACATGGGTTAACCTTTACCCAATGCAGGAATAACCAGATGGTGTTCCCCAGCATATTCCTAATGTGCACTACAGGGGCTTTATCCCCATCCACGGTATGTAGGAGATTTGACTGAGCAGGGCCAGCTTGCTTGGCAGATCCTCTGGTATTGACTAACCAGGTGGCTTTTGCTAAATGCACTACACAGTGTTTGAAAGTTCCACCCCCCATAGCTCTCAGTGTAGTTTTCAGCAACCCATTGTATCACTCATTTTTTCCAGAGGCTGGTGCATGGTGAGGAATGTGATATATCCACTCAATACCATGTTTTCTGGCCAAGTGTCTATGAGGTTGTTTCGAAAATGTGTCCCATTTCTGGACACATTTCTGAAAAAAAGGATTGAGAATCCTTTCTTTCTGGCGTGCCATGCCACCACAAGACTTCCTTCTCCAGACCTAAAATGATGTTCCACACAGTGGCAAGGGGCACGGCATAAGTTTCCACCCATCTGGTGTCTGCTTCCACCTTTGTAAGCATTTAGTGTTTGCCATGCCAAGTTTGTGGGGGTGTGTTATAATCAATCTGCCAGGCCTCCCCATATTTATATTTTGACCATCATCCTCCATACCAAATGGGTTTTAACCGTTTGGCTTGCTTGATCATAGCACATGTCTCACATTCATGGATTACCTGTGCAATAACATCCATGGTTAAGTCCACGTCTCGGTCACCAGCCCATCTATATGTTGCATCTCTTCCCTGATGGCCTGAGGAGTCATGGGCCCAGCGAGCCATAAATTGTTCACCCTTATGTTGCCAGTCCAGATCTACTTGAGCCACCTTAATCTTAGCAGCCTGATCCGGCTGTTGGTTGTTCTGATGTTCTTCAGTGGCCCAGATCTTGGGTACATGAGTGTCTACATGACGTACTTTCATAACCAGATTCTCTACTTGAGCAGCAATATCTTGCCATAATTCAGCAGCCCAGATGTGTTTGCCTCTCGCTGCCCGTTGCTCCGTTTCCACTGCTGTAACCACCCCCACAGCGCATTTGCCACCATCCATGAGTCAGTATAGAGGTAGAGCACCTCTAGCAGTCCCACAAAAGAAGGATCCTCTGATAGACCAAGAAACACAGACAGATGTTTAATTTCTTCTCTTTCCAAGGCAGTTACACCAGAAGCCCACCAACACCCTTTCAGGTGCTTAAAATACCCTCTCCTGAGATAATCTATACCAAGAATACATGGAGCTTCTGGGCCAGTCACAATGGGGTGTTTTCCCCACTCTTTTCCAGTTAGGTTCACCTCGGCCTCCAATACAGTCAGCTGTTGAGACCCCTCTGTCACTCCTGAAATATAAATGGGTTCTGACCCTTTAAAACTTGGCGGTATTAGGGTGCATTGAGCACCAGTGTCCACTAGAGCCTTATACTGCTGGGGGTCAGATGTGCCAGGCCATCGAATCCACACAGACCAATAAACTTGATTGTCCCTGTCCTCCCGCCTGGCTGGAGGCAGAGCCCCTCTAATGTTGGTCATAATACCCGCTAATGACAAATGGGTTAGTGTGGTGTGCACAGATTTCGGTCTCATCTTCGTCACTCACTCCTTGTGAATACAAATCAGAAGTTCTTCTCATAGGATCATGAGCAAAGTCAACCCTTCTGCTCTGTTTGGGCACTTGATTACTGTAAACCAGAGCAGAATTTCTCCTAAAAGAACTCCATTTTTTACTTCTTCTTCCTTCCAGCTCACATACTACCTCTTCTAGGACGTAGGTAGGTTTTCAATCCCATTTCTTCATGTCTTCTCCATGGTCACGCAGGCAATGCCACAGCTTCCCTCATGGTGTGTACTGGTGCTTTCAAGTAGAAAAACAAGTTCTCCAAATAGCCGAGATCCTAGTTGGTGCAGGTGGGGAGTAGGGCATGTCCTCTTTAAATTGCTCAAAATTTTGAGATAATTTGTTCACAGCTGTGATGAGGGAAGAAGAGAGTCTTTCTTCCTATTGTTGTAGTCAGTGAGCCAGTTCATCCACTGTTGGTCTCTCATCTCTCCAGTCCATTACTGCTAATGCACTGGCATATGATGATGGTGTGCTCTGTACAAGCTTCCTCCACGTGGGCTGGGTGCATCAGAATTCATCTGGATCTGTGGGAGCTGTGCATTATCTGGGTCATAGTAAACTGTCTCCCGCACAGCTAGCTCACTCGTGTATTGAACACCTTTCTCCATAGCGGTCCACTTTGTTGACATACAAAATCTTCCTTGAAGGGATACCTCTCCCTCACACTTGACAGGAGTCACCTCCAGAGACTGAGATTTTGTGTCTTCTTTCCAATGGCTTTGTTGATGCCCCCTTCCCTAGACAGGGATCCCAGCTGCCTGGCCTCCCTACCCTCTAATTCCACGCTACCGGCCCCGCTATCCCAGCACCTCAGCAGCCAGGTAATGAGTTGCTCACCTGGATGGCAGCTGAAATCTTTTCTTATGTCTCACAACTCACTCAGGGATAAGTATCAGGTGACTATCACTGGCTCTGCCTCCTCTTGTTCTTGTGATGGGCCTGGTTCATCGTCACCCTGTACACTGCGAGGGGATTTTCTTGAGTATTTCTTCTTATGTATGGAAGCACCTGACACCATCAAGGGTTGGCTCTCTGGTTCAGCTGCAGCATACATCCTCGGGGTTGTAGTAGCTGTAGTTTCTGTTACTTTGCTACCAGATCCAGAGCCCTTCTCTTCCTCTTGAGGGTGCTGAACAGTTTAATAGCACTCAGTAGGAGTGGGCTAGGCCCCAGCATGTTGCAGTGAGCTGTGCCTCTCTGGAATTACCCAGATGACAATATACTTCATCCAAATATTTTACTAGTACTTCAGGATTCTGCACCAGTGCAGGAGCAAAGTCCCAATACACTGAAGGTGCCCAGTGTTCTAGGTACTTGACCACACTACTCTGTATTAATTTTTATTAATTTGTATTATGTTGTAATAAGTTATAGCAGCCAAAATAATTCACACATCACATTGTTCTTTCTTTCTGCAGGGCAGGGGCTGTTTATTTTCTTTAAATTCTCTTTTTCTCCTTAATACATACTCATACAATAATACATACTTATACTCCTATTCAAGCTCTTATGTCATAATAAGCAAATCAGCAACTAGACAATCATCAACACTCTCTCCCACAAACAGTTCCATCAACCTTAGCACAGTCTGGCAGCTTCTTAAAACATTTCTCCTTCTCCAGGACTATGCAGAGCTAACTTATATTTCTTCCAAGGTCTGTTTCTCATCAAGGCCTTGCTGCTTCTCTAGGCCTGTGCAGAGCAGAGCTGATGCTGCATTCTGAGCCAGCACAGGACTGACCAGCACTTCTCTGAGCGTGCACAAAACAGAACTCCCAAGCAGAGCTCCTGAGCAGAGCAGACCTGCTGATGCCAATTTGGCTCTTAAGTATTGAATCTCCCACAGCTGCACAGGGCTGACAAGCCAATGCTAGCTTGCCTCTTAATCATCAATCAGTAATACATTGAATCTCCAACAGCTGCGCAGAGCTGACACTCCCACACTACTCCACACCCCCAGCCACTCATAATACTCCAACCTTGGGGTACATTTCTAAGTGATACTCTTAAATAGTTGCTTAACCCTGAACAAAACCTGAATCACATTAAGGAACACA
The DNA here is from genome assembly GCF_965140245.1 of Athene noctua. NCBI lineage: Eukaryota > Metazoa > Chordata > Aves > Strigiformes > Strigidae > Athene > Athene noctua. The sequence goes on from NC_134039.1 coordinate 22,918,241, forward strand.
CTAGCTCCTAGCACCATGGCAACCATGTTAATGTGAACAATTCAAACATATTTGCACTCTCTGAATTTCTCAAACACAATTGTAAATAGCCCCAGGGCCAATGACCGCATACTATCATAGATAAGCATCACAGAGTACAACAAAAACAAAAACTTAACCCATCTCTCAGGGAAGATGAGCAACAGCAGGGGAAACACATGTTGTAAATGAGGTGTGTGATGGTTTGACTTTGGCTAAATGCCAGGTATCCACCAAGGCGCTCTGTCACTTCCCCCCTTTTCCCCTTGTTTTCTCAACAGGGCAGAGAGGGGAAAGAAAATAAGATAGACCAAACCTTATGGGTAAAACAAAAGTAGTTTTAATATAAGCAAAGCAAAGGTCCGCGCATGGAAGCAAAAAAAAAGGAAACAGATTTATTCTCTACTTCCCATGGACAGGTGATGTCAGGCCTTCTCAGGAAGCAGGGCTCCAACACATGTAGTGGTTGCCTCGGGGGACCAAGGGTGACCCAACCCCCTTCCTCCTTTCTCTCAGCTTTATACTGAGCAAACGTCATATGGTCAGGAATATCCCTTTGGCCAGTTTGGGTCAGCTGTTCTGGCTGTGTCCCCTCCCAAGATCTTGCCCCCTCTGTCCCACTGGGGGAAAAAATGTTGTAAAGAGCCTTGGTGTTGTGTAAGCACTGCTCAGCAGTAGCCACAACAGCAGTGTGATATCAAGACCCTGCCAGCTCCCAACATAAAACACAGCATCGTGAGGGCTGCTATAGGGGAAAAACAATTCCAGCTCAGCCAGACCCAGTACAATCTCCACACCTTATTCCATACCATTTACGTCATGCCCAGGTCCCACATAATAATATTCATTTATCCATTCCATAAGCTTTCTTCACTCCTTCAGATGTTCAGTGACTTGGCCCACATCTGTCAAGATGAATGTTCAGGACAGGAGCAGTATGTTTGACTGTTGGACACCAGCACCAGCTAGGTTTGGGTCATCATTGCACGTATCTGGTTCTTTGTGAAATTCACTCTTTGTAGTTCTTACTTCCTCCATCACTTCCTGCAACATACAACTCACACCACAGATTACTTTCCCCCCAAGGTTAAATGTCCTTGAGGCACACGCTGAGTAGCCCCATCCTCCCACATTACCCACCAAGTACACCCAGGCCCCTGAGCAAAAACAATCCCATGTGTGGGCTTGCCTTTTCCCAAGGGAGGAGCAATCCACACTGCCTTCCCCAGCCATTTCCCTGTGTGTACTACAGGGACCTTATCTCCTCCCATAGTATGACGGGATTTTGTTTGGGCAGGACCAGGACGGTTAACAGATCCTCTGGTGTTAAATAGCCAAGTGGCTTCTGCTAAATTTATATCCCAGTGCTTCCATCCCCCATTGTCCAATGCTCTCAACATAGTCTTCAACAGTCCATTGTATTGTTCAATCTTTCCAGACGCTTGTGGGTAATCAGGGATGTGATACACCCACTCAATGCCGTGTTTCTTTGCCCAGGAGTTTATAAGATTATTTCAAAAATGGGTCCCATTGTCTCATTCAATTCTTTCAGGAGTACTGTGTCACCATAAAATTTGCCTTTCAAGACCTGAGATGGTATTTTGGGCAGTGGCATGATTTACAGGGTACGTTTCAAGCCAACCAGTAGTTGCTTCCACCATGGTGAGTATGTAGCGCTTGCCTTGGTGTGTTCGTGGCAGTGGTCCAATATAGTCAATTTGCCAAGCCTCACCGTATGGAAAACTCAGACATCGTCCTCTGTTCCAGGGAGACTTTACTTGTGTGGCTCACTTGATTGCAGCACATGTTTTACATTCGTTGAGTGACCTGTGTGATGGCCCCCATGGCCAGGTCCACCCTTCGATCATGAGCCCATCTGTACGTTGCATCTCTCCCGAGATGCCCTGAAGTTTCATGGGCCCATCGAGCTACAAACAGCTCACCCTTGTGCTCCCAGTCCAGATCCAGCCGAGCTACCTCAGTTTTGACAGCCTTGTCTACTCGCTCATTGTTTTGATGTTATTTGGTGGCACAGCTTTTGGGCACATGAGCATCTACATGACGTACCTTTAGAGCCACGTTTTCCACTCAGGCAGTCATGTCCTGCCACAATGCAGCAGCCCAGATGGGTTTACCTCTGCGCTGCCCATTGGTCTTCTTCCACTCCTGTAGCCACCCCCACAGGGTGTTAGCCACCATCCAGGAGTCAGTGTAGAGATACAGTACTGGCCACTTTTCCCGTTCAGCAATCTTTAACGCAAGTTGGATCACTTTTACTTCTGCAAACTGACTTGACTCACCTTCTCCTTCAATGGCCTCAACGACTTGTCTTGTGGGACTCCACACAGCAGCTTTCCACTTCCGATGGTTTCCTACCACACAACAGGATCCATCAGTAAACAGAGCATAACGCCTTTCATCTTCTGGTAACCTGTTATATGGCAGTGCTTCTTGGGCATCAGCCACCTCATCAGGCAACACTTCAAAGTCTCTACCTTCTGACCAGTCAATGATCTCTTCCAGGATCCCTGGATGGTTGGGTTTCCCCAGTCGAGCCCATTGTGTGATTACCGCTACCCATTTACTCCAGGTAGCACTGGTTGCATGGTGTGTGGAAGTGATGTTTCCTCTGAACATCCAATGTAATACAGGCAATTGTGGTGCCAAGAGGAGCTCTGCTTCTGTACCAACAACTTCTGAAGCAGCTCAAATCCCCTCATATGCTGCTAGTATCTCCTTTTCAGTCAGTGTGTAGTGGGCTTCTGATCCTCGATATCCCCGGCTTCAAAATCCTAATGGTCAACCTCGAGTTTCACCTGGTATCTTCTGCCAGAGGCTCCATGTGAGGCCATGCTCCCCAGTTGCTGTGTAAAGTGCATTTTGCACAGCTGGGCCTGTCCAAACAGGCCCAAGAGCTACTGCCCAAGCTATGTCCTGTTTGATGTGCTCAAAGGCTTGTTGTTGCTCAGGACCCCACTGAAAATTGTTCTTCTTTCAGGTCACTTGATAGAGAGGGCTCACAAGCTGACTGTAACCTGGAATATGCATCCTCCAAAATCCCACAAGTCCTAGGAAAGCTTGTGTTTCCTTCTTGATGGTTGGTGTAGACATAGTTGCTATCTTGTTGACAACATCCATAGGCACATGACAGCATCCATCTTGCCATTTTATTTCCAAGAACTGAATCTCTTGTGCTGGTCCCTTGACCTTGCTTTTCTTTATGGCAAACCCAGCTCTCAGAAGAATCTCTTTTTCCTTTCTTGAACATTTCTTCTGCCTCATTGCCCCACACAATGATGTCATCAATGTATTGTAGATGTTCAGGGGCATCACCCTTTTCCAGTGCAGTTTGAATTAGTCCATGACAAATAGTGGGGCTGTGCTTCCACCCCTGGGGCAGTCAATTCCAGGTATACCGAACACCCCTCCACGTGAAAGCAAACTGTGGCCTGCACTCTTCTGCCAAAGGAATTGAAAAGAATGCATTGGCAATATCGATTGTGGTGTACCACTTGGCTGCCTTTGACTCCAGTTCATACTGGAGCTCTAACACATCTGGTACAGCAGCACTCAGTGGTGGCGTCACTTTGTTCAGGCCATGATAGTCTACTGTTAACCTCCACCCTCCGTCAGACTTTCGCACCAGCCATACTGGGCTATTAAAAGGCGAGTGTGTCTTACTGATGACACCTTGGCTCTCCAGTTCACAAATCAGTTCTTGGCTGGGAGCCAGAGAGTCTCGGTTTGTACGATGCTGCCGTTGGTGCACGGTTCTCATAGCACTTCGCACCACTTGTTCTTCAACTTGCAACAGTCCCACAACAAAAGGATCTTCTGAGAGGCCAGGCAGATTAGACAACTGTTTGACCTTCTCTGTGTTCACACTGGCCACACCAAAAGCCCATCAGTATCCTTTTGAGTCTCTGAAGTATCCCCTCTTGAGATAGTCAACGCCCAAGATACAAGGGGCTTCTGGGACAGTTACTATGGGATGTTTTTCCCACTTGTCCCCAGTCAAGCTAACCTCAGCCTCCAGTACTGACAGTTCTTGACATCCTTCTGTCAATCCTGAGATCCAGATAGGTTCTGCCCCTCTATAACTTGATGGCATTAATGTACACTGTGCCCCAGTGTCGATTAAAGCCTGGTACTTCTGTGGATTTTATGTGCCAGGCCATCGAATCCACACTGTCCAATACACTCAATCATCCCTTTCCTCCTCCTGGCTGGAGGCAGGGGCCCTCTATTCCCATTCTTGGTCAGAGTATTCACCGTCTGACCCTTGTCGTGCCAGGAAGGAGGTTCCTTCATTGGGGTCAAGGGAGGAGATCTCAGTCTTCCTGTACCTGGGAGATCGCTGGTTACTTTCTTGTGGTTTTACACCAGCTACATTAACAACCTTCTTGGCTGTCTTCTTCTTGGCAGGGGTCTTTCCTTGCAATTCATGTACACGAGCTTCCAACTTAAAGGTGGGTTGACCATGCCACTTCCTCATGTCCCCACCCTGGTCACGCAGAAAGAAACAAAGTTTGCCACGTCACGTGCCTGGGGTTCCCTTTCCCTCTGACTGGGGTGGAAGAGAAGTGATTTCTTGGGGTGCTCCTGACACCCAGGGCACTTGCCCATAGAAATGAGGAGGTACCAAGACTCTCTTCAAAGTTCTGAAGCCAGGAAGAGACTGCCTCCACAGTTGGTGTACATCTTAGTCCTTCTCCCACATCCATTTCTGGGTAGTACATGGCAGCCAAGCTGGCAGAATATGAGGATGGTGCACCTTTAATCACCTTCCTCCACATGGCCCATGTGCACAGGACATCCTCTGGATTTTCAGGGGCTTCATCATTATCTGGATCACCACAGTTGACTTCCAACACTGCTAATTCTCTCAGGTACTGGACACCTTCCTCTGCAGTAGCCCACTTCCCTGGGCAGTTGTCCATAAGATCTTCCTTGAAAGGATATCTTGCTCTAACACTTGAAAGGAGACGTCTCCACAGACTGCAAATTGCTGTCCCTTTTCCAATTCCCCTTTCAATTCCTCAATTTCTAGCAAGGGAACCCAGCTGTTGGGCTTCCTTACCTTCCATCTGTTGATCATCTGCCCCATTATCCCAGTATCGCAGCAGCCAGGCAGCAATCCACTCACCCAGCTGGCGGCAATAGTCTTTCCGCAGATGTCACAGTTCTGATGACGTCAGGGATCGGGTAGTTTCCGCCTCCTGTTTGAGTTCTGTTATTTCCTCTTCCAATCCCTTTGCTGCAGGACCAGCTTCTTCCTGTTGATTCTCCTCCTTTATTAATAGAGAATATGGGCCTGTTGTTCTCCTTGTCCACTGTTTGTTTTTGACTACTGGGGCAATCTCTGCTGTTGCTGTTGTTTGAGTCCCCATGTCAACCACAGTCCTTTGAGAGTACTGAACTGTAGCTCGGTAAGCATAGGCCAGGCCCCAGTACAGGGCTAGAAGTTGCTGATTTTCACTGGGATAGGCAAGGCACCCTTCTATCAGGTGGTGTGTCAATTTTGTGGGGTTGCTTGCCTGTTCAGGGGTAAGGCTACAGGAGGTGATAACCGTCCTAAGAATATGCCCAATTCCTTCCACTCTCCCTGTCACCCAGGGACAGGCTGCCTCAGGGCACATTTTGGTACTGACTCACTCAAAATTTGCCTTCTCTTACACCAAAAACATACTGAGCTCCACACAACCCACAACAGGTGAACAGCATTAATAAAGAGTATCAATGAGCTAACATAAGGATGAATAAGTACCTCGGGAGCCAGCAAAATAAAACCACTCATGATGTTCCCAATTCTTTGCAGCAAGTTCCCAAGCTTATACAAAATAAAGATAAGCAGCACAATAAAGAAACCTGTGACCAGCACAAGAGCTTGTTGCTTAATAACTACTATAGCTACAGCACACTTAATATAAAACTGCCGTTGTCGTGCCCCACGTTGGGTGCCAAAATAGACTGTGGTGGTTTGACTTTGGCTAAATGCCAGGTATCCACCAAGTCGCTGTCACTTCCCCCCTTTTCCCCTTGTTTTCTCAACAGAGCAAAGAGGGGAAAGAAAATAAGATAGACCAACCCTTGTGGGTAAAACAAAATTAGTTTTAATATAAGTAAAGCGAAGCAAAGGTCCAAGCGTGGAAGCAAAAAAAGCAATCAGATTTATTCTCTACTTCCCATGGACAGGTGATGTCAGGGCTTCTCAGGAAGCAGGGCTCCAATACGTGTAGTAGTTGCCTCGGAGGACCAAGGGTGACCCCACCCCCTTCCTCCTTTCTCCCAGCTTTATACTGAGCAGATGTCATATGGTCTGGTATATCCCTTTGGTCAGTTTGGGTCAGCTGTCCTGGCTGTGTCCCCTCCCAAGATCTTGTGTCCCCCGTCCCACTGGGGGAAAAAATGTTGTAAAGAGCCTTGGTGTTGTGTAAGCACTGCTCAGCAGCAGCCACAGCACCAGTGTGATATCAAGACCCTGCCAGCTCCCAACATAAAACACAGCACCATGAGGGCTGCTATAGGGGAAAACCAATTCCAGCTCAGCCAGATCCAGTACAGGTGATAAGATCTTAAGGAGCCAAGCTATTCTGTTGTTATCTCAAAAAAAAACCCTCAGTGCCCTGCGCTGGCTGCCAAAAACTGTTGAGGTTTGAACTCAGCTGGCAGCCAGTCACCATGTGGCCAGCTGTTCACCTTCCCCTTCCCCGGTGAAATAGGGGAGGGACAAAAAGAAGAAAATTCATAGGTTGAATAAAAAGAATTTACTATATATAACAAGAGAACAACAGTAACAATAGTGAGTCTAAAAAAAATGGGTGAAATGCAGCAGTGGCTTACAGAGCACGGCAACCGCCCCCCACAGCAGCGACCTGACCGCACTGGAAAACTGAAAACAGTGTGCCAGAGAGAACCCAGGCTCACCTATATACACTGGGCATGACATCAGATGGTATGAAATACTCCATGTAGATCTTCATGAAATACTCCATGGAGATCCAGTGATTTGTGTTGCCATTGCACCAAGGAGGAGCACAAAGCAAGGTGTAGGCCATGCAGTCTTGTCCTTCCACTTTTCTCAGGGAATATTTGACATGATTATGCAGATTTATCTCCTGCTCTTCCTCTTCTCTCAAGGACTGTTTTGCACAACTCTGTGGACCTTATCTCTCATTCTTCCTCTTTTCCCACAAAAACAATGCACAACTTGCACCAACAAATGTTCTGTGCCGTTACTCAAGAAATAATGCCTTGACCACAGTTCCACCCACTCACACATACAGACTTAGATAAATCCTTACCTGAGTTTGCATCTAACTCAGAGGGATGATAATCCGATACCAAATCAGAGGGACAGATCGATGATTTTGTGCTCCTTGTCTCCCCCCTTCCCCAGAATGAACACCTTTTGGTAAGATTTGGGCCCTTGGCTATGCTGAGTGAGTACCTGGAGTTAAGTGTGTGTGATTGCAATCATTTTTTGTGTTTAGTGCTATATAGCCAACCTGCAGTTTGTGCATTTATTGCAGGCACTCTCAGAGAATCTGTAGGTGTTGCATAAGAATAAACTGAACTATTCATGAACCTGACTGCTTCTCCTGAATGCAACCAGACCTACAGCATATTGGCTGTTCGTGCATCTGGTGTAAGACCTATAATACAGACATATTTTTACACTCCTTTTTATATATGGGTTTTGTTGTTTTTTTTTTTTCTCTCTCCATATTTATATGTAGTGCCCTGATCAGAGGTTCGTTTGATGCTATATCATCTCAGCCTCCCCAGCATCAGACAGAACATAAGATTTTATAACTTGCTATTATCTTTTCTAGGTTATTAATTCTTCCTGAGAGTGTTACCTCCTTTCTTGCTGGGATCCAAAAAGAATCAGCATTCTCCTGGGGCAAAACACCCTGAATAATTTTAAAAAAATAGAAAAACTAGTTTGTATAGGGAGATGATTAAAAAGCCACTTTTGAACAGGCTAAACATGCTGTCTCCCATGTTGTTGTGCTAGGTCCGTCAACCCCACAGACCTTTGTAAGTCTAAGTAAAAGGTGGTGATATAGCACCTTGGAAATTGTGCAGAGAGGGAAGGGGGAGCAATACAAGTGCAGAGTGATTGGCAGTGTATGAGCCACAGGGGTTAGTAAATGACAACTGGGCAGTAGATGGGAAACCATTGTGGAGTCAGGACTTACGGAAGTAGAAGGCAAAAAAAATACAAGAATTCACACCTGTGGGTTGGACAAGTTGATGCTCACATCACCCACGATGTTGGGGAAGAGAGGGAGCACAATGCTGCAGCAGATCTGTCTGCTCAAATTAGGAGTGTTACTTTATCTCCTGATGCTCTGTCTCCCGGTATGCATTTCCTGATGAGGAAACCCTTGCTTAGCAGGGACATGAGAAGTCCAGACACCTTGATGTTGATGCACATATAAATGTGGCAGTGTGCAGTTTGTGCAATACTGAAAGCTAAAAAGTTACATTAGTAGCTGTTGCATTCAAGGTGATGAATTAATGTGGTAAGATATGAACCCCCTGACATTCTATCCAGTCCTCAAAGATTAGAGGGGCTAGGGACAGCTGGACTTATCTCTTAATAGGTAGGGCAGTTATTGCCAGAGAGGGCTGTGTTGGACAACCCACCCTGATATCTGATGTTTGAGATACCCTTGAGCTAAATTAAGGCGATGTGACACCAAATGATTGATTGAAAAATTTATTAACAGCAGAAGCTATTTTAAGATAAGCCAAATAAACCCTGTTAAAGCTCTGTAGACAGTTGATATTAAACTCTCTTATTTTAAAAAGGGCTGAATGGCCCATAACATATAAGAGAGGGAGAGAGAAAAAGAGAGGAAAAATAGAAGTAGAGGAGAGATTCGGATCACCACCCTGAGTTCCAGTGACATCTCCGGTCCAGCTCCTGATCTTGTCAGCAATGGTGGTGAGTGCACGCCAAGATACAGCTCACTACTCCTTAAATACTGCGGCTTATTTGCATGCGAGGTAAGGAAAAGTCGGGCTTTACTGGGCTCATTTGCATGTGAAGCAGGGGGGGTGGTGTTCAGATCTCACTTTGCACACTAATTACTTGGTATGCGCAGTCACAAGCCTTGAGAACTTTTATGGCTCCTGAACAGCTGTTCAGCTTACGTAACTCTCAATTGTCTGCGCAGGTGTCACTGTGGGGATGGTTCACGAAGCCCCTTCCTCAAATAAACGCTGAGTCGTCCTGCCTGGCAGCACAGAACTACACACCCCTTGGCGTGCCCCCCACACGCAGCATGAGCTGCCCATCTGCTGCCTGTGTCCCCCCCCAACTTGCAGCTCACTGTGCTATGCAGCCACAATGCTTGAGGCAATAGCTCTTTCAGTCTCTCACAATTGTCTTATGAGCAGATTCAGCGAGGCTCTGTTATTGGTCATACTAGACAAACAGATTATGCAGGACCTCTACCAAAAGTGCAGGGACTTCAGAACATACCAGTGATGGTAGACACATGTACCAGCTACGTTGCTGTATCCTCAGCTGCATCCTCAGCTGCATCTGTCAACCAGTGGAACACTGAAAGGCCTGTGGTTAGCTAGTGGATAGGCCCACCTGCCTGCATCCATTTGGACAACAGGTCTCAGTTTAGAGACCAAATGGTCTGACAGTGGGCAGCTGAGCATGAAGGACACAGGGTATATCACATACCTATCACCCCAGAGGAGCTGATCTAATGGAACAGACCAATGCCTTATTAAAGGAACAGATGCGTGCACAGCTCCCCTTTCACACTCTCCATAACCGCTCAACAGTGCTATTATAGGTTGTAAAAAATTTGAATAGTAAAGTATGCCTCCTATCCTAGCCTCTTCTGCTGGGACATCAGCACTATGAGGTACAGTTCAGGATGCTGACAGAGCCCAGCAACCCCTCAAGAGTCAGAGGCAAGTGCAAACAGCAGACTCTTCAAGGGAAACTCATCCCTGCAGATGGACACATGGACCAGGAGCCACATAGTTAATCCTAAAGGAACAAGCAGACATTCCTCATTACACATCTGAACTTACACTGTATGTAAAAAAAAGTCTTTGTTTTATCTCACACAGAACCGTTATGTGGATTCTCAGAGTATTGCTTTTGATCTCTGCATGCTGTACATCAATCAACATGAAGTACTGGGCATCTCCACCCTTCAGCAGCACCAAAGCTCCTCTTCATCTACTACATCACATAACTGGACTGTTTGGTGAAATGCGCACCACCGTGTCTTAGGGTACGTGGGACCTGATGGCAGGACATCTCTGATGGTCCTAGCTCCAACGTTACTGCTATCCTACACCTATTCTTACAATCAATATTTGCTTTATTACTCTTGTATTATTAATTTTAGGTTGGGGGGTTTTTTGTTGGTTTTTTTTTTTTTTTTAAATAACTCTTCTGGTAGCCAAAAAAACTTACTTGTATAATCTGCAATTTACATTATCTGTAGGAAAGGTCAACTGACTGTGGATCAAGGGGTGGAAGTTAGTCATCCTGACCGGAAGAGCATTGTATATCGAGGAGTTAGTGATCCACAGAACAGCTGACCTGGGTTGGCTGAAGCCTGTGCTGTGCTGTACAGTGCTGCACGTACAGCCTGGCCTTCAGGCTGTCCTGTGCTGCACACATCCCTTGGCCACAGAATTAACTTAGACAACTAACTGTAATGAGGATTCTGTCATCAAGCTCCCACTCACTATTGGTGATTACACCACCTGCGTGGCCTTGCCTTTATCTAAAAGTGCAGCAACAAGTTCTCATGTGAACATCACTTTTGTTTGACAGTACAAATGATGAATAGAAATATTTTCTTGTAAGAAAATCCTCTAAGAACTCAAAAGAACACAGTGCTGACTAACCTCTCTACTGACGGGATCTGTATGGTGTGCCTCGTTGGAGACCCACCCAATGCTACTCAACTCAGGACTCCCAGCGTCTGAGTGGATGTCAGATTATCTATACCGTCCTCTTTTTTGTTATCATGTTAGCTCCAATAAATGTCATTTTTATATATATACTTTACAGAGTCAGAGTGCTTTTCTTACTGGAATCATAATGAACCAGAACCTCCTGCTGCCAAAACATTCAGGTGTTTTTTCAGAAGCAAGTTGTAGATTTAAAAATCATTCAGATTAACCACAATGATAATACTGTATCTTCTGCCTTTATGTGAACCAAGTACTAACTGACAAAAAATCCTGGAATCTTTAATTCCACTCAGACTGTAAAATGTTTTGTGCTCTTTTAAGGCTTTATCGCTTCTCTGATCCCTTTTCAAAGGCCATCAAATAGTATGTAATTTTCAGTTCATCTTTATCATTCAATCAGTGGATTGGGCACCTCTTGCCTCCCTCTGCTCTCATTGTCTAAACAATCTTTCCATCTGCTTAAAGAATGGAAGACAGTGAAAGAAAAAGAATTCCTTATATATTCTATAAAGATGTTATTGTCATATTCTGTACATTAATTCATTATTCATGAGTGATATATTACTTATATTCCCAGACAAAATTTACCATTTCAGCCCAAATCAACAAAGGCCTACAGACACCTGAGGAGCCCATACACACTTGCAGGAAAGGAAGGGTGATGGAAATACCAAGTGCATCACTGCTGGCAGGCAATGTGGTTGGCTTTTCACAACAGTCATGATCTACCAGGTCTTGCTCTGCGCCAAAGCACAGTGGCCATTTAGCAGAGGATGCAGGGTAGCAGAGACCCAGTCAACCTGTATTGTGGATGTCATTCTTTCTTCCTTCATAGTAAAATGATTGTGCTTTACAGACAAGTGGATTTCTTCCAGAAGTTCTGTGAGGATTTCCCCAGGTCAATACCCGCTCCACCTGCAGCAAAGATCTGCATACTGGAGTTTGGGGTGGTTATGACAGTCACATTTATATTTAGATTTAGATTGTGACTGTCAGATAAGCAAAGTCATGCATTAAAGGTTTTGCACACAGTGATACAAGTGACATAGGCACCCTGATGGGGGCACAGTGATTTTCAGAGTTCCTCGGAGAACAATAGGAGTTCTTGTTTAATAAAGAATAAAACCTACTTAAAAACCGCCATCAACTTTCCTGGTCTCACGTCTTCTGCTACTCCTTTCCAATGCATATGCACTCAGCTTGGTAAGAAGCGTCAGGAGTGAATTTGCAATGGGTTACTGATATTAAAGAAAAGTTCACTACATCCCTTACACAAATTAAATTTTATTACTATGGAAAAGTTTTTACAGATTTGAACTTATCATCTCCTTGCTGTCAATTAAGAACTAAAAAGGTATACTGTAAAGCAACTATTTTCACAGTCTTAATTTGCCCCATTGTGTCCAAAATGGCTTTTTACATTTTTTGTGAATGAAGCCAGTAGCAAGTTTTCTTAGTTTGCACAAGCAAACACTCTAAATAAGATGAGAATTTCTCCTGTCATTTATCATATATTGCAGAATAAAATCCTTGGAATGCATTCTTACACCCAATGACGCAAGTCTATCCAATTTCTTGCACCGTTTCGGTCAGGTCATTTACTCTGGTAATTTACAATGGTATGGATGTGTTCAGAGAACAGAATTTGGTTTGTGACCAAGATAGCCAGCAATTGTCCAGACTGTGAAATTACCTTCAGTGCTAGGAAAAAAAAGTTACTTGTTAAAAAAAAAGACAAAATGAAAGTATTTATAACTAAGTACCATCAGGAAGTGACTGTTTTGAAGACTGATTGATGTCCTGATAGCTACAGGAATGCCAGAACAGGCATCGGCCATAAAACAGCATCATTTTCTGTGGCGCATGCAATTAGTAGTTTTATCTTTTATAGCTTATCCCTTCCTCCAAGAAGAAAAAAAGCATTCAGGGTCAGTGTTAGAATGAAAATCATATTAGTATTCTGAAAACTCTAAGGTAAACCAGACTGCAAAACTTGAACTCATCTCAAGCAGCTCATCTCAAACTATAGGCATTGCTGGGCAGTTTATCACATTTCCTTACTTTGACACGCTTCTCATGTTACAGTACCACACTTCTTATCTAAGTCTCAAAAAGAAATAAACCAACAAGGCCATTTGCTCCGATATCTGAAGAGAAAACAGGATTCACTACCACCCACCCAACTCTTGCAGGGCTCTGCCGGCGGTGGCCTCTGAACAGCAGGTGACACCCCGTAGGGAAGCGCCAGGTGCCTCTGTAAGGTGACACCTTCTGAAGGGAGGGTTACAGGTAGGGAGACGAGTGTCTCACAAACATCAGCTCCACGTTCATCGTCACACCATAGTCTAAACTATACTTTTAGAATTGTGTCCAAACCTGGTGGGAGGGGGGAAGCCTGGGGGAAATGCTGTTTCTCACATTTCTATCTTTATTCTTCCTGATTTCCAGTTAGGGAATGAAGAAAGGCCTGTAAGTAATCGTTTTTTCTTGAAATTTTATCATAACTATTTGCTATCTGTTCTCTTTGGTCCCTTGACAAAGTCCGTCGAAATCCTCCAGCGTTCAACCCGCGAAGTCCTCGCCCCGGCACGGAGAGAAAGTAAACTCCAAATTAAACAAAAATAAATTGGGGGAGGGGGGGGAGGGGGAAGAAAAAAAAAGAAGTCAACAGAAAAACCTGTTTGGGGGCGGGTGAGCCAAGGGTGACTCACTTGCCCCGCCCCGGCCGTGCCCTGGCCCCGCGGGAGGGGCGCGCCGCCAGCGGAGGCAGTTTGGGCGCTACCGCGCGCCGTAGACGGAGCGCCGCCATCCGCGCCCGCGGCACATCCTCCCTGTAGGGAGCAGCAATTTTTTTTTTTCCCCCTTCGGCGGCGGCGCTGCTCGGACGCGGGCGGGGCGATGGCGGCTGCCCCCGGCGTTGCGCAGAGTCGGTTCGTGGTGGTGGGCGGAGGGATCGCGGGAGTCACCTGCAGCGAGAAGGTGAGGGCTCGCGCATGCGCAGGCCCCCAGCCGGCGGAGACCCCCGCGCGGCGGCGTGAGGCGCTGTCGGCCTCCGGAGCGGGGGAGAGGAGTGGCCGCCGCTGCCGCCATGTTGCCCCCGAACGCCAGCCTAGGGCCACCTCGCTCAGCTTCGGCAGGGGCGGGGGGTTCTCTCCGCCTCTAAGGCCCCGACTTGACCCTTGGGCTGCCGGAGGAGGCTCTCCGGCCCCACGATGTTAACTGTCGTTTCAGCGGGTCAGGGCCTGTATGCAGGTGATAAGGCGTAGGGGCCCTGCCTAAGTACATGAGCGGTTTGAGCTCGGCCGGCGGTGCGCGGGGTTAAACCGGCCTCCACGGCTGTGGGGACTACTCGGGTCTTTGTGTGTGCTCAGAAACATTAATGCTTTTAGGGTCAACTTCGGAACTTCAGTAGAAACAGTTCGTTAGACTTGCATCCTTATTGCATAAGTATTCTCATTTATACGTTAATTACACAAATAGCCTGATATGAGCCTATGACAAGAGGTTTAAACGTTTGTAACTTGAGAAAGCTGGCATGTTGTATGCTAGTCAGGATGTCGGAAACTTCAAGGAGCACTGCGTGTGTTACTCCTCGTAGCCATAAAGGATTTTACCGCAACTAAGGTGAAGGCTGCTTTTTATAAAAATACTGCTCTGTTTTTATTGGATCCATATTTAGGGCTGTACACCTGTCGAGATTGTCCAATCTTTTCAGCTTTTAATGAGCTCCAACTCTAAATTCGTTTGTTTATTGGTTTCAAGGTTTTTGGTGTTTTAAAAGTAACAGGAGATAATTTTGTTCCTATAATGTGGAATAAAATGGTGTTGTAGTTCAGTGAAGAACATTTTATCTGTCAAAACTGCAAAGCAGTATAAAGACTGTTTCAGATGCATCTATTCTCTGGTGATGACGTGATAATTTCTGGCATATTGTATAAACCATATGCAAACTAAATTATGAAAAATATTGATACTGTTTTCTATCTTTATCAATTGGTTTGTTTCTACTATTTATTTGTTTGAGGGTTTTTTCCTTTTATTCTTGGTTAATGTAATATGTGGGCTCTGGTACTACAGGCACTTAAATGCTATATTAATATGAGTAATCCCTTAAAAGTTGATTAAGCTTTGCATAATTAAGGCTCTTGTGTATCCTTATATGCTTGCAAGAACAAGATTTGGATCAATATATAATATTCCCAGAGAATTTTTATTTTCCTAGAAGTGGTTTAGAATGGTATCTAATTGCTATGATCCTGTTTCACAATACAGTTATTTTCAACATATATTAGATGTCTACAGCCTTTAAATTTGTTATAAAAGGGACTAAAATATATAGTTTTCTTTAAAATGCTTTCTGCTTTTTTCAGAGTTCAGTCTTTGTTTTCTTCCAGAGCTCATAAAGAGTGCCACTTATTGCTGTAATTCACACCTCTTTTCTTAGGCTTTTTCTTTTCCCTCATTTTTTTTTTTTTTTTTTCCTGGAAAACACAGATCAGATTGATATGTGATGACGCATACTCGCATACTTGCTTCTTTTTCTCAGCTTTTACTACTGCAGGAAGCACAGTTAGCCATGAAGAGTAGTGGTCTTCTAGGATACGTTTTGATTCACAAAGTCCATTAAAAGTGGCACTGTGTGTTCTAGAAGTATCTTGTAGTTTGAACTCAGATGGTAGCCAATCACCATCTGGTAGCCAGTTGTTTACTCCCCCCCCCCCCCCCCTGGTGAAATAGGGGAGGGATTAAAAAATATATATATTCATAGGTTGGATTAAAAAAAAAATAGTAATAGTAACAAAACAACAATAAGTCCAAACGGGTAATACACAATGCAGTTGCTCACTGCCTGGTGACCGGTATGCAGCCCGCCCCCAGCAGCGATCCCGACCACACCAAAGATTCTGCTGCACCCATTGGAAAATGGAACTGAGAGGGCACATGTCTCCTTTATACACTGAGCATGACATCACATGATACGGAATACTCCAATGACTGATCCCAGCCCAGCCCTCCAGCTGTGCTCCCTCTCAGCCCAAGGAAAGCTAACTCTATCCTGGCTGGAACCAAGACAGTCTGAGCCCTTATTCCATACCACTGACATCATGCTCAGGTTTCAAATACATTCTAAGGAATCACCACCCCTCTCCTGGGTCTCACAGATACCATTCCCTTAGTCTATGGACTATCCTTCCAAAATGTTTACTGAGTTCGCTTAGTCCATAACTTTGGGTTCCATCTGTCATGACAGTCTCTAAGGCTGGAGGAATGAGGTGGAGTTGGCACAGTCTGTGGAGAAGGAGGCTTTGGATGTGTCAGGAAGATGTTGTGAGACACCAGTTGCAATAACAGGGCTATTTGACAGATCAATTCATTGTCTATTTCCACCTAAAATCAAACAACCTTGAGGCACACATCGGAGATTGTTAAAATCTCCATCCTTCTGCATTACCCATCAAGTGCACCCAGGTCCTTGGGTAAAAGTAATCCCACACATGGGTTGACCTTTTCCCAAGGCAGGAGACTGTCTTCCCCAGCATATTTTTAATAAGTGCTGCGGCGGCTTTATGTAGGAGGTTTGACTGAGCAGGGCCAGCCTGCTTGGCAGATCCCCTGGTATTGAGTAATGCACGTCCCAGTGTCTGAAAGTTCCACCACCCATTGCTCTCAGTACAGTTTTTAGCAACCCGTTGTATTGCTCAATTTTCCCAGAGGCTGGTACATGGTAGGGAATTGTCCCGATCCAGTTTTGGGAAGGGTTTTTAAATGATCCCAAGAGCGAGATTACGATGCTAACAGGGTCAGATGCTGTACAACCTTGTAAGCTTTATTTTGCAAAACAAACCGATAACAGCAACAGGACAGAAGGAAGAAAGGAAAAGTCAGAATACCTAAGCAAGTAAATAAAAAGGAGAAGCAGCAATACTAATTATCACCACTACAAGTCTAGCGGCGTCCTGTTGATCGGTTGGGGTGCAGGCGATGGGGGTGGTTCCTGCAGGCGATGGGGGATGCTGCCACCACGTATCTAGCAGCAGTCCAGTCCCAGTTCAGGGCAGGGGGGGCATCCGCAGGTGATGGAGAATCCGCTACAGGCGATGGGGGGAAATCTCCTGCTAGGCGGTGGGGAGGGATGCTGCTGGTCCAGTCCCAGTGCAGGCGATGGGGAGAAAGCCAGCAGGTGAAGGCGTTGGCAGGCAAGGGAGTTCGGCAGTGTCCTGGTTCAACTAGGACAGGGTTAGGTTTCCCCAGCAGAGAGAGAGGGGGAAGGGATCTCCAGCCGGGTTATTCATACCATGCTGGCGTCAGGTCCAGGGGCGGAACCTTTTTACTTTCTCTTTGGCTTTTTGGTGGCGGGATCCACGCGTCGGCTTTGTTCCCTGACCATTTGCAGTATTTCTCTGTATATCGTTTGTCCTGTTCACTGTTATTGCTGTTTATTGTTGTTATCATTGCTACTGTTGTTGTTCAGATTGTTTATCACACTCTTGTATTAAATTTCTTCTTATTTTACCCCGGGGTTTGTGCCTCACTGCCAGCCCGACCGGCCACGGGTGGGGGAGGGGCAACAGCAACGTGCTCTCAGGTCCCGGCAGGGCCTAAGCCACCACAGGCAGATGAAAGCTTCGGCAGGTGAAAGCAAGAAGGCGCGGCAGGCGAGAGAGCTCAGCGGGCGGCAGTGGGAAAGCTTGACAGATGAAAACTTCGGCAGGGGAAAGCGAGAAGTTTTGGCAGGCGAGAGCTTCAGAGAGTGATACAGCAAAGGCAAGCGAAAAACTACCGCAAGTGAGAAGCTTCACCAAAAAGGAGCACACAAACCCTTCTATACAGTCTCCACCACTAGTTTGCTCGTTGCCACAAAGCTCATTTGCATATTTTCCACCCCATATTCCCCCATGTGCGCATGCCCAGATGTCCACAGTCGTCCCTGCGGGGTGGGGGGGTAGCCACTGACACCTTCAGCTTCCACACATCCCCCTTGTCCCCCGACCCTGCACACACACGCAGCTTTTCTGGCTCCAGGCAGATTTTGTCCTCCTGGCAAAGGGACGTGGAGGCCTTGCCTATGAAATGGCATGGTGCTGAAACAGACAGCTGCCATCTTACACTACCCTGCAGCTGTGGAAGGGGTGTAATGGTGTGACAGCAATGCCGAGACAAAAAGGCTGACACAGTCCCTTACAGGAAAGTGATATATCCACTCAATACCGTGTTCTTTGACCTAAGTGTTTATCAGGTTGTTTTCGAAATGTGTCCCATTATCTCACTCAGTCCTTTCAGGCATGCCATGCCACCATAAGACTTTCTTCTCCAGGCCTAAAATGGTGTTCTGGGCAGTGGCAAGGGACATGGCATAAGTTTCCAGCCATCCGGTAGCTGCTTCCACCATTGTAAGTGCATAGTGTTTACCATGCCAAGTTTGTGGGGGCGTTACAATCAATCTGCCAGGCCTCCCCATATTTATATTTTAACCATTGTCCTCCATACCAAATAGGATTTAACCGTTTGGCTTACTTGATCGTAGCACGTCTCACATTCATGGATTACCTGTGTAATAACATCCATGGTTAAGTCCACATCTCGGTCACCAGCCCATCTATATGTTGCATCTCTTCCCTGATGGCCTGAGGAGTCATGGGCCCAGCGAGCCATAAATTGTTCACCCTTATGTTGCCAGTCCAGATCTACTTGAGCCACCTTGACCTTAGCAGCCTGATCTGCCTGTTGGTTGTTCACAACCAGATTCTCTACTTGAGCAGCAATATCTTGCCATAATTCAGCAGCCCAGATGTGTTTGCCTCTCACTGCCGGTTGCTCCGTTCCCACTGCTGTAACCACCCCCACAGCGCATTTGCCAACATCCATGAGTCAGTATAGAGACAGAGCACTGGCCACTTTTCTCCCTCAGTGATATCCAAGGCCAACTTTCAAGATGACTTTCACCTCTGCAAGCTGACTCAATCCACCTTCTCCTTCAGCAGCTTCAGCGACCTGTTGTGTGGGTCTCCACACAGCTGCCTTCCACCTTCGATGTTTCCCCACAACGCAACAGGACCCATCAGTAAACAGGCCACATCATTTCTCATTATCCAGTAGTTTATTATATGGTGGGGCCTCTTCTGTACATGTCACCTCTTCCTCTGGCGCCATTCCATAATCTTTGCCTTCTGGTCAATTTGTAATCACTTCCAATATTCCCAGATGGCTGGGGCTCCCTGTTCAAGCCCGTTGTGTGATTAATGCAACCCATTTACTCCACGTGGCATCAGTTGCATGGTGTGCGGAGGGGACACTCCCTTTGAACACCCAGCTCAGCACCGGAGGAGCTGTGCTTCAGTCCCCATCACGTCTGAAGCAGCTCAGACTCCTTCATATGCTGCCAATATCTCCTTTTCAGTTGATGTATAGCAGGCCTCAGATCCTCTGTATCCCTGAGTCCAAAACCCCAGGGGTCGACCCAAAGTCTCCACTGGAGCTCTCTGCCAGAGACTCCAGGTAGGGCCATTCTTCCCAGCTGCAATGTAGAGCACATTTTTGACATCTTGTCCTGTCTGAACTGGCCTGAGGGCTACTGCATGAACTGTTTCCTGTTTAATTTGTTTGAAATCTTGTCATTGCTCCGGACCCCATATAAAGTCATTCTTTTTCTGGGTCACTTGATAGAGAGGGCTTACAATCTGACAAATTTGGAATGTGCAGTCTCCAGAAACCCACATCACCCAAGAAAGCTTGCACTTCCTTTTTGTTAGCTGGTGGGGACATAGCTGTTATTTTATTAATCACCTCCATTGGAATCTGACAATATCCATCTTGCCCGTTTACTCCTAAAAACTGAACCTCTTGTGCAGGTCCCTTGACCTTACTGCACAGCTAGCTCCCTCAGGTATTGAATGCATCTTTCCATAGTGGTCCACTTACTTGGATGACATACAAAATCTTCCTTGAAGGGATACTTCTCCCTCACACTTGACAGGAGTCGCCTTCAGAGACTGAGACTTTGTGTCTTCTTTCCAATGGCTTTGTTGATGCCCCCTTCCCTAGACAGGGATCCCAGCTGCCTGGCCTCCCTACCCTCTAATTCCACGCTACCGGCCCCGCTATCCCAGCACCTCAGCAGCCAGGTAATGAGTTGCTCACCTGGATGGCAGCTGAAATCTTTTCTTGTGTCTCACAACTCACTCAGGGATAAGGATCAGGTGACTATCACTGGCTCTGCCTCCTCCTGTTCTTGTGATGGGCCTGGTTCATCGTCACCCTGCGAGGGGATTTTCTTGTGTATTCTTCTTACATATGGGAGCAACTGACACCATCAGTCATACCTAATCTAAATCTACCTCTTTCAGTTTAAAACTCTTACCCCTTGTCCTGTCACTACAGACACTGGTAAAAAGTCTCTCTCTGTCTTGTAAGCCCACTTTGAAAGGCCACAATAAGGTCTCCCTGGAGCCTTCTCCAGGCTGAACAACCCCAACTCTCTCAGCCTGTCCTCATAGGAAAGGTGCTTCAGCCCCCTCATCATCTTCATGGCCTCCTCTGGACCTGCCTGAGCAGGTCCATGTCTGTCTTGTGCTGGTGGCCTCAGAGCTGGATGCAGTACTCCAGGTGGTGTCCATCAACCTGCTGGACACACTTCTTTTTATGTAGCCCAGGACATAATTTGATATCTGGACTGCAAGTGCACATTGACAGCCCTTATCTGATTTTTCATCAACCAGTATCCCCAAGTCCTCCTCTGCAGGGCTGCTTGCAATCCGTTGATCCCCCAGTCTGTACTGAGATTATTGATTGCCCCAACCCAGCTGCAGGACCTTGCACTTTGTGTGAGGTTCACCATGAGCCCAGTCCTCAAGCCTGTGAGGGTCCCTCTGGATGGCATCCCTTCC
This sequence comes from Athene noctua, assembly GCF_965140245.1. NCBI lineage: Eukaryota > Metazoa > Chordata > Aves > Strigiformes > Strigidae > Athene > Athene noctua. The sequence continues at coordinate 22,939,111 of NC_134039.1, forward strand.
CTCTAACTGACTGCATCACTCAGTTTGGTATTATCTGTAAACTTGCTGAGAGTGCACTCAATCCCACTATCTGTCATTAGTAAAGATACTGAACATAATCATGTGCTTTCCATAGGGTTCTGTAGTTTTTCTGAGGCTTATTAGATAGAGCAGTGTGTTACATGTCAACCTTTTTTGCTGTTGTCTGTCAATACAAAGCACACAGCTATACAATATGTGTGAAACACGTTAGGGATTCATGCTATAAAGTGTGAATTACATGAAGTTTTACATCGCCTTGTTAAATTCATTTATATTTGCCAATGGTATGACCATGTGAATCTCCTTTAAATCAGCAACAAAGTTTCACCCCTCTCACCTTCAGATTACTATGTTAGATTGCTCCTATCTGAGGTACAGGAATACATGTTAGTCTCTTTATAGCTCAGATGGTCATGTACAACATGAAATACGCTTCTTGGTGGCTTATACAACCATTCTTTTCATCTGTAGAATGCTGGTGATGTGGAACACTGTGCTTCAGAGATGAGTGGTTTGTACTTGACAGAACTTGACAGACAGAAATTTTCTGTGACAGAGCAATGTGTATTTGAAATGGGAACTCTTCACTTTGGCATGGGGACTATAAAAGTCTTGTATTGCTTAGTAGCACTCTGAAGATGACAATCCACTTATCAGTTTATTAAATAACATTTAAAATAGCCAATAGGAATCAGCATGTCTTCTGTCAAAACAAAATCTGTGAACAATTAGTCACTGCTATGCAATAAAAAAAAAGTACATCCAGTAACTGGGTGTGTCCAGAAATTACATAGTCTGTTCCTACAGCTGGCCTTCAGAATACTGTGAGAATAGTCTTTTGAGGAAGCGTTTATACCATGGCTGTAGTTCTTGAAGATATATTTATGTGTGAATGAGTGAAAATCTTGGGTCTTCAAATTCTGTTAATTTCAGTCATTATGCTTCCGTAATCTTAAATAGTGTTTGTCCAATAGAATTCTACAAGACTAAAGTAATGCAGTAACACATACTCCTTTTCAGCAATAATTTTATTGTCTTTTATTGGCTGTATTCACTCATCATGATTTCTGCTTCTTTACAAGCTGGCCATGGAATTCCCATCAGAAGACATTTTTTTAGTGACAGCTTCTCCAGTTATAAAAGCTATAACCAATTTCAAACAGGTAAGAGAGACAATTTTTCTTGTGGTAAGACCTCTTCAAAAGTTTGTACATGTACAGATTAGAACCTCATCCTGAAAATGCTTATGCCTTTGAATTTTTTTTCATGTTATTGTGTCTGTAGTGGTGTTAGTAGGACTGATGAGATAGTTTGTAGTGATTCATAATCTTTAGTAATTGTTGAATATATTCACAACATTCAAGAAGAAGTAAAACTGGGTACTTATATGGTTGAAGTGTTTCCTAAGTTACTGAAGCTTTATTTCACTGCTCTGTTAATGGGTGATCCATTTTAAGCACTGAAGTGGTATCTTTGGAAAAATTGCTCAAGAAATTTAGTCTTGCTAGTGGTTCTCATATACAGTAATGTGTTTGAGAAACTGGCAAGTAACAAAAAAAGGGATAGCTTTCTGTGAAATTGCTTTCAGCTTTTATCTGCATCTCCAGCAGCTGGTGATTCCGTGCTGGATTCATTGATTCTTTCCTGCTCATTTGAAAAAGAAAATAAAATCCATACATGAGTTCAGATTTCTGGCTCGTAGGCTCATTAAGCTAGTTTCACAGAGGTACTTGGATCTTAGAAAGTGCTGCTCTTCTTCCCACTCTGAGGGAACTTTAAACTCTACCATAGAGCATGGAAAGAGTTGAAGACTGGATTGCACAGAACTCAGGCTGCAAAGCTGCCAGCCAGTAAGAAGTTAGTTTTACGTCTCAGGGAAAGTTAAGACACTGAAAGCTGGGCTTCCACCTGGCATTTATATTCATGACTCTCTGAAACATGGTATCTAACAAGTGAGGCATATTTCATGACATATAAAAAACACTCTGTAGTTTATCAGCCCAGTTATAATTCCTCCAGGTGTATGAATGCCTAATTTAAATCACTACAGGGCGAAAACAAAGCACAGATAGATTTGAACAGTTCTTTGCATTTAGTGGCTGTAATTCGCTATCAGCATCTCTTCCTTTTTGCACTGTGGTTTTTGTCCAAGGCTAATGGGATGCTCAGAACATAGCTTGGAGTCTAAGAGCTCTGTGTGAGACTGATAGAGTAACACCCAACTAAAGAATATCTTCTGAGCTTGAGAGTGCTGACATTTACATGTTGCAGAGATGTAAAGTCTGTAATTCACATCAGCAGAATTTTCAGTATCTGAAGAATAAGGGAATCACTAAACACCATTTGAAGGTAGCAGCATCTAAATTTTGGTCATGAGCATCTTAATTTCTCTATGAATGGGAAGCATGGTGTGGCTTCTGGTTCTTAACTGTGTTCCAGACTCTTTGAATGTTCTATAAAGTAGAAGGCCTGGAGATTGCTGTGCAGCTGTTCCCTTCTGGAAGAAACCCAAAATCAACATAACACCCTTGAGTGTTTTCCAAGTTCTGAGTTGCCTTTTTCCTGCCCTCCCCTGCCTCAGTCTCTGAAATACCATATAGTGACTGTGGATGAGATGCTGAGTAAATGCTTAGAGGTGATCTTGAATCTGTTTTGCCTAGACACTTGTCTTATATGTCCTGTGTACAAGCTGAACAACAGTAAACCCTTTTCCTGACATAAGGACCAACTATCTGCAACAAGATGTCTTTGAATCATTGTTTTTGAAGAAAATGTTACCAGATTATTTTTTTAAAACAGAATAAAAATATTTATTCCATTCAAAAGTGTTTCTATAATTCTTTAAGCTATTTTGACCAAATGTTTTTTTTCCCAAAAATGCCAAGGAGAGGGCAAGAGAGAACATCAGTCAGGTATTTTATCAAAGTTAAAAGAAACAGAAAAACAGGGTCTTTATGCTGCATCAGGTAAGTTAAAAAGCAGTGTTAACTCTAATGATGTAGTCTATAGAATAAAACATTAGAGCAGCCATTGGGGTTCTCCATTTTTGCTTAACCTCTAGCTTTAGAATTAAAATTCTGTGTATTACTTTGACTCTTTACATGGAATAGACATGAAAAGATTCTGTTTTTAAAAAGGAACTTTTAGCAGTAACATGATAACATGTTGTCAGACAATATGGGCTTTATGTTGTGACTTCTTTATTGAAAATGAACTTAACACATTCTGTTAAAAGCTTTAGAAAAAGCGATGGATAAATGATTTGTATTTCTAAATACCTCTCATTGTCCTACAGGTCTCCAAAACACTTGAGGACTTTGATGTAGAAGAGCAACCAAGTTCTCTATTAGAAAAAAGATATCCCAATATTAAAGTTATACAGTCTGGAGTAAAACAACTGAAAAGTGATGAACATGTAAGTTAATGTTTTCTCTTTATGTGTTTTTTTCAAATTATTTATTAAAAAAATAAATCTAAGAGACAGGTGAATGTTTTGGGTGTGAAATTCTGTTCAAGAGCATTCTGGTTACTAAAGTGTTAAGTTAACAAAATTACAAGAAAATACTTCCTAACTTTAATTTTACTTATCACACTGTTGTTCAAGTAGGAATATATACAGGGGACAAAATTGTTGGTAAAAAATTACTTGGTAATTAAGAAACCGTATCTTTTAGATATCAATTTTTGACACCTTAGAGATACTGCATTGAATATCTGATTGGAATTGCAGGGAAAACAGTCAGTGAAACTAATACTGTATATTGAAATAAGTGTCTGAAAATTTCTGTAGCCCTTGATTGGAGATCTCTGATTCCTGAATTACTGCTTGTTGCTACAGAGATCAGAATATTTACAACTTTATGATACAAAAAACCCCCAAACCTCCTGAAAGAACCAGCATTTCCACCTTTTCTTTTTAGCAGGAAATATGTTGCAAGTATGAACAGTGTACAGCATGTACAGATTTTTGTTAGTGTCTGTGTCAGCTCAACATGTTATTTTTCACTTCAGCATTTATCAGAAAGTCACATTCAGATCCCAAACTGGTTTTGTTCATTTTAAGTCAGAGATATTCCAGGCTAGATTCTGCTAATACTCTGAATCTAATGATATTTTTGTATCATTACTATAATGGTGGTTTAGTTTAGGTATGTCTCTCTGGACACAAATATTTCATGTATATGGATTTGGAGAAACTTTTTCCAAAAACCTTTAAAAACTCTCTTTGTGCAAAACCACTGTAAACTATTTAGCTTCTAGTTTGGAAAACAAGAAACAAGGTCATAAAATTATAAAATTTAAGTATTGCTTGTTGCAGAATTTGTAGCTTGTTTAGTGCCTACCCTTCTTATTTAGCAAAGAACAGAATTTATGGTCTTTCTAAACTGTATTCTAGCCTGTGCCTAGTTAAGTTAACACAGGTCTACCGTTGCTGAAATTTTTAAATGAGATTCTTAATCGTTAATACATAGTAGTGCATAGGTCTACATCTATTACTAGGTTAGAAGGGACATTGGTCACATAGACAACCTGTTCTTTAGCACAGACAGTGAGCACAGAGTGCCACCAAGTGGTAATCTTTCTATTTTATCTTTCTTTGAGTGCACAGTGTACACTTTCCATTTCCTCAGTCATATGTGATATGCTTATGCTTGTAAGTCTATGGTGAATGAATGGAAATGAATGACACACAATCAATGAGAGTATGAAGACTTGCTCTTTAATAACATGGTTATGGTTTTTAATATCTGCAAAATACTATGACAGTATGGAGAAAATATTGATGTTCTCTTTCATGTCTACAATTGTTTTTTTTCCTAAATTTTTAACAGAAAATTTTCACTGAAGATGGAAAAGAATATATGTATGAAAAAATTTGCCTGTGTGCTGGGGCAAAACCAAAATTAATTTTTGAAGGAAACCCGTATGTTTTAGGAATACGGGATACTGACAGTGCACAGGTAAATGTTTTGGACTTATTGGTGTATAATATGTTCCTGCTTCTGATGCAAAATACTAAAAAAGATTGCAGAGTAAAACGGAGAAACATAAGATGATGTTTGTTACTATATATCCTTAAATAGGAACATTTTCAATAGGCAGAGAAATAGTCTTAAAATACCATTAAATAAATTTATTAGTCACTAAATTTATTAAGTTTATAGATAGATCATAGACAGTATTTCTAACATGATAATCTAGAATAAATGGTATTCTTTTACCCTACAGACAGAAGCCAATCTGAAAATATAAACAGGAAGTAGTCACCAGTACCAGCTTCCATGAGAAGGTGTATCTGGTACATGGTATGAAGGGCTACTTCTTACAGTGAAGTTCTACTGTAGCTTCTCCTCATTGTACAGAAAACAGTTATAGTTATAGTCAAAGATGTAGAAAAGTTTACACATGAGGACTGACTTAGTCTGCATCTTGGAAGTAGAAAGTGAGGTTTCACTGTTCTAGGTCTTTAGAATTAGAGGAGGCAGGATGAAAGTGAACACTACTTCTCCATAACATAAGAACTGTAATTCATCAAATGGAGTTTGACACTGAGAATAAAGGAGGAGTTATTTTTTTCCAGCTGACTGCAGTGAAATACAAAATTGTTGTTTGTTTTGGATATTAAAATTTACCTGAGTTTTAAAAAAAAAAAAAAAGAAAAAAGAATATAGAAGAGGTAAGGAAAACCACACAAAGACAGCCCTTGATAAATGTATCTTGTCTAAAACGAAAAGAAGGATGCCAGCTGAGTGGCACTAGTGGTGCCTGGAACCTGTGAGGGTGTTCCAGGATAGTATTGGCATGTGCTTTGTCATCTTATGATGGTCTTCGCTATACATCCACTGTTGGCCACTGTGGGAAACAGTAGACTGGGCTATCATTTGTCAAGACTGATGTTGAACTTTGAATGAGGCTGAAAATACTTGTTTCTGGTTTTTTGTTTGTTTTTTTCTAATGGTGATTGGTTGCATTCACTAATCCCCTCTGATACAACTTCAGTATCCTTTTTTGAAGGGATTGAATGACTGCAGTTTTCCTGGTCTTTTACAGTGTAGGTTCTCTGACACAAATACTCAGGTAAACTGGAAGCATGGACGGACAGATTTTCATGTAATTGCAATAGTTAGTTGGTCTGACAGTCATGATTCTTGATTGGTTTGAAAGAAGTATACTGTGATCTAAAAAATACTATCTGGGCTGTAAGATGTGATTTGGAGACTTGTTTCTTTCTGAAAGTTTTTTTCACAAATAAAATTGATTCCCAGATTTGCTACAAATTATATTTTAAATTCCTGATTTCTGATCAGGAGTTTTTAAATTTGTAAATTTCTGTAGCTTTGCCTTTTTAACGGTATGCAAATAACTGTGAAAGTTATGCAAGTTGTGATAAAACTGGATGAATAGCCATCACAATGCTAATGATCTCTAGGATAGAGAAAAATCTCCTGGATTCTATTAAGGCCTCTGTCAAATTGGCTTAAATATAATTACTTAACTGCTTCTGTCTCAATTTGAGACTTGCAAAGCTGTATCAGTAACGTCATCCCTTAATGTGATCAAACTTTACAGGTTTCATTAGCTTCTATAACAGATCTTAGCATAAGAAATGTTTATCATTAGTCTGAGAAAATCAAGATAAGAAAACTAAGCAAGAAAGTATTGACAAGGATATTGATCAGTGTGAAGGAATATACAATCTAAGTTGTAATTGATTTGTTTCCTTAATGCAGGCTTTTCAGAAGAATTTGGCTCAAGCTGAGAGAATAGTAGTGGTAGGAAATGGTGGGATTGCACTTGAATTAGTGTAAGTAAATGACTACATTTTAAAGATATATATGCAAATAAAATCTTTAACAATGCAATGGTAAATCTACTGTGCATGACTTTGGGAGAAGGTTGTCTTATAAAATTGTAGCTCTTAAAGCATTTAGAGTAAAATCAATTAAAATAATTCTTTTGCAGTATAGTGGTGCTTACTGTTATAAAATTCAGTAAGCTTCAGAAGAAGCTTAATATATAGCATTTTTCTGATTTGGCACCAACAGATTTCTGTTAAGACCATTAAGGGCAATATTTAAGTTCTAAAATTTGACATCTGGAGACAGAAGATGTAACAGGAATAAAGAGGCACCTTATCTTGCACCCAGCCTAATTTAAGTTGATGGAGCTTTTCAAGTGTCTGGCATGGCCTTTGTCACAGGTGGGATATGGAACCATGTGATCCTGCAGTCTGCTAGATTACAGAACTACCTGTATTACGTAATTATATGGTCTTGTTTTGTGTTGCAGGGAATCACTTTTTCACTTTCACTAAAATTGTCCTCTGCATGTCTCTACCTGTTCGTGTTCCAGATAGTACAAACAAGGTCCAAATCCTGCTCTTAGCAGGGAGCAGTCTGGCAAAACCACACTTTTTTTCATTGTGGGGAGCAGGAAATAACTGTTACTGTTACAATAAATTTGAACTGCCTTCCGTCACCCTGTGATCCAATTCAGTCAGGGCTGTGGTGGTATGACCTGTTAGCTTGGAAGAGAGTTGTTGGGGTTTTTTAAAATAGGTTACTTATGTAAATATTTAGAAGCATAGTGGATTTGATAGGTTTAAAAGTCTTGGATCCCTTATTTCTAGCTTCTGGAATGAAAATTGGCGTGCTTCTAGTTGTGTTGCTAAGAGTCACATCTTTTTCAGGTAGTTTGTCACTTTATCCCTTGTTTAAATGTCTACAGGTATGAAATTGAAGGCTGTGAAGTAATCTGGGCTATCAAAGACAAAGCCATTGGGAACACTTTTTTTGATGCAGGAGCAGCTGAATTTCTCATTCCAAAGCTAACTACTGAAAAACGAGAAACTCCAATTGAGTGTAAAAGAACCAAGTATACAATGGAAGGTATGGTGTTTTACTCTCCTAACACTGCAGCAGCAATATTGAATATTAAAGACCGTCCTAAGATCATTTAATTTAAGAGGCCATAAATAAGGTTTACTGTTATCATCAATGGTAATTCCTTCTTTAAAAAAGTGATGTAAAAACCCATCCAGAATTTATGTAGACACATGATAGCATGTAATAGTTACCTACAAACTATAAAAAAAGGGGCTTTATGCCAAGTTTACATTTCATCCTGTATTGCATCTGCTGAAGAGCTTCTTCTATTTTCTGTAATATTTTAATGTTTTTCCGAATTATGTCAGCATTATGTAGGAAGGAACTTTCTTGTAATAAGCCATTGGAGAATGAGATGAAACCTCACAGAACATTACTACATATGCAGTGAAACTTCAGCCTTAACAACAACAATTAACTAGAAATGCATGAACAAACATGATACAAACATGTATATGACCAGAATAATAACAAAAAGAAAAGTATGGTTGTAGACTTCAGGTTGGAAGAATAAATTGTAAAAGAGTCAGGCTAAAATTCATGAAAGGGCACCCAACATTCTTCATATGTATCATGGTATGTTAGAATTTGCACTTTTGTGCAATGTAGGGGACAGTGCACATTTGATAGCACGTGGACATTGGTTTAAATATTAGCAGTGATATTAAGCAACTAAGTCTGCAGTGGGTCTCCAGAACCCTGGTGCAGATGGGGTCTGTCTGGCTGTTAAGGGTCCATGCAGGCATCTAACAGTGGCATGGTTGTTTTGGAGATGAGTGAAGTAACGAAAGCTGTGAAGTTGAGAGTGGATCCAGAATACTGGCTTGGAGTCTGATTTGTCTGCAAATTAATGGGTTTTGGGTTTTTTCTTCCCTTTTTGCAACCAGGTCCTATTTCTCTTGATTGAGAATCCTTGTTCTGAATTCTGTGGGCAATGAAGTATGCATGCTAAATCTGATATTCTTCATCTCTTTCCTTCAGGGAGTGAGGAAAAAGAAGGCCTTATAGCAGCATCTGACATGTTGGGCAGTGCCTTAGGCCCCGACTGGCATGAAGGCTTACATCTTAAAGGAACTAAAGAGGTATGGTCATAATCTTGCTTACTCATTTGTTTATATATTGCTGTAAGTGGGTAAGGAAGAGCATGAAATGTCACATTTGGGATTATTAGAAAAATAAAATGTGCTTGAACTGATTCTCCTGTTCTGTCAGAATTAAACAGGAAAATATGTTAACACAAATAAATTAATTTTCTGCTTCAGGAAAAAGGTGGCTAATCAGATCCACTGGCACAGTTTTAGCAATTTGCCCTTCAGATTGAAACATAAATGTTGATTTGCATGTTTCTGTAGGAGCAGTGTCGATCCTAGCTTTAACCAGAAGCAGTGGTACCTCTGTTGTCCTGATTTTAGCTGCCATACATACATTTTCTTATGTGAAAAACAGGACAGGAGGATTTGTACAGAGGTACAGGAAACATCGGTCTCCTGTCACAGCAGATAATGAAATGCAAAATCAGTAGTGGACATGACCATTGTGAAGAGTTTCATGTTTGAAATAAAGTAAAAATCCTCCTATTTCATAGTTTTTTTATCAGGTTTTTATTGATTAATTTCTTAGCTGTTAGGTGTTTGCATCTGTTACATGCATTTAAAAAAAAGATCTTTCAAAGGTGATCGATCATAGATTCTAAAGAAATGGCTTTACAATACCAACTAAAGGATGTTTAGGATGTTCAGCAGATGAATGAGTGGTATTCTGGCCGTTGAATGCTGTGGAAATAAGTTTGTGCAGTGGAGAATAAAACTGTTCAAGGCCTGAATCCACAAAATTCTTTAGAGAAACAGCTAATTTTCCAACTTCTGTCTAGAGCTCAGAATAGGAGTAAGTGGTTGAAACACGGGTAGATGGAACAGGCTGTATTTTCTAATTTTTTTACAGCATTTAGAACATAAATTTATTATTGTTATCAGAATTTAATCCATGGTAGAAAAATGAAGGTTTTAAAATCCTGAAAGATAGAAAAGATGAGTTTACTTTTTTTTATGTTCTGGTAAGTCTTGAATTCTCTTACTGTAAACTCAAGGGAACTTCATGTTTTCTGGCATGCTAGAAAAATCTAATTTGTGATGAAATTTCAAGGAACATCAGATACCTGCTGAAAAAGCAGGTAAATTGCCATTTGCTATGGTTAGATCTGTGCCAAAAAAGGAAAAAGTGTGGGAACTCAGCCAACACGTCATGCTTTAGGAGGGAATATATGTTTTTTTTTTTCCAGTTTAGTAATGTCGATTTAGGTGAAGGTATACTTGCTATTAAAAATATTATTATTGCTAATTACATTTATAATTTTGTCAATCTAGTTTTCTCATAAAGTACATATTGAAATACTATGTGAAGTAAAGAAAATACACTTACAGCAAGAATTTATACAACTGAAACGGACTTCTTTGACTTTTCCTAAGAAAGAGAAACATGCAGAACCAGACAAGGGTAAGTGCCAGTGCTGATTAGAAATAACCTGTTGAAGATAAAGCAGTGCTGGAGCATGTTTGATCTTTTTTTCTGTTTTAGAGCAACTACAGATTTCAAAAATAAATCCTTTATTTCTATAAATTCAGCTCTAGCAATTTATAATAGTTGACAATATGATTTGTGGGCTACGATTAAATTACAAAATGTTATGGGTTAGACCCTTTGTCCAAAAAATCACCTAAATCCTGTATGCAGAATATTCCCTCTGTGTGACAATCCAATAAAACCATACATTAATAGTGGAGTTAAAACAGAAGCAAAAAACCCCAAAACATTTAGTGTCAAAACTGAAGTAATCCTTCAAAGAAAGTAGAAGAAAATATCACTTGTTTCATGAATAATTCTATCTATAAATTACACTCAATTTAATATTTAACATACTATTTTAATAGCCAGTTACTTTCAGCGTAACATTGTAGCAAGTTGTATCTCTGACATTCTTTTTGCTTTTGAGGCATTTCCTGTGCATTTGTAAATTTATATATAAAGAATATTTGGCAATTACATACTTCAGAGAACATCCCACAGGTCTGAAGCAGTGGCAGGACACAGTATTTTCCCCCTACACATGAGGGCTTTGATTTAGGAAAATTCTAGAGAAAGTTAATAGTAGACTTGTAGCTAAACTTCAGAATCTTTTTTTTCTAGTCCTGAGTAAAGGTAAGAAATGTTATAGGTAACCTCTGATTATTTTTTTTTCTTTTTTAATTTTTTTTTTCCTACCTAGTCGGTTAGATATCTCAAAAAGATTTTTTTTTTCTTTTTATTTTGTATCTTATTATAAGATATAATTAATAAAATAACTGTTGGTTACATTCTCAGGGCAAAATTTTCCCCTTTTTCAGTGCTATGGCCTGTATATGTGGAATTAACTAATGGAAAAATATATGGATGTGATTTCATTGTCAGTGCAACTGGAGTTGTGCCAAATGTTAAACCATTTCTAGATGGCAATAATGTAAGTATACTGATTTCTTTGGAAGTTGAAGATTATTTTTTTTAAATATGGTGAAAAGCTTTTTCATCTGGTTTATGCTTCTATTCTGACATGAAACACTGATTGCTAAAGGTTTTGTATGCTGTATAGCATTTCAAAATAACACAGGTATGTTGGTATTGGTAATACCCTACATGATAAAAATTAATTTAATTTGTGGTCTTGGCTTACTGTGTTTTTCATCACAAATCCAAAACATACAAGCCCATACAAGTTACCATGAAGAAAATTAACTCTATCCCAAGCAAAACCAGTACATTAGGGTATTTGCTGTTTTGTGGCTTCTTTTGATTAGGAAGTAAAATGCTATCCTCTGCATATAGCAAAAGAAAATTATGAAAACTTATATCTGATGTTGAGCCATGAAATATTTCAAGGCTTCTGTTATAAAGTTAGGTTAGGAATTAGATATTTGCAATCATATTTTCTGGCCTTTGTAAAAATACAAAATTAAGTCCTAAGACTTAGGTGTTCCTGTAACATATGTAGTGTGATTTGAAATCTGGCAAGTTCTGTTACTTCCCTGCATAGGTGTCAGTAATAATATTTTTAAAACTTACACTGTGTTCTAGAAATAATGCTTAATGCTTTGTATCTTACCATGGAGGTCTTGCCACTCTTCATAGTCTCACATTAAATAATTTTATTCAGTATAAGCATTTTAGCTTTTTTTTTTTTTTAAATACACAGGGTTTGAAATATGTTAAAAGATATTTGAAGGTCACTTGTAAAGTGCAACACTGATCTGTTCTTAAAGTTGGTGAGAAAAGAATGCAGAGATTGCTAGGAAATTCTGATTTTGTAGGCTAATTTTGTCTTTACTTATTTGAGGGCTTCTAGGTTTGATGATTTAGGAAAAATTCTGCAGGGGGCAGGGTTGCATTGCAATATGAAGAAATAATACTTGATATATAGACAGTTGTGAAAAATCCTTCATTATGGCACTCTTCAGGGGATCTATTTTCTTTCCTTTAAGATGGAGTCTTGAGAATGTGAGGTTTGAACAACATGTTTCTCTTGTGGTTATCAGTCTTTTCCTAATGGAGTCAGATTAGATGGCAGAATGAATAGCCATAAATTGTTTACTCCTTTTTCTCTGTTGCTACATGGCATCCAGAAGAGGATCTTGCTGGGTTCCCATACTATTTATTCATACAATTTTATATCTTCAAATGTTTTCATTAAGCAGAATAGTGAATTTATTGACCTTTTTTTAAGAGTCTGCCATTAAAAAGTAACAAATGAGATGGCTGCTTAACATGGATGAAGTTTAATTACTTAGTTTAAATTACTATTTTTCTTATTGCTGATCTGTGCAAATACTTTAGTTTGCTGTAGGTGAAGATGGAGGTCTTAAAGTAGATAAACACATGCATACATCCCTGCCAGATATATATGCAGCTGGCGATATCTGCACGGCATCGTGGGAACCTAGTCCATTGTGGCATCAGGTAAATCAAGTCACACGATTGTGTGCTCAGCAGCTGTCTAATCTACAAAGTAAATCATGGACTATTACACAGATGGGAGAAATTAAAGTTTAATTGAAGCAGAAAACAGTGAACAAGTAGATAATCCTGGGTGTGTTGATGACAGATAATTTTATCTACGTGGCTGAAAGCTAAGCTATTAAGCCTTTCCGAGTATAATGAAAATACATAGTATGCATTGATGAGAGCAGAACAGTGGGTGTTGGTCATTGCACAGTGACATGTATCTGTGTTTTTAAGTGTGTTTGGGTTTTGGTTTTTTAGATGAGACTGTGGACTCAAGCTAGGCAGATGGGATGGTATGCAGCAAAATGCATGGCAGCAGATACTTTAGGAGAATCCATTGACATGGATTTCAGCTTTGAACTATTTGCTCACATTACAAAATTTTTCAATTACAAGGTAAATACAGTCTAATAGTCTTAAACCGCTAACACATATTGCTTGCCTCTAATCACTTGCCAACAATGAGCAGATGCTTTAATATTGACAAAACAGTTTTCTCTCTATAATAATTAATCTTCATTTAGATTTTCTCCATTCATACTATGAACGCTGAAACTGAAGAGGGTAAAGATCTTTACAGATGTATTGCAAATTTCAGTTGGTGAATGACAGCTGATCTACTTCTCATTTCTGTATATATTCCATTTCATTAAGTTTCTGTTCATGGATAATTGCAACACAGTTCAGTGTAATAACTAGTTCATTATTGGGTTTTGTGTATATTTCAAGGTGAAGATTTTTAATTTTGTTGTGGGTTTCCAAGCCAATGAAGGGGGAAGGTTCCCTAGAGACAAATAATTCCCTGTTTGTATCAGTCTTTTGAAGCATAGAACTGTTTTCAGTAGAAATACTAAAAGCCACTGCATGTTCGTATGAGTGATTTTAATTTTTCCTTCTGTTAGGTGGTGGTTTTGGGAAAGTATAATGCTCAAGGCTTGGGTTTAGACCATGAACTGATGCTGAGATGTACCAAGGGACAAGAGTATGTTAAAGTAGTGATGCAGAGTGGCCGAATGATGGGAGCTGTGCTCATCGGTGAAACGGACTTGGAAGAAACCTTTGAAAACCTAATTTTAAATCAAATGGATCTTTCAGCCTATGGTGAAGATCTTCTGAATCCAGATATTGATATAGAAGATTATTTTGATTGAACAAAACCTAATTTCCATTTTATATGAAGTTTTGACAGCAAGTAATATGTCTTATAAAACTGCTTCCTCAGGATTACCAGAAATGAGGGATAAATGCAATTCTTTGTGAAGATTTTGTGCTGATCTTGTCAAAATACTGACCCGCAAGTTAAATCAATCTGCATAGAAATACAGCAACAAAAGCAAGTGGATTAGTGTTGGTAGAGTTATCATCTAGATTAGATAAGCATAAGAGAACAGGACTAGAACAGTCTTAAAACGTGGGCTTCACTGTGCTATTAGGACAGCACTGATTCACTTGAAAGCAAGGTAGCCTTCAGTTTTTAAAAGTAAATAAAACATGTTAAATCCTGGGCTTGCCTCGTAGCTCCCTTGTTCCCCAACCCATGCATAATTTGCTTGCCAGGGTTACCAGAGCCTGGTTTCCCTGTGACTCGCTGCTCGGCCTGTTTCTTCTCTCAACCAGGGTGCCTTGATATGCTGGTGCTCCTTACCCTCACCTAGGCAGCACGAGTACTGCCAGGGTGGGAAGACCCCTGCTCCTAAAGCCACTTGTGCAGGTGAATGTTTACAAGGCAGTCATGTAGCGTGTTACTGCCCCACTAGCATCCCTCCACTGCTTAGGCCTGTGAGTACTTACAACAGGTTTCAAGACTCCTGTTCCAGCTAACGGTCCCATCTCTGCTGAGCTGGCTCAGATTAACTGAGGACATCTTTAGAGCACAGCAAGAGCTCTCACTACCTGGAATGCAGTCTGAAATATATGGCAAGATGGATGCCTTCCCTCCACCCACCTCCCCCATAACTTTATTTTTGAAATTAATGTATTTTCTACTCAGGTAAGTACAGAACACACAAACTTTTCCAGGATGAGGTGTCAGTTGAGAGCAGCTTTTTTACTGCTCGTGAGTTCAGCTGTTCAGGTGCTGTGGTGGCGCTGCCCTGGTGCATCCTGTCTGGTCTCCAGCAACCTACAGTCCGCTCCAGGAAAAGATTAATGCAGCGCTGCTGGTGGATGGCACCTGCAGTGGCCTTCCCTGGCAGGAGCCTGTGCAGCAGGTTGCTATATCCAGCCCATGTGGTGGATGGTACAGGATGCCATTCTGAATGTTAGTCCCATATGCCTGTGTGAATCTTAATAGGCAGCTGTTAAAGTCACTTAATTAAAACATTCATAGGGACTGTGTGTCTTAGCCGCTTCCTGCCCTCTCCTCATTCCCACTGTCTTACTTATTGGTTCCAGGAAGGAATTTTTGCAGGTACTAAAGTCCAGTTTGATTTGTGGTAACTAGTGACAAACTACCTTACTAGTAAGTTTTAAGTGGGGGGTTACATTTGTTTTCAGTTGTAACAAACTTCAAGTGTTTTGTTACACAAGATGCAGTTTAATAATAGTGATGTGTATGTACAGGCTTGCTTCAATCAAGTTCCTTCTTTTTTAGTTGCTAGGCATAATTTAGTGCCTAGGTGATAAAGCCCAACAATTTAAGCTATTCCTTAATGTCCTCTCTATTCCACAGTATTGTAATATATCCAGAGACAGAGGTTGTTTCAGATTGGCTTTTGATTTTGTTCTATAACTGCTACTCAGGAGGTGCTGTTTATTTAGGGTCAAACTGGGAACATTTTGTTGTACTCCACTAAATGCAAAGTTGGTGGTACATATCAAGACTTCTCCCAGAAAAATTACTCTTAAAAAAATAATTAAGAGAATGACAGTTTAATTAAATCAATTAATTCCACACACTTCTGGCAAAGGTGTCAGCTGAACAATGGGTGATACACTAAGTGTTAATCACTGACAAGATTCTACCAGAAAAATAAAGATGAAGAGCATGTTCTTAATCATGTCTGGTTTATATTTAAGTTGGTATACAGCTAAATGTCTGTGGGGGAATCCAAAATGAAACCTACCAGAACCATTTATAATGAGTTTGAACTTGCCTTACTGATCAGTGGCTGCTAAGATTAAAAAAATATATATATCAAATGTAGCATTCAACCTCATGTATGCCTAAGCAATGCTTAAAGTCAGCAGTAGCTGTTGGATCTTTACCACTGTCTTCTTCTGGAAACACTGATGTTCAAAGGAAGTCAACAGGTATATATTTCTATTCATATAAATATTCTCCCTGCTGAAATGGGAGACAAAATATTATGTAGCTGAAGGTTTTCCACAGTCCATAGAGATTGCTGAGGAGAGACCATGACCTTTAGTGTAGAATGGCTGCAGTTCAGCTCGCAGGGTGTGCTGTCCTAGGTTACAGCTTCTGTTTGGCATGGAGAGAAAAAGACTTCATGCCACTTAATTACACAATGCAGAAGGTAGGACTAACCAAATAAACAATGTTAATGCACTTTAAGTAGCCAATTTCAGAGGATATTGATTATATAACCATAAGTAGTCCTCAACTGGAAAAAGTAGGAATGGAAAAAAGCTTACATAAAGCCCTCCACTGCAAAAGAACCAAAAGTTCTTAACATACCCTGACACTTCCCTGTACTGAAAAACATCAGCTGTTCTGAACTCTTCAAGCACTCCTTCAGGTTTATTTCAAAGTTTTTACAGTGAAAACAATCAATCTGATAATCTTTCTAGGCTCCCTTTCCCACAAGAGACTGGACCAGATCTTTCAAGGTCCCTTCATACCTGGGCTGTTCTGTGAGTCTGAATGTGTAACAGTGCTAGGCTGTTTGGAATAGAGTATCACCTCCCTCAAGCCTACTTACTATATGAAAGTGAGCCTTCTGTTATTAGGAAGCTCTTCCTTTTATATGATTGGTCAAATCTAAATATTAAGATGGCAGTAGTGTTCTAGCAACTTCTTGAACTACATGTGAAAGAAGGGAGGTCACATGGTTCTAGGTTGAGAGGAGTTAATAAGGGTAATTTCCTGGTTACTGAATCCACTCCAGCAGCATTTTACGGCAAGAGGAGTTCAATATACATCATCTTCTAGTTCAGAAGAAATTAGAGGGGAAATCCAGAACCCTAAAGGGCAAGGAAAGGACCGCTTGCTCTTATTTGTAACTTCCATGTGGTTCAAAGATTCTTTTTAATAACTAGCATAACCACAATATCTGCATTTATGGGATTAAGCACTGCTTAAAGGTTAAGTGTAAACAAAACCAAAGCCCAGCAGTTGTTGCTGCTCAGGAACTGAAAGCGTGGGCAGAACTGCTCTTCAGGCCTTTCCCCTCAACCCAGCTATTCTTGCTCCCAACTCTGACAAATAGAAGGGGAACTGAAAGCACCAAGTTATCAGTAGCAGCTAAAGGACTTATTGGTTACCAAACATGACAACTTCAGTAGCAGCTCATGTTTTTCTAAACTCATCAAGGCTCAAACATTCTTTTTATCATCTATCACTTTGTACCTGCTACACTGAGGTCTTCTCATGTTCAGCCTCAGGTCCTGACAGTGTTCAACTTCAAAATTAATTTTCCTGCCTTTCTAGGAAATAAAAATAGTATCAGTTTCAATCTAATTCCAAACCTCAGAATTAAAATTATACCATAATTTCTGAATGATCCAGTTCCCACTACTTGTGAAACATCTTATTAACTTCTGTCTTCTGTTCTACTCTTACTTTGTAATCCTGAGTGATTTTTATCATCTTTCTTCTCTTGACTATTATAGTTGTGACTAAGATTGCATAGAACCTGTGATATTATGGAGAAACACACTCAGTGTTCACCCAGCCAGGTATTGAATTAGTCAGCCACTCAGCTTTGTGGGATGAGTGAACATAAGAACATTTGCAGCAGTAAGCACTGGCTCTCTCTTTCCTTGACAGAACCAAGATGTTATGGGAAAGGAATCATAGGTGATTCCTCCCTAGAGACAGGTTGCTCTTTAAAATAATGGAGACACACTACTTTAAGCCACAGGCAAGCAGGAATACACTCCTACAGTTGCTTTCTCTTTTCCATTTCCACAAACAATAGGAACATAAGCAAATGGATAGGCAGAGTAGCAAAGTTTACAACACTAGAATTGAGAAACATCCCAAAGATTAAGTTTAATGTAGCTCACATTTAGGGCTTAAAGTACACAACCTTCAGTGCAGTTACGTTCTAGAGCTTATAGAGCAGAAGAGTATTTCTTGGGTCAACCAGATTCACTTCTAATTAGAATAGAGATCTGTAGTTGGAATGCAAGCCAAATCAACAGGGGAAGGGGGGGGAAAAGAAGTATTTCTTGAGTGGTGTTTTTTCTGTATTTACTAAATAAAGTATAACTTTTACAAAGGAAAGAGCTCAGATCAAGAAAAGTTGTCTTGTTTTTAAACATAAATTTAGCTACTTCTGAAAAGCACAGAAGTGGTAATTTTTTATTTGAATAACAAGCTAAACCTAGTTCTAAGAAAAACAGATGTATTTTAAAGGGATAAATACATATATTTCATAAGCCTCTACAGGTCAGAAGTAGTGCAGTGTTGTAACAATGCCCTTTTAAAATTCTTCTCTAAAGTACACTCAAGTACTCAAATACGCTGTAGCAGGTGTTAGTATTACAGAAGTGGGCCGTATCTCTGCTCAGAGCTGCAGTAACGGTGATGTCCACGTGGGCTGGAAAAGCTGCCCTGGCACAGCAGCAGCTTTGACCCATATGTGGCTCCAGAGGAAGGGTGCTGCAGCAGCCTGGGGCTCCGTGGGTCTGACAGCTCTCCCTGGGGATGGCCACAACAGTCACACCACTAGGAGCTGTGCTCTGGTTGCAGGGCCAAGCTGCTGCATGAGGAAGCTGTATTAGGAGGAACAGGAAGTGAGAGGGTCTTCACAGAGATGCTGGAGAGCTAAGGACCACCTGAGTTCTGTGATGCAAAGGAGGGGAAACCTTAAGACTACCCTCAGAGGAGCAGTGGATAGATAATCTGAAACCTCTTGCTCCTTGCAACATAAAAAACCCCTCCTTTTCTACCTGCAGCTCTGCCATTGCAGAGTAGGTACAGTGCCCTGAGAAATACGAGGATGATGAGCTCCATGAAGGGATGCATCACTGCAGCTGAACCTGAGCCAAGCATTCACACAATGAAGAAAAGGAAGATTACCAGAGAATCCCTCCTGTGAGGTCAGAGGCTTCCATTACCAGCCTGACTTGGAGACTTCGACAGGTTTGTTGCTTACTAGGTGCCCATATCCCAGACGTTGCTCAGTGACTCTGTGATTCAGAATTTTAAACTCGACAGAGAAGCAAGGAAGACATAGTAGAACCACTACTCTGGACCTCAGGAGAGTGGATTTCAGCTTGTTCTGGGATTTGCTTGTCAGGATCCCAGGGAAGCTGCTCTGGAAGGCAAAGGGACTCAAGAAGAGCTGCTTGATTTCCAAACCGAAAACCTCCTCAAAACACAAATGGTCTACTCCTACGTGCAAAAGGTTCAGCAAGCATAACAGCCAGCACAGGTGAAAAAAGAACTCCTCAGCTAGCTCAAACACAAAAAGGAGGCAGAAGGTACAAGATACTCAGAACAAGTAGACATTGCCTGAGCATGCAGGGAGGAAGTTAGAAATGTAAGAACTCAGATGGAGGTGGAGCTAGCAAAGGATGTGAAAGGCAGTATGAGGAGCTTCTGTAAGTACCTTCGCAGCAAAAGGAAGAGTAAGGAAAAATATGGTCCTGCTTGTCAAAGGGGTAGAGGAGCTAGTGACACAGTACATGGAAAAGACTGAGGTACTCACATTTTTTGCCTCATTTTCACAGGCAAGGTTTTCCCCTCAGACCTCCCAGGTCCCTGAGCCTACTGACAGTCCATGGGAGCGGAGCATGAAACATTTTTCCCTTGACTACTAGACTTTTTCTAGATTTGAGGGTTTTGAAGATGCTTGTTTGCCTGTTTATTTAAAAAAAATCTACTAAAGATATCATTACTAAAACACACACTGAACTTACACATGGCATTGTCCATGGAGAAGCAAACAATTAGATCCTAAAAGTAGCCTGTGAGACTCAGTCAAGAACAACTGGTTGGTCATCTCCACCTGCCTGAAGCTTAAGCTTCTTTGCGTTTAAGTTAGAACCACAGGTAGGCCGTCTGTGTTCCTGTGACTTCTTCACCACTGAATCTTGGACAGTCTTTGAAATAGTCTGAGCATTTTCTCTGCTTCCTTTTGGATTTGAAGATTGAGATGGTTTGTCCTGTAAGTTATAAAAAAGTCTATGAAAATTCTAACATTATTTTAATTCTTTTTCTGTGTTCCCACACAAGAGAGAAGATACTTATAAGGTCTATTTTAAATCCTGTTGATTGCATCACTATGAAAAATACACTGAGCAGATACCAAACTATTAAACTATAATGGAAAAGATATCTGTACAGCAAGTCAGTATAGATATAAATACCTTGTAAACACTTTTCTTGTTTGTTATCCCTTCTATAGTTATGACGTGTGCCTCATTTTTCAGCAGGCCTGCTTTTGGTCCTATCTTCAGGTAGGATATTGTAGCAAATGCCGTGAAGCTGAAGTCTTCCCTGCATAAATTAAATCAGTGTTATAAGGGAAAGTGGGAGACAAAGACAGGCTAGACCATGCAGAGGGGGAATGGGACACATTAACTATTCTGACTGCAACAGCAGCTTGATTCTGCTTTATCTATTCAAGTGATACTCAGTTAATTTAGAGCAAGTCTGGTCAACAACATAATTTGGTTTATGGACCTTTACACACAGACACATTTCAATCAGTTGGAATACATGGAGGAAAATGAGGAAAAACCGATGTAATAAGTCACCCTCTTAAGAGTATAAATAATCAGCTGCACAAACAGTGCAAACAAAAAAAAAATTTGAGACCAAAGCAAAGGGATTAAATATTTGATCTGTACATATTCTTGAAGTTTCTAAACCAGTATAAAAAGACAAAAAGCATACGACACAGATAGTCAGGTTACAAGAGAAGCAATGTTGTTATTTTCAGTATGCTTTCTTAAAGTTTCTGAGTACCACTTTCCACATTAGCCAGCCTGTCCTGACTTAGACTCCATCCAGGCAACCCCATTTGCTTTGTTTATCCATGGAATGTAAATGAGACTCCACATAAACAGCAGACTTCTCCAGAATGACGTCTGCTACAGATTTAAAGGTTCAATCTGAATAGAGAAGACCCCAGCTTTTTAAAATGGCAAGACACGCAGCATTTCAAATGTTCCTCTGACTTCTGTTTTAACATATTAAAGTAGAAATGTAGTAATCTTTCAAGGTTTTTTTAAATACATTAAATGCATCTGAAATAAAGGCTAAAAATGAGACTACAGAATTTATCCATTAATACTATACAGAAGTAGCACAAGAGTAAAGACAAATGACTACTAGATGTTAAAAAAAAAAGTTATCATTTTACGTACTTCAGATACTGCTGCAGTAGTAAATGGGCAATAATTCTCTCCAGTTCCTCTCGAGGATGCTTTGGTGAAGTAACTTCAGCCACCCTGAATTTTGATACACCTTTCCCAGACCATGCATCAATTAATTTCAGTGGGGTGAGTTTCTCACTCATGTTTTCAGCTTGCTCAAGTATCTTGATTAGGTCCCTGCAGTATCCTGTTATATCCACTTTCTCACATGCTACAAATAGAAGGGAAGTAATATTTAAACAGCAAGTTATTTACAGTTATTTAGATAGTATCCATATATACAATCAGGTGTATAAATATATATGCATTTTTATCTATTTACAGATATGTATATCTATCAATGTGCCATAATAGCATTTTTTGTTTGTTTTGATTTTAAACTATAACAAATAAGGCTGTAGCTTTCCCTTTGTCAAATTAGGATGTATTTGTACTCAAACTTACATTTATCTTTCTACTTCATTATTAAAACTCCAAACCTCCAAACATTTTTACATGTATTTAATGTTACAAATCACACAAATTACTTCAAAGAAGCATTTACAAAGCATAAAATTTGTAAGGTACCTAGTATGTTACTCTGCAGCTAGATTCCTTTTCCTCACCCGTAATATTTATTATTGAAAGATTAGAGAGCAAAGAGGAATCGAAGAATATAGGCAAGACATTTCTTGTCTGAATACACTTATGGACTAAATGAGACAGAAAAAAGTATTCATTTAATGATATAAATTAGTTCATCATGAATAATTATTGCAAGCACTAACACATCCATGCAGTACATAATGATCATGCTTCTGCTGCATGATCAGATCATGGCATAGCATTACCCCAAGTGCCTCCTCCAAAACCAAGAAGTACTGAAAAACTAGTACTACTGCTATGTTTCCTCAGACCTTGCCTATCAAAAGGCCCTGAGGGTAAACCAGCAGTAAACAGGATATATTTCAACTATATTTCACCACATGGCTCCATAAGTCTTGGGTACAAGCCAGCTCCATGCTCTTTCTCAACCTCTGATCCCAGTATAAATTTCAACCAAGCCCTATTTCCAACTAGAAGATAACACATTGTTACTTGCAGATTTTACAAAACAGTTTTATTATATAGATAAAATTAACTGTATAAATTAAAATAAGTTAAATATCTTTTCTTTTTCTACTTTATCCCCCCAAAATGTACAGGGAAGTAAAGTCTAGTTATGAGAACAGCTTTGAATACAGAATGGTTCCTAAGTTTTTCAAATGTTAATCACTTATATTATCCAGATACTTTGCAACATATATGTGGTACAAGATGATGATATTTTCCACTTAATACAAGAATTCACCTGGTCCTCAAAGAAATTTAAGGTGGATTTGTGTGTCCACTTAGAGATGCCCAAGACCAACTTTTTCTCAGCACTCTTTTCAGAGCTTTCTGGTTTTATATGGGGTTTCCTATGTCTAAACCACAGCTTTCACTTAGCAAGTGTAGCAACAGAAACTTTGTTCATTTTCAAAGACTTACAGCTTTCTGGATGGGCACCAAAAATTACAGTTAAAGCAGGCAATGATTGTTAAATCTAGCTACCCAACACTGCCCAGGATGTTTGTGAGCAAAGCAGCAAAAGAACTTATGCCCCAGAACCACATTCTACTGAAACCACCCTCCTTCAGCATGCAGCAGGTCTTGTTTTAGCTTACCACCCAGGTTCCCTCTGTATCTGGCCCATATGCCTTTCCTCTTACGATCCCAACTTTCTTCCAAAGGAAGAGCACACACTAGAGACATTGTGCTGTTAGAGCTAACACACAGCAAAACCCTGAATTAGTGTGCTCAGTGGTTCTGCACAACTGTCATGCACAGTCCTGACACAGGTATGTCTCATGAGCATGCATCGCTGAAATCCTTTGAGATTTTACCAAGCAAGTTGTAAGAGGACATGTGCAAACTGTGCCTTCTTAGAGCCTGAGCATTAAGTTTGGCATGCAGAGAGAAAGAGACTTCTCAAAACAAGGCTTTTGTACCCAAACAAGTCCTGAAACAAAACACGACACATACCAGAATCTTTTTAAATGAAGTAAGCCAATCTCCCCCTTGCCCCAGCTTCACTTTTGGGAATGGGTGAAGGGCTGAGCATGAAAGATACCAAAGTGTTTGGCCTCAGGCAAAAAGCCAAACTAGGAAGTATCCTGCAAAACACTCTGAACTTGGCAACACTAAGCCACTGAAAACTGATGTTTGTAACAAAATTTGCACCTTGGAAACAGGCAGTATTACCATCAAACTTTACAGAAGTTGCTCACAGTTTGTCTTTATGTTCTCTGCCCTTGGTTATAAAACCCAATTTACTTACAGTTCTCTCTACAGCAGTTATCACACATTCTGTTGCAGTTTGCAGAATCCCATACTTCATCAAAATGATGGGCTATGAGGACCCGGCGACATCTGAAATAACAGAGAGAAAAGAGGGACCATAGAACATAAGTGCATAAACCTGTGTTATAAGTCATGAGAGGGGCAAAAAGAAGGTCCCTTGGCTCAGCCCATATCTTAAAACAAGCATGAATTATCTCAGGAAAAATCAGAAAATAAATACTGCAACACAGTATTCCCTGTCAATTATGCTAAAAGGAATAACTAGTAGCTTTTAGTAACAGTAAACACTGATGTAGGAACAGTTTGGTTAAAGACGAAAAGTAAGTATCATCTACAGTTTCAATAGAATGAAAAATCATCAAAATATAAACTAATTCTTAGACTGAAGCCAACAAAGGCTATACTGAATGCATGAGTTGTCCACACACAGATAGAGGTGTTTTCCATTAAGTATTCCAAATAGTGCAGCAGATGAAGCATTAAACACATGTGGATTCCTGTATGGCCATTGAACACTGGTACCTTACAGTGAAAGACAAAGCATTCCATTTTTTGCTCTGAACAGGATTTGAAATCCAGACAGTGTTTGTTGACAGATACTTCACGTCAATGTAACTGCTTCCAGAACTTCATCCTGAAGCTGGCAAGTAACACATCAACATTCAGTTATGTGCAAGAGTACATGTCCTAAGCAGTCAAACCATGAACTCCAAACTCAAGACTGTTACAATGTTTCTATAGTGTTGTAGGTGTTTTGTTTTATTGCTGGTTTTGTGGGTAGTTTTCTTGGTTTTGTTTCAAATGCCCTCTAAAAAACCCAACAAAATTAGCTTATTTAAAAACTAAGCAACTGAGCCACTCCAGTAACTCACTTGTTCATATTTTGGCAGTAAGACACCATATCATACAGTTTCTCTTGCCCTACATTTTCCATCACTACCATAGAGCTGATTCTGAATATATCTCCAAAACCGTAATACAAAATGCAGTCAGCTTTTTGGTCATCTCTGCCTGCAATGCATAAAAACAAGCAAAAAACTGAGATGAGATTTAAGCATAGCATTTTCTGGCACAAATTCCACTCTTAACCTACATGGGCTTCTGCAGCCCCTATATAGAGAGTACATAACTGTTACAGAGTATCAAACATAACATGTTAACCAATAGAGCATGGCATGATACAGACTATAAAAGAGATTTAGAAGTCTTCTACAAGTACAGAATCAAGTAAACTTAATGTCTAACAACTAGTCAAACAGCTAAAATATTAGTGTCATACAGAAAGTCAGTTCAATTACTATTTTCTCACCCTAACACCTCTTGGAAAATCCCAGCCAAATACATCTTGAAGCCTAATTCTTATTTAAAGACACTGTGAGCTTCAAATACCTTATTAGGTATTCATGGTAATAAATTAAAAGAGAATTAGTATGATTTAACAAAATATTCCATTTAAAATCAACTGTGCCTTCTATAGCTGATCTTCCTTCATCTCTTACTTCCTGTTGCCCCCCACTCCCAGTGATGTGCTGATGGGTGCCTTCCTGCTGTTTACAAGATCCAGAGAGCAGACAAGGCCTAAAAAACCCTAAACTTTTAGAAAAGTTTAACGTATAACAGAAAGGAACTACTTCACTGATGTAAATCAGTATTTACACTTCCTGTTACCTCCAGCACTAGACATAACCAGGTTCTAGGGTAAGCAGATACAAACTCCCACAAACTTTGACGACTGTTGTATTTCTTAGGCCAGCATCAAGGCTAATTTCTATCACACAGGCGTAGTTAAAATTTCAACCAGTTGCCCCTCAAGGTCCTTAAAAGGCCTTCCTCCACATAGATTCAAATCTGTCTTTGAAAAAGTAATAATGCACAAGGTCAAAATCACCAAGCCAAACCAACACATCACAAAACCCTTTTTTAGCTATAACAGCTATTTAGTGTTGCTATATACTGATGAATCCTTGAAATTCCCCACTCCCAACTCTTAACCCTACTTGTATTTCTGTGGCCACTGAAATTCATACAGCAATTAGTTATCATCTAGAGACAATCTGAGCAAATCACACATCCCAGTTGCTATGCCAAGGGGGGGGGGGGGAAATCTTTTCTGTAACATATACGCAGTCAATGTCATGTTATTAAATTATTCTGGTAAGCTACAGATGCCACAAAAATCAAGTAATTAAAAAAAGGCTGAGTAAAGGGCTAGATATCCAGTTATTCTTTGATACACTGCAGTACAGAAGTCTGAGATTATGAACATTATTTATAATTTGCTTTAGAGCCTCTTTGAAAGGCAGAGTGCCATTATACACTTTGGAACCTATCTCAAAGACAAGACACTTTGCACAAATGGCCGAAATCAAAGTACAATTTTATTGTTTTAACGGATGGAAATGGTGACTTTGTAAAAGCCATTGCCTACAATACCTGCACGTCCACTCTCTTGGTAGTAGTTCTCCATGGATTTGCTCATAGAATGATGAATTACAAACCTCACATCAGGTTTATCAATTCCCATGCCAAAAGCAACAGTTGCCACGACAACCTGAGAAAAAGATTAAGAAACCATCAAGGTACCAAAACACAATTTGTTTAAATGAGACATGTCTATGAAAAGTATCTACATCACCTGGATTTGATTTGCTGCCCATCCTTTATGAATCTTGGTCTTATATTTAGGATCCATGTTTGCATGGTAAGTCCCTGCCTTGATTCCCAGTTTCTGCAAACTCACAGTAACTTGCTCAGAATCCTTCTGAGAAAAACAGTAAACAATCCCTGCACAAAAGTGAAAGATGCCTTATTGTAATGTCTTCACAAAAACAAACAAGCGCCAATACTTAAAAACAACTTTGAAAGTTTTATTAAATAAATAAACAGTAAATAATTTCTGTGCCTCTTCAGTCTGCAGTATTGGTAGCCATGAAAGGAACTTCAATTATCAGCTTTGACTTGTAGGCTAAAGAAAATATGGGTGCCAATCCACATAATCATGGAAGTAGTCTATTAATGTTGAAGGAGGACAATGGCTATTAATGCTGACGTAAAAGAATGCTGTTGCTTATGACATCTATGACATCTCACCCAAGGTTTCAAATAAATCTGCTTTTTGTCATTAGTCAGTCTGGGCTAAGCCAAGGATTACACACAAAGCCATGAGATCTGTGATCATCTCAGCACAGTTTGTACTCAGGTAGCTGCTTATCAGAGCCACAGAGTTCCACTGCAGAGACAGAATGCTGCTCTGGAAAATTGGGTTCTGTTGCCTTTGTAATATGGCTCTCCTCTTTATTCGCACTACATAATTTATTGATTACACAAAGCGCAACTTTTGCAGTTCTGCTTTCATCACAAAAGTGCAATTCATCCCACCACACGCTCATTCTGGGCACTGAATAACACATGAATTTTACGATCAAATATGAAAAAGAAATGTTAAAGATAGTAAGTATCCTGACAGATACTAAATGACATATATGTGATCTATGAAAATATAGAAAACCTTTTTTGAGCCTTGTTTTTACAACCTTAAAAATTGCTATTATTCTTATGTAAACATTGTTCTATATACATCAACACTGATTTCATACTTCAGAAGATATAAGTAAACTGTAAAGACATTTAAACACTAATGAATGAAAAGAGTAATTATTCAAAGTACAAATCTTGTTAAATTTTATTTCTTCTAATGCTGGATATTTAGTCTATGGTGAAGGTAGAATTTCTCTACGCATTTCAGAATCACTTGAAGCCATCCCTGTAACACTGAATATTATAAGAAATAACATGGTCTTTTTTTTTTTCTCCACACTTTTCACCTGAGAGTCCTTTGTATCTTCCATTAATGATCTTAACTATGTCCTCAATGAAATCTTCATTATTTGAAGGTTTATGTCGAACCTCAAAAACATAATAAACACATGCTAGAGAGTTTTTCAAATGGACACACAATCTGTCAAACAATCCTATTATTCTACTTCTTCCAGTACAATAAACACAACTATTCTGCCATTTGTGTAGTCAGATTACATGTCAAATATTCACAGAAAAAAAAAGACACAAGTTTTTCCATGAAGAACATTAAAAGAAACTGTGGTCAAACTGAAAATAAAATACAACACAGAATTCACAACTTTTAGCAATCATATGACTTATTTTGCAACAGTTTGGAAGCAGTCTGAGCTTGCTACCCATCTCTGCCCAGTACACAGCCCTATCTGCTAATCCTTGCTCACAGAGACAGAGCAGACCAAGTTACTCTGCAGATGACAGCAAGTTCAGTAAGATGAAGTCATGAAAGAGCACCATTCAGTTGAAAAGTTGTTTATTATTAAAATATATAATTGGAAATCTACTCTAAAATTCATCAACTGTAACCTGCTGTTTTGCCAATTATTAGGTTTAGCATAAAGGACACAGCCAGCATAAAGATGAACCAATAACCAAATTGTATTTGATACAAAAGGGTCAGTACATGGGTGAGTGCTGGGGATACAAACAAGTCAGATCATACATAATCGACATCAATCCCACTGACCCCAACAATGACACCCCACGACCAACAATGGGTGGAATAAACAGTGAAATGCAGTTTCCCATAGAAGGGACAGGAGACAACTGAGTCAACAAGCCAAATACATAAGACCAAGGAAGCCACATACTGAATCTCTACACAGCCCACGTTTACAAAAGCCAGACCTGACTGCAGCCCAGCTCCAGGGAGGCAGGAGATCCTTCCCCAACAGGGAACTCTGCAAAGTGCACCCACCTCACAGACAGACACTGCCCCTTCCTGCAAGGGGTCCCAGCTTTTATCCCCAAGTGGGACACCTGGGGCTCATTTACCCAATGGCTCTCCCTGCAAGGCCGGCAGCACCCTGGAGGGAAGCTTAAAGGTAACTCACCCCCCCTTTGTGAAGGGCTGTGGGAATCACCCACATGTCAACCTTAATTTGGGGCTTGGGGTTGAAACCCCAGCATTTCACCTGCAGAAGATAATATGACTGTGATGCAGCCAAACAAACTGGTAGTAAAACATACCTCATAGTACAGACTGGGCCGGTTGAAAGATGCAGTAAAGGTAATGCACTTCTGAACATGCAAAATTTTCTGAGCATCCTTTAAAACATGATTTGTAGCAGTTGCTGTCAATCCAATCAAGGGAGCATTGGGAAACTGTCTTTTCAAGATACCAAGAGACTTATAGTCTAAGCAAGAAAACAAAAAGGGGAAAGAGAAATATTTCTCATACTATAGATCCAAAGTTAAAAAAGATACTAATGTAGATAGCATTCAATGGGGTAATAGTGCAATAAATGTTCTTAATGACCAGTTTACTACAGAACTAATTTATACATCCAAATGAAGGAATGAAAAGGTTGTACTTATCAAAATAGATGCTTTGTCTTCTAATTACATTTTCTAAAAGCAGACATAATTCAGAAAGCAAAATATTTTGAAACAAAAGTTCCTAAAAAGTTGGAAAAATATAAGTGGCATTGTAGTAACCAACATTCAAGTTATTTTGCAGGTCTGTTTTTACAAACAGCTTGTCAGTAAACATGGCTTTGCTAATAAACAAGCAATGTAGAATTTGGATACACAGACCAGACTGTACTAAGGAAAGATTTTAAGGGCTCAGTGCTGACAATCACTTGCTGCCTTAGAACAGAAATGCAGCCAGAGGTTCATACCCAAACTCCACATTGTCAGTTTAACTGGCATGGCTCTTTGCTCAGACACTATATTTTAGCAAAACCATTGACTTCACAGTTACTACTACTTCAAATCAGGTTTTCTTTCACAGGCAAAGAAACAGTAAACAGAAAATAACAGTCTTCTACAACACTTTCCCCGGAAGTCAAGGTCATTTGTTTCAACTTGTTTTAGAAGTGATTAAAATGTATCGCATGAATTACAATATGCTCTATGTCTGTCACCCAGAGTGTTAGGGAGCAGTGTACAGAAACACCTTTTCCTGTAGTAGTAGATTAAAGATTACTTTACTGTTTATATTAAAGATAACAGCCAAAAATACTTGCTTTATTAAACTCAAATTAAACTGATTTAAGAGTCTTTCAGAATACTGATAGCAAAATCAACATTGAAATCACCCTCATTTGCATGAACTTAGCTCCTGGACAAGGATGTAGTTATGTGTGAATTAAATTTCAAGTCCTTGAGCTAACACAGGTACCCGCCATACACTAAGTATTTACCTAACACATGAAGAAAGCTCCTGGCTTTATTTCAGGGCTAACACATTATTTATTGGTGCCTGCATAACACTGCAAACTAGATTTCTAATGAGCATACCAGGCCTGAAGTCATGGCCCCATTGACTACAGCAGTGGACCTCATCTACAGCAATGCGAGCAAGACACCCTGCTTGATAAGCTTTCTCTAGCTTTGACATGAATATTTTGCTTTTTGCAATCTTCTCCGGGGTCACATAAATGAGCTTCAGTTGTGAATTTCTGTCTAGCATTTCGTTATGGACCCACTTCACATGTTCCTGTTGAAAACAAAAGGAGAAATCAGGGACTAACAAAGTAGGGCAACACACTGAAGTTGCTTAGTGCTAAGATTCTTAATAGTAAATTCATAGAGGGTAATTAACAGAGACTGGCAAACTGTTACACAGTATTTACCACTGTTGTAAGTCGTTGTGGATGATCATTCTATATAAGATGTTAATTCTAATACTTGGAAAAAAGCTCTCACTTTGAAAAAGCAAACTACTGAACTTTTGCTTCATCATGTGGTATCAGTATTTTCCCAATAAACTATAATGTGCCAAACACGCCTGTGGTACAACAAGTGTAAAAGAATTTTTCACACAGAACTTAGTCTTTATTACTGAGTTTGCAAAGTGCTCTACCTCAAAGGAGACTCCAAGTTTGGCACACTGCATCAAGCCACTAATGTATTAAATTCAGTGTCACACAGCCTCCTGGTATTCAGAAAAATATATTTTACTGTAAAAAGTAACTGACTAATAACAGACTGGGAAATAAGTTGCTTTTTAGCCTCTAGATCAAACAGCTTAGCATCCTAAAGTAAGATAATAATTAAATGTAAAAGCCTGCACTGCTCAACACGTTACTAATGGACAAAAATCACATACTCCAACCCTTTAAGTCTAGAAACTCAGTAAAAGTCTACAACACACTCCAGCCAGACATAGTTCACATCTTCTAAACAGCCCCGTGAAATCTATTTATTCCATGAAATGTGTTGCTTTACGTGTGTTCTTGTCATTAAAACAAGAATGCAAGATACTTATGCACATTATCCATATCACAGCATATAGCTGTCAAGATACTGCTGATAGAATGGCATTAGCTGATAAAACTATGTCATCCATTCCATATTCATAAACAACATACACAGGCAAGACACTGGCACATACACCACAAAACCCATGAAGAATTGGCAGTTAAACATACCTTACTGCTTGAGGCATTTAATAAAGTTGCAGAAATACCAAGCTGTTCCAAAACCATGAGCTGATCTTCCATAAGTGATATCAAAGGACATATCACAAGTGTGAAACCTGTAACAATCAACCATTGTGCAAACTGGTTTGGATGTCACAAATATCTCTTCTAATACTTTTTACTAATGTATCAGCCTTGTTCTGAAGGAACTGCCAAACAGGAGCTTAAGCTTTATACACAGTAGCAGATTCCCCCCCTAGATAGCTGGTGAGTGAGTGCTAGGTCACAAAGAGATACTTTTTATCAACTGTGACATGCACCTTCTCTTAGAATCCAGACCAAAACCGACTGAGCTGCAACAGAGTATAAGAACTAATATACAAACCAAACAAAGTTGGATTCACATCTGTGTTATGAGGTGATAATTTACCACACAACTAAGCAATCCTAGGCATTGATAAATCTGATCTTGGTAAATAAGTAAACTTCCATGCAATTGGATGGCTTAGTTCTTTAAAAAAATGCTTAAAAACTAAAACTGGATACTTACTTCTAAAAATTAACACACAAAGTCTCTCCAAAAAAATCTGAAGCTAAAACTTTGGAGTAGAACAGACAAATAACAGATATCCATACTTAAATAATTTACAGTCTGTATATCGAATTAAAAGGGAAAGAAAAAAATAGTGCCAAACTTTAAAAAATTCTTTCAGCATTTAATATATTGAAAAGAACATATTGACATATTGAAAAGAACCTAGATAAATTATTTAAATCTAAATCACATCTAACAGGCACATCTATTTTAAAGCTGCTATTGATCTTCAGAGAAAATAAAGAGAGCAAAGCAAATATTTCTAGTAAATCTTTCTCTCATATCTTTGCTCTTTTTTCCCCCCTACTGGTGAATTCTCCAAATAACTATAAAAAGGGAGAAAATAAATCCAATTGTTTATATATGACCTTTTCTTCGCTTACATACCATCAGAACAGACAGCTGGTAACTGATAGCAAAGGCTCTTTCCACCACCTGTAGGCATGACAAGAAATATGTCCTTTCCTGCCATTGCAGCATTTACTGTTTCAAGTTGCAAGGACCTAAATTTCTGGAGTTTAAACTTGTCCTGCAGTGCAATTTTTATCTTCTCATACCATGGAAAATCTGTTAAGGGAAAAAAACAAACATGTTTCATAACCAAGTTAAAATATAGGAAGGAAAGGCAATTTACATATACAGTAACTAAATCTAGAAGTAACATAATTTTAGATCTGGGAAAGTGTTCAAAGATTCAAGAATGGCACACAAAAAAGCTACACATAACCTAAGTCTTTATAAATTAAATTCCAAGGTGGACCTCTGAAAACCCTAGGAAATGTAACCATAATCCACCTCTAGACTAAAGGCTCTCATTGCACATAAATGTGAACTAATGCTAAAAACTCACAAGCAGATAAAGATCTTCAAAGTGACAATGATTAGGTTAACTGGATAGTTCAAAAATAAATGGAAATAAGAAGCACAGCCAGTCACTAAGACCTAAGATAGTCTCACTACTAAGTTGCCCAAATGCTTCCTTCACACAAATGCAGTAATTACATATAGTGTAATGAAGGCAAGACTACCATTTTTTCCATATATTTGAGAAATAATAAGCATTTTTCTAAAAAGAAAAAAGGGGCAGGGGAAGTTTAACCTTCCTCAGAATAATCACCCCAATGTACTTAGCTTTTTTTAAATAGCTTTTTCTTTTCTTCAATAAAGAGCTAAAGACTACATCATTTAAAGAGATAATACTGTAAAAATCTTAAATTTCAGATGCATCAGGAAGCATATCAACCAGTTTCCTATTATTAAAATTAGAATGCAGAAGAACTGTGGGAACTCCAGGGTACACCACACACAATGCAAGAATTAACTTTGGGACTTGAGGTGACATTGCTTCCTAATTTACAAAGATCACAGCCAGATCCAAGGCTCTCTGAAACCAAGAAAAGCCACCCACTAACTTCAGTGAGCTTTATACTGAGACCAAATTTAGCTACTGCTCTTATTCAACATGTACACAGCATCCGATTGCAAAGATGTTAGTTTTTAAAGCATAGGAAGAGAGAATTAGGCACAAAATCACCCAAAACAAATCGATGTGTTCAATAGCATCAATTTGCAATTATAAAGTATCAGTGTCCTTACATATGCATAATACTTTTCTCAAACACAAACATGGATTAGGCTACAAAACTCACAAAACTAATTTCACTTTTAAAAAAGCCAAAAAAAGAGAATACATGCAATACATATAGGCAGAAACTAACAATATATCTCCAAATTGCAAGTGAAGTAAAAGAGGAGGAGGAAAGGAAAAAAACCAAACAAACAAAAAGATGGCTAGGCATAATATGGTCAAGACCCACCAACCATCCAGGACTTCCATTAGTGTTTAACTGGAAAGACAGGGCTTCCAAAAGAACAGTAGCCCTCAAACCACCATGGGGCACTTGCCACTTGGGCTAACTCTACCATACTAATGTATTCTACGTTAACTTTGGCAGTCAGCATCCATCTAATCTGCATAATTTGGTGAGATGGTGGGGCTACATAATCCATGGCGGACACAACCAACATCCTTCCCACTCAAGCAAAAAGAAACACAAAGACAGTGAGAAGCAACTTTGAGAGTGCAAGACTGTTATTGTCAAATCCTGAAAATATACACAGCAGTTATTGTTAGAACATAAACAGGGAATATGAATATTGCAATATATCCAGATTTACTCTGGGGTTCTTACAGCAAATCAAATCAACTTGTGACTGCAACAAGAAGAGAATAAAAGTAGCTGTAACAAGCCATTGTTGTGATAATTCTGCCCTGAACAACTCAGATTAGAATTTAGGAATGTCCAGTGAGTTAAGTACAAATATTACCCTGTGTAACTAAGAGGGCAAGTCACTCAGCTGAACAAAATGAAATAAGAAAATATCGTTATCCAAATAAAACTCTATACAAACACATTTTTCCTTTACTGGATTAGTTTACGTCTATGTTAGAATATTCAAATTTTACTCTGCAAACCTTTTTTGTTCCATGCCTCGGCTGAGGTTTCAGTGTCTTTACTTCCACCTGCCTCTGAGTCTCCTGAGGACTGCTTTATCAGACTTTTTACCCTCATCTTCTTTTGAAGGAGTTCCTGCTGTTTATCCACAAGCTCCTGAATCTGCAACTCCACTGCCTGCAGCTCATTTTCAATGGAAACCAGTACATCCTCTAGCACTGAAGGAAAAAGGTGAAGACAGAATAGAGACTACAGTAAATTGCTAATCCCACTTTTAAAGAATACTTTATTTCATTTGTTGATTGAGAGCAATCAAAATTAAACACAAACCAAAAGCATCTAGACAAACAGCCTAAGATTTTAGCATCTAATATTATATATGCCATCTAAAAATGCTTAGCAATTTCTTAAATACATATACATGTGTCATATATACACAGGTATACTGTAAATTGTAATCTCCAATATGGTGTATGAGAAATATGCAATATTATAATTGTCTGAGTTGATTAATAGAGAAAAAAATGTATCACAATCCAGTTTCTCAAAAGGAGTGCCTCTCCAGAGAAACACTTGAAACTATTTTCTTTTCTGCAGATGCATGTTAAACAATGAGAAGCATACTGCATCAGCCCTGATATTAAAGCTGGAAGTGTTTCAGTGAAGACAAGTACTGCAGCCAGTTCCAAAGTGAGCACAACATTAGAACATTTTTAATGGGAAGCATTTACATGTGACAAGCAACATTAACCTCAGTAAGTAAAGCTCTTCTAAAGATGGAAATAAGGACATTAGCAAAAAACTGCATTTCATGCACACAGATCTCCCTCCTATGCAGAACCAGAGCTTCAAGGTCTGAACACAAAGAACAAAAGCTTTTGCAAGCACAAGCCATTCTTCAGACTTGAAAAAAAAATGAAGCAAATATTCCCCAGAAGCTTGGGTTACATAAGCGAATCTTTGGCAGGAATTTGCCTCTTTACATCCTAATATCCATCTGTGTGAATTTCAGATTGTGTTCTAGAACCCAATCTCCAAGGTTTAAAGGAATAATTAACACATACCGCAGCATGCCAAGTGTGTACTACTATTTCAGAGCCAGGTCATAAAGGCATAACAAGAAATGTCTTCCTCCCCCTAGCCCCAGAAAATAACAGATTTTTGTCCAAGAACACCAGATACAATAATATGCTTATGGAACACAAGTGTACAATATGGAAAAATATAATCCTCATTACAAATGGTACGAAACGGGTATATTTGTTTTCCTAAATGCCCACTGTTACTCAGCATCAAAGAGTTGAAATGTGAAGCGTATTTTCAAAATATTGAAAACCAAGTAATTTCCTTGACTAATCTGCTTTTGGTTTAGTTTTTATCTAAGAAACAAAACCTTATTGCATAAAAGAATTTTTTCTTCAAATCTGAAGTCTAATAACATAGACCCCACAAACTTATCTAAATACATTAAATTCATATAAATAATAATCAATAGCACCAGATGAGTGTGTCTGTTAGCAAAATTAACATATCAAATACTAACTTCGGATTACCTGCAACAGCTGACATCTTTGGAGATCAGAGAATGCTATCCTTAGGAGATCTTACTTAAGCAAGCAACTGTCCCTAAGAATAAAATCAAATAAATAAAAAAGAAAAATTATTTAATGAGTAATCCTTCTAAACAGAATAAATTTTCTGCAAGAAATTCTTCATTAATCTGAGGTTTTAATATAAAGTTTAAGTACTTGTTCATTTAATCTACCTATATAAATAGGCCCAACTTGATGACAACGCACTTTTTCCCCTCTGCAAAAATGACAGATACCAACTCACAACCAGTTCCTAAGGCTATAGCGTGCCAGCCTTCTTGATGAAGACAAGTGAATTTTGACCAACTCATAAATTTTCTGAGAGGTATAGTCTAATATAGACCAGTCATTCACCTACCTTTGACTTATTTTTTTTTCTTTCATCTCTTCAAAAACTATTTTATGAAAAACTCTGAGCAAATTATATTGCGCCTCTTAGAAAAGCAGCCACTATAACACCTATAGGATCTTCTAGGGGGAAGTAGAAAGGTAGTTTGGTTCAGAGAAGGGGGATTGGGTCTGATTAGATCATCAGGAAGATGAACTTAGAATTCTATTTATTGATTAATTTTCTGAACAACATTTTTTGTCATATTATATGCTAATAATACAAAACTTGGTATTCTCTCACTCTTGTTGAATTCTGAACTATTTATTGTATACATGGGAGCGTGAAAGGGAAGAAATTCAGCAGACCCTCAATATAAGCAGATCCTAACATAACAAATGTTTTACTGTGTTCCTAGAAATGGGGGAGAATATATATATATACATATATATATATATAAAGAATGTGTGAATCAAACACTGACTTTGCCAGAAGAGGTTATAATTACAAGTAAGATAAAGGTCCACACTTCAGAAAGAAGTTGATAAAGGTATGAAATAACTCAGCAGTGTCCGGGCCACCCACATAACTTGAGTTACATGGTTCTGTCTTTATACCACCTGTCGCTTGCATAGAAGTATTTGGAAATATTAGTCTCTTCAAAGTACAGAGCAACTAGAGACAGACAGAAGAATCAGTAAATGTGGAACAGACACAGTGTAAATACAATACACTTCTTCTATTCCCCACAGTAAACACAAGCCTCATATAATTAGCTTATCATTATCCAAGGAGTGAGGAGAAAATTAAAATTACCTATGAAAGTTTCCCTATATGCTGCTAAAGCTCTACAGATCTTTAGTTTAGCTCCTGTTTCTAAAACTAGTAGCTCAGCATACCTCATAACTGATTCTATACCACCACGGACAACAAATATCCCAATTTGATTCCTCAGAAACGCAGCTCCTAAGAAACTGAATAATGATGAACTCATAAGTCACAGTGGACAAAAGGCAAGTGGAAGCAGCTTGCCCATTACGCAGTTTTACCC
The DNA here is from genome assembly GCF_965140245.1 of Athene noctua. Lineage (NCBI taxonomy): Eukaryota > Metazoa > Chordata > Aves > Strigiformes > Strigidae > Athene > Athene noctua. The sequence goes on from NC_134039.1 coordinate 22,976,382, forward strand.
CACTGTAAAAACAGCTGAATTCCTATGAATTCATCCCATTACAGCCTTTTCTAAATAGCCGTCTAGCGAGGGAAGAAGAGGACTCTAACCTAGCCATGCCTAAACCAGACAGATTATTAACCAGCACCACTTTCCACTCTGCACAATTTAAATCAGTGTGCCAACAGTGTAATTTTTTTTTTTACCCTACCTTCTATCCAAGCCTCCGGATTATAGCTTTTCACTAACTCTAAAACGTGGCTGATGCTACTAAAGCATTATCAAAGAACTGTTAAAATTAAGGAATAAAACTAACAATAATTGCATAAGCATGGTATGTCATCTTCGCGGTTAGTTCAACCTGGTAAAAAAACCAAAACAAAACAAAACAAAAAAAAGTTCACCCATACAACCCTGAAAAGCCACCTTAAAAAAAAATAATTAAAAAATCATTGGGAGTGGTGGGGAACCAGCCAAACCGGCAGCAGGGCCTTTACAGCGGCTGTCTCAGCATCCATCCCCGCAGGCACACCGCGAGCCGCGGGCACGAAAGGCGCGGAGTGCCCGCCTCACCGCGGGGGCCCCCACCTCCAGCGGCCCTGTCCCGACCAGGCAGGGAAGGCACCTGCTGGGCGGGCTGGGGGGGGGGCGCAGGAGGAGAGGGACGGCGGCTGCCGGGGCCGTACCGCCGGCGGCCGGCAGAGCCGTGCTGCCAGCGGCCTCAGCCCGTCCCACGCGAGAACGGCAGCCCCGGCGCCCACCGCCGCCACCCCCCTCCCCGGCGGCTCACGCCGGGGCGCGCACTCCCACCTGGCCAACCGGCCCCGCTCCCGGCCCCGGCCCCGGCCCCGGCCCCGGCCCCGGCCCCGCTCCCGGCCCCGGCCCCGCTCCCGGCCCCGCCGCTTCCGCCGCCGGCCGCGCTCAGCCAGTCTCCGAGACGGGGAACGAGCGCGACGGCGGCCACGTGCGCTCGCCCTCCCCCAATCAGCAGCAGCCCCGCGAGGCTCCCGGCCGCTGCAGCGACAGCAGAGAGGCGGGCACCGAGGCGGGAGGGGTGCGGCCGCGCGAACAACGTAGCCGCCGATTGGCTCGGTCCCGCCAATCGGCGGCCTCCTTTCACCCCGCGGCGAGGCGAAGGGGGCTGCGTGTTTCCGGAAGACGTGGCTGTCGCAGCTGCGGCTTCTCTGCCCCGCGCTCTGCCGCCACCATGATCTCCCTCTCGGACACCCAGAGTAAGCGCCGCTCCCTCGCCACTGGCGGCCCGTGGGGAGCGGGTCGCCCTCTGTGGGGCTGGGGGTGGCCGAGCTGCGGGGCGGAGGCTGGGGAGGGACCCCGGTGGCGGCCGAGCAGTGCGGGGCGGGCCTGGCCCGCCGGTCCCGGGCCCTCGCCCTTTGTTCACGTTCCCGCGGCGTGTCGGTGGTAGCCGCGGGAGTGGCTGGGGCTTAGGGCCCCGGCGTGGGCTGCTGTGGCGAAGCGCCCCTGCAAAGGGCTCTGCTCCCTCCTCGGCTCAGGCCCTCTCGAGGCTCTGGCGGAGTGCGGCGCGGAGGGGAGGCTCCCAGCGCTGGGGTGGGAGTCGCCGGAGAGTAGTTCGGCTTTTGTGGTTCAGGGGGAGCCGTCGGTGCGTCCGTCTGCCGCCCGCAGCAGGCACCGGCTGGAACCCAGCCGCGGGGTGGGAACGGGAGGGCGCAGGCGGAGCTCACTTGGCCGCGCCCGTCGGCGTGGCCACTCCGTGAGGGCTGTTAGAACTGGTCCTGGCCTCGTGTCTGGTGGTGGTACCGTGAGCTGCCAGGTGGAAGGGAAACCGAGCTGGTGTGCGAGGCTACGGAGGAGCGCTCGGCAGCGCCGAAGCCCGCTTCCGTGTAATGGTACATTCACCCGCGCCGCTGTGGCTACCTGCGTTTGTCTCGCGCTGCGAGCTCCTCCGTGCTGGCAGGTCTGCTGTGGCGTGGCGATGACGAGAATGAATGAAAGTTGAACGGTAAACAAAAGTAACAATTAGCTAAAGTCTTCTAGTATGCCTCCACGTAGACGCTAGTGGTTTGGAATCACTTAATTACATGGCTTTGCTGTGTTTCTTTTAACTTACTGCTACTGTACTACATGTTTGCAGGTGACACTGAGGGGGTTTTAAGGTGAGGACCAGACACTCAATCTGGAGAGGAAAAAGAAGTACTTGTATGTAACTGTAGTTTTCTTTTCACTGAATGGAAATATTTGGAAATACAGATGCTGAAAGGGGAATTACAAAGAAATCAAATTAAAGGAGTTCATAAGAGTTTAAACTGTGAGGTAAAGGAGAATGTTAGGTCTTTGATTTGAATTAACACCTCGCATATGATACGGTTCTGGCATGGTTGCCATGAAAGAAAATGAGCCTGCTTGATGGGTACCGAGAATAAGTGTGAAAGAACTAAGTTTAACTTGATAGCAGGATTCTGGAGAAGGAGATATTGGAGAGCCAGTCAAGGCCGAGGATGAAGACAGGCAGAAAAGCAGGCTCAAGTTAAGGTCAGTGATGCCTTGATAAGTTTTTCTGAAATTCTGAAGATATTTAGTCAGGTATTTTTAAACTCACTGCTCTCTGGAGCTCATCATAGAGTCACTAGTAGAGTAGCATGATAAATACCTGGAGAGGACCACTACATTAGTTGATGTTTGGAAATTTAAATTTGCAGCTGTAGTCTAGAACATTTTTTGGAATGCTTCACTGAACAGTGTTATAAATCACCAGTAATTGCAAAAGACTGCACTTAGTTTTTTCAAAGCAAATTATTTTTTCAATACTAAAAAATACTGCTAGCAAAATAATTAAAAAATTCAAACTTAATAAACTATAAACTGCATTAATTTTTGTGTTCTGCAAGCCTATAGTGCATGATTCCATTCTTACTTTCTATACAAAAGATAGAGAATGTGCATTGTCCTCTCTGAACTTTCACAAGCAATGTATCTTAATTTTGTCTTAATATTTACTAAACTGTTTTGATACAATACTGCGGTACTCTTGCATAGCTTACAGGATTTCTGCAGAACATTGAGAAAGCATTGCTCCTTTCTCTCAGTACATCATAACTTTTTAAAAATCCAGAGTAAATGTCACATGGCTGGTATGTGTTTCTGCATTTCTAGGTGTTGAAAATGTTGTGTTTGAGTAATATGGGAAGGGTCTTCTGGTGCAGAAGAAAGCATTTTAAAAATAGTTCACACCATCTATAAAAAATTCCTAGTCATTGTTGCAAAGATTAATTACCAAATGTCAGTGTGCTGGGTTTTTTTATTCTAACAATGCTAGTCAAATACATGTCCAAATTCTGATATGAATCACGTCAGTAATACCTTCTTCTGAGATTCTGCAACAGAGAATAGTAGCCCTGGACTACTTATCTTCTTTTAGCAGTAATTTTGGGACAATGAGAATGGTGGTTTGGTTTTTTTTCTTTTCCCTCCACTAACAGAGAACGTCTTTGCCTTCTGAAGTGAATCTGAACTTGCTGTAGGAGTAGGTGCTTACAAACATGTTTGAAGTGAGTACAGCAGTGTCAGAGTAGTAATTGCGTAGCTGTTGGGAGCTGGCCTCTGCCTTCTTGCTAGATCCCTACTTTGTGCTGTGTTTGCAGGGAGGAGTGAATACTCGCTTCCCATGACTGCATATTTATCTTATTGGCAGTTGGTAATTTCTTTGGAGTCCTGTCTCCAAGTGTTTTCCTGCCAGAATACAAATTGTTTCTGCTCTTCTAAAGAAAAGATTATTAGAGAAAAGGGCAGATTGCAATTGTTATATTGCCTTCAGTCAGCAGATTTATTGAAAATACTATTTTTTCAATTTTTCCTTGTAAACAAGTATTGAGAATGTCTGGAGTAAATAAGTTGTAGGAGGTTACTTACTAGTTTTAATTCTGGGTGGTTCAAACCCTCATAGCAAAAGCTTAAAGGGGCAGGCAATACAGGGTAGAACTACAGATTTAACACCATGTGATCTTCAGCCTTGCTGAAAGATGAGCCCTTACAAGAAGTTTGGGAAGTTGAATATTGCTCTAACAAATCTCTTTCAGCTGTTTTTAAAATTTTATGCAGTAACTAAATGGAGGTTCTGAAATAGGAATATCACTCTTGTCTTTGCTCCTGAACTCTTCAAGCAACAATGATCAACTAGCTCTACATTGCAGTCAAAAGTGCAACTAAAATACATTTAGGTAGATCTGGCTAACAGTAGCAATTACCACTGTGTTAGTGGGTGGGTTTTTTTGTTTGTGTGTTTCAGGCTTTACAAAACTGTTGGGAACTTCAAAATATATTTATATATACCCAGAGACACAAACTGGGCTGCCAGCCTGCCTATGGTATTAGGGCTGGTTTTGCTAGCTGATTTTATGTATCCTGTAGCTTTCTAAGTTCTCTGGTCACAGGGATAGCAATAAATGTTAAGGGTGAGCGCGCAGATAAATGCAAAGATTTTTGCAGCCATGTTGCTGCTCTTCCTGTGATTTCTCTCCCAATCAGTCTGTGTGAGAGTCGAAGGAAGGCCTTAGAGGTTTAATTTTGAAAGTGGGATGTATTTTTAACCACGGTCTTCAGGATAGCTTGGAGGCTATTGTCAGATGGTAGCTTTAATCATAGTTTGACATTTCTAGCCTGGTTTCTTAGACGAACCTTCCATTCTGCTCTCACCTTCCCAGTATTTCTTGAGCAACCTTTACAGACAGGCAGAACTCAAAGATATTTAGTATCTACTAGTTTTGAGAATACTGGCAACTAGCTGGAGACCCAAGCTAGTGTTTAATAGCTATCAGCACATGTGTAGCTTGGAAGGAGCCTATAGCATTAGTCTGAGTTGTGTTCAGTCCAGAAATTATGGGAAGTGGGGCTGCTATGCAAGATTATGGGAGGTGGAATGTAAGGCCTCAGGAGGATGGAAAGGCCTAGGGTGCTTGTGTTACTACGGTAAATGTTATGGGATAAGAGTTGCAAATAGTAAACAAAGTTTCATTACCTGTTCACAAAAAAGTCCTTTTCTCCATACTAGCAATAAATCAAAAGAGGTCTTTATATATATGCATGATTCTTTTTTTTTGTTGTTGTTGCATTTAGTTTCACTATATAGTTCCAAATACATACTTTTTTTGATAAGCAGCTTTCAAAGATCTTTGTCTATTTAAATAATTGGTGTCTACAAGACATACTATATTTGTACACTCAGGAGAGATTTTAAGTGGTCATAAAATAGGCTGACCTTTTTTTATAAATTTAAAATGGCTGTAGATTGGCCGTTCTGAGTTTTTTGGTCTTTATGTGTGAGTTTTTCCTGGTACTATGTTTTGTTACATACCTAAATTTGTTTCTTTTTCAGAGATTGGAATGGGACTAACAGGCTTTGGAGTGTTTTTCCTTTTCTTTGGAATGATACTCTTCTTTGACAAAGCTCTTTTGGCTATTGGAAATGTAAGTGCCTTCTGTTTAGTCCTAGATTCTGCACTGCTTAGAATTCAGTATATGATATATTAAAAATAAACTAAAAATAGGATAAATTATCAATTTGAAACTGGATCACAAGGAATACTGTGGCAATTTGGTATAAAGCAAGAGTTATACTCAGTGACAGGAGTGAATAATTTTTCCTGATTAAAGTTAGAACAGCTCACATGAATCTAAATATCATACCTCTAGGTCAAGCCTGTGATGTGTTGGTCAGACAAGAAGCAGCTTGTTATGCTGCTGCAAATACAATCTTCAGATTGGCTGCCATCACTAATGTTTTCTTTTGTCATCTTTTAAGATAACTGTCAAATTTAAGTATGCATTTGGATAAGAATAGTGAAGTGTTCTGTACACATTAGCAAATGTAGCTTTGCAGTGTTTTATTAGGAAAGAAAGAAGTATGAATTGCTGATAGTCTGGGTTTAGAAGAGCCAATCACCCTTCATAGTGGAGAGATTTAATATCTTCAGTTTTTACAAGATCAAAGCGTCATAGAAAAATAAATCCTAGTTCTGGTACACAAAATTCCCAATCCAAAGCAAATATAAAATGACAGGGTGTTTTCTGAATGTGATAATCTCTGCGCCTCTGCTGTTCTTGCCTTCACCCGCTAACCCAAGAGCACAGCCTGGTAGAGGTTTGCATTCTCTTTTGCTGATGCCTAAAAGTCTGTGGTCAAAACGATCAGTTTAATTCTGTGGCAGCAGAGTCAAATACTGAGTTTCACTGAAGGAAAATATGCACCCAAATTAAAATACACATTTTTATTAGTTGAAGCATTGTTCTGAACCATCAATAAAGCATATAGTGAAAGAGTTTAAAAAATAAAACAATGCTTATTTTTTCTTTTCCTAATGCAAGGTGGAAATAAGAGATCTGGTTTAGGGAAAATGATAGAAACGTAGGTAGGAAGAGGCAATGGCAGCCTATGTGGTAACCAAAGATTATGCAAGAAAAGGTACTGTGTCCTTACAGAAAGTTTTAAAAGAAATTATATCAGAAGGGGGAAGAGGTGTTAAAGTGGCTTATTTAAATAATATAAAAAGCTTAAATTTAATCTATAATCTTGAGTAAAATCTGAGATACTGTCCCTTTCTCAGCAAAAATGTTGTCTGGATTTATGCTTGCAAGCTGAAATAGTTATAAGTTCTGTTGCTAAAGGACACTAAAAGTAGTTCTGACTAGTTGGGGCTTGTGTGATAGTGTTCAGTCTATACTGAACTATACTATACTATGGTAGAAAGACTGTACAAGTGTAAAAAAACCCAAACCAACAAGTAAAATAACATAATACTCTTCAGCTATTTTCCTTTTTCGGCTTTGTGCTGTTCAGTAGATCAATACAAGCTATTGAAGATGCCCACAGTACAGAACAGAGTTGCTTTTGTAACATGTGTGTTCTCAGTTTTTAGGAACCTTTGCTGTAAGTAGTACTAAGCTTCAGCACTGCTTGTGGATAATGATTGTCCTTGTGTTACAGGACAGATGTGTCAAAAGACCTGGTGACAATAGTTATAATTGTGTTTGTTAGAGACCGCAAAGGTAGACTTCTTCCTTTTAAGCAGCTGAGAGAAGAGTTTTGAATGTTAGCTACAAATGCTTTAAGATGGACTTTACAAAAGAAAATCACTAGTAAATTTCTTCTTTTAATACCAAAACATAGATGGTAAGAAGTTGTGCAAGAAATGCAACCTGATTTTGTAGAAGATATATATATACATGTTTATACTTTAAACTTAGGAATACAATTAGCTGGGGTTTTTCTTTGTTTTTTTGTCTTTTCTAGGTTTTATTTGTGGCTGGCTTGTCTTTTGTTATTGGTTTAGAAAGAACATTTCGATTCTTCTTTCAAAAACACAAAATGAAAGCAACGGGCTTTTTCCTTGGTGGTGTGCTCATAGTTCTCATTGGTTGGCCTTTAATAGGAATGATCCTTGAAATTTATGGGTTCTTCCTATTATTCAGGTAAGACTTGTTTCAAAATACCTTTCTGTACTGGTGTATCTAGGAATAAATATATTTGTTTAATGTTGCTACATTGCAGCTGGCAAAGTGGCAACCTTTAAATGTTCGCTTTTGATAGATTTTATATAAAATTGTTGATTTACATTTGCAAGAGGTGGAAAGTTAGCTAAGTATTTTTCCAAGATTCAAATCTGCTAATGTTTGTGAGGCATATACAAAACTGGCTTTGGTACTGTTTATGTCTAACCAAAGAATTGTAAAGCTTCAAAATATCTGGGACCCCAAATTATTAGCAGTGCAAAGTTCAAGTATTTAATCATTAGGGATATTAGATACTTTTTTTTTTTTGTGGGGTTTGTTCATTTCTTTAGCAAATGGAGCAAAGTACTTGGTTACAAACATCCTAGGTTTATAACCTTACAATTTCATTACTGTGGTCGTCCAGTGAAAAGATGTTTTATGTCATGTTTCATTACCCTTTTGCCCTAGTATAGTCAGAACTACTGGCTTTGGTTACCATTATCTTGTCTGAGTTAAGGAAAGACGAAAAATTATTATTTTTTTAAACAGCAATCCTAATACATGTTATAGCTTTCACAATGTGTCATTTAACTTCTTCATAAATGTAGTGTAATGGTGAAATCATTTGATGTGTTATAACCTGTATATATCTACATTTTATATTTATTTTCATGGTTGAAGTTCCATACTTCATAGGGAACATATAGAACAAAGTACAAAATATGCTAATAAGAAGGGAGACTTTTAATTGTTCTTGGACTTCTGTTCCTATGAAGACTGTTTCATTATTGCTTATTAATCTAGCAACAGACACCTAAAATATTTTTGAAGTGTTCAGCTACTGGCTAAATAGTACAGTTCCTGTTAATTGGAATCAAACTGCTGTTCTCATGGCATTCTTTTTTCCACTCAATAAAATTCTACGTTAATCTTGTATTTAGTTCAAATAAAATGTTTAAATATGTCACTGAAAAAAAATCTTAACTTGGGTTCTACTGAAGACAGTGAGATTTCTGAAAATTAATTCTGCAGGTTTAATATATGCTTCTCATTGTTCTACTGCAAGTCTTTTGAAAATCACAGTATTTCACTGAATGTAGCACTTGGGTTTAATCAGCCAGTACAAAACAAGCAGAGTTGTGTCCAGCCAAACACTTCTCCTTTTGAAAGATCTTAAAAGCATTATAAATTAGTATGTTTAAGCAGGTGTGTTTATGAATTATTTATTGGTGCTAGCCAGGGCCTAGCAGAATAAAATAAAGTTAAAGGAATTATAGAAGGTCAGTAGTTATCCCTGGGTCACTGGGACTACCCCTTAGCCAGAAGAGTATCAACAAGGGATAGATAATTCCAGATGTGAACGTTTATCTGACCTGTTTTAATTTAAAACGTCTCTAGACGGTCTTTTCTAGTGCTTAATAGTTCTTAGTATCTGAATCCCTTGCTACAATGTTAGCTAGCTACTATTTCAAGCAAAGACTTTTTTCCTTCAGTCTTGTTCATTTCAACCAATATTGTGTTCCCAGTAACCTGATCCTTTCTGAAGAAGTTAAAATGATGCTTGAGGAAAGGCTCCACTTTTATATGATTCCTCAGGATCCCACTGTTTGGTTGCACAACAGAAAACTTCCCTGGTTATCATCAGTCTCTGAAGTACATAATTTTCTTAAGCCCAAGGAATACCAGATCAATTTATGCACCTTTGGATTTGTTAGGGCAGTATGTTGTAAGGATGGCTATTTCTGTGTATCCTAATGGTTCTATTTATGTGGGTTACCGGGACTTTTATACAGAAAACCTTTATATTTATCAAGAGCAATTTTAAACTTCTGGTAACTTCACTTCAACTCAGACTAAGAGTTGAATACAACCAAATCACTGAATACAGTGTTTACAAATGTAAACCACTGTATTGTACTTTTTTCAGTCTTTTTTTTTTTTTTTTTTTTTTTAGACCACTAAACCAGTTCCACTAGGTCTTCAGGTCCCTCTAGAATCTTTACTTGTAGGTTGTTTATTTGCATATCTAGCCTACTTCTACACAGTCACCTTTCATATGCCCTGTAGCAGTAATTGCAGAGCCCCTGCTGTCCACAAAGCAATGATTAGATACTAGTGAACAGGAACACTTAAATGACAGGATTGCAAAGATTGTTTTGTCTTGAGATGCATCTGACTGAAGTGAGACATACACACAATTATTAGTTTACTCTGCTTTAAATCTAAAACATCTTTCCTTTCTTGCCTTTATTTAACATGCTGCCGTAAGTTTCCTGTCAGAGGTTTAGTCTTTTGCCATACTTCCTCGTGCTCAGACTCCATTCACTGGAGAAGGCTATTATAGGACAATACCTCTAGTACTCTAAGCAGCTTTTGGAGCCTTGTTCAGGTTACAGGCATCCGGAGTTATAGATAACAATGTTATCCTAACTGTACTGACTATTTCTTATTCTTGGCTACACCAGTTGTTTTAATTCATCACAAGTGGTTTGTGTGCCCCGCATCAAAATTTACTGGACTGTTGAAATAATCTGGTCTTTAAAAGAAAATTTCCAAGAAAAACTTGCTGGTATTGATGTTGCCCAGCAAGTAGTTCTTACTGATGTAGTGAAGAGGATGATGAGACTTGTGTAACTTCACTGTTTTGCTGTGGCTGAGGTCTCATTACATGTTAATCCTTATTCTACACAGGGAATGTATAGCTCAGCAAGAGATACCTCAGGATGCCACCACCAGCTGAACTGCTGCAATTGACTGCAAACAACTGAGATAGTGCCATAGAAAAATTATTTTCCTGCTGCAGAGACAAAGTGGGCAATGCAGGGGTCTGCAACATAGCAGCTGTGCTAGGCAGCATGATTCAAATCTCTGACTTTACATAAATTTGTGAAATAAGCAAATATGCAACTCTGGCATGTTTCATTTTCTTTGGTTAATGTAAAGAGCACCATATATGGTTTCAAATGGGTTTACTCAGAATTAATTTCATTTGTTTTTACATTGGGTATTGCAAGAATGTATTTCCTATAACGTAAAAATAAATCATCTCAAAATATGTATGGTAATTTTGAGAAATGAGTTGGGAGTGTGAGTTCTGTTGACTAAGTTGAATATTCTTTCATTATTTTTTTAAGAGCTGACTGAGGTTGCCAGCTATGAAGAATATTAAGTCCCTTTAAAAATTTGTTTCTTTCCCAGTTTTCTTCTATCTCTGCTGAACGTATGTTGATACATTTGGTAAAATTAATGTGCTGCTAACAAGCTACAAGGCTTTATGTAATCTTGGTTTAAAAAATGCCTCCTATTTCTTCATTTTATAGCAATATGAGAATAGTGTGATTATAAAAAAACTAATACAATCTTCTGATACCTTACCTGAAGGGGTTTCTTTCCTGTGGTGGTTGGCTTCATTAGAAGAGTTCCAGTTCTTGGATATCTCTTGAATTTACCTGGTATAAGCTCGGTAAGTGTTTGGTACATCGTGCAAATTTTGAAGCTTGTACTGGTTTTTATTCCATTCTTACAGCAATAGTAGAAATGCATCAGAAATGAAGCAAATAGAACTGTAGAGCAGTTACTCTGCGTGTATTCCTGTATAATTCTTGCACCATACAGATCGCCTTCATTCCCAGTGAAAGAGTTCTAGATGCAAAAAGAACAAAAAGGACACCTTTGCAGAAGCTGCCCCTGCTTATGTGTTGTGAAGTGGAAAGAGCCCTGGAGTGTGACTCAGGACACTGGGTTCTGCTTCCTGCTTCACTGTTAGCCCTAGGTGACCAGATAAGCGAATCATGCCACTGTTCTGTGCCTCTTCTCCTGTCTGTACAATGTGGAGGACACTGTTCTTCTTGTGTAGTACTTGGATAAATTTATGAAAAGAGGCCTGTAAAAGCAAACAGTTTAGTTCAATGTTAAATTGCAGCTTGTATGGTGAATCCAGAAAATCTCATGATGCATAATCGTTCATCATATATATTTATTAAGGTCCAATGCACCAGACTACATCTTGCTATTTACTAAGATTTGTATTTTTTCAAATTCAGTTTTCCATTTTATTAACCAATAGCCAGAGATTTGAAGACAGTTAATAGGAGCCAGAAAGATGGTAGTCTAGGGTGTTTCAGTCAACTACTTTTACTGTGCTAATTTTGGTATGTATTCTAACACAAACATTTTTAATCCTAGTTTTGAAAGTAACCGTTTTAATAGTTATTACTAAAAAATTAATAGGGGGTATAACTTAAATGTATACAGGCTGGTTTTTAAAAAATTAAGTGTTCAAGATCATCTGTTCCAATCTTAGTTAGGCCAAGTTCTGGCTTAGAATTCATGATCAATTGGATATTTAATTTGTCAATTGATCTTACTTAGTCATATTTAGTTTGATCATAATGGGGTTAAATCTTGTTTTAGAAAGGTAATTGTTAATGTTTTATTCAAAGCCTACGTAGGCTCAGAAGAGAATCCACAGTAATGGTCAGTTGAAATATCTTACTTGGTCTACTAATGCATGTGTGGCTGATACTGTATTGTTTTGTTTTAATCATTAAGCTAGCAGTGTTATCTGCATTCTTCTGTTTCCTTTTCATTCTGTTACATCTTCATGTTGCACTGTTAATGTCTATATGAGAAAAACATGTCATGCAGAAACACAATTGTAAGATTTTTAATTTTCACAAACTTAAATCATGAGATCTCGGTGAGTACCACTTGACTCTCATTTTCAGTCGCATACTAACTGTGCAAGTAGCAAGTAATATTTGAGAGTAATTTCAATGTACGTAAATGTCATGCAGCTTAAAACCTTTTTGTCTCCTTTTCTACAGCTTGTAGATAAAGTTGGAGAAAGCAACAACATGGTATAACGACAAGAGGGCAGAAGACCAATTCTAAACTTACTGTATTATTTATGAAATCCTTTTGAAGAATACTCAGCACAAAGTTGTGTACAAAGGAAAAGCTTGTTACATTCTTTACATAACAGTTTAATTTAAAATGTATAGTCAACAATATACATTAGAAAAGAAGCTCAGCAAGCGTGCTTCTAGGAAAGTAACTCCAGAGTTCAGGAAGTAATTTGAAGAGGTGAAAGTCATGGAATAACCCATGTGACGACTGTTCAAGACTATTTTTGTTGTTTTTGGAACAAAAAGATAGAGGCAATGAATCCTTGTGGAATTAACAGTGCCTGTACTTTACCTCCTTATTTTGAAGGTGCAGTAGGGCAAACAGGCCTATGTTTTTAAGGGTGACCCAAACTTATCCCACCCTCTGCTTGTTATCAGAGTGTAACAAAAAAAAGAAAAAAAAAAAAAATCAACAGAAAACTTCTTGTGTAACAAGAGGTGCATCTTTGCATGAAGGTTAAGATGACTATTCATCTTTAAGTGTATTATGAAAAAAAGGAAACCCTACACGATTCTGTTGTAAACATTTTTGTAAATATGTGGCTGAAATAAAACATTGTTATCTTAATGTTTCAAAGCCAAATGTAAGTTGATTGTATTTGCCTTCCGTTTCGGAATATGCAAAAGGTCAATCTTTAATAACTGCGGTCTTAAATGTTGATTCTGAACATGTAGAACTCAACAGGGAACTCTGGAAACTGGCTCACACTCCCCTTCCAGTTTGTTCTCCTTGTGTCATGTTACACTTGCATCCAGTTGAGAATGTAGCCCCTTGTCACTAACACGAAACTTTGTGAAATATGCTTAGTTCACAAAAAATGCATTTGGTTAAGGTGCTGACATGAACCCTGTGAAATGTATCTTACCAAAATTTGAACCTTTGTTTTTAAATAGTTTGAAGCTAAGGTTTCTTTGTTTACTCTGGAACTACAAATTGACTTATTTTTTACAGTAATAAAATGAAAAATTAAAAGTTCTGTGTATGTGAGTCTATGGGGAGAAAAATCGAGCTAATGAGGCTAACTAAAGATCAAGTGCCAATCTCTGTATGTTTTGTAACTTGTTGCTTGAGCTATCTTCAGATAGCTTAAAACTTCTATCAGTCACAGCAACAACTTTGCTGTTACATAGATTCTTAGTTAATTTGGAATAAATGTCCCCTACTAATGCAAGGGTTAAATTTCTGCTTCTATTGGAATGTTAAACATTGTCCACTTTCAATAGATTTAGTTATGTAGTATCCTCACCTAACAAAATGTCATCATTAAGTAAACTGTATTTGTGCAGGCTTTGGGGGCTGCTGTTGTGTTTAATTTTCTTTTCCCTTAAATGTAATCCTAAAAAAATTACCAAAATGCAATGATAGTATTTCAAGTAGCTATGTATTCTTAAAGGTCTAACGACTGGGTTTTGGATTGTTTTCTTTTCCTTCATTATGCAGTTAAAATTAGTATTTTCCAAAATAAACTTTTTAACAAGAATCCTCATATACCAGCCCTTTTGGAAGTTGCTAAGTTTATTTGCATAAGACATGTTTTATTTTCATTATAACTGTATAAATAGCCACAATCTACTATTCCCAACGTTTAATTTACTTCTTTCTCAAACAGGCACAGAATGATTTAGCGGAAAAAAATGCCATTATATTTGCAATGAATAGTGTCTGAAAAATCAGTGTTTTATTTTACAAATGACAAAAAATGGCTGTGTTTGCCTGATGGCATGTATGTTGCAGTTTACAAACAGGACTGAATATGACTTGTGGCTTCTACCTCAAGAGATAAACCAATTTTAAGTGCTCCTGTAGATCTGTTGTGTGTTAAAATGACTAGAGAATAACACTACAGCAGTTTAGCAAACTCATCTTATTTGCTTTGGCAGAGCACTTGTTTGTACTGTGGGAATCAAGTACTTAAAGCAGGCAGTATTCATAATCTACATTGGAAGTCAGCTACCTGAAGACTTTTGTTCCTGTCTTTTGAAAGTAATGTGATGGGAAAGGTGGATTGTACCACATGGCTATGGAGCTCTGAAAGCAAAGTGCTTGGTAAGCTGAAGTACTTTCATCAAAAAGGAAGCTGATGATATCTTTCAGAGGTGATGAATGTGTTGCTGTATATGATTTTTTTAGCCCTCTGAAATGCCAGGATATAGGCAGTTCATCCCACTTCTATTTAATTCATTGTTTAAACTCAGAAGTCAGTTTTTGTCAGATGTGAACTATTGTGAAAAGCATCTGAGGGAACAAAATTGTATGTTGAATTTAGCATAGTCATTTTCCCTCAAGGTAATGTCTTTGAGACAGTTTTGCCAAGATAAATGTGGGTGGCAGCTAAGGTCAAAATGACTTAGCCTTAAAGTGTTTCTGTCATTGTAAAAATATCTTTAACAGAAACATGCTTAGAACATTTCCCCATTTAAATGTAATTTATAATTGCTGCTTTAAAAATCATAAGGATGGATCTTATTCTGAGAAAATGAATACTGTAAATATCCTTGTCATACCTTGAATAAATGGGTATGTTTTTCTATAATTTGTCTTTGTGTCTCTTTACATGCACACTTTAAGAAAGTATTTTGACAAGTTTTCCTTTTCAAAGGTTAGGGAGTGCATGCTGTTACTGCTTGGCTATCTTATGCTGTTGTGACTTTCATAGTAAATAGTTTCTTTTGAATAATCTTAAATGGAAAGGTTTCTTCCTTTTTTTTTTCTTTTTTTTTTTTTTATTTTTTACAATAAGTCTTTTACATAAACATCCCCCTAGTTTTTCAGGTTCAGTTTCAAACACATCACAACAAAATGTGGAAATTTTTTGTTAAAATTCTTTGTTAAACTACCTCCTTTTCATTCTCAGGAAGTAACTA
This sequence comes from Athene noctua, assembly GCF_965140245.1. NCBI lineage: Eukaryota > Metazoa > Chordata > Aves > Strigiformes > Strigidae > Athene > Athene noctua. The sequence continues at coordinate 22,991,594 of NC_134039.1, forward strand.
AAACTTTAGGAGAAAGAGGGCACATGCCTAGAACTCAGAGCAGGTTCTAGCTCCTGTGTTTTCAGTTTAGTTCAAGGATACGAGCATGAGCTCTCTATATCCTAGAGGGTGGCCTGATAAGCAGTTTTACTAGTCTGTGGTGCTCTGTAAGCTTGCAGCCCTCTGTTGAGGTTTTTCAGGGGGAATAGAACAGCAAAGCAGGGATTTTAATTGGTTGTTGAGGTGTGTTGGTGCTCTGTGCTAGTTGATGCCCTAAAAATTTATTTTTGCAAAAGTTCTAGCCTCTCAACTAAACTTTGTAGCCAAAGTTGGTTCTGTTTTAAGAAGTCCAGAGAATTGGCGCTCCCTAATTTAAAGGGAAAAAATCCCAGCTACATCTAGTTACATTTGTTAAACTGTGAGAAGTACAATGTTAATATGTATGTAGCTCATGTCCAGTTACTGTCAGTAAACAGTTGCCATTTATTAACCAGGAATACTTCGACTCTGATACTGCTCACAGTATGGTACCACTGTAGTTGAGTCTGTATCAGAAACATTGTAAAGAAGGGTATCTTGCCCATGTGGGAATGAGGTTTTCTTGGATTACTTTAAAATTGTTTTCTTGCCAGATTTCAAGGTATAGATTCATCCAGTTGTTACATTTCTGGCTTGCTTATCGGGCTGGAAAGCAAGAGCTCATGTCCCTAAACCAAATGTAGTATGTATGTCTCCCAGCTCTCTCTTCACTTGTTGCTCCCAACCCTTGGACTCCTGTCTCTCTTTCTCTGGCTGCCGTGTCCTGACTTGCTTTGGGTGTTACTGCTGCCCTTCAGATTGCCATTACCAGCTATGATAGTGCTAGTGTGCTAGTGTACGAGACTAACTTACCTGGCAGAATTTGGCCTTTGTGGCTCATTTGTTCTAAGCTTTAGCCCTCCAGTATTGGTCCTGGCTTATTAAAGCATCTTTCAGAAGCCTTGGATTTTATGCTCAGTCCAACAAAGAGATGCTGCAGCTGCTATAATCTGTTGCCAAGTCTAATTTCATCAGAATTATTGTAAACCTTCTCACAAATATGTAGCCATTTACAGAAAAATGACAGGACTGATGTGGGGTAATTTGATATGGAATTAATTATCTTAGACTAAGTGCTATGACTTGATAATTTGGGCTATTGCTCGAGGTCTATTTATAGAAATGCATTTATGTGTTTTTTACCAGTCCTTAATGTGTCTAGTTCACCTGCTGAAGTAGCAAGCACACCTCCAGACATGTGCTAAAGAGCATGTGTGTTCCTGTATACTTTCTGGCAAATATCACTTTTCATTGAAGTAGTAGCACTGCTATGCTGGGGTATGTAATGGATCTCCTACAAAAACATACAGGTTTGAAGTATTTGCTTGCATGTGATGCCAAAAGCTCATAAAAGCATTGGGTTCCTAGCTGACATACCACATACAGGAATGTCTCCGCTGAGAGGGCAACAGCATTAAACCTGCAGTTTGGTACGGGGGTGCAGACCTCGTTGAGATCAGGAGCCGGGGTGTGTGTAACCGAGGACTGGCCTCCTGCGCCACCGAAAGGGCGGTGCGCCTGACCACGGGCAAAACGGAGGTGACCCGCAACCTCCCCATTTTCCTTTTTTTCCGGTGCCTCGCCTGAACCGGCCAGCAGGGGGAGCCGCGAGGAAGTGAAGCTCCTGGGGGCGCCCAGGGCGGCGGGAATGTCCCGGGAGGGGCGGCGGCTCCCCGTGAGCACCGCACGGCGCCCGCGGCCCCTGCGGCAGCCAGCGGGGTGACAACTGCGAAGCCGGGGCTGCGGATCGAGTGGTGATACCCCATGTGGTCGGGGCAAAATGACACTTTATTGTCGTCATCTTCTCAAATCAGACGCACAACGAGTCAACAGTTTGGAGTCCACCGGTAAGTGGGACCCGGAAAACGTCTGGGAAAATTCTGGCTGCCTTGTTGTGTACTTCTGTAGTCTTTTTAAGCTTGGTTTGATTTAGTCTGGTGAACCACAACGTGGCTTTAAAACACAAAGTGGATGCTGACCTTTTGTAGAAAGCTGTTCATACCAAAACACTGCTGCATGTCAGCCCCTCTCTTGGCTGGATGAATTTGAAACAGTCAGGTTGTCATTTGGAGATTGGGAAAGCAGGCTTGCCACTTGCTACTCTCCAGCTGCCTCACTGCCTGCTTTTCTCGAGGTACTCAAAAGCTCTTCCAGTAACATCAGAGAAATCAAGATATAAAATTGATTTCCACAATTTAATTCTACTGCTTTCAAAGAAAAGGCATTGGCCCAAGATGTTTTACATCACCCAAAAAGATCACATTAGGTCAGTCTTTAAATATCGATTTAGTTTTCATATTGAAGCCAGTTCAGCAGTGAGTCTTCCAGGTGGCCTGGCTGCTCTCATTGGCTTTTATCATTAACCATCTAATTTTGCGTGTCCAGTGAAGGGTAACAAAGCTGCTGAAGGGTCTAGAGCACAAGTCTTACGAGGAGCAACTGAGGGAACTGGGGTTGTTTTGCCTGGAGACTCAGGGGAGACCTTATCGCTCTCTACAACTACTTGAAAGGAGGTTGTATCAAGGTGGATGTCAGTCTCTTCTCCCAAGTAACAAGTGACAGGATGAGAGGAAAGAGCCTGAAGTTGTGCCAGGGGAGATTTAGATTGTATATTAAGAAAAATTTCTTCACTGAAAGGGTTGTCAAACATGGGAACAAGCTGCCTGGGGAAGTGGTAGAGTCACCATCCCTGGAGGTATTTAAAAGGTATGCAGATGTGGCACTTAGGGATGTGGTTCAGTACTTGGCAGTGTTAGGTTAATGGTTGAACTCAATGATCTTAAAGGTCTTTTCCAACCTAAATGATTCTATGATTCTATGAACTTATGTGGAGAATTATCCTCAACTTGATTACACCTCCAGAAAAAAAAATGACAGCACAAAACATCCAGTATTTCTCCTCTCTTACTTCTCTGCCAGTTTTTCAGCAGGCCTGAGTGGGGGAGAATAAAGCAACCCACCAGTTATTAAACCTTCAGAGCTATCTTAGATGGGGAAAACAGGCTGAAAAAGAATCATGGTGCTTCCTTTAATAGATGAAGGATTGGGTTGATATTAATGAGACTTCAGGATTTGTGTGGCCTGGGTGATAAAGCTTCAGATGGAGCCAGCTGAGACGGACTCTGCTGCAGACTCAGCCCCTAAGGTGCTGCTGCCACCTTCAGCATCTCCTCGAGGAGGAGAGGAGAGGAGCCGAGCCGGAAAACAGAAGTCTGGAAGAAATGTTGGAAACAAACTGTTCTTGGTTAATTCCCAAAGTGTAATGTTTTTCTTACCTCTCAGGGAATAAATAAGCAACACATTAAGAAAAGTGCTTACTTAGGAAGAATCCATAAGATGTATTGTGTTTATTTGGCTCCTATTACCCTCACACATGCAGGCCTTTTCCTTTCAGCCTTTTTCTTGGTGTTTTCCTGGTGGTCAGATGTTTTGTGGCTGCTTTCCCCTTTATTTTCTCTCATGACTTGTTTTTTAATGTTTCTTTCTGAGAGTGTGATTACGCAGTCTACTTTGTAAGGATGCCAGCTTAGATGCTTCCCACCCTTTAGCATCTACAATTACTTTCTACTCCCATGCTTTTTATCTGGGGTTTTTAAATCCAGATCACTCTGTTAATGCATTTTACTGCAGAGCCCACACACAATGGAGATGGTGTGTCCAAGGAGATGGAAAAATGTCATGAGGATGGAAATGAGGAAACAAGCACCAGGAGGAGGTGCTGCCACAAAAAGGTTTTGCTTCTCTGCAAATAGCATCCACTGAAACCTTGCATCTCACTTGAGCCCATCTGTGAGGTGACATGTGCCTGTAACTACAAAAGAGGCCACCATGCCTTTATCTTTCTGTTTCTACAAAGAATCCTAAGTTTTTCTTCTCCTTTTCCAAAATGAAGACTAGTAATTGCAACCATTCACTTTATGTTTATAAAGTTTATTATTTCAGCTTTTCCTGTCATTCTGTTGTAGCCCAAAAGGACAAGACTCCAAATGACCTGTCCTCCTCTGAAAGAAAAATAATTTTTAAAATTATCTTAACCTAATATTTTGTGCATGTATGAATACATATATATGTATAATATTTACATAATACTTTTTTTTTTTTTGTTTAGGAAATTTCTACAACACCAACCTGATTCTCATCCAAAGGTTTCTTTTTTTCCCTCGCTTGCTTCAAGACTTTAAAAACTTTCCACAACTCTATTCCCAGTTCTGCAAGGCAACTATATGGAAAACATGTCCTGCAATTACCTTCTTAATTTTTCTGAAGAGTTTTAGTTTTGGGACTAAAATCAGTCACAAGTTTTCCCTGAAGAAGATTTTAGATGAAAGTTGATATTTTTTATTTTAAATATTTGTGCCAGTGCACTTTCAAGCAGTTGCAGAACCTAAGTGTGATAGAGTTTTAGTACAAAAGCTAAGTAGAAGCAAATTATTTCAGAAAGATCAAAACATACCATTCTGATATTCTTTAGAAAGAAATTGTGTTTTTTGTTTGTGTTGTTTTTGTTGGGGTTTTTTTGAATAGCTTTGGAACATGTTTCAAAAGCACTTATATTACAAAAAGCTTTGAAAATTTAAGATCAAAATTAAACTGAAACACAAATTTTGTCGAAACAATACCTTTTGATTGAATCAAAATTGCTTTCCCCACATTTTACTACAGGAAGTTTTCATTCCATTTCAGAAGAAAAAACATCTCAGAATCCCAGCTTTCTCTTAAATGAAAAACCTGGTTTCTACCCACCTTCACCCTATCCTCTTTATATAGATCAGCATTATAAGAGGAAACCTTTGAAAGTATATTAAGCTATGGGCTTCTGCCGTCCATTCCTTGTAGAACTATGGAGTTATACAAGCTGCCTCTTTCAAAATTCCCCATTTGGCTTTATATCATAGAGCCTTTTGATTTTCCCAATGGTAGTTCCTCGTATTTATGTGGATAAAATGTGAGTTTATTCAGTTCTGGTTTGGATAATGTGCATGACTGAAACCCCTTTGGTTTTCTGCAAAAATTCCACTCACGAGCCCACAGCAAGCAGAAGGAATGCTGTGCACATCTGCATGATTTCTGTGCAGACCAGCAAAAGGAATGGAGCATACTCGTCACAGTTTTGTGGCTACTCTACAAACTTAATCTGCCCCTAGGGCCCTGGGTATCACAGCTCCTATTTGCCCTATGAATCTCTAGAATTTGTGGAAACACTTTGGACTTGAAGCATATAAATTACCTAGTTCTCTCATATCTGTGAAAAATTTATGCATTAAAAGCTCTAAAGTTTAACAGTGCTGTCAAGCATTCATGGAATACTTTGCATTAATGGAAAATCTAGCATAGAAATGAACAATGGCCTCTTTTATGAAAACAAAATATTCAGAATATAGAAAATTTATGTTCTTATTGATAGATCAATACAACTGACTGAATCAGTAAAAGTAGAGTCAGTGTCCCTTGCATTATAACTGCTGGAGTGTTACATAAGGAAGTGTAACCAGATTGAGGTAATGTAAGCCAACACTGCAAAAATAGGTCTATAGGGCACATATACTAATGGCAATTTCAGTTTTTGGGATGTTGCAGTAAGTTTTGAGGTAACTTCTGTAGCTTCTCTCAGTTTTGGTCTCCTTTTTCTGTTTTTTATTTACAAGTTCAGGTCCAGCTTGACTATCAATAAAAAAATCTCTTTTCAATATGTATCCTAGATAACCTGGTGTCCTGGCTTTGCAGAAATCTGTAGTTCAGACAACATTTCTCCTTTCCCTTTCCTTTCCTTCTCCTATTTCTTAGTTATGCCCAGGCCATGGGTTCTGCTCTGTACCTCAACAGTTGGCAGTAGTTTGAGGATAACTTGAAATGTATCTATGGTGGAGCATGATGCAGAGAAGTTAGAAGGGAAAAGGGCTCACAGCACAATGCCATTCAGACTGGCAAATTAAGGTTTGGAAACGGTAAAACTGCATTCAAACAGCTTCTGTTCTAGTGGGATTCAGGATACTGAAGTAAGTCTGTAGAAACTGTAGAATCTGTAATAAAAAATGCAAAAGGATATATGGATAAATATCACACGAGGGGCAGATTCAGCATGACTTTCCTGAAGGGAAATCCTGATCTACCTATCTAGAAACTTCTCTGAAGTATTCATTGAACATGTAGAGAGTAGAGATCCAACAGGTACGATCTACTTGGATTTCCAAAGGAATTGACAAGATCCCTTATCAGAGGCTAATAGAAAATAAGCTCCTATAAGAAAGGTGCTTTTCTGGTTGCTCTCATTAATTAGTTAAAAGAAACAGAAGAAAAGAAACATTAATTAGTTAAAAGAAACAGAAGAGGGAGAGAATCTGTGCAATTGAGAAAATGATAGGGAAATGGAGGCAAATAGAGAAAGGACAAAGTTTGCTGCTGAGATTAAAACCTTCAGGGTAATGATGTTAAACAATTCAGCCAAACCAGAGCTATCTGCAAAGAGTTGCAGAAGAACCTTATGAAATAATATATAATAATGTCTGCAAGTAGAAAATTATGCACATTGCAAAAAAATGGCTTAATTCCTGTAAACAGTGATGGGTTATGAATGACCTTTCAGAAGAGAAGTCTTGGAATTAGATATTTTTTAAGAATACCAGTTTGGTTTAGTGCTCAGAAACAGTCAAGTTAGGAAACAGAACACCAGACAATATTAGGAAAAGAAACAGAGAGAGGGAAAAAAAAAAAAAAAAAACAACACAAATGAAAAGTAATTATGGTGACCTGCATTTTGAGAGTTTTGTTCAGTTCATGTTCCCATCCTAAATCAAGGAAGATCAGGGGTATGGGACTGTTTTTATATTAAGACTAAAAAGATTAGCACTGTTCATCTGGAAATAGGAGATGGCTACCAAGGGGATTCAACAATAGTCTGTAAGACCTCAAATTACATAGAGGGAAAGAATATTTTGGTCTTTGTGTTTACAGCCTCACAATATCAGAATGGAGCATGATGTGAAATTTTCAAGTGGCAAGTTTGAAATAAAACAAAATTATGTATTTTTCCACAGAACAGATAATTGTGAAATTCATTAGCACAAGATCTTATAGATGCCAAATTTTACATGGGTTCAATGAACAAAAAAAAATAATTAATGGAACAAAAATCTGTGAAGAGCTGTTAAACCTAAAGAATCCGTCTTTCAGGAAACTGCTGTGGTACAAACGGCTTGAGGCTAAAAGAGCATATCAGGAAAGTGCCCCTACCTGCTGATTCTGTTCTTGTACCTCTTCTGTAGGCGTTGTTGTTGACTGTCAGAGACAGGATACTGAATTGAATGGACCCCTGGCCTGACTCGGTATGGTTATTCCGATGCTGCTGTTGTAATCTGAAGATAATTCATCGTGAATCAATTGCTCTCATGAAGACAGAGTAGTAGTTCACTGATGATGAATTGTATCTGTCTGATGCTTTTTTGCTGGCTTCTCTGCCTACTTTTTTTTTTTTTTTTTCTCCATCATTCTTCTCTCCTAAGTAGCCACTAGAACATCACTGCTCACATGAACTTTCATTTTGGGTAGTGTTGTTTAACTGTGTTTCTTGGAATTGAAATTTTTGTAGTTCCATTAAATAGCATTTTCTTATCCGGCTGAAGAGTGGCAGGAACAGAGAAACTTATGTTTATGTAACCAGTCTCTGGCACTATACAAGAGAGAATTTATGTACATCATGCAAAGCGGAACCTGACACTTTTGACAGTAGCATTGAGATTAAACTGCTTTCTACAACTACTCTCAAGCAGATCAGAAGGGGAAAATATTTATGAAAACAGTAGTAAAGGAAGAAATGGCTTAACTGTAAAATCAGTAAAGATGAAAGTAAGCACATTGTGAACATTACATTGTGGTTACACTGGGATTTTCTCTTAAAAAATCGTGGGGGTTTGTACTACTACTACACACTCACTGGCAGCAGCACTGGTAAAAGTAAGGGAGTAGATCTACTCAGAAATAGGAGATCCAGCTGGCTGTAGGGTGGCCAGCCAAGGTATGAAGGACTGTGGAGGTGTACGCACTGGCTAGCAGGGCAAGGACCCAGAGCCCCACTAGGAAACATCTGGCAAACCCAGCTAGCTCCAAATGAGATAGATGGGTTGTGTGTGCCCCTCCTGTGCTGGAGGACTCAGCACCTGTCGTGTGTGTAGTGGTGGAAGGTGGGAGGCCTGGAGAAAGCCTGCCGTGCAGTGAGAGAGCTGAAGGCCTTGCTAGCGATGGGAGGGATGAACTGCAAAGTGTTTGGTGTGTCAGACAACTTGGACTCAAGAAGGAGGAAATGACTCAGACGGAAAATGATGAGTTTCTTAACACTTGTTAAGGGAGAAGCCTAAGAAGAACGTGTTATATAACCACAGTATGAGTTACAGTAAAAGCCTTTGATTGCCTCTGCTTGGTAGGTGCAGTGCAGGATGCGGGGCCATTTTAGGGACGAGCCGTTGCTGCCCCTGCGGATAGGTGCGGGCCTGGGGCGGGGAGGGGGTAGCTCCCACCGGCCTCGTCCTCGGCTGAGGCGCTGCCGGTGCTTCCCCGGGGCGGTGGCGGCGGGGCGGCCGCCGGGCGGGAGGTGTGCGGGCCCGCCGGGAGGGGCGAGGCGGGGCGGCCCGCAGCCCCTCACCGCTTTCCGCGGCGGCCTGCGCGCCGCCCTCCCGCTGATGCAATCGGAGCCCGCAAGCGGCGGCGGCCACGGCGGCAGCAGCAGCAGCAGCAGCGGCGGCGGCAGCAGCCCCAGCCCCAGCCCCAGCGGCGCTCGCCCGCGGACCGGCCGGTCCTGAGCCCGCGCAGCGCGGCGCCGCCCCCGGGGGCTCGGGGACCCGCGGGACTCAGCAAGAGCGGTACCCGAGACGAGCGGCGGCCCGCCGAGAGCCCGCCCCGCTGCCGGGAGATACCCACCGATCGCCAGCATGATCGAGGTAAGCGGAGCGGGCTTCCTGCCCCAATCCCCTCGTCCATCCCTCGGGAGATGCGGGCGGCAGGGACACTTTTCCGTGGGCAACAAGGAAAGCGGTGGTTTACTGATTAGTCTTTACAGATTTTAATGCTCTTATTCGTTATTAACGCTTTGCGAAAGAGATTGCTGTCCCCAAGAGATCTCTTCTTCGAGATTCAGAAGCAGGATGTGTGTGATTCTACATCTTGCCATGTCCTTTCATTGCAGACTGCATGTGTGGAAAAGAAATGAGTCGGGGGAAGAAGGGGAGGGGGTCGGATTTCTTACTGGTTTTTATCATTTCCTCGGGGAGGGGATTTCTTACTGTTTATTTGTAATCCGAGACTCAATGATTAAAAAGAAGAAGAAGAAAAAAAAAAAAAAAAAAAAAGACCTGCAAAGGTTATGGTCTTCTGGTAGGCTTCATGTCTTTCTATGCCTGTGAGTTTATTATAGGTCTTATGTCTGCCACTGTGCAAAAATAGCCTATGGATAAGACCCAGTAACATGTATTTAGATGCTTTAAGTAATTTCAGATGTAACTTTAAATAATGGAAGAGGAGTTGTCAGTAGTGAACACTAACGTGAGAAATGAGCATCAGTGAGAACTATCCTTTTCTAAATGTAATGTTTATTCTCTTCTGCTTAGTGAGGCTGATCTGGGGATTAAAAAGAAGTCTTCCTTGTCAAGACAAAGGGCATGGAGATAGCACGGGTGCTTTTCAATTAGACTGAGAGAACATCACAGCAACTTTATACCCCGTGGAACAGCTGCACTAAGAATAATTCTTGAGTTTTGAAAATGGTCCATGCTGGGCTGTGAACTTCATAGCTGAAGCCTGATGTCAAAGTTAATAGCTGAGGTTAAACAAGATTAAGTTATTTGCTCTCTTTGGGTAACTATAACAGATGGAATATAGGCACAACAGGTATGTGACTAGCAAGTGCCCCAGCTCCTCTCTGCTGCTGATTACAAGGTTACTCTCATCCCATCCTAGGTCTCACCAGCATTGCTGTGAAACAGTGGTGCAGGTGCTACTGGTTATGTCAGGGCTAGAACGGGTGAGTGCTCCTCTCGCTAGTTCTGCAGCTGAAGGGTGGCAGACCAACCATGGCTGAAAACTCATGTGAAACTGCTCAGGAAAAATACCCAAGCAGCTGCCCTAGCCAGAATGCTTAGGGACAGAATGCAAACATGTCGAAGAGAGAGACAGAATGTCATGTTTTATATCATTTTTGATGTACCTGTTTTGTGTCTAGGAAAGAGAGAATGACCCTGATCTCCAGGGTGTTATCCAGCACCTGGCAGTAATGTTCTGGCATGCCCATGCCAAAAACAAATAGTAGGTAAGCCATAGACCTACCCGCCTGTTTGCTCAAAGCCACACTGACATCTCGATGGTTCTTTTCACCTGCACAAAACTTAACTTTGCTTTGTATTTTTACTGTAGAAAAGACAGCATGAAGCAATAGCTACAGCAGTAAAAATACACTCCTGTCACTTGCAGGTGGTGTAGTCAGTTCTGTCTGAGCCCTTTACCCGTTATTTGCCTCATGTGTTCAGACTGTGAAAGCTCTTCAGGGTGATGACTGTTGCTGTGTATTTGTAGAGCATGTACCAAAGGTGCAGAAAATTACCATTTGATTGTTGTGATACTTATGCAAAACCCAATAAATTTATGAAGGTATCAGTAAACAACCGCATTATTGCAGCTCCTTATCCCTTCATCTTGCCCTTCATCCTTTCCTGCTTTTAGTCACAACCCTCCTTTTCTCCTTGAAACATTAATAGCTCAACGTCAACCCTCTCTTTCTGGCCTGTTCAAAGGAATGTTATGCATAAGAAATGAATTATGCCTCTGGTTTCTGCAGTCCTGCTTGTCCACCTATTGCACAGATTGTTACTGACAGGCCCAACACTCCTAACACTGCGCGATCCAATGGATATTCTGATTTTTCCCACGGAAATTGAGTATTGAAATCTGCAGCAAAGACACAGGTAAAAAAGAAGATTACAAAATCAGTAGGTAGCTTTACAACTGTTGATATCTTGCTGAACCAGTTCATAGGCCATGTCCTCGGTTTAATTTGACAGATGAGAATAATTTAAATGGAATTCTTTTTTAATTTATCCCTGGGAGGGCAATACTAGGAAATGAGGTAAATAAGCTCATTAATTGTGTAAGCACTCAGTTATTCTGAATTTGTTCAGCCATTTAAAAAAAAAAAAATTATTTGGTGTGGGCATGCTAAAGAATCAGAACAAACATTCTTTTTATTACTTCCATATGTTATGCCTTTTCCTTAAATGAATAATCATAGCTGAATGTATAGCCAACTGCAGCTTATTGGTAGGTTTGAAGGCAGGACCTTCAGTGTTAGAATGGAGGAGCTAAGGGGTTAATTCTGTTTGGAAAATGTGCACAATTAGCCTTCTTAGGCCATGCACATGAGGACTGTCATCTTCGTGTCACTACACTGACATATTATGTACTCCACAGTGCAAGATAAGCTCATCAGAGACTTCAATGAGCTCAAGCCACTAAAAACTGATTGTGGCTTTTGATAATAAATTGTGGCTATCCAGCTGCCACAATGGTTGTAATGTAGAGATTAAATACATGACCTTAATTTTGAATGTCTGAATTTTGGTGATACTCAGGCATAAATCAAAGCAGTATGTGACCCTAATTTTTTATTCATAGTCACTTACTTGCTCACAACTCAATACTTCTAATTCTCACATAGGATGAAGTGAATGAGTGGTCCCATTTACCTTGGAAACAATTTCATTATTTTATGACTTTATACATTAAAGGGACAGGTAATGTTACCTCATAAAATAGAGCACCTGTTGTAGAAGGACAATTTAGCAAATATTACCATATGGTATTGCAGATGAAAATCCAGTATTGTGCTCATGGAAAGGCCTAATGTTGTCCCTTGCTGTGTATATCAAATAATCCAAAAGAGTTAACATGAACTAAATAATTAAAACTATCTTTAAAATGTTTTACCCATCTGTCTTTTCTGCATCTTGACCAATAGTCTATTACTGTTGGTAAAAACTAATGTCATAATCCTCTTCCAACAGTTACTCATTTACTTTCTTCCCTTGAGGTCTGCAGTTTTTTCCAGGTTTTATTTTAGAGCATACCTGATGCATTAATGAAGTGCAGCATAAGACTTCTCAGTAGGTACACAGCTATTGCTAATTCAGTTTGCCTATTAGCGCATTTCACATAATATTTGATAAAAACACTCTTAGCAAGCACAGAACATATATTGCTTTTCTTGTTATATGAATAGGGTTTGATTCCACAAGGATAGTATTAATTTCCACTAGCATTCAGAGAGATCAGTGCCACACAAGTCATGTCCACTTGTTTAATTTTATTTAGACTCTTGTCTTAGGGGTTATCACTTCTGTAATAAGTGCTTGCATTCGCATTACTCTTACTGAGAGTGAACTTTTTTTAAACTTTGACACTGAGAAGCTGAGGGAGCTGTGTTTGTTCAGTCTGGAGAAGAGGAGGCTTTGGAGTGATATAATAGCAGCCTTCCAAAATCCAGAGGAAAATCAAGGTGATGGGACCAGGTTCAGTGATAAACAAAACAGTATGAAGTACTCAGAAAAAAAGGAGACCTCTACTGATTTTCTGGAGTGTGAATTTTAAATTAATATATCTTAAATATAAGATATAAATATAGATACAAAATTGCATATTCTACTCTTACAACAAAATTATTGATTCACAAGTTTTTATACAACTGCATATCATCATGCAATTAATTTAAAAACCCCACATAAAGTCCACTTAAAATCAGCAGTAATAATATAATTTCTGTTGATGCATGGAGTTTCTCACCCTCCAGTAAAATAAAGAAAATTCTTAATCAAAACAATATGGAGAAGAAAACTTTATAGCAAATTTTAATACTTTCAGTATTGTCAACATATTTAGCAAGCTAGTTGTTAAGTAAGTTTCTTACCAGATGGATGATGCAGATTTTATTTTCCTGATTTTAAAGTTTGAGGAATCCGGTAGAGAGGTTGAGTTTTTGATACTGGATGAATTAAAGCACGTCATTTTAAAAATAGGATCTATAGTTTTAAAGCATTCGAAAGTAGCATAATAATTTTTGAGAACAGAACATCAAGATTTAAGATCATTGAATTGTCAAGGTCACAGTCAGTGATAGTGTTGAGAGTGAAAACTCTAAGTCCTTCTGAATCCTGCCCTATACTGTGGCAATGCCTCCTTACAAACTTGGAAAACCCCTTCCTCATTATTAAAGTATTGCCTGAAGTATAGGGGGTGAAAGCTATAAAAAATTAATAGCTGTGAACTAGTATAAAAGTGTAATGTGAGCCAAGTTTACTCCTTACATGACATGAAGTAGTTGTTTTAGCATACAATAGCTACGCAGCCACAATTTTTGTCACAGCTGTACAGCTGCATATATACATGCATGCACACAGAAAAAAAGAAACCATATTGTATTCACATGCTTGTATATTTGAGGCATTTATCCATCATGCTTATATCATTTGGTTTTTAAGCAAGAATGGTCAGATATGCTGTAGCCGATTTATATGTTCAACTAAATTGCAGACTTTACCTTAAACTGGATTAACTGTCTTCAGAAACAGAAGTGCAGTTTGGAAGACAAATGAAACAAAGTTTCACATGCCAGGAAGGGTTTTCTTTCTGTAACCATAAAGGAAGCCCATTGGGTTGTTTGACTGTGATTCAGTTCAATTTTTCTTCTTTCTATATCCTTCTAACACAGCTGTGCTTTTTTCTAGAACTGATCCTGTGCTGTGGCCCAGTCTATGGCCCAGGCTTCATCCTCAGTATTATAAGTTCTGTAGTCTATGCTTTTTTCATATTGACAAGTGTCTGTACCATTCAAATAACTTCATTTTTTTAAATATTATCCTTTGCCTTGCAACACCTTTTCAGAGATTATTTTTGACATTTACAGGTTGATTCTCTTCTTGCCACCTGGAGATAGAAGTTCAGGAATGTTGGCATTCCTTTCTGGTTTTCCATTGGGCTGAAAATGCTGCATTTACAACTGTTTCCTTTTGGATCTTCTTTTAAGTGGTTTTGCTGTGGCCAGCAATGTTTTCATCATGTCAGTTGGGCAAAATATTTATTGTGACATACATATAAAATTAATGTTCTGTCCTACCATTTCCAGGTGAACTGGACTTCAACAGTGGAAAAACTGGATCCAGTTCTAAACTGTTTTAAGATGCTTAAGGTTAACTTCACAAATTCAGAAATGACAGAGACATTTTAGTCAAGAGCACTGATATTCATGTGGGTTGAAGCTGGGCAAAACCCTTGGTTCATAGGGGTATTATAAAGAAGTAATTTGTCGATTTAGATTTATTGAGCTGAGCAGGACTGGTTGATCGTTGATACAAATGTTGAAGTGCAAGTAGACAAGCCTATGTTACTTGTCATGTGCCTGTTTAATACCTTTATTTCTAATGCTATTTCTTAGTATTTCAAAGTTATCATTTTTCTAATAGAGACTGTATTACTCTTGATTTGTGATGACCTTGTACCATGCTATAATTTTGGCAAAAGGTCTCTTTGCTTTGCATGCTTAACATGTGCTTAATGCTGACACCTCTACAAATACCTCATCTGTGACCATACGTTTTCAAGGCCACTTTTAATGTGCTGAGTGCTATTTTGCTCTCAGATTCCCTGGGCAGAATCCAGTTTGCTGTGGGCACTGTCAACAAATTATAGGGAATTTCAGATAAAGGGCTTGCTCACAGGGTACTTAGAAAGCATGCATAGGGAACTTTAATGCAACTCCAAAATTTTAGTGTTATAATGCGTGATTTTTCTGTGTCTTAAGAGTTGTTACTCAGTTGAATATATACTAAGTGGGTGGAGTATCTGGCTTTGCACTAGTTTAAAATATTTAACCTCTTCTGAGCAGACATCATCAAGAAAAGCAGCTTCTTGTGGGTGTTATATTGGTGTTTTTCCACATCGAAAGGAGTAATGTGTGACACTGCACAGTGACACTGTAGTTGTACTCTGCTTTTCTTAGCTTGTTAGTAATCTTCCATGGGATTATTTACATTTGCTTGGTGTGGTGACTTATGCTTGCTACCTTTCATTACACTCACTGAAACTCAAAGACTGTAAAGCAAGAGAAGTTCCTAGTATATTCTGAGCTGGATGTCTATCATGCAAATATGTTCCCTTTCTGTAGTTTGTTGTAGATCTGAACAAGAACACAAACATCATTGTAGGTGCTGTATTCAAACAGATTCCAAGGATTTTCCCTGTGGGTTAGCTCTGTTCCTAGTGCCCTTTACATCAAGACGAAAGCTTCAACTTCCTTTCTGCTTTGTTGAAGTGTGTCCAGTTAAATTAAGGCAGTGTTTGAACACACAGCAAAAGACACATCACAAAGATATAACCCAGGCTTTGGTAAAAGCCAGGGAGAGATCTCCCATTACCTCAAACCAATTATGCCAGGCTTAAAACCCACTTGAGCTAGTATAGGCAGGCCTTCTGCAGCCATCACCTGTGTGCTGTTATGCAAGAAACTTGCATATGGCATAGCTGTGAGTGCACAGCCAAAACCACATCAAACACCTACACTTGTTCTTCTTCCTTGAAGAGAACTGTAATGAGTCTGATGGGTATGTCTCTATAAGGAAGAGGAGCTATAGATCTAGTTCCTGGGGAGCTGTGCATGCCCTATTCTGGCACCTGTCTGCCTACCGGTGAATTCTCTGAAGCATCTGCCAACCACTGTGAGGTATGCTGATGGAACAATCTATGCCTAAATTTCCTGTCTGTAGAAAAGACAGATACAGACTACCTTCTTTCACCTAGGTGTTGTGACTGTAGAGCCAATATTACTTTTTAAGGCTTTCAGGTGTTACAATGAAAAAAGCTTAAAATAAAGCTTTAAAGCTTATAAATAATGAAGGTCTCAGTTCTTTATCTGTAACAAGCAGTAAAATAGCTGCAAGCATCATACAGACCAGCCTACCATCAGAATTCAGGAGAAAATACAGTATTTGCAACACCTCTAGACAAAGAGTGCTGATTTTCTGGTTTTCATTTGTTGTGGTTTTTTTTTCCTACCCTAGCTTGTGTCACTCATTTAAAAAGACCTACTAGATCATTCAATCCACTGTAAGCTCAAGTCTGGGTCCTTCTGTAGCATTGTGGCCAAATGACCAGGCAGAACACATGTCTAGGTATATACAGTTCTGCCTGCAAGCAAAAACCAGGGACTATGCTCAACAATTTGAGAAGATCAACATGGTAAAGGCACATTTATAAGGAGTATCCCTCTAAGTCAGGTCAAGTGTACCTGCAGTACTGAGCCCTTTCAGATCCCCAGGTTAGATAGCTGCAGCCATGCTTTATCAGCTTCATCTGTTGGACACTTAACAGCTAAACAAATGTCTTTGGGAAGCAGGAAACAGGCAATAACTGCACTAACTCAATACAGAAAGTCATGCTTCTTATGCTTTTGCACCAGTGGCATTTGATACTCGGTGATGAATTAAATAGGCCATGCAAAGTTATCAGGACTAGATGTGATATCAAGCCAGCACACGTCTGTCCTTTACAGACCAGCAACCATGCACACAGTTGCACAATGTTTTATTGCACTTAATGTTATTTGAGAGCCAGCTGTGTAAGTTACTGTTTTATTATTTCTAGTGGGACTGTGAACAGGACATGCAGTGGAAAAAGTAACTCCTTTCTCCTCCAAAAGCTTGCCCACGCCCCCCCCAGCTTTTGTTTTCAATGTGTGATTCATTATTGCTCAGTGTCTTATGTAAACCTTTATTCTAGTGCAAAATGGACTTAAATGGGACACGGTCTAAGCACTCTGAGAATAGCTACAAATGACCCCTTATACAGGCCAGTGATTCAGGCCTGACTCTGTGTTTCTTCTGGTTCCACTGTAGTTATGAGGGAGCTTGCAAAAA
Source organism: Athene noctua (assembly GCF_965140245.1). NCBI lineage: Eukaryota > Metazoa > Chordata > Aves > Strigiformes > Strigidae > Athene > Athene noctua. Next base: position 23,008,591 of record NC_134039.1, read on the forward strand.
GGAGTATGTCCTTAAATACAGGCTTTCGTCTGCTAGCTCTTTTCTTTAAGGCTGTCAGTTCCCATTTTGGAATCTATCACTGTCTGCTGTGGTTTGGTTGGTTTTTTGTTTTTTTTTTCTTCCCCCTAGGAGTCTACAATGATTTATTTGCAAACTGCAGAAGCTTTGGTCTCCCACACTAAATTGTCTGTTTCCAGTTCTAAACCCTCAGTAACTCTTCAGACAATGAATTTATTTGTTTCTGCTGTATATGTATTCATGTTATTCACATTATCATTTGGTAATTGCATCAAGCCACTTGCCTTGATCATCAGCTGCAGGATCTGTGTGTAGTTTCCACCATCAGGGAATTTCACAAATAAATTATAAGCTATATTTTATGCATCTTTAAATTAGATCTGTACTTTACCTGTACAGCTGACTTGGGATAAAAAATATAGCCAGTATAACTAAATCCCTGAGGAAAATAAGCAGAATAATTTTTATTGTTAGGCTTATCTTTGCCGGTATAGCAGTTAAAATGCATCCCATAACTCTGGTTAACTTTACTATGAAATTTTAAAATGCTGATTTAGTACCTGGCATTATAGAATACCTGAGCAAAGAGAAATGTTAGAGAAAGTGTAATGAACATGAGCTTCCTTGTAGTTAACAGCAAAGCCCTTTTACAGTGATAGGGAAAAGTATGTAATAGCATTTATACCCCTTCTTGTTGCCAGTTTGATGTAAAAGCTCTTGTATCAAAGAGAACTGGGCGTAAACACAATAAAACCATGGCAACTTTCAGAATTTTCATTTATATTATTTGAAAATTAACCGTATCACATAGCCATGTGACACTATCAAGTTAGAAAACAGATGAGTTTATAGGTCAACTAGATCCAAATGGTTGCTTTAACATGTTTTTGTTTATGACATTCTAGCAAACAATGCACTTGTTAAAAACCTAATTAATGCTAGAGCAGACAAACAAACCAACAAAAGAGACACTTAGAGGCACTGTTCATAGGAGTTAGAGATGGAAGAGCTCCGTTAGGTCATCTGCCTATTCCCCTAATAGTACCAGTCTGTTTTCTTCAATCAGAAGGAGAGTTGGTTAACTGAGTAAGAGGGTAAAGACAGAAGAAATGGCACTGGGGAGTGACAGAGCAACAAGATGGTGATAGGAAGGAATACAAAAAAGAACCGTGTGAGCAGTGGGCTTAGAAATCAAGGTTAAAGCACGTTGCATTTGGAGGTCATTCACAAAGAGGATTTCTTTAGGGTACTTGCCTATTTCTGTAAATAAAATAGGAAGGATTGTGGGGTTGTGCAGGAAATGTATTAAGACAGAACTAACTATTGAATAAAGAGACACCATACAGAGATGTACAGCTGCTTTACATGCTGTATTGGAAGTGGCTGATGATAGGCTTTAAGTATTTTTCAGCTGGGAAGAATCACACTTTAGACTCCATGTTGTATAAGTGTAATTCACATTTCATGTTGTAAATTTTCTGCAATATCTGGCAAATTAATTTTAGCCTGAAGTTGAATAGATCCCTAGTTAGGTTCTCCTTAGAGTCAGTTACAACAAATGAATCTATTTTCTATTTCTGGTGAACTCTTTTCTTCCCTTTAGCCTTCTTGATAATCCAGTTTGTCAAGCACATGTTCTTTTTGTGTTTCAGAAGTAGTTATCCTTCACCTTGCCTAGCCTTGCCACCTTTCAGGTGAACTGATACAAGTTTTCTTGTACAACAGGTTAAGCATTACTGAACTCAAATAATAATTTAAGCACTGGGTCAAAAAATTGACATTATTTCCTAGAGACATTTCTCACCTGAGTGCTGACTGCAGTGACTTGACTTTGGCAACATTGTCCTGCATTTATTTAATCTCATGAAACCAACACTGTCTGCTTTTAGAGTTGTGTTATAGCTATAGATGTTACTAAATATGAATGTTGATGGACTAGCTGAATATTTCCATTTCTTTATGTTCTCTGTTTTAAGGTTTTTAGGTTTTTCTAATCAATTAATTGTGCTCATATGATCTGGATTGTTTTTTACTTATACATAATAAAAACAATGATACTTGTTTTAATAGGAGCATTTTTCAGTTTTATTCAAAGTATTGAAACGAGTTTAAATTAAACCAAATAAATTGCTCAAGCCAGAACATAAGTGCCTGAACAGTCTTTTGGTCTAATTTAATGATAGTGTATTTAAATTTGACCTTACTTTAGACAATGCAGCTTTCTTACATGAAGAAACTCTTGTATGTTCTAAGTCCTGATGCATTCACTCTCATGTAAAATTATCATTAAATAACATGGAAGAATTCTTTTTCTGCTATGCTAGTTGCTTTGTATTTTTCTTCATTGTATACTGTTATTACACTGCCTCACTGTTTAACCAATGTTAGCGTCAGCTCAAGGTTGAACAAGAAGCCACAGTAAGGTGATAATGCTCACCTGACAAGACATGAGGGCAGATACATGTTAGGTAAAAGTAGTCTTAAAGAAAGGCATTGAAAGCACAGAAATCAACACAAGTGAGAATTCTTGGGGAACTAAGTAAAATGCTAAGCATTGAAACGGCATATGCCAAATTGTCCTTTTTTTTATTCCCAGTGCTGATCTGTGGATACATTGAGGTATATTGATCAAGCTGTTCTGGGATTTGTGCTGTACATATTCTTCAAATTAATTATTGAAGGCTGACAAGCCAAAACATGGAGAGTGCACCAAACTAACAAACAAAGATACCTCAAAGATCTGTTTAGCTTGATTATTGGTTAGAAATACAATTTAAGAATTAGTCTTCTTGCTCCTCCTGTGTTGATTTTGAAAAGGATAGATTTAAAAGAAGTCATGTGGATAAGATGTGCCATGCTACCATATAAATGACCCAGCCCAGTGAATGTATTTGGTGACACTTGCATGGTAACACATTCATACCTGTATGTTCACGTTCACATACATACAATACAAAGACAGTATTCAAACAACTTTATAGCACGCAGCTACTCCTGTGACAGCTGTGGTAAACATGCCTGGCTGTTAGATTCCATAAATGAGCTTCCTGAGCTCTGGAAGTCTTTCATAAGTGTCACTAAATATCTTTTTAGTTGATATTAAAAATAGTATTATATGACTCAGCCCTACAGCAACATTCAGTTTCTCAGTCTGACAGTGGTTGGTTGTTTGGGGTTTTTTTAAAGCTATGAATACCATTACTGGGTTTTTTCCTGCAAATTCATGTTTTATGTGGCATGGCTGCCAAATTCTGTTAACATTTCCTAGGGGCAGATGAAAACTCTTTTGAAGTCATGGAAGTGTTTTATATGACTGTAGCAATACACAGAGTATGTGACATTTGTGCACATTGGACTCTCATTTGTTCCTGAAACAGAAAGGCAACTCTGATTTGTATGGCTTTGAATGCTGAAGTACCTGTCATCACACACCTGATTTGGCCCACCTGTAGGCAGTACCATAGTATAAGTCACATATTGAATTTATTGATCTGCTAGATTCCTGGAATCTGACAAGTATTCTAATTTCATTATCCTTACAGTGTAAATTAGAGCATGAAATATTCATTAGCCAGTAGCCAGAAGAAAGCATGTGAAAAAGCAGTAAGGCACTGTTTTAGCTTGAAGAAATGCCTCAAAGAATTTTCTTCACTGACCAACTGTTTCTCATATGACTTCTGACTGAGAGGAAACTCCCATTCCATCTTTGCTGGGGTCTGATGACTGCTACAATATAGTCTTGGGTTTAATTTTCTCTGCATAGCAGGAGATGGGCTTGCCTTGGTAAAGGGAATTACATGCAGTCGTAGCTGTGGCTTATTTGCTTCTTTAGGTTCTTGTCTCTATGAATAGCCAGTGCCTGCCAACAAAGCACTGTCTACAGTCCTTTTGTGGGCATAAGACTGAATTTTCAGATGTTCTGTATCACTGGTAGTACTCTAACCAGGGCACTGGTGCTGTTGAGGAAATTCTCACTTGGAGGGGAGACAGAGCTGTCTGTGGGCTGACTTGCATAAGCTCACAAGCACTGGCAAAAACAAAAAGATGACTAAGGATTTTGTGAAACTGCAGATCTTGAGTTGTTCCGAGAAGCGACAGATATGATTTCCTCACTGAAAGTGTGAGTTCTGTAGAAATTATTTGCAATTTCTTTACTCCTGCCTTCCACTAGGGAAATTTTTCTGTTCCTCAGTGGTGAGGAGAGTTATCAAACAGGGGAAATTATGTGAGCACAGAACAGATTAAACAATCAGATTTCTTTGAAAAAGGGTGACAAAGTACATGGCATATAGAGGTAACTGCAAATTTTTTGAGAACAGGTGCCGTTTTGTTATTATTTCATGTCATAAAATGTAGGATAAAGAAATGCAGTTTGCAGCTTACATTTACAGTGATGAGGCTTCTAATAATCTTCAGTTCCTATTTCATAACTGAGGATCAGCCTAGGGGATAATGGGGAAGCTAAAATCTAAGAACAGCATTTTGACAAAGGACCTGGTAGAATCACAGAACAGATAATCCCAAGCAAGAACAAAGACATTGATGTTACCACTGAGTCTCAAAAGTCACCAAGTGTGAGGGCACAGGAAAAACTAAGGCAGATTCATGTAGTGTAGGCAGCCTAGGGAGGAGGTGGACCTATTTTTGTAACAGAAGGTCATTTCAGCTGAAGGACAAGTGATCTGACTGCATAAAAGAGGTAGACTCTGTTTTGAAGAAGCTGTGAGATGCAGGAGGATACCCTAAAAGATGACCATAACTAGAGGGATGTCAAAATGGTAACAGTGGGTGAGTGCTCTTGCAAGTCAATACTTTGGCTACAAGATCTCATGCCTGTAACAGAATAACAGTCAGAGAAGGTGTGCCAAAGGCAGCAGAGAAAGCCAAGAACATCCTGTTGCTAAAAGATGTTGAAAATACATATGCCTAATGCAGTTTGAGGACCAAACCTATGAGTTGAATATTCAGGTTTGAGAAAGCTCTAGTAGAAGTGCAGGTGAAAGCTATTAAGTATAAAATTTTCAAAAGTGCTGGTAAGTGTATGTTCTGCTGACTGAGGATGCCAATTAAATTCAGACACTAGAGTGAAAATAGTAGGCTTATTTTACTGTGATAATTAAAGGGTATAACTAAGTACTACAAAAAATTAAGCAGTAAGAAAAATATAGAATAGTACACCTAATTATTACTACATACAGTTAAGTAAGGCAATACACCTGATTATTGCTACACAACGGGGAAGAACGGTGATTAAGAAAGACACCTCACCACTTCCACACGTTACCATCATCCAGATCTGCTGGGGAGCCCCGGTTACAGCAAGGATTTGCAGAGCCTTTCCCTGCAAGTGGGAAGACCTATGCACCCCTAGGTAAGGCTTCCAAAGTCATAGCAAGTGGGTCCAGCCTTATATACCAAAAATCATCAAGCCAGAATAACTTACACCTTTGTTTTGAGCAGAAACATCTGTTTTCATCATCCTGCTGGATTCCACAGAAAGCCTGGCTGGGGCTCGGGGCGCGGGGGGGGGGGGGGGGGGGGCGGGGAAGGGAACAAAGGGAACTTCTAACAAGACAAACACTAAGCAAGGGCAGTTGGATACACATTCTCACAGCTTTTCATCCCCACTACTAGCTACATTATTCAGGCCCTAGCATTACAGTGTTATACACACAATGGTCCTTCACATGTTGGGAGGAGACTAACCTCCCTAAGGCTTACCTTTTCTTTGTATGAGTTAGATTGGAAGTAAGTACTAGTGTGAGGGAGCACTATTATCCAACTAAGTATATTGTGATAAAACATGCTAAAAGATTTGCAATGATATTATATCGTTGAGATCTTTTATAAAATTAAAGACAGAATTACTCAACACCAGGCCTTTAGTTTAGTAGTGTTTCTCAGTGATGCAATGACATATGAATCCTATCTTTTAACAAAATTTAATCTAGCATAATTTTTACACTTTTTCTCTCATACAGGCTTTACTGTAATGACAAAATCAATGTGTAATTTCAGTATTTTTCAAGGAAAAATGTGAGATACTAACCTATTTCCAATTTAGTAAAAGCAGTTACATATACCATAAAGAAAATGTTAGCTCTGCACCACAATGTAGGAAATACTGTCATGCTTGTGTAATTGCATAGCAACTTGATACAGACTTGAGTCACTTTTGAGGAGACATTGATCCAGTGGCTCAAATGTATTTTTAGAATAACATCAATGTTTTAATGGATGTAGTTTTAAACCTACCATGCTACTAAACACAAAGGGCAAATTTATGCTTGGCTATCTCCCTTGGCAATGTTGGCACTAAACTAGGGAGTAATTTTCCCTATTACATTTAACAACATGTTTCAGATTTAAAAGCCATGGAGTCATTAAAATATGACTCCATCAATTAGAAAGTAATTGTGGTATGCCTTTCTAGTGCTGAGGGATTAACTCAATCTCAGTGCGGTTAACAAAAGCAGTTAGCTACTTGCCTTAAATATGAGTTAAATCTGTAAAACATAATGACTTCATGGAGAACAGGATTGGCCCCGTGGCACATGCCCAGAAAATAGGCTGTTGACTTCACTGAGTTCAATGGGAACCTTGAACAGAAGGGCAACAGGATCAAGCCCCTAGAGACTGTTCCTGTAGGTGTTCCACACTTCAAATTCACACACAAGTTTTGTATCATTTTAAAGATCATGAAAAAGAATATCAAACTGTATCCAGCTTCAGTCCTCTCTGTTTTGATACCAACACTTGCTTTAGGGCAACTTCACAAAGAAAAGATGGGAAGAAGCTGAAGCATAATGGTTTAATTTTGTCAGTATTTACTGTCACCAGTAATGATTATCAGAAAAATCCAACTTTGCATACTAGATATTAGACAAAAATCAGCAATGGAGCTGATTGAGAAATTCTTGCTCCACAGTTGGCAGTTACTATCCTGTTAGCTGGTAACCATCATGGTCTCCAACCTAATTCACTGCAGTCAAGAGAAACATCAGTTGTCTTAATTCACTGCAGAATACTTAACCATTATAAACTGATGGTGTCGTGAAGGCCTTCTGGGATTTTACCACTGAATTCAGAAGTATTTGAAGAATTACAGGGAAAGCAAGCACCTATATTATACAGTGCTTAGTTCAGACTGTCCCTCAGTTTGGGTAACATATTAGCCCTGCTAGAGTATGAGACTGAGTGCCACTGAACTCTACCAAAAAGGCTTGTCTTTCTGGAGTAAAAAGCCCCTAAGCTTTAACATATTTTTAATAAGGTTTTAAGGTAAAGCATATTAGCTCATTGTAAAGAGATCTGTGATTTGTCGTGGCAAATCCTCCTTTAGTTGCCAGGAAGGAGCCTGTAGCAGTGATTGCATGTCTCGCTGTAGTTAGAAAATGAGAGGAACGAAAGGGTTAAAGCTGATGGTGAGAAAAGGCTGGAGGGATGTTAAGGCCTCCTTGGGGCGTTGGAGGGGAGGGGAAGTGAGAACTGCTGTGTCTGGGAGTTTGCTTTTTCTTTTGTTGGTAGCAAGCTTACTATCTGTTAAAGGTCTACTGAAGATACCACTTCCCCCTCCTCCTCTACCATATCCTCGAGATCTGCATAAAGTAAAAAAATCAAGTAATTTGCCTTGTGTGTGTGTCATGTTTCACAGCCTGTGAGCCATGCAGCCCCAGTCCTGGCCCCACAGATTGGTGGTTGCTGCAGGACTGTGGTGGCTGGTGTCTCCCTGGCACTGCCATCCACCCTATACACAGCCCTCCTTGGAGGGTGACAGCTGCTCCCTGGTTAAGAGCTTGGGGCAGGGATCTCACAGGTCTGACCATGAAGGGTTTCCTGTGCACCCCTTTCCTTCAGGGATGTTTGATACCTTTGATCTGGGGCCTTCCCACCCAAGATGCAGCAAGTCTGAAGTGTGGCAGGGTGAGAAGCCACCGAGTGGTGGAGCAGGCAGTGCAGGCTCCTGCTAGCGCTTTTCCCTTTTAGGGTTGAAAGGCCCTTTCCTCTCAGCCCTGGCAACAACATCCCTTAGTGCCTCTGTCTTTCCTTCACCCCCTTAGACAGGTCTTCTGACCAGGCTGACTGTTCCCCCATACTCAACCATCCCTGGCCTCATCTCAGCAGCTAACCATTCCCCCTGCCATACCCTCCATCTTGCCAGTTGTACTTCCCTGAAGCCATCCTCCTAGCCATCCCCTCCATGGCCCATCCCCCAGAGAGTCTTGCTCCTGGCACCTTCTTCCTTCTCCCAAACCTCTACTCTCACTTCATCTTTCCAGCTCTCTCTTAAAGGCTGCTTGGAAACAAGAAATGCTGTCAGGGCTGTACTTGTCTCCTTCACTCTATTCCATTGGGTTTGATATACATTTACTGGCTACTGGCAAGGAAGGTCTAGCTAGTGCAGGAGGATCCACAAAGATGCTAGCCTGATGCTGTGGAAACTGGAGATCTAACTTTTAGGTGGATGGCTTACACCTCTCTGTGTTATCCCTCTGTTGCTGAACAGAAGGATGCCTAGAATTATCACTCCTTTTGGTTCCTTTTTAGCATGCTCAGTGGCAGAACCCTTAAGTTCAACATAGTAGACATTTCAAAATACTCTGATTATATATTTATATAGGTGGGCATTCCTTATTAGTGTCTTCATTTAATGAAGGATTTAACAAAAATAATTCTTTCCCTTTTACTTCCATTCTGCCTAGTCAGGTTTCTCCGAGAAAAGGCAAAAGCAAATCTGTTAGGTGGATGCTTTAGTAGAGAAACTGGGATCTGATGGAACTGAGTAGAAAACACAGTTTATTTATTCAGCCTAGAATGAAAGACTTGTGATGCTGTCCATACCATTCCACATTTCAGAGCAATGATCTAAGTCAGGATGCTGTGTCTCCTATAAAGCCCTGAAATATAGTTGTGCAGAATAATGCAACTGAAGTAAAACAGAAACCCTAGAAGGTGAAAATTTGTGTTAAGAAACTACCAAAAAGTTCTTGCTAATACATTTAGTGATGATGATCATCTACCCCTTAAAAGATTTAACTGAATGTGTATGAACTTTTCTGCAATGTGCATAGAATTTGATTTCTTCTGGTTTTACTTCTTCTAGGGCTGTCAGAATGAGTGCACAGCTGAAGGATGTTCAGGCGAAACAACAAAGCACATGACTGAATCTTTCAAGGTATGTTTGTTAAAAGATAAGTCTCTGAAGCATTTCAGTAGATGGTGCCAGACAGCATCTGTAACATGGTAGTGATTGTTGTGCAGGGGTTCATAGCTACTGACACTCTTGAACATAGTAATTCCATAAATAATTCTGTAAATTGTGTTTGCTGAAAATGTTTTCAATGTAGAAATCAAGAATGTTACAATAAGAACTTTATTATTGTTCCAGGTACTAGCTAAAACATTAGTAGCAAAAATTAAAGTGGTATAGGTGATTTTATTTTTAACTCTTACCTGTTCCAAAAGCAATAGAAATAAAGATTGGCTTCCCCCATTAAGTTTTTTTCCAAACAAAGTCTATGTAACTATTATTTGTTAAACTTCGGCGCTATGAATGGTGTTCAAAAACAGATTTTTCCATCTGGTCTCAAACTTGTAGAGCTAAGGATCTCGGGAGGTCTCCAAAGCACACCACAGCTCTGGCACATTATCAGCACTCAACAAGCAAACAGACCTATGATAATAAGGAATACCAAGCAGCTGCCAGGAACTGACATGAGATTGAATTCCTCTCTTTTTCATTTTAATCTTATGCTTAGAACTGAGCTCAGTTAAGATATCACTCTTCCTCTGCCTCCTTCCTGAATGCAGTGCTAGTAACTAAGAGCTCATTTTAAACACTGTATGGACACAGATGTCAACTTTTAATTTTCTGTTGGAATTGTAAAGCCCATCAGCATGTGCTCCTTTTGAATTTTACCTTCTATTGTCATTCCCTTTTTTTTTCTGCCTGTCTTTAGACTTCTTTTGCCTTTATTCCTTATGTCACACATCTGTAATTCTTTTTCCCCCTCTATTTCCCTGTTCTGCAATCTTTAAAAAGCCTCATCTATATTTTGCAGATGTTTAAAAATAGTACCCAGAAAAAGATGACCTCACATGTGCTTTTTCAGCAGTTCCCTTCCCGTTATTGTGGACTATTGTCAGCAGTACATGAGATGAAATTATAGTTATATACTTTGTAACTGTCACGTTCTTCCTGATGTATTTTGGGCAGTGTCATTGCTGTGCAGTCTTTTGAATTATGCTTAAGTAGTTATTTCCCTTTTAGTTGCCATGCTTTAGCCAGATAGAGGAAATAAATGGTGCTTGCCATGTAGCAACATGCCATTCTCAGCCCTTCCCAGTTCTCTTCCTCCTTTCTTTGCATTGTATCTCTGGCAATTCTGCCCAAGAAGGAATATTTAGGATGACATTTTAGCCAGAAGGTCTGATATGGAAAGTGCTGAAAAATACAGTTTTGAAACCTCAAGAATTCACAAGTATGGAGTGCAGAGTTTTTTCACTTTTAATAAATAGTCATGATAGATTTCAGTAGATTCATTCAGTAAAGTGTGCTAGTGTATATGAAAACAGAGAGAAGACTCCTGTGTAACTGCACTGTACTGTTTCATTCCACTCACTGACACAGTCCAGAAGAAAGAGAGACAGAGTGGCAACAAACTCTGTTAGTGTTTGGGTCGTAGGTGAACTGGACATAAACTAAAGCAGACTTAAGGCAGATTTAAATATACCAGCAGTCAAGCAGGTGCCTTACAAAAGCTCCAAATATTGGGTGTCACAAAATTGGATTTAATAGTTTTCTTTCTATTGATACTTGTATGTCAGCCAGAATGGCAAATTATTGTAGTGGAGAGCCTGTGTGAGGGTAAAAATATATTAGCAGGTGGGACAGATGGTCATAAAGGGAATAATACTAGAAAAAACAGCTGGCTCAGGCTGACATCTACTTCGTAAGTCCATTCCTGCCTTATGGCTCTGTTTCTGAAGATTAGCTGCAGTCACCAGTAAGGGTTACATTTCTTTTTTAGAAAATATTGTACTGTGGGGGTTGTGTGTGTGATAGTTATGATAGGAATACAGGTATTGATTGCAGTGTCATGCATTATAATAATTATTTGCGGTATCTTTAACTTCATTGTCAAAATAAAAATAAAAACTTAATAAATTAAGGAAAAAATGACACCAGACAATGACGAATAAAATAACCTGGATTCATTCTAGGGAACTTCACAAACATTTCTGTGCAATGCAGTGTTGGGTACAACTTCAGAAATTATAGCTAATAATATTTCAAAGGAATCAATTCACCCATGGGACTGACTGTGCTGAAGAAAGCTGCAATTTTGTGCCAGTAACCTAAGTAATCCAAGATTGTGGGAATGTAGAAAACGGTATGGTTTTGTTTTATGCTTACAGAAAACATGTTGTTTAAACTCTATGATGACCAATATTTAAATGCCAGATTAGCCCTCTAAAGACATTTCTTTTTAGAATGCAGTGCTATGTTTTTTATGTGGTGTGAGCTGCTTTGAATTTTACTGCAATTTCTGCCTGACTTGGAAAGATGGACTCAAAGAGTCCCTATACACCAGGACGGAAGGAAGGAGTGAATGCTACATACAGCTTTTCTAGAAAGCAGTAAGCCCCTCTGTTAGCTGCTCTCTGGTTTTGATTCTCACAGGCTGCTTTTAAGTCAGTAGGTCAGAACTGGCACTTTGTTCATTTTAACTGCTGCTGAACTACTTAATTTGACTCACATTTGCATTTAAAAATCTTATCCTGACTGGTCTCTGATTTATAAGATACTTAATGTATCCCATTTAGAGTTAATACATAACCAGAGATCTTGGAACAGATAAGAAACATGTAAGGAAATAGTGATTATGCTAGAATTTCCTGTATTGTAGAAAATGTCAAATCTCCAGGTTTTATCTACCCAGCTCCTTCCACTAGAGTGAAATCTTCCTCTCTCCCCCAACTGTTGTATACACACATATTTATTTATTTAACTAACTCGCTGTAGTTTGTGACCATAACCTAAGAAGTTATACTTGTAGTTTTTGACTGTTGCCAGCATTGGATCTCTAGGAGGGGAGTATGAAATCAGTAGTGGAAAGTGCAGTCATCCTCTGTACCACTGAACATATTTCAGAATGTTGAGTCAAGAAATGCACAGATCTGGTTTTGCTCTTACACATGGGTTTTTTTGCATTCAGTAATACCATGAAATAGCAGGCAGTTATGTCTAAGGTACTTAATGCTTCAGATTAAAAATCTGGTAATTTCTTTATTGCATTCATTCTGCTTATTGTACTGTCACAAGACAGAATGAATGTTGTCGGGATAATGTAGCAGTCTGTTTCCATATGTAACTTTAATTTGGTTTCTTTTAATGTGTGTATTAGCTCTCACTTTGGATTCATAATACTTGGCTTTAATAAACTAAAGGCATCTATGTTTGCCTTTATTTTTCCTCATGTTATCAATCCATATCCAGAAAGATGATTTTAGTTTTCATGTAACCTTTTGTCATGGAATACATTTTCTCTTTGAGACTGATACATGAACCATTTTAAGAAGGTATTGCCTATTCCTGTTGTGTTTATCTATATTTTAATGATCTGAAGCTATGTAGAATTAGTTGAGCATCTTATTGGTCCAAAATTCAGTTCTTTTGTTTTAATTTTTAATGGCTTATTTAGTGTACCAAATGGCACAAAAACTTCTAGGGAATACTGACTAGTCTCCTATGCCAAATAAAGCAGCTGGGATTTACAAGAGAATCTGGATTGACTTTCTAATATGAAGACTTGTGGTAGTGGAATGAAAAATGTTTAAGTGGAGTTTCTGTATCTGAATGGCTCCTTATGTTACTCTAAATAATTGTGAGTGTTCCTGAAGTCTTCTGCAGCAGACCTAACCTTCCCAGCCTCAGAGCCAGTGGCGTGTGAGCCCACAGCAGACTGGAAGCTATATAGGCAGGTTAGCGCAGTGCTGTGCTCAAACTAATAATCCCTGTTGAAATCTTGGACTTGCTAGACTGAATACAGTGCTATGATAATATGTTTGCATGGCTTCCAGTTTGAAGCTAGCTCACATCTAGCTGTGTGAGATTCTGGATACAGTGAATTTTCTGTAAGGCATTGTGGTTCAAACTGAGAGATTGCCAATGAAAGTTTTACAGACATTAATCTTGTTCTTGAAGGTCTCTTCATACAAATGTAATTGTTCCTTGTAACAGGACCTTTATTGCCTGTTTTAAAACATGTAGCCTTTGCATGAAATGACTGAACATGCTTGACTCTATGCAAAACATACTGTGTTGATTTCAATTCTCTGCCTTGTTTCACATTCTTAACAAATAATATAATAGCATTAAAAATAAAGAACATGTCTATATCTTACCCTGGAAACATTAAAATTATATATAAGGTAGTATTACAGGAGTAATCTATGAAGTTAAGATGTAGGTTAGATGTTACTGCAGTATGCAGTATTTCTTGTTACATAGTGTACATTAGAGTTGGAAAAATTCCTTTTTTCTGTGGAGAAAGATATACCTATTTTCAAATCAGTTTTTCAAAGGAAAACCTGACTAATTATTGCATTTTCCATGTTTACATTAATGAAATCACTGTAATTACATTACTGTAATTCATTACCATGTATATACTAATGAAACTCAAGTGCATCTATAATTTGTATCAAATATAGTAGGACATAGGATTCCTTACTCTGAGAATTGGGAGAGGGAACAATCCATTTTGAGATATTAGGCAGTTTTAAGCTTTATTTTAGAAAACTATTTTATATGTGAAAAGGTTGTTGACAGATAAAGAATAAACAAGTCTCCAATCCCATTTTTTTAAAGAAGAAAATTGTGTCTTCACCAAGTTTTCTTTATTACCCTCCAATGCAAAGATTGAAAACATATAAAATACAAAATAGTCTAATTTTTTGAAACATCTTTTTAAAGTCTGAACTAATTGACTGTATCACATTGGCACATTAGAGTGATATGGTGGAAGTTCCACTCCTTGAAGAGTTTAGGGACTACATAGCACTTCTCTTGTGTTTTCATTTTATATGAGCAGTTGGTAAAGTTTCTGACATACTCAGAGCATCTGGATCAAGGGAATACTGAAATATTTTTGGAATGAGGACATATATGAATTATAGTTACCACATTATGTACAAGGCTAAAAAATATAAAGCGCTTTACATGGTTTATATGTTTTCACATCTCTCCCTTTTCAGCTTGTTCTCAATTCATCATTTTATATTGACATCAATAAATTATTTGTCTGCCAAAGCATATGGGCACTCAGTGAGGCTTTTTGTCATGTGGCAGCTGTTGATTCTTTTGTGGTTTTGGGGTTAGGAGAGGTGTTAGAAGAATGTCCTGCATTTCCATTTTAAATTCTGTATTAGACCGCATTTTAAATTTCATTTGATCAAATAGAACATTTTCCTTTATGTTCATGTGAAGTTGTATGGGAAAAAAGTTTATTACAGAAATTTACCAATATCTTGATGTCATGATGAGCAGTAGCTCCCTAAAATGTGTATATAAGGAATCTGCTTTTATATAAACTGTCTTGAAGCAGTAAAAGAAAAACAACCAATTGGATATCTGTATGTATGTGTGTGTATAATGTTACACGATAAGGCATCTCCAAATATTTTGTGTCTCAGAACCATAAGCCATCTGGTCAATCCTCCCACTGGAAGTGGGAGTCTAATCAGCACAAGACCAGGTCACCGGTGACTTTGTCTGTTGAATGCAATGCTGAGCTACTCTCTTTCAGAAAATATTTTTTTTTCTGGTGTCCAGTCTGAACATCCTAAACTAAAACTGTGTCAGTTACCATTTGGTAGGTCATCTCCATATCATTTCCGTGGAAGTACATAGCTGTAGCCACTGTTTAATCAGGATGCTGAGGTAGAGGCTAATTCTGTTGTTGTCATAACTGTACTTAGCATTTGTGGACTGGGTATTGCTTTAAAAAAGGTCATTCTGATTTTATCTTGAATACAGCTGAATCTATTCACTCTAGATTTTCACCAATGGCAATAAAATGATATGCTTTTTGTCATATGTTGAGTCAAAAAAGTATTGGTGAGTAATAATATTATTAGATGGCAGAGCCTTCAGATCACTTTGTTATGTCCCCTAGCAGGGTATGTATAAGCTGCAGAATTACTTCAGGTGATTTGCAGTCACATCCATTCCCTCATCTTCACCTGCCAAGAGGGAAACCAGCTACAGCACAGCAAAGATTGAGTGGTTTCTGTAGTATCCTGCTTCCACACAGGCATTGCACAAACTCTTTTGAATATCACTAATAATAGCTGGACAAAACTGACTTACGTATCTGCTGCTTTCATTCCAGTTATTAGGAAAGTATGTGTCTGGGTCACAGTAATAATCAACACACAGTGAGCTGTCGTGGTTTAACCCCAGCAGCAACTAAGTGCCACACAGCCATTTGCTCACTCCCCCCACCCAGTAGGATGGGGGAGAGAATTAAAAGAAATTAAAAAGTCGAACTTGTGGGTTGAGGTAAAGGCAGTTTAATAGGACAGGAAAGGAAGAAAATAATTATTATTATTATAATTTTAAAATGACTAATAATAGAAGAATTAGAATATACAAAACAAGTGATGCACAGTGCAATTGCAAACCACTTATTGACTGATGTCCAGTCAGTTTCTGAGCTCTGTCCCTCACAGACAACTCCCCGCAGTTTATATACTGGGCATGACATCATATGGTATGGATTTGGCCACATTGTGTCAGCTGTCCTGGCCGTATCCCCTCCCAACTTCTTGTGCTTTTCCAGCCTCCCTGCTGACAGGGCATGAGAAGATGAAAAATCCTTGACTTAGTATAAACACTACTTAGTAGCATATCCTAAAACGGTCAGTGTGTTATCAACATTATTTTCATATCATAGAATGGTTTGGGTTGAAAGGGACTTTAAAGATCATCCAGTTCCAACCCCCCCTGCCATGGGCAGGGACACCTTCCACTAGCCCAGGTTGCTCAAAGTCCCATCCAACCCGGCCTTGAACACTGCCAGGGAGGGGGCAGCCACAGCTTCTCTGGGCAACCTGTTCCTGTTTCTTCCTGCCCTCACAGTAAAAAATTTCTTTCTTATATCTAATCTAAATCTACCCTCTTTCACTTTAAAACCATTACCCCTCATCCTATCCCTACACTCCCTGATCAGGAGTCCCTCCCCATCTTTTCTGTAGCCCCCTTTAAGTACTGGAAGGCCACTATAAGGTCTCCCTGGGGCCTTCTCTTCTCCAGGCTGAACAACCCCAACTCTCTCAGCCTGTCCTCACAAGGAAGGTGCTCCAGCCCCCTGATCATCTTCATGGCCTCCTCTGGACCTGCTTGAGCGGGTCCATGTCTTTTTTATGTTGGGGGCCCCAGAGCTGGACACAGTGCTCCAGGTGGAGGTTCCATGAGAGCAGAGTAGAAGGGGAGAATCATCTCCTTCGACCTGCTGGCCACACTTCTCTTGATGCAGCCCAGGATACAGTTGGCTTTCTGGGCTGTGAGCGCACATTGCTGCCTCATAGTTTTTTATCCACTTATACTCCCAAGTCCTTCTCTGTAGAGCTGCTCTCTATTCACTCATCACCCAGCCTGTATTTGTGCTTGGGATTGCCCTGACCTACGTGCAAGACCTTGCATTTGACCTTGTTGAACTTCATGAGGTTCATACTAAATCCAAAACTCAACACTATACCAGCTACTAGGAAGAAAATTAACTCTCTCCCAGCTGAAACCAGGACAGTGTTTACACCTGAGCGTCCTATTTTGATGAAAGAGAGAAAAAACAAAGCCCAGTATGTGTTAATGAGTGTTTCAGTAGTTGTTGGTTGCTAGGAGAAAGTGGCTTTCCTTAAGGAAACCATGCAAGTTGCATGCACAGGTGGAGGGTACACTAATGCAGCTTAGTATTGCTGATGGCTCTACTTAGCATATCAATGTTTCTAAATCAAACTTGTTATCACAAGGTAGCAGCAGTAGTGTCATTGCAGTAGTAGAAATGCTACTGAGCAGTGACAAGTTCTTAGTGCTCTGAAAATAATTCACCATGATTCTTCCATGGTACACTAAGGGATGATATCCCAACAGTCTGCAAGTAGGTTTCTCATGCCATCAGGAACCCATCTATAATGTAGCATTTGAGATCCATTGCAGCTCTCTTCAGTTTTACCTTGGTGGCAAGTAGTTCTGTGTTTCTCTTTAGGTAGGTAATGTTCTTCCAAATAGTTGCAGGCTTTTAGCAAATAAGTTTTCTAAGTTGTAGTTAGATAAGCTGATTGTCCCATTATCAGAAGCAGTAGGATTTGCAATTAAAGCTAATTGTCTTTGGTGAATAACAGGAGCTTTCAGCCAAGATTAAAGGAAGATGCTAGAAAACCAGGCAGGGGATAGTTTGGCTGCGTTGATTTATAGCACAAAGAAAGTGATGCTTTATCTTCTTTTTAACTAGGAGATTAAGATATAGTTGGAGTCTGTAAAAGCACAGAAATCCTACCAGAATTTTAGAAATTCCATTTGGCTTGTATAATTTTCTGGATTTATTTGTCCCAAGGTGAGGAATTACTTTTAAAATACAGGGCTTTGCCACCAGCAAATGATTCCCAAAGGAAATTATTTTATTCAAAAACTTGTAAAATCCATGGTGTCCATACCTTTTTCCAAGAATTCTTAAATTGTTATGTAATTGTGATATCAAGTCCCCAGGTTTGCTATTAAATGTTTTCTTTGGTGAACACACATGAATAGGAACTACAATTTAGGAAGATAATTTAGTCTTTTTTTTCATAGGATTCTGCTGTCTTTTCTGCTTACTTTTGAAATGAACTCTACATCCTAACTCTCACAAACTAATAGCCTAGAGAGCTGGAAGAGGTTTTATCTTAGTCCCGTATTTAGTACCCATTTCTAAGAAAGTACTGAATGGAATGTATTGACAAAATATGGCAGTGTCATTG
Organism: Athene noctua; assembly: GCF_965140245.1. Taxonomy (NCBI): domain Eukaryota; kingdom Metazoa; phylum Chordata; class Aves; order Strigiformes; family Strigidae; genus Athene; species Athene noctua. The sequence goes on from NC_134039.1 coordinate 23,026,630, forward strand.
GCAGATCAAACACTGAAGTTCATGGCAAATTGTAAGTATACCTTATGTCTACCAGTGTGAGAGGGGTGTGGGATGAGAGGAAAAGGCAGGTGTGGTTAACTGAATGTTTGAAATTATTCCTGTAACCTCTATGTAAGAGACTGTACCATGAAAGCTTTTTATATTGCTAAAAGTTTTTGAAATTCCATATGAAATTATAAATTCTGAATGCTTTCATTCCATGAATCCACTTTCCTGCATGTCTGCAAGCTTATTAAAATCACGGTAAGAAGATTTAACTGCAGCTTCTCAGGACTTGGACATGTGAGATTATGATTCTATTCTCAGCTATTCCACATAACACGTTTGTGACTAGCCAGGCTACTTAGGTGAAATATTTCCAACTTCTTTGTTTGAAATTTAGCTTTTCAATTTATTTCTTCCTTCAATATGGCTACTTTTTAAAGAAAAGCTTAGATGTAAATATCTAAATTTTTGTTTCACTTTCTATACGTGAAATAGAAATGATGTTTCCCCAACCAGGAGACAGTAGTGTCTTAAATCTTTGTGGTCCAAATTTATAAGTTTTGTTTTAATACAGCATTATTTGAACATCTAAAACACTGTGCCACTGTACAGAAGTGTGGTATCAGTGAAATGTCGCAGATCTCTCTATTCCAGTTTTGTATCACAGGCCAGTGTGATCCCTCAGCTTGTGTTAGGCTCAAACCTTCTCTCAGGCAAACTCTTTCTAAAAACGGAACATTCTGTTTATGCTACAATGCAGAAACATAGTGGTTGTGAGGCAAAGAGCAGCATCAGGAATTGCATTAACCAAGCTGTCAAATCTTCTAAGAAGCAGCACTATATACTAATAGTGAATAGTATGAATAGGGTAATTAATTAATGTTCCATTAGTGAAGAATGGTCCTAGTTTTGTATCTGTAGAAATGTTTGAGCATGACAGGACTTTCTGACAAGGAATTATGCTATTACAGAATTACAGTCTTTGAATCCCTATATGGACTTCTTTCTAATCAGAAGCCCAGGTGTATCTCCATTGCAGACATGAAGTGCAGTTGCATGGCCAAAGAGGATTTTTATATAGCTAACCTGGCCAGCAGTAACGGTGAGCTACGGCAGTGTGTTTTTCAGTCCAGTGCAATGACTGTATTAAAGCCTGCTCATGCTTCCTCCCTATTCACACTTTCTGATCATCCCACTTAGTTGACTGAATAGCTGTTAGCAAACAGAAAGTGTTTATAGGACCAGAATGCAATAATGTGTCCAGTTTCTGTTCCTATGTTTAATAGTCTTATCAGCACCTTGGTGTTTTATATAAGATGTAGCCATTTTTGAAATGTTTTATATAATTCATTGATAGATGAGATACTAGATGACTGGTTTTCACAGATCTGAAAATACCATTAGCTGGAGTAGAGGAGATAGACCCCATTAAAATCAAACAAATGCTTTCCTTCAAATTTCCTTAATATCATGTAGAAGTTTTCCTTAAGATCTGTAGGAGCCCCATTCCTCCATCTATCTTAACTTTAAAAATATATAACTTGTGTCAGTGGAGGACAGACCAATGAGTAAGGGACAAACACACACACACCAACTATTACTAGTCTATTTAATTTTCCTGAAGCAGTAGAAATGGGTGAGACATAAGGATTCAGGTAGTTTTGCATACCTTATAATCCATATTCCTACAAATCTGGAGGAAGGGTTTTTGATTAACTTAAATGGGCTTTGGATCAAATCAGTGGGAGTTGGTACAGAGCAATATTTCAACAACATATAGAAAAACTCTTGAAATTTAGTTAGTGCCATTGAAATCAATGATATGCATTACCCATGTGCTTGGGTGTTTTGTAGGGCAAGATGTTTCTTCAATGCTTTTTCTACAGTCTAGCCAGACTGTAGCTTTCCAACATCTTTATTTCCATTCTGATACGTTTTGGGAGGTTCAGAATGTATTTTCAGCTGTGATTCTGCCCTAATTGACCTTTTCATTTTCTAAGGCAAGAAGTTTATGTCAATTCCAACCACTAATCTGTTGTCTTGTCAGAGCAGGTTTACTTCCCTGCCTGCTGCTCCAAATCAAACATTCCTGCATCAGAGTTGGAGTATCCATTAGGTCAGGGGAAAGGTTAAAGAAGCCAACAGTATGTTGTGCTCTTCTTCCCATTGCTTGCAGAACATAGCAGAAGCTCATTCTTTGGTTTGACAAATATTTGATAAGTACCTGTTATGAATAGTTTAGGTTAGGTGCCTTGCAGAAGATGGACTAGACAAAGTCCTTCCAGCTGTATTTTCTGCTTTTTCCATGACTGACTCACAAATGATTCAGAACTTCAACTCCCTTTTGCTTTGTCATTTGTTCTGTGGTTTATTACACAGTGTACAGTCAACCTGATGCAAAGATTCCAGGCCCGAGTCCAATTACTTGTGCTAACAGGTTCTCAGATGAAGTCTCAGAGAAGCTCTGTGTTGAAAGATATCTGGGTATTCTCCCTGGGGTTGCAGAAGATATTTTATTATATTTTGTTTCTTTTTATTTTTTATATAGTAGGAAAATTAGGGCTTTCTTCCTGCTCAAATCTTATTATATCTTGACACACTTTCCATTCTCAAGCCTCAGGCTCTGCTGTAAATTTAAAATACTAATGATGGTAAAGGGATTGTAGGTTACCTTACATTAACATTACTTTTTATACTTACAAGCTAGTAATAGATTTCTAAGAATTTATTTAACTCTGTCTTAATCTGGTTTGAGTTGATAGAACTTTATTGTTTCTACTATAGACTTTATTATTGTGATCAGAGCCATACAGGGTTTAACCCTATACAGAAAGTAATGGTCTTTGCCCCAGAAAACTAGCAGTATTTTCTAAAGGAGGTGAGGATGGGAAAAGCAACAAAGCCACAGACTTTGGTTTACCCTAGGCCTGTAGGACATAAATCCCTTTTTGACTCAAGTAGATGCTGCTGTGATGTCAGCTAGTGATTAGCAGATAGAGCTGAGAGGTAGTAGGTCAGACAAACTAGACAAAAATAACACCTTCTAGAGGGAGGTTGCAGTTCGTCTCATCTATTGGAACAGTATTCAGCATTTCTATTTCTAAAATAGGGTTTAGGAACAGGCAGAACAGGTGATAGCTTATTTTGTCCCAATGGAGGAGAAAAGTACCAGTTGCCCTAACACCACACACAGCCTGTGTAACCTTTTTCTACTTTCTAGTTGCATAGTCTAGCACTGTTGTGGTCTGCTCTGATGTAGCTGATGGAGGAGTTGGCATGTCATCCCTGATTCCACTCAGAGTTTGGCAATAGTTTGGCACAAGCCTCTCTTTTGTGGGCATCAGTAACTGCTAAGCATGATACATGATGTCTGCCTACAGAAAGCAGATCCATGTGGTGAAGGCTCTTCCTGGATCAGGTTGCAATTCACTGTGGGCTGCTCATAGTAGCTGCCCTACAGAAGCAATTATGTGTAATATATTGTAGCCTGAACCCTGCTGTATGGGGCTGATGTGCTGGAATATTGAATGAATGAGTTTCTTCAGCCAGCTAGATCACTGCTCAGGTGACAGTGGGGACAATCCTCTGCTACCTGCAGCTCTAGGTCTGGAAAGTGATGGAGCTGAATGAGTTACAGGAGAAAGGTGATAGCTTGCTCATTGGCTGCAAGGCCAAAAAACCACTTTTTTAAGAGAAGAAAAAGTTTCAGCTTCCAAAGGTGAATTAACAAGCCACTTCTTTCAGCCTTGTTAGTATCCTCAACCTAGTTCACAGCCACTGCTTCTCTTTGGCAGTGCAAACCTCTTCTCCCCAGTCTGTCATATAGGAGGAGTCTCAGATTCAGGAGGCCAGGCAGAAGGTGTTGTGGGGTGAAAGTCTGCTCCAGCAGAAAGAATGGCTTCCTGAGACAGAGATGTGGGTGCTTGGGGAGGGCCCAAAATCAATGATGGGAGTGCCGCATCCATAAGGACTGAACAGCAGGAAAATTACATCCTCATCCCTGAAGCCCTCTTCAAAACCATTCTGTCTAGTCCCAGCCTCATTGTCTCCAACTCTCCCTGGCTATATTTTGTTACCTTTCCTCTTAATAGTAATTCCTGACGCTCTTTGTAATCTGTTTCCTTAAAATTTGCTATGCTACTGCAACCACATTTTGATGTGCAAGGGCAAAGCAAATTACTCAATTTTGCCTATGCTTCCGTGTCTGTTATTGCATCAGAAGGACCTGATCTTTCCTAGGATACGTTTACAAACTCTGCATAAGTAATAAACCCCAATAATTGCAGTTGCTTTGTGATCTTGAGTGAATTGCCTTGACTAAAAGTCAGGGAGGTTACTTACTTCATCAGAATATATTACAGTCAATCTCACTGAGCGGATGTTAATATTTTGAGGATCTCTGCTGAAACTTGCTGTTATAGTTAGGTATCTTGTAAGTTATTTTACAGCTGAGACTGCCAACTCTGTTTTTACTCAAGTAAGTGATAGAAAGACTTGGCCCAGCACAGTGCTTAGAAAAGTTTGGGTATGTCAAATGGATTAGACCTGTTACAGCTGCTCAACCTACTGCTTATGGTCTAGTAATTTCAGTGCAGCGAAAATAACCACAGCCAAGGATCATTTGGGAAGGCATTGGCAAAACTTGATGGAAAGAGTAGGACAAAATATGGAATTGCCATCTGCACCTACCTGAGACAGACCTCTAGGGTAAGAAAGGTAGGAATGTAAAAATGAGAGTAACAACTCTGCCCAGAGGCTGCTGTCAGCTCCAAATCCACTTAGGGCTATTGCAAAGGCTGGGTAGAATAAGCATTAAACTGACATCTTGGCTAGGGGCACCAGGATGTCTTGCTACAGCTTTGTTAAAATCGGCACTGACCAGCACATCACATTTAATTTGACCTAGCTCGTAACTGACAAGATCTGTTAGGATCAAATGATGAATTTTAGTTTCAGGAGGTCACGCTATACCTTCTTTTCTTGGGTTGGGTAAATCTTCTCTCTGAAGAAGTTATGTTGGAATCAGCAGGCATTTTTCAGATGAGGGGCTATTCAAAAATGTGCGTCTGGTGGAGACAGTGGCTGTTTGCAGGTATAGTGTTGCTATATTAGCCCTGAAAATCAACGGTATCCAGCTGGCTTCTCCACCACTCCATTTTGCCTACCACAGGCAGGGCCATCTGCTTCTTCCTATTTCTTACCAGAGTGCTTTGGGCTGGGACCTAGGCACATACATCTTGTATGTACTGTACTGCTGCAACATGAAGAGTTTGTGGGACTGGAACTACATCTTTTTCTTTTTACTTTAGGCAACAGGGGCCAAATAGCTGCACTCAATAGACTGTGTACTACATCATTTTCTGTCTTTATCTCCCTTATACTTTTTGTTCCTGCATTTACCAGTTTAATGGTTTTATTAGGCAGGAGCATCAGAAGGTGCTTGAGAGCACATTGATAAACAAGCAAAATACAAACCTAGTTAAAAATTGCCCTTTGTCTGACAGTACAAACAGCAGAGATCTGGATGAGTGTTAAGGGCAGTCCCTAATACATCATTCATATGCTGCTTTCAGGGCTGGGGGAATGTTGACAAAGGAAAAAATTAAATTGCAGTTTATAAAGGTCATAGGTGATACTATGGTAGCACTGTGATAATTTTAAATTATATTAATGATATTAAAGTAATAGGCATTGATACCTAATCAGTACTCCTGGTATTAGTCACCTGGCCCTGCTCTGCTCTCTTTGTGTGGGTTCTTCTGAATGGTTTCTCTCCTGCTGGTGCTGCTTGAACAGCACCACAAAATGCTGGGACAGGACTTTGAGGCAAGTTAAGATGAAAGGATCTGTGGGCCAGGTGAGATGTTGTGTAGAGGCTCTCATTACTCAGGGACCTAGAAGATGTCGAGGGTGCTGGCAATACTTCATGCTGCAGACCACACTGTGGGAGAGAGTACTCCAAGGAAGGGTTCTCCAATGCCCCACCTGCATCCCCCTTCATGGAAAAAAAAAAAAAAAAAAAGATTGAATATATTACAGCACTTGATGGTGTCTTGCATAAAAAGTATTGGGTTTCTGAAGGATTCAGGTGATTTTGCACACTGTTAACTTGCACTACTTGCTGCTTGTTAAAAAGAGGGAGACAAATACAATAGAATGAATAAGGGGGAAGACCTTTAAGAAAGGATCTTAAGAAAGTAATGGCCAAAAAAAATCTTAAATGCATCTCTTGAGAGCTTAACAGGGTTACAGGGATCTGGAAAATTGCCTTTTTTGCCTGTTTAATGATTGTTGGCCTACTGGTCTGTGCAGCTTAGCCTATATTTGAGATCTTCTGCAGGGCGTTCCTACTGTGTTTGAAGGAAGTGTTATGGGTCAGATGTTGTACCTGATATTGTTAAGTGTTTGCAGAATGCCTGAGTGAAAGCTGGTTTCCCTAAATGCTGAAAGAGGTGAGAAACAGCAGGTGGGCTACTTGTTCAGACTACACAGCTCCAGGAAGCTCTGTGGTCCATAAGCTAGTTGCTTCTTTTCTGGATAAGCATCATAGCTATCTACCCCTAGGCTTTCTGCCTTCAAGTGACTCAACCTGAAATCCAGTCCAGCGATTCCTGCTTGTGATTGCAGAAAGTCCTCAATCCTTGGGCCTGAGAGCTAAGCAGTGCGGGCTACTGCTCTGAGCTATAGTCACTGCTGTGTGACCACCATCCACATGGGAGTACCCATTTTATTGAATTTGCAGGACTGAGTGCTTGGCCCACCTCATATCTCTAACAAACCAGCACAGGAGTGACTCTATCTGGGACCCTCTTTGTATTAACCATTAAGGCATAACAGTATGCTTGTATTTGATCAGCATAGTTATATTAAATTATCACTCACATGACAGAGACTCTGTCCAAGGCTCTCCTGAACACCAGGTCTCCAAATCTAGAGAAATATCTTTGGTGGCAAAACTGGGTTAAAGAAAGCCCAAATACTTCCAAGTGGGCATGTTTCTTCACTTGTGGCTGCAGGTCACTGCTCCCTGTGCATGTGTTTGTAGGCCTGTGAGAAGAGGCATGTTAAAATCCTTCCCCATCCTTAAAGAAAAAGCTATTTGTTAATCCTGATGAGTTTGGCAAACTGTTTTATAGTGCTGCCTTTCAATTAGTTGTGCTACCACAGCTGTGGAAGTGACAAACTGAGGCATAAAAGCAGAAATCAGCACAATGATGGGAGTTCTAGGGGATGACTTCATAGGATAATTCCTCAGGCCAGTTTACTGTAAAGATCATTACCTTAATGAAATGACCTGAGACAAGACAGAAACCTTGACTTCAGGGAGAGCTGCTAATGTCACTGGCAGTAGGAATTCTTCAGAAGCTGTGATTCTGTCCAGAGGTAAAGCCAAGGATGTAACTGTGTTCTACATCCTCACTTAAGCCCCACTGACATCCTGTTCCTGCATAAGTGTTCTACTGAGCTGAGTCTTGCATTGTTGATAATTTCAAGCACTCCTTTGTGGCTTTTATTTCCATCCACGCTCTTCTGTAATAGCTTTTTTCCCGAGGCACGTGATAAGAGGTTGTCAGGTAAAATTAATTTTTATTTTCAGGACATCATTAAGTAGTGCTTTTCTCATTGGAGCATTCACTATCAGCAGGATAAAGGGTACCATAAAGAGTTAAGAAGAGTAATTGTTGGTTCATCAGATTATGTATTAGTTCAACCAGGCTAATGCACTGTAATATCTAGACAAGCCCTGTAACTGGAGATAGTATGAAACAAGCTTTTAGCTATTCATATGCTCCAGCTCTTAATTTCACATCTAAGCCATTAAGAAAAACAAAACAAAACAAAATAACCAATCAATAAAAAATAGGCCATTGTTCATTAAAGACATCTTGAAAATGAGGTTATTTATAGAGACAGGGGTGCATGTGTTCTTTTTCAAAAGCTTGGGACTAATTTTTTCTCATTTTGCAGACGGCATGCTGAGTTTGAGAAGTCGAAGTCAGTGATATCTCTTGCACTACCACCTTTTTAGGGCACGTGAAAATCATTTGAACAATAGTCTGAACTACCTGCATTGCAGTCTGTTCTGTATGTAGCCAACATAGAGAAGGATTTAATTTGAGGGTTTGTAATACGGGCCAATGCTTTCTGAGTTATGTTATGAAGGAAAATAGGGCTTTGAAAACAATTCTTTGTTGAATTCTTCCTTGCCTCTGACCAGCGCAGTTGGAATGCTCAGATGGCATAGAAAGAGAATGGAGAGGGTGGATCAAGACTCTGCCAACTTCATAGTTCTCTCTCGTTGTTTAGCCCCTATCTGTGTATAAAAGGGGAGTGAAGTGGCAAAGATCCTGCTTTCCTCCTTCTCCTGCTGTTATTTAGGATGATTCATACCGTATGAGCTACTAAAACCAGAGAAAGATTCTACAGTTAATCATGCAGAGAAACACTTAGCCTTCTTTGCTAATGGGATCTTTCTAGGAAAATATGAACATGAATGAACAAGCTAGCATAACACAAGTAATGTGCTGGCTCTGATCTCTCACACTGGTTTTATGCATTAAAGGAAAATGAGTGTAACATGTCTACTTAGTTGTGAGAGGGATTAATTTCTGAATTTCATTTTATGTTCTGAGGTACAGCAATTGGGTGTTTCTGAAACTTGTATGGATTTGTTAATCTAAATGTCCAATAAATTTTCATCTGCTAATTTTCTGGTTTTACACCTTGTACTGCTTCCTCCACTTGACAGTGCTTCAAAATATGCTAACTACTTCTGGTATAAGCAGCACAGTGTGTATATGTGCATACACAGTATGACTACTTTGCCAGCTATTCAGAGGTTAGCCGCCTTTAATCATTTTGTCATTAAATGTCTCTACAGATAAAATATTGCATTTGTCCATGTTCACTGATGCAGAACCATTTTTAAATCAGTCTAATTTAATTGTTTATACACTCTTAATTTTTGTCTTCATGTTCCTTCAGGCTTCAGACTTGATTATCACTCCAGCTACGACTTTCAAGGAAAAACCAGACCCCAGTGGTTTGGTATTTGGAACTGTGTTCACTGATAATATGCTGACAATTGAGTGGTCCTTGGCTTCAGGATGGGAGAAACCTTATATTAAGCCACTTGAGAACCTTTCATTGCATCCAGCATCCTCGTCTCTGCATTATGCTGTAGAAGTGAGTACTGAATCAATTTGGAAACTGCTATTTTGTTTCATTAGGTCTTGAAGCCATAACTTTGTAATACAAGGACTATTACTGTCTTAAATTTATTGGTATTGAGTTACATTTTATTCTGTTAAATTATCTTCTTCCAGAATAATTCCATTATTTACAACAGGGTTATGTTTATGTTAGTATAACTCAGAATCAACCTCTGGCCTGTGGATTCCAGCTCCTTAACTTTCTAGCCTAGTGAGGTGAGTCCTTTCTTGTGTGGTCACAAATTCATTTGAGAAAGCATTCTAGTTCACTGATGATGGATTGGCCCAATTACTGTCTCTGATGTAGCTTAATGAAGCACTGGAGAAGACTGTGTGAGATTGCAAGAGCAAATGTTAATTTGGGGACTGAACATGCACTTTGTGAATGTTATTTTAACCTGTTTCAGGGGTTCATAGCTTGGATTGCAGAACAGACTAGACAGATGCTTGTGTGCAACTCTGAACAAGCTGGATAGCTCCAAACTAGATCTGATGCATTCAGCATTTACAAGTGTATTTGAGCAGAGAATACACAGCAAGGGACTTCGGAAAGTGAAATGTTAAGTCGGAAACCAGCGTGGTTAACAGTTTCCGTGCTTAGCTGCTTGCTGCCTAAAGCTGCCTTTTGTCTCTCCAGAGCAGCTTTGGCTATACTCGCATCTGTGAGGGCACATATGCTGAAACAGAAGCCTGCTTCTCCTCCTACTTAAGGGTAGGTGGGAGTGTCTCCACTGAAGTTAGTGGAGTTGCTTGTGCTGCTTTTGTTATTTCTTTTTTTTTTTTTTTTTTTTTTTTTTCTAACAAGTGGTATAAGGGAAGGATCAAGCTTTTCCCTGCTTGTTGTCCCTGAGCTTCTGCCTTCACAATTTTTTGTTTTTGCTGTTTTGACCCCATCTAGTCACCAAGCCTCCAAAAGTCCTGTGTAAATTGCAACAGGCCCCTGTGACAGAGGCTCTAGCTCTTGATCTGCCCAAGAAGCAAGAAACCACGCTGGAGTCCCATATCTGTATTTCACTCTTAATAGCATATTGCTTTAATACTTGGCCTCTGGCCCAGTCTGAAATCATTGCTAATATGAATATGCTCTTTTTTTTTTTTTTTCCATTTTTTTTATTCTTTTACCCTTATTGCATTACGTTTCCTCTAGCCAAGAGGACAGACAGAGGAGAATCTGGTGCCAATGCTGTGGCTCAATGAATACACAGTGGGTATAATAAAAATGATGGATTTGGCATTCCTTCCCCTTTCTCCTTGCCCTCCATGATGCAGTTTCATAGTCTGGATCTGCTCAACTCCAGATCCAGCTCCTGTGATGTACAGATGTCAGATAATATTGTTTGCACACCACTGTAGCAACCAACCATCAAGCAACAACAGAAGTTGCTTTTATTCAAGTTGAGCATTTCTGGAACACATCACTGTCTCCCTTTTTAATGAGTGAAAGGTTTTATACTGAGCTCTGGAAGGTTAAAAATATTTCTTTTTGGAGAAAAATATCTATTCGTTTGAGAGGGCTGTGTGTTTCAGTAATGATGTGATTCTTACTTCTCTCAAACCATTAATCAAACCTTAGTAGTAACATTCCTTCCTTTTCCCTCTCATTAAAAGTTCTGTAAATGTGTTTGGGAGATGGGTGGGGGGAAACAATTGTTCTGTGATAAGAATCACCAGCTATGCCATCCTTCATTAAAGACAGAATTTTTAGGTACATTACAAAGACAGAATTAGGTACAATGTCTATCCTAGGAACAGTTCCTTTTTCAAAACCCTGTGCAAAGGTTTTAACAAGGTTGGCATTGCCGTAGGAATAAGATAAATTTTGAAGGCAAAAATTTCTGGATTCTAATTCTAGTTCTGCTACATAATTGGCATGTAGCCTAAGAAAAATTTCTGGGATTCCTGCAACCTAGTTGCAACCCAATTAAAATTTGTCATGTGGAAGGACCTAGCTCTGTCACGGGACTGCACAAAAGCTTTCTAGCATTGCATTGAACTGATCCTTATGGGAAAACGTTTTAGAATTTAATAATAATGAAACCTTAGTATTCTACTAAAATTACTTCTACACAAATACAGGATTATTTTTGTCCAAATAAAAGACCTGCATATGTAGTCTTCCAACTGCATAGAATGTGTTTCCAGCCATTTTTTGTGGAACAGTAAGGAGAAGTCTGAGGAGACTGACAGCAGTGATGCAGTTAAATTCATAGAACTTATACTGAAATTTAATATACAAAGAAATGTTTTAGAAAATCAATTCTAAAAATCTGAAGTCTTGTCTATAAGCATAAGTGATCCTTTAATACTTAATCTAAATAATACCTGTATATATGTATATATTAATATGACCTTACATAATACATGTGTTTTCTGTCTATAACTGGAAATCACCAACCTGTAACTGAAAATATTTATGGATATTTTGTGGGCATATATTTTTTGCATTGGTTAGGAGATGTTGTAGAGCATTCTGCTGGGAGGGCACTGGTGGGATAAGGGTTTCTGGTAAATCAGTTGTCAACACAGTCATACGGATTCTGCAGTATGATGGTATAGTTATGACTATTTTAAGTTTTCTGTATAGTTAAAACATTTTTATGCATTCCTCCTCTAGTGTAGGGATGATGCATCTGTCTCTCATGCCAGCTAAACCCCCTTCCACAGCTTAGGGTTATATGGGGCAAATCAATGACCAAGATTTTACTACAACTACAGGAAGAACTGCAACAGAGTTCTCTTAATTATCTTAATCTATGCTTCTTACCAAAATGCATTTTGGACAGAGCCCTAAAAATTATTAACATATATAATTAAATTCTATAGATCTTTTCTGTAAGGAAAGGTTTTGGCTCAGACTTAGGTACCAGTCAGGATGTGAGGGAATAGTTGAGTCAAACACATGCTACAAATTTTAATTACTGTAACTAAATTATGAGAAAAATATCTAACATTAAGTCCCCTGACAGAGAAAGATAGATCTGAAGCATAAGCAGGTTGTCTTTGTGATATAAACTTCATAGTACTACCTCACACAGGAGTGTGTTGCAAGGATTAGCTAGTTAGCATTTATGCTTTGAGTACTGTGAGCAGGAAAGTGCAGTTCTTTTATTTCCAAAGGGTATGTTCTGCTTTTGTAGAGATCATCATGGGATAACTTGTCTCAATTATTATTTGATTTCTTTTCCCTCCTTTTTGACTTGGTAGTTGTTTGAAGGAATGAAGGCTTATCGAGGAGTGGATGGCAAAATCCGCCTTTTCCGACCAACCCTCAACATGGACAGGATGGTGCGATCAGCAAGACGAGCAGCCCTGCCAGTATGTAGCCAAGGCATCTTATTATCCTTAAGTCAGAACATATTTTTATTTCAGAGTGCAAATTTCTGAACCTTTACAGTAATGTAACATTTTTCAAGCACTCTAACTCTTGAGCAGTTCAGTTAAACTTTGTTAAGAGATCTTATTCAGTGAAGGGAACAGCTTCAAATTCATTTTTCTTTTAAATCACAACAATGTTTTACTTTCTTTGTTGTCTCCCTACTGCCTCAGATGTATACAGTCTATTTCTAAGGGGATGATCACTATTCTGCAGTATTTGCATGCAGACAGCTGATGAAATTGTTCTGGCACTTAAGTTCTTCCTTCTTTCCACTTCAGTTAAGTTCTTCAGCCTCTGAATGACTTAATATTTTGGTCATGCTAGCAATGTAACACTGCTTTTAGTGGTTGTATATTGACCAGTGAATTTCCTCCCGTGCTTATTAGCTTTATTACTGTAAGAACTTTGCAACTTCGTAAAACTGGGAGACTTAGTGGGCCTCTTGGAGTTATAATCCAAAGTGCTCTTCTGCAGAAAAGGTGGTGCCATAGCTTGCAGCATGCCAAAGTGAAGGTGTTGGCTGCACAGGAATTCTCTCTCCATGTGCTTTGAAGACAGGAAGGGTCAACGGCTCCTTTTTGCTATTTCAGGAGGATACTTTGTAGCAGGAGCGCATTCAGGGTACTGTGTAAAAAGGCACAGTGTCAAAGACCATGGGATCTTAAAATTCTGTAAAAAACGAACTCAGAGAAGATGATGTAGTCCTATAAACCTCCATGGACTGTCATCGTTACATATTCTGATGAAGTGTGCCTCTTAGCATACGGATCTATAAAGACCTCTCATTTTTTTTCTTTCTTTTTTTTTTTTTTTTTCCTCCATTTGCTTTTCCTTCCAAGTGTTTTGACCAGAATGAGCTGTTAGAGTGCATCCGGAAGCTTGTGGAAGTGGAAAAGGAGTGGGTCCCATACTCAGCTGCTGCCAGCCTGTATATCCGTCCTACCTTAATTGGAACTGAGGTGTGAAACGCTTTTTTTCCCTGTTAACTTTAAGCATAAGGCAAAAGCCTCCATCCATAAAAGGAAATACGCAGCAGTCGCTAGACACAACAGTATTACAGTTCAGGGGCAAAATGGTTTTATGTTTTGCTTTTTAATTAGTCACATGAAGCGCTACTTCACAAATTTATGTTGACCACACCACCACCTAGTGGACACATTGATTCAGAGCACAGAAAGCGATTAATTTAAGGATTGTAATGGCAAAATTGAGATTAACTTTGGTTTTGTACTAAAAGGATAGTTATTTGTGACATGTTAATGTATGACTTTAAAATACTAATAATCCGGAGAGAACGTGAGTGAACAGAAATTTACAGTGTGGATTTTGTGATTTCATCTCATACCTCCATCTGACCTTAGTGAGATTTTGGAAGATTCTACCCAGTATATTAAGATGGTCGTTCCAAGAGACTTTTAATAGAACTAAGAACAAGTTCTTTTGTCATTTATTCTTGAAGCCAGACAAACCTGACCTTATAAGAGGCTCTGTAGCAACTAGGTGTTAGTGTGTACTGAGTTTCATGTGAGTGTGAGTCGAGCCTATAGTATTTATAAAGGGGATTAGAAAGAAGGAGTTTATGAGTTTATTTTAATTAAAACTTTAAGGGGTTGTTTTGGTTTTTTTTTTTTTGGGGGGGGGGGGTTCTCAGTGGCCAGAGAGAAACCTATAATTGTAGAGCATAGGACAAGGAAGCTAAAGAATGTATGGTTCCCAACTAGGCAAGTTACTCTTCTGCAATATCCACATCTGTAAATAGTTACCATACATGAGCATTATATGTCACATGTGTTCTAGGACTTCATTAATTTAATGCCTGTAAACTAGTTGCAGATTTTCAGATGGAAGGATCTCCACTCTGGCTGTAAAGTATTAATATTAATAATTGGAAAATTTATTCCTGTTTTCATTTTTGGAAATTCTTTTGCTGTTGAGCTTTGTTTCAGGTTTGCCATCACATCTTGCCTTACCACCATACCATATGTTATTTCTGGGTTTCATGTCCTGCTAATCATTTATGAAAAAATAGCACAATTAGGAAACCCAGTCATCCCAGTCTTTTGTATGATCATGTAAGAATCAGGAAAAATATCAAGATCTCAGTTAGTTAATCTTGTTAGAAGTTTTGCTGAAAGAGTAAGGTTGACAGAAATCAAAAGAACCCTCTAAGCACCTGAGGAAGGCTTATTTAAATTTTCCAGTAGTTCCGTTATTACACTATTATTTTCCCTCCCACCTCACAGTTTAGCTTCCCGTGTTTTGCACACAGTGTTCTCGCTTAGACCTTTGGTCCTAATGATTTAAGTTCAATAACAATTTTTCAATGGAGACATCATCTGAGACATCAAGGATGAGCTTGTTCCTTTTATGAGAGTGGTTTCTCCGAGTGGAGAGAAAGTAGTAACACATCCAGTTGTGTAGGAGATACCAAGAACCATGGGCAACCAGCTGTACATAACTCTGCTTGAGCAGGGGGGTCGGACAAGGTGATCTCCAGAGGTGCCTTCCAACTTCAATCATTCTGTGATTCTGTGCTCAGTCCTGAGCTTTGCAAAGAACCATATAGTTAAGCAGAGTCTCCTACCACAGGATTCAGACTTTGATCAGTGCCAAACTTTTCACCTCCACCTTCAAGTATTGATGGTGATGACTCGAAGTGTGAGAAGCCACCCCTGAAAGAGAAGGGGAAAAGAAAGAAAGTGATACATTCCAGGTTATTTCCTGGAATGGTGCTGTTGTGTGAACAACTTCCAGCAGGCAAATCATTTTAGCTTGTCACACAGCCATTCACAGAGCCAACACTAGACACTACTAATGCCAGTTCTAAGTGGCATTGGCTAATTCTTATCACTAATGCAGCTGACAGTGGTTCCTTAGCTGTTTTTATTGCTAGCAGTGGTCCTTGCCACTCCTTGCCCCAGAAGGCTTTGCAGGCTTCTGCTGAGGTTAATTCATATAATTATATAGTATCTTGTTAACCTAATTTCTGAATTCTCAAAAGCTTTAAACTGTTTGAGAAGATTAGGATAATATATAGACAAATTAAACACCTGTAAGTGAATAGTGACAGTATATAAAATTAGGGTTGTTATGTTGCTTGGATGGGGGGGAAGTTGTATAAATATTTTCTCTTCCTTGCAGCACTTTACATTGTCCTGGTAAAAGCACTCTTGTGCTGTAGTTCTGAAAGCAGTATTTCAAAAGCTAATTTTGCAGGATCTTATGTTTGGAGTGAAGTATACTTTTGATTTGTTTACATTCCATATTTTCAGCCTTCCCTTGGAGTGAAGAAGCCAACTAAAGCCCTACTGTATGTCATTCTGAGCCCTGTGGGCCCTTACTTTGCAAGTGGAAGCTTTAATCCAATATCCTTATGGGCAGATCCAAAATATGTAAGAGCCTGGAAAGGAGGAACAGGGGACTGCAAACTGGGAGGGTAAGAAAACATAATTTTACATCTTCTACACAGCTCAAAAGAAGATTTGTTTTTTAGTGAAGTATCTAATCCAGAAGAGGTATTAAATGTAGTGGTTAAACAACATACTATAAAAAAAAATTCAAAATTGTACTTTGCAAATACTGTTTATACAATTCAATTGCACAATTTGTTTGGATATTACAGTCAAGTGGATTATTTGCAGACTCAATTTTGCAGCATCTCAAGCTGAGGAACTGGAGCTGGATGGTGTCCATGTAATACTTTGGTCATTCCCCTTGCAGAAGTTGACACTAAAGATATCACTTCTGCGATGCAGCATTCAGTATAGCAGCCTGTTGCCAGCTGGGCAGTGAGCTGCCCTGAATGCTGACCTCCTGCCTTGGCAGACTGTCCTGACAAGCCATCTACAGTTAGCTAGGGGAGCATGGGTGTTTAAGGGGAAGCATGAGACAATTATCTTTGTTGAGTTGACCATATTCTGGCAGTTTTGTGCTGAACTAGACCAAAGCACTAGTTAGGTAGAAACATAATTTTTAATGTCCAAGTACTTCACTTGTAGAGTGAAGCTGTTTAGGACTTGACTGGAGCAAGCAACATGGATGTGGTTAAATAAATGACTTGATGATACATTCTTGGTCTTTGGTTTAAATGAAGCTGATTTACTCTACCTGGGAGTTTCTTTTCTAATCAGGAAGTTAGTAGTAGTCAAGTGCTGCTCAACTGAGCTAGCAGAATAATCAAAGGGCAAGGAAACAGCTTTCCTTTGTTCAGTGTGATATTCTGAGCCATTTACTCTGTGAGTTTTTGCTTAGTTTTAGTTATAAATAATTTAATATTAATTTCTTCCTGTGTATCCTTCATACCTCAACTGTGAAGAAAGGAATAATCTGGAGTCACTACTTATTTGATTTGTGCCCAGACATGTGAATTTAACTCCAGCATGGTCAGCACTTTTTAGCTGCTCACTTCGGGTCTTGATGGTTGTTGAATATCAGAAGTGAAAGGGTTTTTGCCCCCCTGCAAAGCAGCTACAGAGTAAACACATTCAGTCAGTTCACTCTGGAAGGCAGTATTTTAGGAAACAGTTACTCCTCAAGGATATGAAATTCATCAAGGCCCATCTGCAGATCCTGTAGCTACTAGTTCTATGAATCTTTTATTTTAAAAAAAAGAAATCACTCACCTCTGGTAATTTTTGTGTTCCAAGAGGTTCCTCTGACATACAGGAGATGAGGTAGATGGCTTTGTTGTTTTGGTTTTTTTTTTAAATCATGAGCTGGGTGAGAATTGTTGCTCTCTCTCCAGAATGCCAACTGCTAAATAAAGACAAATGCTTTCCTAAGGTATCTAATCGCAATGATTAGAATGTCCAGAGAAGGGAACAAGATGTATTTTTAAGGCAATTTGGATGGATATGTTTTAGCTGTTGATGCTGTTCAGCTCTTCAAAGTTTTTGGGTTGTAGATACAAATGATCTAGTAGAGTACTTGCAAGGGAAATATTCCAGGAACAAGTAGTGACTGTGAAGAGCACTTGCTCATAAGGTAGATGTGCACAAACCTTGCACAGAAATGAGAAAATACACAACCAGATCCTCAGAACTGTTTGCTCTTTCTTTTGTTTCTGGAAGGAATTATGGTTCTTCTATTTATGCCCAGCAAGAAGCCCTGGATTTAGGCTGCCAGCAGGTTTTGTGGCTTTACGGAGAAGATCACCAAATAACTGAAGTTGGAACAATGAATCTCTTTCTCTACTGGATAAATGAAGATGGAGGTATAGTAACATAAAACATGAAAACTCTAACAGAGTAGACATTTGGGACCATAATCCACAAAATTGTTATTAAAGTGCAGATCATAATCTTCTTAGTGAAGATGATTTAACAAAGGAAGTGTTTATGCACTTCTGAATACCCATAGGTGACTTAGTTACACCATTGTGAAAGAGAAGATTCTGGAGCAGCTGTGAGTACTGCCTACTGATAACATACTAAGTCTAGTCATACACAAAGTCACACTGCAGGTTTGGTGTCAACTCTAGCAGCATGATTGATCTTGAAGGAGGTGTTGGATCTGAAAAAGCGCAGACATACTAAAGACACCTTACAGCTGTGTAACACTTCAAGCTCTGTGGCTTTGGGCATAAGTGGCTCCCTTCATCACTCTGTGGCAAGTCAAGTTCCTGAAGCATAACCAAAAGTATTTCAGCATCCGACTGATGAAGAACTTGGTTCGTTCTTTGGAGAGTTTGAAGTGTTGTTGAGTGGAGGGAGAGAGAGATAAACATTTCAGCCGTACACATCACTAATGTTCAAATGATGCTTTCAAGATAAACCATCGTTCTTGAAGCCATTTTTGTACCCACAGTTATCTCTGAGCAATGTACATGCTGTTTAGAAAACTATCTAGTTAATGAGCATCTATTTAGGAATCTCAAAAACACCCATTGAGCATGCAAGTATTCAGTGCTTAAGAAGTGATAGCTGCGCCTCAGAACTGGTTCAGAAAACTACATGACTCTGAGTCCTTAAAGGACTGAGCCAATGTGTAGGCAAGTGAATAAAAGGACACCTCCTGACTTGCATGAGTGATGGCGCTCCATGAAAATTAAGTTACTGATCTTTTACATGGCAGCAGATGCAGGGTTCAGACTCTGATTTTGTCATAGTGCCATGGATACCCTTGAAAACTGACATTTTTCTGACACTGCTCAGGTGCAGTACAGAAGCAACATTCTGTGGGGACAACAGTGTGCTTTGAATATTGTAGGGTAATGGAAATCCAGCTACCAGTCTCCCATGTCCAGTGTCATTACTTGTTTTTTTGCAAAGTCTTCACCATTTTTGTAAGAACAAGGATGATACTCCCTCGGTGTTGAATGAGTCTGTGAAGTCTTTTGAATGAAACTATAAATTACAAGAAATCTTGTTGTTGTTATAGCAGCAGTAGACTTGTCAGTGTAGATAGATGGCCAAATTCATGCCATGTGTAACTTTGCTGGAGAGACATGAAAATAGATTTTGGCTCATTCTGCCCAGGGAATGGACACAGAAGGGAGGACATAATTAGAAATCAATGTTCTCATTGTACTTAAACCAGGGATATGCTGGAATTATCCAGCTGCAGCACCGTACTGTTCCAAAGATCTGCCAATCACTGTGTTACCAGTGCACTACTGAATAGCACTATTGTGAGGTGGCTGTAGCAAACAACTTGTAATTCATGCCACCCAAGCTAAGCGTGTACTGGCAAACCTGCCATTTCACATGATGTGGTTACTAGCATCCTTGGAGTATTTCAGTGTTTTCCAGTGTGTTGATTAATGCTTAATTTAAGATATCTTTGGTTGAGAATCACTCTTGTTGCCAGTGTATGTCATCACATATCTGCCTATGGCCTTACATTGTGATTTAAAAAGTGTTTGCCATTACGTTCTGTCACTTCACAAAGGATACTTACTTAGGCTGTGGTTTTGTTTTGTTATGCAAATTATGCAGCTGAGAGAGGGATCTAACATAAAAAGAGTGAGGCAGAAATTGCAGATCATCATCAAAAGGAAAATGCCCTTCTTTGTATGTTCAGAAGTAGTCTGAACTGTTCTCCTTGATTTATAACAAATCAAAGACCCAGCCCAGTAAAGACTAGACTAAAGGACATATATGCTTCCAATGAGAGCATGTTTTTCTTGCAAGACTTTGCTATGTATTTTCAGTTACAGCATTGTGACTAAACATGAAATGTTGTCTTGGGTGGCAGGAGGAGCCTGGAAAAATGTTTCACTTTTAACATCGAGGAGGGAGTAGGGGAGGAAACTTCTCAATTTCTGGTAAAATAGCATGACATGCTCTGTGCCAATCTTGTATGCCCACTGATGCTCTAGCTGAGGTTTATAATATGACCAAATCTGGATCTCTGCTGTTGCATAAATACAGGAGTGTGATATCTCATTCATAAATACTATTTACAGTTTATGTTCACAAAGTAAAAATTTTGGTCACCCTACAGACCCTTCCACCTCCCTCTTCAGTGCACATAACAATCCCAAGAAGCTGTTAACATTGAAAGTAATTTCCTTTAATAATGCCTGTTCTTCTGCCTAAAATATAAGCTTGGCTTTATGGAAAACCTTAAAATTTAAGCATATGTCTAACCTGAAGGTTGATAACTATGAAATCTGTGTGCACTTTCTAAAAATGCAGTTTCTTCAAAATGATTTGGAACCATCTGGGCTCTACTTCTAACTTTAAAATTAAGGCATTGTGAATAGCATTCAGGCATTACTCAGTATTCTTGTGGTGTTATTAAAATGGAGATTAATAGTGCCCACTTCAATACAGCTTACATAAATTAAAAAACAAATATGTTAAAAGATTCTCTGGAACACTCAGGTAAAATATCAGGCAAGCTTGCTTAGTGTTCTGTAGGTGGAGGGTTATTTGTGCTGCAGAAGTGTCTTGTACAAGTAGACTATTTAACAGAATAAGGATCGTACTTTCTGCTCTAGTAGAAAGCCATAGCAATAGCATGGAGCGGAGAGCAGTGGATGAATGAGATGGCAGAAAAAGAGAAGGAGGGGAAAGTGTCTGAGGAAAGTAAATTGTCAGAGATGCAAAGAGAGTGCTTGCATAAGGGGAGAGTGGAATAAAAGCCTGAGGGAAAAAAGGAGAAAGAGATAGAAAGGTCCAGAACATACTGGGAGAGGAAGTCAGCAGTTAATAATACCAAGATCAGGGCTTTCTGGGTTCTCTGTGACTCTGAAGTTCATTTGGTATCTGTTAAATATATTTTGGTGAATTTCTCGGCATTGTTATAGCATGACTAGTACTGAAGGCATCCCATGTTTGGAATCTTATCTGCTTTATGTTCATAAATACAAGTGTGTAAAAATTGAAACTGTGTAATAAGCAAGACCTCATTTTAAAAATCCCCTGTTGGAGTTTCATTGTTACAGAATGCTTATGCCATGCCTGGAGTAATAGAGCACTGGACTGATAGTGCTATTACTGTAACAGTAACAGTAGTTAACTGAAGAAAAACCCTGACATTTTCCTTCAAATGTCTTTCCCCCACTTTTTCTGCTATACATTTTAAGGCTTCTAGCCCATGAAAATAATTCTGAAGGCAAATGGAGTCTGAGCTCACAGTTTGTTTTTTTGGAGATGGACAAACTGATGTCATATGGAGCCTGGTTTGGCATAAATTCACAGAGAGGATGAGTTTTTTGGAATGCCATGTTGTATAGCATTATCATTTCTGCCGGATACCAGGGGAGCAGATGTTCCTTGGGTGGCCCCAGGCTGGTAGTCATCATATGTATGCTTGACAAAATCCTGCATAGCAGGCTGTTTGAAACATTTTGAGACTCCCATGTCCTGTCTGCTCGGTGCTGTTTGGCAGCTGGTTTGTCCTGGCACTTTTTCAAACTAGTTCACATCAATTAATATATGTTGTTGAACTTAAACAGATCCTGGCCAAGATCTGTGGCAACATAGAGAACATTATCTGGTGTGTAGTCACAATGTTTGGTATCAAGGTCCACATCATTTGAAGTTTTCTGTTAGAGAAAGGGGACCATTTGTATATGACTGGATCACAAATGCAGAATATCAGGTTTCCAGTTGTTCAGAACGAGGTGAGCCCTGTGGCTCATGCGAAGATTTTAAGTCCTCTTATTTTGATAGTTGTGCCAGAATTAGGACCAGACATGGATCAAGATAAGGAGTGTTGCTAGACAGACTCCAAAAAAGAAAATCTATTGTTCCTGACTGTATGAGAAAGAAGAGACCACTGCTGTACTTAGGAGTCTGGGATAGGTTAGGGAATGGCACTATTAGTTAGTAAAACCAGATCAGAATATATAGCCTGTTCTAGGTCAGCTTTTTTATACATTTTGTGAGGCAGTTTACATCTATTACTTATGTGTGTATGGATCCTCATAAAAGGAACATGGAAGTACAGGTAGGAAAAACTTATATTCCAAATGAGTAAATCCAGAGGTGGCTACATTAAAAAGTAACAGACATTTCCTGAGAGAATGGACAGGGAGTAGCAGATGCACTTAACAATTCCATTTATTTATCCTTCATTTTCCCCATGCCACCCCAGCTCCCAAAGCCCCCTTTTGCAGAGCAAGAGAGAGCCCATGCTGTAGTCAGTACAGAGCTGTGTATGCAGTGGCTGGCACGCAGTGTTTGTGCACAAAATTATCTAGCTGACTGTTGAAAATGGAGTATTATACAGCTGAACTCAACCTGTTCTCTCAGTCCAAGGATGAATACCCTCTTTCTCTCTTCCCAGTTGCAAGTTTTTCACAGGACTTACGGAAACATTTTTAAGACAGCTTCTCCTTTGAGACTGGTTTAAACAGGCCTGAATTCAGTGATGTTTTGTGGGTAGGGATAAGGGAGCATTATAAAACCATGAAGATACATATCTTGTTCGTTTATGTGACTAGGTAAAAATGAATCAAAAGACTTAATGGTTTATGGGTTTAATGAGCAGGATAGTATTCTTATAAGATCATGAAAAATAATGGAATCTCATTGGGAAGAGAAAACGGTTAGAAAAAAAAGAGAAGAGTGTTACTGGAAGACTGTGGATGTCTTCTCAGTGCAAATTTGAGACTGTCTTAAAAGAGCCTGGCTGTCTGAAGGAGACAGTATTCTCTGATAATACAAACCCCTGACTAAACTGTGTGATGGTTTAATGAAAGTGATGGTTTAAAATGAGAAAGACTAATTTGATGCAAAGGTCAGATGGAAGAACAAAGACTACAAACTTCAGTGTTGTAATTTAAGTATTTATCAAGTATGGATTACCATTTATCTACTGTTTCATTAGTTATGTTATGTGATTTATCTAATGTTCTTTTTCAAAAACAAACCAGAAATAGAAGCAAACAAACCAAAGTAGTTGAACAATTTGAAGTGTTGGTGCATTTGGAATTTTATTAGGGCTGCTCTTTTTGTGTAAAAAGAAAACTAGGGGAAAAAAAGGATGTCTAGACTAAGGCAAAAGGTGATCAAGGAAGTCTCCTCTCAAGATGGATTTGGCAAGGTTTCCACTGCTTTGCTTGTTCGCAAATGGGCCTCAAAATTTCTCATCAATGTTTCATATTAATGCTACGATGTAGGTATACTGAACCCTATGTTCCTGAATTAAGTAAAACAGTTCAGGGAAAGTCATGATATGCCCTGGGGTTATTAGGCATGGCTTTCCCTTGTGACTCTATTCTGATTTTGAAGACTGAGCCATTCAGTGGTTCCCAGTAGTGAATCCATAATACACTGAGGAATAAAACCTACTACTAGGCTTTAAGCCATGTATTTATCGATGTATTAAATATGTTTCTTCCCACTGAAGTGTACTCAAAAGGTTACAAACACTCAACAACAACTTATTGGAATTGAATTTGGGTAACCTGTGTTCTTATAGAACTCTGACAAATGTTGCATCTTACTGGGTAGAGAACATTTCTGACATAATTCGACTTCTTTTTAATTTTCTCGTTTGGTGTAGTATCAGTTTCTTTGTTTTTCAACCAGTGTTTCCATTTCTCTTGTTTGACAGAAAATGAATTGGCAACCCCACCTTTAGATGGCATCATCCTTCCAGGAGTGACAAGACAAAGCATTTTGGATCTGGCATGCGACTGGGTAAGTGTTTAGACCTTGGCTGTAATGGTTTCAACTACCGTGTTATAACATTGACAAAAACAAGCATTCCTGGTGCTCAGTATCTTGAAGTTCAACTTATTTGGTCAAATCCCTTAATTTAAATCTGAACTAAGAGTATGCTAATTCATAGATTCCCAACAACATCATCAAAATACCCACACCTGTTACACAGAACAATACCAAGCTTGTTAAAGTAGCTCCATGTAGTATAACATGAAAATTCTCATTAAAACCACTTGTACCAGCAACTTAAAGCAAGGAAGCAAACAATTACTGTGCATGACCACAGCTATACTTCAGTGATCAGCACACTATTTCTCCACTTAGTTCTCCTGGTTCCACCCTTATTTCTTATAACTAGCATGCAGTCTAAAATCCAGCCACAGTCTTGAAGTCATATGTCTTCTTCCAGGTTCCAGTTCTGTAGTGTAGCCATCAAAGTACTTATTTAGACACTTGGGACTACCTTATATCTTGAAATGTAGCAAAATGTTCACTCTGCCTGTACTGTATTCAAAGGTTTTATTGCATTTTGGATAAGACTACAATACAGCTAAAGGCTCATCAAGTCCAGTATCCTGTCTCCTGGTTTGGTCAGGCTTATGTTTAGGGAGGAGTAACAGGAATAACAGAGGTGCATGTTATTCTTTCCCCCTGGTATTAACTCAGCTTTCAACCACCTGTAGTTGGAAGAGTTCCTGAAATACAGTTCACATTTTTATCACTTAAATCTAACCTTCAGTGAAGAGAGCTAGGCATGTATTTCGTGGCGCACATGTGCCACTTTCTGACCCACACTGAACTCTTATGCGTCTTTATTCATATTGGAACTCCCCTAGAGTAGATATACATGCTCACTTCTCAGCACAGACAGATATTCCCAGTTTATAGGGCTTGTCTGTGAGATACCAGACTTTCACCTCAGTCCTCTTGAATAATCAGGTGTCTTCTACTCTCACAAAGGTTGTTCTCTTCTTTCTGACCTCCATTCCCTAACCTAACTGAAATTCTGCTTACATGGTATCCCTGCCTCTTTCTCCAAATACTATCCTCTCCAGACCTAATCATGTTTTCTGCTGTCGTTAAGCATCTCTGTTCCATGTTACAAAGCTTGCATATAAAACAAGGGCTAATCTTTAGTTTGGTCTGATAGGACAATAAAGTCCACATAAATCCATGAAATGAAAATTTCAAAGTTTGATGTTTATTTTTGTTCTTTAAACGCATCCCCTCAATCAGTCACTACGCATTCTTCAACACTTGCAGAACATAAAACACTTCCTATGTTAAGACTATCAAATATGAATTGCTTTACTCGTACCTGCAGTACAGTTAATTTTTGTATGTGACAGCTGTGTGCAGGCTACAGTTGAAATTTCATCAGTGATTAAAGAAATATATCACATCTTATTGTCATTGCAGGTGGAATTAACAGAATGTATTTTGTTTAGCAATTGTCTGAGGGCGGGATGCAAAGCTCTCTTAACATAAATGAGTAATTTTTGTACAAACTCTAGCATGCTAGATACCATGAGTCGTCACATCCTGTGTCTCGTAACTCATGACAAATTCTATTGTATTATTCCCTAATGCGATATTGATATTCTGTACCAAATCAGAGGGAAGTGCCACTTTACCACCAGCACTGTATCTCACAAGCCACTGGCTTCCTTGAAGGTCATTCTTTGGATTAGAATTTATCTTGTGTGATACTGGGAGGTTTGAAAAGATCACAGCCAAAACTTGACTGATAGACTAGGCTAGTAGTTGTAGTAGAAATGTTTCTACACAGAAATAAAAAAAAAAAGAAAACTATTTTTAAACTTCTTACAATTTTTGTGGATGATTCCTCTTGTGCAGGGAGAATTTAAAGTGTCTGAGCGATACATCACCATGAGTGACCTGACAGCTGCCTTGGAAAAAAACAGAGTAAAGGAGATGTTTGGTGCTGGAACTGCTTGTATTGTATGTCCTATCTCTAAAATTTTATATAAGGGCAAGGTAAGAAAATGTCTCTGTTTTTATTTCCCCCCTGCCCCTTTCCTTCTTTCTTCAGAATTTTATCATAATTAATTACGGCTGAAGCAAAACACAAGATAGAAAAGGAGTGCTGCCAGAGGCTCCTGGAAAGATGCACAGTATCAGTATGTTGTTTACCAAGTGAATTATTGCTGTGTTGTCAGAACAGAACTTTGCCTCTCATCTTCTGAGGGTTTTTTAATAGTTAAAATAATAAA
The DNA here is from genome assembly GCF_965140245.1 of Athene noctua. Lineage (NCBI taxonomy): Eukaryota > Metazoa > Chordata > Aves > Strigiformes > Strigidae > Athene > Athene noctua. Next base: position 23,052,575 of record NC_134039.1, read on the forward strand.
ATCTCCATTCTTGGGAAAAGGAAAAAGAATTCAAATACAGTTCTGAGCTCCCAGCCTGTTTGAAAATATAGAAAAATACATTCTCGCACATTTCTTTTATTTGAACATATTTTCTAAAGTTTAAGGCACCTGGGAAAGGTGAGGAAAGACTTGCAAGGAACCAAATTTCTGAGCCACTGCATTCTTTTCTTCTCAAGTTCATCTCTTCTTCACCCCTCTTTGCAGGGAATTCAGTTCTAATAGAAGAGCTGTTTCAGGAGTGTACACAGCTGCTTCCACCTACTATACACCCTATGGGAGATTTCTCCTGCACAGGTGGAACTCCACAGGCATTCAGACAGTTAAGCTAATGATGTTATTTAGCCAGCACAAACTTAGTTCAGAAAGCTGGGTTATTGCAGCTGCATTATATGGATGTGCTTTTTTCCATTAAATATAACAATTACAGTAAATGTCTGTTAGGTGATACTTCTTGAATTAATAAAATGGAATAAATGTATTGATATTGTCAGGTGCTAAAATAATAAGACATCAAGGTGCTGAGCGATAAGTACTATAAATGTATCTGTTATGTTTCTACATTATATACTTTGAAATTAAATACTGTATATAGTGTTATTACTCTTGCCTGTACAACATACCTTCCATTTTGGAAAGATCTTTTGGAAGTCTTAGACTAACCTTTGTTTAAAAACAGCATAACAGTTCAACTAATCTTAAGTTTTTGTTGCCTCAGCATGCCTTCCTATAAAAAACTTTACAACAATCCTTGCCTACTTGTAAAGAGGGCTAGAAAGCTTGATAAGTATTTATTTAAATTCTTGGTGACCCTAAGGTATTCATGTGTACAAGAAGCTATTATTTCATGTTGTTCTCTCCATTCCCCCCCCTCCCCCCTTTCAATGTCAGCATTTGCACATTCCAACTATGGAGAATGGACCTCAGTTAGCAACCCGTTTCCTCAATAAGCTGAGTGATATACAGGTAAGGTGCTTCCTCTTCTTTAAGCAGATAAAATAATAAAACGTGAACATTTGAAAACATCAGAAAAAATATTTTTAATAGTGGTGCTTTGGCACCATTATATATTCATACAGATACTTTTGTTTGGTTTGGTTGTTCTATCAATTTATTTTTTTTTCTCTTGAGAAAGCGTGATATGGATGGAGAGTGATGTATTTTTTCCTTGTTCATCTTGGAAGCTGGATGAGAGTTGTAAGATATTACTGTTATCAGTGAAATCCAGTACTGATGTTATAGGTTCCTTTTGAAGGGAAAAAATAACATTATGCAGCATCTTAATAACCACAGTCACAAATGAATATAGGCTAATCACTAAAGAGATGGGTGTAGAAGTAAGCACTCGCTGGGCACAGCCAACTGATCATTTCTGTTTCTCAGCATCTTTCCAATCACATGGTCACTTCTTGTTCTTAAAACAGTTATTTACTCTGTGATTTGCTAAATATCAAAGTCTATTTGGAATCTGTGCTGGACCTCCATGCCTGGGCATAGTAGTCAATACCATTACAGGTAAAGACAATGAGCAGCACGTGATGGCCTTTCTTATTTCAGTTGCCAGTTTTCTTTTCCTTTTTTAGTGTAGTTTACGGTGTGGGGGAATTGGGGATAGGAGTAGGTCTTGACAAATTACAAGACCGTTTATTTAAAATCTGATAGCAGCTGCTTTGCAGTATTGACATGATTTTTTTCAAATCAAGTCTGATGTTTACTGTTCTACATTTGTAGCTTTTGGCTCAAGATGTTCTCAGGTTTGGTACTAAAATTTTTATCTTCCTGCCAGTAAGCCCTGAACTAAGAATCTTCTTGAAAGATTGTGAGATGTACTGTACCACATAACAACTCTATGAATCCCATAAAATTATCAGAACTTTGTAAGGAAGAGTCCTAAAATTGATTTTTCTTCCCATTTTACAGGCCCTTTACTAGTGTGTAGAAATAATCTCACAGAGATTTCTTCTGATGAGACTCCAAACAAAAACTACTCATGAATTGCAGTCTGCTGTCATATGTTGATCCACCTAAAATCCCATGACAAGCAGGTTCACTTATGTAATGTTATTTATTTAGCATTTTGTGCTATATTGCAGTCCAAGTGTAAATCCATTTCTATTCACTGCAAGTTTTTTTCATTGCTTAATTCAGGTAGGGTGAAGCAGTCAGGCAAGGAGTAGTCAGGCTATCTCATATCATTTTGGTAGCTCTTCTGTACTCTTGTTTCTCCACATGTTTTTACCTTTCAAAGCTGCTGGTCTCCAGCACAACGGCTTCCCTGCCGTCCTAAGACTTGTAACTCAAATGGTGCAGCAAGAGCACTTAACTGCTCTCTAGGAGGATAACATGGGATCAGCATCTCTTGTTCTTTAGAATAGTATTGGACATTCTGACTGCAACTCAGGGAGGAAATCAAAATTCCTGATATTCTGGTACCTTTGTGTTGGAGACTGAGCTAACTTTCATGGGGGCAAAAAGAGACACTCACCCATCATGTTTCTGTTTTTTCAGCTGTACCAACTGTAACGGCTTGGGATCTAGGTCTTTCTCTTCAAACAGTAGGACTGATAGCTGAGAAGAAGCATAGGCATCTTTGGTTCTAGATTTTATTATTTACTGAGGGCATTTATTGCTTACTATTCCATGTTCTCAGCTCAGTTACATCTAACATTTTTATCATCTTACTATATGAGGATACACAGTTGCCTTTTTCCAGAATCCCGCTACATACCACAGTTTTATTTCATCTTCCTCATGCCAAGTGCCTGATGCACCTCTCTAAAATAACACTTGGTGTCCATCACTTTGTTTTTGTTTTCATCTGTCCAGATTTATTTATTATACACTTTTCATTGTGATACACACTGATCATTGTTTCCATAGCTCTCTGTTCTGTATTAAAGTATGTCACGTATCTATTTTTAATGTCTAAAAACAGTTGTGTAACTCCTGTGTTATCTTCTGATATCTAGGTGATGATTTTGCAGTATATGTTAGGGCCTTCAACAATTTATAATCAGTTTGAGTCTCCATCGATTCCTTCTAATTGCAGTCATGGAACAGCTCACAGAAAACTTTGAGGCCAGTTCTAGCACCTTGTTGAGTGTTATGTGTAGGAATAGATACTGCCTTAGCAATTTGTGTCATAAGACAAGCAAGTGCCTTCTCCAGAAGAATGGCTTGTGAAATCCAGAATTCTCTTTCAGAAGACAACACTGGAAGATATTTCTTTCTCCCTTGGCCAATAGACAGTGAGTGGATTATTAAGACAAATTTATCCAGCCTGCTCCCTGAGGCTTTTTCCCATGGTCTTCCTGCTCACCCTGCTTTTCCACCCCCAACCAAGGCTCAGGAGGAGGCTGAAAAGGTGTGGATTGCTTCTAACCCTTATCTTTGTTGGACTTTTTTACTTTACAACTACACATACGGACTTTTTTGTCTTTCAGCAATCATATGTTTACATGCCAAGAGTAAATCCATCACTCCTGGAAAGTGCTGGACTACTATGTATATGTTTACTTCTGTGTTTTCTTTCTTCTTTAAAAAACACAGGAGAGTTAGAATACTTCATTAATAGAAACATGATTTTAAAGAAAATGATGACTGCTTCCTCTTTAAGAATCTATCTGTGGTTGAAGGCTGTGTTTCTGTACTTTTTTATCTGTGGAGAGATGAGCTCATATCCAAATAGAGCCCAGGTTGTCACACAGAAAACAATGCTGCAACACACAAAATGGAACATGTAATATTCTTAAAATATCAGGGGAGTCTTCAGGATCTTTCACAAAGATGTTTTATGTATTCTACAGGAAGGGAAAAAAAAAAAGATCTCTTTGCAGTATCATTGGACTACTGTCATATCATTTGGACAGGATGAGGTGGTTATTCCAAAGAACATTCAATTCCTGAAGAATAAAATGCAATGGAAATACAGCCAATCACAACTTTGGTCTCTGTACCGTGCTGTTGCCTGAACTAGGGCAATGTATCCATCTTATGTGGGACAATGGACATTTGTAAAAAAGTAAAAATTCTCAGTACCAACATTGTCCTGCATTTGAAACTGTGACCAAGAGGTGCAAGGCTCCATATCCAATATCATTATACTGATTCCCTTGTGTCTTTTTTAACATTTTCGGATTATCTTCATTACTGTGTTTCCAAGTCTGTTTTCATGCTGCTCATTGTTCTTTTGCAAGTCTTCTGTGTTCAACAGGATTTCTTTTGATTTGAACAGCTGTTCAGTGGAACTAGAGCTAGAGTGTCAAATTAGAAACTCATGGGCAGAACTGATTCCATTTCTCATGCCAGTTGAGAGAGGCAGTAGCAGCAGTGAGATATACATTTCCCTTCCTATCACTGAGTGGAAACCACGATTACTAAAAACTAATAAAGATTTTAGATTAAACAATTTACATTGTATACAGTAATGGTGTGCTTATGAATGAATTAGTCATAGTACACTGTCTTCTATAACCACTTGAGTTAGAAGATTTAGAGATGAGATTTTCTCTGGGAATATGCTCACTGAAATACCACTCAGATATTTTTGTGGGTTTGCATTTCATGCTTTGAGAATAAACAAGCTTTTGCTATGCTCTTTAAAGTGTAGATCAGATGCAACTTGGAAAGGATGGATAGAAGGCAAGATATATTGTTTATACTACATTATATCAAATACATTTAAACACTGCAATCAAGACAGCAGTGAACAGACATTTAGACAAAAACCCTGTCTTTCTCATAGTTGCATAATGTAAATGAGTAGGCCAGTGGAAAACAACCAGGGAAGGAGAGTGTATGTGTTAATTTTGATAAAGCAGGACCTCTGGTGGGGGAAAAGAGGGATGGGATTGACTAGCCTGAGGTCACAAATTCTTTGACAGAATCAGTAAAGGAAGGTAAATCTGGCTTTATTTCTGGAATGAAAACATCTTGATTGTGGTACAGCATCTTCATTCCCCTTTTAATACTGGAAGCAAGTTGAAACCATAGTCAAATGGCAACTCAGACCAACTCTTGCAATTTCTGAAGTCCGTTTCAGAGCATTAGATGATACTACTACCTAAAGCCAGCAAAACTTACAAATAATTCCCTGGCCTTTGTCTGCTTTTGGATTTGGGGGAGGTAGGAGTGCCACCTTTTCTCTGAGAAGCAGTGATATGAAGGTCAAAGACATCTCTTTTTTTCCTCTCTTTGCTTCCATCCTCAGCAAAATTTCCTCACATATGAGGGCAATCCAGTGCTTTGTGGTTAAACTAATGATACATCTGCTTTTCCTTGGATAGAGTTCCCAAGGCAACCATGCTGACATCTGGGAATGTAAGCTGGAAATCCTTTGAATAAGTAAATCATTCAAGGTCAGGTGTAGCACCATACCAGTGCTTAGTCCACCACATTGCAGACTGCAGAACGGTAGCAGCAGAATTAGTAATGAAAAAAAAAAAAAAAAGTAGATGTGATACATATGGAGGTCATTTAGAGACTTTACCTGCTGAAGTAAAGAGTAAAACACAGGCACACTGAGCATCATTCCTTTGTGGATCTAGAAGTGTGTTTTTCTGGTACATCCTCATTTGGAGCTGTTGTCTTTTCCCTGTTTTAATGTCCCTTTATCTCTTTTTCTGCTGATGCAGAACCTAGATTGGAGGAACTTTCCTTTTGTCCTCTCTGGAGAAATTATCAAGTGATCTTTTCAGCCTACATAAAGACACTAAAACCAGTCTTTATTCCTTTGTGAAAAGTGTTTTCGAACTCCCTGAACATGGTACTATAAGGGAAAAGGCTACCAGCTTACATCTGCCACTAGTCTGTCCACCTCTGCTTTACTTACAGACTTGAGCCATATGTGTGGTTTTGGGGCTCACTGGAGCATTGTTTACAGCACTGGTGACAAAGAACTTTAGAACATGGAGCCAGTTTAACAATCAAAAGTACTTCCTTGGGACTGTATCCTCCCCTGGAAAGGATACAGCTCCATGTGGTAGGTTACCTTAATTTCTGCCTGGTGATCCTGTTGGTTTGCATATGGAAAGAGGGTTATGTGGGTTACAATTCTCTCTAATTGTACTCTGTGGTATTTGTGATGGTTTTTGTTTCACATTCAATCAGAATCCTGCAATAAAAAGCCACCTTGAAAATAAAAATAAATACAACCAAATGTGTTTGTTTTTTTGGAGCTTGAGCATACTTACGAATGAATTAGTGAACTGATCTCAGGGAATAATTATATTAAATTGATGGAAGTATCTAGTGAATCAGGACTATTCTGGATCATCTCTAGTGAGTATCAGTATCATCCCTTCCTAGTCTACTTATTGGAAGATGAATAAAGCTTTAAGCTGCCTCTAGGCTTTACTCAAATCAAAGACAGAAATAAAGGCATAAGAAATAATGTAAACTACTATCAGTGTTGTGTATATGAATCTTTATGAGGATAGACCTAAAAAGTTATCATAATTGTACAATGTTACTTTTAACTTTTATTCTTAAACTTCATTTTTGCTTCATTTCAGTATGGAAGAGAAGACAGTGATTGGGCAGTGCTGGTGTCGTGAAGGTGGAAGAGTTCAGACCCTCCAGACACAACAGACATGAATAAAGACAGCTTCTGTGGCCGACTGTATAGCGTAGTTTCTGTGTCAGTTTGATCCCCAGGATGATTGTTTCCACAATCCAGCAAATGTGAACACAATCATTTTGATTTCTACTATAATCTTGTTGGTAGAAGCCTGTCTTCTTGGTAGAGGTGCTAAATGTTCACAATAGAACCTTCCTAATGGTTTTCTTAGTGTCTCCTTGTGTCTTGTGTACAGTCTGAAAACCTGTAAAATGCTCTTCAACTGTTCTTCAGTCTGGTTTGTTTTAACTGCCATCACCAGCAGAGCACATTGTCACATAACACAAAGACCTTGCCTGTTAGCTGGCCATAGGGTTCTATTGCCATTTTTCTGCCTTTTGCTCTGTGTTTGGGAAACAATTAGGTTTAGTCATACGCTCTTTCCTTTCATACTCTCCTTGTATGGGATATTGCTGAGTTTGCATAGCTCTCTAGATCCCCTCATGCACGCTCTGTCAAATAACAGTTCTGTCCTTTAGGCCAAAATTATCTGAGGTGATCTAGCCTGCAAGATGCTCCCTGTTGGCCTATTGCCTTTCCTTCCATGGGGATATGCAGTGGCTGCTTGGGCAATGCATACCTCTAGTAGTTGAATACATCCTTCCGTGTATGATTTATAGGGCTTGGTCATGCCCTGATAATGCAAGAATTACCCTTTGTCTGACCTAGCACAGAGCTGGGCACTGTGGACATAGTGTTGCCTTCCAGGCGAGTGTCTAGAAAATAAGATTAGACAACTGGCTGTGAAAGTTGGACCACTCTTCACAGGAACCAAATCTTTAGACTGAGGAATTTTTTTCGTCATCCAGTCACCTAATTCAGATCAGCAAAATGTTCTTCTTCTCCCCTTCACCACTTGTTGTGAAATGTATCCAGCTTCTGTTGACACATGTACTTTAATAGGGCCTTCCTATTAAGCAACAAGCTATGTTGTCCACAGAAAATATCTAGCACAAGAAGGAAAGAATTTCATTCAAGCCTTGCTTTCCTTTTGATTAAGCACATACTTCTTCATATACTTCTACTCTCTCACATGCAGTCTTGGTACTATTTGGAAGCAATACAGAGCATGTAGCCCATAGTTAGGGAAATAACTTCTGTAAATGTTCACTAACAATCATACTGTAATATTTATTAGCTTTCTTTTTTTGCACACAGCTTTGTCAAACAGCTTTAAGATATCACTTGCCAAAAAGGATGACTATATTATGTATCAATTTTCCAAAGTGCTACTTCACTGTAAAACTGGTGGAACTTTATTGACACTAATGGAGTACTATAAGAAGTAAAAGTGGAATATTTATTGCCATAGTTTTCAATAGAGGTGCACCAGTATTAAGGGAAATATTTAGTGCTTTATTTTTTTTTAAGACTCAACAGTATCTCTCCCATGCTTTGTAAGTCCTTTATAGTTACTGGCACTTGTTAACATAGTTTAAAAAGGCAAAATATAACTTCTAATAGACCATCCATGCCTTACACAACTGCTAAAAGGTAGCTTTATGGCTTTCCTCTTCAATTTTGGTCAGATTTTAAATACAACCCTACTTAGCCATCACTTTCTTTTGCTCCCTCAAATCACAATTTTACTATCTTTCACTGCAATCTAATCTGATCTTTTAATGAAGAACAGTTGAAGGATCTCTCTGATAATGTAACCATTGTTAAAATATGTTGAATTGTTTTCTCTTTAGAATACAACTACAAGCACAAAATGTTGTAGCAATAGTATAGCGTGTCTGCTTTTTTTGGCCATTTGAATCTGTATTGTGTGCTGGTCTTTGTTCAGTATCTTGCTATGTATTATAAGCTGCTGGTAGTCTTTCTTTTTATTTAATTAGATGTGTGAAAAAATTAACATGGGAAAGATGCCAAGATGCAATGTGGGGTAGAGAGTTTTATTCAATGAGACAAGACTAAAGAGTGCCTTTAACTAGAGTGTGGCATGGAGCTCTAAAGACTATGTAATGAGCAACCACATGTGACTTCCTGTTACTGAACTATCTAATCTGCCCCATTATGTTTGTCTTAGCTTTAGCAGCAAAAGGGAAAGCGGAAATATCTAACTTCAGATACATGGCAAAGTGGTTGTATGATAAAATCTCAGGATGTTCATAGCATTGACAGGTACCATGTATCAAAAATCCCCATGAAGGTATCATAAGGACCAGTTAGAAGAATTATTTTACTACAGTGTAAACCTAAAAGTTGTGTAAAACTGTTCTTAAATTGGATGCAAGTAATTTAATGTGAAGAAACCAGGCAATTTCATTTACTGTGGTTTGCATTCTTTCCCGCACTCACCAGAGAGACACCTTTCCTTTTACTGCATGTTTTGAGTTTATGGAGACAAAGATGAAACTGGAATGACCCACAGAAATGCTTTTAGACTTTTCTAGCAGAGAAGAATGAAAACACATAGTGTGTATGTGTTAACCGTTGTCTTTAACATCTTGGTTAATTGCTTTATTCTGTCTATGTCAACTCAAAATTGTGCTTGTTTTTAAATGGTATCCAGGTGAAGAGGTTCTAGATTTTAAAATTTAAAACCTAAATAAGGGAGCTGAGGGGTCAGTATAGTACAGGAAATTCTGCTGACATTGCATGCTGTCCTACCCTGCATTCTGCCACTGCTTTTTTATCCTGTTAACCAAAGGAAAGTAATAATATGTGTAAATAAGAGTGAGTATTTGGTATTGCATTCTCCCTATTTTCGCCTCTAAAATTTAGGAGAGAACTGTGGCATTCCCTGAGCTAATAATAGATTGTAAAAGAACATCTGCACATCTTTTCTCCATGTGCCCTATTTGTTTAATTGCCACAGATTGACATAGAAAGAGTATGTTACATCATAGCTAGGCAATTATCCATTCTTCATCACTTAGTTATGGTTCCGCTAATTGATCATTTAAGACATAATATAGTCTAAAATTAGGAACATTTGAGACTGTTCAAAAAAGATCAACAAATTAATATTGTTGTGTGATATTTGCATAATTGGCTGCTATTATTTAATGTTTAATTGGGTTGATCAAATGAGATTCAGCCTTTCACATGCTTATGTTTTACAAACACTGATACTTTAAAATTATAATAATGAACTCTAATTTTTGTATGTTCTCTCTTCTCTCCTACATTCTTTTGATTATTATTTTCAGTATTGAGCATGTCCTTAATTTTCTGTTTGGTGAGCATGATTCATACATAGGAAAGAAGTCCTTCAAATAAGAAAACTTTTCATGAAACTGGCATTTCATACAAGCTGTTCTGATGCCAAGCATTATGGCTTCAGCAACTGGCATTACTTAACTAGATTCTTAACTGCAATGAGTGCAAATTCGCTCAGAATTTACAGTGACAGACTCTGATGAGAATACTAATAAAGGTTCCTGCTTGGGGTAGATAATTTGTTCAGTCTGTAGCAGTACAAAGCAAACACGATTTTTCTGGGATATAGAAGGGAAGTCTGATAAGACCAAAAGCAAGATAGCGAGAGATATCTCTACCCAGTGAGAGATATCTCTACCCAGCCATTGTTTACCTGTTCAACTATCTAAAGCCAAAAAGCAGTTGTCCTCCACTCCTCCTCTTTCTATGTAAACTGTTGTTCAGGGTTTGCCTAATTCAACAGAGATATCGTTGAGTCTCTCCTGTATACTTAATTTTATACTTATTTTTCCTCAAGCATGAAGAATGGTAATTTGGAAAAACATGATAGTTTAAAGAGTAATTTGGAATGCATGTTATTTGAAATGTTTGCCTAATACATGGTCTTCCAAGGAGGTAGACAGAAAAACAGCTGGGACTGATCTCATAGCTGCCTAATTAGAGGAGGAACCCTCTTGAATTCAGTGGCTTCTCCAGAACAATCTGCATAATCTCAACAGATTGCTTAGTGTGAACTGTCTGTTGATAGTGCCTTGCTGTCAGAATACAGAGATGGTAGCACAGCCTGCCAGACTATGGCACATTGGCTCTCTCTGCATGGGATTCACCCTACTCATGGTGAGTTTTCATGTTCTAGTGACAGGCTCATATACTGCAAAGTGTGCAGGTATAAATGATGGCTGAGCATGCCCTGAGGTGGGCTGTTCCTTGCTGTCTTTGTCTCCCTTCCACACAGATTTGCAGACCCTTTCCCCAGCCTCCTATCATGATGACACTTAGTGTCATATCTAAAAGTGACCATTTAAGCAAATTTTGCATTCTTTGTGCTTTCACAACAGCAATAGTGACAGGGTTTTTTTTTTTAAAAAAAAAAAAAGAAGTGTTTTGTTCATCTTGCAGGTGTTCAGGGATTGGAATTGCACTTTACCACCTGCCAATATAATGCCTGAACAGACTGCCACTGGCTTTGTGACCCTGGAAAAGTTATCTAACCTCTTTGTAAGTGCATAGTAGTAGTACTACCATTTATACCACTTTTCACTCTAATCCAAACTTTTGCATAACAAGTTATTTTACTACAGATCAAATAAGATTTCCAGAAAGCTTTTTAAGCAGCAGGGGAAGATGCTGTGTAAAGTCCATTATTTCAAGGATTGCTTTAGAATAGAAGTATCTTGATTACACAGGAGAAATATGTTATTTGCATGAAAAATACATTTAAGGTTTGCTGTATGAACCCATAAACAAGTAAAATATGTAGTTCAGAATATAAAGTAGCATACAGAAAGATCTTGATAATTCACTTCTACCTCTCAAACAGTACTATCTTATTTAGAAGTGATTCTTGAAGGAAGCATTGTACCCCTCAATGTAGACTCATTAGATTACAACTGTTCTAGTGGTACACGTTGTCACGTAGCACTGAGACAGACTTCCTTATCAGTCGACTACAAATTTTCTAAACTGCAATATTGAGCGATGAGAAGTGTCAGAGAGCTGTGCTTTACTCTATTTTGTCACTATCCTCAACATCTGGAAAAATAATTCATAGGTCCTAAATCATTTAAGCTAATTAACTTCTTAATAAGTATTGGTATTTGCGGTCATAACAGCAAAAGGGAGTATTGCATCAGTGAAAAATACTGTTGTAGCAATCCTGTCCATGTCTTGCTTTAAGTATGATGGTTATTAACGGGAATTCCAGGATATTTTCCCTGACCTTGCAAAATCTGCATACCATCTATATAGTACAGTTGGCAAATATATCCCAACTCCATAAAAAAACCCTAATTTTGCCATTACCTTGAGCTAGAACAGCCAAGTACATTAGGACTTAGTGGGTGTGGTACAATACTGAATTAGAATAGTCAAGCCTTATATGTGGAACAAAATTTTGGAATTATTAGCTCAGATAGAAATAAATCTTGATAAGCACATCCAAATTTACTAAAAATAATGGTGTTTAAATTTGCTACTAATAACAGTATGGCTAGATCCTCGTTCCTCTCTCAATATGAATTTACACTGTTAGTTTATCTTAAAGCTTAATTTATTGAGTCTGATTTTTAACACAATTCTGAATTCTCATGCCCTGCTTTAAAAAAAAGGCTTCTTCATAGGAAGATCTTCAGGAGTATTTAAGATTTTGATATAGAATGTTAAAGTCTTTAAAATATCTGCTGGATAAAGTTAAGGTAGAAAAAGAGAAGACAGCTTTGTGGAAGTAGTTAACTACAGCATTCTAAATGGTTTTCCAACACTGGTCATTTTTTCTTTTTACCAAAGAGGTATGCAGGGAATAGTAGATAAAATAAGAGTAGTGCTTTTATTTTCTAAGCAAGAACTGGGAAAGTTTCTAAGAGCTGGTTCTCTTAATAATGTTAGCTCTTCATAGTACTTGATTCTGGCAGGCTTAGAGCAGTCATTGAAGTGTGAGATGGTGGAGCTCAGAAGTTATCTTAGGTGGTACTATATTGTAAGAACAGATTTTCTTTCATTTTCTGATCAAAGTAATCAAGATGTGAACATGGAATCTTTTAAATTTTGAAGCTTTTATAAAAATTTTGCTTTTCATTCTAGAATTCTGATACAGTATCACTGAACTATTATCTTAAACTATCATGTCTCTGTAGCTTATGAGGAGAAATCAAACGTCTTATTCTTTGTGTAATCATCTTCCTGTATGCCAAAACTCCTCTTCATTGTGATTTGGTCACCACTAGAATTGTGACTTCTTCAGGTGAAATAACAGGGTTTTTTTCTCTACTGTACCCTGCTAGTACACTCTCGAGTTTTTAATAAGTGCATGCAGCAAATGCCAGAGCAAACAGTAAAGTGAAAAGTCTTCTGTTTCCAGAACAGTTACACTAAGGAATGAGAGTAAAATTACCCAAGTCAGTCAAGACAGGTCAGAAGAACATCTTTACCATTCTCATTCAGTCCAAAACAGTCTACCTGGGTATACCAAGTATCTACCAGGATAGTAGATTTCTATTACTATTTAAGAATGCTCGTATTCAGTTGCTTAAACACCTACATCTGTGCCTACATTTTCGTAACTTGGGCCCTAGTATCTTAAGTGAAAACTGAAACACACTGTTATATGTCATGAAACGTAAAATATTAGATTAAAATAAACAGGTAATGCTCCAGATCATCTAAAAGTGAGAAAAGGTTTCCTACAGGTCAGTGGCTTATTCTGTTCCCATAATTTATATTCATTTTCTAATGGCTCAGTAGTTAACTAGAACTGCAAGTAGGAGACAAATATATCGTTAACTCTAGTCCACAGTCAAGATTGTTGACAAAGATTGAATCTGTTCCCTCCATCTTCTGCAGAGATGGCATGGACTCTAGCTTGGCTACTGTAGTAGAGAGTGACTGAATGTAAGAGGTTCTTTGCCATGATGGAGATAAGTTTTATCTGAAGTTTTTTGCAGATAATTTCTGTTGAAGCAGTAAATTGGAAAGACAGATGTCCCAATCCACCTGACCTTCAAGGCATTTAGAAGGGTGCAGTAGTATTTATTGGAATTGTAGCATATAAACAGTGGGAAATTAACAACTTTAAGAGGGAGAAGTAAACACCTCTGAAGGGTCTCTGTTTTCTCAAATGTTAAAGTTAACTGGGTATTTTACAATGATGTGAGCATATAAAAGCACTAAAGGACAGATGTGTGGAAAAATACTGGGTAAACTAAAGGAAACCCTACCTCATTCTTCTCTAAAGGTTTTGTAGAAGCACAATTAAGCGCTCCTAATGGCATTGTTATGTACAGACCATCTGGCACGAAAGAAACACTTTATATTTGTATGTCTATAAATCCTGTAATAACCGTATTTTGCTAGCAGTGGAAACGGTCTATACTATTTGCAGTTTTTCTCATCAGATCTGTAATTATGCAACGTTTCTGTCTCCAATAAAGGAATTTAATGGGCACCTGTTTGTGACATGTTATGAAATCATCACTGTTGAGTACAGCTAACTAAACATAATTATCCCATAGATGGGAACTGTTACAAAATACATTCTTGAAGGCTGGATTAAAAGGAAGAAGTATTACTGAATGAAGTGTGGCATTTAAGAACAGCAAAGCAAGATGTTAAGTGGTGAGAGATAAGCTAACTCTATAGTCAAAATGCAATATTCTGTATTCTGCCTATATTCTGCCTTCTGGCTTCCACTGAAGTCTAAGGATATGACACTCAGAGGAGAGGGAAGAATGAGGCCTTAAAAACGGCAGACATGCATTTACCCTGCCAAGCCTGGAGGCTAAGCCAGTTGTTTCACTTACAGTAAAATGCTGCACAAATCAAGCAGCAAAACTACCTACCTGCTAACCATGTTTTCATGAAACAATTTAAACATGCCAGGACTATGTTGCAGTGATTGAACACAGCCCCCATTCTAAGGGTTTTGGGGTGATGAACTCAAGGAAGAGAAGAAAGCCAGAAAACAACTTTATACTTTTAGCGCTTACTTCACAGGGCAGTTCCGAATAGTCATTACTCTAAAGTATGTCAACCAGTGGGAAGCCCTTTGAAGATGGAAAGCACTGAAAAGTGAGTGTCATTAAAATCTTGACATTTGCCATCTGTAGTAGCTATATTTAGCAAAATACTTGACATATTCCCCCTTTTCAGTACAGGGAATACAGTGATTAAAGGTAGTACTGATCCATGCTGTGGTAAAGTACACATCAGGGTAAAAATTCCATCTGGTTTGGTTCTCAGTGACTTCAGAGAAAGCTGGCATGGGTACAGGACACTTTAAAGAAGCTGTAGACAGGTAAGTACTAAGAGTTGTTAATTACTGCTAGGAGAATGAACCTAACATGTCAGAATTAGACCTTATTCCTGTATTTTGGCATCTCCATTTTCATTCTAAGGGAACCTTTCTTAACTGTAACTGTAGCTTGAGCTTCAGTAAGACAGCTTTCAAAAGCCGCTTATTTCAAGTAGTAATAATTTAAGGACAGATCCCACAAGATGCTGACTGAGCTTCAGAGACAGACCAACCTATGTCTTTTAGCAAAACAAAAAACCCCCTTTTTTCCTCCCTTTTGAAACACCTCAGTAGCTGGCAATACTTCTGTTCACTAAAGCACTTGCAGTATCACCACCAGCACTGTGTTCTTGGAGATGGAGAGTATCAGTTCTGAGGACTCTGATCTGGGATACATAGTCCTGTAAAGTTGATGTGACCAAAAAATCAGTTTTAAAATCATACAGCGGGAGGACAAAGCAGAAGGAAAAAGCTTCATTCTGTACATATAAACAGGGCAAGGAAACAAAGTTGCGGATTCCAATATAGGCAGTCAATATCAGAATTAGAAATGTCCATTTTGAGGGTATATCAACAAAAATGTTGAATTTCAGTTTTTCTTCCTTTCCTTTTGCCCAGTGTTCTGATGTTGTAGCATTACAGTGGTGATTTTAACAGAGCTGCTAAAGAATTACCCTGTTGTCAAGAAGAGCAAAATTTTCCATAGTAGCACCTTTGTTGTTCTGGATGCTGCTTCTCCAGTGAGGAATTTATAACAGAAAATATAAGAATGTGAAAGATGTCTACTTCTCTCTCTCCTGAGGGAATGACTTTTAATGCCAGGTAAGAAAATGTTTGTCCTGCTTCACCTGCAGGTGGTACTATATTTTATCTGTAGAAATTTAGGATATTAAATTCTGAGCTTTGACAATGCCATGTTATACAAGACAAAACAGTTTATCTTAACCCACATAAGTTTTTGTGGGTCATTCAAAGAAATTGTGTTCTTCTGAAGTGATTTCAGAACAACCTCTGGTTTATGACTTCAGTATTTTTCCCCATCTTGCTGATGGAATAATTCTTTTCGAAGGTTCAACTTTGGTTAATTTATGCTATATGGTATATAGGCATTTATCTTTTACTGTGATGGCAGTGTAGGCTAACTTTTTCTTAGAGCAAGGTAAAGAAAATTCGTATACAAAGAATGTATCCTAACCAAACTCAGTATTTGGGAGGTGAATACCTAACTCGAAAGGATAAACAGAAAATGGGTGTTTAAAATGGGTGAGTTCTAACCACAGACTATGTAAAATGCACCCACACTTTATTTTTAGTAACTGTACATATTATGAAAAAGACTTAATAATTAAATATTTTAAATTTTCTTCTAATTGGGTGAAATAACAACTGCATGTCTAATGCACATATGTATACTAATAGTCTACAAAACATATGCCTTTTAAACGAAAGGCTGATCAAGTCAATATTGATTTGATATAATATCTATGAAGCAGGCATTTTGTAAATGTTCAGTAAGCAGGCCAGTCATCTTCAGTACACAGCATGTGTTTAAGGACCCCTCTGGGTCTGACCAAAGACAGATGTAGGTAAAGCCCTGGTCTAGATGGGGCCTATGCAGCTGAAGCTGTGTCATGATATAGAAGTGTGTGCTTCACATGCTTGTATGTGCAAGGTATGTGATTTTATACCCATATTTTATAGATAAACAAATTAAATACATGCTGGGAGGCTGCCCCTACCAGAAACACTATCACCGGTAAAATAGCTAGGGCTATTATGACTCTCATTTTGACAGGGTATGAAATTCATCTAGTGTACCACACCTAAGCTGAACACAAAGACTGTGACTTAGCTGCCTTTTAGGTGAAGTTTACATATACAATCACCAAGAGCCAGTGGAAACACTAATTTCAGTGGAAACTTCGGTATTAGCTCAGACCCTAACTTGAGGTGACTTTCATGCTCTGAGCGTGATGAAGAGAATTGCTTCACTCTTCTTATTTCTAGCTGCTCTATCCCTGACCTTTCCTTTGTGGCATTGCTGGCACTAGAGCCATTGCAGAGTGACTAGATCACTGCTCATCCACAGGAAGGTAGAAGCATATGCATAGGAGAATACAACTGCTCTTTTAGCCATGACAGAGTTTTTAAGGAGCTGAAGCCAGTTAAGAAGTCACACCCATATGAAATGTTAGGATTTGAATATCTCCCAGGTGCTAGCCACTTTTATTATGGCTCTTAAACTTTTATGTGCCAGACCTTGCTTAAGTCATTGCTGAATTTGGGGTTCTTTTTTTTTAACCTTCTTTTAGCTTATACAAGTATTGCACCTGAGCAAAGACTGTAATATTTGCTTTACTGTAAAGTACCAAGTTGGAAAAGAAATGAACTTCTGAAGATTTTGCATCTTCATTGTAAAGGCATGGCTGAAAACTGATTAGAACAAAGATAGTGAAAAATACTCCCATCTTTTTAGGAAATCTCAGTGCTTAAAAATTTGGTGAAATTGAAATGTTGCCTTACTAAGAGAAATTATGTTTTCTTTTGTTCTCTTTTGGTATCTTCATCTACTATTGGTGATAGTGTCAGGCTGGGAAATGCTAATACCTGCTATCAGGTGATTCATTAATCAAAAGATCTTCAGAGTTGTTGATGGCTGTGCCAAGGACTTTTCAGACCGCAGAGTTTGTAGCCTCTGTGTGTTAAGGTGTAGAGTGGAGAAAGGTAGTGTTGCTTATGCTTTTCTGAAGGAGCAAAGAAACACAATTTTAGGAATGCAGGGTTTACTTGCATGGCACACTTGAGGATTCCCGAGAGAGGAACCTCCCTTTTGCTGTTTGGTTCCGTCACATTCTGGAAATGGGGCTTCTTTTAAACAAATAAACAAGCTAAAGAAATAATATTACTTAACTTCAATGCCTGTATTTTGGCCGCAGTGGAAAGAAGTGGGTGAGACCCCAAATGCTGGTGCACTTTCTCCCTCTTGCAGTATGACCTCCAAAGAGGCAGAGCATTTTTTAAATTTTTATTATTTTTTTTACTTCAGAGAGACCAGACTACAGCCTGTCTGCCTAGACAGAAGCTTATTTAACAGTATATGTGTGAAAGCCTTAAAACTGATACTGCCATTATGCATATGAACCATAACCCATCAGCAGATGTTTTAGGTCAGATGACTGCTCTGTTTCTGAAAGATAAGTGTTATTGAGCTCCCTCATTGCCATTCCTTTCCTCTGCTAAGGTGAATCTTAAGAGCTTGATTGTACCTCTTACAGCTGCTCAACTCTGAGAGTCTCTTGGAAGGATTCCCTTTGTTAGTCTACATGCTGCTACATCAAAGTGGCACAGAGGAGTTCTCCTTAGTCCACATCTCATTTCACATTCCAACAAAAAAGATATCAACATCTTTATTGTTTCCCTATTTTTGCACATATGTAATATTGATAAGCTTTTTCAGTACTAAGATAACATCAACTCAATAGGTAAGAGAGATGTCAATAAGGCCAAAGTTCAGGCTAACAAAGGGAAATTCCCAAAATTTTACAGGATAAGATCATATTTAAACACGAACTTTATTTTCTGAACACACATATATCTCTGCCAAACCTCAAAATGTCTTTGGGGAAACCAGTTCCTATAAATTTCTCTTTCAAGAAAAAAGACTTTATTATCTGTTACTATGATCTAAGCAGCATGAGGGAGAGCCAGCAATGTTTGATTCAGTGAAACTCTTATCGTTATATATGAAGTTTAGGGCAAAATTCACCTGCTGTAAAGTTGTTTTAACCTGAATTAACAATTTTTTTTTTATTTGATAAAATATATATTGTCAGGAAAAATAACCTAGTTTTAGTGTAGAGCCTGTAGCCAGAAATGTATGGTTTTCATTAAAAAAAAATTAAAGGAATTTTTCAGAGAAAAATAAAATTATGACCCACAGATCATTAGCAGTTCACCAAGTATATTTTAACAATTACTGTTTCATTCAGTCATAAGATGATAAATTTGAGATCTTTCACAGGAAAACTGAAAATCAAACGGAAATTACAGTGAATTGCTGAAACCATGTTGGCTTGTAATGATTTATTTTTAAAAGACACTGCTTCTCTTGGTTTCCCCTGCAATCATAATATAAATTTATCAGATAAGAAGTGATTTTCATTAGGGAAAAATTATAAGCAATCCATAAAGGAAGAAAAGATTAGCAGTTACCCTTGATCAATTCCTTTCTGTGCCTTTGAGTAAGGCAGATAACTCTCCTAGCTACAATTTTCCAGCTGTAAAAGGGGAGTAATAGTTCTCAGCAAACTGAAAGACTCCTGTGAGGATAAATGCATGACAGGCTGTATGATCAATGAGCAGTGGAGGGCCATATGGACCTGAAGACAGATTCCACCATGGCTGCCTTCTCCACATTAATTTGTAATAGCATGCTTACTCTTTCAATTAAACCTCACAATCACATTTCTGCCAAGCTCAGTGTTGTTTTCAGTTTCAGTGAAACTTTGCAAGCTGGAACATTTCCTACGACTGACAGTGACATTTAAATGCAAGAAAATCAAGCTTATGCATGGCCAAGCCTTCTATAATTCCAGGACTTGTCAGTCTATGGTATTGATTCTGGTTTAAACAAATAAACACCCAGCTCATTTTCACCTAACCTTGGAAGAGTACATTGCCCAAATGTTCCACTCTGAATCCCAGGTGATACCTTCTGGGATTATGAGTGTTCAAAAGAAAATTAATTATACCAACAACAGGTACCTAGGCACAGTGCTATGTTTTTACAAAAGAGTGCCTGGCCACCTGAAATTTAAGCCCTTCTGTGTGCATGGGAATCAAACACAACTCAGACCCCAGAGGAGGGAGGCAAGTTACAAAAGGAAGAACTTTGGAGACTGCACCAGAAAGTCAAGTTTCTGTGCCTAAGTGTTTAGTGGCCATATTTTTTTCATACACAGCTTTCTTATTTGAAGACCAGTTGTTTTGCAAGTACAAGTACAAAGTACTTCTATGTTACTAACCAGCATAGAGTAAAATAATCCACACAGGTGAGACTTGAAGCATTTACTGTGTTTATTTTTGTGATTTTGACCCAAGCCCACAGAACCAGGATACCCCACAGCCTTCTGTGGAAAAAACAAACACATTGGGTTTTGCTTATGAGAGAAAAGATGGACTTTAAGTTGCAGTTCAGCAACTTAACCAAGATCTTTCTGCTCCAGAACTGCTTGGGTCATGTGCCCTTTGGTGCCTCTGTGTGTTTGTGAAGAATTGAGCACTGTGGACTCTTGCCTGGTCAGGCCAGGGCAGGATGGAGTCAGGCTGCCTTCTGCTCACTGTACCTGCAGGAGAGTCCCCTCTACAAGGAGGTTATTCTGCAGCTGCCTTCTGGCTTCTTTGTGTAGCACCACAT
The DNA here is from genome assembly GCF_965140245.1 of Athene noctua. Lineage (NCBI taxonomy): Eukaryota > Metazoa > Chordata > Aves > Strigiformes > Strigidae > Athene > Athene noctua. Next base: position 23,072,798 of record NC_134039.1, read on the forward strand.
TTGTTTAACTGACCAGATAATCTTTGGGTGGACAAGATTATGTAAGGCAGCTGACAGATAGAAAGGAAGACCCATGTTTGGCCTCTTCCTTTCTGCCCACCAGTGAACTATTGTTGCTGCTTAAATGCACTCTGTAGTGCTGGTTTAAAAGAAAAGTGAAAAAAAGTACCAAAAGGATTCTTCCATGACCTCCACTGCAGAACTAAGAGCTGTCATCCACCCTGGAGCCCCTGCAGTCAGTATCTATTACATCCATGTCTGTATCTTGTCCCTGCTTTGGCTTTTCCAGGTTAATGCAATTTTTGAATGCCTGAATTGCAGGAACATCCATTCCTTGACAAAACAGAGCTCCCAACTTTTCTTCATTTACCTTGTGCCTAAAACCTGCCTTGTGTCCAGCAGTCAGGTTGTGACCCCTCTGATTTCCACTGGCAGAATGACTCCAGGTTGTTTATCACAATTTTAACTATCCAAGAAAATTATTCTTTTAACTTGATGCCTGATTGGATCTTTCTTCCTACCTGAAGAAAGATGTCCATCGATGAATATGTGCAGTTTCCCCCATCCCTGAAAATCATAGGGAATATGAGAAGTGTTGTTGTTTTTCAGCCATAAAAGAAAAAAAAAAATCCTTGCATATTTTCAGTTCACAATAGTTTCCTCTGAGTAAACACAACACTGTAAAAGAGAACAATAAAGCCTCTATGAGGTAGCAGTGGATTTTTAGACCTGCTGTACATAATCAACCTCCAACCCTGCTTACAGCCTAAGTGTGACATACTGTGCTCTTATGTCTACGTAGGTGCATTTTGTCAGTGCAGGCATACAGCTGCAGCTCTACCAGCAAAGCTGCACTTTTTGTTTATACAGTAAGACCATACCTGGCTACGTCCCTACACAGGAAAAGTTACACCAGGAAAAGCACATTTTTGCTAGAACAACGGAGGCATTTGGGGCTTTGGTTGGCACAGCTCTGCTGGGGAAATCACAATTCACCATGCTCCTAGTTGGCATTGCTGTTAGCAGAAGTTTGGAACAGAGTCATAGTCTCACAGGACTCTCATAGCTCAGGAAGAACAGATTGCCTTTAAACTTACTGATCCCAGGCGATTCAGGTCTTTGGTGTTTTCTTGACAGCCCTGGGAGCTTGTGTGAGTTAGAACAGGCTTTTGCAGAGCTTTTGTAATGTACCATGAGTTGTTTTAAACTAGAATATCCCTCCTTCACTCGTAGCTACTTCTACCATGTTACAGGAGCAGATCTGAGTACGGCTTTCTCCAGAGGATAATTTAACCATTTTTACTTTAACCCATAACCACTTATTTACCTGATGAGAAATTTGCTAAGAGATTGGGAAACTTGATCTTCTAGTTACTTTCCCAGATTTCAATCTGGTGCAGGAAAAAAATAAGTGAACCTCCAGACTAAAAAACATCCTCCCTTTCCCCTGCCATCCAGTACCCTATCCTCAAAAAGAAGAAATCAAAAACAAATATAGAGAACAGAGGTAGAGAGTGTATTTCAACATGAAACCTTCTATATCAGTCCTGCCAAGAAACACAACAGTATTAATTAATTTTTTAGTTATTTAAAAGCTTTAGTACTATACTTCTTCCAAACCAAACAAAACCTGAAATAAAATTCCTCTTATGCTGAAGTAATGTACAAAGGGGAGCATTTAGGACAGTTTAACTAAGAATAGACCACAATCATCATCATCATCCCATAAACACTGCCTTACAAGTTTACTGTCTTATATCAAATTCTCTACTTTTCTGTTTATAAGGCCCAGATCATTAGCAGTAGTAAAGTAATATTTAATTTTTTGCTGTTTGAATTTCAGCCTGCCTTTCACTTTTCAGTCTTTACACCAGTCTGTTCAGTTACATTCTCCTGGCGGGAGGATGCCCTCGGCAGACACAGGGCAGTATTACTGCTCCTGAACCTTCTGTGCTTGTCTCCCAGAGAAGTGATGGATTGGCCAAGTGGCTTTGTACCCTTGTCTGTACCTACTGTATGCCAGAGCTGAGTGAGTGTGTAGGTGTCCTGTCAGGCACACACTCCTCTGCTTCAGTGTCTCTTCATCCTGCTGAAGGTTCTGTCTAAGGACCACTGCTGATTTGCTGAGTAGAAGTAGCAGCCACTAATAGATTTGGACAAATTTTCCCCTACTGAGTGTCTTGTCTTGTCCTTTATATTGCTCTAAATTAGATGGGCCAGATCTGGTCCATAATAAAGTTTTACTCTCCCTTTGTCTCCTTCTGGCAATGCTGGCAGGGCAACTTCAGTGCTGTCATTGCTGATGTAAGACTCTGGGGAACTGGGAAGGGTATGGGGATGAAACAGATAGTCAGAGTCAAAGTTGTCAGGACTAGCTCAGCAGTAGGGCCTTGTGACCCAGGTTCTACCTCTAAACACATAGTGGGAAATGAAAGTGGTCTCCTAAATTCTTGACAGAGGTGAGAAATTATCTGGGCTATGGTATGTTAAACTGAGGGAATGGCAGCGTCTCAAGCAGAACACACCTGAATTTGAGTTATTTAATTATCTTTTTAATTTCTTGTTCAACCCTTCTGTTTCTTTGTGAGAAAAAAAAGGTTTGATTCATTTGCAAAAAAAGCAAGAAGTCATTAACATGCTGATTACACAGTTTATGTTTACTTTTTAGAATAGTAGTATAGCCTAACCCAAAATTATGAGTCAGGTGTTCCAACCCTTCCAGACAACCTTAAAAATGCTAAGCATATTTTGCAAAATAAACCAAACATTTGGATCTCTCTTTCTTGGCTTTCTTGTTTTTAAACTGCCTGATACACATATTCCACATTTCCTCTTCATCCTATGTGCTAAAAAATTATGTTTAAGAATAATTTTTTCCTGTCTACAGCATGTAGAACTTTAAAGAAAGGAACTAGGTATTATAGAGCTTGCAATAAAACACAGACGGCTGTTTACGCTCTATCAGATATTTTTTCTAACAGTTTTAAAATGTCCAAAATTTATAGCTGCAGACAGTTGAAGTAGTGTTGCTCATCTTTTCTGTCATCTCTTACCTCTCCTTTCAGGAATCTTTGCAGCCATATCGGAGATATCACAGAGTTAGAAAACATGCTTCTGGTCTTTGCAGGTCATGTATAGCAGCACTTTGCCTTAATAAGTATTTTCAAATGTCTAATCGATCCTACTAACTTTAATTGTCATCACCACAAACAGTCTTTACCTTTTTGTAAAAAAGATTGCAATATCAGTAGTTGTTTACAGTGAGAAGCAGAGATTAACCACATTATAATCTGGTGCTAACATGTCATGCAACTAATGCACATCACTTCAGATGTATTCTAATGTTATATATGGGGCTGTGAAAAGACCCAGCTTTTGCTCATGGAAACTGATCCACCCTAGTCTCTAGCCTTTGTCTCTTTGAAGGCCTTTTTGGGGTTTTTGTCTTATTAGGGATATGCATTTGTAAATTATTTAATTCTGCACAGGTAAAAGTCCCAAAACCCTCTGACAAGAACATAACCTTCAGCTTCATTAATGTCTCTTCAGAAACAGAGTCCTCTCCACCAGCAAGCAATGCTGGCCACTTAAACTCCTTCTCAGGTTCTTGGAGTGTTTCTCGGCTGCAGCTGAGCTCGGGGAAATGCTGCTTGCCTTCAGATTACTTGCTTCTTTCATTTCACTTGCTCACAGTCAGGGAGTACAGCCAGCATTGCAAGGGCTTGGGCCTACAAACTGTGAATAAAGAGACCAGAGTTATAGTCTTTCTGTGGTAGATACACAGTTTAGGGGATTGTTACCAGTAGGGTGACAGGGAGAGAGAGATTAATGCCATAGTATTTCAAGACAAACTTTAATTCAGAAATTTTACAAATCTTACAAGAGATCTGGTTGTCACAATATTTCCAGGTTGAATAAATTTGCTAGGGTCATGCCCTAGACTTATAGATGTATTTTCTAGAAAACTGCAAGGCTTTAACCATCAGTTCAATGTAGAAGATTTTTTGGCGGCTGTGGGGATGCTTTTGCTGGATTGCAGGAATCCCACAACTAGGCGCCCGTCACAGAAGAGCCTTTCTCGCATTCTTACCAAACCCGTGTTTTATTAGTTAGCAATAGATGGCGCTAAATTTCCACCTGTCCAACGCCGTCAGCCAGAAAATGTATTTGAAGTAATTAGGCCTGCAAGATAACACTTAAAAGGGTTACTGCTGAAGTTGATGAAAGTGTGTGGGCATAGAGAGGCAGGAGCGCCAAGATGCTTCACCAGCTGGAGAAGTCTTAGGTGAGATAGTCTGGCTGCCAGAACAGGCTGCCAAGATAGTCAAAGGGAAGCAGCCAGGAACTGGAGAACGATTTGCAAGTTCTTGAGAACAGCTACTGCGATCCTCTTGCTGGCTGGGTCAGGTAATGCCTGTCATTATCAGCAATTGAGGATCCCAGGCCAGACGCGTTAAAATCCCACTAGCGATTCTCAGTCTCAGTTGGTGGTTTGTCACAAACTCTCCTCGTCCTGGGATTAACCCATTCCCCAGCACAGGGGATACATTTGATCGGTGTCATTTGGAGTGAGGCAGTGCTGACAGGACCAGAGAGAAGGGCTTCAACAACTTTCTCCTCCTCCTGCTGGCTCATCACCCCACGGCTCTTGGTGCTTACAGGTGTGGGGAGCAGACATAGTAATTTCCTACATGAAGTAGAGGGAAGAGGCTTCCCTACTGAATTCTGTGCTTGTTTCTGGCAGCAGCAGGGAGCACCTCCACAGCGTGGGGCTCAGTGCTTGCAGTTTTCATTTCACCGGCTTTTTCTTTTGTGTGATAGCCTAGCATCCCAAAAGTGGCAGGTATAGGGGAGGAAAAGGACAGGACAGCTTATTGCAACAGCGATTCGCTCTCTTGCATGCTGTGGAAATTATATTCATAAGAGGACAGGTTGTCCTGCTGGGAGCCAGAGCACAGCTGGTGCCATATGGCCTTCTCTATACTGCTTGGTTAGTTATCCTCACCTGGCCACACCGAGCAGCTGCCTGTGGCCCCCTCACGGGCTTCTTAATGCTGCGCAATCTGTCCTCATGCAGGATCAAGGCCGAGATCCCTGCTTTTTAAGGTACAGACATGATGTTACTTAGAGAGGTGTGAAGTGAGAAGAGGAGGCTGTTGTTAGTTAGTTGGGAGGAGTACATACTGCATACTGCCAGGCAATTGTGGGTACCATTCGCCCTTGAATGCTTTGCCAAAATGAGATATGTCATGAAAACCATTCACAAACTTGTTTTCCTAAACAGTTTCCACACACCCCACCCAGACATGCCTAAACGTAACTTGCAGGGCTTTTTTTTTCCCATCATGGAAAAATCACTTTCTGCATTTCTCAGAGGGCTTCTCCTCAGAGCTGTTTTGCACAATGGAGCAAGCAAATTTAAAGTTTCTTGTTGATGGCTGTATTGCACACACGCTTTGCAGTACACTAGCTTCTTTATTAGGTGGTCAGGAGCTGGCACTGCTGGAGCCAACTCCTGCCCACAGTAAGGGTGTGCAGAAAGAAAAGGAATAGCCCACAAAATAAAATCCTGACCAAGGATGTGAATCAGGCATGGAAGATACAGAAACATAGTGTCAACACAAAGAACACAGGCAAATTTTGCTCAGAGGCACACCGTTTGAAAATTAAAAGCAAAAATGGATATCTTGTATTAACTTTGCAAAATCATCAAAATTTGTCAGATCTGACCCTAAATCCTGTTGTGCATCAGGAAGAACCAGACTGTGACTTGCCCTGTGTGAGGAAAGGCATCCGGGTTTATGAGGCTCATCTGGACTCTCAGTCCTGCATCTTCCAAGACAACTGAATGTTGCAAGACCTAATAATCCTCCTCCTGAATAATGCCCGCTGGTTTAGAATATGGCCATTCACCAGTTTGGCACCATTAAAGCAAAATGTAGTGGATTTGATGCTTGAAAGGTGTAACCTAGATGTTTAAATGTGGAAGCTCTTCTACTTGCCTCTTGTCCCTCGATAGAGTCTTTTGCCAAGTTCTTTCAGTTCTCAATCCCTGTTTCTCTAGTAGTCCCTACCTTACAACTGTAGTGTGAACATGGCTGGTTGCATCTCTGTTCAAAGATCTAATTAGAGGTGTTGTTGTTGTTATTATTATTATTATTGTTTATTATTATTATTACTACTACTACAATGTTATCTCTCTGCAGTACTTTGCAAAAGAAAATACTGCCAGAGATTGAAGTTAAGGATGGTTAAAGGAGTGCCCCTACCACCAACCCATTGTTTCTTACCTCTGCTTGCAAAACTCTTGTAGCAACATGCAGAAAGAAAGGGTTGCCTGTCTTCTTTGGCAAAAACTTAAAAGCCCCAACATCAAAGGCTCTTAAAGGCTCTTCAGTGGGAGAAGTTTATGTATAAAGACACTAGGAAGGCTGTGGTGCTTATCTGAGATTGTGAGACTTTCAGCTACTCCACTGATGTTAAATGTAGGCCATTGCACTTTGGTTGCCGGTCTGTGGCTTCGGGAGCACTGCTTGCAGGCAGCAGGGTTTGGGAATGCTGGTCTTGGCACTGGTGGCTCGTGCAGTTCTGAGGGGAGAAGAGGTGACTGCTGCCGCTGAGCAGTGGGGTGCTCCTCTGCTTTTTTATATCGTCAGACAAAGGGTGTATAGAGCAGAGACAGACCCATAAATCCAGTGTAATTAAAACACTGAATGTTAACTGTTAAAAGTACTCCAAACAAAAAGACTCTGGAAGAGATATTAAAATAACACAGAGTTTTCAATTGCTGTTAAATGAAGCACTAAATGCACATACAGTTAGAGGTGTATCCTAATTATTAGTCTGAACTTCTGCCTTATTAGTAATGTACACTGGCTGGTGAGTGCAACAAGCTACAGAAGTGCAGCAAGAGGCAGAAACGATTCTCCAGTGCCTCCTTTTTTCCAGAAGGTGTTGCTATTATACAGATCTGTTAAAGACACACAGAGTCGTGTAGAAAGCAGGGTGGAATAAAGTCTAGTAAGGCTGAATAAAAAAATGTAAACTGTACTAAGTATATAGAAGGATCAGTCACAAGGATTTCTATTATGCAGGGAAAAGAGACCATTTAGTGTAGTACATATCCACAGTATAAATAGTTCGGCAAAATGTAAACACCAAATATTTCCACCAGAGATCTTTGCAACCTCACATACAGTAGCTCTACTTTTCTTTTTCATTAAGAACTTCTTTTAATAAAGGGGCTTTTGTGGACTGAATTGGGAAAAATAGCAGCCACCTGTAACTTTTTTTAAACCTAACAGTACATACAGTACATCTATCAAAAGCAGAGGAATTTGAAACCTGCAGACTTTTTAAAGAAGCAAGTTCCACACATGATATAAAACAAATGCCACGTGTGCACCAAGCCAAGCAAATTAACAAAAGGGCAGGGGCATTTCCAATATTGCTTAAATAACTTAGGCCTAATAATGTGTTCTTTTCACACAAGCTCACAAAAGCTAAAATATGTCTAAGAAGAAAAACATGCATTTCCATTGTATTGTGTGGCAAGAACTCATTTTTTCAAAAAAGCCATTAGCCTAAGCATGCAAATTCTCTATGGGTTTTTTTGGGGGGTGAATGTAGCACCTTGACGTAGAGCTGTTCTCTGTGGATAAAGGGGTAAGATAATTTTTTCTGTACCGTTATGTATTGCTTGCCTGTCAGAAGTAGTCTCCTGAGTTCCCTTCCCCACCAGATAGGCATCACAGAAGTCCCCTGGGTGTTGCTTTGTTTGCTATTGGTGTTCAGGGAGAAGCCAAGTGTTATGTGGGCACAGAGACTGATGCAGTGCAGAGGCTGTTTTTCAGAGAGGCAGAACTCACTCCATCCCTGTTAGAGCCAGGTTGGTGTCTTTGGATGCTTAACAATTCCATGTGTAAAATGGTGAAATGTTTCCAAAGGTGGCACCTTTAAGTCAGGGCAAATGTATTCAGTTAAATTATTCTTCAGAGCTAGCAAGTTCCTTATTCTTCACAGCTCCAGAAAACGTATAAACCCGTTCCTTAGTGTGACCATTCAGCTTCAGCTCTTGGTGGCTGGTGCGCTAGTGGTGAACCACAGTGGTGCTTTACAAGGATCTAGGTTCATTAGGATTTCCTTAAAAAGGAAAAAATATTTTTAACATGTTCGTGCTTATGTTTTTCAGTCAAGTGGAGAGTGACAAAGAGACAGGACAAAAAGATACCAAAAAAATGACTCATGCAGGAAATTTAAAATTATGTATTTGTTGATATAAACAGTGTTTTGTATAGAACTGTTATTCTCAATCTTCATTGGCTCTGAATAAGCAATACAACATGTCATATTTTGCTTTTCCTGTTGGCCTCCATTTAAACTTCTCAATTTCCTGTGGCCACAGCAACATTAAAAGGTCTTGTGAATAAAACATTTACTGTCCTTCCATATAAAAACCAAAGGACCTCTACCCTATATCCAGTAGAGATGAACTTGGACTACTCTGTCCCTGTGATATATTATAGAACTCTCTGCAACTACAACTAAAAATTACGGACTTTTGACTCCAGCTCTTTCTGACTGCATTCAGCCTGAGTCTAAGGACTGAGATATCGCCATGCCACTGCAATACTTGTCAGGTATCTAGAGCTCTTGGCAGCTTCTTCTGTGTCCCGGGTGTTACAAAGTTCTCTGCACCAACTGCTTGAATGCAATTGGCATTCAAGAGGTTCCAGAAATGTTCCTGAAACTCCCAGGGTGGCATGTTGTCAATGCCAGGGTCCAAAGGCATGAACAAGAGTCACCTGCAGCCACCAGAGATTGTGTCACAGTAGGGGAACCTCGAGCAGTCAGCTAGGCTTTGTTATGGTCCCTTTGTGCTTCTGCAGTGTCAACCAAGATTTTCCCTCTAGCTAAAAGGGCTTTGCAAACATTAACAAATAACCGTATGATTTAAGTTTTTCTTACCCTTTGGAAAAAACAGAAGTATGTCAGAGAAGCTAAGATGTCCAAGAATCACAAAGTTACACCAAGGATGTGAATAAAAATTATTAGTTCCCAATTCCTCTTTTCTAGCCATGGGGTTTTTCTTGTAATTTATTTTCAGTGGTGTCCTCTTGTCTTGCCATGAAATTAGATATAGCTTTTTGAGGCAGGAACATCACCTTTCTTTTTGCTTGTTATAGGCCTCAGAAACTGTTACTTCTAGGGACATAATGAGTGTCGTGAGCCTTACTTTTGGACTGGACTTTCAGCTGCTTGGATACATGATTTCAGTGCACTTGAATTAGAGCCTGAACCTTGATTTGGCTTTGAATGCAAAGGTTCAGATGTACAATCAGGTCATCCTGAAATGTGTTGTAATTGCAGAGAGTTCTATATCACAGGGACAGAGGAGTCCAAGTTCATCTCGACTGGATCTAGGGTAGAGGTCCTTTGGTTTTTATATGGAAGGATGGTAAATGTTTTATTCACAGGATCAACAAGCTCCTGTGCATCAGCTGAGTGATGTTAGATTTGATGCTGAGGCCTGATGCTATACCAGTTCCTCAGTTTTGCTGGTCATTTCAAAAAGATGTGGCACCATGTACAGGCTACTGTGGCATTTCCAGCATACCTGAAGAGCAACTGTTACTGTTATTCTCTGCTATCATACTAAAAACAGACCTCTTTTTGTTAAGTATTTTGGATGTACAAATTTCATCATAATATATTGGCCTTCATGTGTATGAAACAATTTCCTTCAGTGGATAGATTCAGAAATGTCCTGTGCTTGTGCACATGTTCTGCTTGCACTGCCCTGAAATGGCTGAGCATCAACAGCCAGTCTCCATTAGAACTTGTTGTTAAAAAGCAAGAGCTATGCTCCATGCTACCAGTTGCTGTGGAATAGTTATTGTGCACTTGATGAAGTTCCTGGATGGGTGTATATTTGTTACAGTCTTCATTAGTATTGAAATAAATAACTTAGTATAATATATATATATATATATATATATATATATAATGTTTGTACATAAACCAAGGAAGAAGCCATTACCCTTTTCCAAGATTGAAAACTTCTTCACCTTTTCCCCTTTGAATAGCATTGGGGGTTTTGGATCCAGCTGTAGTAAAGAAGGTAGACTGACACTTTATAGTTCAAGAAACAAGATACCAAACTTTGGAAAGAGGCTTCTGTCAGCTTTGAAAGAATGTACTCTTTAGCTATTATGCTGTTTCAATCGGTATCTCTGAAGAAGAGCTTTTAGAAATTTGGTTGGTTTTTCCACATTTGTTTCTTTGTAATTTTTAATTGCTTTTTCAAAGAAAGAAAAAAGAAATATTTGTCAATTCTAACTGAGAAAGAAGTGTCCCCCAGCCTCTCCATACATTCTTCTTTTTCAGTACAAAAATGAGAAAAAAAAAGTGAAGAAAATGTAAAAAAAATAAGGAAACCAAACAGCTAAGAAAATGGATTTAAACTTTAAAAATGAAGTATCTTTAAAGAGGAGAACAGTTATTTGCAAATTACTCATGTTTTTAAATGAAAAAAATGCTGGGTTTTTTAATACTAAAACAGCTTTCAGGACAAAACATTGCAAATAGTCTTACTACACTGCTATCTACATTGGTGGTGTTTTCCCTGACTTGGGTATGCATTACTTGCCTACCATAATAAACTATAAAACTGTCTTTGGTGAATGAAGAGTCCTCTCAGGTGGCTGGTTGCATTCTTGACCTGGTGTTTGGTCTGATTAAGATGAGACAGCTGAAAATAATGACTGTCAGAAAGTGACAGTAACCCCTTTCTGATCTGAGGCTGCCCCTCACCTCTCCTGGGCTGACTAGTCTATCCACAGAAACCAATAGGCTGAGTATTTCAAAGGCCTCTTCTGGGCAATTGTGTCAATGGATCAGTCGGATTTCAAAACAATCTCTGATCTACCTGTAGCAATGAAATGGGCCCTCTTGAATAGCCCAGTAATAGAGCAATCCCCGATCTCCAGTTTGACCAGCACAGGTCACTGTTGTCTGTGTGCAGCCTGTATCTGATAAGGAAGCTTGCTATGCCACCAGCTGTAGAAAACAAAAGACGACAATTGCATCATGCAGGGATTTTTTTCTCCTATGCAAGAAAGGAGAGGCTATGTAGTAGTCATCAAGCAGCAATCTGTAAGGTTTTGTTTTGTTTTTCAGTGCTGAGCAATCTAGTCAGTCATCCACACTTAGCAACTGAACTTGGTGCGTTCTAGTGCTGGCTGCTTGCTGCCTCTGTGTCTGACTACTGATCAGTCATTTGAGACTGTGTTTTATCGCTCTCCAGGCAATCTAGACTTTAACAGGTCTCCTCTGGGGCTGTCTCCCTGGCAGTTTCAAACATACCCCTCCCAGACTATAGGTCTGAGCCATATCACTCGTCTTCCCTTACCCTACACCCTTGTGGCACCTATAGCCAGGCACAGGCAGAAGCCAGCTCCTCTGTGGCTCTCCCTGTTACCAAAGAGCATCCTGGCTGTGTGAGCCTTCTTTGTGGCAGGGATGGAGGAAGGGAAAGCAGGAGGAAATCCATCTGTGATTTTCAATAAGCAGACAAATTTTGCTGGGGAAATGGCCCATACATAGTTTGCTGGCTGGATTCAGCAGCAGGGGAGCCCACAGTTAATCAGCTCTGCCTTCGCCGCTGGGTTTCACAGCAGCTGAAGCCATGTCCCAGAGGAGGCACAGATGATTCATCTGCTGGACAAACAAGGGATTAACACAATAATATTAAGCAAGAAATATCACCATGAGCTCCTACTTCTTTGTCTCCTCCCCTTCCTCCCCTTATGTAAGGCTCTACTAAAAAACAGACCTTGGCTGGTGGTTTAAAGAGGAATGTTTGACATGGTGACTGTGGCTAGTGCTGGGGCCACCAGAGCTGGGAAGGAGGCACTAGAGCACCCTTGGCTGTACTGGGTGCTCACACATGTCCAGAAGCCCTGCCCACCTCTGGCTGTTTGGCATGCCTAGCCTGAGGGAGTTTACTTCATGTAGCCTTAGCAGTGTTTTGGGGGCAGCCTGAGGAGGACTGTACATCTGCTCCTTGCCTGCTCTGAGATCCAAAGTGGACAGGTGGGGGCATGGGGGGCAGGTCATGATAGTCAGGTGTGTCACAGCATCACATCATCCCAATGGGGAGAAAGCCTTCCTGAGCCTGGGGGAGAGCCCTGTGGGAAGTGTCTCCTTCCCTTCACCAACTCAACCCTTGCCCCTTCGCAAGAAATGACTAAAGTCTGCTCAAGGCTGAAAGAGTGTTAGTGGGAAGCTGAAAAACATGCCAGTGCACCAGGGATCCATACCACTCTTTGAATTGAGTTGACCCTGATAAACATCTTTGGCTGGTAAATAAAGTGAAGAACATCTTGACCTATCTGCTTAGAAAAAAGGCACAAGAGAAACATTTGGTATTACTGCACTTCCTTGCTCAGTTCTCATCCCTAACAAGTCAATGACTGATGAAGTACACAAAGATTGTTTTCCTTTATGTGATCCAACATGCCACAGGATCTGCTTTTCACCTAAATTATGAAATGGCCACCCAAGGGAGAGAGATTTTATTGAGGGAGCAATCTAAGATGGGGATCCCACGGGCACAGACTAGGGTGACCCCCTAGAAACAGTCCCCTTACATTCAGGTCCAATGCAAAGTACCTGCATTGGCCCAAAGTCCTTCCTCATTCAGCTGACACTGACAAGTTTTAAAATAAAGATCAGAGAAATGTGCAGGATAAGCTGTAGAAAAATGGTCTCCAAAATAATCACACTATTCTTCCAGCCAACCAAGGTTGTAAAAAGAGAAGAAGATTGCTATTGTCATCCAATTACAAGTGCCTAGGCAACACTCATATGCAGTCCTATGATGGGTATGATCTGTATTTATATAGATATATATAAACCATGCCAGCCAAGAGTGAGATGTTGGGCACTTAAGGGACATGCATTGCCCTCACAGTTGAAAGGAAATTATTTGTGATTATAGTTGTCCTTCACCATTGCTTAGTATTATTTAATGCTCCCTGAGGCTTTGATTATGAACTAGAGTACAGTCCAACTGCTCTTACTCTTACTGCAGTTTGTACCCTGTCACTGGAGAAACCACCTTTCCCTTTAATACAGTTTCAAATTCTGCAGGTCTTCCTCTTGAATACAGTTCCCTGTAGGTTTCAAATTCTGCAGGTCTTCCCTTGAATACAGTTTCAAATTCAATTTCTGCAGGTCTTCCTCTGCTTTTCCCAGTCAGCATACAGGCATGTTGGCAGCTTGTCTTCTGAGCAGTGAGATGTGCTTACTGGATATTTATCCATTGCTTCTTAGATATCAGTCACAGTATTTAGTTTTTATTTGCATGTGCTTTTGGAGATGCAAAATGCTGAGTGATTGGTGGGGACTATTATTTCAGATGCAAGTTTATGTCCCTGGCACCCAGTTGTGGTTCTGGCAGTCCTAATAGGTGACCCTTCGCAATTCACTTTCCTATCTGCTTCTTCAGTTATATGCTGACTGGTATGGGTGGGATAAAGTAGATGGGGAGCATTATATTTTTCTTTACCTAGAGCTTCACAAATATTAAAAACTGCAATATATTCTTTACATTTTACTCCTGTAGTACCATTTAGAAAAAATATATATGTTATATATCTTGGTACCTAATACATTGCTTTGGTTAACTATACTTTTCACATCTGCTTTATTTATAAGGTTTTAGAGTTGTTGTGTCCATTTGTTCTGCCTAGTCACTTATCTTGAGGAATTCACCTCAAGTCCCAAACCTTGATGCTTACTGTTTACTCAGTAAGTGTCCTGGTAAGATGTGAGTAGCAATAATCCAAGTGACCTCATGCAATTTCCATAAGACAAAACTTTGCTTAATCCAATCAGTAAAAAAAACGAACAAAACCCATACAGTTAATCAGAATGTATTTTAAAAGAAGAAAAGCTTGACATAGCTTACCTGAGCTTGACAACCTCATAGAAAGTTATCAGGCAATTGCTCTTCTTCAGATGGAAAGAAATTGAAAAACTATTCTTGGTCAGTTGGTCATCTAGGCTTCAGGACTGGCAAAAACTGGCAGTATAACTTGCCTGAGCCAATAAATCAAGATAAATTCAGTTCTTCCCAAGCTGTTGACTTGTCCTTTGTCCTCCACAGCCTATTGTTAAATTAAAGCAGGATGCAAGAAATACACCAATACTTGTGTCATATCAATTACTGAACATTATTCTAGTTAAGCCTTCTGGTCTTCACACTTAAATATCCAAAAGGATAGATCTTTCTACCACTGAAGATAAACAGGTGACATTTAGTGCCCCTAGAGAGGCACATGCTATCTGTAACAAGTGGCATTAAAAATGTGAAGAAGGCAAAGCTGTTACAAAAGTATCTAAATTAAGGAAGGTATGAAATACTATGAGAAGTGCAGGGTAAAAAGTTTGAACTGAAAAACAAATAAGGAGGAGTATCAGTTTTACAATCTTCATTTATTCTAAGAAAGACTATACTGGAGGGGTATTATTCTTCACTCACTCCTATCAACAATAACTATTGCACAGAAGCCTACTTGATCTGTAAAAATGGTTTGTTTAATTTACAAGGCATTTGTGATCATTGTGGAATTATAATACTTACAAACCCCACCTTTTGAGGAAACTGTTAATATTTCCTAATTTCACAGGGAGAAATGGAGAATGAAGAGATTAGTCCCAGAGTAGAGGCTGAAAACTAAGTATTTCTGCTTCCTGTATCTTTTTCTACAGGCGTTAGCCCACGGAATGAAGATGTTCTTTCCTCTACAGAAAATATAGGATGCAAATAGAGTTCCAGAGAAGTTGTTGATGACAGCTCAAAGAAAAAAATATACAAATGCTATAAGCAGTAAATAGTTATGCATCCATTATTTTCCACATTTCGCTTTGCTCATAAATATTGATCCAACTCCATGAAAGTATGTAATGTTTCAATAAACTATGATGTCTATTTTTAGTTTCTTAACTCATGAGAAATGTTTGGGATTGTGGCAACCCAGGTACTTGGCAACCAAAGAACTCTTTTTCTTTGTTTTTCCTCTCATGTAATACACTAAAGCTAACTAAATTGTTGAAAACATTTTTAAAACTCAACAAGTCAAATAGTTAATTGAGTTATGCAGGTTAAGGAAGGGTCTGCTTCTTCCTTACGTTGCATCTTAGTTAGCAGCTTACAACTGCTGTGAGTACATGAACAGCTCTGATACAGTAATATTTAGATGCTGACTTTCTTCTGTTGTAAGTGATTGTTCAGTGTGTAGTGTGGTGAAAAATCTGGTCTTCTATCTTCTCCCAGCATTGCTAGGATGGGTGTTGTATGGTCCTCCTCTCCCCTGGTGATAATTCAGTGTCATATTTAGAGGGACTAGTTAAGCTGAGTGCATTCTAATCAAAGTTAGCATAAAAATAACTTCAGCGAGATGTCCGTGATTTTTTTTTTTAATGGTGAATGTTGGAACAAATAGTATCCCATATTGGTTCTGTAATTAAGATATGCATATGTTGGCTCCAAAGATCCCTAATTACATCTGCTTTAGGGATGCCGTTAGAGAGAAGATAATTGTATACAGTTGCTGCAGAGACAGTACAGGAGATTTATGTGAAGTATAGGGAAAGCTTAGAATAGTAGATTTGGACCACTGTTTACCTTGTGAATTCTTATCCACAGATATTACTGCAGTGTGCATTGTCCTACACATTTTATTAAAAAAAAATTAAGGACATTTGTAGTTTTGATGTAGCTTTTCAACTATGGGCTTCCTCTTCTTGAGGAGACAAAACTCCCATAGATTTTAACGGTGCAGTCTCGGGTCCCCAGATAATAGATGCTGCTCATGCTGAAAATGGCTTTCATTATATAGTTTATTTCATCCAAATATTTTTGAAACATCCCAGATTTCACAAGCCAAGTTCAGCACCATATGCTGTTCTGAAGGTTAAGTGTACAACTTTGTCAAAAAGAGAGGTGGGTGTGTCAGATGCACAGTAAAAGTCTCCCATATAAATTCTGCCTTTGTGGTTGATGGAGGTAAGTCAGAACAAAAGGATTGAGAAGCGCATGGTGTGGGGATTAAAGGCACAATGCCATGGAGCTTCAAGCTGCAGTATACTAGAGGCTTATGGCAGACTGCAAAAAAAGAGCAGTGGTGAACTGGATTAGAGATACCAATACAAAATGGCCACAGCCTGCCAGTGACTAAAAGAGTAATTTTAAAATTGTTTGTGGATGGATGCTGTCTGATGATGTAAGCAGAATTTGAAGTGATGCTTCCCGTCTGGGCACTGGCAACCTTGCAAACAGCAAGAGTTAAAAATTAACAATGTGAAGACAAAATCAAAATACTCTCTCTGTCTGTAAATCAAAAAGTACTGCTTCAAACTCAGCCAGATCTGGCTGCTCCCTTATCCCCCACAACCACCATCATAATTACAGCAGCTGATTTTCCTCACACCCACCTCAGAGATTTCTGGGGGTTTTGGCCAGGTTTGCATCCCCATATGATTCAGCCTACTTTTACTTATGTTTAGC
This sequence comes from Athene noctua, assembly GCF_965140245.1. NCBI lineage: Eukaryota > Metazoa > Chordata > Aves > Strigiformes > Strigidae > Athene > Athene noctua. The sequence goes on from NC_134039.1 coordinate 23,089,371, forward strand.
GCATTGTGTAATAAGCAAAGCTTACATAAGCTAGGGTCTGTGGCTCCAGCTTCAAAAACCTTCATCAAAAATAGGAGATCAGAAGCAGGATAGCAACTCATGTAGCTTTTTTTCTTAAGCATGGATACAGAATTAACTGTCTTTGGGCTAAATGATCAGCTGTTTCAAATCTGTGTAGAATCACTAATTCCTACTCAGCTATGCTAATTTACACCTTGCTGAAGGTCTGGTTCTCATCAATAAGTGTCTCAGTCTTGAAACCTTGACAGTAACTAGTCAAAAACAACTAAGATGAAATTTTGATGCATTAAATTCAGGGGGAATTTTCTCATCACCACCAGATAAGACCTTACCTTAACACAGAACAGCCAGCTATTCAAAGTAAAAAACAGACTGCTGTGTATCTCTGTTTCTGTCCTGAACTGCTCCCACTAGAACAGCCAGTAGTCCCTGCTCCAACTAATTTTACCTGGAAAAGATAAATAGAAACTGCGAGTTCCTCACAAGAAGGTGTTCGATTGTCTTATTGAACTGATACAAAGTGGAATCAGTGAGCTACAGATGCATGGAACATTTTCACATGATCAGACCATAATAAAATTAACTGTATTACTTTAGCACCTTAACAGCCAAGGATGTGGGTTTCCTTGTAATAGGTATTCAAAAAATATAGAGTAGGAAATCTTACGGAAAGTGAATATTATCTACATGATATCTACTAGACTGATGCTTTCTAAAGGTTATTTTAAATCCACCGGCATCTTTTGGGGTGAAATTGCTTTGAAAGAAAATATATTTTCAGCTGTTGGGTAAGTCTACATTGATGTAGATCCAGAATTGTGCTGCTGAAGTTAATAGACCTATTGCAAAGTTATGCTGTAGTGGAGATCAGTCTGTTGTCTTGTATTTTAAAACATCTGAGTTCTTATAAATCTAGTGTTTTCTACTTTATGCAAAATAAATTGATAAAGGCATTGCTAGTAATGAACGAGTTAAAAATACAGCACCAAAAAGGGCTGAGCTACAACCCAGGCAGTTTCTGTATTTAAGGATTTATTTTTTCAGTGTCTCTGGCCCTTCAAGTTTTTGTTGGGGTGGGTTTTTTTGCTTTTACAATTTAATCTTTCACATAATGGGACAGACACAAAGCCTTGGTTGGAATTCTCCCCCTAGCCTGTTGCAATATTTATAAAGCTGTGCTTTTAAAACATGCTGCAAGATGGGTTTAGTAAAACAAAAGGCATTATAATTTATTGTTCTAAGATTATTGATTCAATAAATTAACAATAATTTCCATGGAGGGTAGGAGCCCTGGCACTATAAAAGTTTATTTATCTGTGCTTTAACTAGCATTGATTAGAGTATTCAAATTGTCCCAGTGCTATATAATTGCTCTTTGTAGGTGGAATGCCCTCTGCTGTGCAGGAGACAGTAAAATAAACATTCAGCTAAAAGTGACAATGGCTCTTTTAAAACCCACGATTTTTTAAGGTTTTGGGGTTGGTTTTTTTTTTTTAGGAAAGAAAGAGTTTGTGTAATGTTTTAAAAACATGGCCAGATTTGGCTGAACTGCCTTGTACCATTGCAAGGACAGACAAGAAAAACGTTGCTATTGCTATTGTCCTGAGAGGCACGAGACCTAAATATAGTAGCTATATCTTTATATTTGACTATATCTAAATGAGAAAGCTTTCTTCTCTTGTTGTTTTAAAGTACCATTCCATCTGGCACTAAATCACCAGGTGGAAATTTTTGTTGGACATGCTTTCCCCTTTCTCCCTTTTGTTTCTGAAGTGGCTGCTGAACCTGTTCAAGGTAACTATGAAGCTATTGAAGGTACGTTAATAACTCAAGCAAAACAAGCCATACTTACAGATTCACATTCACCATGCAGGGTTGCTCAGAAAGGAACATTTTGCCACCATGGAGAACAATAGCTGATTTAGTTCACAAGCAATTGTATTCCCCGTACATAGAACACTTAGGACAATTACATTTTTTAGACACAGAGCTATGATGGTTCTATCTTCTGATACGTATGATAATACTGCTTTTATTTTACAGCTCTGTTGATGTAAAAGATTAACAGTACCTTTTCCCTCTTTCGGTTTTAATAAAACATACAACTGTTAGAAATGTCACTTAGAACCACGAGTTTGCAATAATTAAAACAAATTATGCACCTTAGTAACCCAAGGTGGATGATTAATGCAGGCTTTAAATGATTGTTTGTGTTAAATTGTTTCTCCAAATGCAATTCAGGAATTTGAAGTTGTCAGATTAACTGCTGTATTTACTGTTCTGTTTGATTAGGTGAGCATAGTTTTATATTCCCTCTTGGAGACCTAAATAGCAACCATTTCCTACCAAAACAGCACACAAAACAAAGGCCTCATTCAGAGGGCTATTCGGAGTGGGCAGTGCTCTATAGCCCTTTGTATCCTGAAACAACATGCTTACTGAAGTGCCTCTAAAAGGTACAACAAATTTTTAAAAGAAAATAATAATAGCCATTATAATAATAGTTGGAATATTATATTTTTGTCTAATGGTAAAAACATTCCATCATCAATTAATGGATTAATTTTGTTATTGAACTTAAAGACATCTCGCAGGGGCCTTTATGATTAATACTGTAAAATAGGGTTTAGTGAATGCTGTTAAAATTGGATGGCTAATATTCATTTGAAACTGTAACCCACGCTGCCAGTTTATCCACGCTGTACTCTTTTCATGAACATCCATGGAGTTGAATTTTAATAAGCATTCATAGGAAATGAATTCTAGGCTTGAATGTGTGAATTTTTAACCAAACTGAATTTCAATTCCTTCTTCTTTGGGCCTTTTGCAACAGAAACTTAGTCATTGGAGCTAATCAGGGAACGGAAATAATGTCATGTGTCTTCTTTCTCTTTTTCCAGTCAACAAGTACATAAACACAGTTTGAACTTTGATCATCACAGTTGAAAAATCACAACAAATGTAGTGTATACAGTAGATTTGGATGACAATTGTACAGTGCCTTTCTACATCCAGATTAAATACCAAGCATTTTTCTCCTAGTTTGATGATAAATTTTTTGCATATGCATTTCTCAAGAGAAGCTAGCTAGCAGCTTTGCTGGGATAGTGGAAAACCACTGAGGAATAATAAATATTATTAATAACTTCTTGGTATTTCTGGGCAAAGCCAATCTGATTGTCACATCATTCCTAAGAAGAGAGGGAAATCGGAGGACACAACATCCTTCACCTTCTCTTGATGCAATTTCTTTCATTTCTTTTGAAAGGTAACATGGTAGTAGTGGAGGTGGGAGGACTCTGCCTTCCATCATCTCATGGTCAGTAGTGTGGCTGGAGAAAAGTCAGCATGTATGGGAAGACTTTGGTAGGGGCACACTTACAGGTAGTCTCACTTGATAGCTTTAAGAACTGGAAGGGAGGAACTGTTAGGGTCAGTGCTGGCTTTATACTGGGCAAAGAGGACAGAGAGATTGGGGTTTTTGGAAGAGGAGACATGGTTTCACCAGAGCAGGAAGTTTCTGAGTAAGAAGCTGTTGGAAGCTGAGAGAGTATTTTTGAGAATTATCACTTTCTTTCTCTATTTTTATACTCTTTCCTAGGCATTCACTTATGGCCGTATCAGGATAGTGAGCCAGATGGTCTGACCCACTGCAGGTTTTTTGTTCATATTTTCATGGGATTATCCTTTCTAGAGCATCCCTTTGGCATTCATATGGACATAGGTAGAGTAAAGCAACATGCACAACATAATCCCATGTTGGAGAAATCAGAAAATATCTTCGTTCACAATTATTTGTTTTGCTGGTTTGAGGGAGTCAAACGTCCTTGTCAGTGAAATTCAGAGAGGTTGTTATGATTTTCCATCTCAGGAAGCTATAAAGTCTTCAGCAGCACTGAATCCAAAGCATCCTTGGTGAGAAGACTTAGCTATTGCTTTTTCCTCATCCTCATGGAGAGATACATGATGCTCTGCCTGGTTAGCCCTGGGAAGTTTTTGTGGCTCTGTGCTCTGGATTGATAAAACCGTATCAAAGAGTACTGGAAAAATTATAATGATTGTGTTCCCAGCTATGAGTACACATGCTCCTTCTCCATAGATATTTGAGTTATGGAGATAGAGATCTTCAGGCAATGCTTCTGCAGTCTCCCTTCTAGGATCCCAGATGAACTATGATGCATGGCTGTCAAAAATGGGCATATTACTTCCCAGCCTGCCTCCCAGCCATTAGAAGTAAAGGGGACATAGCTGGGATGCTGGCTGCATCATTACACCAGGAGTGAGACAAGGATGGTATAACCAAGGATAGCTGTAAGAGTTGGGAAACTGCTTGTTGGAGAACATTCACAGGATTCTCAAAAATGTCCTGGACACTGGAGGAAATGAAACACTCAAAGAGAAACTCTTAGATTGAAATCAGTAACATGATTTGACACAGTGCTGCTGTAACCGTTTAGAGGACTAGATAGCTAATTGCAAAGGTATAAGCAAAGTAAGGAGCCTTCTTCATCAAGTCGGAATGTTAGAGCCCCGGGAAAAAAAACAGGAAATCTATTAATTAAATTTATTAAATTTCAATTAGGAATTTACAGCTCATAAGGGTTCATATTCCTGATGAAGAGATGAGTATACTTCAGCTAGTGGCGAACTACTCCACCTTTCTGCAGGGCTCAGGGGAAGCCACTTGTACCAGACACATACAGAAAAGCAGCCTGGGAAGCAGGACTGTGATTTTTAGTTTGAAGGGAATATGGACCATTGGAAACTGCACTGGTGATACTTTCTGCTATTTACTTTTAAATTTCAAGTAAAGTACTTCAGCTCAGGTGTGTTGCTAGAGGTGCTTCCAGTTGAGCAGCAGGACATCAGTTTCCAGGAAAGCCTGGTCCCTGTAGTTGGCCTGCTGGGTGCTCTGGGGGTGGGGTCCTTGACATACACACACTCACTCTCTGATTGGACTTGTAAAGTCTGCCTGAATTTGTCCTTAAAGATGACCCTCACCCACTTGTTTTTACTTAGCAGTTTACTAATTAGTACATTTGTTTCCCCTTCCTTCTGACTGCCAGTGAAAATGGCCATCTCCTTGACTGGTTATTACACGTAAAACATGGTCCCTGAGTGGGAACCAGATCCTAACTCTCCTTTTTGTTAAGGAACTGCCTGGTCGCAAAGCTTCAGCTTACTGAAAATGCTTTTCTCTACCAAAGCAAAATAAATCCAGTCACACAGAAGGCACTCAAACCATTTCTGAAGGCTGTTCCACAAGTGCAGCCACCTCAGAATAAAGCACTCAAATACACTGTTCAAAGGGTAGTGGGATGACTACAAATATGAAGCAGAAGTTCCACAGCCAATGTATATTATGCTATTTTGATTGTGTTAGCTGATTTTTATTTTATATTGCAGCATCCAAAGATGACATAAGGACTTCTGTTTGAAAAAAAGACCCTAAAGTGGTATGTGTTATATATCCAAGTTTTTCAGTTTTCTAGTGGACATTCATTTCTTTCACACTATCACGTATCTCTGACAGGACTAAATGCTACAAAAGATGTCAGCCTCTGGGTCACAGATGACATATACCTTTTCAGTATTAGAGCTTGAGCCTGAATGCTCAGTGACACCCACTGAAGTTAGACACTCAGCTTCTGCTGCTGAGTGTCATCATGTTTTGGAAGCTAATTTCCTTTGAAAATCCCAACACAAAGGAACATCAAAGAGCAATGACTGAACATTGTATTATTGTGAAATGAAAGGAAGGAATACATAGTGAAGGGGTTTTGAAGGGGTTTGCTTTTTTTTTTTTTTTTTTTACTGCAAGATTCCATTAGCAGTAGAGAAGGTAGGGAAAAGTGGAGAACAGTAGAGGTAATCTCAAAATATTTGTGACTAGAATACTCAAAACCTTTTTGTTTCAACAAAGTTCAGATTCTTTTTAAGAAAAGAGCATGCCATTAAAAATGGTGGCAAGCAAAAAATCAGTCTTCTAACATAGAAGTATCAACAGAAACCTTTCGGCTAGCTAAAGATGTACAATTGTATTGAGGCAAGAACAGGGGACTGAGTTGTTTCCAGCAATAAAATAGAAGAGGTGATGTCTTTCTCTGAAGACATTATTTGCACTGTCAGCTAGAAGAGAGGATCCTACAACTGGATATTGTGCCCCTTGCAAAAGCTGGTAAGTTAAGTCAGTTTATTTGTCCCTTTCACTGTGTTGGTGACAGGGCCTTGAGGGGCCCTGCACAGGCTCCCTCCCTTCTGCCCGCAGGCCAGGACCCCATTTCAGCCCCCAGGGCCATCAGTTGCTGCCCCAGTGATGCCCCAGCTCCCCACAGCTCTGCCCTGCCTGGCCGTGGGTCCACACCACTCTGGAAAATGTTATTGCTGGTAGCCACATACAGCACAGAAATAACTCAGCTACCAATACACAGGCTGCTTTGTGCAGGCTTGTATTTTTTAAAAAATCTATTATTGAGTTTTATAAAAGGAAATATTTCCATTGTCTTTAGTCTGCTTCCACTTTCTGCAGTAAGAGAATTTTCCCCCTTAATTTTCATGGGATCAAAGGTAGGTCAGTACTGAGCATTTTGAGATCTTGTCCAGTATTGTTGTAAGTTAAAAGCATTTGGTAGAGAAATCACTAAGGGTCTGTTTTCACTGAAGTATTAAAAAGAGTATTGCCCCTAACATGAATCTTACTGACACAAAAAACTCCTCAACTATTAATATGAGTTGTCTGGCTTGTTGTGGAAAAGAGAGGGAATTTGCTGTAGTTCACACACCTCACCTGTTGCTAATCCTGCAGCAACTCAAGTATCATTTTTCAGCATGGCTATTCTCACTTAAGCTTCCCTAGCTCTAGAGGTGAGTGAGCAAGTTGAGCTAATTCATTAGCAAATGTATAGCATGAGATGGTTAACTTTTTACTGAACTATTTTACAGCACAACATGTTGAATTACAGCTCATGTTGCATGAACCCAGGTTTATACACATTTACTTACAATTCTGGAGTAAGAAGACCCCTGTGCGCAGAATTATATTAGAGTTTGCAAGGGACATAAATTACCTTGAATAAAGAAATGGTATCTGTAATTGGTGATCTTATGGTAAGAGTGGCAGAGTTTGCCTGGCTACTGGAATTTTTGTAGATAACTATAAGCAATGACTGTTGACTGGATTAACATGCTGCCTTGCCTTCTGCTGATCTGTTAATCATGACTAAAAATGGTTTGCAATTGTGGAGTGCTTGCACTATATACAGTCCTGGAGCTCAGAAGCATTAAGTTCACTGGTAACGATTGAATCAGTTAGTTAATGAGTCTATGAGATCTGGCACTGGCATCCCTTAGTTCACAGCAGTCAGTAATATATAGACTCTCTGTGTATACATGCTGAAGCTTAATTTGCAATCCTATTTAGAGTGGAAAAAAATGCCACACACAAAAAAAGTGCAAACAGGGTTCTTTTCACAGTGGACAGAGAATACTGTTAAACAGAGGAAGCACAATATCCCTTTTCATAGCAAGAGATCAAATGTCTGCAGAAGAGTTTAATTTATACTTCTTCATGTGCCAGAACTGTGTCTGAGACATTGCAGCATTTCAGTACTTTCAATCAGGTCATAGTTTCCACACAGATGACTTCATCCCTTTTAAAATAGAACAAATAGAATAAATGGAATTCCACATAGTCATGGTAGGAGTGGGGATTATAGGAAATTAAAACACATATTTGAAGGCAGGGGTCTGTGCAGTAAATAATCATGACACAGAGCTTGGAAAGTAGTGTTTGGTCTCTTTTCGGTAGTTGATGGGTTACGAGGGTCTTTGACTCTGCAGCTTTCTGTAGCATGAGGGTGTGGGTGTATCCTAGAGGATGACGAGAGTGATGGTAGATAATATGCAGTGTCACATTTAATGAAGTTGCTACCTTTCCAGGCAAAATATTAAAATAACACCACTTGACTCAAAAGCAACCTAGATGAACGCTGGCTGATGTGTGAATCAGGAATGGGCTTTATAGTCTGCACACTGCCATGCAGTTTTGATTGCTTTCCCCAGTTAGGTCCTCTGTTCCCTAGCTGCTACAGAGTATTTCACATCTCCCAGCCATGGCTCTGCGTTGGCAGTCGGAGAAAAGGTGTTGATGAATTCTGTCTCAAATTTCTGCATGTCTGAAGAAAGCCCTTATAAAATACCAGCATATATTATACTGATATTTCCCAAACAGAGAAGTAGCTCACTGCAACATGGAATGCTTTGAACTAGTACTGTAAGACAAGTGTTTGCAGTATTTATTACATCAGGAGAAAATGAAACTAGAAACATGTTCCTTAATTGTAGTAACTGCCCTCATTGTGATCCATTTCTGGCATTAAAAAAAAAAAAACAAAACAAAACAAAACAAAAAACAAAACAACAACAACCAAACCACCTAATAATTAACTTGTGACAGGACAAAATTCCAGCTCACATCAGAGCTATTTCATTTGGCAATATACAAACATGCAGTGAAGACAGCCCTTGCGCCCAAAGGACTGTTTTTTCTACATAAGTGAATTAGAAACTAAGATATTATATGTGTTACCTCAAGTCACAGAAGAATTCAGCAGCAAGACTGGGAATCAAACCCTGTTTTCCTGTTACAATCCTGTGTCATTAAAGATGAGCTCACTCAGGTCATGTATGTTTTATGAATGTATATATATGTGTGAATACAATCACATTGTCTAGTTTGACGTGCAGGTATGTGAGTCTGTATCTTGCATATTTGTATTCTTTTTTGCATCATGTCTAACTATGGTAAAGATTACACTAACGGACTAATTCCGTTTGTGAAGGTTTCTGTTTAAAAGCAAGTAAAACTCTGGAAGAGAAGGCAAATTCATCACTGCTGAGTTGGCTGAATCCAGTCACATGCTGCATAATATAACTTATCCTTAGGAATTCATGCCTCCATTGGGTCTGCCTACCAGATAAGCTACACCAAGATGAAAGTGAGTTGTATCAGATTCTGGTGCCCAGAGCACACAGTACAGGCTCTGTTTCTCCTTTGTTCAGCTGGATGCTATATAAGAAACAGCATTCTCTCTCTCTGAAAAAGAAGTTAATCGAGGGGGAGATATACAGGTAAAAGTTTTATGCATGGCACTCTGTTAATATTTCTGAACATTGCAAAATGTATGTCAAAGTTATTTACATTGACTCGGCTTCTTTAAAAGTTTAAACTGGATTGCTTTAATCACAGAAAACAGAACTCTTGCTTGATTTTGGTAAATGCAGTCTCCTACTGACATCAGAAATTATAGCAACTGCAAGGCACCAGTTTGCCTTTGTAGTTCCAAGTTGCTCAAAAAACTTTTAATGTATTCTTGTAGGTGTAACCATGTGTCATAAATATACCCGCCAACAAGAGATAAACCCTAACTTGAAAACAACTGTTAATCGATTACTGCAGAAAAACTGACAAACTTGAAGTGAATAATGCTAAAAGGTGTTAATTTGTGGATTTCTGTAGGCTTTGAAAATCAAAATTGAGTCTATATGGGATCTTGGATGTGTAACATAAACTGTGGGCCATGTGCCTCACTTGTATAAATCAGCATCATTGCACTGAGAGCCAGGAGAGCTCTGCTGCACTCCAGCTGAGAAAGTGTCCAGTGACTCTGAACACATGGCGATCAACATCAGTTTTTGTTTGGTTTTATTTATTGAGGAGGGAGGAAAAAGGTTCTAATGAGGATTTGCTAGACTATTACTGAAGTCTGTAAACATTTTTCCTTTTCTGCAGAATGTTGCTGTTACTGACTCGTGCAAAATAAGGTTGCACTGAGCTCTAGACCCCTAAGCCCTGGGGACCCTGGCAATGATGCTAGGAGATTATATGATCCACAACAAAACGATTCCAGGCAGGCAGCACACAGTAGCCAACCTTGGCAATCAAGAGGGGCAGCGCTGGCAGCTCTAAGCATTGTCCTAACTTGCTAAATGGCTTCTCTTTCCATGCGAAAATGCAGGCACACACAAAAACACTTTTCTTCAGAGCTAGGCAGAATTTTTGCAGTGAAACTTCTTACCAGCTCCGTATATTTAGTTCTAGAGGAAACAAATCCACAAATCTGTCAAAAAAATTGAAATTTTGAATTTCAGAAAGAAATGTTTTGACTTTTTTATTTGAAGCGCTTTGCTTTGTTATATTTCATTTACATTCATAACTTAAAAAATAATTATCTCAGCAAAATTAAGGAAGGATTCATTCAGGTAGAATAAAATTAGAGAAAAAAAAAGATTGTAAAACTAGAGAAAAAAATTGCTTTTGATTTGGTCAGCAAAATAAAAGATCACTTTAGTCATAAACTTCACTGCTTGCTTTCCCTTGTTCCATCCTTCTCTGCATGATTTTGAAATGGGTACAGGAACATTTAATGAGGAACAAATTCAGATGAAAGGCCATTAGAATATTTGTTGAGATGGATACCAGATGACATCTGACTGTAGTGTATTGGAAAGTCAGGTGAACCATAGCTTTGCCTTTGTGGTAGAATTGATGTAGGGAAAGGCAAAGGAAGGAATAAATAAGGGAAAATCAGAACCAAGTTGTATGTGTGTATGTACATGTATATTTTTCTTGGTACTTCAAGATAGAATTGGGGAACCTTGAGCCTGCTTTTGGATTATACTGCAAAGCTTTATGTAGCTTTTTGCTTTGAGCTGGTAGAAGAGAAAATAGAGTCACCATCATGGATCATGGTACCACTGAATTTCATGCTGGATGGGCATAAAAATGTCAACTAACCAAAGGTCCCTGCTCACTTCTTGGAGCTGTGAAATGATAATGAAGCCAAACAAGCTTTAATATCCTTAACCAACCTTTTGTCCCACAGCATCATGAGTGAACCAAGCCTTGGCAGTTCTGGGACTGCACAGCTCTCGCATACAGTGAGGTGAGGCTGACGGCAAGCTGTATTGGAAAAGGGTGGGTTCACTGGCACACGCCAGGCTTGGTCGTACAGCTTGGAGGCTGCTCAGCCTCACCAGAGGGCTGGTGGCACTGTCCTGCCAGGGGGCTGTAGGAAAACTAGCACTGCCACTGCGGTTGGCTCACATTAGAGTGAGAGAGAGGGAAGCTGCCCCAGGCAGGCAGGAACTCATTCAGCCTTGCTGACCTACCTCTGGCTCAGTTTTGTGGCATGGGGTGGGACTTGGAGCTGTCAGGGATACATTTCTAGAAATTGGTGGTTTTTGAAACGGGGTCAGGTTCTTCTGGGTGCAAATAGTTTTCCTGCTTTAATTTTAGCCCTAGTAAGGTTTAGGGCAATTGGCATTTAGATTAGGGATGTAAAGAAAAGTGGAGGGCAGGCGTGACAAGCCCTTGCCTTTAGCACTTCCAACACCATCTGCGCTGATTTAGCCTGCTCTGTGTAGATGAGGCATAACCTGAAGCAACATAAAGCACCTCCATACCAAAGCACTTGCCTTCTTTAAGGGTTGTAGTCATTTCTAAAGTGGAAGAAAACTACTTATTTTGCAGATGAAATTACTCCACAGTTACACAAACTATTGAAGTAGCTATTGTGGAGTGCAGGCAATGTCTGACCCTTGTCTAATCAGTTGGTTTCTCAAAACAACAACAAAGAAGCCCAGCCCCACTCATTTTAATATTATCTGCCTGGTTTTCAGCCTTGCTGGCTATGGGCATTTCTTCCCAGAAGTGCCTGAAGTTGTCATATGAGGGAAAAAAGGCTTCTACTGCAACTGTTAGTTGATCTCAAGGTGCATTGAAAATTAAACCTTTGTAACCCAGGGTCTGTTTGGGCCCATTGTACTGAATCTCTGTCTATACTGGCATCAGTGAGACTTTTTACACCATCCTGCACCATCAGGATTCAGCGTTGCAAACAGTAAATTTACTTTTCACAAATTGACGTAAAAGACAAGGTATATGCAATGTGGCTGAGTTAATTGCGCAGGAGAAACATGAGGCCAGATGCACAGTGATTATGGATTGAACTGAAGCCAGAACGCAGCCCCTTAACTTTTCAAATCTCTGACTCCCTGATGTTGCCTCTCCCTCTATCGCACTGCATTAACTCACAGCGTAGCTGGAACGTTCCACAGTTACTTACAAAAAAGGATCTGTGTGGGAAGGTGAAGGAGGATGGTGGGGGCGACAGGCAATTCATGGGGAGGAAAAACAGGGAGCTGGAAAAATCAAGAAATAGAAAGAACATAAGGGGGAATTGCAACTTTCCCTATATTTGAGTGGGATACTCTTGGCATTTCTGCCACTATGAAGTGCTGCATGAAGTTATATGTTGGCTCACCTCTTATTCAAATAATTTAAGATGGCATTTCAGAGCAGCTGAGCATTTTGTTATCCTGTCAGTAATTATGCATTGCTCCCTCAAAAAACAGTGGTGAAATAAGTCCATTTAACTCCCTTGCAATGTTGTCTGAGAGTCCTGAAATATTCTGCAATGTGGATGGCCTGGTTTTTTTATAATCAGCATCTGCAAATGTGGTCATTCAAAAACCCCTTGGCCAATTTGCCTCAGACTTTGTTTTTTCAACAGGGGCTATAAAAACTGAAGGAAACTGCTTTTGAAGTTTCTAATTTTGGCCATTTTCTTAAAAAAAAATGACATTTGAAACTTACAGCAAAAGTGGTTTTCATCCTACTCTCACAACATAAAATGTCTAAGCAGACTTTCTCTCCAACTTCTTATAATACGTTACCTTCCATTCAGACCAGACATGGAAAATTTCAGTGCAGAAATTATTTCATAAAACTCACAATAACAAGAGATTAGAGTGGAATCTCAGGATATTTAACTAAAGCACCTGCTCTTCTCCAAAGTTATATCCCTCTGACACACACGCTCATGTGCACACACGCACAGAACTACTACAACAATGCAAAGATCACTATTTGCCAACAGATAGAGCAAATAATTGCATTTATTTCCTGTTCAAAGCAATTGAGAGGAACGAGTGGTCTATCAGACACTAGTGTGTGATAAACTATGGCTGGCAAACAGAGATTAATTTTTTTAATTATGAGTGTATGTGCATATACTTACAGAGGTGGTGTGCAGGTATGAATTTGGAAGCTGTTGGTGTACCCAGACAATACACCCACAGATACAGCCAGAAAGGTGGGCAGTTCCTAGAACGTGTGTGTTAGGGGGGAATGGCTTCAGAGACAACTGCTTTAACATCAGCTGCGGCTCTGTGTATAGGTGGTCACTGAGAGTGGGAAGTGCAACAAGGACTGAGAATTCCCAGATTTCTCTTTATAATCTCCTGAGCAGCACACGGCAAAATATCTGCCTTAGCCTGCGTTCCTCCTCTATATTATGGCTGGATTTCTTCCTCACCAGAGCCCTGTGGGTCTTAACTGATGCCTGTACAACATCGCATTCTGAGATGGCATGTGCTGCAGAAATGCAAAATATGCTGTCCAGTGGTAGAGTTCAATCCATAGCCCGCTGACTTCCCTAGATCTTGGCTCAGGTCAAATAATTTGTAAGTAAGTACTATGAGTACACTGCTAAACACTATTCTGCCTCTCTGATGTTTTGATCCTCAGTTACACAGGGGGTATAAGGAGCAGAGGGGAGAAGAAAACCTTCAGGTTTTCTTATGAATATCTCATACAAAAAATTGGTATTTGGATCAGGGCAGACTGCTATGCATATCTCCACTGAGAACTTCTGACTAGGATGAAAATCTAAGCTATATTGCAAGGAGTCTGCATACCAAAATAGATTTAAACATAACTGTTTTGAAAGAGACAGTCCTGCGAGTGAGGTAGCTGGTGTAGCACACCACACAGGACGTGTTATTTTCTAAAGAAGTAATTCAACTAAGAGTATTTTCCTGAGCCAAAGAGACGGGGGAGCTACTGCTGCATCAAACCTGTGAAAGCACCGGTCAGTGGAACCCTCCACTTTCTTTTAACATTTCCCATCTCGTTCTCTACTTAACACAGGCTCTAATGCTCCGTGACAGCACCTGAGAACATGGGCCAGCCACATGCCCTTCTGCAGAGCTCCTCGGAGCTGCTGGCAGCCAAGGCAGCCATCGCTCTGGCAGCGCTTGGCAACTGCAGGCAGCACCGGCTGGCCACGGGGTGCCTGGGTCCAACCTGCCAGGGGCAACCTCTTTGAAGTGCAGCCACTCTTCCCGGCCCAGTTCCCTCCCTTCTGCTAGGTGTGAACACAAACATCTCCCCATCCAAAAGAGTTTCATTATTTATTGGAGGCTACTTTTCTGCCAGCTGAGTCCCAGACTTTGCAGGAGCTAAACAACTGGATATGTGTCTCCAAAGATATCATAAAAACCTGGGTGAAATGGCATACGGAGCACCTTATGAAAGTAATCTCTTGTGAGTGTCAGAGTGCCACGTGCCAAGAGAAACAGTGAGCGAGCTCTCAGGAAAGAGGTGCTGACAGTGACAGGTAGCATGCTGATTACAATGGAAAGATTTGTATATTAATGGCAAACCACTCCCCCTCCCTGGTTTGCCTTTTTATTTTTCATTTAAAAAAAAAAAAAAGTATGGAGGAGGGAGGGTTTTATTATTGCTGATCAGGGGATATTACTTGCATCTTTCTCATGGCATATGTTCATACGCCTGTGGGCTCACACACAGAGCATTCTCATTTCAAAGCTGAACAGCTCTCTTACCTATTTTCTTTTCCCTGCTTCAGGACTTCAAGGAGTGAGTAGGATGTAATCTCAGAGTGAGGAGGCTTGGTTCTGTGCCAGGCACTACTGACTTACCACGTTGTCCCTGAGTAAGTCACCTCACCTCTCCTCTCCTTCATCTTGCCACCTGTAAAAAAAGGGAGTGTGATATTTTCCTTCCTTTGTTTAATTAACTAGCAGCGCTTTAAAAATTCATAGACTGAAAGCCTTCACATCACTTTTTTTAAATTCTTAATTAAAACCTAATTGACTTCAGGGCATTGTAAGAAACCTCCAGAAACATGCAGTTTGAGTCTTATCTTACATGATTACTGTAGCCTTGTTGCTTTAAATAATTTCCATAATTTTAAATGCTGGTCTGCCTGTTACAGGGGATGTGATAAGAAAGCAGTCCTGATCCAGCAAGGCCCATCAGTGGGACAACACTTATATAGACCTTTGCTGAGCACTAGGGGGGAAATCCTGCTTCACTGAGGACTACGGGAAAGAGATTTTGACCTATGTAACAAGAAATGGACATATTCCTAAAGCAGAGATTGAATTTATACCCTATTGTAAAAGAATCCAAGGTGAGGGGAAAACTGTACCACTGTCACCTGACCCAGCTTTCTGCGTGTTGCCTGTCTTACGCTTTTTAATTTGTCTGTTTTTATATCAGGAAAAGGACACCTGGGTCTCCTAAATTGTTTTTGTGCACTGCAAAGTTGCCTCCTAGAACATATCTCCTGATTTATGCATCTGCACTTAGGGCAGAAAGGAGCAGAGAGGTGATCAAAATAAGGGCAATTGCCCACTTCAGAGACCCCCATTCACACTTTTCCTGTAAGCCCTTATTTCAGGTAGCAGCTGGGATCTGATTCTGTGATTCCTGCTAATTTGAATATAAGACATTTTTGTATGCAAAGGATTGCTGACACCAGCAAGTTTCACTGTAATGATTACTATGGAAACGTTTATCTATAAATATAAAATTCTTTAAAGCTTAGCCTTTTATCTTTATAGAAAAAGGCCTGTTTATGTCACTTCTAAGCTTCCAGCTTTAATGTAGACATGAGCTGTTCTCATGCCAAACAAGATAACCTTGGAGTTAGAGCTGTATGAGCTTTGAAACATGGGAATTTGAGCTAAAACTATTATTTTTTTAATACAATATTAATAGCTGAATGGAAAATATTTTAAAATGCCTTTCTAAGCCCAAAGCTCTAGTTCATTTGCAGTCTTCTTTTCTATAGGTTTTATTGTAGGGCTGCTTGTATGGAATAGCTGCTTTCAGCTGCTAGTCAGTCCTTAAACTCTGTGTGTGTGTATGTGCTTGTGCACACACATGTGTGTGCGCTTGTGTGTATGCATGATAGTGAGGCTTGTGGAAGCAGAGCAAAAATGGAGAAGTTACTTATTCATTAACCTTTTTCCTTTGGAATGCTTTTTGATTTTGCTTTTAAAAGCCTATGTAAAAATACAGTTTCTAAGTTTAGGCCCCCAAAAGACTTTGGGTTTTTTTTTTGCTAAATAACAAAAAAGAGACATGAATTTAAGTTAATAAGATTAAGGGTTTTGTTACTTAAAACCTGCAGTGAAAAGGATGCATTAAGAAAGACAAGCACTAGTATCTTTTCATTTCTAGCTAAGAATTTTTAAAATATATTTTTCCTTAATTTCAACATTTACACTTGAGAAATATCTATATTAACATAGATTCTTTTTCAAACATACACACTAGTACCACAAACACCCACATTTGCAGATACTCTAAAGCTACTTCATTAAATTTATTCTCAAATAAGAGGGAATCACAGGGGTTAAGTAATATATATTTAGGGTCAAAACTTAAAGTGTTCCAAAATGTTTTCAGGATCAGGTCCACACTGACTTTGGGAACAGAATCCACGACATATGCAGAGTAAAATCATAGTTGATGATGATCAGAAGGTTAATTCATTATTCATTGCCAGGGAGCAATTGATAGCAGCAACCTTGTCTACAAGGGCAGAATTCATATATATGTATTAAACTTTCTCTTTGTGTAGGTTTTGATTATTAATACCGATGATTTTTTCCTTCCACTTTTGGGTGGAATGAGAAAATAGACAATTAAATATTTCATTTAAAATTCAGCACTAGCCTGATGAGCTAAACCTAAGAAGTTCGGTTCAAGGATAGAGGGGGCTTTAAGTTGCTCTCTGTTCTTCCAGTTTTATAGGAGGAATAGGGAGATCCTTGGCATAATTTAGACACTGGGGAAAGTAATTTTTTTACATTAAAATGTCTTTCCTAGTTGTTTTCAGGATTGCAGTCCCATCCATAGTGCTTCCTGCATGGGTGTTTGAGAGGGAATCCCATGTTATAGGACTGAAGGGGCTGCTGGCAGTGAGACACCGTCTCATCTTCCTGTATGATTCTCCCTTTGTTCATTTCCCTTTCTCAGTTTTTCTCACCAGTGGACTGTTACTGAAGCTCTCTGAAATCTTAAATGGAAGTGAAGCTGAAGTACAAACAAACCATTCCAGACTTCACTGGACTGTACATACTTCTGTCTGCCTTCACTCTGCTCTTCCAAGTTCACTTAGTTTCATCCTCTAAGAGTGGCAGTCAGAGGAGTCAATTGGACACTGTTAGTAATTGAACAGATTGGAAATAAAAGATCTAAGAGCCAGCATTAAAACCTTAAACAGGACATGTAGTAAAAGCACAACAGTATACTGTGGCTCCCTTAGGGCTGAGGGAAATTCAAATAGTAAAGATCTCATATTAGATTCAGAGAGATACTCCCAAATTTAGAAGCTTATTTGAATCCTATCCCAATAATTCAAACTTGTTAGATCTGTAAAATGAACCTGAAAAACTCACAGAAAGGCGTGTGGGGTATTTCATCACTTTCATTTGTGGTCCTGGCAGGAGCATTGAGTATTAGTATAAAAACATAAAAATGACCGTGAAAGTAACATTTAAAGAAGGGGCAGCTTTTTATTCTCTTTCAAATCCTACAGAAAGGATTGGAGTTATAGGAAAAGATTTAGCTTACTTTTTATTCAGTCCTAATTGGCTTGCCCAGTCTTGATATATTAAACCATACATTGTTAATGTCTTTATCATATCTTTATTTCTTGTCCCATTTCAAGGTTCAGATCGTGGTCATCAATCCTCACCAGGAAACATCCTCCTTTCCTAGAGTGTTGCACTGTAAATGGAGCAGTGATTAAACTGGGAGGACTTGGGGTATGATCTTACCGTGATAACTGGTACCTGGAAGGAGGGGTCTGGATGAAGTTCCCTGAAGACAAGAATGTCACTTAGAGGGACTTGCATCTATGGCATTCTGCTCAGCCTAACACTGTGGGATATTCCTCTATTCTCTTCACAAGCTGTATTCATTGCGGTGCCCCACAATCAGGACCATGTGGAGGGGTCTTTGTCATATGAAGTGTTTTCTACTGGACATCTCTGTGGCATGTCACATGAGGGGGCAGGGCTCCAGCAGGCAGTGGGGAAATGCATGGGTGTGTAGCAGTAAAATCAGCATCTTCTTTCCTTTAGTAAACTGGAAAGAGACTCTTCCCAACTATGCCTAGTGGCAGGAGAAGAGGCATTAGGCACAAAATACAACACAGGAAAATCCACTTAAACATAAGAAAACACTTTTTTACTGTGAGGGTGATTGAATGCTAGAAGGCAGTACCCAGAGAAGCTGCTGAATCTCCATCCTTGGAGATATTCAAAACCTGTGTAGACATGGCCCTGAGCAACATGCTGTAGGTGACCCTCCTTGAGCAAGATGGTTGAGTGAGATGATCTTCAGAGGTGTCTTCCCACCTCAGCCCTTCTGTGAGTCTGTTACTGTGGTACAGCTAACGAGTACACAGGTGAGACACTGCCTAGGAGGGACAGTTGTGTGGGGACTACCCAGAGAAAGATGAAGACTGTGACAGTAAAGAAAAACCCAACAGTTTTTGCTTTCACTGGCAGAAATATGTGATATTGCAAGGCAGTAGTATTGTAAGAGGTAAAACTGCAAGTCAGGTCTGCTCTGTTTGGTCATGCTGGGGTATTCTGGTTTTTCATTCTGAGAGGGTTCTTGTGTTTTCTGTGCACCCTGGCAATGTTCACCCCATATTTCTGTCACAACTGTAAATTTTATGCAGAACAAGGCAGATATGTATTACATGTATATCTACATGTATATGAATATTAGGCCTGAGTGTCTGGTGGAGAAATAGGTCACAGCTCAGTCACTCAGTTTAGTCAACACCATCTTTGCTGGGAGATAATGCTGTTACATGATAACAAGCATCAACCTTTATGATGTGTACGAAGCTGGAGGTTTTTAGCCTCTTTGTATAAGTACATCATAGAAATGATGATTTATCTGAGGAACTAACCCATCAGGGTGGCCAGTTTTAAAAGCCAAGGGCTAGAAAGCGCTCTTTCCAAATTAAACACGTGTTTCTTTGGGTTCTGTTTCCATACAGTTTGTGATTGAATTACCTTGTTTCTGTTCACAAAGGGATAAACACAAGAATATATTTACTCTTCCAACTCTGGGAAAAAGATTGCTAGCAGGCTGACATGGAGGGGGCCCAATGTACCTGGAATAATATGAAACACCTTTTTTGTATGTATTAGTTTACATACTCTGTTCAGGAAACAGGGTACAGAAACTTCCTTAAAACTCCAGGAACAATAGCTATTGTTGGTTGTTGATATGGCATGAGCTCATATCCAGGATACCAAGAAAGGAACTCTTGACTACAATAAATAATACACTTCTTAACTCCTGGTGTGAAGGAATGTATTTATTGTTTTCACAAAGAGAGATGGAGAAATAGGGCTGTAAAAAGAGGGTGTTTGCATGGCAGGACAAAGGCTCTGATTTTTTTTTTATTTATTCTTGTTTTCTATTAAAAATTCAATTAAGAAATTTCTTATGAAAAAAAAAAGTTTATAGTCAGGTTCCCAACAGTCTGTGTTGAAATCTATTTAGAATTTGACCGCATTATATGAAAATTATGAGATTAGTGTAACAGGTCTATAAAGCTATTCTTTCCAGCTGTTTTTTTCTGCAGTGGGGGTGGCAAACCATCGCACAGAGCTCAAAAATCTTGGTCAAAGTTATACAGGAATATGTTTCTCTGTTTTTTTACAAAGTTGATTAGGGTAGAGGAGCTTGTTTAATACTACAGTCTGTCAGTCCTTTAGGAGCACAGCCTTAAGCTGTTTGAAAAAGAAATTTACAGAACCCTGGCTGTTCTATCTCAAACTGACACTTAGACTAGATTTAGTGGATACTCATGGCTAAACTGTGCACTAGAAAAGGAAAGCCTTGAAGGGAGCCTAATCTTTAAATGGTATTCACTAGTTAAAACACAGGAGTGGGAGTTAGGGGGCTCTGCAGCATTTCTGATACTGTGGCACCAGTCACATCACTTAATAGAGAAAAAGGGAAAAGTCTCCTATCTGTCCTGTGGATCCTCCACCTCCTAGGAGCATTACCTCTTTTCATCTCTTTAATGCTTTCACAGAGAGACATCTGGAGTGCTTTGATGAAGTAAGACTTTGTCACATACATCATTTTATTGAAATGTTAGCCTCTGCAAAGCTTTGCTTGGATAAATTTTGGGTTCAGAGAGAGTGCTTGCTTGGCTTGCTGGAGGTCAGGACTGTGCAACACTGAAGCTGAACACCCACTCCCTACTCAGTCACTTGGACACTCATACCTCACTACTCCCAGCCTTGCTATAAGCACCTAGCTAGTGCCTGTGAGGTAGAGTCCCCTGGGAAACTGAGTTATCTTTCCTTCTTCCTAAGACAAAAGCAATGGACACTCAAAATTACTATCATTTTTTAAGAAATGTTTCCTGCCCTGAAGTCTACTTTTTAACTACCTAAATGGTTATTATTTCAGATGTTCTATGTGTTAATGTTGCTATACAGGTGTCTTGTAAGGGCAACTATTAAGCCTTGCAGTGACACTTCTTAAATGGTAACTTTTTAAAAGAAAAAATCAATATCAAAAGCCCAATAAATTTTAAGCACTTATGTCCAGTAGTGGGGTTTTTTAAATGCTATATATGGTCTGAGGTGCCAGTTTCCTGTAGAATTATGTATTAGTAGCTACAGTACTATATAGATGTGACAGAAATAAAAATACAGCGTTACAAGCTCCAATCTAGAGGTGAAAAAATGGAGACTAACCTTTGATAGACTATCTTTTCTTGATTTCTTTTAGTTACTTGCTCCTACTGAACAGAACAATTTGTGGAATATCAAAGTCTTTCACTAACTTTTTCAGTAAATAATTCTTGGTTAGAGACAACTCAATGTGTTTTTTTAATATGTGCACTTTACATGTGCTTCAAAGAGAACATGGCATTCTTTTGGTTCCTTGGTTGCAACGGTTTAAAAATAAACTTAGTGCAACATTGCAAATGAGATAAGATGCATACTTTGACATTTACTTTTGTTTCTCCAAATTTTAATGAGAAATTTAAATAACTTACTACGAAACATGCCTAGGAAGTGGTAAAGCTGTTAAGTGCGTGGCTTTAAGGCAAAAAGGGTCCATTTCAAGTTGGTCTCTACAAATAGGCCAGTATTTGCTCAACCTGGAGCTGCTGACACACTTAGGTCTAGCTCTTGATTTTACAGGTGAAAAGCAAGGAATTTTGGATGAAGATTGTTCTGTGGTTTTTTGACTTTCTTGTTTTAAGTGCACACAGGAAAAGACTGAATAGCAAACCTAAATCCCTGTAGCGTAAAGTTGTGAAACTTCTTCATAGATCTTAGGTCCCAAGGCTGTGATCCTGCAGGCATGTTGGGCAGATGCTCTGTACCTGTCCAAAGCTCTCTACGAACACAGAGCAGCCGACCTCCACTCTGTCAGTAGCAAGGTCGAATCCCACTCTTACAAGCATTAAAATTTGTTCCCAAATGAACCCCAGACAGCATTTCTCCTGTAAAAATTAATCCATATAGGGTTAAAACCATTTACCAGAGGAACAACATTCCCCCCAAATCTCCCCAAATGTGCTGGCAGAGATGCATAAAACTCATAATCCAGCAGAAACAGGGCTGTGAAAGACTTTTAAATTTATCTTGGTTTTAAACTGAGTGCTACCGTATTTAAAGAATAAGAGTAGTTTTCTTCTGTTGGCTAATCAATAGCCAATTCCCTATGGGATTTTCTTCCAGAAAATTAGGACCAGTTTGTCTTTCGATGGTTAAAGATCATACCAGTTAGTGCTGAAATTATGAAGACTGCATCTAGTCTTATAACATTCATCACCATTATTGATGATTTCTTAAACCAATGTTTGTAACTCATGTACGATGGTGAGAAAAGTTGTCTAGTTTAAAAAAAAAAAAATCTCACTTGACAGTCATAATTAAATTAAATAATTTTTAAGTATGTGGAGATTTTGCTTATATTTGAGAACCATTTTCTGAATGTTCATATTCCAAGGCAGCGAATTGGACAGCTCAGCTAGTATAAATCTGAGCAAGGAGAGAAGCAGGTTTAGAACTAATTTCGTATGACTATTTTTTGTTACCTTGGAAAATTACAGGGATGTTAGTTTAGCAAGTTGCAGCTTTGACTAGAAGGTTATATACTCTACACTTTCCACAGCTACAAAAGCTGCTATAAAGGCTGACTTTTAAATGTTCAAGTTCAACCTTGCCAAATTAGAATAACAAAACATTCCTTCCTAATGGGATAAGCCTTGTTCTCATACCTTCTGATGTGTCTGTATCTCCTCTGATTATTTTACAACAAAAAACAGACGCTGCTGCACCAAAAGCACTGAAAATACTTAATCCTCCCATGCCAGCTTTTTCCTGTTGATCCTGTTGCCAGTTCTGTATCAATGTTCATAGACATTTTTCTTCCCTCCTCTCCTGCTTATATTCTCATTAAAGAAGCACAGGGAATGTAGTTGTTCAAGTACTCAAAGGCTGGCTGTTGTGGGATGACATTGAGACAAACATCTTACAGATTTTATTTTATTTTTTAAACAAATAGATTAAGCACTTCTGCTAGTACAAATAGCATCACAATAACTGGGACTGAAAGAGAAGGACTCCATGCTTCTCTGCAGGGGACACAACATCTGGGCTTGACTCAGTCTCTTCAGTATTAGGACAAAGGTGGTATGAAGTGCATCACGGGAAGCTTTTTTCTTCTTCGCATGTACCAAATAGTAGCTTTTGTTACAAGCACAACACTAGTAATATATGGTACTTACCCATTTTGTGTTTGCAAGTCTTAAAATAATTGTTGTTCTCATGATCTAGCAACTCTCACACTAAAGGGAAAAAATATTTTCCTTACCTTTACCACCACCCTTTATCTATTTCAGTAAGTTTAAACGAGGTTGAAAATTATTTCACACTGGTTCTGTAGTAGACTCGGGTATTGTTTTGTAAAGTTCAGAGACTAAAGAAAGATGGGAAAGAAATATGTAAAAAGTTAAGTCTTCCGGGTTATGGTCCAAAGATAGGGCTTAAGGAGTTCTCCCAAAAGAAATAAAAGAAGTCATGAAGGGTGCTGTGATACTAAAACACAGTCGCACAGGTTGTCCACAGTTCCCAGTCCCCCTTCACCATGTCATCTATACTAACACTTGCAGAGAATTGGCCACGTAGAGCCCTTTATGTTTGTTCTAATCTGTTTTGTACAATTAGGGGCTATATGCCACAGCTGTCATGTGAAGCAGCTAGAACCATTCCCTCTGATACTAGTTAAAATAGCTACATTTTTAGGTATGTGCTTAGGATGTGTGTTAGAAAAACAGGTTTGTTTTTTCAGAGGTCACTTTGAAAAGTAGTCTAAGTGTCCTGGAGTCGTTAAAACATTCCCTTTTACCCACAACGGGAGAGACCCTTTTTAATTCACTTTCCCTTTTGGTCATCTGATGGCTTCATTCCTGTGACTACCAAGATAGTTTTAACAGACCTTGGATCTCTACTGGGATGAGCAATTTTTTATGCAAGCAGAATTTAGCTTTTCAGACTATCTGAAGGCAAATTTATCTGTGCTATATTGCAGAATTTGGAGTAGATTTTGGTTTACCTTTCTTTGCTTTTTCAAAAAATACAATAGTTCAGGTCAGGAAGAATCCCTCTGGCCAACCTGGTGTACTCCAGAATAATTCAGCTGCTATGGTTATGAGCTTCAGCCTATGTAAAGACAGTAAACATATAATAAGAAGATAAGCATCATAGATAATAGAGATAAACATATCTCCATTATGTGGTTTACAAGAACGTCAGCATTACAATGGCATAATCATGATGGAATTGCAGGACACCACAGAAAGTATCTGGATATCAGATAACAAGGAAACATATAATCCAAAACTTCTTTGTCACAGCCTTATATATAAGGAAATGGAAAACTGATACTAGAGGGGAGACCTCTTCCAGGTTGTTCTGTATCTTTTTAGTGTCTAACATTCAGAGTCATCACCAAAAGTAATTCAATGGCTTCATTTTCATCAAAGCATTGCAATTCCTTCCTGGAAGTGTTCAAGGGCAGGTTGGACGGGGCTTTGAGCAAATTGATCTAGTGGAAGGTGTCCCTGCCTGTGGCAGGGGGGGTGGAACTAGATGATCTTTAAGGTTCTTTCCAACCCAAATAATTCTATAATTCTATGAATTCCTCCACAAAGCTGATGTAGACAATCCAGCAAGGGGAGTTGGATCCAGAGAGCTCTTTAGAAACCAGATCCATCTGTGGCAGCTGCCCTTCTCAAAGCCATCCCACAAAAATGGCATGATCTTGCTAGGACTGACCTATCCACTTTCCTCCAGTACTCTTAGCTTTTAGCTTTAGCTTTATAGTTGCAAGCAAGTTTGAAAAAAAATGTATTCCTGACTTAGAGAGAGGAGGTTTTATATTGATGTGCCATGTGGCTATTTTTTTTTTTTTTAATGCCAAGCATTTGGAAGTTCTCCAGTATTTCCAATATTTGCACTCTCTGCATCCCTCCTTACTGCTGTTATTTGGAGCTGCTGTATTTCAATCCATTAAATTATAACTCCTTTTCTCAGAGACTAACTGACTACATTTCAGCAATGAGGTGCACTTCAGACATGTGAGACCAAGTCTCTAATGATATGAATGACTTTTGAATTATGGGGGGAAAAAAAGCAACCATTTCAAAAGGAAAACCAAGTATCCCTTTCCTCAGCCTTCCTCCCACCTGTACCACAACAGACATGACCATGGTCTATTAGGAGGTAGCTTTTTAAAACAGCCCTCTAGAATGGGAGAGATAGAAATTAAAATGCCTGGATTTAATCATACAGAGGAAGGATAAAAAGTCCAAAACTCTTCAAATCCCAGTTGATCGCTCTAACTCAGAAGCTACTGAGCTTTTGTACAGCTGAGTTTATTTCTGGTTTTCAGAAGGAAGTCGAGATTCAGAAGTACTTGAAAAAACCTTCAAGATTGTTTTAGGGAAGAGGCAGATTCTGTATGCTCTGTGACTTTACTGAAAGATTTAGTAAGGCATCTGATTCAGTGCGCTTGGTGAGCCAATAATCTCCAGCCTTCATGTCCATTTTATATGATAGACACCTCTTAAAAACAGGAACTAGACAAGAACAGGATGGGCGATAAGCTGTTAGTGAGGTGAGAGGGTGCTCCCTGATTTCTGGTGGTAGTTTCTGGCATGGAGGAGGGAAACTACACTTCACAGCTTAGCTACATTGTTGAGTACCCAAGAGGAAGCTATAGTCAGTGCTTTTTTTATTAGTGTTTGTCAAGGCAAATGCAACTTCTGCAAATGGAAGCAAAGACATTCAGCAGACAAATAAAGCACTAACTCAAAGGCAGAAACCAATCCAAAGTATTTCCTTTACAGTGCTTTGCACCAGGAGCATGTCAGAGGAATGATCTCATGTCTGGTGAACACTCATGTCCATGTAAGTGGCTACGTGTGTTGAGTGTGGGACAAGGCCAACTGTTACAGTGGCAGAAAGATGTTTTAAGAGTGTAGAAGCAAGACTTAATAGGCAATATCTGGCACTTTTTTCATCCAGCTGTCATTTTTATCCTTTAAGCTAAAAGCAGTTCAGGTGGGGCTGCTCCTTTTAGAGTGAGCAGCTGAGTGTGGGAGGAGGGAAGAAGTTTCCAGTCCACAGTAATCAGGTGGAAGCAAGATGAGTGTGAGCAGTAGGAGCTAGACTGATGCTTACAGGGCAAAGAAGTTGCAGGGTGTAAAACCCACAGCCAGGTCCCTGGTGACAGGAATGAATGGTTCCTAGGGAGCAGAGGGGACCTATGTAGTTAGCTGCAAAGCAGAGCCATTAATTTGTTTGAATTCATGCTTGGTAGCAATGACCTACTTGCAAGAATGTAGTTAACAGGGGAAGACTTGGGTATAAACCTTTTTTATTTCTGTTCTGCTTTACCTACCCTCTTTTGAGTTTTCTCCATTTAGAGCCAGCTAATTAGTTTATAATCTAATTAAATTTGGCTTTATTTTTGAGTTTGTTCATCTTTAGGGAGCTCACTATAAGGAAAAGCTCTGGGAAGATGTAGTTCAAAGCTCTGACTGATGAATCCCATCAGGCTTTCTTCTGCCTTGTGCAGGGGAGACCGAACTTACAAGGTTTGCTGGCAGTTAACATTTTGCAATGGTGCAGCCCACTCCCTACCCCAATTAAGATAAAGGAAAAGAAGAAGCTGATAGAGGCTAGAAGCTCCAAGCCTGCTGAGCCAAGCCATGCTCCTGTTTCTGCCCCAAGCACAAATGGTGGCCCCTGCAGTAAGATCTGCCACTCGCTTTGGTTGTTCTCATGGGTGGAACGTTTTTGTGGCAAAGCTGAAGCCTGTCCTTTTCTGATGTGAGATTGTTACATATAATACCACTATAGAACTAACTATAATCTTCAGATGAATTGATAATTATTAAAGAATAGCCAAAGCATCTGCAATACAGCTGGGCACAGGAGCACCTGGCAGACATCTTAGAAAATGAAAAGGGGATTTTGGAGAAACATTTCCTATTAGTTCATGCTGCCGGTTGGTACTGGAATTCCTGTGGATATTACTGGGAATCAGTTATCTAATTATAAAGGGTCTTCAGTGACCCATTTGATTCTCTTATACAATGATGGTTAGAGTCACAAGTTTTTTCAGTTTTGCCTCCCTGAAAACTTACTGCTGTCCACCCACCTTTTAGAAGGGACCATTTTATATTAAACAAAGACATTCATAGAAACATAGAATCACTTAAGTTGGAAAAGACCATTAAGATTATTGAGTCCAATCTATCCAGAGCTTTTTTTTTTTTTTTTGGACTTGCTATTATCTATTTATTTCTAAAGTAAACTCAAGGTTAGAACTGACTGCAGGCATTAATGTGGCGATTTCTTACAATAACTAGTATCTATGCAAAAATCTCCTTTCCATCTGCTTTTGAAAAATCTTGGCCTTCAGATTTTATTGTGAAGTTCTTACTAGGTCAGCCAATTAATAGATTGACCTATATTTATTCTGTTTTTCTTGCTACAGGTTAATTTTGACCTCTGGAACTCAGCAGAGAAATGAAGCACAAAATAATGCTGCATGAGATAAAAGAAACTATTGCAACATAAGTTGAAAAGCCAAAACTGAAGGGCAAAGGTGGCAGGAAAGAAGGCACAGTATATGATTTCTGATGGCAATATTCATGGCATCTCACAGTAAGTGCATTCAAATCCATTTCTGGCAACTAACAGATGCTTCTTTTAGACTGGGAGGATTAGCAGTAACAGGAGGTAGGACTTTTAAGTGAAAAACATATTAAAATAGTCTACTTACAGAAGAGCATGGCTCCTATGATCTTCTTTTTGAGGATTACATCTTCATTGCTATCTAATGTGTTTGCATCAATATAGCAAATTGTATTTGCAGCTTGTAGAAATTGAACTTAACAACTGCTACCACCTTATTTAGAGGACTGTATGTTTTATTGATTGTTTGTTTTTTAAAAAAGTAGGTGCAGGTCTTGAGCATATTTTCTGCCTAGTGTCCAGAAGGTCTTAGGCTAATACTTTACTAAGAGGAATCAGCTTCTTTTGCGTAGTCCACACACAGGACTAGTTAGGTATGCGGACTAGATTGCATTGGACCTCATTTGGGCACTGCAGGATTTAGAGCTGTAGCCATTCAGAAAGCATTAGCATTTTGAAAGGTTTAACCTACAAAAGCACACTTGTGGCTTGGGGAACACAGATGCTGAGAAAATGTTTAAATTCATGTAACGATTTGGATCTTGAGGACTGCTTGATTCACCCTTACAACCTTGTCTCCAGACAGTGCCACAGGCTTAACTCACCTGCCAAGAAGTGTGAGCATTCCTTCGAGTCTCTGTAAAATGCATCTGCGTGCAACTTTGATAGCTTTTACAAGGCATAAAATTACTGTTTAGAGTAACTCCCTTCAGCTACTTTTAAGTCAAGTGAAGAAAGAGTAAATATTTCTCAGCAGGTTGGAATTCCAAATGTCAGTTTTCTTTCTGTCTTTGGAGTGTCTTTATATTTTTGTATGCATATATTTCATGCAGGTTCAAGCTGAGACATTTACAGGTCAAGGGAAAATGAGTCTGGAAAAATCACAGAACATTCTTGATAAATATGCACCAATATGGTAAATTCCATGGAAGTGTGGAGTTTTTTAAAGAAATATGAATACAAGAAGTGATAAATCCCTATGTAGAACTTTTTGTGTGATGATAAAATTTACCTTGAGATTTTGTCGATACTCTTAGTATATAAATTGTTAATTAAACATATCCATTACTATTTTTCTATGTTGATGAATATGGACTTTTACAAGAACGAAATTATATGCTGAAGTGACAGGCATTGCATTAATGTGGAGTCTTATTGCTAACGTGATGAGGGCGTGGAAACTATGCATGGTGAAAACAGCCTTGCAGAGAGTTATGTGTCTGGAGTAGAGCTCCTGTCATTGATCAGTAGAGGGTTGGCTCGCAAAAGCATGCCAATAGGTGGTGGAGAGGGCTCCCACTGTGCTTCTCCAAACTTTCAAAAAGGAAACCCCACAGAGCACTGTGAATGAATTCTTGTCCTGACCAGGAGTAGATGTAGCCTTGCTCTAAATAGTGCATAAGTTTTGCCGTGTTGCATGGGACTTTGTGCTATGCTGACTACTGCTAGAGCCTCAGTACCTCTGTGGTACACACCTCAAGTACTTGGATATGGATATAGCTATGTATGTCTGCTTTGGCAAAAACTTAGGTTTAAGCCTTCTCTTCCTTCTGGGACCAAGCTGTTCAATGTGTAAAAATTTACACCTCCTTTTCTTGCTCCTTCTTTCTTGTATTAACAGGTTCCACATGTCTGATAAATACTGGTTAGTTGTGGTTTTTCCACTTTTGTGGAATGGATTTTAATAGTGTCTAGTCCTCTTTATCTTGATTCTGCATGTGTGCTGGTGCGCTGGGGAATGTTGCTCTAGTCTGGGTCAGCTCTGCTCCACAATGAATAAGCAAGACTTGCTCCTTCTCTGGCCCAGTGGTGTTGATTCACAGCCCTGAAAGACTTATGATAAGCTCAAAGCAAGACTCAATTTTTCAGTCCAAATCTACCTTCCAGTAAGGCAGATAAGACCTTCTGCTCCAATTTCATTAGTTAGACCATGAAACCAGTGGTTTATTTTCCCATTTTCAGTCCCAGGGCTGAATCAAAGGGTTGAGTCTGGACTCTCCAAATTCTAAACAGGCTCTTTTGTAGTATCTGTGAGCTTAGTGCAGGTAAGATAACTCTCAGGACAACTTCAGACAGCTTAGGCTTCTTGCATGTCCCCAGCAAAAACCTTATTTGGAATCAACATGAGCAAGGTCATGAAAGATGAATTTGTTGTTCTTTGTTCAGAAGGTGCTGGCTTTGCCTCCTTACCCCTGTCTTAAAAGGAACCTTCATGATCTCATTATGCATGCTCTATTCTGGTTCACATTTCAGATTCTGCTTACTTCCTTACAGTTCCTTAGGTTTTGTTTTCATTTTTTCTAAAGTCATGTTATCACCTTGTGTTAACTGATTAACGCAAAAAAAGGGCTGTATGAATAATTCATTATGTATGATTTAATCAAAGAATTTATGTTTCCTTTTGTTTCATAAAATGTCTGCAAATATATCAAAGCTTTCTTTCAGCTATTTGTTTTTGCAAAGTTATTTTGCCAAATAATTGCAATAAATATTCCTTTGTGCTGAAAGTGAAGCATTCTTTGTGCAAGAATTTGACATGGGTATCTAACACCTTTACAATGCCAGTAGAGACAAAGGAGAAAGTTGTTACAGGTTGCTTTGGTTGGGTCTTTTGAGCTCCACTCCCATAATTTTTGCTCACACCTCACTTGAAGAATCAGAGGATAGGTCTGCTTTGGAAGTAGGTAGGGAGCCAGATTGCTTCCTCTCTAATTCTGTGTCTGAAGAGTTAGGCAGGTGATCCTGTACTAATTACACTTCAGTTTCTTCTTTAGAGCTAAAAGGACTAGAAATGAGATTTACACATTATCTTCAATATTTACCTTCCTAAATTGTGCTGCTCATCTGTCTGAGTCAGGTTATTAGGCATGCACCTAATAATGTGTATGGAGCAGCACAGACAGCTTCTCCCCAGGGAGACAGTCCTGTTATTTGTTTTGTCCTGTCATGGATCTCTTGCATTTTGTCTAACAAAGTTAGAGAAGGAAATGGCATTTGTTAGTTGCAATGTTTCAATCACTCTTTGAAATCCACAGACAAGTACTTCAGCAGGTCGAAGTAGATTTAAAATGACAGAAGCTTATTTGGTGGAGGAAAGATTTACTAGCTGTGCAGAAAAGGCCTGGAATTTGGGGCCAGTGCACGGGCTATGAGCACTTCTTTCTCTGTAAATGGCTAAACTGATAAGAAAGTATCTGGCGGTGCCTGTTAGCTGAAGACCAAAGCAACTTTACCAACAATTTCCCACTGGAGGTTTGGGGTCTTACAGGCATTCTTTTTTTTAACGTGTGTGTATATATATATATTATTCCTTTTTCTTTTTTTGTCTTGCACACATAGGTGTGTGTGTATGCATGTGTGTGTTATTTTGTTTTCATAACCATTCCTAAGGAGACAGAGGGATGATTTGCCCTCTTAAAATAATGGCAAAAATAGCAAATCAGATGGTAGTGGGGGGAGGACCAGCCTTGAGGAGACTTTATGAAGGGTTTCATTCCATCATGTACCTTGGGCATAGCTCAAGTGAGGGAGAATCTGCTATGCCAAATCTAAACTTGGCCCTGGTAGAGGCAGATAAGGACCTGTGCCTAGTGCAAGCCATGGGAAGAATCATATTTACAGACAGGCACAACTGATTGAATCAAAGATAGTGATAATCTGTGGATCAGACTATGCATCTTTTTGACAAGCATCAGCTGTTTGTTCCCAGCCTCTGGGTGACTCCTTTATACCAGATGCAGTATTTCCAAAAACAATTGCTAGTGATGTGGATTGTGGGGAAAAAAATGTAAATTGGAAGTGACCCAAGTTCCGACTATGCATGGGTGTCCCATGGGTCAGATGAGAGAGACTGCTTCCCAGGAATCACAGGCCAGATGACATTTGCAGAAAATGTGGAGGCAAAGGCTATTTGAAATGGAATTATCTGAAGCGGGGGGCGGGGCAGCACATAGCAGAAATTAAAATTTTCTAATGGAGTAAGGTCACCATTAGCAACAATTAGTATCCCTAGTGTGGGTAGCCACCCCTAAGCTGATGCTCTTATGTGTCTGGAGACATCAACAGATAAAAGGTTACAGTGGACCAAGGATCCAAATTTGGTGATCCCTAGAAAATTACAAATGTGGAGAACAAGTACATTTTTGACTGCAGGAGTTAAATAGGTGGCCACTGCTCATCAGCTACTGCATACAAGCAAGAGAAATCCAGCTGTTTATCCAATCAAGACTGCTGCATAGCCACATGCTGTTTCAAGCTGGATGAAGCAAAAGTAAAAGCAAATGGAATTACTTTGTGGTGCAGTGAGTGGAAAAATCAGATGTCTAGAAAAGAGTTTCAAAGCCTCTCGAAGAGAAAGACTCTGCTCAAATAAGGGAGTGCTCAGACAGCTTTCATATCCCATTCCTCAGGAACAGCAGGTACCAAGGAGAGCCCAGGTGTCTACCTTAATCCTCAGGTGGGTTTTACAATCTTAGACATGCTCTGTGCTTCTGCATCCATACCACCAACATCTGTTTAGTAAGTTCAGAGAAAGCCTGAGTATATTTTTGTGTTCCACATAACATATTTACCAAAGTCCAGCAAGATTGGTTCTTTCTCCCATTCTCTACCTCCTGCTCAAATTGATATTCATCTAACTGACTTTCTCTTCAAGATGACTTCTCACTGAGAAGTGTCAATTCCATGTGAGTTAGTGCAGGGGCAGTGGCAAGATCCTCCTACAGTCAAATATAAAGACTCATGAAGGAGCTGAGCATTAGATCTGAGACCCAAGGACTCCTTTCAAGAAAGATGAAGGAAAAACTATGACATGAAAAGCAGAGAAAAGGTGGGGAATGATGTGTCATGCAAGAAAAGAAAGCATAGCAATGATCTGAAGAAAAAGCTTTAAAAGTTCCTTTCTTGTGGGATATCATAACTAGTCACATGACTTGCAGTCAGAGCACTAGAGAAACCTGTGGTGGACTGCTGTTACTTGGGTTTGGAGGGACTGTAGTAGTAGATGAACTTCTCGTTATTGCCATTTCACACTGGAAATTTTACTTTTGTTGTTGTTGTCCCTGGGAAGGAGGGAGAGGAAAGGAGAAAATTAAGTCCCATGTGTGCCAGAACAGAACTGGTAAAAAAGTTCAATTCAACTGGACTACTTTTTCCTGAAACAAATGGTTTTTATGCTTTAATCTGCCCCAAAGTGTGTATGGTTGGATTTCACTTTTGGCATTGTGCTGTTTATTATAAACCGTTACGGAGACCTTGATGTGAATCAAGCTCAACTTCAACTGCAGCCAAGTACAACTTCTGCAGTAATGGCATAAGCATAAGACCTCTTTTGCCAAGCCAACTCATAAGTCACAAATCCTTTCTCACAGTGTTCAGTTTGGAAGGACAAAAAGCAAGTTGCAAGATGACAAAGATTCAGAATGATACAGGAAGATTAACAGGTGACTTTTTTTCCCTAACATTCTGAGCAGATCTACTACATTTTTTAAAATACATTAAAAAGGAGAAGGGGAAAGGCTAGTTTAAACATAACATAGCCAACTGATGGGAGTCATTGCTGTGGGATAACAATGAGCCTTGAATTTTAATGGATTTGAAAAAGAGAAGTGGGCATATTTAAAGGGATGGGAAGATTAAAAGGTTTAAAACAGAACCACGGAGAGTTGCACTCAGAGTTGTGAAGATGAAATCTAAGCACAAATTGACAGAAACAGGCAGATGTTTCTTTCTTGGGTGAATCTTTCTATAATTGTCCACAAGGGTTTCCTTGCCCTTCCCTCTGAAGCTTTAAAGTAGGACTGTTGTCAAAGGCAGCAGAAGTAGCACTGCTATAAACTCTGTTGTGAAGCTAAAAACCCAGTAGAATGCTTGAAAACAGTAGCTTGTAATGCAAGCATCAGAAAGCAAAAGTTCCCAACCATGAAGGGTAAGTAGTGGTAGTTGTTTAAAGAGTAAAGTAAACCAGTTTTATCCAGAGGGTCTACTTAAGGCCTCCGTTAGATGGATTGATCTTTTCTTCTTCATCAGAGTTTATTCTCAGCTTCTACATCAGTCTGCCAGCAACATAAGACTAAAACTGTTGATCTGAGTCAACTGAATCCACTTTGGCATGGGAGGCGAGGGCTTGCTGTTTGGAGGACTATTTTCGAGCTCTAGCATCTTAACCCAAAATACTTCAAAGTAATGAGAAGTACACTACGTTTTAAGAAGAGGGATTAGCAAGAACCAGGTAAAGACACTTCCCAGAGTGTCAAGTGTTTCGTTTCAGAACTGTGACAAGGCAAATGAATAAAGTTATAAACTTTCATCATGTGAGGATAAGTGTGTGTATACATACATGTGTGTATAAAGTAAACTGAACTGTAGATGAATTCTGAAGATACCAGGCCAAATAACTCCACAAAGTACCAGGTTCAAAGCAAAATAATACAGATTCTTTTCTTTCGTTTTGTTTTCTTAGCATAGAAATAGCTGGTTTGAAACCAGCAAGCAGTTTTATGTCCATAAGTATTAAGAGAGAAGTTTTGATATGAAATCATTATCTTCACTCTTCTAAATCCAAATACTAATTGCAACCTTGCTGTGAGCCTACAATATTAAGTCTATCATAGCCATGGCAACCGAAAGCAACATTAAACGGAATACATATCTGCTGCACAAGATTGGTTGGAGTTTTTTTTGTTTGGCTGGATGGCACACATTTCTTTTCAGCAGCCATGATATACAGGTCAAAGAACTTCCAGTTCTTCAAACCTCTGAGCTATTTTGCCTCTGCTACAACTTAATATCTTGTGTATCTGTATAATTAATTTCAGCTCAGGATGGTCTGTTAATCCACAGACACAAATAAAAACAGAAATTAAAATTTCAGCATGGATTTTACAAGGGTCCATTTACACTTCAGGATTAAATGCATAATAAAAACTTTTGTGTAGTTATAATTGGGCTGATTTTTTCTTAAAACCAGGAGATAAACATCTATGTAAATAGCCTCAAAAAGATATTGTGTTTAAGAAAAGAATACTTCAAATGGGCTGCTTAAAGTCACCTTCTATGCTTTGCATGATAATTGTTATGCAAAATAATAAACAACACAAGGCACCTATCACAGCACTTCAAGAATGATATTGTGCCATCTATACAAAGATAATTAGGCATTTAAAAACAACTAATATCACTTTAAAATTTACAATTTAAATTTTTTTAAAAAGGGGGGGAGAGTGCAAGATAAGATTATTGAAATAAGTTTTCATTTCCTTGATTTTCCTGAGGGTATGTGTCCATAATGATCTGTCTGACTCCAAAGCATCTGAGTACACAGTGAAATTAATTGCTGGAGACATTGCTGTGCACCGCAGTTCAAGTTGGATATACTTTATCTCATTGTGAGTATATATGAAGGTTAGTTTTACCTGGAAAAGTTGCAGCTGTGCATAGACAGTCATGTAGCACAGAGGAAAACTTATATTAGCATTTCTTGAATTGCTTATTCCAGTTTTCAGAGAGAAAACGTGTGAGAGAAAGCTGCATTAACACAAACATCTTTATGCAGGTACAATTGTATCCATGCTAACGAGATTTCTCTACCAGAAAAAGCTCTAAAACATTGCACCTTAATTCAACACTACTTTATGAGTAAAAATTATGCTATAATGTAATATTTATGTAGTTTATAAATAGTTAAGAAAGGGCTAATATAGTCAGACATCATTAGCATGGGCAGAAACTACTGGGAAGTGTTAGAGATTGGCTTCTTATACTCATGATTTACAGCAATTGTCCTGCTGGAACCAGTAATTATCTAGCAATTGATTATTAAAACACCCTTTAGCAAATTATTTATACAGATGCTTTTCATGTAAATTACGGCAAAAATTGTTCAGAAGAGAGCTTTACATTGATAAATAAATATTTTAATACAGACTATTGAAGAAGAATTTTCCCCAAGTCTTGAAGTGTTACTTTTCATAGTAGAAATGTGTTCGGGTAGTTCCTGCACATAACAAGACAACCAATGTGAGCCCATTCTGTGTGAAGGACTCTCTCGTGCCCTGCCACTCTGGGGCTGGGATTGCAGAGGGCAGCACTGGAGGTGGTGCCAGCGGGTTGTGGCCACTCAGCTCTGCACCTTGCACATGGTGCTGTGTCTGAGCCTGACGTCCCCCAGGCACCAGTGGGTCTTGTCTGAGGGATTCCTGTAGAGCACCTGAAGTTGTAACCCTTTCCCCAGAATGGGATTGATCATGTATTGTTCTAGATTCTGTCCCACAGGCAACTCCTATGGTGGTTAGGTGTAAATGTCACTTCAGGCCTTCATTTCCCACTTGTAGAAAGAAGTATTCCTCTGTGTCTCCGTGGACATTGTGGGGATGAAGGCACTGAGGATGGTCCTGCAGTGACATGGCATGAATTCCAGTGGGAATTTTTGAGAAGACTGTTTGCTGCTAGTGAGATAACCTAAACCAGAAATCTTTGCAGTGCTCAGTGTACTCTTGGCCATTAGCAAACAGAAGTGAAGCAATGTCTCTGAGCTTTGCATGGGTTCTTGATTCTATGTTTCTTTTCATGGGTGGAAATGTTCATCTTTTCAGCTCTGCACAGCCACTTTTTTGATGAAAATTCAAAAAAGGATTTTTTGTGATGAGTCTGAACTGTGATGTCCACTGAGCTAAACAAAAGCTTGTAGACTTGAGAGTGCTATTAGCTGATCTAAAAAGACATATTATCTCATCCTGCAAACTGTATTTGCTTGGGTGCTTGGACTATCATGTCTACAACTACACCATAGTTAATACTCAGAGATCAGCTTATTTAGGGAGAAGGGGTGCCATTTTAATTAACTCTATAAGGGCTCAGTGTAGTGTTCAACTAAGTTACTACAGGTATTTTGTTGACTCTGGGCATGCTCAGAACCTTAACATGGAATTTTGTGTAGCTACTCATTGTTCTATCAATGCTGGCTCGGTCAATTTTTCCCATGTTAATAGCATGACACCTGACTTTGTGTCATTGTTGTAGGAGGAAGAGTAAAGGTAACCCTCATAAATTCAAATATGCTTAAACCATTTTGACACAACTTGTAAAAATTAAAGCTGACTGCACTTTTAATAGCAATCTTGTCAGTAATGTTCAAAGTGATAAGTCTCTAGTACTCTAAAGGCAAGATTACCTTAAGTGACTGAAAGAGACTTCAAAGAATCTATAATTAAAATCAGTAATATGTACTGTGTGTTTTAAAATCCTGAACTCTATTTGAGAGATTATTTTCTTTATATAGTACCTAAGAACATATTCAGATATATCGATAGAACTATTGTCTTATTTAATGACCATTCCTGATGAAGACTAGACTCTGTGTCTGTAAGTTGTGTCCTGCATGGGAGACGATATGCCTTTGTACTGTCCCAGGAGGCATGCTGACAAAGAAACATGTCTCAGACACAATACTGTCCCATTCTCTCTTGATCCAGATAAAGCATAAAAAAGATGCAGTTTACTTCCCCCTGCCTGTCTATGGTTCCCCTGGCAAGCATGGTATGAGCAAATTCCTCTTAGTCTCTATTCATGTGCAAAGGCACAAAAGGAGAGAACAATATCTGCATTTTCCACTGTAACCCATATAATATCTGGGTAGGCAGTGTGGCTAGACAGGGATTTGCAGAATTGTTCTCCTGCTTGGGACTGAATGACAAACTGTTCTTGCAAGAGCAGAGTCTGCTGGTGTCATTATACTGAACTATCACTGACACATCTGGAGGATGAAAGGTACTTTATAACCAAAATCTGTGCCCTTCAGAAGGATTTACAAACCGTTTGTACAACAGCGTAAATTTAACAGTGCTGCTAATAAGTTTTTGGTGATTTCACTGTGAGTTGTATATGCAGATGAACTGAGGATTAAGGTCTCCTTAAAGGTTTTGAGGTTTATAAAATTGAAAGAGGCAGGGGGCTGGCCTTTTTCAACCATCTGGGACTCCTTTCTTCCCATCCTCCACAATCTCTCAAAGGTAGACACTACCACAGTAGGACCCTTAGGAGTGTCACAGCAAACTTCACCCGAAGAACTGACTTAAATACCTCTAGCTTACCTAAATGTTCCTTAACTCTTTCTTCCTTAGTCTGATCTTTATCTTTATTCTATTATTAATGTTATTTTTTTTGGCACATCTTGTTATAACTAACATTTTGTGTGAAGATGGAAGCAAGAAAAGACATGAGAATGGGTCAGCCTTTCATCATCCACTGTTTGTTGTTCTCATTAAATAATTGAATTATTCTTTTCTTTGCCTTCACCTTATATTGTTGAACATAGTAGTAGTAATGAGAAATATATGACTTTCCTCTTACTTGGGAAGTTGACTTGTTAAAAGTTGAATGATAGTGTTCATTGTGGAGCCAGGTTTTTGATTTTAATTTAGTTTTTTTTTAAACTTGAATAAAACTAATTTTTAGACCTCATCATCATCTGTTCTCAGTGAGCTTTTAGAAGCTCCCCTTTAGAAGGGCATTGAATATAAAAGGTCTGAAGGCAAAATGGGTTATCTCTTAAACTGTTAGCACTGAGTTGTTTGAAATACAGATTAGAGTAGAGACAAAATAGTTCTGTTAGCCTGCTAGCCATTTATTTAGAAAATTATTTCTTCCTTTCTCCTAAGTGTCCAAGTCCAGAGCTGGGACTAGCAGGTCTGTTAGCAATAAGAAGTAAAAGAGTAAAGCTGAATTGTTTCTTTTTTTTTTTTTTTTTTTTTTTTTTTTTTCCCGTTGTCAGCAATAGGAAGATAATTCATTATTGTTAGCTGGAGGTAGAAGGGAAGACTATGTAAAGAGAGTGGTAAGAAAGAAGATTTGGATTTAAATATTCATGTTTTGGGGACTATTCAATGATATTAGGAATAAATTACCAGCTAAGGACACACTTGATTGATTCTGTCTGAATTTGTTTTATAATATTTTCACATAATTTCATTTATTATTTCCTTTAACATGCATTAGAGGAAAATAGAAAAAATATACAGCATATGAAAAGAATATGGGGAAGTTTTTAATATAATGTTAATAATAGCTGATATTTAATTGAGATTGTATCTTTAATCTTTTCTTCTTTTCCCCTGCCAGTGTTTCATCTCTATTCTTATTATCTTGTTTTCCATACAGAATTATCACCCACTGGTTTTCAATTACAGCGATGCCCATATTGATTCTCCCCTTGATTTTTAACTCGAAGCTGAAAAATTACTCACTTAAACCAATAAAGTAGATGATGTGGTTAGTTTTGAGTTCCTTTTTAAAAATAATAAATGAATAAAGAAGAAGAATTACAAGCTTATAATGATTCTGAGTTACAACAAACTGGTATGGAAATGCAATTTAAATCAGAACTCAGAACAGTGTTATAAATCTATATTCATCTCTTCACACTGAGGTAAGTGGTCCCTAAGGACACAAAACCTATGTCTACAATTCTAAGTTGCATTTGTCTGCTAGCATTTGGGTGCCGAGACCACCTGGCAGATAATAGATTCTGTCTATGTTTCTCTTAGCTTCCAAAAACAGGCTGGCTCTATGCAAAGCACCTGTTGGGAATGGTCCATGGTCCATGCTAGCTCCTAGACTGTGGCCAGGAATTGTCTGGGAGAGTGCCAGCTGGCATGGGCTGAAATCACTGGTCTTTTGGTTTAATAGCAGAGATGATCACATTCCCAGGCTTGGGAAAGTTCCCAGGCACCGCTAAATGTACTAACACAGATGTAGCCAGAGAACACTGTCCCTTCTAGAAGAAGTTATGTCGCTTCTCCAAATGCTTCTGTGCATATCTATCTTCTTAACACACAAATAGTCCCATGATGTAATGATAAATTACAATCTTAAAAGCAAGATTTGGTGCAAAGTTTGACCTTTCACAGAGGCAAATGTCAAGAGTTGTCATGGTATGGTTTTGGCGGGCATGTGCAATTAAGAATCAGTCTTATCTGATCCTTAAAAAGTCTGATCCAAACAAATTCAGGAGCAGAAGCTGAACAGAAGCTTTCCTGAGTGGTATGCTAAAGGATTTAATTGGGCATCCATTGATGTTGATGGAAAACCCTCTTACTAGATTCTGTTAGAGCAGAGCTAGATGCAGGTAAAAATCACTTAAAGCTGTCAATTTCATATACAATGCAAAATATAGATAGAAAATGTTCAAAGTTACCTGATAGCAAAAATGAAGATCTTTCAGAACCTTTATCTTAAATACCACAGGTAAGTAATCTCAGATACTTTTGACAGAATTAGTGGTTTGTAGGGGAATCCACACAAATGCACACATCAAAGTAGGTGTGTGTAGGAGGGATTTCTCTGCAGAAGGAGGAAGGAAAGGTATTATGTCTCAACTTCAGGAAGATGATGAATATCTATAGAAGAAAATTGCCTTAACTATCTGCAGACAGTGATCTGAGTTTGATATTCCCAGCAGCATCCAACACCTCCTATGTAGACATAGTATAAAACCAAGACATATTAGCCTGACCAGGAAACACTGAGAAGCCCAATTGCATATGATTTTCTGCTGTTACATAGATTACTACATGTAATCTCTCATTTTCTTTGTGTGTGTTCAGTATTCTTGCTCACGTTTTATTGTGAATCTAACTTTTAAATCCAAGGCCACTAATCTTCAATGATACTTACAAATGTTTGAGTTGAGACTTTCAGACATGTCCTTGTAGTCCTGGAAACTCCAGAGGACCCCTCATCCAAGAGGCCTTTTTTGAAGAGCAGAGCCATCATGACACTTTTGGTGCCATCCAGGTGCTAGGCAACTGTCCTGCCTGTCTGTCCCCGGTTGTCCTCTCCTAGTTTCAGAAAGACAGACAGTCCTACTTTCTCAGGCGCCCCAGGTATGTTTGCCTCATTTCCACATCCATCTCTCATGCTTAAAATCAAATATTTGCTTTAACAAAGGCAAAGTTTTTCCTAGACTTGGCAAAGCACAGGTTCTTTTTACATGTCTAATTTCTCCACCTTTTATGTATTGTAGCAGCGTACCCCTCTTTGGAAATGTTCCAGAAAGCACCTGCACGCACTTGCTCATTTGTGAAATGCCAGTGTGGTAGGTTGTAATTTGCCAGTCCATTTCTTCCCCGAGAGTAAATTAATTGAGTTGATAGCAGCAGAATTTATAGTGTTATACAGGCTACATATACATGCTATGGTAATATTTTAGCATTAGGATGGGGTAAATGAGTCATAACTGATTATGGAGCAATTCCTGTCTAGGTAGCAATAGGAAACAAAGGCTTCTCTTTCCATTCTTTCTGGAATGCCTGCCCTGCAAGTAAGGTACCTTAAACAGTTGCCTGTCTATCTCCTCTCCCTTTTCTTTCGCACTTCGTGTCACACAGTCTAGGGTTGGGCCTTTTAAAGGGCTTGTGAAACTACAGAAACACAATTTTCTGGGGTGACTCACCACTACGTGACATTGGTTTACTGCCTTTTGTATTTAAGGCAGGCATATTGATGAGGGCTTTAGACTTGCTGGGTACTCCTGTTCAATATACATACTCTAATTTTTACCCCTCATCTGCCAAATCGTTATATGGAATTTATTTTTCTTTCTTTAGCGTTAGGCCAGCAGGTCTGTGGTTCTTTCTGAACCTGCACAGAGGCTCTTCTGCCACAGTCACACCTCCCTCCCACACCCCCATTATATTAAAATATTTATTTAGACTGTAGTACCGTCTATACCATCAAAAACTGTTGTAGTTTCCCGTGAAACACCTCAGGTGCCAAACACAACCCCAGTGCAGCCTGCAGAAATGGAGTCTCCCAAAGGGGGATGCTGAGTGTGCATAAAAGCGCGGTCTATTTTTTCCAAGGCACCTGCCAGAACCTTGCTGACATTTTCAGCATAGGAAAATATTTGGCGTTGGACAAGTGTTCAGAAACTTTTCCCCTTGTAGGTAGTATAAAATCTTCTTTTTTTAAAACATATTTATATAGTTGTTCTTGGGCCTATACATATGTGAAAGGCTTAATTTTTTCCCCACTGGGATCTTCAGGGAATTTACCTCCTCAGTTCTTCCTATTTGGTCTATCATACCTCACAGTGAACATATCCAGCTCTTCTTTTTAGTCTCTGTCTTTCCCAGCACTCTGAGCTGCAGGAT
The DNA here is from genome assembly GCF_965140245.1 of Athene noctua. NCBI lineage: Eukaryota > Metazoa > Chordata > Aves > Strigiformes > Strigidae > Athene > Athene noctua. The sequence continues at coordinate 23,130,962 of NC_134039.1, forward strand.
GGTTAATTGCTTTTACTCTGTCTTCCAACATGTCACCTTAGAAGTCTGACTCTACCATCTATTTATTAGTTTTAGGTTCCTCTAATAAGTACACATTGTTGAATGCTTAGTGTGTTTGTTTTTAACAATTCCTCCCCCAGTAGTACTGCAAATTGTTTCTCTTTCAGTTTAGTCACTCATAAAATTCATGGGGATAAGATTGTATCTGCAAAAGCACCAAGATTTACTACTTTCTACTTTTCTGTCAGTCAGCTTTTCCAGATCATAATGTGCAATTGGCTTGTGTTCCTGTACTCAGTGTAAAATTATTGAGCATCCCATTTGCTTGTAATTGAAATTTTAGCAAAGGGTAAGTTGATGTTTTAGCTATTGCTTATATAAGGAATTCATAAGAGATAGTGGCCCTTTGTCATCTTTGTGTCCTGCACAGTTTGCTGGCTTTGGTGGAGAGACAGTCCAAAATGGCAGGCACTGTTTTGACTTGTGGTGGTAGCTCTGAAGTGTTTAGCTGTATGTTGCATTGTCCTTTCCCACACCTCACCTTGCTTTCCTTTTTCTTTTAAATCCCAGCGAAGAGTTTTGCATGCCTTTCTACCCAGGTCTTTTTTTCTTTCAGTATTTTGGATTTTCCATAAACTCTACTGAACAGATCATATAAATTAGACCAGGCTTGGACCTGGTCACAATAGGCCCTCTCAGTTTCTTGACATCACTTGTCCCTTTGCATTTGGGAGAAAAAAAAAAAAAAAAACAAACAACCTGCAAACGGCAAACCTACTCTTCAGCCTTGAATCATATACAGACTTATCTGTTACTTCTCCTGTTTTATACCTTGTTCTAAGACACCATAGGTAGAAGTAGAATGTAATATTCAAATGTCTCTAATGCATTGTTTTTCAGAACTAGAAATTGTCAGGTATACAGTAGCCTTGGAAGTTAATTATTTTCTTTTTAATTTTTAATGTGCTTGCTTGGTGGATGCAACAGATACTGTGCAGGGAGAAATTCTGATATAGACCTTCATCACCCTTAATTTTTCTGGACAATTTCAACAAAAAAGAGTTGTTTATCTGTTATTAAGCAATTGATCAGAGCCCAAAATTTGCTTTTCCTCACTGCTGAATTTTCATTGATTAGCATTATGGAACCTGAGTCTTTGTCCAGCACAAAAGACAGCCTATTTTAATTGTGCTGGGTTGCAAATGGGAATGACAGACTAGTAAACAGCTGTGAACTCTGTTGTTAGGACATGCTCCTTCATTTTATTCTATAAACAAATACAGATAGAATATAACTAAAATATAGGCTGCATTCCAGGGAGAAGTATATGTTAAAGTGTTAGACCATGGGTAAGCTAATATGCAGTTAATTTAGTGCATCATAATTGAAGAATAAAGTCAGACACATTGAGAAAATTTCCTGAAAACCCTCTCCAAAGTACTTTAGGATAGCGTGTTCTTAAATGTGTGTGTGGGAATGGTGTTGAATAAATAAATAAATACTATGGACTGAAAGAACAACAACAAAGTAAGCTTTAGTCATAACTATTTCTTCTGCATTCATATTCACTAATTCTGCAACCTCACTTACACTTTTTGTAGGCAGAAAATAACTGTATCTCTAGTCTGATAAAACTGAAGATAATGTAAAATAAAACTGTGCAGTTTCCCCACTATTCATCAAAAATAGGACTTGAAACGTCTGCAAGGGGTGCGCAGTGCAGTGCACACCACCAGTACCAGTTTCAACCTACTGTCCTTAGGAAAGAAACAAATAACTAGACTCTGATAGATGTTTTTTAAAGGGTTCAGACATTTGTCTACAAAACACAAATTGGAAATCAAATATGAAGAGAGACCAATAAAACCATCAGGCAACATGAAATTTCTTTTTAAAGAGGTGGCTGGAAAATGGACACACAGAGGGGTTATTTATAAAGAAAGTCTTTCCCCATAAACTAGATTAGTGGTAGGCTGTGCTTTAAATCAGTGAGATGAACTAGCTGTAAATCTGTTGCTCCTCAAAGTTTTGAATTATTAGTACTCTGTTTTACAAACTGACTGGGGGAGGGGGGGAGGGGGGAAGGGGGGGGAGCAGGGAGCTATCCCTTTAAAATGGGGTAGTGTGGAGTGTGTGCGAGCAAGAATTACTGAATAAAGGTTTCTTTTAATTTATTCACTAAAGATTCCTGGCAGGTAAAACTCGTTTAAAGGAAACTCATTTTTTTCATGATATTCCCATCTGTACTCAGACAGTTGTATTTACACTTATATTCTTCAGGAGCAAAAATTCTCTGACATGAAACTCTAAAGGAGTTGTACATGAATGTTACTGAAAAACATCTATGTGCAGAGTATTTCTTCAAAATGACAGTGGTCTTCACCATGACAGCCTCATGTAAGCAAACTCCAAGGGTACTGATATGTACTGATCTAATAAGTTGTTGCAGCCCTAGCTAAGGAGACAGGGATCTTTTCATTAAGTTGTAACAGCTCTTGGTTTAAATTCAGAAGGTTCTCAGCTTGTTCCCTGATCTGTCAAGCTCTTGGTAGCTAAAATAGCTGTGCTAAAGATATTTTATGTCTGAGATACTTAAATACAAGTATACCAAAAATAAAGCAAGCAAAGGGGGGAACTGACAGCAAGAGATATGTCCAGTAAGTGCAATCAATAGAAATTACTTTAAATTGTTTACATGGCTTTATAAAACCCAAAACAAACCAAACTCAAACCCTAGCTCCCACCCTTTTATTTGCTGGCACTTTTATACTTAAAATGTCTCACAGTTGTCTTGTTCAGATCCTGGGAAAGTTCAAACAGTTTTGGATTTGCCAGGTTTAAAGCTTTATTTACTGTTCATTCATCTTGGACCTAACAAACCTTTTCTGTCCATGATCTTTGCCCTGGTCCTGAATTTTGCAGCATATTTAGGCACTGACTTCAATGCTGCAGTAGAGTTTTCTCACTTCAGAGTCTCCAATCACCTTCACGAGCCAACATATCTACGTGGTATTTGGTATCTGAAATCCAAAGGAACAAACTATTTTGAAATATCAGTAAGAGAAGCAAACTTTCATTATGATGCTAACAGCAGTAGCATTACAACAAAGCAATCTGCTTACAACAGTGATATCTTCTACAAGATGCTAAAATTGTGCTGGAATAGAAAACCTATATAACTGTTTTCCAGGCATGGATTTTGACTTCTTGGATGGTACTGAGTGCAGGTTGTCAAGATTTCAAACTCAGTTTATTGTCAGTATCTTTATGTTGCAGTTTCTGAAAAACCAGAAAGTAAGAAGCTGTCACTGTTTATAGTACCTGTAGAGTGTAAAACAGTGACTTCACCATCCCTTGCTTGAAATTGTCAGCATATGCTGTGTTCTTATGATCCTTAGTAGATTAACAAATAAGGATTTCTTTGTGGGAGTTTTATACCAGTGTGGGGAATCCCTGGACTTCAAATACATAAAACAGGGTATCAACAAATGAATGAAGGGTTAAAATATGTGCATGGCTATTTGGTAGTGGAGAGTGGATAGAACAACAGTACTTTGTAGAAAGCATCAGAATAATTGAAGATATGAAGCTTGATGCATTTCAAAGCAAACTCAGGAACCATGGATGGATGTTTATGCAAAGCTTTCTGTGTAGACATACAGAAGCAATGTAGTATAAGGGTTCACATTCACAAGCCTAGGAAATTTCTACAATAAATTCCCAGCCAGGCAACAAAGGAGACCCATGATACATAAAATGTCTTGCTGTCCCTGAGTCAGGTTGGGTATTTGCTTGTTTACAAGCACTGACAAGAAACCACGTGGTGTCTGACTCCCGTTGGGGTGACTGGTAAACAGATCCCTCACATGCAACAGCAACCACTCTCATTGAGAGCTCATTTGCCTGGCATGGAATTCCAGAGACTGTAATTAGAGATAATGTAACTCAATTTTCCTGTCAGGAATCTGCTATTTGTAATACCAGCAGAACCAGAGTGTGTCATATCCCTGCCACACTCCAGCCAAAGCAGAAGCAGCTGTTGGGGTTGCCAAGCATACTGGGTAAGAGGGATGCAGAGGAACTATTTTAGAACGTTATATGGTGATCAGCAACCCTCCAGGATCATCCTGTGCCATACAATGCATTGACACTGTGGTGCACAAATACTGCAACTCAGTTAAGGTAGAAAAGCACTTTATCTGCTGTGGACTAATTTGTAAAGTAAGGCTATAAAAACAGAAACAAATAGCCCTTCCTGAGTGAGAAACTCTTATGCTCAATATGGTATGTCCCATACCGCAGAATAAGAGGACATATTTGAATAAGGATGGATGTATTTTATAGTCAGGCTCTCAGAATCAAAGCTATATGCAAACTCAAAACCAAGGCTGTTATATTTAAGGATGTTGTATTTGTTCTAGTTCATGCATTTAGCAAACTAGGCCTCTGGCTTTTTCCTCTGTTTGCAGTAAAATGTTGCCTTCTTACCATTAGGGCCCACAAGAAAAGACACAATATGAAATTCTGGGGAGGTACTGAACTTTCATTGCCTGGGACTAAATGCTGAAGCTTAGAAATAAAATGTCATCATTAAAGCAAGTGGAAATGACAGTAGGATTTCTGTTTTAAAAGCTAGCATCAAGACACCTGCTGTTAGTGAATAACAGGTATTGAAGATTTTTTCAACAAACAAAGGTCATCCTTTCTCTTCAGCTGACTCTTTGTATTTGTAAAAGTAAAATTGACTTGATTCAATCAAGACAGGCTTTTTTCCCTGTATGCATAGAGGAATTTAACTTACATGAGAAAATGAAGGACATTTCCTTTCCTCAAGTTCCAGAAATCCAATAGCTATTTGTGACTCCCTTTTAGTTTGATTCAGGTTGGATTAACTGGTTGCTGAATCTAGCTGACTATCCCTCACGCTTACATGCTTTGACTATGCATTCTACAGTTATTTAAAGCAGAGACAGCTTTACCTGCTGATTTCAGGAAAGAGAATCTCCATTCTCCTATTCCTGTCTTCCATCTTACCCATAATTTTATTCTAACAAAGATTAAAATCATTTTACAGGAACACGGGAGTTATATTTCAATGCATGCAGATGCAGTGACCCTGAAACAGCACTAATAATGCCGTGACAAGTACCTTGTAATTTCTAGAGATGTTACAGTTCATTTGATGTCATTCATATGCTACATACTAGGAAGACAGAAAGAGCAGGGCCTAGGATGTAGAAACTGTTGCATGCTGGTAGGGTGGAAATTGGGACAGATTTTCTTGGGGCAGATCAGAAAATCAGAGGATCTGAACAATTCAGGTCATAAGGACCTCTGGAGGTAATTTAGTCTAAACTCCTGCTCAGTGCAAGGCCAACTTGATCAGGAATTCAGGGCTGTATTTAAATTTTTAAAATCTCCAAGGATGGAGCTGTTTCAGCCCCTCTGCACTTTTTCTAGTTCTGCACAACAGTCTTCAGAAAGGACATTTTTCGTTTAGTCCAGTCAGAGTTTCCTTTGCTGCAACTTGTTATCTGTTGCTTCCAGTTCTTTTTCTGTGCATCCCTGCAACAAATCTGGCCCAGTCTTCTTTGTAACCTCTCTGTAGGACTGGGCAGGCTGCTGTTAGGACCCCTGAAGCCATCTCCTCCCCAGACTGAACCATCCCAGCTCCCTCAGTCTCCCCTCACAGGGCAGGTGCTCTAGCCCCTGATCATCATGGTGACCCTCTGTTGATTCCCTCCAGTTTGTTGGTATCCAAAATTAGACACCACACTCCAGCCATCTCACAAATACCAAGCAGAAGGGAATAACCCTTCCTTTGAGTTACTGGCTGCAAGTCTTGCTAATGCAGCTCATGATGCAGTTAACCTGTGTTGTCAATTGATCCATTTTGCCCTCCTACTGGGCTGTGAAGCATGTGAGGGCAATATGGATAGATGCCAGCTTTACGGAGTCAAGGATGCAAAAAGAATTGTTCCTATGGCTAACTGAGCAGCATATCTCTTCCAGCAAATTGACCATGATGCAAGACTTTGAGGATAAAAAAGAAGGAAAGGGGAAGTGATATAAACAGAAAAAATGAGTGAGGACAAGACAGCTCTTAGGACTAGCACAAAAAAAGGCTTACAAACAGCAACCTCTTGTTCCCAAATATATCCAGACAGGGATCTGAATGTTTCTATAGACTTTTAAGAGACATTTATTGTAGGTTTGCAAAAATACCTGTGGATTCTGGCTCATTTTGTTTTCTTCTTTTTTTTTTTTTTTTTAAATGCCTCAAACCTACATATGACTTGTCCATAATGATGGGTTATATTCCAAATCGGTGAGTACAAACAATTCATTTTCACAAACTATGCATCAAGTTTACCATAGGTCAGTCATGCTTTGGTCACCAGTCATGCACATTGATTGTCTAGGATAATTAATTGCCCAGCAATCCCAGCATCTCAGTGTCTAGAGAACTGGTACATTACTGCTCAAAACTGCAGTCTCCTTCTTAAATGAGGAGAATGGGGATTGCAGCTTTTACTAGCAAGATAGATTAAAGCTTGTCCTCCAGCTAAGAGAACACTGCAAGATATAAATAAATGTGATTTTAGATGCTGGTGTTTAAAGTTTTCATTTTTCCAAGATGCCATAAGTAGTTGTATAGAAAGGTTATACAGAAAAGGCTAGCTTATTCACAGTGACATCATACTATAACACTTTAATATCACTGTATTATTTTGATTTTTTTCCTCTTTAGCAATGTCTGTCTCTTTTGCAGTATTTATGTCATGGAACTAATGGCATAAATGAAATAATTAGGTAACATATTAGTAGACATACTTTATGCTTCAATTTATGAGTATAAAATCCAGTCAGATTTGGTAGTAAAGTTTTAGATTTGTGTCCCCTGGAAGAAAGTACTGGCAAGGAGAATCAACATGTTGAGAACATATAGCAGCATTGAGTTAAATGTGAGGACTTCTTAATGGAATTAAGTGGGGAAAACTTTGCAATCTTTAGTCACACCTGTTAATCTTTAAAAATTGAAAGTCCGACTGCATTGCTGTCAAAATGTATTTATTTTTAAAAGACAGTCTTCCTGGTGTAGCTTACTTTGTATTGTGATGCTGCCTGGAGCCTTTGCCAGGGGTAAAGACTTATTCCTCTAGATGCTGTGCAACTGCAGTCAGAAGACAGCACTTTTCCCAGCACAACGCACCTGAATTTATTAGCAGCTGTGCCTGGATGTACCTGCAAGATCTGACACTAGAAAATAAAAAGTGAATGATCCTAGCTCTGCTTTTGAGATTGGGTGAATGAATGTCCACTAAAATATTATAGTGGAGGCTATTGCAAATAGGGCTGGTGTGAAACAGGAGTGAGGGCTCGAGCACACCCCATGGTAACGCATGTGAGGGGAGGTTGGTGCTGTGCAGAGCCTTGGTGCAGCAGCATCAGCATGGTGTTACACCAGCCTCTACCCTAGCTCTGCATGTCCTGCTTGGGAATCTGCATACCATGGTCGCTGGGCCCCTGTGTGAATTTGCCTGGCATGTTTCAAACAATGACTGCATCCATTTCACAACTTTTTAAAACAGGAGTATCATTGCACGTGAAATGCACTGTTTGCATCTAGAATTAACAGCCTGAATTAGCAGGGGAAGACAGGAAAAGACAGAAGGATAGTTCTCTCTGTTTTCTCACAATTTCTATTTACGTGAGGAAAATGTTAGCATTCTTCATCTCCTCGAGGTACCCGTCACTGCCCCAGTTCCAGCATTTCCTATATCGTTCCTTAGGGAAACCCTTGAGGCCATATGGTTCACTTGCTGTTCCTGCATTTTTGTGTGCCTAAGGAGTTGGTGGTGGTAGTGGTCCCTATTCTTTCTGCTACATCGTTCCCCATCTCATATGCTTTCTATGCTTTTTCCAAATGAAAATGGGGCTGTTGCACTCTCTAGCTTTCCCCTAGCTCAACACTAGCAGCATATAAATATGCTTCTGCCAGTGCATGTGTTCCTTTTCCCATATTAGAGCAGCCAAAGAGATACAAGCTTTCTGTGTGGTGAAGGTATTAGAAAAATCAAGCTTATTAATGTTTTAGGTATAGTTGATCCTCTCTTAGGTAAATTGATGGACTAGATTTTGCTTTGAGTTTATTCATACATATCTCTCCAGGCCTTTTTTTCTGGGACTCTAACCACACAAGGGAGAGTTGTGTTTTACAAAGGCCAAAACCGAAGAGGTTGTTTTAGGAGGGTGCATGCATGTGTGTGTGCAGCGTGACATAACTGGCAAATAATTTCTGAGGAGACTGTTACAGGAAAGGCCTTTTTATGGTGTACACAGTGAAAGAGACTACACTATGATATATGAAACCACCACGTAAGTGTTCTCACCAAGTAGGGATCCCCAACGTGTTTCCAAGGGACAAAGATTTAAATGGTGCATAGCGGCCAGCTAAATTTTGTCCTGTTGTCAGAGCTTGCTGGGACTCATGTTTAGACACAATGAATGAAGAAATTCCACTTACCTTCTGTGGACTAGCAGTATGGTTATTTCAAAATACATAAGATTTGGTATAGAGCTTGGATGACATTTAGTCTCCGCAGGCATGGTCAGTGGAAAATAACATGAAATACTCTCTCAGCCACAATTTTCCATAGCTACATGTAAAGGAATTACATACAAATGCCACAGTAAGTACTGCACAATGTGAAAGTCAGTGTTGCATGCTAGAACTATGGTTCTGTCCTCCAGGATGCAATTGCTTTTACTCAGAACACTGCATGTTCAGCAGAAGAACAGGAATTCACAGGATTGTTGCAGGACAGAATATTGTCCAAGGTGTTTGTCAAAAGCTCTCAAAAACAGAGCTTGCATAAAGAGCTGGCAGAGTACTCATGAGAGTCTACTTCAGCCTGAACCAGTGAACCAGTTCACATTTTTTCCAAGTAATTCAGTCTATGACAAGAGCTTAAAAGAACCATCTGAAGGCTAACAAATACACTGAACCTGAAGAATTAGCACTTCTAGAATAATTAAAAAGAATAAACTAATTCATGTATCCAGAGATGTGACCATGTATCTCTCAAAGAGAAGGTATTTGTGACAGTATGTCTTTGCAGCCAAGAGGAGAATGGTAATTCAAACAGCAAAAGAAAAAAAGAGTTGTATTCATCTTCTGTAATGCATTATTTTGGATATTTACACCTGAAACCTACTTTAATATTGACATATTTTTCTCCAAGTTCAGACTTGTACTTTAAAATTATACTGCTCATCAATAGTAAATAATTTAACATTTAACTATTTTTTTTTAAATTTAATTTTACTTAAGTCATTTGAGAGAAAAAGATGCAGAGGTAAACAGAGGTTCTGCAAACACAAATAGAGCAGTGCACCTATTCATCAGTAATCCTTATCCTATGACAGGTGATGGATACTAAGGCACCATATCCTGTATTTCAAGGGCTTGGGCACGTTATACCTCATATTTGAAAAAATGGCTGTCTCATTATTTGCGTTGTACAGAACAAAGAAGTGTTTCAGAAAATTTCAAGGAAGCAGGGAAAAAATGGATTCCATTCCCCATATTGCCACTAAGTTTCTCGGTGTCCTCATACAAGTTTCATCTTGCAAGTGTTAAGCACATGCTTTCTGATGATTTAACTCACTTCAGTGAGAGTAGTCCAATATGTACAAGTATTATACATTCAATACATGTAAAAGTTTTCAGAAAGAAAGAAGGCCTTCAATTTTGCATGTCTCATTTCCCATATCCTTAACATCAGGAGGATATATTTATTAATATTGTGGGATTGTAAGGACATATTATTGTTTGAGATGTCAAAAGGAAGGTTTTAGCAAGTAAGATGAATATAGAGATAGCAAAAATGCCAGCATACATATTACAATGGCAGCTCAAATAAAAAAAAATCTACCCTTTTCAGGGAGGTAATATATCCACTCTCCCAGATGTTTATCTAAATGTTTCATCATTAAATGATTTTAAGCTCTGAAACAAGAGTCCTTTAAATAAGACTGCCTGTTAGAAGAAAACGACAACAGAAGAAAAATATTTATACAAATCGGAATTATAGGCTTTTAAGGTTTTTAGTTCAGCATTTACCTAAAATTAGCCCATCCTTAACCATATCTGTAGATAAAAATAAATTATTTAGTGTGACACTTTGGTGTCATTCAGAATTCTTATTTGATTTGATTGGCAGTGTTTGTTCAGTGGATACACAACTATGATGGTTGTAGCTGACTCCTACGGAGACATCCTTTGTCACATAAAATAGGTACAAGCTGATTGTAAAGCAAATAGCAGGTTCACTTCACCTTGTTCCTTAAAATGAAATTTAGTCTTTTGAGTGTTACAGTGTTTGGAATTTTTTTCTTTTTTAGTGGTTTAGCATTTCTGTGAGGTGTCAGCTTAACAGTTCTCCAGATAGTGGTCATGGTATGGGTAACAGTACAGTACAACAAGAGCAAAGAGAGCAGAAGTTTTATTTGGAGATGGACACTATCGTAAACTGTGTTTTGTTGGTTTAAAGAACTGGGACTTTGCTTGTTAGTTTGCTTACCTTTCCTCGTAGTTCTGTACATTAGTGATTCTACAACAAAAGAAAAACCCCCAAAACACCCTCAAGACATTTTTAGATGCAATAACCTATATGAGTGTATTTGTTGGTTTACCACAAAAAGGAAAACAAAATTTTCAAGCAATGGAGATGAACCTTACATATATAGTAAAAAGTAAAACAAGTGTCTGTCCACGAATGAGAAAGAGTTTTTCTTCAATCCTAGGATTACTTTTCTTTGTAGCAGTATTCATGGTATGTCTTGAGATCCATAATGAAATCCTTATATTTACTTCATGCTGCTCAGAAGAGGCAGGTACAAATGGATGGGTACAATTTAGTCACTTGGGCTCACTGCTAACTTTTCATTGAAACTGATGTAAGTTAAAGTCTAAGTACTTTTGAGGATCTAGGCCTCATCTAGTCAGCATTACTAACCCAAAGGCAAGAAACCCTGTATCTTGCTACAGCTTTAACACTCTTGCTCTCAGAAAATGTTCCATTTAGACCTATTTTACTGTGAAAAGTTATGTCCAACAGTCACCTTGCAATCGGACATGTACTGGGACACCGTAGGAACTTCCTGATGTCTCGGTTATTAAACTGCTGAAATATGCAGTGCCATCAGTATTTTGGGATTCAAAAAAACTTTTCAGAATACTTTTGCCTCTGAAATGTTAGGATATTCTTATCCATCTGGGCCTTAATTTCAAGAAAATATGAAGATACTAATATATACCTGCTGAAGATTATTTTATTCATCCTTAGGAGTCCTCTCCTTTTCTGGCCACCAAGTTGTATTGATTTTAGATCAGATTTCACCAAATAGAAGCAGGTGTGAGGCGTACCAGCTTTTGTTAACAGGTCAGAGCCTTACTGCATGAGGACCCCCTGCCCTTCATACAGAAGAGCCACTGGTCTCTGGTGCCAGTCCATGGCAGGAAAACAAAGGCTTGAGTAATCTCTTTTCTATCTTTCCTGAAGCACTAAAACTTCTCCCTGAAGGTGTGATTTCCTTCTACTTGGTCCCTTTTACTTTATAATGAAGCAGAATTAGAAGAGTAAAAAAACTTCAGTTTATATACTGCTTACTATATTGTGCTTAATGTATATTATTCCCGATGAATGGACCCTTTGAAGGTCTCTGGAATGAGTGCTGCATTAAGGTGAACATCTGCTTGAAGGCTTCAGGAAGTTTCTTCCTTCTCAGTCCCCCATGACAGTTTTCAAAATAATTTTGTCTGTGTAACCTTTAGCTATACTGTTAAAATGCACCTGAAAATCCTCAATCTTTTGAAAAAATTTGTCTTACTAGGGTTGATTTTCTTTAACTTATCAACACCAAATGGGTATCTCATACATGTTTGTTGCTCAAGACCATGCATAAAATCTACAAGAATAAGTGGAAAAAGGCAGAATCCCTACCATTTTTATATACACAGTCTTGGAGTCTGGAACTTAATTTGCAGTTACCTGTCTGAAGGCAGGCAAGATCACATAAAATGAATAACCTGGCTGTTGTACTACTGTGTCATGGAGCAGGCGCAGCAGCTCCAAATTCTGCTGTTTGCCAGCTAGGACCTCCTTATAGATAGGCTCATCAGTCCTGACAGCAGAACTACAGGTTAAGGGGTAAGTAGGTCAGTTCTGTGGAGGTGAACTCTTGAGGAAAAGGAGGAGTAGAATTAGTCACGGATACATTTTCTTCAGTATACCTTTCATAGAGAGTAAATGCTCTGTGTCATAGATAGGGTGGGATTTCAGGCATGTCACAGCATAGAGCCAGGAGCAGCTGCTGTCATTTTTAGTGGCAATTCCAGAGCAAACTAAATTCGAACTCCCTTATGGTAAGGGAATCTTTATGAATTTCATCCTTATGAAATTATGGGCTACGTAGATAAGACAATGAGCGAGAGGAATGTATATGAAAAGCATGTACTGAACAAAACACATATCTTGTAAATGCAATATAGATAAATAATATAATATAGATTATATAATTATAAATAATGGAATGTACGAACAAAAATTGTGCTTTGCCTAAAGCATGTGGGAAATTGGTGGTAGAGCTACAGATTTGTACAACACCTCATGTGTTAGGCAGGAGATCATTCTGTAACTGCAGCAAAAAGCTGCAGGAAGGTTTATTCCTATATTAACTTTCATTTTTCAGGCAGCATTGCCCTTCTAAAGATATCCCTTCAAAAGATGGACCTTTTAAGAATGTCTGCAGATCTGGACTCCCTCAGATTAAATGGGGGCACACATTTCAAAGGGAATTGGTGTTCATGGGGAATTCTCTGCCAGCCACCCAGATCTCAGCTGCACAAGGATAAGTAGTAAAGGAGTTTAAATTTCCTCAAGCTGCCTTCTGTTGTGCTTCAGCTTTGATCTGCCGGGATTACCTCAAGAGGTGGGAAAAGTAGTTAATTTTCCACTTTCACTTGACACTTCCCCTTTCTCTAGGGGCTGCTGAGTTAGTGCCCACTACCTACTAGGTGAGCTGAATGTAATACCAGAACTTGCATTTCTTGGTATTGACTGACTTCACAGACTGTCAGATATGGAGGCATTTGATGATTTTCATTGGTTTCAGTGTAGCTGCCAGCCAACTACAACTGAGGTGGACTTTCTACTCTGGTCAGACCATGAGGCCGCAATCTTTACCTTGTTTTCTCCCATGTTTCCCCTGTGGTCCCACAGAACCTTGTCCCCAGGGAACATTCTTTGATATATTTATTCTCCAGCTCCAGATTAAAATCATTCTTTGTGGTGATGCCTACAAAAAGAGTTGACTGTGCTTGGGTGACTTCTGCTACGCTTATAAAGTTAAATATATTGTCTTATTACGTTCTTTTATTCCCTCATCTTTTGTCTTTGGAGTTATATTTAGACTTTTTGTTTTATTATTAATGAGACACCATCCTTTTGTTCTGCTCTTGTAGCACCTCAAATAATGGATTCTCAGCCATGGACAAGGCTCCTGACTTCTTCAGTAATACAAATATTTGGCAACAGAGTGGGTGTTTGTTTTTAAACATCCATCACATGGAAGCTCTGATGCCCTTGCATCGTTGTCAGCTGTTGCAAAGGACAGAACAGCAGATGGTAAAATGGACTAGAAAAAATAACAAACAGTGACTTGAGCTCTACTTCTGCACTAAGAGTAACTGGGATCAGAAGTAATGCTGTCCTTGCCTCCAGGCTCCATGTTTTTGCAAACTTTTTTCACCGGTATCCTGTTAGCGTTCATACTCTGCATCGGATGAGGCTGGTCCCTGTGCTGTGGCTGGCTGACCAGCCTGCCTGACAGAGGCTGTCGTGGAAGAGAGAGGTGGTGGTGGAGCATGATGGCTGGGTGCCTGTCACCTGGTGACTCCTCACTCTCAGAAGTGCCTTGCTGTAAAATATACTCCTTAACTGCAGAGTACTGTGACAGCCTTTCAGGTACTATTTGCTAGTATTGTCTACCATGTATCTATAGCCTGTCATATAGCTCAGATGTTTATTGCGGAGTCTGCCACACATAGCGAAAACAATAAAACCTGATATATACTTGTTTGTTTCCTCTGTGACAGGAAGCAGAGGGGAGACCTCTGTCATCTAAACACTCTGACCCAAGCCACCTGGATGGTCACAACTATCCTTGAACTGATATTGGTATTAGTAGTCTCCAGGACTTTCAATATGTCTGAGCTCTCATGGTAATATGTGTTCAGATCAAGGACAATTTTAAACTAGGTATGCAAAAAGCCAAATACAGCTTCTTCACTGGAACCATGTCACATTACAAGGGACCAGCCAGACCTGCCACTGTGGTCTATGCTTGGAGTAAGCTTCTTCTGGCCTTCTCAGCTCTTCTCCCAAGACACAAATGGCAGATTAAATAGCATCATGGCAATTTCTAATGGATGCAATGAGTCAGTTCCTGTTAATGATTAGACCCCTGTGAGTCAGATCATTAGCACTGATCTCCATTTCCATTGCTCTTGCTGTTGTTGGTTTTGTGGTTTTGGTCTTTTATTTTTAAGAAAGGGGAATATTTTCATTTTATAACTGTTTTTTAAGCTGCTTTCCTAAGGAAATATGTCTTACACAGTGATGATCTCTACCCATCCTTCTTTCCTTTCTCAGGAGCTTTTGTGTCCATCAACAAGAATTAGTAGAAAGATTTCAAAGTTGCTAAGTCTCTTCAATCTTCCTGATGATAACTGGCTGGATAGAATAAAAAGACTCTATTAGTGCTGTGGTGAGAGAGAGGCTACAATGGCAACTCACTCTATTAGTCACCAGAGAATCCACAACTCTAGATGGCAGGAAAAGCTTCAGAGTTTGTATGTTATTAGACCTCAAACAGAGACACATCTATTAGAAACTAAAAATAATTTGCACTGCTGCTCCCAGGAAAAACTATTTTTAATTATATAAAATCGATTTTATAAAATAAGTGTCTGTATCTTGCTCTGTAGATTCATATGCTTCCCTCTCTCCATATGCATTAAGATTTAAGGCACTCATCAGAGGGAAATATGTGTAATCTCCCTCAGGATTGCAGTCTCTCCTTCAGTACTAACATATTAAAACCAGGTTTCTTAAACATTCATATTAAATAGTCTGTAAGGAACCATTATCAAAATATGGTGTGAATACATAATTATGAGGGTGTGTTGTCTGGCAGGAAAATGAGGGTCTGATCCTGCCTCCTCCAAAGTAAATGGCAGTTTCACCACTACTTTTCATACAAGCAATAGTAAGCCCTAAGGCAGCAGAAACAGGAGACAATTTTCACCTTCCTGTCTCACTGGAAGAACTGTCCCACCCTTGCTGAGAAAGCACTTCACCCCTCCTGGGAGGGGAGGTAGCAAGAAGAGCATTTCGTGGGTGTTATCAATATTCATGTACAGCTGCAATTTGCAGGCCTTATTCTTTGCTAAAATGTGCTATTAGCTTCAGTAGGGCTCGACCCGCAGGGAGTGGGACAGACCCCTGTTAGCAGCAGCCAGGCATGCTCGGCTGTCCCTTAAGTGCATCTACTGTCCTGCTCCAGGAGATGACAGCCTGGGTCTTCTCCAGTGTCAGGGCTGCCTTTATCACCTAGTCCTGGGCCTTATGACAAAGCGGCAGCAAACTGCCCTGCATGTTATGATGCTTCAGCATAGACTGGAGGCTTCAGACATTTGCAGAAGTTTGAATTCTGCCACTTCACTGGGCTTAGAACTAGGCAAAACCTTTGTTTGTCCCACATAAATGCAGTTCCAGAACATACAAGGTATGACAAGCTGTGTGTTAGTTTTCAAATATCAGGCCTGCAGTTCGTCTCAAATTAGGGTATCATTTTTTTGTTGTTTTGTTGTTTGGTTGATTTTGCCTTAAATAAAAACTAGCATGGTCTAGGAAATGTAGAATGGGACTGGAAAACTGGAAAGAGACCTTAGATCTTGTTTTACTGCCACTGATTTTTTTGCAGCCCTGGGAGAACATGAGGATATTATTTCTTCAGCCCCAATTACCATCTTGTTCATAATTTGGTGGAAGAGCTTTCCCTGCTGTTTCCCATATCCAAGTTTCCCTTCTTCTCGGCTTAGCCGTATGCAAAACCAGTGGTTTCTGCTAGCACTAGGACATTTCCCCTCTCTTAGCCAGCATTTCTTCCTCTCCTGCTGTTTCCGTCTCTCTCATTCACTCCAGCAAAGTTGTACTGCTTTGGGAAGAGCAAGTGTAGAATATGGGTTTGCTCCCAGCTGCCACCTTGCTGCCCTCCCCACCTGAGTGCTGGGGGGAGGGGCACTGTCCTGACAGAGAGTCCTCAACATGTCCAAAAGTCTGGGTGCTCCACCACCCAACACAGCTGCTCTCCTGTTTTAGGGTATGATGCTCTGGCAAGACAACCGCAAAGGGATTACATTTCACTTACACTCTATACTGGTATAACTGGACTGGCATGCTTAAAAACACCCTCATGAGATTTTCAGTCTTGAGGCTTTATTGACTCTTATTGCAAGACAGGCAGCCTTAGATGTGAAAACCTCTTAATAAGGCACATAACCTTGACAGTGGATGTACGGACCTCCCCTTAGCGTCTTGCTGTAAAAAGTTCCCACCCTGGTGGTGGTCGGACACTAAAGGCCACATTGAAATGCCTACTTAATTTTTCCGAACAACCATTACATATCAGTAATGGTGAAGGTCAGTTATTGTTTTGAGAAAACTGGATGTATAACAGGGTTTTCAGAAGGGCAGACATTCAGTGGGAATTTCTCTGTATACACAATGGAGAATTTCAGAAGTCCCTTCTAGGTGCATAACTTACCTTTTTTGCATCTAGCTATCTCTCAAAATCTGGCCTCCGGTCACCAATCACTTGAACTGAAATGTTGTTTGTGAGCAAGCGGAGAGGAAGAAAGAACCTATATCAAGGTAGCAGCCTCTTAACGCTTGAATATCACCCTTTTTTATTAGAATTCCCCCACTTGAACATTCTTTTGACTTTTAGGAGAACAAGATGTTGAAATATGTCAGGAGCTGAGAGAAAAGCTTATTCTCACCCTCTGTCCAAACATTATATATCCTTGGGATTTTAAAATTGTCCTGAGACTCCCAGTGCCAAAAGCTTGAATTTGGTTGAGATATACTTAGCCAGAAACAAATGCCCAAACCTTGGTTATTTTCACCAACTTTCACCTCTAAGCAGTATCTTTTCTGTAAAATTAAACAGCTAATAATCCCTGCAAAATGAACATTTGCTAATTGGATTTAGCAATGTCAGGACTGCATGTTGATGATGTGCTCAATAACATACTTTAACCTGGGACCTTAAGCACAGAATTTGACTATGGCAGTGATTGTTTAACTACAAAATGCCATCAAAACAGCAAGAAAAGCAGGCTGCTCTACTGACTGTACCTAGCCACTAGAGAGAGACATTATCCCATGTAGTAGACTAAAATGTTACACTTATGCATGTCCAGGGACCTCCCTTCAGATCATATGGAGCGGTTGATAGAACTGACTCACTGACTAAACCTTGGGGAGCTGTGGCCATGAGGACACCATGTGCCACATGTACAAGGAGGCCATTCCAAAATGCTGTAGTGATGACATGGGGGAAGGCGTTAAACTTACATTTATATATTTTCAATCAAATCAGCGCCTCTATGACTAGACAAGAGAAGATGCAAGTTAACTGTTGTTCTTTGATGGAGCAGGGCAAATGCTAATCAAGCCCATGCAGCTAGCTTCTTGCAGCATGACACTGGGGCATACACAGACTTCTTGGGTTTTAAAGACAGACCAAGAGCCAGATCTTATAAAATGTGCACTGCACTGCACAAACATATATTTTTGTCCATGTTGCAGAACCTTCAGCACAGGAGGGCCTCTGGTGTTTGCTGAAAATAAGTAATGCCGTCCCCATTTTGACCAGTTTTGTTATAATCCCCGTTTGCTCTTAAGTGCTCCTTTACAGATGTTACCTGCCCCCTTTCAGATGTAAGTGGGGCGGTTGGTGGCTGGCTGAGCACAGTGCCTTTTGCACTTGTAGACCTGCTTTTTCAGCTTTTCAGTGTTGATACAAGCCTTGCATGACTAGAAGATTTGTAACCCGAACGTGAGAGTACAAAGGCTAGCTGTGCTGGTGGTGATCTTGGAGGCTGCACTACTGTCTGAACTGGGCTACCCAGTGCTGAGACTAACGGGTGCTCATCTGATCAGAAAGGAGAACTGGGCAGAGTAGAAACTGTCATTAATTGATAGTGGAAATGTCCATAAAACTAACACTACACTCAGGCTGATAAATGTTGGTGTGGGCTTGGATAATGCCTGGAGTTCAAAAGCTGGGCTTCTATTTGTAATGCCTGCCAAAATATTCAAGCTTCCAAGCACAGGAAAATCTAGTTAAAGTGACAGTGGTGGGAAATGTAGGAAGTCTGATTGTGCTAAAACTGCATCTGGATACAAAAACTGGCTTGGACTGTGAATAAGCAGGATAGTGCCTGATGTGTAAGAGGGGCTGGGTATTTAATCTCTGGGATTTTCTGCAGCCAGGTGCCAGCTCTGAGTCCCAGAAGGAATTCCTTGACAGGGGAGTAATCACTGCCTTGCTGTTTTGATCTTTCACAGAGTACTGAGCAGGGATCTGCTAGTAGGATCAAGTGGTCATTTCCTGCATGATTCCTTTTCTTTTAATGCAGGCAATGAATGACACTACCATAGCATGAGTTCTTGTGTGTGCTGGTTAAGTTATTCAGGAAGTCATACAGTTCTCCTTTTCGCTAACAAGTAAGCACTAGATAACAAGCATTTGATTTATGACTTCTACTTAATTATTTTATATTGGTTCTTTAACTTCAAGTTAGAATTTATATTAGTATCTTTGTCTGAACCTGCACTTACTCTCAGTTTCTCAAAATAGAGACTCATATGTGAAAATCCCACTAAATTTCACAGATTGCTTTGAGAATCTCAGTAGTAGCACTTTAATGCTCTGAAGGTACAGGTTCAGCTGTATTCAAACATGCAAAGAGAAGTCTCAGATGTCGGTTTCCACTAGGACCTAACTAGGTGCATGTTGAAAGTGAGCATTCATTTTTTGTCTTGCAAATTAGCAAGCACTCAACTGAGGGGAGTCCTCAATCATTATGCAAATAGTAAACGGGTAAAATCCCCTGTTCTCTTATTTTTATATAACAGTACACCCTTTTGCGCATCCTCAGAATTAATCAGTTTTAAGGACTAGTAACTGTAAGGCACGGAAATCTGCTGTGACACTGAAATATTAAACCGAACCCTCTTAAAAACCCCTTTCTGAAAAGCTGGCCAAATGTGGGTTGCAGGCAGGGGTATTTCCTGGCCAGCTGTGTTGATTCTGAGAAGCCTTTCTAGAATCTGTCATGACACTTTCTAGCATCTTATGACTGTTTCACACTTCTACTTTTACAGTGTTTTCTGAATATGGAAAATTACCTGTAAACGTGAATGTTTAAATGAAAAAAACGTGCGTAGTACATACTCATGTATCACAGGGTGGTGCAAACAGCACTTGAAAAGTCTGTAAATCAATAAAGAGTCTTTTAATCTTCTAAGATGAGAAAGCAATTTTTAAAAAATGAAAAGGAAAATGCTACCCGCAGTTTTCATGAGGAAAAAAAAAAAAAAAAGTGCAAGATAGATTCACAGAAAGGAGAATTCCACAGAAAGGAGAATTCCACAGAAAGGAGAATTGTTTTCTGCTTTTTCTTCAGCTTTCCAAAAATGGACAAGGACAGGTCCCTCTGCTCCTCCTATCTAACCAGTTGTCCAGCTCCAGGGCAACATAGCATATTGCTATTTGCATTTGTAATATAGATCCATCATCCCACCCTAAAATTCAGCAAGTCCATACTGATGTGCAGACAGAATAGGAGGTTCAGGAACCTTCTGGAGACGAGCTCAGCTGTGAGGGGGGCTTCAGTTTTCTCCTGAAAGAAACTTCCTGTGGCAAACTTGTGGCATTCCCTGTCTACCATTTAAATCTAAATTAATTAGAGTTCTGCATAGGCACAACACAATTAACCTGACTTTGCAGAGTAGTTTATTAAAGCTTTTCTTTCACAATTATAATTTTGCCTAACAAAAAAAAAAAAAAAAATTTGTTCTCTCAAATACTAATGACCTCTTTTGGAGGTTCAGGGATCTTTCTGTAATGTGTCTAAAAGGTTATTGTCTGTTTTCATTTAGATATGCAGGTGAAATAGTGTTGAAAGAGTGGCTGTCTTTGCAGTACAAGGATTCCTGACCAGGACAAGGAGCACACAACTAAGATGTCATTGCTTAGTGTACCCAGGCCCATGCTCATCTGCATGGAAAGGTGGGGCTCTGGGAACTCAGGTGGCCACTCATGCTGTGTATATATATTTAATAACTTTCCTTTGCTGCAGAGTATACACTTCATCTTTGAGGAACTCCGAGGGTAAAGTATTTTCACTAGTTTGAAGGGGAAACTAAGATGGGAGAAAGCCAATGGCCTGTATAAGGACGGAAGTCCTGGCTAGCTCAGGACTCTGAGGCTCATAGTTCTGTGTTCACACCATGCAACCACAGCACTATGCAACAATAACATGTTTCAGTTCATTCCAATCTGTGGAGGAAAATGAGACCACTCAAATAACTAAGTAGTTATTCCTGGAATGGGAATGCATCCCATTAGAACATGTCATAAGAAGTAAAGGTAGGCTAAGGTTATACCTGTTGTCTTTTTTCCTCTTTTTCTCCATTAATTGCATTGTTTCAGTATCCATGTTCTACAGGACTTTGTAACTGAAGTGACTGTTTATTAAAAGGAAACTTCTTAGGGTGGCTCAGCTTAATTGTGTTCTCATTGGAATGAAACAGGATGCTTGGCCCAAACCCTATTTCCTTAATTTCACTCTGTTCTATTACAAGCACTTTCCTACATCCTGCAGTAAAATATTGGTGGCGCTGCATCTTTTTGAGAGCGGGGCATTTGAGGGGATGCACGATCACGGAAATTTTAATTTATCAATCGCAGAGGCAATAGGGATGCCTGCGCCCTACAGTGGGCAATTTAGAACCACTTTTCCACTTTTTCCTTTTTCCACTAGAGGGGGTTACATGTTTTAGTTCAGAGCGCTACAACAGCCCAGGATAAAATGGAGTTGTCTCTTGTCCACCTGTATTTTTAACAGATAGCGTTAACTCTTAAACACAATAATGAGCTGACAGTACTAGGACTTGAGGCCTTAATAACCATTACAAAAAATCATTAATTACAAGGAAATTAGAGAGTTGTCTGTTAAGTGCTTAAACTTGCAACCTTATGTCCACAAACAAGAAATCCAAATGCTTGCCTGAATCATAGCTAACTTCCCACACATTGGTTATAAACTATATCTTGTTTATTTCTGCATATATTACTCTCAGTAAATGATTAGATTTGTCACCCATGACCCAGTATGCTGTTCGCAATTATTTCTTAAATTAATCACTACATATTTACTTTGAGAAATTATGTATGATATATCAATGCACGTATGTGTATATGTATGTGAGCACATGAACCTTCCTGATTGCCTTTCCTCTTGGATGGCAAATTAGAAATAATGGGCATTAAAGCTGGCAGAGTTATACTGACAGGGAAACTAGCAGAGAGGGGGAAAATTGCTATACAAACTTTTCTTTCTTTTGTATTTTAAGTATTTCCACTTATTTACTGAATTCTAAGGATATGAATGCTCTAGTCTTCATTAGCAGATACATGAACACTTGTGGCTATAAGTTTTAAGGCTGCTGGTGTGGACTGCGCCCAGCCTCGCTTTTTCCACCTCCCACGTCTTGCAGTTGCGCCTGGGTGGGGTGATCTGCATACATATGGACTCTCACCATATTTTTGGCACTTTTGTAGTAGTAATACTACCCAGATAACTATTTTGCAGAATCAGATCCTTTGTCAATTACTTACTGGGTGAAAGTAATTCACGTGGCTTGTAACTTTTTCCTGGGTAACATAAAGCCTCTCCTTTATACAATGATAATTAGTTTGTAGCAGGTCGTTTTCTAGGAAAACTAAAGCTTATGCTATAGATAGAAACAGGACTTCCAGCAATTTGGGCTCCCGGGTTTTTTTGGGGGGGTTTTTTTGGTTGGTTTTTGTTGTTGGGGTTTTTTTGTTTGCTTGTTTGTTTGGCGTTTTTTTTAAATAAAAGGCTTTCTATCTCTCTTTAGTTTCCACCTAATCTTTTAGATTTTTCATTTTCTCAGACTTCTGCATTGTGTTTTATTTTTCATTCTAATGCTTTCTTTCTCTGTCTTCTCTGAACATAGTTTCTTCTCAGCAGAATTCACACCCAACAATCTGATCTGAATTTACAGATCCATTGTGTTTGAGTGGGTTCAAAATGAGACAGAAATATTCACTTTTAATCTGTTATATTTCTGAAGTGCTAATTACTTTGCCACCTCTTATTTGGCACCCAGTTCAAACTGGCAACCTGAATGCTATGAGAAAGTCTTTTAATAATCTTTTAAGAAAATTATATGGAGTAATTTACTTCTACAACAAGTAACTTGCTTCAGGAAGGGGATCACTGGGACTCAGACAGTTGTGCAGTTGTGATAATGTGGATCTAAAATTATAAACACTTCAACTTGAAAAGAAATGAGAATTATATCTACAAAAAACAATGCTTAAACAACCTTGGTTTCATCACTTTTGTCTGTAAACACATAGTCTTCTTTATTCACACATAAGGGGTGGACTGGAGCCTCCAGTATGTATACATACAAAGATCTTAGTTGACTTTTCAACTGTTTCTTGCTTAACTAATACTAATGATGAATTCAGGGACACTGGATTTTACATCACTTCAGCAGATGATCTTCTCAATTACACCTTGTTGCAAGCAAGTCAGAGATGGGAAGGAAGTGATATTGCTTTGAAAGAAAATGCCTCATACCCTCACTGGGTATGTGCATGAACCCTTATTGACAAGCAAATGAACTGTGTTTTTTTAAGTATTACAATGTTTTGTCTTCTGGGCTGCCTGGAGTTCTTCCAAGTGCAACTAAAAAAGGCTTGAAGAAAGGACTCAAAACATCGCGGGGGTGGGGGTGGTGGGGGTGGTGGAGAGGAATCTTTGCTGAAGACTAGAATGGTGTTTTGGTCTATTGCCAGGTGTGCTGGGGAGGGTACAGGGAGCTCAGGCAGAGACAGGGAGCTGGGGCAGCTACTCAGCCAGACAGCTGCCTCTGCTGCCTCTGCTCCAGCTACGGGGGAGGCTGAGTGGGGTGTGGCAGAACAACAGGTTTGGGGGGCAAAAAGGCAGGGGGAATCCCTTCTGGGAAACGCTTATGTCTGCACCATCTGCACCATCTGAGATGTACTCTTAGGCTTTTTCTTGGTTATCTGCTTGCCTCTCTCCTCTCTGCTCCCAATCAAAAAATACGGTTCATCACAAATGAAAGAACCATTGGTCTAGTTAGACATTAGCAAACTGTATGGATTATAGACAGGCAGACAGAGTACTGAGTAGAAATTATTTTCTCTCTTTATATAAGCAGAAGAACCTCTAGTAGTGAACTGTCTTGCCTTCAGAAATTAAACCAACAGAAGAACCCTGCTAGCCATAGAGCTGGGTTTGCTATTCAATTCAAACATTCAGCTCAGATTCTGTAAGACATTGTTTTCTCTTTTGGACTTAATAAAGACTGCTACGGGCAGTTTTGATAGTAGGTTTGATTGTACAAACTGAAATATCCAGCATCTGCTTGCAAACAGAAGCATATAGTTTCGTGGAAAATTATTTTACCAGTACCTGAACTTAAAAGCCTCATAGTTTCATTTGCATATAGACATTTCAGCTGGTTTTGTCAAAAAGAGTCTGCTAATGGTAAAGCAAAATATCACATGACTGTGGGTGTACTTACTTACTTTGTAACCCTGAAATTTAGGAGTCTTTCATTAAAAAAGAAATCCCAAACCAATTAACATTGGCCCTCAGTCTGCAGTACAAGGATTTGGCTTATGGATTTGGTCCATAGTGGGTGCAATTTATCTATGTACTGTGTCAGTGAAAGATACTGTCCATCCTGTCTAGAAGCCTCCCAGTTGCAGAAAGCATGTGGGATGGGTTATTAGATGCAGGAGCATGTGGAAACTCCAGCTATCACTCTGCCAGGTAGCCCCATCACTAGCTGTGGAAATGCAGCTCTTAAAATGTCCACAGCACCTTCCTACAGGGGCATCTCTGGAGAACTGCCCTTTTAGAATTAAGAATACCAGTGGCTAGCAGTATACCTGAGGAAGGCCCAGTTAGTGCCTTTTAGCTGTTTTGCCTGCACGATCACAGATCCCATTGAACACAGCTGCCAAGATGATAATCACTTCCAGCCAGTTACATTTTTCATGAATGCTACAGTTTGAGGGGAGCATATTTTTTGATCTCCTATACTTCCCTTCCCTATCTGTCAGAAGTCAGTTATAATCAATTGGCACTCATACAACACTTTTTCTAACCAGCCAAGCGTCTTTAAAATAGCTTCACCTACTTCTGTTCTCGTTTTTCAAAGAAGGGATTTTGAAGCCAGAGAAGCTGGCATACCTCACTCCAGGTCAGACAGGAATCCGTGATAGAGATGCAGCTGAAAGCAGGCATGAATCCTGTTGGTTACTTTCCTACACTGGATTTTCCTATGTGCTTACCTTAAACATTTTTACTCCTCCCATTTCTGTCTGACATCTTTTACTAGAAATTTGCTAATCTCAGGATTATGCAAGGGAGCATATTTCCAGTCATAGGATGCTCACATGCTTCATGGACTAGGGTGAACTTGAGCTCTCTATTGCACACTTGCTGCCTGATACACATGCAGGCACGCATGCATACACAAGCACTGGCTGGGCATTGATCATCGGGGAACTGATTACGCCAAGAGGGGTGAAGATGTGAGCTTGTGAATTACCGTAACAAGCGGGATCGTGCTTACCACCTCTGTAGAATAAATCTGTCCAAAAAGTCATTCCTTTTGCTACAAATAACATTCATCCATGTGCATTCTTCTCTGATGAGCAGTGTCACCACAGAAATGGTAACCCTGCCACTTATCAGTAAGCTGCTTTTTAGGAAAACAGCAGCTGAGGAGGGTAAACCGGTAGTAGAGGAAGGTAAATAAGAGTAGGATGGATGGTGATTAGTTTTCAATGCCATTCCAACTATTCAACAACTAAATAGATTGTAACGCTGAACAAAGGAAGCTGAACTAGGAAAAGACAGGTTTTCCAGCTCCTGAGCATTTCAAGAGATTCTTTTTCTGAGTAAAACAGGCTATAAACCAAATACAAGTAAAACCTGCTATAAACAAAAACTAATTATTTAGTTATCCTGAATGTGGTGAGCCTTTCAAAGTCCCAAAAGGCTGGGAGTGGCTGAACTGCCATAAGCAGTGCGCAAGCTTGCTGCTTCATGACTGATGGTGTTCAGGGCTCCCGTGAGTCTTCCTTGTTGTCTCTTCCTCTTGTCCCATGCCTGTTGTTGACCCTTTCCCTCTGCCATTATGATTCAGTCTCTGCTTCCTTATGGCTACTAGTTATCTCAGTCACTTTTGTCTTTGAAAACCTCCTTGCCTGAAAAGGATATTTAATAAATCAGCTGCATGAAGGCCTTTACTATTAATCAGTATGCATCTAAGGAAGAGAATATTCCAGATATAAACAGCTGATATCTGGGTGAGAAGGACTTCAGCTATATTATAGTTGGACACTCCTTGCTGTGAACTCTTGGATATGCTCTTTGTCTGCAAGCCTGGTTTCTAATCCCTGCTCTGGGTTTACAAAGACCAGCCCTCCTTCTGGCTTGGAGAATGAATACAATGGAGTTTTACTGTAGATTTTTTCTGAACAATAGTCTACACTAGAGGTCTTCTGTTTCAGGTTTTTTTGAAGTCAGCAGATAAAAACCAAACAGAACCCCTCAACAAATTTGGAGTCCCCTAATTATTCTGACAAGAGTTCTGTGTGAGGGTTTTTTTGATACGCCTAATATATCCATTTCTGCAGCCACTGGACTTGCTTCTATCTTGATTTCATCCTTATGGATGGCTATCTTCTCTTCTGGACTTCTTTCCTGATTTTACTTTTTTGCACAGTGCCCTGAAACTGGTACCAGTGGGTGGCTAAGACTCAGGTTTCCCTGCCCTGGAGCACTGCCCAAAGGCTCATCCTTCCTCCCAGAAAATCCTGGGACAGTCCCATGCTCAGCCATAATGCAGGCCCTGAGCTCTTCACCTGCAGCAGAAGATAAGGCAGAGGTGATTCAATTACATGATCAGGAGAGAAAATAAGCCAATTTAAACCCATCCAAAACAAAACCTATATTTTTTACTAGTGAAATTTCAAGTTTACCAATAACAGTTCTTCACATAAACAGTTTCAGAAATAGATCATTGGTTTACTCATCTCTTCATTTTGTCTGGAGGGAAGTAGTTCTGTGGGAATCAAAAAAGATAAAAAAAGACTTTCCTGAATGACCTTCAGTTTTTGGCAAAAGATTTGCAATCAAGTCTTATGTGTCAGAATGACTAAGGGAATGGGTGGTGGGACGCATGTTCTTCTTGAAAGCTTTTATGTGCTGTGATGTGAACTAGGGAAGCCGGATCACCAGTCATATGGCATATGTTTAAAAACATTGTTGAAATGAAACTCTTTTAAAGAATAGTACACAAACCAGTAGTGTAAAAGAGGGGGTTTGTGCCTGTATGCACATATGTTTTCTTTGTGTTTTTTTCTGATGCCTGAAACTGAGCTCCAGAGAAGCTATTTAGGGACATGTGTAAGTGCCATTGACTTTCAGTCAGATAGCAGGTATGTAATTGCTTTTGAATAGTTGTATCCATTATGTGACAATTAGGATCAATGCATTCAACATGTGCACTGTAAGTTTTACTTTTCTGTGGAGAGAGGGCTTTGGATTTTTTGGATGCTGAAATCAGCATTTGAAATGCTTTAGGAATATCTGTGCCTTTGACTTGATTAGCTGTGATCAGATTCTCACTGAGGTTCAGCATATGAAACTTGTGACAGATTTAGACAGTTTTGTGTGTTTATATATTTTTGCTACTTCATGTTGCTGGTATCAGGCATTTCCTATAGCTGGATGATATTTGCATACTGTATATAATTATTGTTTATGTAATATTAAGTTACATTTCTGACTCAAATGGAAAATTATATAAAGTTGTAAAGTTCCACAAAATAGCTCTGCAGTATAAAATACCATGATGTAAATTATGGTATACTTATGTGTTTCTTATATTGTGGACTATTTTCTTGTACTACAGAAGCATATGAAAACTGTAAGAAAATAATGTGTTTGGGGTTTGTTTTGTGCTCATGCTATTATTTATAATTTCTAATGCCATGTCTTACATCCCGTTTTACAACAAGGGTCAGATACTCTTCTTTAACCATTAAGGAATTCTGAACGATGTGATCACAAATAAGGACAGTTCTGATTAGACACACTAAGAAAATAAAAGACAAACCCCACTCTCCTCTCCTGGATGCAACCTGACTGCCAGAGTAGTTCCCTCAGTACTACACAGATAGTAGGGTTCATTTTGGAGCATCCAGCTGTGAGGTGACACACTTAATGCACCAGTGATCTGATCCGGTACAGAAAATCTTTGGGGCCTGATTCTCCAGTGCCTCTCACCTTGTGCAGTCATTTGTAGTGAACAGCCTGAATGCCTACACACTGTAAAAGCAGAAAATAGAATATTTTGCACTACTTATCCTTCACTGAATACCTGTAACCACACAAGCAGGTGTGTGAGGTGAAACAGGCTTTAAATTCCTAAGAGAATTTTATTTGTATGGAATTGTAAGACTCTTTGTTTTCTTTAAATATAAAATATGAAGATATATGTGCCTTCTAGACAGTGAGCTGATGAGCATTACTATAGGATACTTGCAGAGCAACAGAAGGTGCACACATTTAAAAATGCACAGGTCTAATAGTCAAAACACAGACTAGGACAAGTGCGAAACCTTTCTTCAGAAATTCAGATGTCGCTAGTTGGCTTGAAGTGTTGTTTTCCTAACCTAGCAATCATTTCAGAAAAGGAGTTCCAATGCCAATTTTAAATCAGTGATTGCCCTGTTACAAATACAAACGACATCTCATTGCATTGCAACCTCCTCTCCTCTTTGTTTTTATAATAGTAATTTAGTGAGATTAGGAGCTGCGTTACTCCACAAAAGATGGTAGTGCAAGAAAACAGCTTTACGTGAAAAATGTAGCAAAAACTGTACAGGCTCTATGATTTTTCAAACAACGATCACAAATTAACAGAACATTCTTGTAAGGAACAGTATCTTTGGCTGAGGATTTGACCACTTCTTTACTTATTTTTTGTTTGGTTTTGATATGTTTGTTTGCTTTTCTTGAGGGTATAATTTACTGCATACCTGCTGGATGATAAACCTACAGCAACAGTGCCAAATTTTAAACAGGGTCACACCATTTTTTTCAGGTTCATTTTAATATTAAATAATGCACATTAGTATTAAAAAAATACTCTATCTTTTGGCACAAAGGTTGATTATATTCAAAATTAGAGGTTTTTGGCAATGATGGGAAATTAAGTCATCTTTTCTGTCCTTTTACAGCATTTTTTTTTCTTTTGTTTTCATTTAAGGAGCACTGTAGAGATACTAATCTTAATAAAACAGTATATAAAAATCCCTGTTCCTGTGCTACTGATAATATACTAAGTGCTCAGTCCTGCTGAAACTTACTCACAGGAACTGGCCTCTATTTTCAGAAGTCACAGATGATTTTGATTACCTCCCTTTTTCAGTCAATAACCAGTTTTAGAAATTGGGGCTAAGTTTAAAAACCGAGACACCTGCTTTTAGAAAACTCTGTGCCACCTGAGACATCACAATTTCTTCAACTCGTAGAGTGCCCAAAATTTCTAATTGCTTTGAAAACTTTATGTTGCAGTCCTTGCTTGAATTTAATGTGCATACTCTGCACAATGCTGCACCATGCTGACATACCTGGATTACTTGGGGGTCTGGAAGTACCACACTTGCATGATCCTGATGGTTTGCCTTAACAAATTAGTCCTAAGTGACCCCACTGAGCCACGCAAAACACATTCCTAGTGGTCTCCATACATAAATAAGCATCACCCTATAGTTTCTCACCCTGCAAGTGCTTCCTCTACCTCCAGTGGAGGCTCCATAGAAAACACTATTAATTAATTTGGTGGTGGGGTAAACAGCCAAGAAAGAAAGGGGACATCTAGAATATATGCATGAGACCACCAGCTGTGATCCTTGACTGGTCTTCTGGCTTTTGGTAGGCATGTAAGTAAAGATAGGGTTTGGGTCTCTTTCTGCCTTAGGCTACATTAATCCTCTCCTTCTGTGTCATGGCATATAAACTATGGTCTTGTGATGCTCTCACTTGATCAGGTATTCTGGTGTCAAGAAAAGTATATTCTTCTACCAGGGTATTATTGGGGGAGGCATAAAATATTTTCACAGCCTTTGTAGCACCATGAAGTCATGGGCAGGCTGAAAAATTGGATTTGGAAATGGAATATATTAGACTATACATATTTATTCATCTGTTGGAATTTATGGAAAAAATTAGATAATGTTCAGTGTGGACTAAGGCTGAAATTCAAAAGAGACATGGAATTTTGCAGTTGGGTTTGTGCCTAGGAAAGAAGCAAACCTAAGTGAAGTGTTGTGGGACCTAAGGTCCTCCTTTTTCTTGGGGGAGAGTTGAGGGGTGGGCTTCAGATGTGAGCTCGTTCTAAGAGAAAGATTAGGGAGGATCTGCCCTAAATTGTAGTTTTGTAATCCCTGCACTAGGCCCACTTAACTGCTTGACATGTGAAAATATTGTGTTAATGAAGTTCCAGACTGCTTCTTAAATCCATCCTTGTGACTGTCTTTATTAATCTGTGTGTCCTGATAGATTATGCTTATTTTTATATATGTGAGTAATCTCATTGAAATCTAAGAGTTACTAATGGTAGCATGATAGATGAGTGTTGCTTGGGCCTTTAATCCATTAGTGAAACTGAAAGCTGTTTACAGATTCCTTTAATATTTAATTTTTGATTATCATGGACAACTAAAAGCAAGTATCTTAACTTTTTCAGCTGGCTTCCTTTCTTCTTATCATTCTGTATGCTTGCAATGGTTTAAATTACAGAACACCTAATCAACACTTATCAACGTTTCCTGTTTCTTTCAGATTTTGTACCCACCTTCTACTGAAGATAAATTTATTCCTTATTTAGTTAATAGGACCTAAATGTGAGATCTAAACTGCATTAAGACCATCAGTCACTCTGCTGAAACAAGACTATATCATTTAGTTTGAGGAACCAGCTAACAAGAAACTGGATAGAGCGCCCTATTCAGGAACACAACAGCAGCATGTTTTATGTTCCCTAGGAAGTTATTTGGATGTCTTTTTGAAAAATCATGGCTGGGATTCTCTGTTGCCTCTGGGTGAAAGGAGACAGGACCTGCATAGAAGCAGATAGCTCCAATTTAAGTAACAGAAGCTTTTCCTGCTAACAGAAATCAGTGCAAGTATCACCCTGATTTTATTATGGAGAAGCAGATAAGCCATGCTGAATGTAAAAGACAAGAGCAATACTTTGACTGATTAGGACCACATAAGGGTGTTCTTGTGCTGATGCACTCTGATACAAAAACAGATGTTTCTAAGTTCTTAAGTGGTTTCTTCATTTTAATATGGCTTTAAGGTTATCACAGTACCTCAATAATTGGATTACTTTGGCACAAAGCTAATGTGGTTTCATAGGACTTGGGCTTTGTTCTTCAATGCTGTCATTTATACCTCTAAAACATAGCAGTAAACCATTTCCATATGAGAAAGGTAGCATTTTACACCAGCTCTTGTGAAAATAAGTGTACTAAGAATGTAGTAAAAAACTGTAGCACTCTGAATTTTCTAGGAGGATGAGGCAAGAAGGCACATGCAGCAGCTTGTTAAGAGTGGTAGCAAAGGGACGAAGTCAGGGAGAACTGAACATGGATCAGCTCTGTGCAAGCAGAAAGATCTACGCATATGTTTTTTCCTGATGGAATTATACCTAAAAATGTAGTTGTTGAACAGAGAGGTACAGGGGTGGGGGCAATTTAGTGGAAGTGAACCTGTGTATAAACCACCTTCACTATGTATGCACAAATTGATTTCTAGGTGCATGTTGCTCCCTGTAAAGGTGGGTGATACCTTTCATTTAAACACAGTCATGCTCCATGAATGCTAGAGCAGAACCACGCTCAAGCCATGCTTCCCTGCTATTGGGAAACTGAAAGTTAGCCAGGGCTTTGCAAATTTCAGATCTAGGATAGATAGCAATTTTTGCATGGTATCCTACCTTTCATTGGGTAAGTCGCGCTGAAAATTTTCTCTTGTGCTTTCTCTAGTTATTCCGGGTGGACAAGGGGCTTGAAGCTGTGCTCCCAGCTGTGTCCAGCCTGTGTGTACTAACATTCAACATCCTGTGCTCTCAAATATGCAGAGCTAAATAAGGAGATGTCTTTAGCTTCTACTAAAAAAGCATTTGGGTGACTGAAAATTTTGAAATGAGTCAATGAAGAAATGGCAACATCCTTCCTTTAAATAAAAACCAAACTAGAATGAATCCTCGGCAATAAATAGTAAAAATTCAATTATTACTGGCATTCACAATTATTGTTTTAAAAAGTGTTTGGAAATAGGCTGATACAGTCCTTGAGGGATGAAATGTTCTCATTATTTAAGAGAAACTCAAATGCAGCTAGTACCGGTCCAATGGGGCTTTTTTTTTTTAAAAAAAAAATCTCTTTTCCACTGAACACCTTAATCCTATTGTAGAAGTAGAAAAACACAGCTCCTGTGGAGAGAATAATACAATCTCACACCACTGAGCTTTTGATCTTAAATAAAATGCACCTGCATTTGGCTTTGTCTCTTTGGTCCAGATTAGTTTTGGACCCAACCACCCTAATTCTTTGCTTATGTTGAACTGCAAGGAATTTAGTTGTGATTGTAAGGAGGAGTTGGCATAAAGCAAGATGTGAAGTGGGGTGGAGGCAGTCCTTATGGAGAAAAATGAGTGGGAATTGTATCACCAGTAAAGAGCTCTGAAATATGTGGGGAGGACACACATGCCCCTGTCAGCCTAACCCCAAGAAGTCTGGCTTTAAGTCCCTAGGCTTGAGATTACCTGAGGTAGAGAGGATCTACATGCCCAACATATTTCATTATCCATGTCAGTACTGGGGACTGCTCGCCATGAGAAGGGGGGTTTGCATGAGCGGGTGGGGACTGTGGACTTGTGACTTTGATGACCAGTTTGAGAACTTGTGCAGAAATTGGTGGCTGGGGCAGTGTAGGGTGACACTTTGCCATTCAGCATGTGGGCACTTTTCTCAAATGTCTGAATTTGAGCCAGATGAGGCAAGTTTGGGTTTTTTTTTTTTTTTTGGATACAACTGGGCCATGGGCCACTGACTGTCCAGCCTGCTTGGCTCACTGCAGCTGGGCAGCAAATAGGTCCTGACAGCTGCACTGCAGAGCTCAGGAGCCCCATTCCTCTCCCCCTCTGGATTTTCCTCTGGTAAGAGGAATTAGGGGGCTGGCTGGGAGGGCTGATGTTCCCACCGAGGCAGCCCCATTCTAGGCAGTGGTGCATTAGATCTGCACTGCTCCCATCCCACCCACAGGACTCCCGTGGGAGTTCATGCCACAGAGGTAGGGAGGAAGCCAAGAAAGAAACATTCCTCTTTTTAATATTTTTTTTTTTATTTTTCCCATCAGGGTTACCACCCTCTCTCCCCACTCCTACAGAGAGGTCTGAAGTCTCACTGAATCAGCAGTTGTGCATATTATCTGTGCTGTTAATGGTTTGCATCTTTTTGCATCAAAGGGTAAAATCACTTAGGGACACACACACACTGAAAAGATCATATACAATAACGCATCCAAGCAGGAAAAAAAAAAAAAAAAAAAAGGTTGTAATGCTCATGAATTCCAGATGATGACTTTTTAAATCCCCAAGAAGGCAGTGAAACTGTTTGATTGTTCTTGTTAATTACTGGACTTGTCCCAGTATCAAATATTTGTAGAAGATAAGACTCCCCTCGTGGAGATGAATAATAACCGAACTTGCTCTTCTCTGAACAATTTGGCTCGGGGTGCGTAGCTCTGCGCTTCCCCCTCTCAGGCTCAAGCCCTTCTAGCCGGCTTCACCGCTCCGTAAAAGCACGTGTACAAAGCGCTCGATTAAAAATAAAAGACCCCGTAAATAAACAAGAGAGCGCGAGCGAGAGACCGACCGCTTACTTGCGGAGCCTGACTCTACCGGCAGCGGGCTCCCCCCGCCGGCCCCGGGCTGCGGCCGCCGGTCGCGCCGCTCCTCGCCCCCCGCGCCGGGGCACCGCGGGCGCGCACAGGGGCGCGTCGCGCCCCGCCGGCCCACTGGCGTGCTCCGGAACAGCTGGCTGAAGTGCAGCCACAGAGAGGAAAACACAGCTCCCCCCCGCACCCACTCACCCACACCCCCAGCCACTCGCGAAGCCCCGGGAGCGGCCTGCCGGGTCCCCGCGGGATGGCGGCGGGGCCAGCCCGGGACACGGCTGAGCTCACCCGAGGAGCGGAGGAGGGGGTGCTGGCGGAGAGGAAGAGGAGGAGGAGGAGGAGGAGGTGGTAACCGGGGGGTCCGGGGCAGAGGCGGGCTGCGGAGCCAGGCGCAACGGCTCGCTCCCCGCCTGCCTGGGGGAGCGGTGTCACGGCGGGGGCTGCCCCGGCCCCTCCGCCCCCGGGACGGGTTTCAGGCCGCCGGGCGGAGAGCGGAGAGCTGCAGCCCAGCCGGCCCCGCGGCGGCCACCCCGGGCGCGGGGGGAGCCCGCAGGCCGCCCGCCCGCCGCTGAGGTAACCCCGCCGCTGCGCGCCCCACACGCGGGACCCCACTGGCGGCGCGGGCCGCGGGGATGGCAGAGGCGATCTTCAAAGCCGCCGCGGCTTTCTGAGGAGCGCGGGGCGGCGTCTCGTCGCCGGCCCCCTCCCCCGGGAGAGCGCGGAGGGGAAGGGCGCGGGGGGGACCCCAAACTTCTGCACCTCCCTCGGGTTCCTGCGCAGGCGTGGGGGCTGCGCCCGTCCGGGGGTCCCGGAAATTGAGGGAGCTGAGTAGAGGGGCTGGGGCGGGCTTCCCCACGGCCGGCCGTGCGTGTGGTTGCACCGGTGTGACAGGGCTGCCGGGGCAGGGGGTGCCAGCAGACACGCACACGGAACTCCCAGGTGTTTACTCTTTGCAAAGAGCGGGAGGGGGGATTCCTCCTCGGAAGGAACCCGGTAGCGGCGTCCCCGGGACCCGCGACAGCCCCGCTCGATGAAGAAGTTCCCGGGCGTGGGGGGGGGGGGACGACGGACGGGACGCGGGACACGAAAGGCGGGAAGGGCTCGGTGCCCCCCGCCACTTTGAACCACTCGTTCAACCGGCGGACAGCCGCCCGTCCCCCTCCCCCCACCCCGGGGACGGTGCCGAGGATGACGAGGCTGGTGGCGGCGATGGCCGTTAGCGGGCTCTGCGGGGGCGACGGGCGTGTCACTTACCGTTGGCCGCCCCGCCGCCGCGTAGGGCCGCCCCGGTGCGCGGCGGGGCGGGCGGCGGCAGCGGGCGGGGAGGAGGCTCAGGGCTCGTCTGAGGGAGCCCCGGCGCGCCGGGGGGGCTCCCCGCACAGCCCCCTCCCCACTGCCGCCACCTCGCCTTCCTCCTCCTCCTCCTGCCTGCCGGGGAGCCGGCGGCGGCGGCCAGGCGAGGCGAGACTCTCCTCCCCCATTGTTCCCGGTCTCCCTCTCCTGTTTTGTTTTTTTTTTTCTTTTTTTCGCCTTTTGTTATTTGCACTCGCATTGTGTTGTTTGTCTCTGAAGCCGCCTCATGACCAGCAAAGGGATTTCACCTCGTCCTTGAGAGACAGAAAGAGAAGGGGGAAGGGGGGGAAGGAGGGGGGAGAGAAAGGAAGAGATCACCAAACACCCATCTCCCGGTCCCTCCCCGCACCTCTGCCTCTCCCCACCCCGCCAGTGTCTCACTTAGCACCCCGAGCCCGGAGGAGACAGTGCAGACAGCGGGTAGGTGCGCGACCGCCGCCGTTTTAACTTTCTTCCTCGCTGTGGCCGCCGGCGGCTGCTCCGCGCCCCGCGGGGCTTCCCGGGCGGCCGGCGGGCAGCGCGGGGGGTGGGCGCCCCGGGCGGGGCGGGGGAGGTGGCGGGGCCACCTGTCAGCGCGGCCGGCTTGGTGCCGGGCGCTCGCACACCTCCCGAAGTTTGGCACAACTTGTCACGCCCCCCCCTTCCTCCCTCCTCCTCCTCCTCCTCCTCCTGCTGCTGCTGCCGCCGCCGCTGCCGGGACTGGGGGCGGGCGGGGGCGGGCCGGCCGAGGTGCCCACGCGTGTGTGGCGGGGAAGCCGCTGCTCCGCGCCCTGCCCGGGCATGGCTCAGCCCTCGGGATGCCAGCGGACAGGAAGCTTTAAATTATTATAATTGCCTCTCCGTGCGTGCGTGCGTGAGTGCCAAAGCGGCGGTGGCCGCCGCGCCGCTGCCGGGGAGGCGCGCAGGGGCGAGCCGGGGCGCAGCGCTGCGGGCGCGGGGGGCACCGGGGGAGCGAGCGAGGGGGGCAGCGGCGTGAGGCTCTTTACATCTGTCTGCCAGCCAGCCATGTTCCTCGCTTCTGTCGGAGCAGGAGGGAGGCTCTGTGGAAAGGGCTGAAGGCTCTCGGTTCGCTCTTTTCGGCTGCTTCCCTCTGGAAAAGGAAAGGGGGCATGGGGGTGGCTGTGAAGAACGATCGTCTGGTCAGGGTGCGGGGCGCGGCCGCGCTCATCCCAGCCGGCCTCCAGTGGGGCTGGCCCAGGCACGGTGGCGGGAGCCAGCTCTGCCCTCTCAGAAAAGTTAAGGGACTTTTTTCCAGCCCGACTGCGATCCTAGAATAACCGGAGCCGCTCGCCGGGAGGAACGTGATCGGCTTTTCCCTGGGGATGGCATGCTGCCTTAGCTCTCTACTTTGGTCAAGGGTAGAACCAATAGCAAGCTGTGGGATTTTGGGTAATAAGTGTGGGAATCTGCAAGAGGAGTAGGTCTAAGAGTGATTTGTTTTCTTACTGCTCATGAATAATAGCCTGTAGCATTTTATTTTTTTTTAAAACCAGCAGGCCAACGAAATAGGCACGTGGGAGATTTGTAGGCGTTCAACATCGCGATCATCAACAGTACAGTAGGGGCATCCAGGAGGACTCTTTTCTTTGAGAGGCCAGTATTGCATGCTGGTAGCTTTTGTTGTCGTTGCTATCTCTTAACTCTTGTAAAAGGAAAGCCAGCAATATCCTAAAATTAGAGAGGAAATGTTTTGGGGTTTTTTTAATAGAGCTGCATTTTGCTCCATCTCTGTCAATGAATGAAACATTAGTTCAAATTAAAAAAGGATTCCAGCTGTAGAACTGTAAGATAATGTGTCCTGGCTTTCCTCCTCCTAGTTCAAATACAGCTGGCTGTCTGCAGCCTTGCTGAAGTGAGCCACTCAGATTAAAAAGCAACTTCTTATAAATGAGGAGCTAGTGCAAAGTTCTTGATCAAAATATTTTATCACCTGAAACTTACCTGAGAACAGCCACTTGTATCTGTTTGTATTTTTATATCCTCTTCATCTTTCCCAGCACTGGAAAATACATTATTGCCTCAGAAACTAATTCTTCATGCTGCAAAATGCACTACTTACAACTATTAAACTGGGATCACAAGGAGAGATTTTTTATTTTTTTTTTAATTTAGCTATAGTATCTGTCCAAGTTAGAGCCAGCTTTGTTTTATGAAGCTTCTCCAGCTGAAGAGGGAGAGGCTGGCATTGATGCGTTGCATCTTGCGAATGGATAGCATGTCTATTCTGACATGATTTGAAGACGAGAACCCAATAAACACATGGCCATTATGCATGGAAATCTCACAGCAGAGCTTTCTGGTTGAACTTAAACTGTTTTTAAGGAGTACAAAACTTGAAAGCTGCAAGTGTCTTATGTAAACAGATGGACATTTGAGATGTATTGACTGTTTCAAGTTAATTCAGTTAACATGTGGGTGCACATGTATTTAATTTAGCCTAGTATAAGTTTTTGCAAGCAATGGAAGCTAATGCATGCTTTTTAGAAAGAAAATAAAAGCCTGTGAATTTTGTCTATATGTGTTGGCACTCTAGCTGTAGGTTCTTGGGGACTGTGATTGTCCTGTTGTGATCTGGTAGTACCAGGTGAGACTCAACAGAGAGCTTACTGTTTTTCACTAAAGTATGCAGGTAGCTTGCTAATGAATTTTGAAATGGTAAGGTACCCTTCTGAGGTCTCTGTGCTGAGAAAACATAGAAGTGCTTAAACATTTATCTTGCTGCACTTTTATCGTACGTGCTGCTTGCCAAAACCAGTTAGGTTGAGCAATATCATTAAACTGTCAGATGTATTGTTTACAATGGGATAGTTCCTCAATGTTCAGGATGAAGAAACAGCAGTTTTCTGTTACTCATCATAAAAACGTACCACTGTGTTCCAAGAAGGTTTGTAAGTGGTGTAGCTAACTATCACTGCATAAAGCATGGGAGGAGATTGAGACTTGGTGTCTCTGACAGTGCTGCTGTAATGCAATGTGTGTACAGGAGCTTTGTGTCTGCCTGCAGTTCATACTTACGCTGGTATAAAACACTCTGATGTTTGCATATGGATACACCAAAAACCAGAGTGTTTGTTGAAAAATAAGAATTCTGCATTTAGGAGAAAGTAAATGAACAGTCCTTCTAAAAATACAACAGTATGCTAAAATATTGCCAAAGCACTGCTGTGACGCTGTTGTAAGCTGTCATATTTTTTGACCATTATAAATAGATTAGTATTATTATAAGGATTTTTCTCCTGTTAGCAAAGAAGTGTTTTTCCCGTTTACATAAGGATCCTTGCGTGTCTCCTGAACTGGCAAAGCCATGCTCACACTGAAGGCGGAGGGAATGTTGCTGGTGAGAAAGTGGGCAACTGAGCCTTACACCTTGGCAATGGCCCTTGTAGTCTCGTGTCCTGTAAACTCATTTTTTTATGATCTGTTTTGCTTATATTCTCCATTTCTTCAAGACATTAGAGAAGGTCCAATTAATCACTTACATTATATAGTCAAGTTCAAATTTAGTTTAGACAGTGTACGAGTTGAAGCCTGAAACAAGAATGCGGTCTTCTTTGGTGGCACTGAAGTATTGGTGGCTTTTGGGAGTTTTCTTTTTCATGGTGTGCTAAGACCCAATTAGGAAAATTTCCTTTCAGGTTTGTGACCAAACTGTAAGACTAGTGGAATTTGAAGCCAAATCTGTTTCCCTTTGTAAAATTCAATAACGGAGAAAAACATGCAGGTTAAGACCAAAACACTAGATTTGCATCCTACAGCCAGTCATGCTACAGTTACACCTTTTCTGGGCATTGTGTGGAGAGCAGAGGCTACAAGATTTCCAATGACTTGTGTACAGTCTGTTAAAGCAGCTCAAGTCCACGTGCTGCTTAGTCCAAGTGCTGCTTGGTCCACTGATGGGCATCCTAGATAAGTGTAAGGTGATCCGTCTTGCAGTACCTTTCCCCGTGTTTCTGTCCTCTTCAAACACATGATGAACACACACGGGCACACACACAGCACATTCTGTATATGTAAAGCACATTGTCTGAACAAGTTTTTGTTGCTTACAGAGCACTCATCCTTTATAGTTGCACACGTTTATAGATGAGGAGACCATACACTTCATGACAGCTTGAGGAGGGTGTCCTCTCATATTTCTGCCAGCTTTATTTTCCGTCTTCTCCAGCCTCTCTTTTTTCTTTTGAGCTGCAAGCATATATTGAAACTCAGGTAATACATCAGAGGATCCTTTAATATTGGCTATTTTCAGAGGCACAAAGGACAATTACTTTCTCTTCCCACTAACCTCCTGCTGGTTTACTAGCTGCTTGGGAGGCTGGTGATTTTAAGAATGCCACTTTACCCAGTGCATCAAATACATAGCAGATCTTTGCTCACCAAGATCCCAGTTCTTACATGCCATGGTAACACCAAAAATTGAACTTGAGTGGCCCAGGGCTCCAGCTCCTACTGTGATGACTCATACAACCATCAGCACTTTTTAGAGTTAAATTTGATCTATTGGCCCTAAGCAGTGCTGACAATTGCCAGCTAAAAGACCCTTCAGTCAATTGTCCTTTAAAAGAAGCCTCCCCCGCCCCCCCCCCTTTCCTGTTGTTCTTTTAAATAAAAAGAAATCCTGGTGACAAAACTAATGTGTATTCTGTGATTATTGTTTAAACAAAGAGTATTTACCTGCACTTCAAGGAAATTAATTGCCTGAAAATTGCAGGTCAAAGTGACTTTATAAGCATAGTATTCTTCACTACTGCAAAATCTCAAGAAAAAATTTCACACTATTTAAATTATATATTTATGTATTTGATCCTTTGAATAGTTAAAATACATGGGAGAGTCTATACTGTATTATTACTGTAGTAGTCTGATAAAGGACACTGAACACTTAAACCCATCTTTTTTTGTTTGTGAGCTTGTCCTGAGAGAAACTGAGTAGGCTCAACTGGTGAAATGCTGGGGTTTCAACCCCAAGCCCCAAATTAAGGACGACATAGGGGTGATTCCCACAGCCCTTCACAAAGGGGGGGTGAGTTACCTTTAGGCTTCCCTCCAGGGTGGTGCCAGCCTTGCAGACAGAGCCATTGGGTAAATGACCCCCAGGTGTCCCACATGAAGTAAACAAAGGTCAGGTGTCCCACTTGGGGATAAAAGCTGGGACCCCTTGCAGGAAGGGGCAGTGTCTGTCTGTGAGGTGGGTGCACTTTGCAGATTTTCCTGTTGGGGAAGGATCTCCTGACTCCCTGGAACTGGGTTCCAGTCAGGTCTGGCTTTTGTAAACGTGGGCTGTGTAGAGATTCAGTATGTGGCTTCCTTGGTCTTATGTATTTGGCTTGTAGACCTGGTTGTCTCCTGTCCCTTCTATGGGAAACTGCATTTCACCATTTATTCCACTCATTGTTGGTTGTGTGGTGTTATTGTTGGGGTCAGTGGGATTGATGTCAATTATCTATAATCTGACTTGTTTGTACCCCTAGTGCTCACCCATGTACTGACCCTTTTGTATCCAATACAATTTGGTTATTGGTTCATCTTTATGCTGGCTGTGTCCTTTATGCTAGGCCTAATAATTGGCAAAACAATTGGCCAGTGCAGTTTGGTGATACTTTGTACCTTCTGCAAGGAGCATAGTTTCACAGAACGCAATCCAACCAAAATGACATCTCATAGAGGAGTGATTTCCATTATAGTTCCCTGGTCCCTAGCAGTTTTTGCTTGGTACAGATTTTACTTTAACTGAGCCTAAAAGGTTTTGGGAAAGCTGATGTCTTGTTCAGTAGGCTTAGATTTGCTACATGGGGTACTTGCATTTGCTAGCCAAAGCCTAGGGAGATGTTTAAGGTATACTGGAGTATTAGTAAAATTGTTTTTAAGGTCCTGCTCTTAGTGGCAGTGATATTAATGTATTTAATTGGATTTAAAGCCAGATTTTCAGCACTGGCTTTTGGTTTAGGCAGGGTAGAAGGTTGGCTAGTACAGCAATGAAGGGGTGGGATAGGGTGAGGTTGCCTACTCATAGCTGGGCATTAAGGGCTCCTCCTGCACAAAGAAGTTACTTTGCCCATGTTTTTGAGGAGAAGGGGCAACATTCAGTTAACCTTGCTCTGCTCAGAAGCATTGAGCTGGCTCTGAAATGGATGTAAATATGGTTTGCAGTATCTTCAGTTTCTATAGTGGGTGAGTGAATACAACAGGATTAAATTAGACTGAGTGCCACACTGTGTTTTGTAGCAGTCAGTCTAAAGACATGTCTAATTGAACTGGTTCAATTTCCAAACTAGGATTATGGACTCTACCTTTTACACTGCTACAAAATTCTTGTGTATGAGTAAGACTTCACTATAGTGAAAAGGGCTGGGCGACACAGTTGTAATCCTCAGCTAACCAATTAAATATTTAATTTACTTAATAAGGATCTAAAAGTTAATTTTACAGTCCGTTTTAGAAAAAGTAAGCAAAATGCCTGTTACAGGTCTAAGTGACTGCCTTTGGTCAGTGAATTTAAGGGTTGCTTTTTGTAGCTGGGAACATCATTTTAATGTTACAACTGACCTTCTAGTGGGAGATTGTAGTCCAGGTTTATACTGAGAAAAATTCAGAAACCATTAGAGAAGGAAATTAGAAAATGAATGGTTTTCAGGTGATTTCAGAGCAGACTGAATTAAAGGCAAATACTGACTTCTATATTCAAGAATTCTTTGCAAACACAGAGAAAATACCTATTCTCTAACAGTGATTCATCCACCAAATCACACTCCAGTGGAATCTCTCCTTCTCCACTGACTCTAGAAGGAGCCTGGGGACATTGAGGTTCCCAGGGAAAGGCAGCCATTGTGGCTCTTCGTGTGATGTCCTTATATGTGCATCCAGTAACTTATATCTATTTTCATTAGAATGAGATTGCTCCTTATGCCATGGTATTAAAGATCATGCTTCTCATGCTAGAGTATAGGCAAATGCATAAAGAATAACAAGAAATGCAATATATGTGTCAATTACACTTCTGTTTAATACTAAATTTAATGCATCTGCTACAAAACCTATGCAAAATATATAAGAAGCATATACAGTAATGGAAAAGTGAATGTGTTAATGCAATATTCTGCTTTATGAGTTCAAATTTGTAAGAAGAGTGTTTTTAGTAAGAGATTCTGTGCTCTTCGATGTGCTTCAGATTGATTTTATGTTTGTAACTATATGCAGGTGGCTGCCAGAAGCAGGACGGTCTGATTCTGAGAAAATGAAATTATATGTTCTGAGTCCTGGGAATGCGAGTTTGTTTAGCGGCACCGTCATGCATTAAGTGCACTGTGGTTGAGATTAACAAATGTAGGACAGTTAATTACTTCAGGTTTACAAGTCATGCTTAGATTATTCGGTCAGTGTGCACACATGTGGGGTGAGCTTTTCAGTTCTCACTGAAACTTGTTGCTGAGATCAGTTTTGTGCCTCCTGTTGATAGTCAGAAAAAACAGAGCTGGAGCAGAAATACACAAGTACTTGTCACTTTTGTAAAACAGTTTCCATCTGAAACCTGGAATTATATATAATGAGTTATTCCTAAAAACAGGGTTGCCATAGGTAAGTAGCAGTTTGCATGGGCTGATGGAAGTTTTGCAACTGTAGAGGAATAATATTAATTCTCATGAGAGATTACAAATGAGTAAATGCTGATGAATATGTGCAAATACGTATGCATGAATTTAGTGCTTCTGAAAGACAATTGACAGTTCTAGAAACTGAAGGCCTCTCTCTGCAGAAAAAGTGCTGTAGAGGAAAGTAGCACTGTAAGAATGTGTGTGGTGCACCCCTGGTGTGGGCCAGGCTGTGCTCTGTGGGCAGCTTCTCCTGAGCTGGGGAGGGGTGCCGGGTCTCCATGTGTTTGGGGCCCACACCGTAAAACCCTTGCAGATGTGATTCTCAAAGCATGCATGTGGTAGATTACTAACATGTTTAAAATGCATGCTTGGGAACACTACATGGATGCTTACCTCTTCCTCCAGTCACAGAATGCCATTAGGCCAATATCTCACTTTATATAAGATGTTATCTTTGAATGATAGCAATATGTGTGTTTTCATGAGAAATAATGGTGGGGAGGGAAGGAAGACAGTCTTGCACCTTCTACTACATGTCCTGCTGTTCTTTTAATAACTAATGCACTCTGTTGGTACAGAGAGTGGCACCTAGTAAGAAGTAACAAGCTGAAATGGGGTAGAAAATGGAGAAACCAAGAGATTCTTATTCTTAAAGGTATACTGGAGGTAAAGGTGTGGGTTCAGCAGTGTGAATAGCAGCAGTAGTTACATTCCCAAACACCACTTCAATGCTCACAAATATAGCATAAAGAATTAGCAGTAAAAGGCTACATAGAAGAAAAATGCTGTTGTGCAATAATGTGAAGTTTTAAGAATGCAAGGTTTTTCTTCTTGCTTTGCTTAGTTTTAAATTCTGTGTTTCTACATATGAGAAAAAAAGAAAATATTTACTTGTATAACTATAC
Organism: Athene noctua; assembly: GCF_965140245.1. Classification (NCBI taxonomy): domain Eukaryota; kingdom Metazoa; phylum Chordata; class Aves; order Strigiformes; family Strigidae; genus Athene; species Athene noctua. Next base: position 23,174,281 of record NC_134039.1, read on the forward strand.
AGCTTTATATAATTATTTTTATCTTGACATCTGAAGTGTTGCTCCTTCTAAGTCTAAAGTGCTTAGAAATGTTTCTGTCTCTTCACTGTACAGTTGTAATTAACCAGAATATGGCATGTGAGTTGTAGAGGTGTGGTTTGTGGCCCTGATTAAGAACGGTATTTGATTTTTAGGCTTAATAGGAAGGTGACTTCATTTAAATTCAGCAAAATGTGAGTGTTTGCACAAGTGCAGTGTTCAGTTAGAAAAGTGAGATTTCCATGCAGCTAAAGTCCCATTTTTGAATGTAGCACAGACAGTGACCTGTTGACCTTTAGGGTGATTTAGGTGCCTCAGCCACTCTAATGAAGGGAAAAAAAGAAAAAAGTTGGTTTCCTAATTTACCTGTGTTTAACATTGCAGGAACTGTGATGAGTGCAAGAGGTATCTTCCAGGAGCTTCAGAGACTGCTGGATTTACGTGGATTCCAGTTTTAAGGAATGATATCAAGGAAATTTTAAATGGTTAATAGTAGCAGAGATTGGCTTCTCTAAGTCCTTATACAGTTTAGTTTTCTTTCATAGCACTGGGTATGTTGGTCAGGTTGGACCCTAGGAGGCCACCTGCATGGGCAGGATCAGTGCTAGCAGCAGGTCAGTTCAGATGTAGTTTTGTCTAGTTGAGGCTTGAAAACCTTCATGGTTGGAGGTGCCAAAACCTATCTGTGCAGCTTTTGGTTTGTGTTAGTGTGCTGTCTTCTCCTGATTATATTTCAGTTTGTGTTATGTTGCTATTATCGTGTTCGTTTTATGATATTTTCTGGTCTTTCTTCCTGGTTTGATATACTGGATTGATAATGTGAATATATATGGGGTCTTTGTTTAAAGTTTACGTTAAAAGGGTTGCTGTAACCTAGTGAAGCCGATCGATCCTTCATGGTTCCCTCTGTCAATAGAGAGGGAGTCTCCTGCAGAAAGTATTGCAGAGAAAGAACTTCCATCTGTCCATTGGCTGTAGTAGGGATGACTCATCTCATGGGGCCAAAGTTGCCTATGTGAGAATTCAACTTAAGACATGGGAGGTAAGGATTATGGGCTTGGTTTTGTACCTGCTGCTGTGAGGGCAGACTTTGCTATTTATTTTAGTCTGTTGATGATAAAATCCTGAGGTGATGAGCCTTCAAAAGCTATAACTGCTTCAGTGTGCATCCACATGTCTTTTCCAAAATTGCAGGGAAAAGTTCAGCAGTTAGTGTTCACTGGTGTTTGATGGGCTTGGGAACACAGCTGTTTCCAAATCCAGCTGTTTAAAAAAACCCAAAACCCTTTCAAAAAATTATGTGAGCAAAACACTGAGAGTTTTGCAGTTAGTTTCCTTTATTTAATGGGACTAGATTTTTGTTCTCTTTTTGCTGTTCAAAAAGTGTAGAGTCTTTTCAGTGTCTTAATAGGGTTTGGTTCAGCTCATGATATAGTTTCCCGTGTAGAGCTTTTGTTTGTTACAGCTCCAGCTTTGGAGAGCAACGAGTGGGGTGTTTCTTTGGAGCTGTGGACTTTTTATTGACTCAAACACACAGTTTAAAGAAAATGGGGATGTGTGGAGGGGGGCAAATGTAAGAATATTGTTTTTTACAAAGTGTTACCTGCAACATGCTTTTGAGTAAACCCCTATACAACCATGTATGGGGGTTTTTTCACTTGAAAGACACTATCTCCTTCTAAACATTTGCACAGCAAAGTAATGCATTATTGCATTTTCATAAATAATTGAAAAGCAACTTAAAAGAAAGTAGGTCAACATAAAAAAAGTGTCGGTTTCAAATTTGAGAGAAGAAAAATATGTTTCCTTCTTGATAGCAAGTCAGTTAAATGTTATTAAATCCCATTCTCCCATGCCAACATGACCAAAGACAAATCTAACAATTGACAGTTTCATTTAAAAGAGAGAGAAACAGGGGAAAAGGTTTTGGAATGCCGAGTCTGGTTTATTTTGTTTCTTTTGGTTTTTTTCCTCCTTGGTAAGGAATTGTGACCCCTTATCACTTTGCAAGTGACTGGGGAGGAAATCTCTAGAGGTCTGCATGTTGGCTTTTCAGCACTGTTCTCCGTGCTGGGCTGTAATAATGCAAGCTATTTTTGAACTGTGCATACGTTAGTGTTCTGGCGCGGCATGATACAATAATGTGTGAAAAAGCATAAGATCACACCTTGGTGAAACTTGCAGATTTCCTGCATAATCCGACAGTGAGCTCTTGTCAGGTTTTGACTATATGTAAAGTGAGAATAAAGTTTCCAGAAGCAAAGCGCAAGCCTTGGATGCATTTTGAATGGCTGTGCAGGGATTTTGGCCCTGACGTAGTGAGGAATGTGCCTGACTTTAAGCACTTTAGACCCACTGTAGCCAGCAGGCCTCCTTCAGCACTTAAAATTTGGCAAATTCTTTAAGCCCTTCACCAAATTAGAGCTTTACTTTTGCTAGTGCTGAGAAAAATAAGAGCCAGTGTAAATAACTTCTTAAAAAACAATCAGTAACGTGAACAGTTTTCATGTAACATACAGTGAGATGTATCTGGTGACAGAACCAGGTGTCATCTGTGGGAATGGTTTATGGCCATGGGTCTCTTCACAGGGCTTCTGGCATGGCTGAGAGAAGCAAAATGTATTCAGTTACAAATTCTCTGAATGCAAGATGAGGACCCAGGCCTTTATTCCATCAGGGCCTGTGCGTGGGCTCTGGCCATTGATTTGTGCTGTTCCAGAAGCTACAGGCATGTTGTCGGAATTGCTGGGTGAGTTCTTATGTCAGACAGGAGGCCTGACCAGCAGCTCCTAACAGTCCTTTCTGCCGTGGTGATCAAGAGATCAGTGATTGCTGGTATTAATGTGTTACTTAATGTGCTTTAAGATAAGAATTACTCAAAGAGTAGACCCCAGTGAGGGGAAGCTTTACACAACTGATCTGTCCTCCAGAGGAAAAAATGCCAGCATGTGCCTTCTCTCCTGTTTTCCTCCCAGATTTACTCCTCCTCCTTTTATTTTTTATAACCAGTGAGGCTGTATTTTAAGTCACTGCTCACCATTTCCAAAATGTGTGATACATTTGTTAAGGATTTGGAATTTGGGGTACTTTGATATAACTTCATGTAGGTTTTATAGAAGCACCTGATGTGTAAGTTTAGTTCATAAACACCTTCTGTGCTTGATTTATCCTCACAGGTTGTCAAGGTATTCAGATGACCCAAAACTGAGGAAGTGAGAGGGAGCTCAGCTGGCAAAAGTCCGACATTGAGTCTGACTGCGGCTCAAATTTGTTTTGCAGAGTTGAGCCCAGGCTGTGTAGGCAGTGAAGAAAGCCTTCTTCATCTTCACCATTGTATCCAAAAAGCTCTGAGTAGCATTATTTTTTGCAAGTGATGAATAACCTAGTTAGCTCACATTGTTTCAATCCAGTGACAGTTCTTCTCTGAGAAGGCATGGTGGTAACTCGTGATAGCATACTCATGTTCAGGCTCAATGGTGGAGAGGGTGTGGTGGTTCTTCAGTAGGTTTTCTCAGTCAGAGAAACCATGCTGTCAGCCATCTGCAGCAGATCGCCATGCACTAGTTACTTCTTTACATTAGACACTACTGTTTAATATGGCTCAGCAGGTTGGCTTCTAGTGAATCAGGCTTACAACTTTTAAGCTAGATGCATATTTTCAAGGTCCTGCAGCAGTTTTGATCACCAAAGGCATGCAGATTTTGAGATTAAATATGTGGAGGGTGCTCATAAAGCTCTGTCATTTTCTGTGGTCACAGAATTTACTTTCCCTTTGGTTGTCTTGGCCAGTGTCTCTTTGGGTGCAAGGCCAGACCTGTCTGTCTTGGGAGGTTTCTTGAATGTGAAGGAAGACTTTCTGGGCAGAAGACTGACCCAGAACAGTGTGCATCATTGTTTGTGTTATTATTGTTTTGCTTTTTTTGTATTTGTAAGAAGAGCATATTGATGACTGCATATTAAAACTCTGTCTTCTAGTGGCTTGTTTTCTTTCTGAAAAAGGAAGCAAGCTACATTCTTTCTGAGAACCCCAGAATTATATTGGAACAAGTACTAGTGCTGTGTTCATACATGATCAAATTCAGGAAGATCAGGGCACTGTGTATAAATTGCCTCCATATTCGTTGGGTTAGCAGCTGTCAAATAAGTGATTACAGACGTTGGCATAGCTTTTCTTTCCATAATCCCTGTGAAACAGGGATGGAAATGTAACAGATGCCATTTAATATGGACCAGCACCTAGGTTCTGTTTCTGGGTCTGGCTCTTTATTGCCTTGTGGCCAAAGTTTCTTAACATCTTTTTTGCTTTAATTCCTCGCTACTTATAAATGGAGATAATAGTACTCCCTCACTTTACAGGAGATTTTTGAGGCTGTTTGTTAAACCATTTGAAATCCTTTGATGAAGGACACAAAGTATATGCAATAGCATTAATGATAAGATTAAATAGAATGATTCTGTTGAGATTGAGGAAAATTATTGCTCCTAGATGAGTTTTGCTTTGTTGGGTAGTGTTAACCTTCTGCAGGAAATAATTTGATCTGAGACTGTGTTGGGGTTTTATTCCTGGGATTTTTTTTGTTTGTTAACAGACAAGGGTTTTTGATATCAGGCACTACACTTGAAGTCCTGTTGAAGAGCAAATGAAGCGTTGTGATGCTTTTTTTTGCAGCATAGGAGTCTATGATGACTCATTTAGTGTTTGTAATGCCTGTGACAGATTTTAAAAAATCAAATCAGTTCCTCCCAGTGAGACGGATACACTCAGCCAGACCCTATTTGAGAATTATTTGCTGCACTGTTAAGACCAAAGTACACATCTTCCCCATCCCTGCTGAAAGAATCCAACTTATCATGAAATGTTTATCAGAGCCATATAAACATTTCTCGACTGCTGAATTTTGAAGGGAAATTCTTTTGGTCTAACATATGCATTGCAAGCAAAACTCTTCACAGATTAAAAAAAAAAAAATTAGCTTGGTTACAGCCCTACTTATTACCAAGCATGCCAGCATCTGACAAGGGTATAGGGATCTGGGAATTCACTGCTTGAAGCCATGGAACAAAGTGTTCTGATCCGACCCCAGGCAGCAAGTCCAGGACTTGAACTGGAATATTCAGGAGCAGAGAAGTCTTAAGTGGCTGGAAAATAGGCCTGTTGAGTCACCACACAGGCACTAAAACAAAACTAATTTTAAGCAGGTCAGAGTTCAGTGGTTCCCTCTGGAATCTATTTTTTTTCCCTTAAAAAAAAAAAGTCTCATGTTTTAAGTGAAAAGGGTCAAAGTTGATGCACTGCTACGATTTTTGAATGCTTTCCCTTAAGAACAGCCACCCAGGCTAGGATTAGCATGAAGGGCTGCTAGGCTGGCACTTCAGTGTCTGGGTTAAAAATATTTTAAAGCAGTAAATGCAGTCAGAACGGAGCGAGAGATCCCTGGGAGCCTTCCTATTCAAAAATGTGCGAGCTCAGGGCAGCAACTGCAATGTAATTTAGGGCAGTATATGCTTCATAGCTTTGGAGAATATTGCCTCTTGTTAACGTTACATTGGGGGACAGTGGGATAGTAGTAATTTTAGAAAGGTGGTATTCCTGTTTGTTTTACATTGGAAACTTCAAAATAAATAAAAAGAAGCATCAATTGAGGAAGAAATGTAACTGCCGAGACCCAGCAATGAATTCATCTCTGAGCAGACTATAGAAACGACAGGGGAGAGTGGGTATAGAAACATTTTCGTGGGAATGCAGCTGCAAAAGGAACTTAGCAAACAAAGGCAAAATCAGGTATGTACTTTAAAAGGCATGTGGGCAAACTTTTTGTCTGAAAGCCCAGTGAGGAGCCTGCTCACAGTAAATGACAAAATGTTTGGGGGGATCAAATGACAAAAAGCTTGTGTTGCTTTTCCATTGCTGAAGAAGTTGGACTGTCTATAAGCAGAGATGATTCAAATAGCTGTTAAAAAAACTTGCGAGTGAGGGAGATTTTTCTTTCCTATTCCTTTATTAAGATTTCCTTCTTTTTCCTTTTGAATCTTGCAGAGTTCCCTTTACATTTGCAAGTGAAAAGGACGGGGTCTAGGCTACCTAGGGAAGCTTGTATCTGAACTCTGGGTCAGGCATTGTGGGCTTGGTGATCTCTGTTTATCTCTTAGGAAATAGTCATGCTTGCACAACAGGGCAAATGCAATGCGCAGATGTCAGAGGGCTGTCTAGGAAGAGCAATGCCAAAACTAATGGCTGGAGCAGAAAAGTCGCAGCTAGTACTTCTGGCTGCTTTTCTTCTCCATGCCTCTGAATGTCTGTAGGCAAATCTCTAGGCCAAACGGAAAGCTCCTTTTTCTTGGTGGTGAGTTGTAGCTCATGAGAACTGTACTGTTGATAGGAGGATGTCTATGGGAATGGTTGCCCACATATGGGTGCAAAGATTTGTGCTCTGGTCATTGGTGCAGTAGTCAGGTGGGTCTGTGAAGTAATACCTATTCCACAGGACTTCCCCTTCAGTGTGTTACAATTGATAAGTATGTGGCTTTTTGAATGAAGGAGCTATAAAGATGAAATTTGTTAAGAGAAGATCATTCTGCCTTGCTAGTACCCAAAATTACTGGAATGCTTCTCCTTTGTATTCCTGTAGGAGATTTGAATGGGAGGATGTGTGAGGCTCTGAGATTCAATTTGTCCAGGTTACGGCAAGGATCCATTCTTCCCAGGCTTAACAAGTAGCTACCATAGTTTACTAAAATGTTTATTTAAGTTTAGGGAAAACTTACTGACATGCAGTTGCTTTGGCATTTAAGATCACAGTTTATAGTCCTTTGAAGTGTGCATGTTTGAAGGAAAAAATAAGTGCTTAGAATAAGCTGAATTTGAATTAAATCATGCAGGCAGATACCAGATTGAATTTGCACTATGGCTCGTTTTGCTAAGGAAGTAAATCAAGCAATGCGTAATGCTGGGCCAACTTGTATCACAACAGGAGGTGGTGTAACTTTAGTGAAAGGTAGTGTGGTTCACTGAATCTGAATTATGGACCAGTTCTCCTAAGTTCAGGGTTGGTGGTGGTTCTGAAGAAGAAAAGTTCATTTATGATTTATATAACTTTATGATTCACGATTGTAAATCTGGGATAAATCACACAGATTTCTGGTCCTGATACTTTCATTTGCAGTGATTTGAAACTTGAAAGCTACAAATTGTTTAAAGGCTTGTTCTTTTCACGAATATGTGACCCAGTGGAAACTTTGCAATAAGGAAGAATTTTAGGGAGCTAAGAGGCAGAATGTGTTTTGAGTAATTCCAAAATATAGTACTGGTTTTTTATTTGATCTCTTCATTAGTAATTTCACAGTTGTCCTTGTATCCAGCCCCTTTTAAATCTTCTCTTAGCTCAAGAAGGTTGGACCATATTCATGCTGTGGTGATCCTTTTTGTTTAACTAGCAATGCTTTTGCACTCAACCTAGCTATCAGAATATGATGGGTCAACAGGATCGTTCTCTTTATCATGAAGTACACCTGAAATATCTGCTCAGGTAGTGCCTGTGATTTCTCAGCAAATATTCAACCCAGTGGGGAGCTGCAGGACTCACCTCCATCTCCTAAGGGTTAACAGTAACCTATAATAATAATCTTGTGGCACAAAAATGCTTCTCTTTATGCATTACCTATTTCCAGAGGCCTAATTTAGGTTTTGTATCAAAATGGATATCACAAACACTTAAGCTTCCTGCTGAGAAGGAAAGTGCTACTGAAAGACTTCATTCTCTGTTATTCTCATGGTGTCCAGGAGGGGTGAGGAGGCAAGGAAACAATTGCTGATATCTGTAGCAATAAGTATAAATGTAGCAGGATGGGTTGCAAAGGTAAAATAGTTTGTCAGTATTACTCCTGTGAAAGCCTGGCCTTTGCTCTTGGTTAGAATATGTATGTGTGTGTGTAAATATATGTTTTTTCATATATGGGACAAATTTACATATCAACAAGCCAAAAAAGTTAGCTTTATTTTGTAACTGCACAAAAATTTCACCTGTCATTAAAAGAAAACAATAGTGTCATGGAGTAAAATAAGGCTGTGTATTCATGCTTAAATACACAGCTACACTCAAAAGATCAGCACATGTGTGTCCCTGCTCTCTCTGTGTGTTTCATGCCAGATTATGCTGTAGATCCAGTGGAACTGTTTTCATCAGTTACTTTCCTCAAGGATCTGTTTGTTGAATATTTTCACATACAAAAAATCATGTTTAGATTTGTTGTTGTTGTATGAAGTAGAAACAAGGAAAACAAAAGCTGGATTTTAAAAAATAATTTTTTTTTAGATCAGAAATGCTTACTGAACACCCAGAGAGTTTCTTCCCAATACTGATTTTCCATTGGAGGAGATGGAAGATTTTAACAAAACCTAAAAAATACTGTGTTTCTGAATTTCCTGGCATTTGCTATTTTCCTGCTCTTTTGTACAAATCTTAGGTATATCGAATTTATCCCAAAGCAGTCCTCCTCCTTTTGCTCATGCAGGTGCCCTCAGGGATGGAGGAGCTCTTGCCTTGCAGCCTGTCTCCTGCCCAGCCTGCCGGCACATGTTCCCTTCTCCTTCCCAGACCCCTGCCTTGGGTGAGAGGGCAGTTCCTGTTGGGAGAAGCCCTTGTCTTTGCTTGGTCTCTGAAAAGAAGGGGTTTCCTGGGGTTCCCTGTTGCTTTAGTCTGACAGGTTCAGGTGCTGAAATGTGGATGTGGTGAGAAGTGCTCACCTGCTCTGTGAGCTCCAGTGAGTGTAGACACAGTGTTTCCCATGTGAGGTCTAACTGGGCACAGCAGTGGGGTTTGGTGAGGAGAGGACAAGAGTCCTGTCCAGTCCCTGGTGCAAGCCTGCCTTGGCATGCTGGCCAGTCAGTAGGCTGCCCATGCTGGATGTACAGTGAGTGCGCTCGTGGGGATGCATGTGTGTGTATTAGCGTACATGCTGTGGGAATAGAGGGGGCAGAGCCAAGTCAGGTCTGGTGGGATTTGTTCAGTTGGTTTCAGCCCTGCATATGTAGGGTTGCATTGGCTCTGGCCTGCAGTTGCCTGGCTGAGCTTAAAAGTGGTCTTTAAACAGACTGACATGCGCCATCCCGAGTGTAGTGGATGAGTGTATGGCAGAGTGCATGGAGAGCATGAGCTGCGGCTCTGCTCTGCAGCTAAAGTGCTCTGGTGTGCTGGGTGAATCTCTTGACCTTATGTTCCTCAGTTTTCATATGTTTAAGGATGTACAGACTTACCATCACACATGGGTGCTGCAAGAATTAATTAATTACCATTTGTACAGTTTTGAAGACTTATAACCCTAAATAAACAAGAACTTAATCAGTTATTTTTCTTCATATTTATACTATAGGAAAAATATACTAATTTATTTCCAAGCGCATGACACACAAAAACTATCTTCACACTTCTAAGTGGAGCTGGAGCTCGATGCCAACAATTTTTTTTTTCTAGTGAATATGGTATACTTGTACACTCAGAATGGTACAACCTTACAGTTTCACTCAGGAGGTGGAAATTTTTTTCTGACTGTTTTTGTACTTACAAGACGTAAATACCAGGCGCTTCTCTTTGGCCAGATTCTTTTTCCTCATGACTGCACCCACTGCCAGTGTCCGTTTAGCATGTGAACTTATTTCTTTGGAGTAGCTCTGACTAACTAGTAAACTATATGTCTTTTTTTCCCATATGTTCTGCCATCTCCTTATATATTAATTATTGCACTTAAAGAATCTGGGGATTAGAGAAGGAGAATGGAGACAAAATGTAATAGGGATGCTTGTCACTTCATATCCTCTTTCCTCTGTGTGTGGAGAAGCTCTTTAGTATATTGATTTGGAAAGGAGTACTCATGTCCCACACCTGCTGCAGCCCTACAGAAATGCCAGCCAGTGCCTTTGCTTAATGTGGAACATCTAGGCACAATGGGGTGAAGGAAGTAGGAGTTTGTGACTGTCACTGCGTTTTCCGTCATATGGGAGTTAAATCAGAGCTAAGGGTTTTTTATTTTGTTTTAATTTCCCTTGTTTTAAGAAAGTTTTGTTGTCTTTTTTTTTTTCAAATGAAGTTGGGGAGGAGAGTAATATGCCACTGACATGCTTTGGGATCTGAGGCTCCTGTGGACCCCATAGGATGTCAATGGACTCATTAAGATTTAGCCAAGTTTAGTGCATTATTCATAAAATACATTCACAGCATGCACCCTAAAGACTGTCTCTTGTGAATGCTTAGTCAGAATCATTTGCATTCTGTATTATGGATCCATAATATAGAATACATTTAGCTACATTTTGTGTTATCCTTTACACATATTTCCAGCCTTTACTGTTCTGGCATATGCAGCAAATGCATTTAAACAACAGCATGCAGTTGTGTTTTGTCACTCCATAAAAACTAATGCATAATAAAGACCCTGATGAAAATTAATTATTGCATAAGAACAATGGACAGGCTTTTTCCTCTTCCTAGCTTCAGTGACAATTTAAATTTTACTCTCCTAACATGTTTGGGAAGTGTTTTAAGTTCTGGGCTGATAGTTTGTAAATTTTTTGTTTCAAATACACACAAAAATAATTTTTGATGTGGAAGGTTGGCAGGTGATGAAACATCAAATTGAAGCTGAGAAGCTTAATAATCATAGGAGTCCTTTGCTGTGAGTTTAATCCTATGAACATTATTTCTGCAGTACATGAGAAGACAAAAGAGTCAACAAAATACCACATCAGAAAATTAATTCTCTTGTCATCTGAAGTGTTGAAGCTCCTGTTTTCTCTTTTCCTCAGCTGCCATTATGTCATGGCGGTTGGTCTGATCTCAGCTTGACACTGATCCACAGAGTGGCCCAGACATGTTTCTTAGCATGCCTCTGCCTTAGTTTCCCTATGGGAAATGGTTCTCCTTAAAATCCTCCATAGTAGCTGTCTACTTAGATTTACTCCTTTAGCACCCTGCCACTGCCAGTAGAGAACATCCCTGTGGGAAATACTGCTTTTACAAGAAAATGGGATTTCTTTGGGTGCCAAATTGCAGTAGAGTTAAGTCAGAGAGGTATGAGGATTATCTTCCTTGTGCAGAACCTGTTAAGGGATCAATTTTATAAAATGTCTTACAATTTGTGGACCATAAGAGTATTTCTAGTTGCCAGTCCTTGCACATGAAAAGAGCAGACAGGCAAAATCCAGGATCCTGCAAAAGATGCAGATACATTTTCTTTGGGGAGCAGCCCCTGAATATCTGCAGGAATATGTAGGGAATGTCAGCCTTTTATCTGTTTCCTTGTTCAGGAATTTGTACAATGTTGTACAGGTTACAAAAAAGCTGTTAATGTGGTGATGTCTTTGTCTCCGGAGTCTGGCTTCATGGTGGGCAACAGTGGTTCCTTGAGCCTAAATATACACAATATACTCGAAGGATATCAAGTGACTTACTATGTCACAATTTCTGCAAGTGTTGTAATAGTCAATTAAAAGCCAATGCTTATCAAAGTACTTAAAACGAAAAAAAAGGTCTTGATATTACATAAGATTGAAATGTTTTTTCCCATCGTAGGCTTAACGCAGGAGAATGTTTTGGCAGTCAGGAGGCAAACAGTTGGTATAAAATGAGTTAATAATCATAAGGATTATTTACTTTTCTCCACTAGTTATTAAAGTTTACCTTTAGGCAGCATTCATACATACATGCCCTGAAGATACAATAGATTTAGGAAGGATTTTGCTGTGGCCTAAGCAAAGTAGAAACATGCTATCCTTTGGTACAAAACTGACTGTTGACCTGTCAGTAGAGTAACATAAATACAAACATTTTATTGCCTTTCTAATCAAAAGAGATGACCAGTTTTTTATGAGCATTTTACAAGTGAATTGAGAATTGTAAATTTGTAAATAAATTTATTTTGTAGTATGCCACTGATGTTACTTGTTCCTTTTGCTTACATAGCAATTGTCAGTTCATGATGTTTAAGTCCGATGCACAGAGGCAAAATGTTTCTTTTTTCTTTTATATAAGATGTAGTGCAGTGGAGTCCTCATCTATGTTGTGTAGTAAGAGTCTATGTAGAGTGTCGTAATGTAAAGTTAGAGTAATCATTGTAGAGGGAGTACTGGCTTTGAGAGCAGACAGTATTGGATGTGTTGCATGGTGGCTTTATGAGTGGAGCAAAGCTACCTTTCTGTCTTAGTTGCTTGTGTTACTGTTGTATACAGGGGACAGGGAAAAAAAAGACAGCAGGTATGAGGCTGAGATCCAGGTCTCCCCTCAGCTCTGTGCTGAAGTTTTTCTTATCTCCCTTGAATGTTGAGCTTTCCTTCCTTGTCCTCTCCTATTCCCTCTCATCCCCAGCTCTTGTTACAGCCCTGGCACTTCTCTGCATCACCCCTTCCTCCTTGTTGTACCCTGAAAACTTCAGCATAAAACCCAAACTAATACATGCATCACAGATTATTAGCTTGGTCTCTGCCACATGCTTAGAAGCACTTACATTGTTAGTCCACCTCACTAGTTGGACATCAGCATCTGGGACCAGTGAGAACATATTTTTTCCCATTGCAAATGGGAACAAGAAGAGGGAACAGGAACACAAACAAGCTCAAAAAACCAAGATGTCAAAATACCCTTTTCAGGTTCATGAATATGCTATATATAAGACTACATTCTGATATTTTCTTTTATTCTCATGAACACCATTTACATTTGAGAAAACGCAAATTCATTTCCACTTTTGATATGATGGAAGCTGCTTCTGTAAAGTGAGTAGAACATGCCACTTAGTTCATCCCGGTTCAAGCCCCAGTGCTGCCAGTACAACACCTGGATCTCCAGAGCATTTGACAGTTCTGGTCCATCTGTTTTTCAGCAATCTAAATTCATATTGTAAAATGTGCAGTAGTGCAGCACTGAGCATGCTTTTTGTTAGTGCTATTAGGCATATGATGTGGAAAATAAAGAACTTGCTTCCTACTGTTTAGCAAAATTTCTGGGAAATTCCTAGCATTTTTATTTAATATTTGCAATAGGTAGCTTTATCTTTCTAAATTTTAAACAGTCTTTCTTCAATTAGCAGCTGTTTAAACAGGAGCTAGGGTACATATAGAAAAGGAGCATTCATTGTACATTAGCTGGACTCACAAGGGATGGTAAGAGAAGGAGAGTTTTCTTTTCCTGTACTAATCTCTGTACCTTCATGGTAGTATCTGGCTTAAAACAGTACCTCTATACCAGATTTCAATTTAAGACTCCTCAGGTACTGTGTTACCATTATTAATAGTTATACTATAGAAGCAGTGGTTTAAATGGATAGATTTTAAAAGGTTTCGCTGGGTTGCCTCAAGTATTGTTATTCCATTTTACAGATGTGTGTTGTGGGTTTTGTCTTCTGACTCAGTTCATCAGAGGAAAGCCAGACTTTCCAGTTAGTTGATACTGTTGTACAACTTGTTCTCTTGGTGTTCTCTCCATCCTTTGTCCAAAATAATCTGCATAGTATTTTTGTCCATCTGTAGTGTTAAAAAGTCTACTGTCAGAACCCTCATGCATTGTGGGGTTTTAAAAGTAGTAGATTCTGATGTCCTTTTTACAGTTCTCAGACTTTATAGTTCAGGGTCTTTAACTCTGCAACAGTAAAATTTAGCACTTTAAAAAAAGAAGCAAAAAATTTCATATCATCATAAGTGTTGAGGCTTTAAGGAAAGCACCAAGTATTCCAAGACAACAGAAAAAGTTCATGGTATCTGCAACCCTGGAACTTCCTGGAATGCATGATTAAAAGGGGCCACAAAGACACTCAGTTTGTGTGTTCCTCCCACACAGAAGATCTTGCACCTTGTGGTTCTTCATGGGGTGCATAATATCCAAAGGAAAAAAGTGAGACTGTGCTTCTCTCATCCCCATTGTCCATACAGTAGAGTTGGGAGCAGAGGGATACTGAGAACGATGAACTGCATGTAGTGAAGGTAACATAATTCTTTCTGCTTAGGTAAAATTATCAGAGGAATAATTTTCTCCAAAATTTAATTGAAGGAGAAGTGCAGATTTGCACAAATTTCTGTATTGGGCATTGCTCAGCTGCTTTGACAGACTCTAAAGACTTGTGTCTTTGAAGGGAGCATTCCTCATCAGTGCTCTAAATCTGGACCCTTCCACTCATCCTTGCTTCATTGCCTGTATCATCAGGAGACCCTTCTCTCCTACTTCCCTATCTTCTTCCTTACAAGAGGCACAGAAATCAGCCATGCTCAGCCAGCAGGACTTTTTGCCTTCCAGTGTGGACAAGGCATCATCTATAATCTGGCTTTTGTTACCTATCTAAAGTACTCACGTCTTTGATGTGAGTCTATTCAGAATAGTTTCTTTGCTGTTTTTCTGTAACATTTTTTGTGCACATAAAAGTTTTTCTTAGAAATAACACCAAAATTCCCCCCACCCCTTTTCTGGTGATTGCTAGTAAAGCTTGAAGTCATGCTGGGGCTTGCTGTCCTTGCCAAGCTATTCCTTCTCACCTCTGTTGTGTCTTAGCCCAGTTAGCAAGATGTGCAGTAGCCTGCCTGTTATTTGTTCCCAAGTTTAAAAACCTAAACTTCCTTTTCACCTTTTTTTCACTCTTGCCGATTTTGCAACAGTGGGACTGCTGTGATCTTACTGATTTGTCTTAGCACTTGAGACCATTTTGTACTGATAGACAAAAATGGAAAGATGAGGGTTTAGAACTACATTCAGCTCTGTGTTCTTTTAATGCTAAATATCAATGATAAATATTATTGTTATATTACTGCTGATTAAAATGTACAAGAAAAGAGCCCTGTTTTGAAGATCTGACTATTTTACTGAGTAGAGGGATGAGAGCCTTGTTGAAAAGGGTAAAAGCTGAGGAGCCTGGTAGGTATGTCCATTTTAAATGTGTGCTGTGAGTGACTTGGTTCACACAGAATAGTTGCAGTCAAGTCAAAAATAGAACTCATAACTTGCATGCTTGTGCTTCCTCAGTCCAATCCCTTCAGAAACAAATCTTCACATTACTTAAAACCAACAGAACTGAAACATGACCTCTGGAGTTTGCATCAGTTGCCTGGTGATCTAGAGTGAGAGTGAGGAGGAAGGCAAGGAACAAAAATTGGGACAATGTATTGGGAGGCTTATGCAGATGTTATGGGTGCTGTACCTGCCCTGCTGTGTGTACTTTGGTCTTCATGGGTGTCAGTCCAGCATGTCATTTAAGTACTGGATTAATACAACTTTCAAAACTAGTGCTGGTACAGTGATGATTTATTACTCCAGTTTGCCAGGACTAGGGATTATATGTAGTAAATAAACTGCAGACAATTGCAGTCTTGGTTGCAGCTGGCTTTTTTCCTGAATGTTAATACTAATACTACACTGAAAATAATTTAAAAGAACTGGTTGGAAAATCTGTACAGGTGTAAAAGGTAAGCATACGACAGAGCAGAGTTTGCCAATGAAAACGACAGATGATTAACATTCATTAAAAGTTTCAATTAACACCTTGAAAAATTCCATAAAATAATACTGCATGTAAATAATGTGTGATCTCTCCAAGCATTCTTCTACCTGTTTTCCTGTTTTTAAGGGAAGGGAGGGGAGACAAGAGGGGAAGTGTGTTCCAAAAGTACTTACTAAGATTTTTTTATTTTTTTTTTTAGCCATTGGTTTCTTTTGGAGGTCAATGATCTAGTGATGAATAAACTGAGTTTGGGCTGTCAGTATGGGAAAAGATTTGGTATGGATAAAAGTTAGTAATTTATATTCCCAAAGATGAGCAAATATTTTCTTTTTCTTTTATTTTATAATATTTGTATTGTGACTGAAAGAGAACCCATGAGAAACTGAAGGGCAATGTGAAAGATGCTCTGATCAGTTAGCTAATTACAGAGATGAGTACATGACAGTAGTTGCAGTCCTCTCTGTTATTCCACATTGCTCTCTGCTTCAGCAGGATCTCTCAGCATTAAGGAGAATTCTAGGTCTGTGCCTTTATTTGTTGGTACATACACATGAACTAAGGAAGAAAGATTTGTCTCAGATCTAAGTAAGCTTTGTAACAATAAATTAGAAGTCAACATTAAGACCTGATTTAGATGTCAGTTCTTAATGTCAGCTGTTAATTATGCTGAAAAAGGCTTCCAAAATCAGGCATGCCCTGGCTGCTTTGACCCAAAGAACTGTGTTTCTGGAGGGAAAGAAGCTTGTCTTGTAAAAGCAGATGTGTAGTTTAAACGGTACAATTCATGTGAGTATTACCTATGGATTCTTTGACCCCTGGGATCTGACTTGTTTATTTCAGAAAGCATCCACTGACACTGGCACTTGAAATCTTTTTTCTCTTTTTTATTTTGGAGTACTTCGGCTGTCCTGGCTAGACTGAAGAGCCACCAAGGCTCTGGAGTTCAGGGAATCCAGACTTCAGGCTTAGTTTCCTCTACTCTGCTCATGTTTGAAGTTCTTGCGTTTGTTCTTTCATCATCTCCTCTTCATAATTGGGTCCAATCAAGGCATGAATGTGGCATTTTAACATATAACCCCCCCTTCCTTCTTAAAATGCTGTTTTGTAGGTTTAGAGTGTGTGTCTATATGTTGTTATGTTTTCACAATGCTAGAGCACAATGTCTTAGAGCTACCATTTGTTTGAGGTAGCTGAGGACTCATGAAGAGGACATGATGGTTAGTGAAAAATACTAAGAAATAGCTTTGTTTGTTAAGCTCTGCCTTTGTGGTTGTGGGAGGGATGGAGGGATAAATAAGAAGTCCTCTATCTAAAATACCAATTGAAACGCTCAGTACCTACTTGGGCCACTATTTTATACATGTGGTTAAGAACTATTTTTTCCAGTTTAAAACTTGGCTGTCACTGTGTTCTTCTTACCACCACCTGTAATTATTGGCTAGATTTTGCTGTATCAAGACAGCAGCTCCTTCCCCACCTGACTGCATCTGCACTCCAGCAAGGGCTGCACCAGGCAGAGAGCTCTGGTCCTGGTACCAGTTTTGTGGATTGGTGTAGATCCATTACTTCCTCTGCATTGAACTAACCACCTCCATATTGCAAAGGTCTGGGCCTGTATTTTTTTCTTGGTCCTTGTGGTGTCCCTGGGATGGTTTTGCGGCACATCTTGAATTCTGGCAATTCAAAATGCCAGAAATACTGAGCAGATAGCATAGCAGAGTGGTGGTGGGGAGTGATTTTTCTATTAACATACCATTGGGTTGTGTGTTTCATGTTCTGAGTTGTTGGTTTGTGGGTGTTAGAGGATGAGACGCCTTCCAGAAAGGTTGAAGGAGCCAAATTTGGCCTTACATAGAGACATACTTTTTGTGTAGCATGCATGCTGGGATGACCTGTCCTGTCAGACCGTTTGCCCTTGGAGGGTCCTCACAGTTTGTTCCAGAAGGAAGCCAGGGAGAAAAACAGGGTTTTTTTTTCCAGTGTGGATGATCAGGGCACCTCAGTACAGGAGTAAAATAGGAAGCGAACTAAATAAACCATGTGCACACACCCACCCTTACAGTTCAAGGCTAAATGAGGAAGTTGGGTAGGAGAGACAGCATCAATTTAAACATATTTGCAAAGGGCCTTGACATCTCCATTTGATCCTGGGGACCCCTCCCTGAAATAGCATGCAGATGATGGGGTACAGTTAAATAAAACCATAATTAGAAGCAACAGCAGGGAAAAGAAAAAACTGTCAGTCTGCTATCTTTTTGCATTTGACTGCTCTTGGATTGCTATTTTCAAAAATGATCTGCGGTGGCATCTTTTGGCTTCCAGAAAGGCAATGGGAATTTTACAGCTGACATAAGTGGGAGCAGAATGAGACTGATGTTAAGTGCTTTTTTAATAACCCCATTCCTAGTACAGTTTCACTGTTTTGTCCAATATTTGTGTAGGTGTTACGTAGATCAAGGAGAAAATAGTACTTAAAGACAAGTTGTGATTGTGAAACCACAAAACTGTCAAGAGAGGCTCTGGGGGGCAGCTGTGGGGCTTGGGACTACTGTTAATTAATATTACAGATTTAACTAGATTTTAGTATAACACTATTACTTTGAGCACCTTTCTTTCCCAGAGGACATCATCAGTAAAGTCCACACTCTCTGACACAAAAAATCCAGAGCAGTTCTAATCATGAGTTTATGATTTGCTGTAAATGAGAAGAGTTTGGCCCTTTGGTTTCCAGTTTGTGTTGTCCACCTGAAGCCTGGCACCACTCAGAAGTTCATACGTTTGGCATGGGATGTAGAAAGAATATATATTTTCCTACGGCATTTTGACAGGCTGATAAGTGGTGAGACCTTTACACTGTGCCTACTCTCCCTTGTTCTGTGCCTGACATTCACTAACATGAATGGCCAATACATGTGTGTGTAGAAGGGCTATTTAGACCTAAGACTTGCTTATCCTAGCACTGAAGCTAATCTCTCTCACTCTGCTAAGGTCAGGGTTGAGAGATGACTCTGAAGAGCAAAGAAAGGGAAGACAGGTTTGAAAATGGGATACAGGGAGAACACACAAAATATGCCACTGTAAATGCTGATTTATAATCTCTCCCTTCCTCTCTTGCCATCCTTTTTCCTGTTACTGTCACAAGTTATTCATTAAGTATTTATTGAAATACATGGTAAAGAATTTGTATAAGAGCTGAAGTGCCAATTTTGGATTAGGCAATAGGTGGTGGATTGAAATTTGGAGAAATCATTTTCAGACAGATAGCTGAGAGTGGGGTCAGAAGTTACCTCCTCAAACTTTGTCCACCTGACAGTATGTATTCTCACATGCTGCAATAGAGTGGTGTTCTCGTGGTACGCGGGACAAAAAACTGATTACATCGATCAGCCTTTGCCCCATCTCCAGGGGATTGCTTTTTAGGTCAATCAAGAGAAATCTCCGTGGAATGTATGGCATTTGTTGAGCAATCAAAAACTTACCCCTGAGCCTACAAACTGCTCTTGTGGTATTTAATAGGACAAAAAAAAAAAGAGGAAAAGATAACCTGTGTTGCTTTTTTCCCCTCTCTTTAAGCAAGGAATAATAGATGTTTCACACTGGAAGAAGTCTGTCATTTTGTAGTTATGTTACTGGTTTTAATTGAATAGTTAAATTGTGTGATGGATAGTCAGTTCAGGTAAGTTAGAGGATGCAGTAAGCCTATTTTTCAGTAGTCATGTACCATAATATGTAATATAGTATTTTTTAAATTTTAAATGCGTTGTAACATATGGGAAGAAGCCAAGCCTCGTACCAAAAGCATTAATTTAATTGATATATGTTCTGTATTGTTCTTTGGGTTTTATTCTTTTAACAATACTAGCCGAAACAAACTCTCCCTTTTCCTCAGTTTCTTCTAGTAGAAGGAAATAAAGCTGATAAACCTACACAAAGAAGCCTTATATCTACTCTAAAAACCTTAAAAGAGCACTAATATTAAATGCAGTAGATTTGTAAAAGTGGACCCTTAAACATAGCATTTAAATATGTAAGATAACTTCCTGCTCCAGAGCTCATTTAATCATACATATGAACTCCTAAAATAAGAAGTGGCAGAAGTCTGACTGCTGTACAGCAAAGAAGGTAGTTATTTCAAAACTCTGCAGCCCCTCAGAGGAGTGCTTCTGTCTGTGTGGTGGGTTTTTCTTCAAAGTGAAATATGTGTTCATTAAACCCCTGGTTGTGCAAGTTGTTTTGCACAAGGAGGACCTTTACTGGTACTCTTATAGGAGCATGGAAGTCTGAGGCTTCATCTGCAGCCATCCACCCAGGTGTCTGGCAAGCTTTTGGCCTAAATTCTCTGGCTAGTGGTCTGAGAAGAAAGAGTTCACCCTTCAGTTGCAAGGAGGCTGTTTTTTCTGCTGTTGTGTGTGTATATATATGAGGTTGTCTTTGTTTGAAAATAATTTTGGTATTTCTTTTGTTTGGAATGTACCATGTCATAGCATCATCTAAGTTTAGCACAGCATTTGCTTTCAATGTTGGAAAGCCAAAGCTCTTGTAAAGATTTTAAATTGTCTGATAATATTTAATCAGTTCATAGACTGTGCATACTTGAATAATAAGCACTCCTGAAGAGCTTGCACCTTTAAAAAAAGTGAAGTACACTGATAATATTGCAGAGTATAGAGAGGTTTAAAATTATTGGAGCACTTAATTTTTTCTATAATTGCTTCAATTTGAAGGGAACTAGGCAAAATACCAAGCTGAAAATGAGTTGCATTAATTGAAAAATTCATCAGTCAGAAAGTGGGATTTAAACCAAAACACCCAATTAGAACAAAAACCCACACTAAAAATGTTGACGTGAAATCCTTAAAGTGATGTGGCTCATTCTTCTGTGTTGGCTGTTGACTTCAGAGGATATTAAAATAGCTTCACACATTCATTTCACTGAAAACAGCAGAGGAGCTAAGGTGGAGTCTGAGACGCATTGCTCAGAAAGGAAAGCAGCGCACAGGGAAATCCTGGGTTCTTGCGATGCCCCACAGCGGATAACAATCAAATGTGAGGATAGATCAGCTAAAGGTTAAAATCTTTTTACAATAAGCTGACAATATGATAAAATATTTAGCAGTACTGTAGATACCTTATAGTTGGTAGAGAGCTTTTTGGTACTGTGTAATTATTTCATAATGATTTAATAAACCTTACTGAAAAAAAAAAAACCCTTGTCTCTTGAAAGGTACTACACAAACCAAAGGAAAAGTGAGGCATCTTGCTGCATTTTAAGGCTCTTTTTAAATTTTCAAGTCAGCAAGTTTACCACTAAAAGTCAGATTTGGCTGATAAATAGTCTGTTTTTCTGGTCTGACTTAAATTTAGCATAAGCACTGATTGTTACAAAACAAGGGAAAGCTAAAGAATTTATTTTCAAAAGATGACAAAATACTAAATATGCATATTATGTCACGAACTTAGTAGGTCCTAACTAGTCTTGAGTACATATGGTTTCAGTACACCACATGGTAGATTTTTATATACCAGGTTTCACTGGGTTGTTGGCACTGATATAGTCAAGTGGAGATAGACACCAAACTTTCAGTATGTAAGTAGTCATCTTTTGAATCCATGGGACAGGTCATGGACTGGAACTTCATTATGGACTTGCATATCTTTCTGAACCTTGTTCACCCTTTCTTTGCCATCTTGCAGAATATTTCATGATACTGTACTTTGGCAGAATGTGGAGAACTGCTGTAATTTTCTATCGCACCTCTTACTGTGCACCACATAGATGGGACCTGCAGAGGCATTCCAAGTGAATGGTGGCAAATGTCTGGGTGAAGGCACTTGGTGCACACTCTGTTCTCTGTGGATCTGGAGGACGTTTAGTGTGGTGGTCACCACTGGCTTGCTATGAAGGCATCAGTGCTGGCATTTTGTCCAAATGCCTGTCTGGTGATGGCAGCTGGCTTCACAATAATGCTGGCAACAATTCCCTTGTCTCGATCACCACTTGCATAGCCGCAGAATTGCGTGCTAGTTGTTCCTAAACCACATACAAAGAGAAGGTAACTGGGAAGGTCTGCTGCTGTTGATCTTATTGTCAATTCTCACACAAAAATGTGTTTGGGCCAGAATGTGTCACCAGTGCATGTGGTATACAAATTCATTTTTTAGTAAATCACAAGTGGAGAAAAACAATGCACTTCCTTTTTATTTAAAGTCTAATAACTTATTGACTACTTTCAAAGGTTCATACTCCTTTTGGTCATACAGGAAAATGCTGTGTTTTGTGTTTGGCCCTGTTGACAGGACTGGGCTGGACCCACAGCTCTTTCCAAAATGGCAAAAAGTGTTTGACGGAAGGAAACCTGCATCCAAACCCCTGTGTTTCTTAGCTAGGGAACAATAATCTGACCTGCAGTAAAAGTACTGTTATTTGGCTTGAATGAAGAGTGATGTCTGCCTCAGAATTTAATATGGTGAACAGAATATTTGTAACCATGGCCTCCACACATGCCTCACTGGGAGGTGCCAGGGGGTGCCCAGCGTTGCCTGTGGTGATAGTAAGAGCAGTGGGGCTGGAAGCAAGCAGCATGTGGGGCACTCATGTCAGAGCAGCAGGTGAAGGGAACATCTCTTGGTGGATAAAACCAAGGGGCCTGGAGGAGTCTGTAGCCTTCTCCTCACAGCTGCTTTGCTCCTCATCCTTGTAGTCATGGGAAGATTTGAGCCGTGTGCCTCATGCAGAGCTCAGTGAAGCTGGAGTAAGGTGGATAGATTGGAGGTATGCGGTGATGGAGCCTGTGGGGAAGATGAGTGCTCAACTTTTTGGCCAGTTTTTACTTCTGCTCTTTCAAAGGGATGTGTTGCTTTACAATTGATGCCAATATGTTCAGATGAGTTCAATATGGGCTCTCAGACCAAGGGCCCAATTTGTGAGGCAAATTAAAGGTAAACACTTGGTAGCTGTGAAAACAGTTTGTGGTCAGGCCTATTACTATTTTCTAAATAGCTCGCCCTATTTACTTAGAGATGATGACAGGTAATCAAAATTTTGTAGCATTTCTCCAAAGGAAGGAACGAAGGATCGGATTTGTGAAGGAACTTGAGCATTATTCCAGTCAGGACTGGAAAAACATCTCTGGGCATTGACATTTTGTGTGATTTTTCTCTCACTCCAGTTTTGATGTATCAGCATCCTCACCTAACCAGCCCACACCTCATGTCTTCGCCTGTGGTGTCCTCTTCTTGTGCCACATATACCTCAAATTTTCCTCATTCTGATCTTTCAGCTGATGTCTAGCCTGCTACAGATAGTAGGTAGCTATTAATCTGAGCTAATACTCTGAGAAATTACTTTTACTACTTTCATGGGCTTTTCCTCCAAAAATGTGCACAATAAATATTGATAATTTAAAATTCTAAAGTAGTTGATCACCACTTCAGATGACCCAGTTGCATGCCAGGTTTTTACTTCTGATACTCTGCTTCCATTCTTTCCCCTGCTTTTTCATCCCCCCTCTTGCTGGTGGTAATATAAATCATGCTCAGGAGCACAGATATTCTGCAAGTGGTTGTGCTGGAAGTTAATACTTTAAATAGTCACTGCTTTGGGTTTTTTCCCAGTTTCTCACCTGCACTTAATCCTATCTTCGGTGCAGAATGAAAAGAAGTGAGAGGAACACTAGTGATAGCTGTATTGCAATTCCACTGCATTTTGATTAGCCTTAGGCTCAGTTTCCTTGGGCTTGTAATCCACTCATCAAGGTGAATACAAACTCAGAGAAATAAAACGCCAACTGTGGTTTTGAAGGGATTTTGATCTTCTTTTTTTGCATTGGAAACCAAATTCACACCATTAAGCAGTGGTGATGGGTCAGGGGAGAAGAGAAGCTGCTCCCCTTTGAAAACGCGTGCATATTTTTAGGTTAGTTTTTATTATTCTGTGTCTGGTAGTATTGAAAAGAATTGTTGTCCAATATGCTTATTTAAACAATAAAGATTATTCTTTTTTACTTCTCAGTGAATGCTACTTGTTTTTAAGAGCTACAAAGCTGGCCTGTGTGATCTCTTACTGTCTCTCCTGTGTTACGTCTCTGTGACATATCTGTGAATACCTGTGAACATTTTCTCAGATTATACCTCTTCTGGAAACAAGTATTTTGGTTGACATACAATAGTGAGTCAGACATTTCAGTCATTAATCCTCTATTACCCTGCTCTGACATGTACAGTGCATTCTGTTTCTTGGTTTTGTTAATCCTTTTTTGTTGGCTTCTTGATGCTCACAGAATCACTGAATGTTTTAGGGACATGTGGAGGGTGTGTGGCTCAACCCCACCCTAAAAACAAAGACAGCTTTGAAGTTAGATTATATTCTAAAGTTAAATCAGGTTGCTTGGGTTACCAGTCATGCCAAGCACTGCTGATGATTAGGCAACAGATAAAAGTATGGGTGTACAGATTTTCTCCACACAGCCTGGTTGTGTGAACTCCAGCACCCACATCTCAAACAGGCACCGTGAAGGAGAGTTCCTCAGTTGCCAGAGACAGGCTGACATGCTCTCTCTCTCTGCTTCCTGCAAGGGCTGTGAGGGCTCAGGGGCCAAGGGCTTTTCCATCAGGTCTTACAAGTGCTCTGCAGCTGATGGCAAGTGGTACCAGGCTCTTCAGTAGCAACTTTGTGGAGTAGAGACTCCACAGCTGAAGTGTATGGTCTAACTTGTGGGAGGAGACTTTATTTTGACCAGATAGGAATGTTTTCATCCGCATGCATCAATCTTTTTGATGCCTGCCAAGGTCTTTTAGCTAGTTTCTCAACTTAATTATATGTGAGGGTGTCTGGATATTTTTAAATGTGTTATAATTTTAAATATATTGTATGCTATTCAACTGTGTATCTCATGTTAAGAAAAAACATAAATATGAGCAAATGATCTCTGCACCATTTACTCTTTCGCCTTAATGCTCTCTATGAACTGCAGAGTTTTTTTCAGTATGTCATGTAAACATATCCCGTACTTCTGAGTATTAGAGTAAGAGGAAAGGGGTTCTTTCCAATTTGTCCATTTTAAAACAGAATAATCAAAACTAGAGAACAGTGTTTTTAAAATAGGGGGCTCAAGTTCTGCCAGTCCTTATATTTCAGCAAGGTGTGATCTTGTTATAGGAGTCCTTTTCCCATCCTTTTCAATGAATGTTGAATGATTGTGGACTACTTCAAAGCACCTGTGAATGGTAGCTGGGAAAAGCAAGTAGTTCTCAATAGGCTTGAATTTGTTGTCCAGGGGCCCGAGTTTTTACTGGAAAGTTGTAATGTTTCTAAAGTAATGAAATTCAGAATATATTTTGCTAACTACTAATCTATCTTAATCAATGGACTAGATGTGAAAGACTCAAACTGTACCTGTATAACCACTTTAAGGTGTCACCAGAATGGGAGTCACAGGATAGGGCAGTCATGCATCCTTTCTAGAGCTTGGCAGTTGTGTGGGGAGCCAGAGTAAGGGACTAATCTGTCTCCAGACTAATGTTTAGTTAGTTTTTAATGACACACCCTGTCACATAAGTGTCAGCAGCTGTCCTAATGATGTAACAGGAACATCAGGCTGAGAGGTGAGGGGAGAAAGAGAAAACTCTATTTTAGCAGATGCTGGATTTTGCATTGGCTCCTGGCTGACCACAGCTGATCCTCCTTTGAGCAGAAGGTTAGACCAGAGGCGTGCTGAGGTCGGTCCAAACCTGAATTTTTCAATGATCCTATGGAAATGACTGTGGAACTGCAGCATCTCTTTTAAATACCTCAGTTTATTTTTTTTCCAAACTGCAACATCTAAACTATCTTGAGGAGAGAATTTTCTGTTTGGAAGTCAGTTGGATAAAAATATGGATTCTGCTTGTAGAATCTGCTTCTTGGAGAAGGCAGCATCCTGCATATATGAACTGGCTTCATGTGTGTTATGTTTACTGCCCTCACTGCAGCTTAGTGGTATATGGGGAATATACCAAGACTGTAGCTAGTGATGGTGTTTGCAGCTGCCCAGCAGCAGCTGTGAATGCCTGCTTTGCATTGACATACAAGGCAAAGACATTGGGGGAACCCCATTGTGGGGGTGTATTCTGTCTCGAATGGCACAGGTACAGTTGGATCTACTTTGGCACCAAGTATGAAGTGATATTTTTTTATACAACTGTGAAACTCTACCACAGGAGGTTATGGGTGGTCTAAAGTATAACTGTTAGAAAACAATCAGAAAAGTGGATGGAAGAAAAGTCCATCGGGGTGTTGAATACAAAGATACAGCCTGGAAGCTCTATCTTGGGGTACTTGGGAAGTCTACAGGTTGCAAGGAGTTGGGAAGATATACAGGAGGAAGAAGCACTCTCTATCTGACTATCTTCTGTAGTCTCTCTCTGGGTATATGTTCCTGATTGTTGCCAGAGAAGGGAATGGATGGGCCTTTTTTCTGACTGCATATGACTATTTGTACAACCTCTTGAAGTTCCTTTTGAAATATGTTTTATGTGGTTGTAGGAATCAGGGAATGTAGCTGAACTGCTTACACTCTTCATGGTGAGAATTTGCTACTTGGAGTTGAAATAGCTTTGAATGACTTGATGACTTGTACCATGATTTAAAAAAAAACCAACCCAACAATATGCTAAATATCATTGTTATATTTTATTATTAGACTTAGATTTGCAGAACCAGCTGTCCTGCAAAGCGAATCAAAATCTTGACTGCTTAAGTTAGAGCCCATTAAAATGGGCTAAACACTGAATATCCTACATCAGCCTGCTTACTGTTGTACTGAAGTATGCTTGGGTATGAGACCTGTTCTTCTGAGACCTTAGCAAAAAGCTAGGTGAGACTTTATAAGACTCTTCTAGTCTGTAAAACTGACCCACATAACTGACTGTGCAGCATGGAAATACTGATAAGGGATTAATGTGTGTTTAGATGCCATTTGTAAACAGGAGAAAAAAGCTAAACTAAATATTTTTATAAATTCTCCTTCATGATCCTCACTTTAAAATAGCTCTTACAGTATTTCTTAGGAATTAAGGTCTTGCAGTTAGGTCTCTGTGCTTTTGCATGACTAAAATCAGCAGGGCTCCACAGCAGCACGGGGGTTTGTCCGCTAGGATCCAACTGCAAGCCTGGAAGCAGACTTTGTGAATTGGTCTTAGTTGCTCTGGACTGGAGCCAGAGTTTTGCCTCTGCTTAAGGGCAAAATTGTACTCTGACAGGCCTTCTGCTGGTGCAAAGAGCTGCTGGACTGTATGCTGATCTACATGCTTAAAACCTACTGGAGCAAATTAAATTAATATCCCTAACTTAATGTCAGCACCTTGACTTTTCCTCCTGAAGCCTGGTCATACTCATATCAAAATTCATACTCACATTGAAGTTAGTGACAAAGCCCTTCTTCACTGCGAGCAAGACCTGGTTTTAAGAGGCATCATTAGGATTGTGTGTGCCTGTGTGCTTTTTTATGGGCTGTAGGATTTGCATAGCCTCATTTGTTTAATCTTGTAGACTAGTTATGGGCTTATGTTCTTTTTCAATGTCTGTCTGGTTGGTTTTCTTAAAGTGAATGGCAGGCCTTTCCCAAACAGCTCTGATCCTCTAATTGATCTGGTTTTGGAGCTTCCATTGAATTCAATAGATGTTCTGAGCATGGAATAATTACAGGATCAGAACAATGGCTATTTAAGTTCAGTCAAGTCATAAAAGTGTCCTTTTTCCCTCCTTTCCAGTGGGGAATTGATTTCATGCTTTTCAGTCTCTCAGTATATTTATTAAACTATTATTTATTCATTTAGATACTTTATTTAATTTTATACCAAAATGTAGCTTTTGTCTCTTGAAGGAAGAGTGGGAAACATTTTGATTTTTTTTTTCCTCAAAGTGCTTATGTTCTTGCCTCTTTTTTTAAAGTACAACACTACTGTGCACCTTGGAACAACAGTGGCTAACAGATCTTAACAATAGGAGTGTGAATAATGGCAGGGATAGCAAAGACATGAAGAATATTGAAAAGCAATATTCTTCAATGTTGGAAAAGTAATGAAAGGTCAGAATGAAGCTTGGTAGAATAGTCATTATGAAGGGAATGGGCAGAATTCTGATTTTTATGTTGATGTCAAGGCTCTGAATTTGTTTTCTTTCCATTCTGACAAGTTTTATTTAGTTTAATTCAGATTATTGTTATCAGGTTATTTGCTTTAACTCATGCAGATGTGATTTGCTAGGTGTGATTTTAACAATGCACAACTGTAAATGGCTATGTTTTAGAGACTTCTTTCTCTTTCCCTTTTTTATTTGGAACCTTCTGTATAATAAATTCTTAACCAAGAATTACTGTTTAGTATTATTTACTCAGAGCCAGGCTGTGCTACAGAAATACAGACTGAGTAGCACCATACTCTGCTGTTAGCTCCATTAACTGCTGTAGGACTGCTTATGAAGGAAGGTGAGTGCTATTGAATGTATTTCATGTACTGTTCAAAAGTCCTTGCCATTAATTGAGCCTGTAGTCAGTGTTGAAGTCTTCACTGACTTCCATGCCAGCGAAGCTAAACTGCCTGTGACTGCTTTTGATAACATCACCCTAGAATTTACTTTCTTACTTCTAATTAATTAAAAAGACATTCTGACCCATTAGTTATGGCAGAAGTATGTTTTGAAAATAGGACTGTTAGAAGAAAATATGTATGTCTTGGAGATACATAATAGGTATTGATGCTGGAATCTATTCTTATTTCCTTTTGGTTTTGACCTAGGGAAACAATTCTGTATGACAGGATGCTCATGTAAAGCACAGTCTTTCTCTTCCCTTCCCTATATGTAGGAACAGCAAAGTTGGCCAGCGCAATTTAAAATCAGCGTCCTTTAGACAAATCTTTCCTCCAGATGTATTGTTGGTTGTTCAGCAGATGCTCAGTCAATATGTCCAGATAGCCAGTAATCTGTTCTATTTCAAACCTAAATAATGTGTAGTGACTACATGTGGGGAGAGCCTGTGTAACTCATGTTTATTTCCTCTCTATTGCATTTCATATTTTTTTCATTATTTTAATTTCTCCCAATCATGTCTGATAAGATCCCACTGTAAATAGTGCTGGAAGTCTGAAAGGTCTATAGATACGTCCTCCCAGGGCCGTTAAAGACAGATCAGACATCCATTTCAGCAAAGAAATAGTCCGAACCCTGGACCAGCCCCTCTGGGTGGCTTTATGCAGATGTCTTTTTTTTTTCTGCATTTTTTTAGAGCAGTTATCAGAGGCTGTTTCTGGTCTTGTTTTGTAGCAGGAGTTGGTGATTTGAAAGTGCTCATGATTTCTCTCTGCTGCTATGGAATTAAATACTAAAGCTCTCGTTTACCTCAGAGGCAGATGAACTGTGCCACAGGCTGAATGCCTGGAAATCCCCAGCCTAGAAGTCTAATGGTGAGTCCCATGTGCAATATGCCACTGCCACAGTAGAGGTTAGTCTCCAATATAAGCGGTGAGCACAACAGCTGCCAGATTGCTGCTCAAAAGACGTGGGTCCCCAAATAAGCAACTTAGTCCTTCACCATTTCCTCTTCCATTATGCACAGGGAGGAGTATTCTGTTTTCTTTTATGTGTCTTCATTTGTCTTTGCCAAGTGCACTTAGCAGATGAGCGAGTACGCTTCCTTGCCTTTTCTGGATATCAGTGTTCTGAAAAATGAGCATAAAATGCATTCGAACTCCCTCTCAGGTCCAGAGGTTAGAATTTCAAATCGTTGTAACTGAAAATCTTGCTTACACTTTGAATTAAGTTTATCTTTTTCCTCCTGCATTTTTTAATTAAAAATTGTTAGACTAATATGTTTCTTGAAAATTGTTTTGTCACTGGGAAAAGGAAATGTTTTCAAT
This sequence comes from Athene noctua, assembly GCF_965140245.1. NCBI lineage: Eukaryota > Metazoa > Chordata > Aves > Strigiformes > Strigidae > Athene > Athene noctua. Next base: position 23,203,663 of record NC_134039.1, read on the forward strand.
ATTTCAATCTAATTGCAGACTGGCTTATCCTTTTTCTTTCCTTTTTTTAACCTCTCCAAACATGTACTTTTCAGATTCCTTCTTAGCTGTCTAAATTTCCCCTATGCCCTTTCTGGTTGACTTTGTTAGCATGATACTTTCCTTTTATGGAGTTGTACGTCTTTTATTTTTTGTCCCTTCAGTGGATTCTTCAGATGGGATTCTTGGCCGCCTACGTCTGTCTCACTTCTGGGTACCGGTGTGTACTATCATCTCTTTCATGGGAAATTGGGCTTGTGTTCTTCTTCCCCTAGAGAATCTTCTTCCCTGGAGAATTGAGGTACGAAGTTGTCCCTTGCCTTAACCAGGGCTGCTGCTGAAAGCATGCTAGTGGAGACCTCTTTATATGTTGTGGTACTTGACAGTGCTGAGGATTTGTTTGAATTTCTCAGGTGAGTGGGTGATGTACCGAGTTCCTGGGATTCTGCATCTGTCACATATTTTAGGCTCTCAAAAGTTCTGTCTGCAGTAGTCCTTCTGTATGCACTTCTTACCTTTAAGGAAAGTGAAAGCATCCAAACTACCAGGTTGAGCAACACTTGCTTTAAAATATTGGATGAACTTCACAGGCAGAACATGTCCTTTTAAACTAATGGATCTGTGGGTAACATACTTAATTAGAAAACTGGAAACCAAGCTACCAGCAAAAAGGGTGAAACAATAAAATAAACCTCTGGATTGTATTCACAGCCACTTTTTGTTGCAATATGTCAGGGGAAGTTCAGATTGGACATTAGGAAAAGGGTGGTCAGTCACTAGAACAGGCTCCCCAGGGAAGCGGTCACAGCACCAAGCTGGTCAGAGTTCAAGGAGCATCTGGACAATGCTCTTAGTCATATGATTTCATTTTAGGTAGTCCTGTGAGGAGAAGGGAGTTGGAAGGGACCCATAAGGATCATCAAGTTCAACTCAAGGTACTCTATGATTCTACGAATAGTCCCTAAGCTGCTGTGGGTACTAAAACCCCCACCTATACCACTAGTCCTGAAAAATTCTCTTGCACTACATCTTTGCTCTGCCTTCACATGAGATGGGATTGCCTTTCTCTGATCTTTCTGCAGAGGGTTCTGCGTGAATCATACCGCTGTTTGGTGCAGATGAAGTGAGTGGGATCTCTGCTTTCCCCATCCTGAAGGCTGCTTTGAGTTTATGGTCCCTCTGTGGTCTTTAACCAGCACACTGATCCCAGCTGGAAGAGTTTACTTGCTGTTTACAGCATGTTCCGGAAGAAGTATTCTTTGCACATACACATTAGATCTCCTTAAGGATCGTGTATTTCCTAATAAGATACAGTGATAGACTTGATACTCATAGCATTTTGCCCCTCTGCCTTTCTTCAATCCATCCTCCTTCCACATGCCTTTTTTCCTTTCATTTCATTGCTATCATGTGTCAACTGCATACTCTAATCATTGCTGTCTGTAATGCATTGTTTTAAAGTAATTAACTTGTTAGGGAGAGTAGGATAAAAAGCAATAAACAAATTCCAAGCATGTGGCCACTTGCTTGGTCAGGTTTAAATGCAGTCCTACCAATATCATGAAAGTGCAGGTCCCACAAAATACCACAACAGCAGAGTCTACATTGCCAATCTATATGAAACATAGCTGTTTCGATGTTTTAGATGAAATTAACAGGCCAAGGTTGGAAACCTAATTCTGTGTTGCCAACATTTTTCATGGCAATGTCAATTATGAATCATTCTTTCTAATCTAGTCGTGAGCACTTTCAATACAGCATGATTCACTACAATCTATACAGAAGCCAAAAGCATAGATGAAATTGTAGAGCCATCACTGAAAGCTAGAGTTCCTTAATTTACACTTTTGTGTGTTTGTGGTGTCTGTCGCCCTTCCCCCCCCAGCTGAGATAATTCTGTTTTATGTCTTTGTCTCTCTCTTACAGGTTTACTTTTACATTTAAGTAAATTGTTATTCTGCCCTGCCTACTTCAAGCATTACAGGAAAACTTAGCTTGAATTTTAGTACGTTGAAATGACTGATTCTTAATCTAATTGCAATTTGTTTAACTTCATGTCCAGTTCAGAGCTTTGAACTTCTTGTAAAACACTGTATAAAGTACTGGGTGTTCTTGTACTTCCTAATTCTTCGTGGCATTTACAACAACTCTTTCACTATCTGTGAGGGTATGGCTCTTAGCTCTGCCAAGATGGACTTAGAGTCTGATCCACTCCGTTTCTATGAATAGGAGTCTGTCCATGTACTTCAGTGGGAATTGATTCAGACTCTTTATTGCTTCACCTTTACAAACTGAATTCCAGGCTATTCTCCATGGTTAAAATCTTGGCAGTGTTGAAGTGAATGGAATATTTGCTGTGGAATTCAAAGGACCCAGGATTTCAGCTAGAATGTTTTAATGTCTCACAACTTAAAATAACCTATTTTCAGCCCTTGGATTTGACTTGGACATTCTGCTTTGAAACAGACACAGGAGATTAGGAAGAAATAAAATTTCCATACTGAAGCTTGATTAAGGTCAGAGTTACTATAAGATACTTGGTATTAGCTACAGCTGTGTAGGACAGAATTTACTAAAGTCTGTAATTTGTCCATTAAAGGAAATTTTGTGACATGTCTGAGTCAAGGGGATACCACCTGAGTGGTAATTCTGACTTTAAATCTTGTGTGTCAATATTTGCTTTTGACTAATAAAAGTGCATATACTCATTGCAAAAAGGAAACAGTGTCTGTGTGTAAATCTAACTGTAGGTTTATTTATTGATTGATATGCATTTTATGGGGCAATATTTCATACATTTGTGAGCCAACCAATGAACCCTGGAAAGTCCAATGATGACTGCTCTTGTAGAGGCTTCACAGGGGCCCTGAGAGATTCTCCATCTGTGAGCTGAGTATTTATCTCATAACATTAATATCTGCTATCAAGTGCAAACTCAAAACAAGAATCACAACTATTTATGACTTGATGCAGATATGGTATCCTGCTTAAATCTCCCACCCTCAAACACAGCACCTTTTTTTGTTTTTTTTAAAGTGTATGGCTAGTATTAAACATAATAGGATTTCCTGCAGCCTTCCAAGAAGACTTATTAGATAGCCAGGTAACTAGTTTGTTCTTGGATCCTTACATTAAAGAAAATAAATATTGGAATTGGTAGAAACCATAATCTTGTCTGAAATGTTACTGTATTTTTCTCTCTAAGTGTTTCCAACCAATTGAAAAAGAAAAAAGGTGTCCAGGAAACTCATTAATGTAGTTCATGCATCTAACATAATTTACTCCTAAAATCTGTGTATAAAAATACGTATTAGAATATATGCCTGTGCATATTTTTATTTATTGCGTATGGAAGTCTCCACTTCAAATTTCAGAAAGGCTGAGGTTGCTCTGTATTTCATAATGGTTTAATTCTTAATTTTAAAAAATCCTTTTCACAATTACCAAGTAACTAAACTCTTAAACTGTTTCTGTCTGCCCCAAGGGTTTTTACTCTTCCTCTATGTGTTGAAGGGAAATCTGAGCCTAGGAACACTAAAGAGGAAAAACATGTCTCATCTACTTGTCACGGCATCTATACTTTGCCATTTTTTTGCCACCCAAATGTGACAGGGCAGCACATAAATGTGTGAAGTCTGTCACAAATGGCAGCCAGAGCTGGGAATTCAGGAAAAAGAGCTTTGCCTTTTTGAGGCTTTTGCATTTAAATCCTGTAAAATGCTGAGTGCCTTCTGAAAGGTTGCGCTAAGGCTGCTCCGCATTAGTTCATGGGAGGCATTCACCTTGCATGATTCAGCCTGGAAAAGGCATATCTTGAACGTGGAGCCCTGTGGGGCATGCGTAGGGTAGGAGAACATGACATGTTGCCTGTACTGTCATATGTCTCATGTATGTGGTGTATTGTATGTCAGAAATCACACATGTGGCTCAGAAGCGTGGGAATGACAGCTGTGGAAACAAAGTCTCTCTTCACCCGCAGAAGAGAGCGGCAGCAATGCAGGCAGCAGTACAGCAGCCTCACCCAGTGCAGCAGGATTGTCTTCTCGGAAGTGAAAAGGTGTTACAGTTCCACCATGCATTTATCATAGTTCCTTCTTCTAAAGTGCTAGTGTCTTTTTGTGTCCCACATCTGCAGAACCTCACAATATGTTCAGACTAAGGACATCTGAGGGTAATGTAACAACACCAAGCAGGAGGATGAGTCCATCGCATTGATCTTACACTAACACTTCAGAAAGAGCATCTGTGCACTCGTAATGATGGGCTGTGTTTTAAATTATCACATGAGGCTCCAGGTGTTTTGCCAGTCTGCAACCATTTGGAGCCTTGAACTTCATATTCAAATCTATCTGTGTGTCTATCATATGTACATATATTTTTTTATTTCATTGGCAGCACCTTAGCAACACTGATCCTCCCCTTGTTACAGCCAGGCCCTTCTGAGCAAAGCAGCTAGATGTGACCTCAAGAGGCTCTGTTTAGGCAGGAAAACAGCATCATTGTAGGTTTCTGAAACAAGAACTGACCATGTCACGAAGTCCTACTTTCTATGGTAGCATGTACTTTTCTTCCAAGAGGCAAGGGTATGTCTGCTACCTTCCCCTCCCTTTTCTCTCTTACAAATATGATACCTTTCACTCGGTTGGAGAGTGGTTTGGGAACAAGGCACATCAGCAAGCTGCTGGTTTAGTAGGCTGAGCAGAGCAAGGGATGAGCAGCAGGAGGTATGGAGTGGGCATGTTAACTTTGCAGTCCATGCTGTCTTCTGTGGTGAGGTATTTCATGTGAAAGGGAGCAGAGTTTAGAAGAAGGGAGGGGGAAAGAGTGAAATTCAAACATCACCACTATCCTCAGTAAGAGATTTAGATCTCTGTGTTGGCATAAAAAGGTCATTTTGGGCCTGAGGGGTTTGACATTGTTCCTTTAAGTTAGACCCACAACATAATCTATTTTCAACACTTGCCATGAAGAACAAATGACCTTTAGTAACTTGCCCAGAAGACAAATGGTATGTTAACACAATAAATACACTTTGCTAGTATTGTGCTTCTTGCTTTAATTTTCAATTAGAAATGTTACCTTTCCCCCTCTCTTTTACATAAAGGACTGCACTTTCATGCTTTGATTTTGTAACAGAGATTTCTTTGCCCTCTCGAGGACTGGTAATATTCACTGATAATTACTGGCTATACAGTAAATTTCCTTCTGTTCAGGGACAACATTTTGTACTCATGTGCTCAAAGTGGGCTGGAAGGAGGGTATCTGTGAGGGAAGGAGAGGGTGGTTAAGGAGCATCACCAGACAGGTCTGCTGCAAGAGAAGAGGAAAGGGAGTCAAAGGGACAAACAGTTAAGAGCTGGTGCTGGTAAATATATCTCTTATTAGAATGAGCTTTGTTAGCATGTAAAGTGATAAATGAGACTGGAAATTAAAGGTGATATTATTTCAATTTACATCAGTAAAGGTAGGAGGTATGGCTGTTGGCATGTTGACTTCTGTTCAGGGAAATGAAAGGCTGGCACTCTTCTCTGTGCTCATTTTTAATTTCAGTTGAGGTTCCCAGGCTGGATTGTTGTGAATCTAGCTGCCAAAGGACAAACTCATTGAAGATCCTGAAAGTGCATCACCAGTTGTATGAGGGTGGGAACACCAGGATGCTCGGGCGGTGGCTCAGTCAGCTGCTGATGTCAGCTCCACACTCAGGCAGTGCAGTGAAGGAAAAGGAAGTCTATGGAGTGCTGGTGTGGAAGGGGAGGACACCTGAGGGAGGAGAGGAGAAAAATGATGCGTGGGGATGCACCAGCTCTCCCCCATGCAGTGCTGTGGCTTCACTAAAAGATTGGAGAAAGGAGGTGGGCATTGGGAGATGCTTCCAGAGAGCTGGGTAGAGTTTAGTCAAGGGGATGACAGAAGAGATGTCACTGTCACACAAGCAATAAATGCCTGGAAGAAGAGAGAGGTTGTTGCTGGTGGTGATAAGATAGATCAAGGGATGGCACAAGGAAATATTTAGAAAAAGGAGAGTGATTTGTTATCCATTGGAGCCACAGATACAGTCCCCTTAAAATGAATAGTGTTTGGAAGGTAGGAAGATCTAATGAGTAATGCAGAGGCTCATTTGGCATTGCATTTCTTAAATGTCGGTTAATTATTTCTAGGGCTGATACAGTGCTCTCCATCTCAGAGGGATCCAGAACACTTTACACAAAAGCAGATTTTTCAATTTGCTGATTGGTTTGAGGATTACAGTTATTTCACATTGAATAAAAACATTTTGGAGAAGCAGGTTTTTTTTTCAGGCAGGGGGAAGATCATTTGTTTCAGTTGAACAGAACGTATTTTACAGAATCAAAAATGAAAGGTTTCTTCTGTGTTTAGGATCATAAATCATTTGGAACCTCACTGAGGCTGTGTTTAAGTAAAGAATTTTTAAGCAAAATCTCTGGAAATGAAAAATTGAAATGTTCTAAGTTAAAATAGCTCCTTTACATTTCCAGAATTGTTTGTTTTTTCTTTTGCATCAGACTGCCGAGTCTGACCTTATTTTATACATAGTCATACTTTTTTTCTTATCAGCTATAATAGTCTTTTTTTTTTTTTTTTTTTCCCAGCTATATGTTTATGCCCTTTTATGATCATTGAAGTGGGACTTGGAGCTGGAGAAGTGTGTTGCTCTGAGGCAGTTTTATTAAGGAAAAGCTGAGTGGGGGAGAAGGAGCTTGAAGTAGAAGGAAGCAAGGGATGAATGAACTGAAAATGAGGGAAGACTGAAAAGTGTTGGACAATGTGAGTAATGGTGAGAGTTACTCCCCAGTGTAAAAATAGGAGTGAGGAAATGAGGATTAGGGATATGAAGATGATACAGGGAGTTGAGAGGAAAAAAATAAAAACTGACTAAAAAGGCAAACATAGGACATTCCACCTTTATTTTAGTGAATGGTTTATTTCTGCATTTTCCTGAGAAATGCTATATATTTCTAAATTTGGAAAGGAGGATAGGATGGCTATTTTTATGAAATACTAATGTTTCTGGCTACTTGCAATTCTGTAGTTAACCAGAGAAAAAAGAAAAATACAACTATATAAAAGTTAGTGGAACTTAAGAGAGTACTTTTGAAAAACAGGTCCTTAGTAATACCTAGACTTTCAGGTCATTGTACTTCTAAAGGGAAAACACGAGGCCCATATTACTTAAATTTCATGTGAACATTACAGGTATAATCCTGCAAACACTTACAGGTCATTGCCAATTTTTTTTTTTCTTTGAATGGAAACTGATACTCCTCTACAATCAGGTAGCCTCAGAAACTAAGGACTGAAGAAAAAATATCATGTCTTGCTTCACTTGTGATAAAAAAATCACAAAAGTTGGGTCTGCATTTTTATGCTGGTCTTCAGCCACAGGAGGGATTTCACCCCAAAAGGTTTTTTAAGCCATTTTTTCCTCAGACATTGAAACCATGTGTGCCTTGTTCTCAGATTAGGGAGCCTAGTGGCCATTTATTTAGTAGACAAGACTACTAGAAACTGAAAATTTCTTCTGGTGATTCCTTAATCTCTCTTTTTTTTTTTTTTAATTTTACGTAAAATTAATCAGTTAAAAGGAGGTACTCATCTTATTGGCCCTCCCAGAACCCCTGAGGCAGGTTTTGCTGATCTCTCTCTTTCGATTGTTCATCCTTTTATAGAACAACACTGGAAGCCTTGAGGATATGTTTGGTTTGACTAGCAGCCACAGTCAATTACTCACAATGTGAGAAGGGGGAAGGAAAAAAAAAGACCTGGGTCAGCAGTGCAAACGGGGAAATGACACCAGCATGGTGGTAAGACTGAGGATTTCTGCTTCACTGGTAATTTCTAACTTTCTTTTTAAATGGGTTTTAGATGTGGATTTTCAAATGAGCTCTTTAAAGTAGAGACAAGGCTATGCGGGTTTTTCTTTACAAGAAAAACGTACAACGGAAAATTAGAATGATCCTTACTCTCCTCTCCACTGTCCCTCTCTCGTTCCCTGCCATGGTGTACACAGCGAGGGACATACTTACTGATTAGTATGACCACAGTTCAACTACATCCAAGCTACAGGGGAGGTATACTGCAGTTACCTGGGCAGGAGATACCATTTCAGTGCTCTTACTCAATCATTAGGTCAGTGCTTCTATGTTGGTCCGTTGTTTTTTAATAACATATTGGGTCATGATCCTCATCCCATGTTGCAGATGTTAACGAGTATTTTCTTAGTGAAATTGGGATTGGTGTCAGATATTTCATAGTTTGTTCTATGGTTCTGTTTGTGCTTGGACAGCACAAGGCATGTGTAATGGTTGTGAGCCTGTTCGCAGACTCTGAATCATGGGTTCTTGTTCTTAGGAATCAGTTTTTATGCAGCACATTATTTTTACATCTGAATGTAAAATTAAATTCAGCTTTCCATCTCTGTAGTTTTACTCCAAAATTTGAAATTCCTGCTTTTTTTATGGGTTGATATCGAGTTATTTTAAGCCCTCAATTTTAGATGGTAATGTTGAAGAGCAATAATTTAGGTAAAAACAGGATTAATTTGGTTTTATGAAAATTCTGTGGAAGTTTTAAGAAGAGCTAAAGTCTTGCGTATTACAATTAATTTTACTTCATGAGTAAGAAATGAAGAAACCTTACGTGCAAGTATAATAGAAACATTTAGAAATTTGATTTATAGAGGAAAATTCAAAAAAGAAAGATGTCTGCTTCTATTCATCAGCTTGGGGAGCAGGTATCTCTTTAAAGCACTGTAGGAAATGGCAGGTTGGCAGCTCCACCTCTGAATGCCCCTAGAGCAGCAGAATCCACTGAAATCAAAACTGAAGAAAGCTGACACAAGACACATCATTGCAGTGGAAGAACACGTTTTCCACAGAAATATCTGAGTGCCTGAGCATGTAAACCTGAGCAGAGATGCCAAGAAGACTAAGGAAAAAGAAAAACTGTGTGAGTGTGGGAAGTGTCTGTGAATCGGACAGGCAAAAACCCAGTGACACAGCCTCAACAGTGGAGTCTTATGAGTTGTCTGAGCTTTAATGATGTGACAAGCATATTTGAAGCTGACAGGGCAGGAAGGAGACAGGACCTGAATGAAAAAGTTTCCTTTGCTGGGGAAAACAGATCACCCACTTGTGCTAGCGGCCAAGGAGTGGATAGTAAACTTTATAAACGGGCTCCTGGTGAGGCCTGATTCTCCTTTGCTTCTGCACATTGCAGTCATTCAGGGCAGTGCAAAATGTATACACAACAGCTTTTAAATTTGCTGGAGTCCCAACATGTGCTGATGTGTGCACGGGGGGGTAGATGTGCCCTTGCCTCTTGGTTGTCTGGCAGCAGTCTCCCTCTCGTGCCCCTCACCACCAGAAGCTGCGTAGCTGCTGTGGCGTGGCACTGTGCCCTGCACAGTGGCTGTGCTCATAGTCTGCATTGCTGTGAATGGGAGACTGCGTGCATGCCCCTATATTCATTTCTAAAGAGACTCAATAATGTAAGAAAAATACAAAGGATATATTAATGTGAGTGACCTGTCTCTTAGTTTATTCAACTTCTAAGATTGCTACAAAAGGAGGGAACCGAAAGTACTGTATGGAACAGCAAGGGTATAGTTGGACCCCATAATGATCTATGAGCTGCAGAGATTTACCATGTCATTTGGCATACTGGGAGAAAGCCACAGTTTGGAGACAGCAGCAGCAAGAGGGAAAGTTGGAAGCTTGTGGGCCAACAGATTTAGGTTTGTTGAGAAGCTTCAGGGGATTTCTTGATGATGGGAAGAAGCTGAAAGCTGGTGATGCTTGTTTAGCAAAAATACTGGAAGTGTGTTAAAATTTAGATTTTGAGGAAAGGGAAGCCAGTGGCAGGAAAGCATATCCAGTACAAACACTTAGGAGAAGTTGGAGCTCTGTTCTCCAGTATGAGCTGACCTTCTGAGGAAAATGGGGCAAATCCAGTCCCCACAGACTCAATTTGGTTGTGCCAGCAGGGAAGAACAAAACAGAATGAGGGTAGAAAATGAAACTGCCACCTTGACTATGAAGGCTTGAAAGTGAGACTGCTCTTCTGAGAGGAAGTCAATCAAAATGTTAATTGCCCTAATATGTTTTCCAAGTTCTGTATTTTGCATAACTTCAATAGAGATTTTTTTTTTAAGTGGCAAAATTGGAAATAAATAAAATGACAGTAATATTACTTAGTGTCATTGCCTGAAGTGGAAGTGTGGTGTCAAATCATAAATGTGGTCAACATTAGCGTGATTAGCAGTGAGGACCCCAAAAAGACTGAAGTGTATGGCAGGAACTGCAAAGCCATCGAAGTGACCTTTCAGTATAGGAGAGTGTCATCTCGGGGACTGTGTATCAGTTTTAGTAGAGTCACAGTAGAAAATCCATACTGTCAAAATTAACTGTTGCTCTACTGTAGAACTTTATTACATTTTATTACTTTATTACATTTATGACCACCATTACATAAGTAGTCATTGCCCAAATGGAATTAAAATACTAATTCAGTCAATATTTCAAATTCCTCTGAAATGGAAACAGCTTCATTTTTTTTCCAGATTTGTTTGGAAATTTGTTCTCCCATCCCTCTGTTTCTTCTTAGTGCATTAAGTTGTATGGTCTGTTTTTGTTGATGGCTTCTTTAGCTTTAATTCTTCCCTTTCGCTTGATTTTCTACATGATATTGGCTGGTGTGGCTCTTCAGGCTTGCTAGGCAAAAAAATGTCATTGTCAACATTACTGGAAGATTAAACACAGAAACTGGGCTGCTCTCGTCCAGGTAAAGAGGAGTCTTAAACATGAGGTGGTGCCATGAGCTAACAGCTGCTTTGCCTGCAAAAACATCTTCCCCCACTAAAACTTATTAACAGTTGTGTAGCTTCATCAGTGGGAGTAATGGTAGGAGGAGGCCTTAATGTAAACAAAGCACAGGTGGCTGTGTGGGGATTTCATTGCAAGGGCATCTGGACCTGTTCTGAACAAAGCTATCTATCTATCTAAGCAATCCCATAATTTCTACCACTGGCAGAACTGAACTGGTTTTAATAATGCTGGGAAATGATAGGGAAAATGAGTTAGTGCTGCTTGAGGGAGCAGTGGCTTCCCGTCCTGTCCATGTGTCTCTGTAGACCTCTCTTTGCCTCCATTTCCCAGCTGGTGAGATCAGGATATTTCTTACAGAGGTACAGGATGAGGCTCACAGGCAGTTAATATTTTTGAACTTGAAATGACCAAAAATTATGAACCTAGTAAGGATTGTTACTATTCCCCATTAAGCACAAAATTGAAATACTGAGAGGCTAAAGCTCTCCCAACCAGCCAGCCTCAAGCCCCAGTTTGACTGCAGAGGAAATCTATTACTCATTTCCTGCCTTTACTTAAAATAAAGAACACCCTGCTGCCCAGTACCGTGTCTAATCATCACTAATTTTTTGCCAGAATAATAAAAGTGACAAAAGGGGATTCCCCTGAATGTTTGATGCTTTTCTGCTGCGTGGCTCCAGCAGTCCCAGAATAGCTGTGCAGAATCTGCACCGAAACGGGAAGTGGAAGGGTGCGTACTGGGCTTACACGTGCCTCCCCTCTGCTTTGGCCTTACTGGAAATGCGTGTCCTTGTGTCAAGAAATAACTGAAGGGGCATGGTAGGAGAGGACCGATGGACTTAAATCCAGAAAAAGGTGTCGTTAAGGAATGGAAGAGAAACTGCCTCTTTTCAAATAAAAACTTGAGGGGAAGGCACTGAAATGGCCTGTGTACAAATTCACTCTGACTCCCTACCCATAACATAACCTTATTCTCTGCCATGCTGAAGGCATACATGCCTTTGTTACTACAGAGAGTGCTGTTATCGTGAACTTGGGGCACATGTACCTGTAGTGCTGTGGAGGGTTATACAAACAGAGCTTGCAGAAATGGCACGCTGATTTGAAGATGGATGTGTGCACTTGTGTGGAGGTGAGCAGCAGATGAGTGGGCATACTGGAATGGATATATGTAGCTTTAACTGTATTGATACAGATAAATCAGTACAATTTTAATATGCTGACATGACGCGAACTTTGTCAGCGTGTGCTAACTGTATTATGAATTGAAGGCATTCAGCTCTCCTTGGCTGATAACTTGCAATTCTTAAGTTTGGCCTCTTTGGAACAAATTCGGCATCTTCAGTGAGGCTAGATTTGAAAATGAGGTTTTCACAGGCAGAGATTTCAGCATCCCAAGTATGTAGGCAGATGTGCACAAGGGGAGCTCTTAAGCATAGAGAGAACTTGAAAATCTGTGCCTCATTTAAGTATCTGTGCAGACCCCTCCAAGAACCCTGTTTAAAATGTGGATGTTGAGCACCAAAAACTCTGCGCCCAATGTAAATTCTTGCAGTTATCGAAACTTTGTTTTTGAGTTACTAGAACTTTGCAGTGGGCATTACATGTCAGAGAAATGCAGTGCTGAGGCTGGAGATCAGAACATGCCTTCTAACAGGTCTTCATTGAACATGGGTCCCTCCTAAGCAGCTGCTGACAGAGAAATAAATATACTGATAACCTGGTGTAAGTGGAAAGCCTTTAAAATTAATTCAAAACTTGCAGTATGCTCCAAATGGTGTTATTTCTACAGCCTTATCTTAATTTAAGACAACAGGCCAGTACTTAATTGTAAGAAGTAGAGTATATTAGCATTACTGTTACCATCATGCTGACAACTTGAACATAATTTTCTAATAATTGAAATAAAAAAAGCCAGACCCATAGCCATCATAAGTCATATTGATTCCACAGACTTTAATAAAGGTCTAGTGCCATTCAGTAGCTGCACGTCATATGCCCTATGGTAATCTATGGTTTGCGTTCAAAGAGAAGTAATGTGGTGATCTTATGCAGCATCTACAAGCCACAGCAATACTTAGTAGTACCTGTGAGCATCTAGTGCTGTACTCTACAAATATCTTGATTTAACAGTACTGGAGAGAGTCCCAAAGTGTCCCCCTGCAGCAGCACCACTCCATGTGGGAGAAAGGTGGCTTTGCAGGGGAGCAGTTGTCACATAGGTCACTGGGCCGACACACATGGCTCTTCGTACATTCTCCAGTGCTAGGCCAAGGGGGTGTGCACACAGAGCAAAACCCCAGCTGCAAAGTTTTGTGTCAGTGAAGATGGGGCTTTACTAGGGGACCCCCTTTCTGGCTGCCGTGCAGTGCCGTGGCCTCCTGCCTGTTATCTCTCTTCCAGGTGCACGGGCAGGGCTGTACGGGGCTTCCTGGAGAGGGAGATACTGTGGCCCAGTGCTTCAAAGGAGGGGGATACAGGCTAGTGATGGGGGAGGATAAGGGGGGAGCCAGTTGTACATCTTGTCTTCAACACATAAAGCTACATTCCTGTCTTCTGTGGGCTAAAATACTCTCACATGAGGGTATCACAACATCTGCTTTCTGTACCTGATTTGCCCTGCAGTTTTTGTTTGACCTTGGGTGAGTCATAAGAGGCTACTATCCCATTTGGCTTAACGATAGAAGTAATAAATACAGGAAATAAACAAATGCAGTAAGAGAAGCCAGATGAAAGATCTTAATTTTTATTTTTAATGAGGAAAAAGCTGCTCTTTTTACAAACCACACATTTTAATACTGCCTACAATAAATGGTGCTTGAAAGTATAAAGGGTCCAAGGTAGCTGGTGAGTGTCAGTAATTGCAGAGGTGAGACTTGGACTACATCTACAGTACAGCCTCTCCCACTCAGAAAAATACACTCATGCATACATACATGTAATAATGTATAAGGCACAACACTACATACGGTACTTTTGAGTATGAACTGCATGTGCATAGCACCTTCCTTTTGATTTTTCTCTTGCAGAAGCATGACTAAAATATGAGTTTTGCACTCTTTGGGAGTGTCTTTCTGGCCAGGAACACTTTCTTGGGTGGTTTCAAGACTCACTGAGTTTTCAAAAGAGCTGACTTCATGCCTCTGATAATGAGCAGTACATAAGGTTGCATTCTGCCTTCAGCTGTACAGACTCAGCTGCCATTGATTTCAGCAGGAGCTGCATGTACACATTCAATGGCAGAATGTGAACCAGCATTTTTAGATGCATGTAAATGATGTTGGAGGCTAAACAGGGGTCATGTAGAGTTGCTGGCATAGACCCATGTATGATGAAGTAGACTATCTTCCTCAGGATGCTTACTTTTAAAGCCTCTTGTATTTTTTAGAGATGAGGACATAGAGTGTCTTCAGTTAGTTGGTGAAATTTGTTTTAATTATATCTAATGTGTTAATTTCTTGCTGTGAACTGTGCTGTAAGAGTGTTATGTGCTGTTGTTGATCAGCTCCTGGATTCATCTCTGGAAGTGGCTGCATTTTCAGTGATGAGACACTATGAAAATTCTGCAACCTGGAAGATGAATACATAATTCCAATCAGTATTTTCATTAGGTTAAGATATTTGATCTTTTTTAATATAAGGATGGGATGAGATCAGGAGAAAGAGGAGTATGTATGGTTTCACTGTTTTATATTAGAAATGTTTCCATGTGACCAAAAGTGCACAGAGAAAACAATGTTTATGCTTATGTGGCATGACACCAAAAGGTATGCATCTTTTTATTGCTTCATGTATGCTGAAAGTATGGAAACTAAATTAAGGTCCGCACTGATGAGCAACTTTACATGCTGCAAAGTCTTCTTACATTACATGCTCAATTTCTTTAGAAAGAGAGAGTTTGAGACCTGTAAAAGGATCTTTCCTGAGACCTTGGAGATTGTGCTGAAGTGCTTTAAGAATGAATTTTCAATTTGCTTATTTAAGTGCTGTTCAGGTGAGCTTTAGATCACTGTGATTAAGCCTATTTTAATAAATCTTTAAAATGCCAATCAGCTTCTGAAGTTTGTGAATGTGTCATGGAAGAATGTGCAAGAAAGCTGTGTGTATATAGTATATACATTTATGTGAGTACATGTATATACATATACACACACACTGATGGAGACATTTATTAATTTTGATATTTGTAATATTATTGAAGCTATTCTGTGTGAGGCAGTGATCCTGAAAATCTATGAAAGCTAATTCTGTTGCATGATGGTGTGGTCTAAGGATATGAATCTTCTCACATGTTCATGTTTAAGTTTTTTAATCCATATGAAGAATATCTGAAATGCCAAAATGTTTAGGCATTCTAATCCAAATTATATGAGTAAGAGGGATAAGTATTCTTCATTTAAGAAAATATTATATAGTTGCAATGAACAAAAATATCCCAAAGCTAAATCTGTTACTCTTCACAAAAATTAATTTTGCTTCCAAAGTATCTCTTAAAGCAACCTGTGATGCTTGCCCAGCCACCTAGAAGAGGCCCCAAATATGTATTCCTGACAAAAAGCACTCTCATTTCTTTTTTCTGTTTCTGTTTTTCTTCAGAAAAGAATGGCTTACAGAGGAAATTCTGGTTTTAGATTCTTTTTTTTTTTTTTCACTTGGCTGAATGATGTGAGCAAAAATTCCATACTGGATTGGATTTACTAGGAGCTGTATCTCCAGAAAAGCAGGAGGCCAGTCAGGGTAGATATATTTGAGTAACTCAAACTGCTGGAGAGATCTATAAAGTGGAAAGGACACTGTGAGCAAAAAGCTGTAGTGATGCTTTCTTTAGCAAGCTCAATGGAGAGGAACTACTGGAGGGAATCTAGTTAGTGTCTTATTAGAAATTCTGAACACTAAAAGGCTAAGGAGGAATTGCTAGTGATTAAACTTATTTTAAAGTATGGAGTTTGGGCTTAATACAGTGATACACCTTCTGAATCCAGCTATCAGGAGTGCCATGGGTTTTCCCTTTTCTTTACATACTGCATGTGAGCTTATGAATGAGATTTTGGTATGTGACACGGCTTTCCAGTGTAAGATAACATTTTCATCTTCAAAGGGGTTCACTGCAGAGTCACTTTTGAATTGTTCCTTCCTAAAAAAAAAAGCCTGCTCCTAAGCAATAGTTGTGAGCTGAAGTATAACTCCAGTAGACAATTCACAGTGAAATTCCCTCTTCCATAACTCACTTACCTGAATGTCTTTGTTTGCAAATGAAACCTGCTGCTTCTCTTACTGATCCTGCCACTGCTGTTATGAACGAGTTTTGTATGTACACCTGAAGCTCACTGCTTGTTTTCTTTTGTCCTATACCAAAAGCTTATGTTCAGTGGAAAATACAGCCTGAGTGGTGTATCTGAAGAAAATATAATAGCAAATACCACCAGTACAATAATGTAAATTTTGACTAACGCAAGTGGCAATGCAGTCCAGATCAGAGCTATGTAAAGGTCCCCTTCAGCTGGATCCATGTGTGATACCACACTGTGGTGCTTACACAGTCCAACAATGATGACTTGGCATTTTTTGTTTTTTAAATCTGGGCAGAGTTGTACACTGCTGTAAAGCTGGAACTAGAAACAGTGTGTGGCTTGTCTTTATGCCATACTGCTACTCAGGTATTTTAATAAATTCAGAATACAGTTTATGCAAGCTGGATAGATGGGAGGTAGTCTTCCTTGTGTCTCTGAACTACAATATACATATCATAGATCATCATGTCTCAATAAGTGTCCAGCTGTAGTTCTAATATGAAAATAGGGTTTCCTCATGACAGAAATCAGTGCACTAATTTAGTTTTATTCCACTTTCTGAAACTGTACTATGATTGGTGTGTCACCCAGATGGATTTATTCAAGCACAGTATGAAAATGGCCATTACAGAAATAGGCACAGTCTCTCCAGTCACGATGCAAAACCTGACAGACATAACACTGTAGTGTAATGTAACTTCATAAAATCACATTTACTGTTCTGCACTCAATAAAGTCCCTTTATTTAGGTATTGGAATGAAAACACAATTTACTACTTTTGGGTTTGGATGAAAACTAAAAGGTTTTTCCAATGGAAAACATTAAATATGAAAGATTCAGTGACAGGACTTCCAAATTCCAGCATACAAAATTTCTGTAAAGTTCCAAACATATGTTATACTTTTTTTTTTTTTTTTTAAAAAAAAAAAAACAACCAACCCTAACCATACAGTGTTTCTGTTGCTATGGGAAGAATTATTTGAAAACTTTTTGGATACAAAAAATCCCACCACATTTATTGATTATCTCTAGTTCGTTTTACTCTTGTCCTACTTGTGATTATATTCCCAATTACTGCCGTACTTCTCAGTAAGTTAAATTATATATTTAATTTTAACAGGAATTCCTAACTCAGAATTACAGTAATGTGTGCTACTTACTTGAGACTTCAATTCTGAATACTTCAAATGAAAATACTTTTAGATTTTTTTCAATTTTTTTAATGCCTAGATTTGCCACAATTTTTTTTAGAACTCAATTTTGAGGAATTGGCTTGTTATGATGGGTTATTGAAATGTTTCCTTTGGAAGAAGTATGATAGTCAACAACGGTAGTTGGGTCTTTGGGGGCAAATTGTTTATGTAATTTGTTCTGCTGTGGAAAACTGCTGCTGAAAGCCTTATGACCAATGCAGCTGATAATAGCAGAAGTTAGAATAGAACATCTGATTTTAATGCAGAGTTGTCCCTTAAAACATTTCCTAGAAAAGAGTGGATACACACATACATAGGGGAGAGAATGTGCAAGGTTGTGTACTTATTTTGTCTTTATTTTATGGGCTTTAGTTATGTTTGCTAAAATTGCCCTTTTGGGTAAGATGAAATACTGTTTTGTTTTGCAGAGCTAAAACTTGATGGAATTATTTTTTTTCCTTATTTGATTTAGGCAGGAGGAACTGAAGTTAAATTGAAAAGTTAATAGGTTCTAGATTCAAGTCAAATAACTGCTTTGAAATTTAAGAGCTGTGGTTGTAATTTTAGCTGTTTGAAACAATTTTTATACAGGCCAGAAGCAAGCCAAATTATTGTTTCCTCGTGTGGGTAATCTTTTGGTACAAAAATCGTGACATTTTTGACCAAGAGTGGTACTGAAGTAATTACTGCCTTTAACATTCACTGTATAACCTGTTGATACATAAATATGGCCTGAATTTGAGAGTATCACTTTGGTCATAGTGAGCTGATAAACCAGATGCACATATGTATCACTCATTGCTCTCCAGTGTGGTTGCTGACGTGATGCTAGAGGTAGGATAATGCTAATATCCACCTTGTTTTCTCACCTTCCTTTTTATGTCCTATTTCCCACAGTGTAATTCTTGTAGGCATATTTTGGCAACCTTGATTTGTGCTTCTTGGAAAGCTGCTGCATCTTTCTGCCTGTCCTTTTTCAGGCAACAACACCATTGCTGTTTTATGACTCTGTGGGGTTTTAATGTTTGAAAACCAACAACATGGCCTTGTCTAAATCGAATTAGCCCAGCTGTAGTCTGTTCTGGCTGCTGATCTGAAAGCTGAAGTCATTCAGTCTGAGATTCCCAGCCAGCAGCACAATACATTGTACTGTTTCAGTAGTAATGAAATTCTCCTACAGTATATACTGATGCTTGTTTATGATAGGGAATATGTCTGATGTTCAGAGTTATATTAACAAAATATTTGAAGGCCAAGGAGATTGCTCTTGTGATTAAGTTCTTCTCTGATGTTGTTGTTATTAAAGCTGGCTGAAAATGTTTAATTTGAAACTGGTTTTGGAAAGCTAAATTCTGAGAAATTTATGTAGGGTAATTTTTACTTTGCTTTTCAACTGAAAACAGAAAAATCTTTGTATGTGAATGCTGCTGTAGTGCCTCATGGGAATTTTAGGTCAGCTGCACCCTGCAGATCTGTGTGTTCAGTGCCCAGGTTTTCCTGTGCATTCCAGAATGCCCAGTCACTTACTCCTGTAGTCCTAGCAAGAAGAGGAACCGTTTGAGGAGATGTAATCTGTGCTGTCAGCTCTTTGCCACTTTTCTCACTGTAGTATCTACATTTCTTGCAGCAGCGCCTTCATTAATGCAGCTAACAGATGTTACAGTCTTCCTTATCTCTCTCTGTTTCATCTGACAGAAATTGTGTGTCCAGTGCAAGTCTTCATATCATTTAAGAGTGGGGCTTCTTTTGTTGCTTTGAACATACGAACTGTGGTGCATAGCTTTAGGAAAAGCAGGTTGAACATGTTCATACATCAGATGTAACGGGAAACGATGATGCTTTTCACAGACCCTTATTCCAGTGAGAGCTGCTGCCACATTTTTCACCAGCTCATGCAAAAACTCTGCCTCCTGCTGTACCATTACTATGATGGCATAAAGGCCTTGCAGTACCTAAGTGGAGCAATTCACTGTGATTTTGGAACTTTAAATAATGTTTTGAATATGTTGAAAACATGCAGTCTGTGCAGTGCCCTGAAAATAAGGACCTTGTTCTTATATCAGAAGTACTGTGGAAGCCTATGTAGATGAGTCAGAACATGCTGTTACACATACAAATTAGTGATGCTGAGGACGTGTACTCCAGTTTGCTGTACCAGAGGACTTCTTATTGAGAGGAGCATGGGGATGTTGCACACTTGAAGTGCGGGGAAGCATTTCTGAATTGTGATACTATCATTTTTCAGCCTAAAATGTCTAGAGTTTGGGCTTTTTTTTTTGGGGGGGGGGGGGGGGCAGGTTTATGGATTTCATTAGTGGGGAAAAAGGTGAAGGAACTTTTTCACGTAACTAGAATAATGGTTTTGCCTCACGGACTTACTGTGCAATATTACATGTTTTAATGCACTTAAAAAGTGATACATGGGATTTGCCTAACAAAAGTAAGCAATATTGATGCAAAAAATTAAAAACCATTGCCTTCACTGCAACTCCAGGCTGCATTTCAGGCTCACTGAGGTTAGCTGGAAAACCAGATTGTGTCCCAGGACTTCCCTTGCACGTTACTTACCTGGACTTTTCAAGGACCTGAATGGTCTTTCCGGAGATTGGCAAACTGAGCAGTACAGTGCTGTCAACCACTCTTCTGGTGCCAGGGCTAAGTGCGAGCACAGACATCAGAGTGCCTTTTTCTTGTTTCTTCCTTTTCTACATTTTATTTTCTTGTCAGATTCTGTATAGAGATGTTTGTTGTGTCATCTGAAGATTGCACAAAATCGGAAACCACTGGTGCATACTTGGCCCTGCAGAAGGGGAAGCTTCTTGCAGGCAGGTAATCAGAAGACAGGGAGACCAGAGAAAATAGGGATCTAAAGTACAACTCTAAAGTACATTTTCCTGCTGGAAGGAACTATGGCCATGCCTTTCCACCTTTGGAAACCATTACTTCTCTTGTTTTGCTGTCTCCCTTCTGTCAATCCAGTGAGTGTCAAACTTCATTTGCGCTCATTTCACACAGAGTTTGCTTATCAGTCTGAAAGGCGACTGTCTGATCTTTCCTTTTGCATGCTTTCACTTTTAAGATCTTCCCTTTCTTATGTAAAAAAGGCAATTAGAGTCGTATCTGTTTATTTTAAACAAAATGGTTGTTAATTAGCGTGATCAAAAAACCCTGCCATTGTAGACTATGGGTTTCACTTTGTAGTTGCACTAAATTGCGTACAGTTTGGTGCCAGCTGACATGATAGCAACACAAAGTCTAGCTTTTTTTAACTTAATGAACAAACAGATTTATGAGGCTTTGTTATCTTCTGGTTTAGATCTATAGGTTCTGAATGCATTATTTAGAGTCCTTGTTTCTTAATGACTAATGTCATGTTGTTACTTATTAGGAGTGCTTTAACTTGCTGAAGAAGTTTCCCTCTCTTTTGTATCCCATTTTTTTCTATTTTCCTTCTTCTTTTTTTTTTTTTTTTTAATTTTTTTTGGATGCCTTAATTAAACAGTATGTCTGTGGTACACAAAACAGTCGAGATGCACTTCTCTAGTCATGTTCAAATGTTTCAGCACTAACTCTCTAGTGCTGTTGTCCTCATGAGGGGACTAGATATTCTCTCACCCCTTACAATGAACAAAAGGGCAGTTCCTTAATTTTTTCATTGCCTCCATTACTGCTTGATATTAATTCATAATATCTGGAAAAAAGATGCCCATGATAATCCACCAGTGCAGTCTTGCTTTGTTTTGGAAAGAGAGAGATTAAGAATATTGGTGGTAAAGCTGTGATAGCTTGACACTCATCCATGTCAACTCATGCATGCAGACCTGCCATCTTAACGTGAATGACAGCATGTCCTTCTAAATGAAGAAAAATTTTAAAAATAAGAGACATTTAAACTCATAAGTGAAAATTGTAGGTGCCTTCCTTTTTATTACTATGACTATTATTTTTGGAGGGAAGATGCTCAGAAATTTTAAAGGTCTGGTTTTTGTATTCATTACGGTAACTTTTAATTGCCATTGAAACAGTGACTAGAACTAGTGAAAATAGAGTTGGGCATTGATCAGATAATCTACTCTTGTCACCACTGGAGAACTGGAAACTGCAGTGTAGTTTCCAGAATTTGCTTTCCTCTGAATGCATGTATCCCCATCCGTGAAGTTTCTGCTGTGTCCTTAGCTAGCCATTTTGATGTGAACTTTTTCTGTATGCTGATACAAGGTCTAATTGACTCAATATTTCTAAAATTCTAAATATTCTAAAATTCAGGTATGTCATTATTTCTCTGCCTTTTTATCTATTGGTCATTACTGAAGGATTCAAGTAAAATCCTTATTTGCATAGAGAAAATCAAAACTGCAGTCAAATCATAAGCAAAGTCAGTGAGATGGCATAAATTTGATTAAAAGAAGGTGTGATCCGACCATTTTATGGGTTTTGCTTTCATTTAAAACTTCGCATTGAGTGTAATTTTTGGTTATAATCCCCGTGTTTAATTTAAATTCATAAGACAATTGGTACTTTTCACCTAGTTATATTTCAGTATTAAACCATACACAATTTCAATATAAAAATAGTGACGAAAATGTACTTGCTAGTAGTAGCTGCTAGATTAAGGTAATAATAATAGTCTGTTTGTTCCATGGAATAAATAGTCTATGTAGACTAAAGGCAAGGGAAAAAAAAAACAAACAAGAAAAAGACCAGAGAAAGTGAATATGAAAACAAATTGAAAGTACTACCAATTTTAGTGATGCTCTGATAGACTCACATTTTTGTAACTGTTGCACTTATAATTTACAAATTAAAGAGAAATGAAAGAAATTTGAAATTTCCAGTGGAGAAGCATTTTTAGAAAGTTTTTTGTTTTGATCTGTCACAACACTGTATTGACATTAAAAAAAGCGTTGTGTTTTATCACCATAAAATAAATAGAAGGATCAGGTAAAAGAAATTTTTCAGATGATAATTTGCCTTTATATATCAAACAGAGATTTTAGGGCTAATGATTAAATTGGAAAATTTTCAACCTGTTCAAGAGATCATTTATAGATTTTTCAAAATGAAATATAAACCCTCATGTATTGAAAATGTTCAGTATAGATGAAACAGCAACTTCAGTGGGAATAAGATTGACAAGGTTTTTTAGTAGATTTTTTTTTTAATAGTGAACCAAAGAATAAGAAATCATATACAGTTAAACAAAATAAATAATTCTGGAGAGAATGGAAGTCAAGAACCAGGGTCCATTTCACCCTTAATTCAAGCAAGGAATTGTTCAATGAAAAAAAAAAGGAAGAAATTTTGATAAAATAAGCTTATTAGGCACTAACTGCAAATAATTTGTGTCTTTTATTAATAAAATTAAATTGATTTCCAAAAAACATTAACAAATCAAGCTTATACATGAATTATTGAAATGAGATGTGCTTTCTGTCTCTTTTTTTTCTCCTTTTTGCCTCAGAACATGAACTACTTAGTCAGGAGATGCTTTATGAAGGGAAGTCTGTTATGGCAAGTTATTTCATAATTGTTCAATTCCAGGAATTTTTCACCTTCTGATGAAATGGCTGATATTAGCAGTTGTTCATATTGGCTGTCTGGAATATTCTGTTATTACAAGTTGTATAGGAGTATAAAAATTTATGCAAGTGCTAGTTTTCATTTGCTGGTTAATTTACATATATTTTACGTTTAATTAACATATATACTAATTTTTTTTGGTAGATGTAATAGAAATGGGGCTTTGATCCATCTGAGTCCTTCAGCAGATGCTTAACCTTAAGCATATAAATAATCCCATTGTTTTCCATGTCTTTAATCTGTGCCCTTAAGTGCTTTGTTGGATTGTGGCCTAGTATAATTATATGTTTCCAATAACAGTTGCTTATTAAAAGCAGTTGTTAGATCTCAAAAATAATATTAAAGAAATAACATGAAAAAATATGTATCAAACATAAAAGTTGTTTCAGAATCCTTATTTGATTGTCAGTGCCCATCAAATTGCAGATTCTGCTTTCTGATACACTCCTTTAATTTATGAGGTCAAGACCAAGGCATATTAAGTAAGATCCCACAGATATTTATGTAAAAATTCAGGAAATTTTAATTTGTTATTAATACTGAATTCTATAACAAAGGTGAGATTTTGTTATATGGTTTTCTTACATATCATTCTGAAGCACTTAGAGGGATAATCACTAGCTGTTAGTTCCTACAAGACTTTGCTTCTCTCTTTAGTAAGAACAACTGAGTAAAACTAGAGTTCATATGTTAGAAATACTGGTCTCTGTTTCCAGCCTTTCATCTCTTTCTGTAGCTAGTGCCTTTTACATTTCCTTGCTCTTTTTGTGCCCGGATTTGTTCTGTAACGTTCCATACTGTGTCAAGCCTGTTTTATTTCCTTTAACCCAAAGCAAGGATTAAAGACTTAAGGGTTAAATATTGTATTTCACTATGATAAAATACTCTGATTGGATGTGGGTGGTGATGTCCACCTGACTGCCCCCCTATCTGCATTTCACAGATACTTGCAATGAGAGTGCCTAGATTTCTAGATTATAAATCCTCTGAAAGTTGTGGTTGATATTAACAGATACATGAGGTTCCCACTGACAACTTTAAGAAACCACTTGCATGGGTAAAATGCTGGTCTTACCATGCAGTGCTTGTGCCTGCAGCTCTGTGCTGGTATCTCCTCTCTCCATAAATTAATTTACTGCTTCTTTGATCTGCCTGGTCCTCTGAAATATTTGTTCAGTTTATTTTTCTGTAGAAGCTCAAGAA
Organism: Athene noctua; assembly: GCF_965140245.1. Taxonomy (NCBI): domain Eukaryota; kingdom Metazoa; phylum Chordata; class Aves; order Strigiformes; family Strigidae; genus Athene; species Athene noctua. The sequence continues at coordinate 23,227,793 of NC_134039.1, forward strand.
AGACCACAATAGTAGTAATTTAAAGGCAATTTTCCTTGGCCTTTTGTGTTTCTGAGTCAGAGCTTACATATATTTTACAATGAATTGTGCCTTCAACTCTTCCAGCACAAGCATCTTCCCTGGACTGTCAGCAAAATTTTTTGAATGCATTTCCAACAAATAGGGAGCATGAGTAAGCAAACAGAAGCATACAGTGGCATTTAAAGGGTAAAAGAAATGCAAAATCACTGTTGTCTGTGATAAAAGGGAGGGCATGGCTATCCTAAGTTAGAATATTGAGCAGTATTTAGTGAATGCTTACTGGAATAAATTCAAGGTAAATTTATTTCTTTACATATAATGGAGTCTCTCTTGTGGGTATGATGGGGCATATGCATACATAGGTTGTTCCTTTGAAGTGGAGCATACAGCCCTGTGTGCTGCACTGTGATTTTGTGTACATACTGTGGGATGTGTCACACAGAACTCCAGACTAGATGTTCCTGTCTGAAGATGCTGTGTGTAGCAGGTGAAGTAGCATTGTTTGGAAAAGGTGAAAATACAGCAAAAGATCACAAGAAAAGCAGAATCCCTTCTGGATGATGTAGCAGAGTACTCTCCTCCCCCACCCACTTGGGAAGTAACAATTTCCCCCCAGAAATTAGTTCATTAGTGTGTATAGTTATTCATGGAGGAAGGTGTGTGATGTCTGGTGGCTGTAAGTATTTGAGTAGAAAATGTCACCTCATATCAGATTTGCGATACTCCCAGCCCATGCTGGCCAAGAGCATATAATCTCTTGAGATCTTTTGTAACGCACAGTGACTGCATCACTGTAGCCGAATCAAAACTTCACTGTGTTCAAGGAGAGGATAATGGTTGCCACTTTATGCAGCTCAGATAAATGACAAGATTGGGGAAGGTCACAGCTCAGTATGTAGAGTCTTCCACATCTCACAAGAAAAAGAAAAATCGCACATCCTGCTTGGAGCCTCCCCCCCCCATCTCTTTGCTTACACAGGTGGAAATGTTGAGATGAAATAGGCACTCAGCAGAGTGAGAGAGAGCATGCGGCTGTTGTGTTTTGATGTGGTTCTTAAATTGCCCTTCGTTGTCAGAAGCTGTTAGGCTGAGGAGTGAAATATACTCCATGAGTGGCAGTAGGAACTGATAATTGTCTTTAGTTCTCTATAGGGGCTTGTGGAGATGGGGCATTTGCCCACATGTCAGTCAGAGCTGACACAGAGGGGTGAGGGCTGCCCGTGACACTGGAGTGCATAGTGGGCGAGACAGGTTGCTGTCATCCCTTTTCTCAGCAGCCCCTGTGCACAGGGAGTGCTGTGGGTAGGTCAGGGGGCAGCTGAGTGGGAGCTCTTTGCTGGGGCTCCCACCCTGCCTAAGCCCCTTTGCAAGGGGAGCCTTGGGGTTGTACAGAGGAAGGGTTTCAAGCACAAAGGTGGGAGCATCCCTGATTTTTTTAGTAAGTCTGATCAACCATTTCCATCCTAAGCCCTCTAAGAAAGCAGCCTTCTCACCCCAGGAAAAGGCAGAAGGGTGAGGGAGGTACATGCTGAAGCTGGGTGGGATGATGGGAGCTGTGGGTAATCTGCACTAGGAATTGCTCTCAGCCATGGTTAAATGCATTTGCAATAATACAAGGAAGTTTTTTCAGTCACTGGCCCTCCAGTTGAAGCAAGACTGAAAAATGTAACACACCATGCCCTAATCCACTTAAGATGGTCTCTGTCCATAGCTAGCCACTTGATGTCTTACAGTAAAGCTGTTCAGTTTCTCCATGTCCAAGCAGAAGAGAAAGATTAAGTAAGATGCTGTGCCACGTGGTTTCTGGCAGAACTTCTTTTCTGCTACATGGGCTGTAAGATGCACTTTGTTTTATTTTCTCCCGTTCTTGTGAAAGGTACAAAGTACAGTGACAGGAACTATCATATTCAATTGGACATGCTTTCTACAGATTTGTTAAGGATTTACTCTACACATTTGTAGCATTTAGTTGCCATGGCAATGACCTCGGTGCAAGAGGGAACAGCCTTTAGGTTGGACCTCCGATTTTCCTTTCATTTCCATTTAATTTGATTTGACTGCGAAATGTCACTTCCATTGCATTGATTAAGCTTCATTGTGGCCACCAGCTCTGTTAGAAAGGTTAAAGGGCAGGCCAGTAGCTGTCATTTTTCTTCCCCCTCCCTTTTCTGATATCAGTACAGATGGGTTTTTTTCAGAAGAAGAATAAGGTTTTACCCCATGGTGTTCCACAGTAAAAGCAAAACTAATGCAGCAAGAGTTTGTAGCTGTGCTAACCTGCAGCTTCCCTGTATGATTCTGTAGTGCTTTAAAGAATAAGAATTTGTTTCTCTTTTTTTTTCCTGACATATGCTCCCCCCAGATAAATAAAAGTGAATGTACTCTCCAACACTAGAAACCACATTGGAAGAAAGACAGCTCTCTTTTTCAAAATCTCTGTTATCCCCAGGGTGTATAATAACTGCCTGCCAGATTCCGTGAGGCTCGTAATTGCTGTGAGATGGGTGCAGAGTTCCCCTTTGGACAGGTTCTTTCTAGTTCATTTGGTATTTGCTGATTATGCAACAAGTGTAAAATCAAGAATGGCAGTGCATTGGGATGGGAGGCTCCAAAGAAGACCCAGGCAAAAGCAAGGATCGCTTAAACAGTTTTATTAATGGGAAACAAAATAAAAATACAACTGTGGTATTCTTCAGTAAAAATCAAAAGCATTCTACTTTTGAAAGTGATACTGCCCATTTGCAGAATACAAAGGTGCAAAAATTGTGCTGTATTTATAAAGACTTCCCCCTCTTGGTGCCCTAAGACCCCTGCTTTGTACTGTGTGGGCTGTCAAGGACTTAGATAAATTAGGTCTGTTCATTTATGTATTGCAGAACCTAGAATACCTCTTTTGTCAACATCTCTGTAATAGCAGGCACACAAGCCTTCCTGGCAAGCTGGGTTTTTGCTGTGAGATAGATTTTCTGCCACAGGCTTCAACATCAGCTAAAGTATCATCTTGAAATTTGCGTATTGCAGGATAACTGAAGTTAAGATTTCTCCTGCATAGTTTGGTCAAAACTTAAGGTAAGACTCTTATATTTACATTGTTTTGGTTTGTGTTTTTTTAAAAAATATATCAGATGTTCATTCTGAAAACATTGGGAAAAGCAGGCATGTGAGTATGAGCAAGTGGGTTGGTGAGGCAGAGACCTGGAAGGTCAAGGGAGAGAAAATTTTTGTCCAGCCACAGGATAAATGATGCAAGGGAAAACTGAAAACCCAAAGTACTACATATGGCTTGAAAGACTTTGCAGCTGAAGGACTGTTTTTCTTTCCTGACTGAACTGAACTTCAGATTAAGCTTCTTTCTTCTTTGAAAGGAGGACTGAACTAGTGTGAAGACGACTTCAGTTCTGGAACCTTTATATTGTTTTGCATGGAGAAATAGCTCACACATATGCAAGAAAGGGGGAATGTATTTAATTATTTTTTCTTATTTCTGCTCTCTTCTATATGACATGCAGCATCTAATATCAGGGCCACCCTCTCACAGAGACATCTTTCCATCACTGGTGGTCAGGGCCAGGTTGTGGAAGGGTGCAAATGCCTGGAGATGCACATCTTTACTTCCACAGCATGGCTTGCTGGTGGAGAGGGCTTGAACTGGAGTAAGGGCTTCAGAGGGAAAATACTTTCTCATATGTTCCTGTGTATCATGGAGGAGGGGTACAACTTGACTTCGCAGCTTTGAAGCTCAGGGCTTCACTGGCAGTTCAGGTGAAGAAGCAAGCCACCTGGCTGTGAGATGTAGCTCCATTATCTGAGTTTTACACTGCCAGTGGGCTGGCTGCCAGACTGGGGACACAGCCCTCGTGGAACGTGCATCACCCACTCGCCCTTCCTGCGAGCCAGTGCTATGCTGGCTCCCTTTTCTGTTTGCCTCCAAAAAGTTAAATGGATGACTGGGGGGAGAAAGAAGGAAAGGAGGGAGAGAAGGAAGCAACTTCCTACATCATAGAGTAAGATGAAAAAAATAACTTAAAACTGGAATAACTTGGAGCAGTCCAGCTGGTGGCCTGTGGGATGTGCTGTCTGACCTGCTTGTTTTTCTGCTGTGGCCTTGCCTTGGGACTGGGGGTGAAGGGGAAAAGTTAGATATTAAATCCAGCAGCTGTTGAATACTTTTCCTTAGCCATGAAAATTGTCACCATGCTCACAGAGGGGGCGGGGAAGTTTGGCATTGCTTGAGCCTGAACACCGGCCTTTGGAGGTGCCCCAAAAATCAGGATCCTGATCACAGCTTTGGAAGTATTGTTTTAGCCTGGGTTTGTAAAAGCCATGTAAAAACCAAATGTTAGCTCTCAGCTCTGTGTGTGTGTGTTTCTGACAAGGTATTACTATAGCTTTTTCTACTTTCAATTGTTTGTAAAGGACACCAGTTTTAGAGGAAGGTGATCAATTCTCCTTTTGAACAGAATAATGTTAATATTCTCAGAGTATAAATGCAGATGCTGTGGACTTCCATAGAAGAGGAGTGTATTTGAGATAAAGTATGGGACTGTGGATAAAACATCAGACTAAGAGAGAAGACTTGACTTCTCTGTGCACTTTAGGTTTTAGTTCTTTACTATGAATCATGGTGTTTGCTTTCCTGTGCAAAAGCAATTTGAGGCCCTTAGAGGTAAATGGCGAATATTGGTATTACTAATATTTGTTGTGATTTATGAAGTGGTTCTTTTTAGGAAAATACTGTTTAAGACTAAGTATTGAATTTGGTGCTTGTTCTTCCTGGCAGTTCTGCCATGTGGTGGGAATACCACCTTTCTGAACTGTCAGCCACACTCTAACAGAGATGGGAGAACAACAAATAGCTTCCTTCAGATGTCTCCTGTGTCATCCTCTCAGTTATAAACACTGTATAAAAAACCTGAAGGAGGTGCAGAAAGTTAAAAGCCAGATTCTGAAAAATCCCATTTTATATAGTATCCCAAATCTTTGCTCAAAAATTAGAGAAAATGGATTTATTTGGGCAATTCTTTAGGGCTTTGATGTGTTCTGGGGTTTTTTTGGGTGCAAAACCAATTGCCCATTCCATCACCAAAATTTTGTCGGTGACTCACGGTCCGAGCAATCGAGATGCTCCTCCATGGAGGAGCTGCTTCATCTCCTTGTTGAGGCAGGTGTGGAGAGGCTCACCACTTAGCACAGACCAGTTTCCATCTCCCTCGGATGCTGCTCATGGCAGCAGTGGAGTTGAACTGACACATTGTTTTCTACCTCAAACCCACATAATTTTATTTTGAGTATCTGCTTTATGCTGTCAGTGAAAGACACTATCTCACCCAGGTAAACCAGATTTGCCCTATTTAGTCACTGAAGGGAGATGCTGTTTCATTCCTTTGCACAAAGTGAGCAGGATTCAGCAGCTCCAGCTCCAACATACTTTTATTTTTCTCTTCTCAGCGGGAGTTGAGTATTGGCATTTCTCCCACAGCATCGTTCCTTGTTTTTTTCTCTCAAGCAAAAACAACAAAAAAAGGAAGATTAAAAGGAAGAAGTAGACAGATTTGAAAGAGGATCATTAGCTCCAGGGTCTGATGGGACCTCCTTGGAAGTGTTCACAACCCTGTGTCACCCATACTGCAGTTTTCAGAACCTTTTATAATCTCCAGCATACAATGTCTTTGTCTTTTCCTTTTTCTGTTTAACAGAAACAGTTCATAGTAGATTTTGTTTGTTTACCTCTCTTTTTTAGAATTTAGTAATTACTTCGTGACATTCATGTGTTTGTGTCATGGTACGCTATTAATATCTTTGTTTTGTATTAGCCTTCTCAAAGCATTTGTATGGAGGCATAAAAGGAGATGAGTCTCCCATAGTTTTAAGCTGAATTACCGATTTGAATTTTAGGCCAGGTTTACAAAAATTTCCAAAATAGGTGAGAGTTATAAATAAAACTGAATGTGTTCCTGTTTGGGGCGAAAGCTGTGGAACTCAGTTTTTTCTTCTAGCTCAGCCCCAGAACAGATACATGCTGTTAGTTTTTCACTTTGAGCTTTTAGATTCCATCAGACCTCAAACTTAGCAAAAAAGATAAGAAGAATTTTATGAACTGAAGAGTGAGTTTCATGCAGATATGAATCAGCACTGATATCTTGGCTACCATCATCATGTGAGTATGCTGTCATTGCAGCATATATGATAAATTTGGGATTCTTAAACTGAACACACTCATCCACTGTGCCTGTGAGGCAAAGCAGGGAAAAGAAAATTTTTCAAACGCCAGAAATAGTATTTCTAGAGAAAAAATATTTTACCTGTAGTCTTTTAATCCAATCTGTAAGCTCCATTCAGATTTTGAGATGCAGGAAGATTTACTGGGGTTTTTGGGCACCAAGCCAATATAAATATTAAAAACATGAGGAAATAATAGAGCTATTTTCTTATTGTTAACAGCATAATGCATCTTTTGTTGGGTTTCCTCTCTGCAGGACTCTCTCTGCTGCAGTAGGGCTGTTTACCTCTGTCTTCTCTTATAAACATAGTTCCAAAGGCCCTGTTCTGCAGAGCTGCTTCCACAAACTGTACTAAAGGTTGCAAATTCTTGAAGAGAATTGGACAGATTTGACTGACCAAGTAAACTTAATTCCCGGTGACAACAGAGAAATTAATTCAAGCATCTACAGAGATGAGATTTGGGGTAGCTTATAGTGCTAGTCTATGATATGAGTCTTTAATGTCTAAAGGCATCGAATCCAAGTTTAAAAATCACCCTTTTCACTTTGCCCCTTATTTTCCTCTCTGCTTGCAAAGATCTTAAAAAGATCTTAAGTCTTTGTACTTGAGATTGCTTTTGTTCAGGGTTGTCTAGTGTTTTCTCACTTTTCATGTTTTTTGCACTGTTTGCTTTGCTGTGTGTGAACAAGCATCCTGGGCTGTGTGCACACTGTGGGTTTTAATGTAAAATTCAGGTGGGTGAAATTGTGCATGTCTCTTCTGGTTTTGTCCTTTCTTTTTACTACATGAAGAAACCAGCAAAAGGGAAAATGCTGTTAATAAACATAGAAATAAATCATAGAGTTGTAGTTTCATAATCAGTTTAGTATATTTAATTGTAGTTGATATATAATGTTGCATGTTTGTATGTGAAAATGAAGAGAAAGTAAAAACAAATTATATATATATCATCAATTTTGTTAATTATATGAAACTAGTTCACAAATACGCAGGAGTACTATCTTCAGCAAATCCTTTGTCTTCTAAATTAGATAGATGTACCAAAAGCATGCTGCTGGGGCAACATTAATTTTATTATAGATAAAAAGTAGAACTATTAGTCTCTGTTTCTGGCATGTTTGTAAGCTATCTGACCTATTTTCTTCTCCCACCCTCTTCACAGTGCTTACCGAATTCCCCTTTCCTATGCCTTACATAAAACTGTCTTACAATTAAACCAGCTGATAGCCCTGGAGACATTACCTAGTATCCTGGCAAACAGATAAGATACATGGTTTTATATATATTTTTGTGCAACGGGGAGAGATGGCTTCATCACTTTAAGAAAAGGAATAATCTGTTTATACTAGAGGAATAGACTCACTTGGTTTTCTTCCCTTCAGTTGTGAAGATAATTGCAGGGGGGCAATATTTACCTCATTTTTAACAATAGAAATATCTGGATGGTTTGTCTTAAATTTATTACGTTTTAAGAGAAGAGTAAGCTAGGTGACTACAGTTCCCAGAATCCTCAAGAAGTGTATAATGCCTAATATGGACTTTTAAAATGGAAGCACTGTGTACACAATTAGTTTTTTGCTACTGCATGTCTTTAGGAGTTAGAAGTGTCTAGACTGTTCTTAAATGACATTTCTTGCAGAAAACCCAAACCAACCAGAAAAGATCTACTACTTAGTATTGTGTTGTCACTGAAGATGAAAATCAGGCCCTTAAAACTGAAAAGATGTTTAATTAACAATATAGTCATTGTAGGTCTTCAAAAATCATGACTCTGATGTGAAAAATCTGCCTTGAGTCAAAAATCTTAGACATGTTGAAAGTCAGGCATCTTCTTTCCTCGGAACAACTGTCTTTCCTTTTGTGCAGTTGGTGATGACTTTCAGGTTTTGGTGCATTGAAAGAGGTATACGTTGTTTAAGGTTCTATGTATGAAAATAAAGACTACCAATTAATATAGCACTTAATCTAACACAACTTGGAATTTCTGGTATGATCTTGGCCTGTTATTTTTTAGTAAGTGACATGTCTTCAGGGAAGGGCATGGTCAGACTAGTTTGGAAGTCAAGAACCTAAATTAATGTATCCCAGCACTGCAGGTGGAGAGAGCATCATGCTAAGGCGGCTGTATGGATGAGGATGGATTCCAGTCGGGCAGGTCAGAGTGCAAGTAGATATCTGCCCACACCTTGAACTGCACAGGCATTTGTATAGTCTTCAGCTTGGCCGGACTGACTGCATTCTTGGCCTGAGGAAAAGTGTCTCAGTAGCAGTTAGAAATGCAGCTCCATGTGGCATGATACCCAGTTCAATGCCTTAACCAGTAGACTGTGCTGTTTCCTCATTTCAGTTTTCATCAACCCCTGTTCCTTTATTTTGTCCAGAGTTCCGAGCCTTTTCTCACACATTAGCAAGGCCAGTGTGAAATATTTGGATACTGAGGAACGCAAACTCTCAGGGTTGATTATGTTTTATTATAGCACAAAATTATAATAATATTTTTCCACATCCACTATAATTTTCCTGTTGAAAGCACATTCTAAACTTCATCTTATTAATACTCAATAATGCATGTATAGTGGATTTTTAATGGTAGTGGAGGGAACTGCCATTTGAGAAACCTCACAATGTGTTGAGATCCTAAAATACAATGTTGTCTCCTTCCCCACCATCTCTTTGGTTCATACGTTCTTTCAAGATGTGCCAAAACAAGTCTTAATCTCTTGTCTTCAAGATAATGTATTGTAGTGTGTGTTTCAGCCTAGCTAAGCTATCTGGGATGAATTTTTATTACAGTGCAAGGTACTATTATTGTAATGTACAATAATAGTAAAAATACTGATTTTTCATTTGTATTCTTTGAGCTTTGTATATACCCAAGAGGTCAATAAAGAGCTTATGAAAAAAGGTTATATTTAAGAGAAATGGGTATCAGTGCTATGAGATTATACCCATGACAGATGGTTGTAACTAAAGCTTCATCTTGGTGCTGAAAAGCTGAATGAAACAGTATTCAGATTTCGAAGTAATGTTGGCTTCATTTCAATGGGACTTTTGCCTGAGTAAGAACAGACTAAAAACTCACTAATGACTCTAATTTTTTGTAGCAGCTTTGAATAGATTTAAAAAATGGAATTTTCTTTTTTCTTATTTTGGATTGATAAAATTCCAACAGAAAACATGGAGGAGTTGTTTGTTTGTTTGTATAAATAAATGTGTGCAACATTATGCCTTTGTTAGCTGGTATGACAAGATATAAACCAGCATTGTTTTATTCACACTAAAAAGCAAAGTATCTTACTGGGAATCATGAAAGAGTTGTTAAAGTAATTTGTTTCACTGTTAGTTTCAGAATTGGTTGTGAACCTCAAAATTTCTTGAGGTTCAGTCTGAATAGTTATGTAAAAGTTCAGATGCTAACCTTAGGCAAATCTGAATAACTTGAGGCTGGAAATCTCTACAAGAAGATATTTCCCCTTGACTTGTCTAATACAATGAGTTCAGCAAGGCTACACCCTGGGGAGTTTTGGCCCAACACGTAGTGTGTATGCTTTAAGTGCATGAGAGTATTTTTAATTTCATCATGAGAAACTAAACTGAGGGACTTCACAAATGAAACCATCAGGCAGACAAGGTTAATTCTGGCCGCAGTTGGTGGGAGTATGGTGCCTTCAAATACCAACACATTTTTTTTTTTCAGTAGTGGCATTTGAAAGAATAAATGAAGTGTGACTCCCGGCATCTCTTTAGTTGCCCTGAAAATGGAATGTCAAACAGCATATAATCATCTTCCTTGTTTAAAGAAAGAGGAGCAAGTGAGAGACCTAGTTTTCTATTTGTGTCAGTTTTTGGATGTCTTAATATTCTATCTTGTCTAATTTTCCAGAGAGTGATAATAGAGTTCCTGTCAAATTAGAGGTTACAGACTTTTTAACCTATGTCACGACCCCCCCCCCCCGCATTACTTGTTATTACCATGAATATAATCCAAATAAAAATCTAGTTTTTAATGCTGTTATGCTGAAGGTTGCATTTCAAGCATATAATTTTATTCATTATAAATATTAAAAATATTCAGCCTGCCATTAGCCTGCTTGCTCCCCCATCGCTTCAAAACCAGGCTGAATTTGATGTGGAGCGAACATGTCGCTGCTTGGTCTGGAGAGCAGAAGTTCAGCTCAGCCCCCTGCACCATCAGGACTGAGCAGGCATTGCTGCCATGCTGCAAAGTGCAGTTCTCGGGTTTAATTGATGTAGCAGAGAGGCTATTTTTGGATGGGACAGCCTGACATAACCATCTTCTAGAAGGGACCGGGGATGAGCCGTGAGGGTTAATTAAATGAAGTCTACATGCCCCGTGTTGGGGCTTTGCTACAAGAGGAGCCAGATATGGCAGTGTTAAGTTTATAGCTAGCATTGTGCTAAGGTGGCTCTTTCCTGCTGCACAGTGCTGAGAGAGCTGCCGTTGAAGCACACTGAATTGCAGACAGTGGTGCAAAAGCTAAAGTTTCTTTAAAATTAAAAAGCCCCAGCCCCCTTCAGTGTGAGTAGAGCTGTGGCAAGTGTGACTTACTGTTTGATCAAGTTTTATTCTCATTTACATGAATTCCAACAAATTTAGATCTGCCATAAAAGGGTCCTACTTTGAAGCTTATAACAAATGAGCAACAAATAAAAGCATCTCATTATTATGTATTTTTGGTTCAATATCTGAATTCCCTGGGACTTCTGCACCCAAGTCTGTAGTGCCCAGTGTTCACAGAGATGCAAATCCAAGACTGTGTTTTTTGGTTTTGTTTTAAATCAGGTGAGTGTCACATGCTTCAGTTTTGTAATGAGTTTTTATACTGTCCTAATTAATACAGTGTGCCTGTCCTGGACCTTTGAAGTAAGTGGGAGTTCTGCCACCAATTTAAATAGGAGAAGGATTTGAGCCAATTTGAACAGAAGTTTTCACTTATCTTAGTGCCTAATCTTCTTTTTAAAGGGATGTGGGAGTATCAGCACCTCCTACGTAACGCTCAGCAGCATGCAGAAGTAGACTAGTCTGGTCACTTACGGATGCCCATTTAAAACCAGTAGGATTACTCAGGTGAGTGACAAGGCTTTGAGAACAGATTTTAGGAAATTAATTCGGAGTGCAAACTGACATTTAACCCATCTGTGTGAATATTACCAGTTGAAGCACGCCACAAAATCATTTAGAAATTGTAAGATTAAAAAACCAAAACCAAACCCCTCTCTAATTTTCCTTGCTTTTTTTGTTGTCAGGGTTCACACTTTCAAGGGTGGGGTTTTTTAAGCATCAGAGCTAGTAGCTCCATATCTTTGTTAAATTGGAGCTGGTATTCTCCAGTAAGCAGATCAGATCATTAAGAGAACTGCCTATTATGAATCTCATGATAAAATCACAGTATTTGACAATACTAGGTCTGTGTAAATACGTATGTACCCTTGCAGTGCTTAATCCCTGGAGAAACACAGTTGTCTAGACCTCTTCTACTGTCTCACTGAATTTCACTGTATAGTTCCAGAGTGGCTGACCAAGTATGGCTAATTTATGAGGAAACTGGGAGACTGAGTGTTATTTTAGGAGGGTATTGCAAAAACAAAGGCAAATTTACTGTAAGGTTTCTGCACTTCACTGGAATACATCAAGTATCTGTAAATTGAGGAAGGTGAAAAACTGATGTTCCCTTCATACTGTGTCTCTTTTCTTCACTGAGTGCAAAAGGAGCCCATAAATACTGACTAACTCTAGTCTGCCTCATGGTCTTTTTAGATTAACCCTGATTTTTCCCAAACTGCCAGTAAACTGATGTGTTGGAGTTTGTGTACTACATCCATGTCTCTTCAGTCTCCATACAACATTCACCTAACTAAAGTCTTGCAGACAGCAGCATTAAAAACTTGGTATGTTGTATTAGGTTTATGGAAGACTTTCCGTCCTCCATTCAAAATGGTGTGTTACTTCACATAATTGCCAACATTTTATTAATTTTTCATTTAAAGGGAGTCTCTTTCCCTTAGATGTTCATTTTCAGACTGGTAAGAATGAAGTAGCCATGACTGTAGATACTACTGTGTGAGGACAGCACTGCAAAAAAAGCCCATTTCCTGTGATGCATCTCTGGCTGACATTTAAAATAGCTCTGCATTTTAAAAAATTACAGTATAGCTTTATTTATGTGTTATTAAATACAATTTAAAAGATTATTTTATACATTCTTTGAAGCAAGTAGTTTGCCTAAAGTTTTTGTTTTGTTCTGTTGCATGGAGGCCAGCTGGTTTGCTAGCTTGAGTGACCTCACATTCCTTAAATGTACTCATAAATCAAGCCAAGGCCATGCATTAAAAGCTCAACTCTGACTTTAATTGAAAGGAGGGAAAGTTTGATACATTGTGGGAGAAGTACACTGCTGGACACCTAAGGCTATATTTTTCAATTCTTACTCACATTTAGCAAACCATTATCATGCTAAGAGTCTCACAGAAGACATGCAAGTCAGCTGGACCCGTATTACTTAAGGTAAATATAAGTGAAAAAACATGCCCTGAAGATCCAACAGCTATTTGTAAGTATAGTGTAAGCAAGCTGATTAGAGGGGAAAAAAAAAAAAAAAAAAGAAGATAGATGATTATTTAATACTTAATTATAATATTTGGAAGTGTCATTCTTGTCAATGTCTCTACTAAAGTTTGGCAGCATTTTCAATGATACTGCCACAATGGAACATTTTGGTGTGATTTAGTGAAAAGGATGTAAAGCATCAGGTTTGCATTAGGAGGTTTGCATGTCATTATATTTTTGGAAAGTATGATGTTTCTGGGTCACAAAAGGATTTTGGTCTCTTCAAATCTTTCATTCTGAGAACCCAAGAAAGGAAGCTGCAGAGAGCTGGGTTTGAGCCTCTTTAGCCTAGTAGAAAGCGACAGGACAAGAGGGAATAGCCTCAGGTTGCGCCAGGGAAAGTTCAGACTAGATATTAGGAAGCATTTCTTTACAGAAGGGGTTGTTAGGTGTTGGAATGGGCTGCCCAGGGAGGTGGTGGAGTCCCCATCCCTGGAGGTGTTCAAGAGTAGGGTCGATTTAGAGCTTAAGGATATGCTGTAGGTGGGAACTGTGCTAGGCGAACGGCTGGACTAGATGAACTCCAGGGTCCTTTCCAACCTAGATGATTCTGTGATTCTATGATGAGCAAAACTGGTTTGATTTTAGAAGGAGAAAGACAATAATGATTAGAAACGTGAAAGTAAAAGACTTCTTAAAATTCCTCTACTTTTTGAGACTTCTTGGGTTCATAGCAAATTAATAGTGGTTAATTTAATATCCACTTTAAATATGATAATTTATTCTTATTTAGAAAAAGAACATGATACAAAAACTGATAAAAACTAAAAAATAATATTTCCAAGACTTAAAGGTACTGTATTACTGTCTGCTTATCACTACATTTGCTGAGTGATCCCTGTTATCATACAGCCACTCATCTTTTGACTTCATATGAATGAAGGCAGACTCAGGCTTGGCACCACCATGGCTGCAAAGACTCTGCAGTGAGTTGTGTGTGACTTGTGTTAGGGAGCACAGAAGAACATGCAGAGACAGCTGTGAACCAGAAGCATCTCTTCATCAGTTAAGATGGCGTAGAAAGATTTGATCTACTTAGGAGAGGGGGAAGGACTGCATGAATTCTTGATGTTCCTACTGGCCACAGTAGCTAGGATTTGGTGGTAGGTGGGCATGTTTTGGTACATGGCCTCATCAGCTTGTACATAACACTGTACAGTCATGACTGAATGGTCCCTGTGATGTTCCCTGTCCCATTTGCGCTATGCGATATTCTGCTGCATCTTGAATTTTTGCACAGTGCTAACACCATGAGTATCTCTAAGATTTTACTGTTGTTTATTTCTATCTTTAAAGTAAAAGGTATTAGAACAGTATTTATCTAGGGCATTAGAACATTTTTAAGGTATTAAAATATTATTTAACCATAAACTCGTTATGTGGATGCCTATCCACATGGACTAACTACAAGGTAATTACAGCAAAGTAGCACTGAAATCTCATTGTAGTAACTTAAGGTCAATTCTGATTTACCTTAAGTTGAAAGGGTATGTTTGAGGACCTTAAATGAATATCAGTACCAGGAGTCCACAGGAATATTGATAAAATAAATAATATTCTATGAGTGTATCCAAATTAATACCTCTTAAAGCTGAAATACTTCTGCTTTAAAGAGTTACTGAAGCATTTTTAACGGCAAGTCCAAATGAAATGTTATAATTTGGAAATATTTCTGTGGGTCTTGGCTGGCAAAATTGAAGTACTCACAGTTCAAATGAAACAATGTATTTTAAACCCTCTGGTTAAAGAGACAAAGTATATGAGAATACTCTTATCAAACAGGGGTTATTCATAAAGGCTAATTTAAGGCTAGCTTTCATCTGTTACCCTCTCAGTGGGGAAGGCTGTAGGTAGAAGGTGGTTCAGAGACAGTGTTTAGCTTAGGTGCTCTGAATTATTCCTTGAATAAGCTTTCATCTCTTTAGTTATGAGTAACCAACGATTAGCTTCCTAGTGCTTGGAGTAACCCTTTTGAATATGCTCCTCATTATTGTTGATTCCTGACTGATTTCTCCACAAGAATAGGAAGTGTCCACCTCTTGCAGTTAATAACACAGTAACAACAAAATGGAAGTCTTCCTACTTACAATATTGTTTGGCCTCTATCAAGATGTTGTCCTTTTTCTGTACTTACTAAACAGTCTCAATACTGTCCTTATCAAATGTCTTTTATACAGTCATTCTCCAAGTAATTGTTTCATGTACAAAGCAGAACATAGCTAAGTGTACTCTAAACAGTTATATATGTTAGCTGTTCCTTCAACAGATAGGATAAACTCTGGAGCAGGGTTTGTATTGATAGGTAAAATGTCCTTTCAGATGGATAATAAGTTGGAAGGTGAAATGTACCAACAAAAAGATAAGACAAATTATTAACACTAATATTTAAATACATTATTGTTGAAAAAGTTAATTTTGTAGTACAGATGGTGAGCCAAATAATTCTTCAACATAGTGTCACTGTATGAATAAAGATACTGTGATAGGAACCATATCATGGAGTAAGACCTGCCTGCACCTATCCCCAAAGTTTACTGTCTTAAACTCACCTTGCAGTGGGGAAACTGGTTTAAATTATCCAGACCCAGCTGGATCTTTCTTCCTTTGCACCTCAATTATTTGCACTTTAACTTGTGCCGTTGCAGCTGCTTGTGAGTCCATGTAAACTGCAGCCAGGAACAGTCTTCATAGAGTGGCTTTACCACATGGTGTAAAATTTTAACATAACTTGAAGATTAAAAAAACCCCACAGGATATGGATAAGGAGGGAATGCATAAAGAAAAATTATAGTAGTCAGCACTGGTTATACCTGTCTTAGCATTTTGGTTTGGAGCACTACTGTAATTTTGAAGAAAATCTCCCTGGTCTTTTTTACTTAGCATATGTCAGCTTGGTTTGAAGAATGGTTTTGATTTGTGTTGAACTGGATTCCTCTGGAAACACAACACAGATGCTCTGAGCACTGATGGAAATACAAGGCTCTAAACCAATGGTTGGTCCCTTTAAACAAATGTGAGCTACATGCAAGATTCAGTACAGAGGGCGAGGCTGAATCTAGTTGACAGTAAACCTGAGCCCCAGATAATATAGATGTAGGTGCCCCAGTATCAACTGCTGTGATCTAGTGCTCTGTGTCTGTTGCACCAAATTGCTTGCTAATGTAGACATATATTGTATGTAGTGATAGGCTGGTATCTTAATACACCAGCTGCCTAGCAGTCAAGATATCCTTTGTAGACATCACGGCAAGTAAGGAGCCTTGACAGAAGATTTGCAGGAGGACAATGAGGTAGCCTTAGTTAATATAATTTAGTCAATTCATTTTGATAGCATGCTCGAGAGGAAAATACTATCACCCCATTAGCCATGAAGGGAACTGGTCTAAGAGATGGTATGGTTTAGCCAACTTGACACAGGCAGACTGGAATTAGAGCGAGGAGTTCTGAGTGCCCAGCTCTCTACTTATTCATTTTCTTACTACCTTTCCTAAATGCTGGGCATAGACCTACTCTATTTATTTGCAGCTGAGTTCATAAATGGATTTTAAAGTTACTGTAAATAGATTAGCCATGTCCATGTAAGACATCACTTCTCTCACTTCTTTTAGCTGCTTTCTTCAGAGTTTTTGTTTCTGCCTATGTCCCATTTCTTCACACCTTGTTTAGACTTGTGTTTACTGTAACTACTGTGTCAATTCCTACCTCCTTAAGACCACAAAGCACTTCAAGAAAGGATTTCCATGTATTTATTATTTGTTCTGAAAGCCTTATCTCATACAGACATATTTGCCATTTTCTTTTATATATATATATATATAAAAATAAATATGTTTCAGAACCATTATATATGCAGCATTCTGCTTCCATAGTCTAGGTTAAGATCTCTTTCTGAAACTGCAGACAATAAAGCATTTTCCCTAAGAAAAGTTAACAATGTGATAAATACTGATGCTGTGTTTCAGCACATTTAATTATTTCTGTTTTCATTGTTTATCATCATTTTGTCAACTTTCCATATAATCCCCCACAATGCTTTGTGCTAGATTTTCTTTGAAAATTCCTTTCCTCTGAACTTGCCATGAACTTCTATATAAAATATGGCCATAAAATGCCACCAACAAAACAAAACAAAATCCTCTATTCACTAATAAAAGAACACCCTGTCTCCCTCTCAGCCTTCACAAGAAAAAAAAAAAAAGACAGAATTTGTGTAGAAAAATTTTCAATTGCAGGTATGAATCAGAACATAAAGGCTGAGTAGAAAACTGAAATAATCAGTTGTGAGGATGTGGTTTAAGCTATGTGCAGAGTTTGTGCTTCATTCCATTTTTCTCACTGTACTGATGGCTATTTAGCGGGTAATGTCAGAAGTGTTGGAATTAGATTTGTTGTGATTGAGGGGGAGGAGGAGGATTGTGTTTCTTGAGGTGGTCTGTGGGAGGAGAAAGATTATGCATGTGCTTTATGTAATGAGGAAGAGACTGGAGAACTTGTATGTCTACAAGGGAGGAGGTGGGAGGATTAGCTTTTGATGTAAAGGTGAGGGAATGGCCCTGGAGAAGAAAATCAGAAATACATTACCTTCCTGTACATCCCATTTTGTATATTAGACGTTTTGTTAGGATTTTGAGGCTCCAGGAGCCTCAGCACGCCGTGCTCCTTCCCAGTCCCTGCGCATAAGGCTGCAGGGCGCTCTGCAGCACTCATAATTCACTGCTTTTTGATGGGAAGATAAAGAGCAGGTGCCTTGACACCAAGGGATCAAGTGATGGGGATGCAGGGTTATAGGGGTGACCTCCCCCTGCCCTGTGATCTGAGGCAAGATCCCAGGCCCCCGCATGCTGTTGTCTGTGCTTTCACCTTGTTGGAACAAGGCGTAGTGGCATGGTTTTGGCGCAGGTCAAACAGCCTTTACACCAAGATTTTGGAGTTACCACAGGGCAGGAACAATTCCCAGTTGGCAGTTTGGATGTTCAGTATGGGCGTGAGCTGTGTTTGTATCATGTGCTTTTAAGGCCTGTTTTGTTAAATAATGCTGATGTAGCGCCAGTGGCTGGGCGCTAACAAAGTGGGCAGGACAAGGAAGGGCAGGGAGTCGGCACTAACAGCCCATGGTTTGTGGTGGGTTGTTGGTGTGTGCTGTGGCCCATGGGAGTGGCCACCATCCCAGCCAGTATCTGGGCCTCATTTGGGGGACAGCAGCAAGCAGGGACATCCTATGAGGCATCATGGGGGAGTCTGTCCTATGCAGGGGGAGGAAAGAGCATCGAGCCATCAGGCTACAAGCCATGTTGTGCTGAAGAACAGGCCTTGGTCCATGTTTGCTAGTCAAGATGTAGCTGACGGTGCTGGTACTCAGGCTGAAATGTCTTCTGCAGCTTCCCTTGGAGAGCCTGTCCCTGCAGGCTTTCATCCTTCTCCCTTGAGGTTCCTGCTGGTTGAAAGAGCTGGGGGGGGGGGGGGGGGGGGGCGCAGTTTTGGTGCTGTCCCTCATACCGCTCTGCAGCCTGTGAGCAGGCTTCAAATTAGCTATGTGGTGGTGGTGAATGTCTTTCCCCCTGCTGATGGCTGCTTACTTTTCTGACACAGGAAATCCTGTCTCAAGCAAACGAGAAGAGTCATGAGAAGTAACATGGGGAAATTGGGTAGGATTTTTGGTTTTAATTCTGCCCCTGCTTCACCAACCAACAAAAGGTCTGTCATTTTGAAATACAAGTAAGGGCACATCCATCTGCAAATCCATCCCAGCAGATGAATTATGAATTAAGACTCCACAGTGAATGAGGATTCTGGCTTTGGAAATTCAGACAGGAGCTACTTTTCCGAAGTGATTGAGTTATCACAGTTTAAATGATTTTCAGAGGCAGTTGCAACAGCCTAAGCATCCATGCAGAAAGTTATGGTTCAGCTGACACGTGGTAACCATTATGCTGTGGTAAGTATGTCTCACTGTCATGTCTGCAAATGTTTCATAGATGCATATATCCTGGACATATGAGCATTCATTCTCTGTAATGTTGAGTTTACACTTTGTACAGCTGAGTGAAGAAGGCAAAGACAGTCTAAAAGATTAGCCCCAGGAACAAGTAACAATGAATTAGATCCTGGTGCTTTTATATTATCTTTATTTTTGCAAAATGCTACTTAGACTATAGTAACGCTTTTTCACAGAGCTTTTTTACTCACAGATTTCAAAATACTTTATCAAAGAGATTTCTCAAAGACATTATTATTCCTCTCTTATGGGTGGAGAAAAGACAACAGAAGTGGTTAAGATCACCAACCTAAACAAGGATCACACTGCAGTAATACAGTGTATGTTTTTACTCTGGGTCCAGTATGTTACCAATTGAATCCTGATGCTGTTTTCATAAATATGAAATTTTGAAGAGTTCCAAGGAAAGGACTAGGTTTGGGGTTTGCTGATTGTTTGGGGGCTCAGAGCTGAACCTAAAGATCTCCAAGAGTCAGCTGACCTACACATTCACAGGAGAGGAGATGATTAATAGGCCTATCATCATGTCAAGTCAGCCCTGTTCTCTCCCCTGCATCTACTAGTCAACATGCCTGTGGGAGCATATGCAAAGTATGGTTGCACAGTTTCTCCCTTTCTTGTGTAGTTGGCTCAGCTTTTGGCATGAGAAAAGGAGAAAATCTATCTCAGATTAGGCTCACCCCCACCTCCTGACTTGATCTAGATTATTTAGAAAATCTCCACAGGAGACTCTATTGGTGTTTGTGGAAGCCAAACAAACCCCTAAGAGGCACGTATATTATAAAAGGAAGTGTTTTCAGTGCTTTCAAGTGTCTGATTTTGTTTTGAACCCAGGTTTGGAATTATTTTTATTTTCTGCATTAAACTAGCAATACTTGGTTGTATTGCTAGTGGTTGAGAATTTGTGGAAGATACCTATTTAGAGACTGAATTTACCCCATCAACTTTGAAGCAGCAATGATATTTTCTTTAAAGAAGTGTAATTATTTCTGGGGAGCTATCAAAAATAAATCAGACTTTCTTGAATCATTTTTGTAACTCAGAGAAGGTGTCATAAGTAGTCAGGTCCAAGGTGAGATCAGTGATCAGAGATGACAAAGCCCACCACACACCTTTTAATGCCTTTGAATTTACCATAGCTTTTGTTTTCCTGTGCCATTGTTTTTTTTCCAGCATGATCATTTCTCTTTCTTCACCCACTATTGAAAAAAAAAATTACAAAAGGTTTCAATATACAGCAGTTAATTACTATATTACAGCTTTAATTAAATTCTTGGAGACTCTGCACAGTATGATGTCCATGCCAAGAGGGACATATCCCGTTCTTAAGTGAATACATGTTCTTGTCAAGTTAATTTACCACATTTTACTCACATGAAATATTCCTCATCTCTTGCTTCTTGACACACATGACTGTTAAATGTTTTAAAGGCACATTTAACATTGATATTTTTGTCATAGGAAATGACAATGGCTTCAATAATTCCCAGATTTTATTTTATAGAAAGTGACACATTATGTGATGGCAGATTCCCCAGACCATAATGTAAGCCACATACTGGTAGAAATATATATTGCACAAAACTTGGTCTTTGTGTGATTGAAACCTAGACTTCTAATGTTTCAGCCACATGTGAGTAGTTAAACATAAAGAATGTTAATATTACAACACATCTTACAAATAACATGGACATTCAGAATAGTCATAGCTCAGCTTCCTCTATCAGCTATTCAGTTTTCTCTGAGGGATTTTTTCTTACTTTTTTGTAATCAAAAGAAGTGAGATACAGTAGAAAAATAGCCAGATTTTTATCAAGTCATTTTCAAATTTAAATGAAGAGTTATGTAGGATTTTATTAATTTTTCTACACCTTTTGTCACACATCTGTCATAGGTAATTTTTTTGTTCAGATTTTTAGATAAACATTTAAGTCCTTGTTGTATGTGTGGACAAGTCTGTCTCAAACACCTTTACTCTTGAGAGAACTTTTGTATTCGCAAACCAGTAATTTTGTTTTCACATTGAAATAGATGGGAATGATTATTCTGCTTGACCTTAGAATTCCATTAGATCAGATGTCTCCAGGAATTGTGTGTGTAACTTAATGACACTGAAATTCAGCTGAATGAGTTTTGTGTTGGCCTCATTATTCATTTGATATTAAGCCTTTATATTATACCACATCAACACTTACTCTGACTTTGGCCCTGATTCAGCTTAATACTTAAACACCTGACTAACTTTAAGCACTTTAGTAAGCACTTATTCAAATATCTAAAGCTAGGCACTTGCTGAATATGGGCCTCTTTATCTCACAACTAAATGTTAATGCAATATTTAACAAGTATGTTATGATGGCAGCAAGCAGATGGACTTACATGTATGATAGCTACATCTATATTGTAATATTTGGAAAGCACTGCAAAGTACTGCAGAGCAGCCAAATACTGAGTCTTGATGATGGCCATGATAAACAGGAAGAAATAGTTCATGCAGTTAGAATAGTGTATCCCAGACTTGGTTAAAAATGTAGTCATGTGCTTTGATGCTTCAGTTTGACTTTTTACATGAATTATAAGTAAGCTTTGGACATAAATTGCTGTTCAAAGCTGCCAGAAATTGCTTTGTTTGGTTTATGATGGTGCATAATGCTGACCAAAGCATCAGCGAGAACTGTGTACAATGGGTTGAGGATTTATTTATTTATTTTACTAAGTCTGTGCTTTCCTGTACTGTTAGCTGGGCATTCTTTTGGGCTTATTTATATTTTCCTATATAAATAGGAAATCCTATATGGGTCAGTTTGAAAGCAACAAGTTCTACCTCTGAAACTAATATTGATGAGAATGTCAGTGTATAGAATACATTGCCTTCCAAGCTGATGATACAAGGCCAAATAGGCTTACCTTACTACTGTGAGTAAAAAAGTGGCAATTCTGTCATAAGCAAGTGAAGCAGAGTTTGACCTTTTTTTATGTATGCAGTATTTCTGTAGTGAAATGTCTTCATAGGTCAAGAAAAGGTGTTCACAGGCATCTCTCAGGAGCCAGTGAGAATTTAGCTAAGGACAGGGAGACTTGAGTCTATAGCTGTGCATGGACAAATGTTTTAAAGAATTGGATATGGGGGGGGGTTGTTGTTTTTGCCTTTTTCATATCTTAGGCAAGAATTTTGGAGAAATTAATTGCTCTCTTTCACTGGTTAGCTTCACTTCTTGGTTTTCATTGAATATAAAAAGCCTACATCATTTCTGTTCCTGTTGGGTGAAGCTGAAACCTAGTCATGTCAAGAGGTTTACAGTGATTTAAATGCCACTGTGTTGATTTGTGAAAGTTGAAGTGCCTGCCCATTGTACTTTTCAATAACCTTTAAAAAAACCCCTCCGTTCTTATATTTGTCAGAATCAGAATGAAAAAGGAAGCTTTCAGGAATTTTCACTTTAAAAAAAAATGCCCACCGTCCCAGAAGTCAAATCTAACCTTGAGAGATAAACACCACTTCAGAGTAGTTCATAGCCCTGAGGTTATCATGCTCCCACAAGACATGGAATCATGGGTCAGGGCTCTCATCTGAAGCAGGGATTTGAAATCGCAGCTTGGGTGACCATCCATCCTGCTGGCCTGTGGAGTGGTTTTGGGGTGGTTTTTATTCTGTTTCCTTCAACTCAGTTATTCTGGGCTTGAGAATTTTGCTATGGAAGCTAGCCAGTTTCCACTGAAAAACATTTTCAATTAAAATGCATTTAATTGAAAAAATCAGAGTAAGTAGCATTGCAGTGTAAATTCTGGTTAGTGTACCCAGTACTAGAGATAGAAAGAGATATCTCCCAGTACTGGAGATAGAATAGTTGCAGCAACTGAACAAATAAATTGTTTTAGCCTGTGAGAAATGGACTCCTACCCTACACTGGGAATCCCTTGAACCTGCAGCAGAAGGGGAAGAGATCTGTACTAGCAAACTGCCTTGCAGGGCTGTCATCTGCAAGTTGAATTTTTGCTGTAAGGAAGAATCAGCAGTAGAAACATATGTAACTGGCGACCTTTGATTTTATTGTTTCTTGTTACGCTTCCATAGATCTTTTTGTTACTGATTTTATGTGGAAGAAAGTACTTTCCCTGGTTTTCCACTTCGAATTATATGTAACTTCACTGCAAATGTAGTATTGTTTCCTAGTCATGTAATTAATAGTTTTTTCCTTACTTAAATTGGAAGTTATTTGACCTGATAGAATGAAACACCACTTTCAGGACTGGAGATCCACAGTCTGCATTTTGTGGTACCAAAACATAAAAGAGATCAATTATCTTTGCTCAGAGTCATCTGTGTTGAAGAACTGTCCCACAGAGCAAGCTTGAGATGGCTCAGAGGTTTCAGTACCAGAGAACTTATTTTTTCAGGAGCAGTCTGCAGCTTTGCTTCTTCCATGAGTCAAAGCTCACTGAAAGAGGGGAAAGATTTCCACTGACTTCCGTACTCCTTGTATCAAATGCTCCATCCTGTGCTTTTGTCCTTTAGAGGTAATGGTATTCCTGTCTTACAGCTGTATGTTGTGAATTGTCTGGGGGTGGTACCATTTGTGCAGAGTCTCACATGGTAAGGTCCTGGTTTTGGTTGAGGAGTATTAAGAAGTAATGAAATACAAGTGATGTCCAGGAGTAGCAGTTTACCCTTCTGTTATAATACCTATGAAATTGCTGGACCAAACTGGGAGCTTTGACATAGCTGCCTTAAGTTATGACAGACTAAATCAGAAGCTTTCCCTTCCTTTTTTATTTATCATTTCCTTCTTCCTTTCTCTCTTCACTTTCAGTATTTCTTTGTGGAAATAATTTATTACTACACTCAGCCTTTTTAGTGTTGGTTTTCAAACCCATTGTTCCTTGTTTCAAGAGGAGCATTTCACATGAGGTCCCTATTCAAAGTGAATATATATAAGACAAATTGTTTCAACACTTGCTTGCAAGGCCAATAAAAAGAGATGCTGTAGTGCAAATTACCCTTGCAAATTCTCTCTAAAAAGCTAATAACATTTTCCCCCCAAAGAATAGTTCCCAGCCATAAGGAGAGGTTCTCTTTCATGTTCATTTGCCACACAGATTTATAAAATGATCCCAAATCCTTGCATAGGCTGTGAGGGATTGTGGCTTTGAACTGCTGAATTGGAAAAGCTATTAACGGAAAAGTTTTCAATTTCAGTCAGATTGGGTCAGGATGGTATAAACTCAGCCCTCCAAGTTTTGGTGTAAGATGGAAGGCTGTTTCTTCTTTGTTGATAATTTTCATAGTAAGATTCACAAGGTTTTCTGTTTAAAGGCATGAAATGAGATGATAAGAATGTAAGGAAAAATCATTAGCATTTTCACTGCTTTTTTTTTTTTTCCTCAAGTAAAAATAGTCGTTTTAATTTGCTTTCTATGGAACACAGTATAATTGGAAATATTTCAAAACCAGAACTATTAGGCAAGTGGTCAAAATCTCCAGAGAAAAGGTCTAACCATTCTGCACTGGAGCTTGTCCTCCATGCAGACAGTGCCAGTGATGCTTGTTTCCCTGTCGGCTTCGTGCACTGGCATGTGATATTTTCCTCTTCTGTAAAATCCAGGGCAACGTAAAGATGCAGCCTTGCAGTACTCCTTGTGTTTAGCCCCGTAGTGATTAGAAGTGGGAGGTGGGCTGCCTAATCCCCAAGATCAGCAATCTGTGTTCCCGACCCTGCAAAAACCCTGGAATTCTTCCACCCAGGGACAGTTTCCAGCTATGCATGCTTTCCCTTTTTAATCGGACCTGTGGTGGCTCAGTGATCATAAAGGACTTCAAAAATCGGAACTTGGCCAAATTACTTCTCCTTCATGCCGTTTTGACAGAAGGCTTTCACAAAAATTAAACAGTAAATAACTCCTGTGAAATTGCATCTTGTATTTGCTTTTAGTGATGGTGGGATAAGCTATCAACTGAAAGCCAAGCAAGCTGAATTTGTGTGTTTATGTGAAGAACAGCTTCCACCAACTCTTCCTGCAGCACCGCTCTACATGTCCCAGGCTAATTGGGAGGGGGACTCTGTCCTTAAATAGAGTGGCTGTTTGCAGTCCTTTACTTCCTGGCCTCTGTAAGTGACTGTGAAACACACAGGCCTCAAAGCACCGGGCTTGGAGCACTGACTGATTTTGTATGGGCTCCTGCCAGATACCTGGTGGTTCCAACTCTCAGTCGTTTCCATCCTCTCTTGGATTTGAAGGAGCGATACAGATTTGCCTGTGAAAGGCTCCCTCGCCTTACCTTGCATACACTGAGATAAATGGGACTGGTGAAATAGTAGCTGCTGTTTCCACTCTTGTAAATAACTGTTCATGACATCCTTTTGAAGTGGAACTTGTGTGGTGCTGTGTTCTTCTGATGGAGCCAGCCCTATCTCCTTCCCCCGTTTCCTTTCTGCTGTTAATCTGGTAACTGGCCACTTAATGCATTTATTATCTTTGTAATTGAAACTGAGAAAGCCTGTGGCAGGTAAGCCCCGTTCCTCTGTGTGCTCGCTCTGATTTCTCCTCCTGCAGCCCTAGAACCGCAATCCTTCCTCCTTCTTCCTGTAACAGCAAGCCCTAAACATAAATAACTCTCAGAAGCCTGATGCTATTATATATTAGATTTTGTTTGCAAGCTTGTCTTATGACCAGCTCTCAGCGTGGGAAGAAGCAGGGAGCGGGGAGATAGAGAGAGAGAGTTGTTGCAACATATTTTAACATATGTGCTTTAGGCCTCTTGGTGGACTCTCTCTTGGGAAGAGGGGAGGGAGCGTGCCCCTGAGCAGTTGGTTGGCTTTGCTTGTTTCTATAGCAGCCTGAATGAGGAAAATCATGTTTTAACACTAATAAATTCAACCAAAAAAACCCTAACAATTACAAGAAGAGTCTTTTTTATTATTATTAAAGAAATTGCATTAAAGATGAATGAGCATATATTGGAATAATTATGCTTTAAGGTGTGTAACATTAAAAGGTACTGAACGGAATATCGACTGTTTTGTAGGAACAGTAATAATGAGATTTCTGTCACCTAATCTTACAATAATTGGGTTATTACTATGCAAATTAAGGTATTACTTAAAAAAAAAAAAAAAAAGAGGAGGTAAAACAGATCCTTGAGGCAGCCATTTATCTGTCCTTAAAGCTATGCTGTCGATTCTCTTTAGGCTGAAGATCCTTTTTTAAACAATTTGGAGATGCTAATTTCATTGTTTTTTTACCTGTGTTTCTTACTAGAATGCTTTTTATTCTCCCCAGGTAGTAGATCAGAAGTGGTGGGTTTTATATATTTTCTAGTCTCTTATGGATTCCTTTAGGAATAATTAGAATAAATAACTATGATTATTACCTTTTTGTCCCCTCTTTCTTTTAAATAAAATAATGATTTGTGTATTTTGCCTGAGATTTTTACATCAGAATCACAGAGAATATACATAAATATTTTTATCCTTTTTTCCCTTTAGCAAAGAATTATTGAGCAGCTTGTTATAGTTGTCTTAATTTCCATTGGTTATTAAAGTTTACTTACTGGCCAGTTAATGGCCTTGAAGAGGAACTGAGAAGTGCTCAGCATTTGCATTTTGTAGTTTGAGACTTTGATAGTTTTTACTGGATCTGCCAAGGTCTGATGGCATTTGCTGTGTCTCTGATTTTTAGAGGTAATATTTAAGATTGGGCTGCCAATGGGAATTTCCTTGTTTCAGTGTGAGTCTTAGTTCCTTTCTAATGCATAGTATTTGTAGAAATTTTGTTTGTGGGAGGAAAGGTTCTCATGAAGGCTTTCTGAAGCCTCAATCTCTGCACTGTGAATGCCATTGTTATCTGAGGTAGTTCAGACTTGCGTGGTTATGCCCAGACATGCTGCATTCGCGCTTCTGATTGCAGAATACATATCCCCTAGGAGGTGCTGAGCACTTGTAACTCCCGCTGACTTCCGTGTTCCCAGTTTTATGTTGATATCAAGTGTACAGATGTGTCACTGCACTAATACAGAATTTGACTTCCTCTGTCAGCAATTTACTCTGGAAAGCAAAGCAAGATTTAGAGGTTGGATTTCAAGTAATTATAGTGTGTTACTCTGTCTTAAACCCTGTTTTAGTGCCTCCCGTGGTTTTCTTTCTGCTGAGTTCATGGTGACTCTGGCTTTCTCCTTTTTTGGTTCACTGCTCTCCCATTCTGTATTGAAGCCTGGTTTTGATTATACGCTGTAAGGTTAAAACTAATACTTAGTTTTAACTTTACAGATCTTTCTTTTTTTTAAAAAAAAGCGTGACTCTCAAAAGAAGTGGAGGACTATAGGCAGCCAGAACGGTCACAGAATTACCACTTCAGGTGTTATTCCATCACGGGCAGCAGCTTCCTCTGTGGCTTTCTGCAAGGCGCTTAATCTCTCCTCATTTTCTGTCTTTAGTACAAGTGAGATGTAAGTATAATATATCTAAAATTCACCTACCCTATGGGTAGTTAAAGGAAGTGGTATTACCTCACTATTTACCTACTTTTATTATGGGGTGAATAACATCATACTGAGAACACATTTATTGATTCAAAACTGTAAATGAATCAGGGATTTTAAGGTGATTTGTTTCATGAATTAATAACAAGTTTATTAATGATGCTGAGTAATTTTACAAAAATGTACTTTGATAACATTCTAGATTTTCCAGCACTGTGAAATATTTTGTATTACTTGTGACAGCAGTTGTGAGGTCATGTCTGTGAAAAGGGAGGGCAATACAAGTTACTGCCAGTCCATACCTCATGCCACCATAACTCTCCCAAAGCATATGCTACCGGTATAATTTGTAAAGGAGAAAGCTTGGTGAAAGCCGTGAGCTTCTGTAATGATATTGAACATAAAAACAACTAACTACATATTAACAGTGATGTGGATTCACACTTATATGTTTCATGTTATCTGCCATCCATCCAAGAGAAAGCTGTTAAGCTATTAGGGATTCACAAAGAGATTAAGTCCTTTTATTGACTGACAGTTTCTCCTACGCTCAGTGTATTAATTCTTGCTTGATTAACAGCTCTGAAACAAACTGAGCCATTGACCTTGTGGACCCCAGGTTGTTTGACTTAATAATAAGGAAGAGTCTGTCTATTTAGCTGGGTGTGCCTGAAAAAATGAGTTGTGATCATTGTTTAGATCTAAATCACAACAGCATACAGTGGGAGAAAATTCACCATAATAGAAATAATAAGATGTCCTGAAAAAAAACCTGTAGGTAACACCTTATCCTTTGCTGCACCATTGTTCCTAAGGTGGTGCACGGTTGAACTAGCTGCAGTGAAATAAAAAAATACCAAACTGTTTTCCAGAATTCACAGTAAAAAAAAAAAAAAAAAGAAGAAAAAGTTCGAAGCTCAAAAAGATTATTTTGTTTAAGATTTCAGTTTAACACATATGCATCCTGCCCTGGTGATTGCTGGTGGTTGCCAGGATGTTCTTCAAGAAATCTGCAAAATGCCTAGTCTGTGTAACAGACGGGAGAGCTGCAAAAATTGTGTGAAAGTCCAGAGAGTTTTAGATTTGTTTCTCTCTTTTCTCCAGAAGGGGTTTTGGACCATTTAAATAAGATGTGTGAAGCTTAAATTCTCTCTTTACACCCATTTGAACAAAACCTCTGAGCCTTTATTGAGTCTGTTCTTCCCTCGCAGTTACAGGTTGAGAACAGGGTGAACTCCCAAGCAAGCTGTGCATGGCAGAATTGATGAGTGAACAAAATAAGCATTCCTTAGGCAGGAGTTGAAATTTGAACAGCTACTTAGCATGTTTTGGTTAGTACTGCTGCTATATTCCACAGCGTGGAAAACCTATGGGATAACTAGAAGGAACATCTCCAGACCCTGGCATGGCATATGTTCCTTGGAACACTGGCACGCCTAATGGAATGATGGGGATCAAATGGTGACACATGGGATGAAATAAAAACTACCACACCAAGGTTAACATTTCCTCTTTATTGAGCAAACATTACTCCTCTGATCAGGGCCACAATTTCCCATGCTAGCAGCAGATCAGAGCAGTAGGAGAAAGGAGATGCAGTTTAAGTTTATATCTGCTCCAGGTTCCTCCAGCTTCACATGCCTCAACACCTGGCCATACCTTCACCACTTCTAATTCCACCTCTTCCAAGGATCGTTTGGCAAAATACCACCCTCCTCTGTGTGGCTGCAGGCTACCCTGCAAGTCTGGGGTAATCAGAGCAGCAAGGACTGCCGTTACAAATTACTGATTTAGCTAAATGCCAACACCTGAGCCAAAGCTGGCTCTGGGTTAGGTGAGCTCTTTTGGTGAGTGTGTGCACTGGCGTTATGGAGGGGGATGTGGACGGCAGTAGAGAAGGGGGCTGCAGCACTTATGCATGTACTTAAGTTTATTGCTATCTTTCTCGGTTTAATTTGCTGTTGTTCTTAAAGCTGTTATATACCATTTGATAACCATTGCTAGGTAAGAGGTGTAAATTTGATGTTTGTCTGTAATGAATTGAACTTGTTGGTAGGTAGATTTACCAGTCAGGTGGATAGAGTGGTGTTTCATTGTTTTTTTTCTGTTAAAACTTGCAATGATTTTTCTAAATCACTTGTTAAGATGTGTTTATACTGAGCCTAGAAACATTCCATGATCTTTTCTAATGCTTTTAACTTTAACTGTAGATATCCAGCAATTCTATATTAGGTATTTTATAGTCTGTCTCTTTAAAGGCAAGTGGAAAAAAAAAAAAAGTCCTGTCCCATCAGCGTGTCTGAAGTCACTGCTGTTGAGTCTTCAGTAACAGACGGAAAAAGGTTTTAACAGTTGTAAGATGAAGCAAAACTGGCTGGAATGTGTGTTTAGATAGAACAAGATTGGTTGGGAGTGAAATGTGGGAGTCATCAGCACAGAGGTGGTGAATTGAAGGCATCATTCCTCAATGATGTGAAAATACAGAACTGTAATGCATATAACTGCTCTGATACTACAGGGACATTAAAAATACACAGTGTTTTATGTAACATAGCAATTTATAAGAATGCAGTAGCAGTTAGTGTGAGGGTAGTGGGGAAACCCTATAATTATTTGGGATATGATGTTAATAGATCCAATAGTAAGCTGAGATGCAGCTCTAAAGGATTCTTTTTTTTTGTTTTACTTTTTGCTGTTCTCTCTGGCTTTCCTCTTTTTATCTCCCTTTATATTTATAATTTTAAACTCTGTCATCTCTTTCCTTTCTCACTTACTGGTAGGTGATTTCAGCCTCCTATGTGATGGCAGGCAGATGGCTCTCTCTGCAAATAATATTTAATGCCGTTCTGTCACTTGGCCACTGAGCAGTGTTGTAGCAGTAGGGCAGTTGAACTTGCTGTGTGAAAAGTATTAACACACTTGGCCTCTTTTGGTGTGAGGCTTGTGATTCTGGGTTTGCTCATGAATGTGCTTTTTCCTAGGAGACTGTTCAAAACACTTGCTGAGGCATCAGGTCAGTTGTTAAATGCTAATTCTCAGATGGGTTCAGCTCTCAGTCCATATGTGGATAACCTATAAGTGGGAGTAATTTAGACATTTTAACCAGACAAAAATCCATGCTGCAGACCAAAGAAGAATGTTGTTATAGATTCATGATGCACTGTTTTTGTGTGTAGTCATGGATGATGATACTCAGCACGTTTCAAAAGAAAAATATATATGAAGGTGTGTTTATAGGTTTAAATCTGAACAAATAAAATGCTGTTATTTTAATCTCAGCACCTGCCTGAAAATATTAATGGATAATATGTGGCAATGTCCTTCCAACTAAAAATCTGAAAAGCTTCATGAATGAAAATAATTTCTCTTGACCTCAGATTTCTGAGTTAGGTGAAGTATGAGAAATGACTCCTCAGAGACAGCAATAGTGAAGATTAGATTAGCATTATATGTATGGTGAATTTTGAGCCCCAGGTCTGTGTGCTGACTGGGACTTTTGCCCTTCTCCCCACTTCATGAAACCACTCCTCCTTTTCATTGTTCATGGAAAAACTTCTTTCTGTTCCATCTTCCATAGTTTCATGTCACTCCATTTTCCCTTAGAGTTCAGGCTTTGAATAAAACCCAAACCCCAGAATGAAACTCAACTGAAACCACCACATTTTTCACAGGTTCCACCAAAAACCATAAAGTGACCCAGGTTCACTTTATTTGGCCTGGATACATTAAAAAGTTACTGAAGCCTTACTGAAATGTTTTTTAAAACTAGATTTTCTTATATCCTGATACACTGCTTTCGGACTTGAGTGTAATCACAAATTCTGGAACTGCACTTTAGGATCTCTGATGACTTTTAGGAGCTTAGGGGTTTTCTTTTGGCTTATAAAATTACTTCAGCTGGCCTGGAACATCTATCTGAAGTGCCTCTTTTTCTTGCCTGATTTGCTAGAAATACAATATGCAGAAAAACGCACCTTTCCCATGTTTCTGTGACAGGAAGGGTGCTATGTGCATTCTCTTCTCAAATGTCCCTCTGAATTACTCCAGATTTAGGCATAGGTATGCTAGGTTTTTTGTGCGTTTTTTATCTTTTTAACATGGACGGAACCTACTGAAGGGGTTAATAGCATTAGCAGTAGTATAATCTCCTGGGAGTTAATTTTTACATTAACAGTCTGGGAATTAATTTTTATAATTTGATGAGTGAGGATCACTTCTGTGGTATTTGATATTTAACACCTCCTCATTTGCCCCATCTCTCAAAAAAAAATCAGTTGTAACCACACTGTTGGTATTTTTGGTTAACCATTCCATGAGAAGCATTGAACAAAGATGCACTCTGTGTGTACAACCAGTTAGTGCCTTATTTCTCACAAGCTATGTGAAATCCTTTGAATCTGTAAAGAGCTGGACTTTTACCTTTAACCAGCTTCCAAAGTTTTCCCCTGTTGACAGTGCTTCTGGGCCCAGGAGTGACTGTTTGTGAGCCCAGCTTCTCTGATTTAATTTTGGTTAGGCTTCTGACCCCAACTGTCAAGATCTCCACCTCTGAATTGGGAGCCAGTGGCTCAGGAAATTTGTGTTGTGTTCTGGCAAATTGTCATTTGGGTAATTCCATACTGTTTACTTTTGAAATTTTCTTTGACTTCAAATCTGGGAGCAATTCCACTTCATTTCTTGTTGTGGTGTCATTGCTTGGTTGTTATGGTCTATTTTAGAAGAGGGCTGCCTCTTGAGTAGATGAGGAGTTAGAGGGGGCAGGGAAGTGATGCCTACTCATAATCTGTAAATGATTGCTGGGTGTTTTGAGTAGCAGTGAAGGTGGTGTCGGTGGATGTGTGTTCATGTATGTATGTTTATATATAGCTGTTGGACTTGGCCAAGCAACAGTTGTAATGGAGCTGATAACATCAGGGTGTGTAACAGCTGTGATCTTTGTTTAAGATCAGGGAATTCAGATGCTGAGCTTGTCCTTCTGCATCTCCATGTATGACAATAGGATGCTCTGCAGGGACACAGGATCTGTAGGTGAGATGTAATGGGAAGCTTCATTCACAATGCATGTTTCAGTTGCTTTTATCAAATTGTTTTCATTTAGAAAATGTTAGTTTAATTTATATCTTTACAGCATCTTCCTGAGCAATGGGGATACTGTGCATTCCCTGATGCCTTTTTCTCTTTGCTTTGGGAAAATTGGCTTTACAAATGTTGCTGGAGGATTTCTTTGGCAGTATTTCAATAGATTACAGTATTGCAATCCAAACTCAAATCTTTAATCCCAGACTGTACCTAATATAAGGAAAGTAGTAACATTTTGATTTGAACTTTGAAGAGTTTGCCCCAAGATTTTCTTCAAACTAGAGAAACAACTTATAATTCTGATTAGATTTGCAGTATTAAAAAGGTGAATATCATATTTATTCTTGCAAGACATCAGTATCCAAACCTTGACCAATATTTGATGCTGGATAGAAACAACAGCCTAAATCAGTACAGAAATCTTCCTCCTGACCCATTTGCCACTATTATATTAATAACTGTCATTTATGTAACATCTTTCATCACGCTGAATATCCAAGCAATTTACAAACATGTGCCTTGATTTCTCAGAGGAATATGCAGTTAGGTTTAAATTTGTCTGGGGTTATGGAGGTTAATAACTCAATTCCTTCAAAAGGTGCCGCAGTTTTAATGACCACAGCCCTTAGGACCTCTGAGACTCTCATGCCGAACCCAACACCTCTGTCTGCAGGGTGCCCACAGCACTGTGCTGGTACACTGACTGACTCATGCAGCCTTGTGGGGAGAGCAGTGACTCTTGAATTTGCAGGACCTTTGTGGTTTTGAGGTTTTTTTATTTCCTCTCCTCTTCAGAAACCATCCATCTCCATACTTGACCACGCTGAGATATGGGTCTCTTGGAGATGCAGGTGGGTCAGATATCAGGGTAATAGGATATGTTTTGTGTGTGATTTTTTTTTTTCGTTTTTTTAATTAAAGAAAGTAGGGGGAGAAGGGAAAATATAGAACCATAATACTTCCAAAAGTGATTTTTGGGGTCTATTTTACCTCTTGGGCTTTATCCTAACATTTCAAAGGAGTGATAATTTTAAATTAGGAGAAAGCTGGGAGTGAGCCTTGGTGATTCTGAAAATACATATTTATGCAGATGAGCATGATGCATAGATGCTACAATTCACCACTGTCTAACTCCAGATGTCAAACTCTTCACTGTTCCCAGTGCATAATATAAACTCAGTTTTACAACCACTCACACTTAGACTGATTATAGGAGCTGAGCTTACATATGTGTACTTCTTGCATGACTTCTTGTTCAGGAAAGTATCAAAAAAGATTACTAAAAGGAGCATTTTATTCATTGCTTCTGAGGTTTAAGAGGTTAGTCTTTAAAGAAATAGGTCTCGTGGTAACATGTAGGACTTCTTTGTTTCCTTATGGCAGATGTATATTTTATATGGAGGCATTAAGAACCTTACGTATTTAAACAGCATTCAGGGATCTTCTTGAATTGGGCCTTAAATTTTAAGCAGATACAGAGAGTATTGGAGTCAGGTAAGTATACTCTCTGATACAAATGGGAAAAGAAAGAGTGCTGGTAATGAAACATTCTCCTGTTGACTTCCTGTTCTCTGCATTCATGAGCCATTCATAGATAGCTGCATATTTATCCAGATAACTAGTAAAGCAGACATGCAATTGATGAGATTTTGACTCTGTTGAAATGATTACAGTGAAGCTGGAATTTTATCCTATATATGCAAGTAGAGAGTATTAGTATAAGTGCTCTTACAGAATACTCTCATATGAACTATGCTATAAAATGTCACAGTAAAATGTAGCTGCAAGGCTATTTGAAACTAGTCATTTAAGTAATATAAATATTATTTTACAAGGTTTATCCATTTATCAGTACTTCCCAATTCTGTTGTATCCTAGAGAAATGCCTTAGCAGTAGAGACAAATATATACACACAGTTCAGTCTCTTGGCCTTGGGAGGGAAGTTACCGTTTCAACTGCTGCAGAGTTACTTTGGTGGTTGTCTTCTGTCAGTATGACTGTAGTTTGTATAACTACCAGTATTTTTAATAGATACACTTTTTTTTTTTTGACAATTTGGTACAAAATACAGATGAAAGGGAGAAATTGTGACAAGTACTTGTCACTGTGATTATAAGAAAACCTGTCACCTGTGCTTGAGCTGTTACCTTAAAATACCAAAGAATCTCTTATTAAAAATAAAATGCTATTACTCTCAATATTGCAGTTTATAATAGTATTACTTTACAACATTTAGGGCTGTTACTAACACTTTTGCCAAGAATATTCTGTGTCTTGTTTCTAATTCTGTTTTGGCAACCCAAGCTCTGTGGTGGGAGCTGGTACTGCTGAGCTCTGTGGAGCATTAGGCCCTTCAGTGTAAAGCAGTAAGTGACACAGCGTTTGATGCTGTCACAAGTGGAGCTTGATTTGAAAGTGCATGTCATGAAACAGAGTTAGGACTTTCTATAAATAGAAGTTTGCAATTAGTCTAATTGCAGGAGTTCATAGAATGCTTGGGGTTAACTCAAGGTTAGCAGGATTTTCAGGGCTGTGAGGAATTGGGTGCCAACTATAGTTACTGGGAGCTGTGTTCTTGCCTACATTAAGCTTGGAGAGTATCCTTGACCCTTACTAAGTATTGTTTTGTTTCTCTTTCTACAAAGTGGTGGGAGCCTGAAGGGTTAATTTTCATTTTCCTTGAAGTTCACTAATTGGGGAAAAAAAAAAAAAATTAGCAAATATCATGTTGCTGACCTTTGAAATCTGCCTGAATGTCTGGGGCCTTGGTTTTGTGTGGGAGCAGAGGGACCGAGAGTGAGCAGTTGTGGCGGCACCAGGAAGGGTTAATCAGCCTTGCCAGCCTGAACAATGGAGACGAGGGCAGCTTTAAACGAAATGAGCTGAATATTTCATTCGGCCACTCAGCTGCCTGCTCCAATTGCCTCCTTTGCTAAAACGAGAGCTTAATCTAAAGTGACAACAACATCAGTTTCTGTGTGCTCCAGTCACACAGAACATGACTTCCTTAACATAAACACTATTTACATGGACTGTCTGGATATAGCAGGGAATCGGGAGCGTGCCCA
Organism: Athene noctua; assembly: GCF_965140245.1. Lineage (NCBI taxonomy): Eukaryota > Metazoa > Chordata > Aves > Strigiformes > Strigidae > Athene > Athene noctua. The sequence goes on from NC_134039.1 coordinate 23,263,283, forward strand.
GCTAAGACAGAGGCTACAATGAAGAACGAGTAACAGGCAGCTGAGAATTAACATCGGCAAATGAAAGCCTGACCCTCAGAGGGCATGTCCCTGTTACATTTTAAAGCTAGAAAGCCTTGCACCAGTAACCTTACTTCCAGTAAGGACTATATAATTTAAAAGAAAATAGTACCTTTTCAGCCTAGATACTTAACCAAATGCATTACGTCTGACCCATTTTTCTACTCTGTATGACATGAGATGAAGGACCCCCAGCTGCAATTACCAGTCATTCAAACAGCTGTAACAAATAAGCCTTCCCCTTCCTTGTGTTCTCATCTCAAAGCAGCTCCTGCTTTTGGCATGAAACGGAGGAATGCTGCTGGGCAGAGGCAGGGGTCCCAGCCCAGCGTCCATCCTGTGGCTCTGGCCCCTGTGCCACCAGGGCGAGACCTCTGTGCCGCACGCTGCTGTTTGAAGAAGCTGTCGCTGAATGTCGGAGCTGCTGTGCTGCTACTGGAAGAACAGACTGCGCTCTGGCTTGCCTCGACAAGACACAAACAAGGAGTGTCCACAGCCCGGCTTCTTCCCGCAGGCTCTGTGGGGACCAGCTTTCTGCAGGAGTAAATGCTTATAGCCCCCGCTCGATGGGGAGCTCTGCCCAGAGGAGGGGTCTGTGAAGGACAGGGTTGGCTTCTTCGCTCTTCCTCCTCTCACCCTGCTGTAATTATAAGGCTACTTTGTTTATTCCAGCAGTATCTCGGATTTGCAATCTTTTTTGTTTTGGCTTTATTTTTTCTGGAGGGGAGATATTTTTTTTTTTTTTTTGCTAGGCCATGGAGTTTTAGGACACTGGAAGATTTAGGCATTCATGCTTCTCTGTGTGTTGTCAGATGTTTAAAAGGGGAAGGCCTTCTTGTTGGGAAAACTCCAGATAATTTACTGTGGGGGAAGGCAGAGCAGGAGGGAGTTTGGGGTGGGGTGGTGCCTATCACAGGTAAACTCAGGAGAGGTTAATGCAACTTCTTTCCACCCTGGTCTGGGAGCTGTGAGGGCCTGACTTTGTTCCAAGAGGTAACTGCTTTTCCCATCTCCCTTGTGATGCATGCTGGGGCTGCCCAGGCAGCAGCATAGGCATAGCCATAAGCACTTTCTCCCCCAGACACACTGGCAGCCCTGTTATTACCTCTTTTCCTCATTCGTTCCCTCTTTTCCCCAGGCTTGCTGTTCATACAGAGTCATCTGTTCAGCTGAACGGGCAGGGCACTGTGCAATAGCAGGTCTAGGTATCAATTCCCCTTTGGGTAGTATTGGGAAATTCACTTCTCTTGACAGCTCTGTTGGGCTGACAGTTGCTCAAGCAGACATTACTCACTAGTTATAGGATTTTTTTTTTTTTCTGGTTTTGCCATCCTCAAATTAGAAGTTTATCTTAAAAAATAAAAAAGGAAGTGCGGGGTAGGTTGGTGGCATGTTGAGCTGAGCAGCATGATAGTAGGGCATCTAGATCTTTATCAGACCTTGACAGGGCAGGATTGTGTGTTTCTATGCAGTTTTGTTCTCCATCATGTAGACAAATACATGTCCTCATTTTGTATAAAGGAAGGGCAATAGTTCCGTCCTACTGAAGAAGAAACAGTTTCCCATCATTGGACTAACAGCAGAATTTACAGAAAATTACTGATCCTGAAAGAATTTTTTAAAATCTTGTTGGAACACTTGCTATTCTGAAAATTCAGAACATGCTGGTACTTATAGCATCATTTAATATTTACTGTCTTTTATTACTGAATGTTAAACCATTAAAATTTTGGAGGTTTGTGGAGAAAATGAATATTTGCCTCAAAACGAGAGGTCCAGTGACTATAATTTTGTAGCTGAAATCCTGAGCAGTTCCTTTTTCATATTAAAGAGTAATTACTGTTGCTAAGTTAAGTGGACTTTTGTGACACTTTTTTTAAACATACTGCAGTTAACTTTGAGCTGCTGTATCTTCACTTCAAAGAAGGAACACAGATCACTTATGGTGTCAATACAAGACTTAAAATAGTAGCCAAAATCTGTGCTTTTTGATTCTGTCTGACTACCATCTTTCCTTTTTTCCTCACTTTTGGCTCCAGAAAGGAGTGTAAGCAGTCACAGATTTACAGAATTACAGATGTATTCCTTACACCATCAGAAAACAAGGTCTACTGTTCTTGAGTTGCAATGCGCTGGCATTGGTTCAAGAACTAACACCTCTTCAAAGAGAGCAGTCACTAAAATCAGCTCATCATTGAAGTGCAGGGGAAAAAGACAAGACAGAAATTGGACTATAGGGGTTTTTAAGGATTGTCCGAAACACCATCTCACAAGTTACATTTCTTAGGTAATGATGCTGACCATCAGCTGTGAGTGATAGATTTCTAGAGGTGCAGGATGTAAGTTTATGTTCTTGCTGTTTCATGAAATAGCCCTTACCGCTTCAGCTGAGGGGTTGGTGATAATTTTATTAACTTATTTCCTAAAAAGGCCATTACACATTATTTATGCTATAAATAGCTCCCATAGCTCCAGTCTTAGAAACAGGCATCATGCCTATCTGTCTTTGGCTGGTGCCTAACTGGAGTTAGGTCATAGATGAATAACAGGATATGCCTGTCTCCTCACAGCCTTTTTTTTTGAAGAAAATACCAAAAAATGTATGAGAAATAAAAAACAAAAAAATGCATCTCTGTACACCTACATACGCATTTATCCTTATTCCAAGTAACTGCGAGCCCCAGTAAATTCTTTGTTTTTAGACATTTGTCTTGTTGGATCTACTTATGCCTTCCAGACCAAGCCCTCTGTCTTGAAAACAAGACTGTGATTTGGCTATGTCACACAGTTGATGTTAGGAAGGGCTGGACTCCTTTCTAGAGCGGTATGATCTCCGGTACTTCAAGGGAATGTAAGACTCTTGGGCAGATGAGCTTCTTCAGGGTCCCTGCCCTCATAGAGGGGACCAGAGAGGGTGGAACAGGGAGGCTTAACCTCTTCTTGACTGCATTTCTGTAGTCAGGGAAGCTGTAACATACTGGCCTTTGTGTTGGAGAGTAGCTATTGGATGCTAATACAAGTGATTAAAAAAATATATCTTTTTTGAGGATTACTAATCTGTCTATTAGATATATGCTTATTACATAGTTATTAAACCTAATGAATGTATTTTTAACATGCAATAATTATCTAATTAAATATAAAGCATTAGATTAAGTAGACTAGCTCTCATACTGAAATGCTGTCTATTACAAGTAGATTTATTGAGGATTAACAACTACATAATAGAACTGTATCTATTTCATGATTGCTAATCCTCAGTGAATGTTTTTAATAATTAATTGGCACTTAACTAAAGGATTATGTTCATTGTGATGGAGTTTATGAAGCAATAGAATGTTTTTTGTGGACGATTAAGTGCCAAAGGGAATATTCCTATGATATGGCTAAATAACTGGGGAGGGGGTGAGGAGAGAGAAGACATGGCATCAAATGAAAAACAAAACCCAAAACCGAGAAACTGGGGGGAATAAGCAAATCACGTGTAGAATCAAAATTTTTATTTCTGTTGTTGCCTGATAAGCATTTGAAAGTTTCCTTTGTTTTCTTATATATTATGTAAGAGAAGTAGTAATTGTCTATTTAGACAAGATATATAATGCTGGAAAATAGTTAAATGAGAGCATTGTGGTTAAAGGTGGTAAAATATTTCAGTGTGGCTGATGAAGTTTTTTCAGTATTTAATTTTCATTCTTGAAACCTTTATTATGCATATGAATTGGTGAACTGGAACGTGAATGCTATATACATTTGACTAAAAGAGTTCCAGGAATGTGTCCCTGTGCCAGCTGTTAGAGGATACAGAAAAAAGTTGGACATTTTACTTGAGCATGAAGAAACACTGTGAATTTTTCATAGAGTCAATTATGGAAACAGACATGAGAAAACACATAATCTGTGGGTTTAGCTGACCCCAAGAGTAGACACTGGTCCTGCCATCCAGTTAAGGTTTCAGCTGTTAACAGCGAGAAAGGATGAGTCAGTGGGATTAATCATCACCTGTTACTCTGAACACTTTAAGATTTTTTGTGGATAGAAAAATTCTAACACAACGATGAAGCTTTCTGTTGCATATTTTGTGAATTCCTGTAATTAAGGCACGTGCACAGATCCATAAACAAAGGTTTGCTGCAGAAAGTTTCTCCATATATTGTGTATTTTCAAGTAGAAACTGATAAATCCAAATAAATGGCAAATATTTTATCTAATAATGAAGGATATTGATAAGTACATATTCTGTTGATGTTCTCGAAATTTACCATCTTTACTGTTTGAAGACTTTAGGGAAATTTATTAGACTTCATGAAAAAATGCCACACCTTTTCAGGTGAATTGTATGGGGAAAAAGAGAAAGCAAGTTTCTGTCTGTGCATGTGAACATATATGCATATATATTTTTCTATTTGCACAGCATAAATTAAATTTTCCTTCTTTTTAAGTGAAGTCGTACTTATTAAAATTTGCTGTAGTTATTTGGGAGGTGTTGCTGATATGCATGCTTGGTAATCCAAACTTCTTAAAACAAATTATTTGCTGTGATCTGTTTTGAGTGCTGTTGAAATTTGATTTTTTTGTTGTTTTGGAATGTGTTTGAATTTGGTCATTTTTCTGATGGGTTTTGGAAGTGAAAGTAGTGATGTTGTCTCTTTTTGGCAGTATTGGAAGTGCTGGTACTATATGGGGCTCAGAACAGTTTAGGGGCAAGGAGTAAGCAAGGTGTGTTACATATCCAAAAATCACTCTATTTTTGAAAATCATGGTTTGTAGTCACTTTAGAAGTAAAGCTTCTCTCTTAATGAGGAAAGTGGAGTGTCGAGCCAGATCTCAGTCTGAGGAGAAGTCCTGGTGTCCTCTTTGAGCTTAAGGCCTCTGAACTCAGACTTTAATTGGAGACACCCTGGCAGCTGGGAAGGCCCTGAAGCTGAAAGTTCTGCAGATTCCTAGGACTTCAGAGTGTGCCATGCAGGTGGCCATTGTCTTCATACACAGCTCTGCAGGCTTTTTAAAAAATAAAAATTAAAACCAAACAAAATCTTGTCATCAGATTAATTGCATTTTCCAAAGGGTGGGAACCCCTGACTGCCCACAGGATTTGGCAAGCTACAAGACAAAGCCAGGCTTTCCCCCTAAAGCTTAACAGAAGTTGTGTTGCAGCAGCAGCTGCTGCAGAAGGTGAATGTAGTGATGATATTGATGAGATTACTAATTTGTTTAGTAGACAGGGAATGAGGATTCGTCTGCTGGCTGTCATCATCCATCAGCCGTATGTTGCCCCAGGCAGTGGGTATATGTTGTTAGCCTGTTACTAATTTTACTTTGTTTTTTCTCAGCTTAGTTCTTTTCTTTGGTTCATTTCATTCATTTGTTGTTACTGAAAACTAAACAAGAAGGAGGAGAAAAAGCCCATTGCTACCTCTTTTTGTTTGTCAGAGCAGGTACCATTCAGCTTCTGCCTGCAGCCTCTCCTGTTTGATTTGGCTGAAAGCTGTGAGAGATGCAGTGCCCTATAAGGGAAATGCCTTTCAAGGCATAAGAAGTTTTCTCTAGAACCTGGATTCTTAGCCACATTTACCTTTCCAAATCAGTAGTCAAGAGCTACTTCATCATTACATAGTATTGCACCAGCCTGCACCAGAATGAGTGATTCATTGATGTTGCTGTACCTGTGGTTGTATATTGTTGCTGCCTGTGCCATGACTGGGTTGTTTTGTGGTTGTTTTTTGTTTTGTTTTTGTTTTTTTTTATTTTATTTTGGAGACATTTTAGATTGTGCTAATCAAACTTTCACTTCTGCAAGGGACAGGAAGTTTGTGCAAAGGAATTTTGGGGTCAGCAGTATTAATTGGATGCTCATAGATGGTTTTATCTCATACTGATTATAATTTTCCATTAGGCCAGTTCTAAAGGGGGAGGTCTAATTTGTAGCTGCAGATTATTTGACTTGGATTAAGCTTTCCAAACTGAGCATCCCTGTCATAAATTATGTTTAATATTGCACCTAAGGTGTCAGTTCCCACTGTTGTCATTAAATCAGTACCATAATGTTGCCACACTCTTCTCATTCAAAATGTGCTTAGTACTGTGTTTGGGAATATCTTCAGAAGCTTTTCCAGGTAGAAATGAGAGAGGTGTAAAGGGCTGTAAGGTAGTCTGAATTTCCAAGCTTCATTGCTATGTCTCTTCTTTTTTATTTTTTTCATTCCCATACTTGTAGTACAGATTTTCTGTGGCACAGACCACAACTTTAGGTATTTACTGAGCTTTGCAGCAACTTTGAAAAGTACTAAAGAGCCCTCCACAGGAAAATGAAGTTGGTGGTACTATTGTTATGGAAGACATCATATGAATTTGAAAAAATGTAGTTAAAAGCTTAAAAGGAAGTAGATGTTGGTAGGTAGTGGGGAAAATGTGTTTGTTTGTGGCTATATTTCTACACCCCCCCACACCCCCCCTTCTTTATCTGTTCTCCTGTCTATTTTGTCCTCCAGTAAACAAGAATTTATGGCCCTTCTTCAGTCTTCACTCGTTCAGAGTGAGCATGTTTTTACGATGACTATACTGTTAAACAGGATTGCTCTTGTGGTCGTCATGGAGTACACAGCTGCTTCCTACCTAAGCGGATGGCAATAGTGGGAAGCCTGTAGGAACCTACAGTTGGTGGCTTTGCTGGGCCTTATTGAGGTTCTTGGTCTGAGGACATTCTCTTCTACTCCCTTCCCAGCCTCACTGCCTCCAGTGCTGTGGTGACTTGCCAGCCCACTGCAGGGCCTTGAGCAACAGCTTCTCAGACCCCCTTCCCGGCTTTCCACTGGTTCCTGTGCCTGGCAGACTACCTGTGCGGTCACCTCACCTTTGAAGGAATGGTGAGGTGACCCTCAGACGAGGTCTGAGATGAGATGTTGGGTGTGAGTGGCTTTCAGTAGTGCCTCCTGGGTACAGTGACTCTGACTCAGGCTCTTAAGTATCAGTGCAGACATACCTTTTCCCTACAACCACTGCCCTCCTCCAAAAACGTCTGAGGTTATTTAATTACAGTACAGACATCACACAGAGCAAATGCTCAGTATGGTCTTGGGATAGCAACTTTTGTATGAAGTTAGAGGTTGTATAGGCAGAGTAGGATTGGACAAGCTTGAGGGGATTTCAGGGAATAGACAAGTGGATCTTGAGATAACACTTTTTTTTAAGAGATGATAATCCACCTGCAAAACAAAGAAATTCTACTAATCTTCTCATAAAAGGGCAATTTTATAACCAGAACTTTGTATCAGACTGGTGGCTTAGTAGACCATGAGTTGAGTAGAGGAATGACTTTGGGCAGACTTGAGAATCCTGAGATCCCAGTTTCGAAAGCTTGTTAGCTTAATCTCTCTCTCCACGTGTAAACAATTCCAGCATGCTTTCTGGGTGGCTTTTAAAATTTATTTTTAATTTTTAAATACAATTGTTGATGCATATCTAGCATAGTTCATTTTGCTATTTTTAACCACTTTCTTTTGCTTTCATAAGCATTGCTTGATGCTTTATTCCAGGTTATATTGAACCCCAAAGAGGGACGATAGCTGCAGAAAATGTTTCAGGTAGCAAGAAGCAGCTAATCCTCTCAAGGATCAGTAGGACATGGAGGAGCATACAGGGAGAGCAGAGGATGGCCGGAACAACTAGGTTACAGCTCATAGGTTAGCACTGGTGCTCACTGAAATTTCCCTCTCTGTTGAAGCTGTTAGTAGCGAGTTAGTGGGGTGAGACATGCAACATGGTCCTCCTTGAGCAAAGAACTTCCCTGTATGTCCCTTGGCCCTATATTTGGGAAAGTTGGATGCAGTTTTCAAGCTCAGTGTAACCACTGCAATACCTTGATGTTTGGTGGGGTTTTTTTAAATGGATAGCAGAAGGAAGTCTTACGCATTGCACATTAGATGTGCCTATGTTTAGAACATTTAAATTAGAGATGGAGAGTAGTTTCATATAATCGTTTAGGTGGGAAAAGACCTCTAAGATTAAGTCCAACCATAAAACTTTCCAACATGCCACAAGGATAAACAGCATTCTTGGACTCTGTGGGGGAAATTGCTGGCTATTGGGTTTGCCTTTATCTTTTTATAGTCATAAAATTGTCTAGGTGCATTGTGATTTTCTTGTCTAAAGCTTCAAATGGGAACTTTTTTTGCTGAATGTGTGCTGATGATTATGATGAGATCCTTTGTGCTTTTTCATAAATTCCTGAGGTGAAAAGAGATTTTGCTATCTAGGAACTCATCATGATAATTTGTTTTTAAATAGGCAGGAGTAAAGTTAGTGTGTTTTCCTTCTTTCTTTTCAGCTAACTTCTGTGGCGGAAAAAAACTATCAAGAAGTGATGAGAAACATGAGAGCCCTTTCTGTAAAATACCACTGTTGGTATTTAAGATGGCAATATTTTGAGTACTTCCAGCTAGTTACAAGTCTTTTATTGAAGTGTTGTTTTTGCAAATCGCTTCTGTGCTCTGCACGTGCGTCTGTGTACTTAAACAGAGCAAATTATAACAGCAAAGGAAGAAAGGCATCCTTCAGTAGGTAGCAGCACAGTGCTGGTTGCGTGTACATACTGGGGACTGCAGGGTCATCTCCTGGGCCACTCGGGGAGATGAGGGGAAAGGAAGGCAAGGGGGCAAATCAGTAGAAGGAGGAAAAAGTAAAAACAAGGGAAAGGAAGCAATGGGTGTGGGGGGGTGTGCGTTTCTGTTAGCGGATGCCTCGAACAGCAGTGCTTGTGCCCAGAGCATTCTGAGTAGGGGCAGTGTCTCTTTAAAAGCAGTAGGGGGTTGGAGCTGGGGGAGTGCTCACAGCAGTAAGTATAACACAGCTGTGCTCTGTTTATGCTTAGGCTACAATAAAAAAGCTATAAAATGTGAGATGTCATAGCTCCACTTTGCTTTATTTATACTATTTCCTCTGAGCTCTGTCACACTGCACATTCATCTGCTAAGTTGCAGCAAGAATGGAGATTAAAATATCACAGCTCAAAATAGGAGTCAAGCGGAAGGAGATTCATCATAGCCCTATTAAAAAATATGTAAATATGGGAATGAAGTCACTTTAAAGCTGTATGGCTCTCCTCCTCAGTGGGCTGAGGAAAGCTGTGAGTGATGCACTATGCAAGTGACAGATTTATGGGACTTGTTCTTCTTTCTATTTTTCACTTCATTCCACCAAAATACTTTTAAGATTAAAAATATCAATTTGAATTGCAAATTTTCTCTATGCTATATATATATTTAAAAGGTTTTCTTCTTAACCATTGCCTAAACTAATAATGTAAAGAAATATTCTCGATTAAAAGGGGTCGGAAACACAGTCTGATGTTGAACTTGCAGTAGATGAGATTTGCCTTTCTAGAGTGCTTTTCATCTGGGGTCCTCGGAGCACTCTGCAGGCATTATGTCAAGCCTCTCATGCCCTCAGAGACAGAGGCAAGCCTTACCCCTCCATACATGAAAGTACACTGAATGCTTGCAGCTGCAGTTCTCAGAAATGCCCTGTGGCACCCAACCACAGTATTTTTAATGGAGGTTTGTTCCTTTTCTCCCCTGCAGCTGTTTTGAACATGGAGCTGGGGTAAGAACTCTGAAGCCCCAGTTTCTGATTGCTTTCCATAAATGCTGTGCAAAGAGAGCTGCCTCCATCAGCAGGAGCAATGCTCTTTTGAACTTTCCAGTGAGTCTGTGGTCTTTGATGTGGTCAAATTTGGGTATGAGTTTTCCCCTGGAACAACAAAGCACAGATGTTACAAGCTACTCGAGAAATGGGTGATTTTAATTAATACCCTGAAGATACAAGAAAGCCACCAAGATACTTCACCGACGTTTGGTTCTGAAGCCTAGTTTTGAATAAAGGAGGAGAAATGTGCTGCCACTAAATGGAGCTGTGCTTTGTAGGTCAGTGTGGGTAGAGTGCAAGGAGAGGAAAGCCAAAGGGGAGCTAAGGGAGAGGGCTGCCATGCTTTCCTGTGATTGCACTGTGAGCCAAGGGACTAAGAAAAGCTGGAAACTTCTTGATGCAAACTGATCAAGGCAAAGCAGTCATTGTGTCTTTATGACCTTTGCAGACATTCAGTTGGCCTGGCCTTGAAAAGAATTTTATGTCTGTCTATCCAAGTAGGAACACTTTCAGCTTTTGATCAGCAGCTAAACTGTATGAAGAAATTTCATCTAAAGGAGGGATTAAAATTTATCATTAAAGGTGATTGAGAAATACTGGCTTTCCTCTTTATTTTTTCTTAAATAATGGCATAAAACCACCGGAAGTTAACCAAAACTTAATTGACTTCCTTATAAGTTGGTGCTTTGTGGATAAACAAAGGTTCAGCTGAGCAAGACCAGGTCATCCATCTCCTGTAACTGTGTCAGGTGCAACATTGAGAACTGAAGGAGTCAGTCTGTAGTTTAGTCTCCAGTTATTTTATTCCTGGGATTGCTACTGCTACCATGCCTCATAGCTTGTGCAAACTAAAGTGCTGGTGTGAGTCAAACGTTGTCCACTAAGAATATGACTAAACCAACCTACTTCTCATGGCACTTGGTTTATTTCCTGGAGTGGTGACTTTTCTGATTGTGACTTTCACCCTCTCTTCTACATCAGCGTGTTGGCAGAGTTAAAGGGAAGTGCCCTTGGGTTTGGGTGGAAGATTTTTTGTTTTGTTTTTCCTTTTTTTAATTTGATGCTGTGAAATCCAGAAAAAGTCAGTGATTTTTACTATTCCAGTATGTGATTTTGGAGTAGTTCTGGGTTATATTGATTTATTCACTGAGATCTTATTGCCAGCAGAAAAGACAGACGTTTCTTCTGTAAGTTACTTGTGTGCCATGCATGTTTGAGCGCTGCTGCTTCTGGCTGATGGCACTGCTCTTGGTACTTTAGAATTTAACCTGAGAATAGCTGTGGATACAGGATGCTAATGTCCTTCAAGCAGAAGAATAATTACTTGTCTCTTTAAGAAGGTGCTGTACTCAATCACAGCTTATGGTGTGAGTATCCAGGAAATGCTTAGCATTTATGAACATGCAGCCTTCTCTATACTGGGTGCATTGCTACCCTGCTGGGTTTATCCCAGAGCACCTTGGGGATAAGTACGGGATGAGAGTAACATGGACTTATGCAGGGTTTGGTTTACTGTTTGTGTGCTGTTTTGGCATTTCCGCATAAGCCTTTTGACCTGATAACATTAACATGTATATGTGTATTTTCTTAATGTAGCTATAGTCCTGTAAACTAAAGAAAGTTATAAAAATGTAACTGAGCTTGACATACATCCCTTTGAAGTACCTGTAGGTTGTAGTGTACTCACAAATAGCGATCCTCCTTCTCCCAGGTCACTTGTCCTTTTATTTTTTTTTATTCTCCTGTTTGTTTTTCCTTCAATCAACTGATGAATTATTTAGCAGAGTAACTAACAGCACTTTTCAAGGTGTGATATGATTTATAAGCCCAAATCCCATTTCAGAAGTGATGGGCATAATTTAGGAACCTAAGGCTTGTTGGAAAACAATGGATTTGGGAAAACAAGCGCTTTGTAATCTCCTTTGGGGTAAAATTTATTGCCTAATCTACAATTGTTCAGGATGTATGTGTTATTTAGCTAATGTTTTACTTGATCTATGTTTCTTGACAGAAGGGTAGTGATATATCATGATAAAAGGTAGTAATTTAAATATTGTAGTATTGGGACTGGTGCTGTTTAACATCTTTGGCAACATGGAGAGTGGGATTGAGTGCACCCTCAGCATGTTTGCTGATGACAGCAAGCCGTGTGGTGTGATTGACACACTGGAGAGAAGGAATGCTGTCCAGAGAGACCTTGGCAGTCTTGAGAGGTGGGCCCGTGTAAACCTCATGAAGTTCAACAAGGCCAAATGCAAGGTCCTGCACATGGGTCAGGACAATCCCAAGCACAAATACAGGCTGGCCAATGAGTGGATTGAGGGCAGCTCTGTGGAGAAGGACTTGGGGATATGTATGGATGAAAAAATTGACTTGAGCCAGCAATGTGCACTCACAGCCCATAAAGCCAGTCTCATCCTGGGCTGCATTGAGAGAAGTGTGGCCAACAGGTCAGGGGATGATTCTCCTCTTCTACTCTGCTCTCATGAGACCCCACCTGGAGTACTGTGTCCAGCTCTGGGGGCCCCAATGTAAGAAAGACCTGGAGGAAGGCCACGAAGATGATCGGAGGGTTGGAGCACCTTCCCTGTGAGCACAGGCTGAGAGTTGAGGTTGTTCAGCCTGGAGAAGAGAAGGCTCTGGGGAGACCTTACAGCAGCCTTCCAGTGCTTAAAGGGGGCCTAGAGGGAAGATGGGGAGGGACTCTTTATCAGGGAGCGTAGTGGTAGGATGAAGGGTAATGATTTTAAACTCAAAGATTTAATTTATATATTAGGAATAAATTCTTCACTGTGAGGGTGGTGAGGCACTGGAACAGGTTGCCCAGGGAAGTTGTGGATGCCCCCTCTCTGGAAGTCTTCCAAGATGGGGCTTTGAGTAACCTGTTCTAGCAGAAGGTGTCCCTACCTCTGGCAGGGGGGAGTTGGAACCAGATGATCTCTAAGGTCATGGGTTTTCTGGTTGGGACCTAGTGAGTCCTGTTGTATTTCCAAACAGGTTTGGAAAAACATCTTTCATTAAAATGGTGGTGGCAAGAAAACTCATGAACTAAAATTGCATTTCAGAGGGATTCTCAGCACTCTCTGAAAACCACGCTCAACTCATGCTTTCTCAAGTCAATCAGATTCTTGTTTCCTTCCAAAATCTTATTGCTTGCGTTTCTAAAGTACTTTCTGACTATGTATGTAACCTGAAGTATTCTATTTGTTCTGTATACAGTGCTGTGAAGTCTGGTGTTTAAGAACTGTAACTTTTTTCTTGTAATCAATTAATTTTTTTTATATACATGATGGATTTTTAATAATAAAATATTGGTGTTACATTAACATAGCTAATAATAAATTATTGCAAAATTCTAAAAGTCTTAACAGCTTGAGATTATAAATATGTGTTATAAATATCAGTGAGTTCTGACAAATCTAAAGCATATACTTCGTATACATATATAGCTTCATAGGGCTGTCTTATTGATTGATTGGATTTACATATGAAATCATCAAAGTATTATGCAGTTTAAGAAGTGCAGCTATGATACATTTGGTTAAAATTGGAAATTAACTTTGGAAGTAGTTCCTAAATTTGAACATCTTAGTCCAGGCAAGAAGTGATTCAATTATTTGCGAGTCTTTTAAGAAAGCCTTATAACTGTGAATTCAGTTCATGTTGAGAACCTATTCTGAGACTAAGCTATATTGACCATTTTTATGATATAAGAGTTCTTGATTGACCACAGTAATCTGTCCAGTTGATATGACTTGCAGCTGTTTTCTTCTTTGTTTGAATCCAAGCAAGGAAATACTAGGTAAGAACTCAGCATGGCTACATGTCTCTTCCTTGCTAGCAATGTCAGTTTTCAGACAAATGAAAGCTTGGCTTACGCTGAATAACAAAATACAGGTAATCCAGTGAGTCCACTAAAGGATTAATATTTACAAAACATAAGGCTTTCCCAGGCGTGCTACATCAGTTTGACTAAATATGGAAGACTATTAAAGCTTGACAGTACAACAGGGCAGGTCTTTTGCTATCAGTTACATTTTAACAAGAGTGTTTCCTAATGCCAGTTGGTTGACACTGATGCTTCACAGCCTTTATAACATTTATTCAGTATATTTAGTAACAGTCTTAATACTTGCTAGACTGAATATTAAAATTCCTACTAATGCTGCCCTGATTAATTTTTTCAAAAGCAAACAAGAATACTTCAGATATTTTTTCAGTAATTTTTAAGTTGTTTTCCAAAGCAGTATATTCATACAGTACTGTTGATTCTGTGGATGTTTTTAAATTGGCAAATTACAGTGGTTTTACTCATTTCAGTGGTTTCTCTCTCTAAAGGAATAAGCCTTTAAAACTATCTAAACTATCATTAGGTTAATTATTTTTAAAATGGCTGCACTGCTAAAATGTGTATACAAGTTAAAGCCACAAAAATAAAATCGTGACACTTTCACTCTTTATAGACTTTGAGACAATTGCTAAATCTGTTTTTTTACTACAAATAGTTGTATGAAGAGGTGTAGAATAAATTAATGAAATAGGTTGTGTTCATTTTGAATTAGGTACATCAGCGATTAAAAAACTCAAAATTTGGTTTTGACTTTCCCAACATAAGCACCAGTAATTAGGCCTGTAATGCTGCTGTGTTTCAACAGCACCAGAATCTGATTCCCTCTCTGTTCTGTTTTGAAGGTTGTGAGATTTCTTACTACTGTTCCATTACCATGCAAGACTTCTGAACCATTTGTATAAAGCATAAGGCTATTCTGACTGTGGATATATATCTTGCTTTGGAAGAATACCTGTGTTTACTGGTTAGCGTTTTATTCTTGTTGCTGATTTAAGCGTAAAGTTAAACCCATCTGTTTTCCTTTGATTCGCAAGCATTTGTGATTCCTCGGAGGGGAGGGAGAAGGGTTGTCTTTTGTCATGTCATTCTCTGCCTCTAGGAATATAGGTACTTTTGCTTCAGTAGATTGTATGTTTGGCTAGTGGTGAGGTGGAGACCATGCTCTGTCTTCAGTTAATTTGCATCTCTTGCATGGCAGGTAGCAGGTCAGCTGGTCTTTGTTCCTTCCTGAAGTTGTCTGTGGTATCAAAGGTGGCCAGCTACCTGTACTTAAAGTCATTAGCGAAGTCTTTCACAGAATGACAGTTTCTTGCAACCTCTTCTCCTTGGTTCACCTTTGGTTGTATTAATTGGTAGTTTGCATATGTCTTCATGTTTGCTTAGTTGCACTGGGACCTCTTCCCTATTTTATTCTGCCAACCTGTGTAGAAATGAGCAACTCTTAATGCACAACTTCTGGTTTCCTCCCATACCTCTTTTGTACAGCTTCAATGTGGACAGGTCAGATGAAGAACTGTTAAGTCCTTCCCAAGCCACTAGACATGATCCAGCCCTATATACTCCTGTGTCTTGTGTTCTAATGCCATAATTACTTCCATATTATATATTTTAATGTGGGTCTCTGCTGGCTACCCACAAAAATTAATTGAATAATAAGAGCAAGCAAAGAAACTGAACTGGAAGCTTCAGGCTTAACGTGGACTTGGCATCAGTCAATAAAAGGGTTAGTTTTCTTTTTTTGATCTATTTGCAACTCCCATAAGCAGGAAAGAACATGTTTCCCTCATTAGCTTTTGAGGTAGGCTTGCTAGCCATAATTGAGGAACTACAGGCAGTGGTGGAGCAGCTGGTAATAAAAGTGGATGGAATAAATTCCCCTGGTGCCTGAAGCTGTGTGGCTGCTGTTCCACCACTGCCCAGGAGCACCCTTGTTTAAATTATGGGATCCTGTACTGGCCACACATCATTCTGGGGACCACACAGATGTGGGTTCCTTGAATGCAGCAAGTGGTTTTTCTGGCCAAACCAGAGGGGTTACAGAGCGGATCCAAACACTTAGCAGTTAGTGAGGATGATTTAGAGGGAGGAGAATCTTTTAAAAATAGAGTTCTGCAAAATTCAGTAGAGGAAATGGAGTAAATGACATTACATGCTACTCACCTGCAACCCCTGCAGAGACAATGAGTTTACACTTAAATTTACAGCTTCCAAGGATAATGAGGAGCAGTAACTGCATCACTGTGCCCTGGAGAAACAAAGAAAACCAAAGATAATGTACTACTTACTAGCTAGCCTAATGATGGCTATGAGACAGTACACTGTTAGTCCTACCATGTGCAACAGTTTATTGAAAGAGAGAGAGGCTCTCTCTGCCTTTCTTCCTCTTGCTCTCAATGGAATCACAGTTACATTTTCTCATTAACTAAAAAAGGACAGATAAGAAGATAGATCCTTCCTTTGGATATGGTGGTGTGTTTTTTTCATTGTCCAGCAAACAGCAGAGTTATGTTTCAGGGAATAAATACAGTGAGAGTAAATCTCAACTGAATTTATTTAGCTGGAGAAGTTTTCACTAGCAACGTGGGAACACAGACTGTAAAAATAAGCAAATAAAAAAAAAGCTGCTATTCTAGTTCAGCAATCATATTTTTTTTAAAAAAGTGACTGTTTAAATATTTTATTGACTTCTTTCCTACAGTTTTCTGGTATAAAAAGATGAATAGGAAAATAATATGTAAATATCTGGGACAATGTTCCAGTGTTGCAAAAGATTATTGATGGAATATCATGATACCAGATTACCATGTTACTGCATTTCTTAGATTACACCTGTTACTTGGTTTTAATACCTTTATTCAAAGAATCCTTAATGCACATAATTGTATTATTATTATTATTATTAGGAGTAGTGACAACAATGCTGATATTGATTTGAATTGCGGTAATTACTTCAATTAATAAGAGATAATGACTTAAAATCCAAAGACTTTTAAGACCAATGGGAATCTTTTCGCTGACTTCAAAGATTTGGACCCTGCCCTATAGAATGTTCAGATACTTACTTAATGCTATTGGTTATGCTACTGTTCACTAGGATAATCATCATAATTTATAGAATCATCACACTTGCCTATAATTAAACTTTATTTTCAGAAGTATGATGATAATTGTTTTACTCAGTCAAGACAACTGTTGACATTGGTGCAAGAATAACAGCACAGAGTGAGGATCCTTGAAGTCAGATAACACATAAGTTAGGAGCTTCAAAAAGGTCTGAAATGTGGCAAGTGCAGTGGTACCCAGAACCCTGTAGAAAGCGTGGAGGGAGTGAATTCCCTTAAAGAGGAGCTGAAAGAGAGACATGCTGAGCAGGGAGCTGTCTGCAGCAAATTAACGCTGAGGGTGTGGGGTGCTACTGCCCCTCAGTTGGGTGCTGTTTTCTTTTATGGGGGCAAAAGCCATGATTCACTGTGACAGGAAAACAAATATAAGTAGCACTAGGTTTTAATGGAAGTAGCGATATTTCAAGGATGGTGTACTACATGGTGGTTTTCTTCCCCAAATTACAGATTAAGCACCCAAAGGACAACAACTAAGCATATTGTGAAAGTACATGGGTGCTGGGGGTCACTGCCTCTTGCAAAAGCCAGATGCAATCCATCAGCTGCTTAGTGGTGCTTTGCTTCTTGTATGACAGTGTCTTGCACTGAGTTGTGGCTCTGTGGCTCCCAGTGGGATGGAGTCCGGTGTCCCTTCTCAGGGGCCCTATCTCCCGGCTCTGGGCTGGGCCTCTGAACAACTTTCAAAGGGGTTCAGATAGTTTTGCTGAAGAATGCTGATACTGTGCCTGGAGTGAACATTTTTGCAAATATTTTTCAGTAACTTGAGAAAGCAGCTCAGGATTTGGATGTTGTATTGTGCTTGTTCTGGTCCTGTTTCTTTTTCATGAACCATCCAGATTGCTTGCATGAGTGGACTGTGGGCAGAATTGTGGCCTCGATACTGATCACTTGTGCTTTTGTGAGGAAACAGGTGGCACCAAATTTTCCTTTTCCTACTGGAACCATCAACTTTAGTGCGGACAGTAAATTGCATTTACTCAGAACTGCAGTAAACATCTTCCTTGGCAGAGAGTGAAAAGCAGGGAAGAACTCAAAATATGTGAGTCAGGATTCCTCCTGCTTGTGTGTGTTGGGGTGAGGCAGCTTTGTGCCACCCATCAAGACTAAAAATTCAGTGGAAAGGCATTGCTAAATGGGGAAGTACTCTCTGCTTATCAGTCAAATGGAAAAAGAGTGGAATGACTGAATGAAGTTATTATATTGATTACGGGAAGCATATTGAAAGTAATGCTGTAATAACTGCTTAACAAATACTATTTTAAATAGAGATTTCATTAGTAAGGGGTAAAATACAGTTGTCATCTTTTCTGTACTATATATGAGGAAATCTGTGTGTCCTGTACCAGTTTTATCACTGGCGCAATAAGCACCTCAGGCTGTATTATATTTATGATGTTGTCACATGATACAGACTATAGTTGAACATCTGGCACATTTCTTATTTTATGCTAAAAAGCAAGACACTTTTCCCTGCCCTTTTTGAAACATCTATAGATAAAAACCACTTCTATAATACAAGGCTTGTGTAGATAAATACTTTATTTTTAGGGGTAGACCAGATTAAGAAAGGATTAAACATTCACATGTCATGTTTGATACAGATTTATAAAGTGTGTGTTTCATGGTGTGTGCCAGCCACTAGTTGCTTACAGTCAACAAGAAGTTTCCTGTATGATGGGCTTGTGATATGGCTGCAGCATACTTGATACCTTACGCTTCTGAGCTGTTGGATTCTGGCTGCTTTTAGGATACCGGACTGGGAGCTACTTGGTCTAGTGAGCATAGCCCGTCTTAACTTTTTATTTTCATTCACTCAATAACAATATTGTTTCGTGAGTTCACATAGAAATCTTTATTAGTATTAGTTACTGAAGATATAACAGTATTATTATCACTAGCAAATTTTTTTATCTTGGTTTTCTTTTTTGTTTGTCTCTGCATGAGTTTGCAATCAACTCATGCTAAAATACAAACAATGATAGTGTCAAGTCTCTTTGCAATTGCCTGTATGCATGTGCCAAATGTACTGTGGAGCAATGCTTGTGCACATGCTTTTCTTGTATTGTGTCATTAGGTAGCATCTGGGATGATACGAACTTTTCTTCAGTCTCCAGCTGCTAATCATTTGCTTTTAAAAGAAGTATGACTATTTGACTGAGAAAGTAAAAGCTGTCCTGAGAGAGACAGTGGCATCTAGGCAATGTTAAGTCTGACTGTAATCATCTAATCTGAGCTCCTAATTCTGTCTGGCACTTTTTGAAAATCATACCACTAACCCATTATAAAATACAAAGCCTACAAATGGGACGTTTGTGATAGGAGTGGTTATTCAGCTTCCAGATAGTAGTCTGCTACAGTTTGCAGGCAGTCCTCGGGGTGTCCTTGCTTTCTGATTATATCCACTGTTAAGTGTACAGAGGTGCCAGCTAGGCTGCATTTTTGGTCATTCCCTGGTCAGGCTAAGTCAACAGTGTGCATTAATGACAAACGATGTAATAGGGAGAGAGAAAGTGATAGAGAAATTTTATGACTAAGAATGTTGAGGGGCCAGTTCTGCATATTGGAGTGCAACTACTGGGAAAGTGATAGTCTGACCCTAGCTTGTACTTTCCAGCTCCTGCTCCTTACCACTTGAGATGCTTCTCAAACTTTTACTCCTGTGCATTGTCACTTGCCCCATTCCTGAACAGGAACACAGACATTATCTGATACATGTTTGGTCTTAGATGATGCACGTACTATCATCATGACACTTTGCATTCACTGATAAAGTACATATTTCTTTGCTACAGAGAAGTACAATATAAAAACAGAAGTGGGTAAACTTGTTTGGTTAAACAGGCATCTTGAGTTTTTATGACATGGCCAAAATATAGATGAGGCTAAGAACAAAACTCAAAACTTTCACTTAAACGTATACTGCTCCATTTGGAGCTATTCAGGAACAGAAGGTGCCAATGTTAAAACTGATTAATGCACTAACTGATACAACTGAAGGTCAAGTGTATGTTCCAAGTCCCTCCCTCTGTGCTGATCAGGGAAGATAAGAGCTCTTACAGTCTCCAAGCAAGGGAGTCTCTGCTCTTTGCTCTATGCTGTAGCTGCTCATGCTTTCAGTTTGAGATCCCTGGTCCAGTCCCCAGTGTGTTGGCCAAGAGAGCAGCTGTCATACTAACATGAGACAAGAACAGCCTCTCCTGCAATGTTTCTGGCCTGGAAACAGAGAGAGAATATTTAAAATCTCATGAGAGAGAGCTTGCCCTGATAAGCTCTTCTCTGTTAAGAAGATGTGATGGTTGAGCGAGCCGTGGGAATGGACAGGCAGCTTTTTGCAGGAAGTCTTGGAACAGAAAATGTCTGTGCCCAGCAGTGAATTTGAGTTTCTAAGGAAAGTGGTGCTCACATAAAACCTGAATTGCTCAGAACAACAGAACCAGGCCCTTGAAAAAACATACTAAGATTGTGTAGTGAGAAAATATCAGGAAACAGCCATAACGGAGACAAATACCTTTCTGACTACATCCACTAGTGATTAGGAAGTATGCTGCTATTATGTGCCCAAAGCGTTTAGTCTTGGCCGGTATTGCTGTCAGGCTGTTGATTCTCTGGGAACAATCCCCGAGGAGGACCAGCTTTCTCAAGCAGTGACCTGGTCCTGACGATTAGATCACAGCCATTGTGGGCCCAGTTCCAATAACTTGTATTTGGACCAAATGCTGCATGGCTTATTGGTTTTGTTTTTTGGGTTTTTTTGTTTTTTGTTTTTTTTTTCTGAACATGTATTTCATGTATTTGTATTTCCTAAAACTGGGATGAGCTGGTGGCTTCTGGATGCCTCACTGGGGAACGGAAGTGGATGCAGCTAATCTGTATGAATTGAGTGAAAGCAGAAGCTGGTTGTGCATAACAGCATCCAGGTGCTCTAGGCAGCATAGAGGGAAACCTGCATGTTTGGGTATGCAGTCATCTGCCTGCTCATTTCCCAAGACTTTGTTAATTCAGGGTGACAGATAAGGACAAGTACATATTCTTTACCACTGACCTATCTTTCCTGTCAACAGAGCAAAAGAGAGTCAAGAAGTTGTTTGTGGTGGGATTCTCCATAGAATGGAATATTTCCCCCTCTATTAGGTATTAATAAAGTATCTTTAATATTTAAATATTAATATAAATTATTATTAAAATATCTGTAATTAATAAATAAGTGTAATGTTACACTGTAACATTTCTGGATAGGTGCCATGCTCTCAAGTTAATTCAATAATGTCTTTTTATTATGAAATAAATTTCTTACAGACTTGCTGCTGTTACCAGTACCCAACATCAGTAACTAGCTCAATTCAGAGGACCCTTCTCTTGTTGACTGCTTTTTCTTCAAAAACACATTAAGTTCAGCATGGAAAATATTGTGAGAAAATTTGCTTTCATCCAGTGACACTGTTTAACATTCAGGATTTATGATAGTTTCTTAGGTGTAAACACAATAGGCATTTTATAAATTGGATTGTTCGTAGAGTAATACAAGATGTAAATGATATTGTTCCTACTGGTTACATTATATGAAATATATAACCAGCTGCTGAATTTGTAGCACAGAGTTCTGTCATACTATTTCTTTTTATGTGCTGTGGGACAGGTGCATCACTTATGTAACTTCATTTACTCCAGCAGCTTACTTTTGAAAATATTATTGCATATAGTGCCTTTGAAAGGGAGTACCTACATTTTGCAGTACCAAAGGCTGTAATGGCAATTTTCCAGAAGCCTTGAGATCTGCTTGTGATTTGCATGAAATATAGCATGTTTGCACATTTTCTCCATCTCTGATAAATATATGCTAATAAGGTATGTATTAACTAGATGGATGTATACTATTTGGTTAATCAATAATAATTTTGTGACTTGTGCTTTCTATCCAGTGTGCCAGCATTTGTAACTATCGTGTAATGTTTAATTCAGAAGTCTTTGGGGCGGGGGTGTGTGTGTGTTATGTTTTTCCTCAGGTATTTTAAAAAAATAAGTAGCAAATATATATTTGACCAAGAAAAATGTGATCTGATCCACAGCATTCCACTGTGTGTAAAGAGCACATTAGTAAAAAGATGATGAGGATGTAGCTGACACCAGTATCTGTGAAAGAATCTTTTTCCTGTAGTACAAACCAGAAATGGCATTATCTGGCCTTTCTAAAGGGCATTTTAGCACTATCCCTGTGTTTTAAATCTTGGCTGAAGATCAGCAAGCAGTAATCAGCAGATGTGGATTCCAGAGAATGGACAAAGTGTCTAATGACTAAATGCAATGATTAGTGAAGGCAGGATCAAGACAGGACCATAATCCCCAGAACAACCAATATAACTTTTTTTCTTTCCAAAGCTAGTTAATATGTTGCCCTCTTAATTATCCTAGCGTCAGAGGGAAGTGACATCTTCTATCTTGTTCTCATTACTCCATCAGATGTGTTAATTTAAATACTTGTGAACATACAAAACAGGCTTCTGAGCAAGAGCCTTCTTTATTTCTTTTATACACATTTTTGACTCTCTGGGATTTAATCCATTTTATAACCAGTTCTAAAGTGTGCAGCTCTCTTCAGCTGCACAGGATGCAGAACTGGGGTCTGTTCAGGTTGTCCAAGGTGGATTTGGCAGCTCTTGTGACAGTAGGGCTGACAGCTGCCCTGCCCCAGGTAGTGGATCCCTAGAGGCACCAACCTGCAAGTGGATCCCCATTGCTGGCTGCTGTGATCTTCAAGGTGTGGTGGAGAACTCAGTGGCTTCACCTGGGAGAAGGTTTGCTTTTTCCCTCCATCCAAAACTTTCACCATGTGAAGAAAGTAGGAGGGAATTTACTGGTCCTGCCTTACTTCTTCCAGTCTTGACCATCAATTTGAACAGCCTTGGGATAAAAAGATGTGGAAGGAAAAGAGGAGTAGAGAAGCAGCAGGGGTAAGCCTGTGGAAAGAGGGAGTTAAAGCAGTTGAGAGAAGTCCTAGGGAATAAGTGAAAGAAATACATATGCTTGTTAATCTCCTGCAGTTTCAGAGACTTTGTCTAAGACTCATATTACCTTTGAGCACTGATTTTATTTTATCTTATTTTTTATTCCACCCCCCATCCTACTCCCCTTCAACTGTATGGGTTTTGTCCTCCCAGGTCTTTTAGGGTGATGGTAGTTGTGTTTAATACTGTGAATTGTTGGTGTTTACTGTGAAAAGTAACAATTTCAACATGGATTGTAAAGTCCTGTTTCATTTCACTTGCCGTTTTGACTTTGAAAATTCATTTGGCATTGATAATGCAAGCAAGAGTATTTTTGCAGGAGTGAGAATACTGAGCTTTTTTGCATTAGTGGCTGTGAGAATGGTACTTTCTGAATTAAATACTTGATTTATCAAAATGACTTGTCACTAAAATGTTTACTCATAGCTCTTCCTAATCAAATCTTAAATGGATAGTTATCGTGGGTTTAGTTATTTTTGATGACCTGCCTTTTGTTCTTATTGACATAAAGGTAAAAATGGAAAAAAAAAATTAAATGGAGGTCTTCTAAAAACCATGAACAATACAAACAGTTTATTGAGGCTCAAGATTCTGATGTGTCGTGGAAGGTGTTGTCTATTCCAGCACTTAAAGGAAATAGAGATCATGAAGCACACAAAGTGACAATTTTGTTGGCACGCTATGGAAGTGTATTCAAGCTTAATTCTGTTTGGCTTTCTGCCATTTGGTGGACGGGAAGGGCAATAATTTGTCTCTGAGGCTTTTTCTTTTTAAAGAACCCTTTATTTCTAGCATGCAGGGAAATACCTGACTGTTTTTTCTCATAAGCATCCATAAGTAGTAGTTGTAAGTAGGAACCTGCTTTGCAGGCGATGGGGACTGCTACACTTGAGGAGGAGGTCCACCACTTCATGCTTACCTTGACTGCTGAAAGATAGCTGTTAACATCATGTTTCAGGTTAAAGGAAAGATATTGGTATAAAGCTGACCTTTGTATAGAATAAAAAAGTGTTGCTTTTTAACAAGTTTTATTTTTGATAAGGCTTCCTTTTTTTTCAGACAGTGGTTATGTTTTTAAAAGGTTACTTCACTTATGGAAGGATTGAAATAAGCTAAGACAGCTAGTAAATGGTCTTAACAATTCTACATGTGCCTGTTCGTGTTCCTCTGCATACCAACGCTGATGTAGTCTGAAATAACTTCCTTGACCACAAGATCAAATGGGGAGAAGTCAGTTTTAGGCTTTTAAAAATTTTTTTCTGAGCACATGCTGTAAATGTGTTGTGCTTAAGGGGACAACTGCACAATGGCTTCTGATGTGCAGTGCCTGTCTGGTGGAACTGAATCATGGTGATGGGTGACCTTGTAAAACATGACATTATGGTCAGCTGTAATCCCTCTCTTACCTGTGACATTGCCCAGAGCCATAGTCTGTACGCCCTGCTGGAGGATGTAAAGAGCTCCCTACTACTTTCCACCTTCTTGCGCTCACCTTTATTTTGCATTTCTGCATTGTTTTTGAAACATAGGGATAGCAATTGTTCAACCTTGAGCTCAGGTTCGTTAATTTACAGGTGAATTAAGAGCTGTTGTATCTGATTTGTTTGCCTCTGAAGATACTTTCCTAAAATAGAAATGTGAAAAGCATTTATCTTTTCCTTTGTGGTTTACCCAGTGTCTGGTATCTTTCTCCAATCTCATATTTTTCTCTATTTGCGGCTCAGTATTTCCTTTCATTTTCACTTAAGATAATCATATGTTGATATCTAGTACACAAATTGAATTTGAACAATGGAGAACTTCGTATCATTTTTAGAAGCCATGTGTGTACCTCCCACCGTGACTTTAGAAGTTTTCATGCCAGTGGGTATAACAACTGAGAAACCTTGGGCAAAAATGAATGTCAGGCTAAAATCTAAGGTCAGCAAGTTTTATGGTGTCCTGCAGATGCATATAAGAATTTAAATCATTTTTTTTTAAATACTTCTTGCTACAATGAGGTGGAAGAACCCTGGTAAACATAATCAGATGCAGTACCTACTACAAAGGTATTAACTTGCAGTTTCTTTAACATGCTGACAGCCAACAATATTTCTAGGAAAGTAACATGCTCATGCATGCAAACACACACAGGCACACATACACACACAGAGGAGTTTTCACACAAACTTTGGAGAGGAAATTCTGCCCTACTGAGAGGAATGTTTTAATATCCATAGAGAGAAAGAAGGTTGTGCAGAAGTCCCACAGGAGATCCTCCTTGCGGTATATGTATGGGCCTTGCTTTGTATATGGTGAAGGGTGTACCCTGCTGGAAGTCTGGATGGTGAAGTTTGTTGAAGGTGGTAGCAAGGCATGTCACCTTCTGCAGAACAGTACTGCTATCTTAAGGCTCAACCTGCATCCCTGGCAGATATGCTGTCGTTGTCTCTTCACACACCAAAACTTATCAATGGTTGCCATTTATTTTTTTTGGATGGGTCTCAAGCTTTACAGCACCATTTTCAAACCTGCCTGATGAATCTCTCTTGGTAGCAGAAAAGTCACATTTGTTATGAGGAAATAAGCATGAGGTATATGCAGAGGAAAGGCGAGCTGCAGGACACCACTGTGAGTACTGCCTCACCCACGATGTGACTGCACTGCTTGGATAAGGTAGATAATAGTTATTGAAAGGTTCAGTCTTTTCTGTTCTGGATGCTAGTTCAGATAACTGTGGTAACCGTGCGCTTGTGGCTTCTATCTTAGGCAAGTGTCTGCTGCTTCAAACCAATATTATCCTATGGTATACAGGTTTAAAAACAGAAGTATTTCCCAGTTCACTGATAGTAGCAGGCTTTCTTTCTGTAAGTAGGATGCAAAGAGCAAGCGTTTGGGAGGACACAACAAGGTAGTTCAGGAAAATACTATTCCACAATAAGAAAGAAAAAATATGCTGCAGACAGTTAACAATGGCAGTTGTTCCTATAAAACCTATGGAATGAAATAAAACTCTTTTACTGACGTTTGTGATGGGTTTTTTCCTTTTCCTATGGTTTTTTTTTTGGTTAATTTGATTTTAGTATAGTAGATTTCATTTGTGGGTTATCTTCATTTTTTTCATTTTTCTTTACTGGGAAAGAGTAAGAAAAGACCATTTAATAGAATCAATAATGGAAAAGTAAAATGGCTGTTCAGAAAAATAAAAATTGAATTCTTTGTGAAAAATTGTGAAAACTTAACCAAATGTAGAAATCTTTTCATACAATCTGAAAAGCTACACTTGCAAAAGCAAACTTGTTTTACACTTTTTCCACCCTTTAGTCGTCTTGATTTTTTTTTTTAATCTAACAGTAAACAGAAGTGCAAGACCATTAATAGAATAAGTGAGTCTGCGCTAAGAACTGTGGTATGGCAATGTATGTGTCCATGAAATGTCAGAGAAAATTTCAGAGAATAGTAGGTAGCTGAACTGAAAATTCACCAATATACTATAATCAGTAGCTGATACTCTTGAATCATGGGATTTACATTGATCTCAAGTGGGTAGGCTCTCTTCTCCAGCAGTATGCAATAATGATAGAGGAAAAAACATTGGTGCTCTCCAACGGCGCACTGGAAGCTCTTCGTGATTTTCAATAAAGTCAGTCTTAGATATCTAGGATGTTCTGTGCATGTTGTTAGTGAAGAGTTAACAGGTTTTGGTTGACTGCCTCTTTTATATGCTTGTGTGGAGGAAGTAGTAAGGAACTTGTGTTTCCTCTTGCTTTATTGATGTTTTCTTTCATTTTCATTCATGAAATTCAAAACCTCATGGTTAAATAAGCACATAACAGTCTGCTGCTTTTATTAATACATCTCTGGAGGATAATCAAAGCAGTGGGTGTAACCTGTTGAAATACTGCTCTTGGACAGTCAATATTGGAAGACAGTAGGAAAGCCCTTCTCTATATGAGCAAATGGATTACTTTTCTGCCCAGGCTCTGCTAGCTCTTTAGGTTGATTGAATTTGAGTCTTTTCTGATGTTTAACAGTAACTCTTGCAAACAAAAAAATGTTTAGACAGAATGAAATCTCAACGGCATCACTTATACAGACTTTTTCTTGCGGACACTTTTTGTTGTTTTTTGCTTCGTGCTACCTCTAAATCTGTGTGTCAGTGGAATTACACAGTTACTTCCAAGTCTGTTTCTTAGGGTCACGATTAGAGATATCTGAAATAATGAGAAAGTAGGAGGCAAGGAAGAGAGTAAAGTTCTGCAAGAGTTTATAACATTGGAGTGTAGAGAGGTCTTTGATTGAAAGGTCTGAAGTGTGTCAACCTGCTAGCTGAAACCTGAACTAATCTTCTCCATCAGTCAGGGGAAAAAAAATGACAGTATATTCCGGGCTGTTGATATATTTCTGGTTTTTACACTCATAACTTTCAAGAGGGAATGTTCTGTATCTGGGATTTCAGTGTCCTGTTTGTCACAACTCCTCAGCCATGTTGGGATGGTGAAGATGCAAGGTCAGTCTGCTCTGCAGTGGATATTAGCTGTCAGGCATCCCTGAGAGGCTACTGCCACATCACTGTGCTGCTCCACATAGACCTTGGGACCTACTGAAATTACAAAAAGACAACTTGACTCCATTGCAGCCTTACACCAGCACAGCCAATAAAGTATGAAGCGCTTGTGTTTACCTAATCAATATGGAAGTCAGTCATAAATGGTAAAGAAGTACAATTATCTATTTTCTTACCAAGCTTTCATTTCTTTCTGGTTGTATGGATGAGGCAAACTTTCTGGATGTGGGACATGTTTATGAGCTTCTGGTTTTTTTTTTCTTTTTTCCCCTGTATTTTTCCCAAAGGTTTGTTCACAGCAACACCCACTGGAGATAATGAGCAGTGACAGTATCATTGCAGCTTTCCCCCAGGGAGCCAAATAACATTGGTTTGTGTAAGCCAACACTGTAAGCAGTGTTTTTTCTATATAAAGGGTGGGATGCCTCTAGTCTCCGGCAGCATGTTTTCTGTCAACCAGGAGAAGATGCTTAAATAAAAAAGTCTAATAAACCTGGTTAAAGCTAATCTGGGTTTTGGTTTACTCAGCTGCTGTAATGGGTTATGAGAATGACACAAAGTTTAATGCAATCTAGTTTATTTTATTCCCAAAGTAGTTTCATCATAATCCAAGCAGTGGAGCTGTCATGATGATGTGAACGTGTTCAGTAGCAGAAGCATGAGATTCTGTTTTTAACAGAAATTCAACCCTAGGCATATGAAAATGTGGTATTAGGAGTATAAATATAAGAATCTCCTGCTAAAGACATGGAAATGGCCCTTGCATGGCTGCCTGATAGGAAGATGGATCAAGTGAATATACAAGACCTGAGAGTTGTGTTGCTGTGTGAGCTGGGCTGTAATTTAGCAAGCTGACAGGAGGAGTGAAGTATCTCCTCAATATCTGTGTTTGGCAGAGGAGATGAATGCATACATCAGGAAACAATGTTTAAGTGTTTTATTTCCTTATTTCAGCCTGTCAAACTGTCAGTGTAGTTAATGGCCACCAAGGGAGAGTGAGGGGAAGGGAGGGTGGGGAGGAGGATAAAGGGAAGGAAACAAAGGTGCTGTGGAGTCTGGAAGAAAGGAAAACTGTGAAAGATTAGCTAGGTGCTGAGGCGTAATGGTTCCCTGGACACAGATGTCCATACTCCCTCCATTGACTTGAACCTCCTCTCCAGCCCTCCAAGGAGATGTGTAGAGATAAAGAATGCCCCAGTACTCTGCACGACATAAGTTTATTTTACTATATTAATTTTGCTGTGGTAGTACCTAGGTCCACAGTCAGCAAGGTACTTCATCAGGACTTCACATCATATTTTAAATTGGGTGTTTTGCCAAAGTGGGATCCAAACTGAACAAGATTGAATTGGCTTGTCAGGGAGATTTGGGGATTTGGGCAATTTCTGTGTGTTGTTTTATAAACTGTCTGTAGCTGGATTTTTTCTTTTAAACAAACAGGGCTTGAATTGTTACTTTATTAAGTATACAGAGAGATATACATGTCTTGGGACTTAATTCTTCTTTCTGACACACCCACACACCTTCCACTAAAGTCAGTATAAATGGAATGCTTTTAATAAGAGAGGTATTTTTAAGATGAAGCCAATATTATGTATTATTTTCATTGCATGGAAACAGAATTAGGGTTAAAAAAAATTTTTTTTTAATACATCAAAGACTGTTTGGTTCAGTAACCGCAGAGAGGAGGGTAATGCAAACTATTCCTGTACTTTAGTCAAATATGACACTGTTTTCACTATTACCATTGTTTACCCTGTTACATTGTTAACCATGGGGGTTGGCAGCAAAAGGACTTTATGGTTCTGCCATGGGAGGTGGAGTTGGCTTGCAAAAACCTGGATAAAGCACCTTTCGAACTGTGTTTTGGAGCTGTGGGCCCAGATAGTGTGTAAACTAAAATGGATAAATGATGAAGCTGAACCTTTCTGGGCTCTGTGGGGAATATGTCTCAGCTGTGGCTTGACTCCAGCAAGAAAAGCCCTCCCCTTTTGCACCAAGGCAGAGAGCAGAGCCCATATGGAGACAGGGAGTGGCTGTTGGTTTTAAACCTTAAAATGTATATAGCTTTGATTCAGAGGAAAGCTTTGGGCATTGCCTGTTCATGTCAGTAGAGTTATGGGTCCACAACCTTTCCTGTGAAACCACTATCGTATCATGCAGCATCATAAGGTATAAATTTGAACTGGGCATGGTAAAAATGGGATTTCCTTTGGCATAGCATCTTCATAATAGTGCTGCGTGCATTCTATCCAAATAGACAGTTCTTATTAATTATGCCAGTGAATCCTGTAGTTCTTGGCTTTGCCTATCTATTGCTGCTTTTAAAATTTCCTTAAGTCAAACAAACAAATGGGTAAAATAAGAGTGATACGGTGGTATTCAGCATGGTTTAGTGGTTTTATTATATTAATGGTCAAAGTTATCAATTTTTCTGCAGTAATTTCAGTGGAGGAGAGTTTTGAGAGGAGTTCTGAAAGAGAATAAAGTAGTAGCTTTGTGAAGTCTTACAGTATGTTTTTGGTTATGAGGGGAGCTATGGGGAATATGTGGTGTACATTTTTAAAAAATATAGTTAATACGTGTCAGAGTGTGGTACTGCCAGCTGACATTAGTAACAATTCAGCTTGGCTGTGCAGAGTTGAAGAGAATAAAATCATATGGCATTAGGTTGGGAGGAGCCTTGGAAGTCAGGACAGCAGCAGATACTTGCTGTGACGAAGAAGAGAGGCCAAAGGAAAATGGCAAAGACAGGTATGTAATGAGGAAAGCAAGTGATGAGAAGGATAATTTTTACTGTGGCAAGGGGTAAGAGGGGGATGAGACTGCTTTAGTGGATGCTGAAGTAGTCATATCCTTAGAACAAGTTTTTAATGGCTTTGCAGTGGGACTCAGGCTGAACCCTTCATGATATTAGAAGTGCTCTGGTTTAGCACCCTTAGAAAGAGGTGTTACTTGTCTCTGTCATCGTGCAGGCAACTGTAAGGATAAAGCCTGAACCCAATCCATAAACTTCAGAAACATTATGTCAGTAGAATACAGTAATGCTTTTTTTAAATGAGAATTTAATCAAATCCATGGACCCTACTTGGCATATGAACAATCATGTCCGTAGGCCTTGTGATCTCAGGAGATGCAGCAAGTTAAGAGAACAGTATCTGCTCAAAACCCGACTTAGGGATTTCCAGTGACTCAGGGCAGGTAATTGAGTGATATGTGAACTGAATGGGTCAGCCATTGCTATGCTGGGAAGAACAGAGCCACCAGTGAGCCTTTCTTTCCAGTAAGATGTGAAATCCATGGTTCATTGAAAGAGCACAAGCTTCATTTCAGACCTGTAGCAACACTACCAATGTCCGTCTGGTTACGGGGACAAGTAACTGTATCTGCATATTTAAATTTTACAAATTATCATGATGCAGATTTGAGTTACCTTGCTATGCTAAGTTATGATAGGAACTCAATATCAAATGATAACTGTGTTTCACCCCTGAATTGAGATTCTTTGCTACAGTGGAAAAATGAGCCCAATGTGCAGGCTTGCATGGCTGGAAGGACTGAAGAACTGAAGCAGAACTTGAAAAGGAAATGACTCTGTTAGTCAGTTTTTCAAAAGGAAAAAGAGTTTATGTGAATCTCTGGAAACTACTTCACATTGTTCTCATTCAGGAATATACATAGAAGACACTTTTTGCCAATAAAAGCATTAATTCGTGGGTAATGAGGAGTCCTTGCCATTCCCATGTGAAAGCTCTGCCAGATAGGGTCAAATGACTCCACCTACTAAAACTATGTATGCTTATGACATGCACTGCTTTAAGCCATAAATAAATGTGTGGCGTTGTGCCTGTAATAATCTTTCTGCAGAGCTGTACAGCCTACTACCCATTAGCTGATGTATTTATCATGCTTACAGTTCTTTTCCATTATTTCTGTAGTATGAGTATGATGGTATCTGGTAAAGTAATTTTAAAAGCATTGTTAAAAGTACAAAAATACAGATCATATGAAATGCCCCTGAAGGTAATGGAACTGTGTGGGCACAGAAGTAATTATTTTGGATCAGCTTGTTCATATAACGGAAGTTCTTCATCCATATACACACACTGCGTGTGTATATATATCTGCACAAATACATATATTTGTGATATATTTAAACTCTCATGCTTGTGCATACTTGACTATTACAAAAGCAAAGTGAATATAAATACATAAGATCATAAGATTCTACATGTGGAGATGTTCATAGGGAGATGCTATTTTAGTATGTAGGAGGAGGTGATCGTGTAATTAAAGACTCCGTTACCGTTTTCAGATAGGGGCATATGTAATCTTTATGCCTAGGTAATGCTAGACGTTCAGAAGTAAGGAAATACCAACTGTGCAATACTGATGTTCCATTGTTCTTATTTGCTTTTTATAGCAGTAAAAGAAGAATTCTGCAATAAAACCATTGTGTAATTAATTATGTTTTAATATTAGAGTCCTATTGTTTCCCAGTTACATACTTTAAAAAAAAAAAGGGGGTTGGGGTTAATCAGTAAATGCAAGTGACTCAGTGCAAGACTGACGTCACAAACCAGATTTTTCTTTAACTGTGGCTATTAACAGGTTTGCTTCTGGCATTTCTGCTGGTTCCTAGGATTAAAAAAAAAAGTCATGACAACTAACTCTCCCTTGAAATTCAAAACTATCTTGAATCCTTACAATTTTAGAGAACCTATTAGTTCTGATTTTAATTGTTAGCCAAAATCTTCTGTGTCACTTTCAAGGTGTTATGTACTCCTAAGGCAGAATTTTGTCTTTCAGTTTGATTTTTAAATCAGAGATTTTTTTATGATGATATTACTCACTCCAAAAGCAAATATTCTATGAATTGGGATTTAAACTTTCTGTTTTCTCAATAAACATTGCAAATACATTTAACTGTGATTGAGCTGGGAAATGCAGGCTGAATATTTTGTTTCTCATTAAACTAAGTTAACCGAGGAGTTGTTTGTATGGGTGTAGACACATGTAGACATGTAGACCTTTTTAAAGAGTGTTCATGAAAGGGCCGTAAATGAAGAGCTGTGAGCTGACGATGTATGTTAAACCTGCACTGGATGGATGTAACTGCTGAGACATCATGAACAATTGCTGTGTTTCTGAAAGGCTTCCCAGTCTTTCTAGAAGTAAGTGTTAGCATGTGTAGTAATACTCAACTGCACAGTCTCAGAATGGAAGAAACAAGAGCATTGCTGTATCTAAGTATTACAGAGTGTCCATGTAGAGTGTGGCATTTTGGTGTCTCCCTTCTGTCAGCAGTTAAATACTATTAATTCTGAAGTAAAGAAAGGTTTCAGAGCTCATGTGGGACTTCCCTGGAGGAGAATCAGTTCATCAGCACAGTCAGGAAACTCTGGAAGGTTTTGCTGGAAAAGTGTGCTGTCAGCTGCCTAATTTTGCACTCCACACTGACAGTTCTTGACAAATATTGTGATGCTGTGCCCACATCCCAAAGTTTTTTAACATAGAAGACTTACAAGTTTGCCAAGAAAATAACTTCTGTTGTTTGGAGACATTCTTTTATGGATTTAAGAAAAAGGCACAGTTGATGGAAACCTTTTAGAATTTCTGATACATCTGGGGATAATTTTGTGCAATAGGAAAATACTAAGATATCAGTCTTCTGGGAAATGTTGATGTCTTTACATTAAGACCAAATCCTAGGTATTCTGTTAAGTACTTTGCAGTTATAAAAATATCCTACATTTGCATAGTAAGAAGTCAGTGGGCCTTTCAAAGTGCTCCCTTTCTCCCAAAATGCCATGCAAAAGAACAACATACAGATTAGAGCATGTTTTCTGCAGTGAGTTTCCATCCTGGAATTTATTTCTTCATGCTCCATCCAGAAAGCCAGTCTTTGTCTTCCTTGTTCATTTTGTTGACTGGTGCAGTTGCTGGGGCATAAATTATTTTCTAGCCCTGCCACTGCCAAATATTTTGACACCTGGCCTAAAAATGCATATGTTGGATTTTCTGGAAATCTCCAGTGCAAGAAGTGGGAGCTGACAGGACCCAGGACTTTCTGGGGATGTCTCAAACCCAGGAATGCCATTGGCAACAAGTTTTCTCAAATGCAGCAGAAATCCTCAGTCTAATCCATGCTGAACACCACAACCAGCCTAGAGCAAAAATTTTAAAAAGCATGTGTGTGATATGTATAGCCAACATTTGTGCATATGTATATATAAATTAGTAATTACAAGCGTGTTTTGATCAGGTCTTTACTGACTTAAATTCATGATTGGCTCAGTGTTTCTGGTGTTGAAAGTGCAGAACAGAAGTGTCGGAGAACATTATCATTAAATTCATCACGGGATGATGCTAACAAATTTTCAGGACAATTTGGGAATTACTCTTCTGTGTGTATTTATGTGTAAGAGATTGATCTTATCAGGTGATAAATTTAGTAGACATGACACTTTCTGTGGGATCCCAAGTATGAAAAATAACAATCAAATTAAAGGCCAATTTTTCTTCTGCCAAAAGGAATGAACGTATTCCACTGGACTTAAAGACTATATGCTTTACATTATAGTGGCAATCCTGCAGGTGGTTTAGCATCATAGAATCATTTAGGCTGGAAAAGACCCGTAAGATCACATCCAACCATAAACCTAACATGACCAAGTCCACCACTCAACCATGTCCCTAAGTGCAATGTCAGTAAGAAATGGTTATGTGTAGGATTTGTTAAAGAGGCAAAAGGGATACCAATGCAAGAGTTTAAAAGACTTTCAAACTTAACGCTTATTTCTTTTTATTTGGATTTTCAGGTTTTATTTGTTGCCTTAGGAATTAAGTTTTCCAGTTGTGCTTTAAACACTGTGTTTTTATAGCCAAAAAGGTAAGTATATCACATACAGGAAAATGAACATCTTTTATTGTTGCAGTCACTATAACATGTCTTATTTCTTGGAAAAATTTGTACTCGTTGTCTGTCATTCTGAGACCTTAACACCATTTTATTTTACAATTCACCATATTGCTTTATTTACTGGTCAAAATTTGAGAGGATGAGGAAAGTATCAGAATACATTCACAGAACATCAATTCTTACAATTATCAGCCTTTGTGGAAAGACTGTGATGCTAGATTGCAAATGCGCCCGCTGTTTTTAAGCTTGTTCTGCACTCTCTCTCTTACCTCATGGGTACTGCTGAACAAGTAAGTTAAGCAGCAGCTGCAAGAGCTTTCAGTCAAGCAGATGTCTAGGAGTCCTGATTCCTGGTTTCTAGTGTTGCCTCTGCTGTACTATCACCTTGCTATTTATTTGTCCCTTAATTTACCTATCTGTAGAATGGTAATGGTGATATTTATCTTGAAATTTGCTGGAGACTTACAGCCTGATCCACACTCTACTCAGGTCAATGGGAGCTTTCCATCTCCATGTACATTTGTGAACCAGACCTTCAGTCCACTGGTGTTCGCTGAGTCCTATGAGACCCTTAGATGAAACTAGCTATGAAATATGAAAAATTACTGCTATTTGCACAGTGTTACAGTGATAAGATAAATGTAAATAAAGTGTCCTTGACCCTGGCTGTGAGCATCTAAATTAGACATAACACAGCAAGAATATGTGTTTGGTTTTTTTTCAGTATGGATGGGGAATAATAAAATACATGCATTGTTTCTTATGTCTTTTGAAAGTGCAGCAATAGGGCACTTCTCAGTCTCTATCTTGTTCATAATTTTAAAACACTCCATTTACTTCTGAGACTGAAAAAAACCCAAAGATTAAAAGATCTCTCAGTAGCTCTGGTGCTCTGTTTTGGAATGACTGTGAGCACTGACTGGATTTCTGCACTAGAGGCTGGGCACTGCAACCCCGGTATTTGTCCAGTAAAAATCTATCAGTAGCATAGGGGTTCCCACTCACTAGCTTTGGGTGTGGCCTCAAATTGCTTTTAAAAAAAGAAAAAAAAATGTGAAAAGAAAAAGAACTGCCAGGAGGAGCTTCCTTTTTGATCATTAAGACAACAACAACAAATTATCCCTGTTTAGTATACATTTTAAGATTGCTTTGGTGCCAGGAGTTCTGCCACCTGTTCCCAGCAGGACAATGTGGGATAAGAAGAAAACTGGTAATCTTTGAGAAATAAAATATACATGTGTACTTACAAAGTGAACTTTGATAATCTTTTTAGTGTAGGAGATAAACCTTTTCAGCATAACAAATCACTTGGAGGATGAGCTTCTTTAGTGCAGCCCAGACAGCCAGGGACTACTTGTTTTCATTTATTTAAAGGAACCTCAGCAGGCAATTCAAACAATGTTTTTTAAAAAAAACACAAACCAAAACAACAATGCAGCAAACAAACAAAATGAGCTCTACCATGATAAAAGGTCTGTATAGTATCTTCCGTATTTTTTGTATTTTACTTTTCCTAAAGCTTGCAAGTGAGATAGTAAAATTAGTTCTAAACCAGAAGCAATGCTGCTTGGTAAACCAAGAAATTAGAGTAGAAGTCATACAGGTTGTACTCTTGTGCAAGTCAGCATAACTCCGTGTACCTCAGTGGCCTGGAGGATCTGACCTGTTAGGTGGTGTGAAGGCAGAGGCGAATATTTATAACCATTAATTGTAAGGTGCCTTGTAAGCAAAACCGAATGCAAGAAAAAATACCTTTCCATGCTGGGGTTGGGTTGCATCCTCAGCAGGAAGGCCTACTTTCCCAAAGGTGTTTTCCCATCCTTGCTTCCCCCAGCAGCTGTTCAGACAGACATCCTCTCCAGCAAGAGAAGGAACAAGAGGAAGCAGGGAGTTAACACAAGAGACTAGGCTCCTCTTCTCATATTTGGCAAATAACAAGCAGAACATACTACAAAAAACAAATAGTCTGCATTTGGTGTAATTAGAGGAGTCAGGGGTAACAGAGAACATCCTGCTGTTGAAAACAGTTATTTTCAGATATCTTCTGCTAGATGGACACCGTTACAAACGGTGATGGTGGGGTCTTGGAATCTGGTAGAAATGAAAGGGTTAAATCTTTTTTGGCAGCCCATTGATCATGTAAAACCATAAAGCAGTTCCAGTAGAAAGAGATGTGTAGAGGTAGAAAATATCAGACTGAGTGCATGATCTCTGTGGATAATAAAAATTACCCACTTTCTCACAGATGTCTAATCTGGCAGTTTTCCACTAAAAATTTGGATTGCATATCAACTATCCAAATTATTTTAGTGTCTGTTGAAGAGTGTGTTTGGCAGGGTTTCCAGTAGGAAAATAGGGAGTCGATTTGAAAACATTAATACTATTTGAATACAACTGCTTAAGCTGATTGTTCCTTAGATGAACGCCAGTGGAAACACATTCTGCTCTGCAAGTCCCCAGCATGTCTTCAGGTGAAGAAAATTGAGATGTAAAATTGGTGCTCAAGAAGGCAGGGAGAGGTCTACCTCCAGGGGTTTTACTTTCCTTATTTTTTTTCTCTCTTCCCTCCTCCTCCTTTTCTTAATCATATATAGCCTGGTTAAACAAGAGGATGTGTTGGTTTTGGCCATGACAGAGAAGGATATAATAGTTGGACAAGCATTTGAGAGGAACAAGAACCAAAATGGAAGGTCATTGAAGAGAGTAAATACACAAAGTACCTGTATTAGGGTTCTGAATTCACTACTTTGGAAATGGAGGTGAAATCACTGAGGTCTGAGCTAAAATGTATGTGCAGTGGGTGGCTGACATTGAAGAAGTAACTGAGGGATTAGATGCACTGAAACTGGGAAGACAGCATAGAAAGCAGTCAGAGGTACGTCTTTATTATTTAAAATAGTGCATGTGGCACTAGTCTGCTCCTCCCAGAATTAACACAGGATTTTTGGGTTACAACTGGACCTTGTAAGAGGACGGACAAACACTTGAGTGTTTAGCATAAGACTTCTTGTATCTTTCTCTGAAACAGGGACAGGATAATAAATCAGAGCAGCAATACTGCTATTCTTAGGCTATAACTGAGACACAGTAGTATGAAGTCAAGAAAGGAAAGTGTCAGAAAAATAAACTGAAGAGTTCCCAATGCAGAGTTTGGCTAGAAATGAACTTATGACTGTAGGTCATGGATATCATAAAATACTTGAAACCAAATAACAGGACACTGATGCGCTCCTGAAAGAAAGTGATGGAAGTGACATTCTGGCAGGCAATTCCAATGGCTTTGACAGATTATTTCAATACCAGCAGAAGTTAGTATTTCAAACTGGGGATATAATCAGAGTTTTACTCAGATATACTCAGAGTTTTACTTATAATCTGAGTTTGAATCAGAGTTTTTGACAGAACAAAAATTAATAGGAAAAAATGCACTCTGATTGTTATAGTGTTCTAGATACCTTCTGTCAGATCTTGAAAATGTCTTGTTCCGCTGAGTGTCATGAAAGATGCGAGTTTGATGGCTTGGGCCAGAGGAAGTGCTAGAATAGAGCTGTTGCACTAAGGTGACTTTTATTTATTAAAGTTGCATCAGTTTAAAGTCAATGCAATATTAGCAGGGCTGCAGACAGAGTAGCAGAGTATTTATCTTTGTAAATCCTGTGGCTCTTCTGTTTTTCCCTCTTACCTTTGTCCCCTTACTAGACTCAAATATCCTTTGGCAGAAAAGCTCGGTTCCCGCCTCCCTATTTATTGTTGTTACTACACTGCCAGGAAGATTAGTGTATTGCTGTAGTATGACGTGTGCACGTGAGAGGGAGTTTCTGCTCCAGAGAGCTTGTGCTCTGCAGAGGTCAGAGTCAAGTGCTGCTTCTGTCTTTTTGTCAGTATGCTGATACACTTTGAAAAACACTCCTTATAAGAATTCTCAGGCTTTACCGCATTTAGTGTTTTGTTCTGGTGCTTGGAGAATTATTGTCAAGCCCTACTGGGCATCTGAAGGATAACATATTTGGATGAATTTGGATGGTTTTTTGGTCTGGTGAAATTCTTCACATAGTTGAAATTGTTATAAATTTATTACTTGGATTTCAGAGGACTTTCAGGATTGTTCCAGTAAGTGGTCTGGTCTAGTGTTCCAGTTTTCCATGGGTCAAACTGGAATCCCAAATGTTGTGTCCAACCAAAGTATTGTTCCTGGGCAGTGTTACACACTGTGGGAGAACAGATCTGCAGGCATTTACTCTGTGGGCAGAGAACACAGCAGGGTCCTTTCATTGGAGTGGAGCATAGGTGAGTCACAGAAGTTAGTAAATACACTTAAACTATTAGTCTGGAGCAGTCAAGAGGAGGAGAAAAAAAGAGAGGTGTTTGAAAAAGTTACTTGGTTTTGTTTGTGTAAAGGGAAAAGTGTACCTATCAGGTCATGATTATAAATTTTTTTGTTATATCTTTTGTTCATACTTAAACTTTTGAGTCAGGAAATATGTTCCCAGATACTTAAATGGCCTGCTGGAAGTGCTGAATTGATCTGTGGAATATTTGAAAGATTTTGACACATCTTGTGAAATGATGACCACTGTACCTTTGTGAATAGGTTGGGTTTCTTGTATATATGTGTTATAGCATGGTCTATCTTCATCCATTGTGATGGCACGCAGGATTGATTGTAGGATCCCTACATGCACAACTGTGGCAAGTAGTGTTCATTTTTTACTGCACTGTCCCTGGTAGGGAATGCACCTACTGAAATGTTATGTTGCAGTTGAAGAGTTTTTCTTCTTTTTGCCAGGGCATAATGCAGAGCGAATCACTGAGATAATTCAGTATGTGTATGTGAGACTTGTCAGCTTGCTGAAACACTATCTTACCAGTTTTGATACTTTAATAAGACTAAGAGAAATTTGAGTCAAACCCAAAGCAAAGCTATACTTGATCACCCAACCATCGAACAAGAAAAGCTTTATTTCTTATTATCAAGGAGGACATCTGATAAAATAGCTTTTGGGTCTCCTAATCTCTGTCCATGGTATCAAAACCTCAACAAATCTCAGTTCTGCTTTTTGAAAGAAAGTTTGTTCATACTTCCATGTTGTTTGTCCACCATGAAAGGATGGATGAGTCAATTTGAATAAAAAAGGCGCTCTACTTCGTCATAATATTTAGTGTCAAAATGGGATGCCAACTCTGCAATAAGTCTTTTTGTCTAGAAGGTTTGCTTGGATCTTCCCATGTGATTGGATCTATCAGTTAAAGGCCTGTATTACATATTTTTTTATTTGGTTTGAGAGAAGGCTTTCAGTATTTCCACTGCTTTCTAAGCTTTTACAAGTGAGAATTTAAAAAGTGTGTGAGTCAAATCCTGATACTGTGGTAGAGTCTAGGTCCAAATCTAATCTTGGTGGCTTCGGCCCAGGTCTCCTCCAAAGATTATATGGGAAGCTGCTTTTGTCATTCCTGTCACACAAACCCAGGAAATTATAGAAATTTCATGAGAGTCAGTTTTGGTAATATTTCAACCCCAGTTACAGGAATTGGTTTTGATAATTTACTTAAGATTATAATAAGACTTTTATTATTTTTTTATTTTTCCCAGTGATTCAACAGAACCAAGTTTAGTGTTTTGTTCCCACAGCCAACTCTCCTGTGCTCAAATTTACACAGTCCTTTAACTTTTGGGCATACTTTTTATATGTCAAATAGGATTATTTTATTACAGAAGCTTCCCTGAAGCCAGAGGTACTTTTTCTTCCTGTTCTTTGGACATGTATATTTCTTCTGGTATGATAGGTATAAATGTCCTTGATCTTCACAAACATATAGCTGGTGGGTGTTATAACAAGTCTCAGCTTTCTGGGAGAAGTCTGTAAAACTAAAAATGTTTTCCAATGTGGATTATAAAATACTTTCCTGCTCCTTTATATAGTTTTAACAGACATTCAGGGATCCAGTTCCTTTTAACCTGCTTTCCAGATTTCTTTGGAAATCAAACTTAAAGTTGTGAGAGCACAACTGACTTGGGTCCAGATTCTACTGGTTGTAAGCAAAGCTAGTCAGGACTTGCAGTTGTTTGCAGAGTTTAAGTATATGGAAGCCTTTTTTTTGAGATACTTTTGCCATCACTCTAGGACTAATTATAGAAATTACAGAAATCTCATTAAATCTTCCTTTCTGATCTCACTCTGTGAGATCTGTGGCTCAGCCAGAGATCCAGTTGTTGGGATTTTCAGATTGTTTCATTTTTCATTTTGAAATGGGTTGGTCTATTTTATTCTGTTAACCCCTAGTTGAAAACCTTAGCACATGCTGGCAGATAAAGTTAACACTGGTCAATCCCGACATAGGACAATAACATGACCTTAAGTGAAGCACTGACAAGTGTATAAAGACAAGATGTAATTTTCTGATTCTCCTCCTCTCACTCATCCTTCCTTCATCCAGTGTTAGGTGAAGGTGATAAAACATGGACTTATCTGAAACTAAGGCTTTCT
Source organism: Athene noctua (assembly GCF_965140245.1). Taxonomy (NCBI): domain Eukaryota; kingdom Metazoa; phylum Chordata; class Aves; order Strigiformes; family Strigidae; genus Athene; species Athene noctua. The sequence continues at coordinate 23,303,909 of NC_134039.1, forward strand.
GTCTTGTTAGGTCTTCCTGTAGTTATGTGATTTAATTTTTCTGTATTTGGGTAGACTGTAGTCTCAGCTGGAGTGTTTGTCTTGGTGGCTATCTGATATTTTAGCAGGAATTTCTTCTTGCTCTTGCCACTTTAGCATTATTCAGAGTACTTTTGAGGGTCAGTGTTTTTTAGGCTTTTCATAGTTTTTTGTAGCTTGGAGGACTTAAAAAATTTCTTCCACAGTTTTACCTTGAATGGTGACTTGTAGGACCACAAGGTTTCACTTTCACATCTATTCTTAGTGACTGTTACTCATTAAGAGTGGCTTTGGCCACCTCTACATTTGCAACTTGGAATTTGAAAATCTCACATCTCCAACCATTCTGCATTTAAAAACTAATTAACAGTTACAGTGTTGATAAATCAATCGATTTGATATCCTTAATGCAAGAAAGGGTCTTTGCAGGAGTCAAAAGAATAAAATGCAGGAAAAGATTTGTGGTTGCTGAGTCTGAAAATTGGTGCACTCAGGATCATGCTGAACCCCAGAGGGACAGTGTGGAGGGATGGGTGCAGGAGTGAGCATCATCTAGATATGGGTAGGCTTGTAGCCGAGGCTCAGTCAGGCAGTAGTTTGATGGAGATATATAGGTGGATAGTTGCCTCTGTATGAAGTAATAGTGAGGCCAATACAAAGCTGCTTCAACTTTCAAACCTGTTTATGTAGTTAAGTGGTGAAAACAGGTCTATATCAGTCTGGTGAGCTGGGTCTGTGGAACTTTCTGGAGCCTGTTGATCGACTTATTGTGTGTTATTTTTACATATGTACTTTTAAAAACTATATTTTTTTAAAAAAATTATTCCTCTTAAGTGAAATCAACATCAGAATGATGTCTACAACTCTCCAGCTACCTTTGAAAGGGAATGTTTGTAGCTCCTTTGTTGGTTGTTCCTTGTAACTGCAAAGTATAACTAAATTTTCATTTATGACATTTACTTTTATTTAAACACCTATTGGAAAAGGAGCTTTATCCTTTTAGCCCTTTCTTAGACAGGGTGGTCCTTACTAGCTTTTGAACAAGATTTGATCAAGAAAATTAAGCAATTTAGCAAAACAAAATAAGTAAAGCAGCATATTTTAAATGAACTGAATTCTAAAAGAAAACGTTTTTTATCCACACCACCCACATATATGTTAACATACAGAATTAGTCCTAACCTGCTAAAAGAAGAAAATACACAACACCTTTCAAAGATGCAAATTAACAATTAACAAAACAATAGAGTTCTAGCCTTCCTTTTCTGAGGTGCAAATTGATAATCAGATTGCAATGAAAAACTGGTGGCTTCTATTTAAGATTTAGTTTGAGATGAAGGCTCCCTACGGATGAAGGGGAGGGGAAGGGGGCAGGGACAAAGTAATTCAGCGAGTTCTACACTGGGAAAAATCTGCGTAAGGAGCACTGGGATACCAGGGTGACATAGGCTGTGTAGTTTGCATGTTGTTAACTGTTACAACAGCAGTAATGGGAATAGTAAAATTTGATTGTGTAGTGGGATTTCAGAGGATGGCAGAATCTGAGGGGTAATAACCTGGTTTTGTCACTGTACGTATCCTATGCCCTACAGTGATGTTGATGAGAGAAATTGCAAGCCCTAGGATATTTTTTTTCCACTTAGCTTGGCATCTCAGCTTCACTCTGCTGGTTAAACTCCATCTCTTGTATTTATCCCAATGGTTCATGTCCTACCAATATATTTTATCCTGGCTTGCCTTAGATGTCTTTCATTCTTTCCAAATATGAAGCTTTATATAATAATTTCTACTTCAGTTTAAGAGCAAATAAATAATGAGAACCACCATTGGCTTTTCTAATAGTAAGTTTTAGTACTCAGTGCTTGGAAGATGCAAAACAGGCTTTTGTGCTGTGGGAAGTTTCCATATTATGAATTAGAGAGGATGTGAGGAATTGGAGATTTGTTTGGAAGTTGTAATTTGAATGAAAATTTTGAAGAAATAGTTATAAACTTCGTTTTGTATTTTCCTACCGTCTGACTTCTGTGTGTTCCATGCTTTTGGCCAGTTCCAATGAAACTGGTGCCTTAAGTCATGTCCCTTTGTGGCCTGTAGTATTCTGTCACCATGTAGTTATGAATGTTGCTGGGTTTTGATGGAATTTTTGCTTATTTTAATTTACCAATCATTGGTTCCCAATGCTACTTACTTTTTAACATCTAATCTCTCTTGTTAGATCTGCATTGTAGCACATGTATGTTTGTTTTAATTTTGTTCTGAATTCTTTTCACTTGAAGTTTTGTTACTATTTAAAAGTAGAAGAGTAATTTAAGGATCAGACCTTTTTAATAATCCGAATAATTTGTAGCATTTGACAAATATATAGATGTATAGTCTGGGATTTTTAAGACTGCTTGGAGTATTTGAGACTTTGTTAATTTGAATCCAAGCCAGATGATTAAATGTCCTAGATATCTTGGAAAGTTTCAGCCATAATTATACAATTTCAGTGAATTTGCTCTTGAAAATGTTGAGTTGACAGCTGCTTAGGATGAAGTCCTGGATAGTTGCAGCACATGATAGGTATGGGATTGCAGAGCTCTGAGCACGCTGTACATTACTGCATTCTCTCAAAACAAAGTTGAAGATCACTCGGTAAATGAGCAGCTTTTCTTCCTGTCAGCAGAGAAGCTAGATTTTATTTTGTGGACAGCTGACTAGTAGCACATACATGACATCTTCCTCTGATTTGTGGTCAATGTATGTCAGTCCACCAGGATGGTTGTCACAGCCCTCATCATGTGAGAAATTTTGGATGTTGGCACTGGCAGCGACAGTACCCTTGAGCCTGTATTCAGGGAATGTATTAATCCCTCTTTCAGGTGTCAAGAGTTAGCGCCTCTTTTGTATTTTGATTAGCACTGATTTTTATCCTTACTGTTGTAGTGGTTTGTGCATTTAGATAACATTTATTATGAACATTTATATGTTCATAATAAAATATTCTGATATTGGATATTATATGACTTATCTGAAAGCCAACCCCTTTTGAGTGAATGTGGTGTCTGACAAGTAAATAATAGCGTATGGTGCCCTATAAACGTGTTTTAACCTGCTCCACATAAGTTTTCTTAGGCTTGATGCATGTATTTAAAGAGTGTAGTAAGCAAGACATGTAAGGATCGAAAAGTTTGTTTATGTATTCAATGATTGCTTCATAGGCAAGATTGATGTTGATATCACTCTATGCATCATTTTATTATCCTGCCTCTGGTACAAAGGAGTATGTAATATGACGTTTGGGGGGTGGACTTATTTTTCAAATAAAAGCCACTAACGCCAGCACTTTTGTCCCTTTTCCTGTCTTGTGAAGTCTGTGTGATTTCTAACCCTTTATTTCTTTTTTTCTAGGCTATTCATGTTTGCTGTCAGGCAGGGCAAATCAATCTTTTCTAAGTACTCTTTAATCATAAATCTAGATGTATTAAGCTTGCTATTACCTAGCCAGTGGTAGTCAGCAACGGCAAAAGGTAGAGGGGGATATCTAGTCAGTATGGCTGAACTGTGATTGGGATCATGGGGCTTCTTGCTCCGTGCACCTTGTCTCTTGACCGCAGTGATGCTTTTGGTTTTGTTGCTAAGCTGCCTTTTTTTTTTTTTTTTAATTTTTATTTTTTAATAGAGGCTACTTTAGTATTCTGTCTAATGTGCTTTGCAGTGTCTGTTTAGTGTGCTCCAAATGTTCATTTCCCTCAGTTTACATTTCCCCTCTGGTTTTCAATAAATCTTGGTGGACCTGTGTATCCTTCTGTCTTTTCTGCTCTTTTTTTCCCTAGAGTGTTAATTCCCACCCCCTGAATATCTGTAAAATCAGCATTTTATTTTTTTCCTCCCAAGCAGCTATTTCATCAGCTGTTATAAAATAATGGCTTTAGATGTGTCCCTTAGTACACTGACTGCTCTGTTTGATTTATCATTAATTTATAGAGATTTGTTCCAGGCCTGAACCAATTCCTTCCCCCCAGGGCCTTGAGTTAAAAACCACTGAAACCCACTTTCTTGTTCTTTTTTACCTGAGATATTAATCATATTTCCACCAGTATCCCTGGCACATGGAGGCATCCCACTATGGTTAATGGTATTGTGAGTGTCTTCCGCTGGCTTCTGTTACAACAGCATTCAAGCTTCTTAAACTTATTTCTGAGCTTGTGTCATATCTTGCTACTGTTTATATCTTGTGTTTCCCATCCCAGTGCCCACATTCTTACTTAGTAAAAAGTAGCATTCGTCTCCCCCTAGGTTCTTGCCTGGTTGCTTCTTTCTACTTCTGCTTCATGCAGTTCAAAAGGGGTGTGCTGACAGTTGGGGTGGAGTTACAGCCATTTTCAGTGGAACTTGGGCTCTGCCTAACAGTGTAGGAATATTTGAGGTTTATGGTTTTATGAGACTTAGAAGAGTTTCTGTGTGTAATTAAGAATATTGAAAGAGGATAATCTTATGGTGCTGCAACATGGTCTGTCAACAGAAGGTATTGTATCTTGGGTTGTAAATTTTCTTCATTCAAATATATTGATACTAGAGTGGGATGTGTTTGGAACTAGCAGGAAGAAGACGTGGTCCCCGAGGCAGTGGACAATATCTGCTTTTCCCTACTGAGCATAGGACACATAAATATTGGTGTGTTCACCACCAGAGTTAAGACTTGTGACCCCATCACAGTGACATCTTCTAAGTTACCTTTTCTAGGCACTGTGAAAGCTATGTTGCCCCTTGAAACTTATATGCATCAACTAGTCCTTTGGAGATAATTCTTATGCCAGGGCGTGTATTAATGTCCTGTTTCATCTTAAAATTGCCGTCAGCTCTTTCTAGAAAAAGGACTGAAAAGGTTGCTGTGTGGGAACCTGTTCCTTTGTAGCTAAGGCTCATCGATACCCTCTATTTTTTTCCTGTTGCTGCAGAGCAGTCTGGCAAGTAGTTATGAACTGCTGTTTAGGATATGATTGCAAATGTGGTATATCCATGTATCTCCCTCTCAAGACAACAAAAGCTTAGTAGTGCTTGCTACTTCCAAAAAATTAACACACCAGAAAACTAAAGCCACCCTGACCTGTTTTGAATTTTAGCCCTCCTGAAACTAAAAAAAAAAAAAAAAGTTATCTTGATAATGTGAAAATCTTCATACTGAATTGCTTGATTTGGAGTTGCTTTGTAAAGCTACTGGAGTGGTTTAGTAACCTTTGATCATATAAACAAAGTGTGTGAACATCTATATATATGAAGCAAAGAATAATGAAGTGTATGCTCTATGTTGCTTCTTGTTTGCAAACTTGATGCTAACTAAATTCAATTATGATCTACAAGGATCCACAGGCTTATTAGCTAGCAGATCTAATATGTAACAACAGTACAAATAAACATTTTGAAAGGAAAGCATCAAGTCCTTCCTCATCACAATGTTCATGGAATTAGAAACTTCAAACACTGAGGCTGTAGCATAGGATACAGCTTGCTCCCTGCTTCTGCCCAGTGTCAGAAGGACATGCTGCCTCTGATGCCTTGAGCAAATTTGCCCCAACCCAAAATATGTCTTGGAAGTCTTGTTTCTTGCGGGTATCTGTGTATAAAGACTACGTTTGTGAGGCAGAAGCAGCTACAAATAGTGTGTTGTAGTATGGTTAACAAATGGTATTGAGAGCCGTGGAAAAGTCATACTGCCACATTTTCAGGTCTGCTTTCCAGATTGGGGGCATATGTGGGGGTAAGACGTTGCTAGTCATCCTTTTGCAATCATGCTTGGTATCTTTGGTTGTTTATGCCTGAAGTCTCAAATACCTGGAGACATTTTCTAGACATATTAGGCCAGATTTTTTTTAAAAAAAAGAAGTACTTAGCCTAAAATATTCTAAGATTAATTTTTAAATGTTAAGATGAAAACAAAATGCATCCTGATGTTTTTGTTTTACTTCAGGCCTTAAATCAGAAGTAGTGCTTATACCAGCTTTCCTCAGGAACAGGAGGGACAGAGACCTAATGAAAATGTAATGCAAACTGAATTCTCGTGTATTGACAGATGTCTAGGAGATGAAGCTTTGAGAAGTGTGGACATGTAAGGCTTGTGTGCTAACATCGACAACAATCTTGTGGTGTGTGTAGAGCATTAGCAACCACTGGTGTATGATAAAGCTACCAAAGCGATCACGGCCACTTAGCCATATACTATCTGCCCTTAAGTATCACTAATAACCTGGTTGTCCCTACTTGGGCTAATCTACCCTGTGTTGTTAAGCTCTGTGTTGTGGAACATATTTTGGCTACAGGGCAGATTAATCTCTTTGGTGTCTGTGTGGCTTTTTGTGGTTTTGTTGGGTTTTTTTAAGCATATCTGGCAGATTTTTGTGCAGCTTATCACCATGGACTCCTGCCTTTTCTGGCTCGTGGATAATGATACCAAGCAAGTGGCATGCTGCAAGCATCATCTCTCCTTGCTGACTGTGGGCCAGGAGGGTCACTGCTGGTGGTGAAACATGGTTGCTGTGGGTGATCTCAGGTTTCACCAATGACATTTCACCTTCAGCTCCCAGGTTGGGGATTGCTGCGTTGAAGACACAACAAGGTGTGTGACAGTAGTATGGAAACTAGATGCTGTGGTGACAGTGTTTCTGACAAGGAACCAGTATTTCAGTTGGGTCAGCTTTCAGTTGCTGATAGTAGGAGGGGTGTGATGGGCAGCAGCTGTATAGTGATAGACCAGCACACACAATATTTCTACTACAGGAAAGTATCCCAAGATGCTCTGTTACTACCAAATCTGTCAGACAAAAGGGTCATTTGAGGTTTTGGAGGACTGAATAGTTGTTTCCTCTCTTCTCTGTGTTAACTGCTTCCCATTTGATCTCAGCTTGTGGGCGCACCCATGGTCAGGCACTGGAGTGTCTTGAGTTCTCTCCTTGCTCATCATGGTTGCCTGTTTTCTCCTCACCCATCACATTTCTGCTTTGAAACGGTCGTCTTCTGGGCAGATGAAGGAGTGCAGTGCTGCCAGCTGGCTTGTTGCCCCTCTTGCCCATCCGTGCTGTTACAGACACCTTGCAGAGTGTGGGGGAGAGGTGTGGGTGGCATGATGCCGAGCTGGGCCAGCTGCATGCCTGAAGCAGAACTGGGCTGCACTGGCCAGAATGGTTCAGGGCAGGCTGCAGGGAACAGTATTTTGGACCCCAGAGTGGCACGACACCTAATTTTGGCATTGTTTTGGACCTCATACATTTATAATTGGGGTCTTACTGCAGGGTCTGCTCTGCAGAGAGAGGGATTTACAAATAACTTCAAGGGGGGGGTGTCCATTGGAAAGCTGCAGTTTCTGTCTATTTTGGTTAACTGATTCAGCTTTTCGAGGTCATTTAGGGTAGATAGATATGTTCTTGTTCTCTGTTATGTGCGGCAGTGCAAGGATCCTGCAGATTGCAATAAACGGGGAAAGGGAAGGAGCAGATTGTCCTACCGGAAAGTAAAAAACTCTTTCAGGATTGTGTAGGTTGTGTAATTTGAAGATCAACATTGCTTATGGTGAACAGATGGAGAAGATGATTAGAAGCTACAAGTGCCCTCCTGTGCTATAGGCCCAATGTCAGATAAACTACCTCTACAGAAAATTATCACTTTCTGAAATTCTAGGACAACTGTAGGTTGCATTCTATGAAATTGAGAGAGAAAACTGGTGTGAGGAGGAGGAAAGGATCTAGACTGTTAACTGTGTGAGACTGCAAACTGCCTCTCAGGAAGCTCAGATTCAAGGTGGGTTTAGTGTCTGTGAGTCCTTAGTATTGTTTTTATGAAACTGTGCAGGAGGAAATTCCCATTATTTCAATCCCAGAGTTCACTGTAGCTAACATTAGTAAAAACCAGGGTGATTTTTCCATCAGTGAGGGCATGCTCACCTGCCTCATGTGGTTCAACAGTGCAGTATTTATTGTACACCAGAGCACACATGCTAAAACCTGACCAAACAATGCATTTTGTCACATACGACTGTAGCAAAAGCGTGTCTGAGAATTTTTGGTTGAGAGCTGTAGACCAGTGCATGCATATTGCAACACGTTATGTATTTAGTACTTAAGGTTGATTGTGTGAGGTTTTTTGTTTTGTTTGAAAGATGTATTTCAGGTATTTGTGAATGACAGTGTTGTAAAGCAATGGACAGTGACTGGGTATGCACTGAGTTGACACAGCTTCTTTCAGCTGGGAATGAAGCATCTTCATTTGGGCTTAGCTGGCAAAATTACCTGGGTGTCACAAGGATCACAGTTAGAACCAATACTGTGAGAGCTGGGAGGGCATACAATGGTAAACTGGAAAATCCAATAACTGGGTAAGTAAGCACTAATGTCTGACCAGAGCTTGGCAGAAAAAACAGTTGCTGTCGGAGCAAGAAAGTACAGCAAAGTGTCTTAATGGAGCTCTTTCTGCCAGCTTGTTAACGGCTGGGATGAAAGTTCTGCTTAGTAAGTAGAAAAAATACTGAAATCAGAGGAGGGGGAGAAAAACATTTATTTTCCCAAGGATAAACCAAACTGAACTACAACATGTAAAAGGGAAGAATTTCTTCATATTCATGGTTAAATCAATTGGAATTGTGCCAGCAAGTTAGGAGGGAAGATGGTCAAGTTGTTCATCTACTTCTCTGGCACCTGGAGAGCAGTCCTTTCTCCAGTCCTAGAAGCCAAAGTCTCTTCAGGCACCCACAGCAGGCTGAAGAGCCGTGTGTAGCACAGGGCCAAAAGCAATGTCTGCTCTAATCCTACCTTCTTAAAATGTCAAGGAGTAGTCATCTTTGCAGGCTCTTCTTGACAGGAGAGCCTCTGTTCAGGGCCCAGGGTGAGCACTCATATTTGTGCACGTGTGCTCTGATCCACAAATGGCTCATACACAGTAGATGCTATATAAATGTTTTTTTTAGCAGTGGGTAAAAAGCTGGAAGTGTTGACACATATTCTGTGTACTTAAAAGTAAAAGGAAAAAGAACATTTTAACTGCTGGCACCCCTGAGAAGCTTATTCTTCCTGGTGGTAAATGGTGAGAGTATGCTGCAGAGGGGGAAAAGGGCAATGGCCAGAATATGACTGCATATTGTTCGGCTTTTGCAGTATGTGTGTGTTCATATGTGTGTAAACATACCTTACAGAATCAGAATATGCAACAGTATGGAAGATGTTACCGACACGCGTATATAATGTATGGTATTACATACAGAAACTGTTCGTTAAATGAATGCTAAGATTGTGAAGTCAGGCACTCAAACCATAGGAAATTCCAGAATTAGATTTGCCTGCACAACCTTAATTCAGCCTGTTTGTGCATATGCATTATGATACAATCTTTAATTACATGATCACATATCAGACTACTGAAATAATGGTGCTGACAGAGTGAGAAGATATTCAATATTATTTTTTAAATCCTTATTTTTTGTGTGACCTTGTGGCAGGCATATTCTGCACACATTCAAAGCCCATCTTAAAAACAGCAAATCCATAATACTATTGGTATAATAAATACATGTGAAAATTAATAATGTCCTATGGATTCTCTGTGGTGTTTATCACTGTGTTATCTGTCTACTGTAAAGATGCTTATTGGCTCTCACAACATCCATCTTGTTGGTATTGTATCCATTTTACAGATAGAGGGAAAATTTTTTGAAGAAGAGCCCAGTTCACTCAAATCCCACCTATGTAGCTACAGTCAACCGAAATTCTGGTAGAAATCCAGTTCATTTAAGTCTGCCTAATTCTGTATGATTATTTGTCTGGGGGAGTCCTGGACAACCTGAAAGTGTCTGAACCCATATACCCCAGAGGAGTGCCTTTGCCACCTGTCTTAGGGGAACCTTGAGGAAAAGCACTTCCTACCCTTCTTCCAAAGCAAAGCTAATGTGCATCCAGGAGGCAAGAGCCACATGGCAAGCCAGGCACTAAGCTGGCCTTGGCAGTAGGGACTGGTCTTTCGGTAGATACAGGCACTTAGCCTTTTCTGTTACATTCCCATGATGACTGCAGAGAAGTATCTAGCTTAAGCAGAAGCGATCCTCTCTGAGGGCCTCTGTTCAGTCAGTAGAGAGAGGGAAATGCAGAGTGTTGCTGGACTAGACTTCTCCCTGCAAGTCTTTAGAGGTACCTATCTGCCTCCGTTTGATGTGTAGGGAAGCTAACTGCTGTGATAGGCTTCTAAATGCATCTGGGTCAAATCTGACTTTTCAAAGTGTTGTTTTCACTTTCTTATAACTGTTTGGATCTTTAAAATATAGCATCACTTGACTGCAAAATATGGCATCCACAAGTAGATGCTGAGGTGTACCAGGTCAGAAAGTGGGTCATGTATGACTAAGGGCTTCCTGCAAAGATTGTGGATTCCTGCAAAACTGTCCTTCTTTTGACTTGCAGATCTCCGCTGCCTTCAATTCTCATGTTCCAGTACCTAAAATGAATGACTTAATGGTCCATCAGGCAACTTTGTCTTTAAGTATGCAACTCATGTTCATTCCCAGAGCTGGCTCTTCTTGGGCAGTACCCTTCTAGAAAAAATTGGAATGTGATCATGTAATTAGAGAGTATAGCAATACGTATGCACAAAGACTGAAACTAAGCTCATGCTTTCAATGGCTAAATTAGGAATGATTGTACAATCTTAAGTATAGCATTTTGTTGAATGTTTACTTTTATTCAGCCTTTTTTAACCAGAGAGTTTTTATAATGTAAAGCTGAAAAATAACAATATTATCCGGTAGAGCTCCACTTCCCTTCTCCTCTCACTTAGGTCATCAGAGGGCTGTAATTTACAGATACTCAGTGGAGAGCACTACCACCTGAGCTGGTGGAGGAATTGCTGGTAGTAGACTTTTACTGCTGTATGCACTGGCCACTAAGAAGTGTTTCTGCTAGTACCTGTGAACTGCAGCAGGTGCATTGAGTTGGTCAGAAGTCCAGAAGTTAGTCCAGGTTGTGGAGGTAGTGTCCTCTGGCAGTGCTGATGCATTCTTCTGGGCATTCTAACTTACTTTTGCCTTTCTCATCTTCACTTGTGCTTCTTGCTCCTCTGCCAGCTCCTGTGTCTCCTTTTTTAGATCAGTGCTGCTTTTCGGTGCTTTAGGTCTTTAATTAAGTCAGGTTGCTTTATCTGTCTTTACAATTTGGAAACAGAGGGGCATGAGGTTTCACTGTCTTTGGAGTGTTTTCCAGTGTAACACCTGGGAGCTTTCTGATGACTTAGAAGAGCTGCTGGAGGAGAGGCTGCTGGAGGTTATCACAGTAGGGGTGGCATGCAGGAGCTGTGTAGGATGGAGCATGCCCAACCTACCAGGGCATTCAGTCTGCTGAAAATCAGCATAACAGGTCTTTCCTGCATAGATTCAAATTGAGAGCTCCCTCTTCCCCAGACTTGGACAGTGTTCAGGTGGGCAAGTCACAAGAGCCACATTCCCTCAGGCACATTTCAAGGTCATCCAAGAATAAGTTAAGCTATGATCCTTGATAGCCAAGATGACCTAAGAAAAGGTGAGTGGATTAGGTCATGAATGGTAATGCATTTAGTCACAGCGGTTGTTTTTTTCAGTTTTTATACTCTGTTTTGATGATTATTTTCTTAGGCTGCATTATTTTCTTATAGATAATACATATATTAGGCCAACCACAATTAAGTGTGTGGCATTTCTGAAGTGGTGGTAGAGGTCTGACCAGTAGTGGTGTGCTTCCTGCTTATAAAAGATATTTGGGGAGAAATTCAAACTACATAACAGAGGCTTTATGGCATAGGTTGGTGAGAATTCTGTCCTCTAAAGAGGACTAGTGCAGGGATTTAGTGAATTACTCAAAATTTAACTTTCTTTTTAGTATGGGGTTGCTTCTGCTGACTGGTTGTGTGTACCACGTCTGCTAAAGTAAGAAATACTGCTTTGTATTCAAGGAAGCAGATTTTCATGGTTGCATCTGAAAAAAATTATCATAGCCAAAATAAGCAACATTATCAGCAATATCAATTTTCAAAAATAATCTATATTAAACTATTATAATTCAAGTTTGGGGTATGTAAGGCGCAGCCATATTTGGAAGTTCTAGTGAGCCTGTTGTATTGGTGATTATATGCTGCGAGGAGAGATGAGGGTTTGCTGCTTTACCAGTTTTAATAGAGGCAAGGTAACTAATTCAATTCTGGGTACTCTCATCATGAGTTGCTTGAAGGTGTTCAAATTTGGTTATGAAATAGTCCCTTCTGTGCTAAGGAGATGGAAATGAGACACTAAAAGGCTTTCTTGAAGTGTTTCCATGTTTCTCAGCTCAGAACATCACATTTGATATTAATATTAGGTACTGAGGCAAAGTCATCAGGTAGAAAAGGGAGGAAATGTAGAAATAGTAATTTTCTTGTGTGTTTCCTCAGGATGCTATTTTGAGGCTTTAAAAAAAATTCATGCTTTGCTGATGAGGCTGCTGTAAACTGGGGAAGTGGCAGATGTAATTTAAGTCCCAAGGCCCTGCCCTAGAAGAGGTCCAATACTGGCAGCATACATATTGCTTATATGAAAGCGAACAGATGGATACATTTGGTCAATTCTGCTGGGTTCATATGGAAACCTTCACAATTTTTTCCTACTATTTTGAGTGGAATACTTAAATCTGTTATTTGCTGAGAGTCTGTAGTTGCCCAGGATGGGTGCTTTTGTAGCTTTGAGCAGGGAGCATTGCCTTACTGTGTATGTCTTCAGATCAGTTATGTTTATCTGACTGATGGAAGTCTCTGCCTGCCTGCTTGCTGCACCCCCCTCGCGCCCACCCCACCCCACACCCCCCCTGCCACACACACACATCCAGGACCAACTCAGCTACCGGAGGAGTAAGCTGGATTTTTTTCAGCTTCTGTGGCATAAGAACTGTCAGCTGATTCTTAATCACGGAGTTATTACTGGTGGTGAAAATTCAGGAAAGAAGAAATTCAGCTTGCCTTTCAGATGCTAGATTGATTGCAGAGGCACGTTTTGGTTGTTGGGGTGAGGAGGGGAGAGAAAGGAGATGTGGAGAACAAAACCATCGCATTTTCTTTAATTAAGAAAACCACTCATTTTCTGATACTAATTCATGCTAAATTCTTGCTGACAGTTTTTGGTGTTTCCCAATTCAAAACAATGAAAGCAATCAAGTGAAGGGAGAAGAATGGAGAATCAAAGAGAGGTGTAGCTGTATTAGAACACAGCTTCAAGTATTAATACTTGGTCTCGGGGAGCGGGGGAAAGGTGGTATTAATCTGTAAAGCCTGGAAGTAGTCTGTTTTGGGTGTTGTCATAGGTTAGTGTGTGCGCACATGCATGCACGTGTGTAATGATCTAATAACATATGTTACCTATAGTGTCAAGGAAAGAATTGGCATATGACTAAATATTATAAAAGCCTATCATATAGATGTGCCAGCATCTGTATTGTCATCTAGCTATCTTTATTTCATCATATAGCATATAAAAATACATACATCAAGTATTGACACTGTCACTGACAGTTTTGTTCATCATTAAAGTTCTTAAAGAAATTCACTCTTGCATTTGGAATCATGCAAGAAATATACTTTTATCAGAAAGTTTTAGCTTTAAAGCTTCCCAGGAAAGCTGTAAACAAAGCAAAGGAAAAATGATATCTCTGATACTAAAATCATGCTTCTATGAATATTGCAGTTGTGCAAGTGCTTGTTTATTTCTTTTCCTTCTTTAAAGAAAATAAGCTTCTTTGAACCATTAGCAACTATAACTTTCATTGAAAATGAAGGTTAGAAAAGAGTAGAACCTGAGCTCATTGGGAGAGAGAAAGAGGGCTTCAATTTGACAAAATAATTTCTTTTCTATTCCTATCTCATCCTCTTGAGCTGCATACTTCTCACACAAAAACTCCACCCACTGTTGTAAAAATGGCCATCTCTTGGTATCTTCTGTGGAGGTTTTGTTTTGATAGTGCTAGTGCTAGTTTTGGGGATTAACATGAATAACCCTATCAAGTTTTGTTAAGACATGGTACCAATACAGAAAGATCCATGTATACTTTTTAAAATACACTTGTTAACAGAGATTTAACAGTCATTTCATTCTCCACTGTTCATCACATTCACACATGTGGGATGGGCATTAACAGATTGAGCTACATCTTTTCATTTCAATTCTGAAGCAGTGTCTCTTCCCAGTAATATTTTATGTAGTAATAATTTTCTTCCTATTACAGACTTTCTAACTATGTTAATGGCAGTAGACTGGCCACAGAGACATTCGTGAGAACTACCTTTGCAGTGACATTTAAACAATTTATTTGATCTTGCTTTAGCATACCTGCTCATGCCTTTTTTTACTCTGTTGTTGACCTTAGGAGAACTTTGTGTATAATCATGGGTCTTTCAATCACATTTAACTTAACAAAATGGTATGCAAATTTCTGTGATATGTAATTTCTGAACTCTTTGGGATTTGCAGTGTTTTATGTTACTAGGTGGATACCTCTTGACTGCATGGGCATGTTTGAGTAGCAGCTACCCAGCAGCTCCAAGGCTAGTTGCAGAAGGTAGTGTGTCTTAGCTGAGGATGCTCCCTCTTACAGCTATGCAGTTGTTGGGAGTGCCTTAACTTACCGGAAGCAGGAGGTGCTATCAATACCCAGGGTTTTTTTGTTGTATGGTAATGGAAAAAGCATAGCAGAGAAAGAACTTCCCCCTACCATCAACCTGTATATCTTACATTTACTATGTTGTATTGACCATCTTATTGTCACTTAGAGAAACTGAACGCCATGGATCTGTGGCTGAAATGTGTTACTGGTGTGGGAGTGCTCTTGGCTAAAAGCCTAAAATGATGACTTTTGCTTTGTAAGGGAATATCTTTTCCTGTGTTTGGTGTAGCTTTTCCCATATTGGACCATGTGTAAGAGTGCTCTTAGGATGTGGATGGTTAAAACCAATTACCACTGGCAATGTAGTTGTTAACACTTGTGTCAGTATCTATCAGAATCAGAAGTCCTAGTGTAAAGTAGTGTTATAAAACCATCCAGGCCAAACCCAGGAAAATTGAAAGGCAAGAAATTAACTGAATTAGCAAAAAAATATACCTACTAGCTCATTGTTTTTTAGTACAATTAATGAAAATTAATTCTGTGAAATTTTAATTTCATGATAGCTGATTGGGTGGAAAAAATGTAGGATCACTGCTGAATGTTTACATTGATGGGAACATTCCCATTCGTTAAAAATTAAAACCTTGGACGCTAACGTCATAGGAATGCATGTATGTGGGTTACCTGCTGTATTATGTTACCTGTCTGGGAAACACTTGAAGCACATAATGAATCTTCAGTTTCTGTTTAAATATTTTTTTTTTAATTTTTTTTTTTAAAACAAAAGATAAGCCTGCGTGTTTTAAGTTAGGCTTTTTCATAAATATTTGTAGAATGAGGTGCAATTTATGCTGCTGGTTTTATTTCATGCCTTCCTTTTCCCAATCCTGGTCATGAAAACAGAGTTACTGCCTCAAAGTTATGTGAAAAGAAAGCTGGTTTTTTGAATGGGTCATACAGTTGGCCTTAGCATGTGTTTGTGCACAATGTGTTGTTACTGCATTAGTGAACTGAATTCTTTGTCCACACGTAATAGCCTGCCTACAAATGATAATAGTCACAGTATATGTCACGCTCGGTTCCTCTCTACAGCACTGAAGATCCTCTGTTGAAAGGGAAAATTCAAAGCAATCATCAATTCTCTTAAAATTGTCAGTTTTGGTTTCCATGTTCATACCAATTTAGTGTCTGGGTCTGATTTGTCCATTATCCTGCTTCTTATATACAACTATGGCTTGCTGTCAAAAATGAATAGTCCAAGGATAAGACAAGGGAAGAATCAAGCTTTCTGTCATCAGGGTAAAGGAAATTACATGTAGTTTGACTTTCTCAAGTGACCACATTCATTAGGCTGTTACTACGGACATCTGTATGTAGACACAGATAGGTTGGTACTTTCTGGACATTTCCAGTAATAAAATCCTAAATCAATGTTTGCAGAAGGTGTTTAAGCTTTTTTCAGCAATTCCTTTACATGTAGCTTTTCTTTAAAAGTCTTTGAACTGTACAATCCCAGAAAGTTAAACCAAGGGTCCATCTGTTTCTGCAGACATCCTTCTTTTGCCTCCTTCCTCTGGACATGGGTGTGGGTCCTGCTTAATGTGTACTCTACCTGTGTGTATGTTCTGGGTGCTCCCATCTGGGGTTTGCATTAGTACCAGCTCCACTGCTGCTGTATGAAGATCATCTTAGTCATCTCTACTGAAAAGAAAAGAAACAAAACCCAGAGCTGAAGATATGAGCATGGGAAAGGAAGAGATAGTCCTTTCCATTTATTTCCTTGCATGACTTTTGTTTTGCTTTTTTGGTTTAGTTTTATTTGTTTGGGCAGATTTCTTGCCATTTACCTTTGCATTTGCATTTCCTATTGATTGGCAAATTTTAAACTGTTTATTGTGCTCTTTTGTTTAGCTGTTCAGGAGCTAAAACAAAAGCCACCAGGCCCTGTGAGGGGAAACATTTGCATGCGGCAAGCGTTGCCCAAGGAAAAAGTAATTGCTAATGCATATTTATGTGGCACAAATTTGCCATTTGTTTATGCATAAAATTATCAATAGTGCAGGGCAGCCCAGCCGTAGAAGATGGTGACCTTTTTAGCTTAATAAATAGAAATCAGCTGTTATTGTGAAGAGATCAGCCATTTATTCTGTGTTGAGGGACACTATCGGGAAAATGTAGATTGGTGCTGGCAATATCATTAAATGGAATGCCAGTGACCCTTTCGGTATAGTCTATTATACTTTATCTAACAGGGGATAAATGACTCTGGTTGGCAAAGAGATTTAAAAAAAAAAAAGAGTGGAAAAAACCCTCCAACAAACAAACAAACGCCAAAACCCCCATCACCCCTCCAAACTTCTGTCTTACTGCTCAGCCATAGGAACAGGTAGATACCAAGGAGGTAATCTTGCACACCTGGTATTTTTCATGCAGAAAAGTGACTTTAAAAACAAACAAACAAAAAAAAAAAAACCCAAGCCCACTCTATTTAGACTAGTTTTGACTATTTTGGAGTGGGAAAAACAACCAGGGCCAACCTATAATTCTTGATAGTTTATGCCATCAAAAGCAATGCTCTGAAAAGCCCATACATAGATCAGATTTTGGCTTGAAATGAGAACTCATAGTTTGAAAGTAGGAGGTAGAGTCTTTTCTGAAGACAACGGGATTTCAAAACCAGTTATGCTTTTTTCTTGTATGCATTCAGCTTTTTAAGAGTGGATAAAAAGTTGCCAGATTATACTCCAAGACACTGAAGATCTCATCTGCAGAAGATGTAGCAACACAGTTTCCTTTATGCTGGTCCACTAATTCTCCTCAACCTTAAGGGGAAAACTTTAAGATGTGAAGAGTTAAAAACTAACAGTAGTAAGCCTCAGGAAAGTATTGTGAAAATGAAAGTATATGCAGAAAACCTCATCTTTCTGGGTTTCATTATGTTCTCTATAGTGCACTGCACCATGCATAACTGGAAGTAGCTTTAAGCACCCCACAGGTGAAATGTGGAGAGATGTGAGTCACAGTGACTGTAAATGGTTGTGTTTTCTGTTCACACTGTGTGGTGGGCCGGGTGTTTGATCGTTTGATTTTATTTTTTTTTTTTTTCCCCTGAGAAATAGCTGGCAGATGTTTGTGATGGCAGTACTTTACATTGCAAAAGCTATGTTAGATTATGAGATAGCCTTATCTGCATACCCAGCCTGGTTAGGTGAGATGAGATCCCACTCACCACCACTGTGGGCACTGCCCACCTTCAGAAGATGGAGGCTGGCCTCTGCCCACACTACTTTCTACCTTCAGAAAGTCCTGCTGTTATTCTGTGCTGAGAAAGGGCTGATCAGGGTAAATTTTGAGGCTTTGCTTTGTTTGCTTCCTAAAAAATATCACAAGCTAATGTCGACATCATCACAGGAGAGCCACCGCAGTCGTCTTCCTGGTGGCCTCTGTAAAGAGGCAAAGGGTTGAATAGGACAAAGGAACTTGCAAATTACATCAGTGGAAGCCTATCTAAGGCAGGGTTGTTTGGGGATGATGATATGGAGCTCATGGTCAGAGGCAGGCCTTCTGTACTGAAGGCTGTTGATCTGTTTTCACCACTCATAAAATTCAGGGAAAGTTTAAAAAAACCCCAACATTTTAATAAAATATAATACAATACGTAAAACTTAGCATAGGATATATTATACAGTATATGATGAATTACTTTCTATAATAATGTTGTAGAAGTCTTTGTAAGAATGTGTGATACAGTTTGAGATTTTTACATACCTAAAATTTTCTCTCACATTGGGACAGTTTTTGGAAAGGGTTTCTTCAGTCTGCTGTTTGTGCTTTTCTGTGCATTTACCTCCTGTGCACAGAGCTCTTTCCTGCTTCTGGAATTCTGCCCTTGCAGTCCTCCCAAATAATGGTCCCCAAACCGTGTTGCTGTGGAAACAAAAACATTGTGGGACATGTTATGGAAACAGAGAGGAAGTTAATGAAATAGCTAAAAGTATAAATTTTCTTAGGTACATCCTATGGAAACCATAGTTAAGATGAAAGTGAGTTTAGTTGCAGAGTAGAATCTAGGTTTCTTCACATGGCAACAGGTCCTTATTTTGTTGGTTCTGTCATGCCACTTAAGACCATAGCCAAGAACCACAATTTCTGAAGTCTGTATTGTCTGGGGATTGCCTCATCATCTTGTTAATAAATGGTTGTAATTAGGTGAGATTTTATCTTTACAAACACATTTTTATTTTTACTTCAATAAATTAATTAAGCTTTGTTTTTTCCAAGACAATCTGATTTTTCCAGTCTCTTCCCGTACAGATATCTCCAGCTCTGCTCCTGAAAAAAAATCTTTCTATACATGTCAGAGCTCACAGCCAGTCGTTGGCCTCAATTTTGCTTTTTCTTTTCTAACAGTCATAAAACAACCTTTTTGAAGTATGTCTTTTGACACCAACTAGAAAGTTTTAGGTAGATAAAATTAACAAGTATAAAA
Organism: Athene noctua; assembly: GCF_965140245.1. NCBI lineage: Eukaryota > Metazoa > Chordata > Aves > Strigiformes > Strigidae > Athene > Athene noctua. Next base: position 23,323,025 of record NC_134039.1, read on the forward strand.
TGCTTAGGTCTACTGTGTGGAAATAAACTGGGCACTACACTGTTGTAAACTTACCCGGATCCAGCTGCGATTCTAGCTCAGGATATTATGATGAAGATGATGTTGTTTGTTGTATCTTTACCTGCCCAGGCCTGGTTGTAGAAGATACTGTATTAAGTACAGAGAAATAGAAAGCAAGGTTTCTTCAAAAATCTAGTAATATGGAAAAACACAGAAGTTTTGTAGATAGAGGTAGCTTAAGAGAGGTGATACAGGGAAGAGACAAGTCAAGGATGAGCAAGCATCACTGATCAAAGTTTATAGCAGAAAACACAAGAATGAACGAAATGAGTATTACTTCTTCCTTGTATTCTCTTTATATTAAGAGGACAGGCAGTAGCACCCCTTGGTTCCAGGTTGCTGGGAAAGACAAAAACACGATGGTGAATATTTTTTTACTGTAAACAAGTGTTACAGGTCTGATTGGTCTATGATCTGTCTTCATTGTCCCAGGATCTCATCTTAAGTAGGAGTAAATTGAGAGGAGCTTGTTCTTTCCTCAGCTTCCGAGACTGCTATATTACTAATATGTTGGCTGGGGAAGGAAGATAAAGGACAATTTTTATATTATGCTAATTAGTTGATGAATGTTTAATAAGATAACCAAGTAACAAGAGTTAGCAATTAATATTTTCTGTTTCTTTGAGATGCTGGTAACCAGGTAGTCTGATAGGCTCAGCAGAACTTGACCTTTCTTTGTAAAAGGAAATTTTGATGACTTATCCTTATGAAGACTTACTTTTCCTCCCCCTCCCGTCTTCAACATAATTTGTTTGAAAAGCCCATAGAGATTTTAATCTTTCTAAGAGCAGAAACTAATGTTTGAGGACATTTCTATACAAAATATAGAGAACACATTTCTGTTTGCTCATCTGATTACTCAAAAATAATATAGGAAATTGAGGTTTAACTTCACTAAGTTTACCTGCATGCACAGCTCTATATGATTCGGGGATGGTTGTCTTTTGAAACCGCATGCACCATCCTGCTCTTGGTGATTGTCTTGTGTGATGCTGCTTTTCATGGAGGTCTTTCAGAGCTGTAGGTCTGGCAAAGTAATTCCAGTAGAATAAAACCAGTAGAGAAAGTGCCTGGCTTTATGTATTGAGATTATTGATTTCAGAATTTGGTTGGGTGTGTGTTTTGTAGATAATAGAATTGTATTTATTCATACACGTTTCATACTACAATTTATTTGTTTCAGTTAGACTAGATTGATGTTAATAGATTGTAACACAGCTTAGGGATGCAAAACCTGACTGAAAGGACAAGGCACTTCACACCTGGGATGGTGAAGACTTTTGCTTTTGTGAACTTGACTTGTCATGTCACAAGTGTGGTCTCAGACTTGCTTATGCAGCTGTGTTAGTGTGAACCAGCTAAATAACAGTAGTACTAGAGGTTTTTTGTTTTTAAATCACTGCTTTGATGGGCACTTGAGTCACATAAAACTTATTTTCCCAGTTTTGCAACCAGGTAAACCAAGGCACAAAGCTAGTAATGGGGAGCCTGTGACTAGGCAGGGCCACCTGGGTCAAACAACCTGTTTGCACTTTTCCATGCAACAGTGTCCCAGACCTCTGCTGGGACTTCTACCTCATGCATCCCACACATGTACACCTTGTGCCACAAAACATTTCTCCCCTCTCTTCTGAAGGCTTGGGAATAAAACAACAGCAGCCATAACTGTAATAGGTGCCCAGAGAGATCCTGGGGTGCATCACACTCCTGAACTGTGGAGGATGAGGTGGGGTCTGGGAAGTCATGCTTAGACAATGTTAGTTGCAGGAGAGCTGAGCACGCACACGACCAATGTGATCAAGCAGTGCCTGTTTATTACAACTAAGAAAGCCCTTTTATAATGTTCTCCCGCACACGTGAGTAACATGCAGTACAAGTCCTCAAGATTGGACAGTTAACTTAGCCCGTGTTTTAAACCTTCTTATGATTGGATAAAAAGTGCCACATCAGCCTTGCCAGGCTTCCTGCCTCGTGTAACTTCCTCTTCCGTCCCAACCCCTTCCGGGGGTTGTTTGTCTCGTCGAGTTTCTCCCCCCTCATTTAGGGTTATGTCCTTATTGCATTCTTGCTCAGCTGAGGCTCTTATCAGTCTTGTTCTCACGCAGGATTGCTCACATGTCCATTCTCTCGCAGAAAGCCCTCTAGAATCCCAACAGTTAGTCATTACAGTTCTGGACTTTATCATACCTGGAGATGCTACTCCGTCACCCATGTAGGAAGCTTAAGTGCAGCTCAAAGAACCTTGAGACAGGGGTCTAAGTCACAGAGTAAGTGTGTGAGTAGCCCTTCTACTCACAGGGTGACAACTGAGAGTGGAGGCAAATACAGAGAACTTCTTGCTCTGCTCCTGGTGCTGTACTCTCTCCGCTAACCATGCTAAATGTGCTAATCGTTCAAGCATGTTAGGCTGGATATATAAAAACAGAATTGGTGAGTGTAGATTAGCTGTTTAAATGCTCAAGAGAAACCAGAATATATAGTCATATCTTTCTCATCGTTCAATCTTCATATTGATTTATCATGATAATGGGTGCCACTTCAGTTCTAATAATGTCTACTTTTCTTTTTTCTTTTTTTTTTTTTTTTTTTGCTATTACATATTTCTATGGCAGCTTTTCCATGTGATATATTTTGGGTCACACATTAATTTACACCAGCCTCTCTTCTGCAAAAAATAGTTCATGAACTAAATGAAAAGGAACGGGGAGGGGCATGTCTAGCAGAGCCCAGGCTTTTGTTTCATGTTTTGGATGTATTTTCTTTTTAAAATAAAATTGTTGATATGCATTTGCTTTTATTTTTCTAGCCTTCCTCTTGCTGATGACCGGGTTCCTGTTTGATCCTGTCTACAAGCTTCCGAAGATTGAAAATAGCCCCAGCTCCTCTGCATTGGGTAGGAAAACAAAACCATATAAAGACATACGGCAATTACTCTGGAGGGCTAAGCAGTATGGGAGAGTGTGGTATGAAGGAAGAGCTTGTGGAGAAAAAGGAGAAGGTTACTAGGTTACCACAACAGTGGTACACAATTTTCCTCACCCACTCTTTTGGACTGGGGAGGAGTGGGTATATCAGCAAGTAAATAAGGATATTCTCCAGTGTGTGTATTCCCAGTGTAAATGTTTTAAGTTTATCTATACTTTCTATTACTCATTCAAGCTGCTTTGCAGTTCTATTTCAATCTATTTAAAACCCTCAGCAAGACAACTTTAAAAGATTTTTGGGTTTGGGTTTTTTTTTCTTTAAAATTTACAGGCAGGATAAAGATTTCCCCCTAAATTACTATGAACTCATGGATATATGCACAATATTTCTGTAATATTGATGTGTAAATATATACCTCCCAAATACTAAATATTTACAGATACTTTATAAGATGACATTTCTTGCAGTTAGGGAAAGTGGATGGGGAACAACCTGGTTAAATATTGTTGGCCTGACAGGAGACTCAGATACAGGTAATCCCACAAGTAACATGTCTGCTCAGTCCTGTAGTAGTCTTTGTGCTTAACCTGCCTGCTATGAATTGTTTGCAGAATTAAGGTTTTGAAGTCAAGCACCTCCTTTTGGTAGCATGTTTTTTTGTCTTGTTATTGTGGACTTCAGGAACTAGAGTTGAACATGTTTAATGCTACTGAGAGTGATGAGTTTGTCCTGGGGTTAGGCTATACCTAGCTTGACCAGGTTGCTATTGTAGTCATGTATTCTGTTACAATTAGTGCCTTTGCAAGGGGAGTGGCAGTTGCTACCACATCAGGATTAGAAATGCAGCCATACTGACAGATAGCACTTCTGTCTGGTTTTCATGGGTGAAAATGAGGAAAAGGTGTGGAGGCAGTAGAGAGCCAGAGCTGGTATAACTGAGGATTTAGGGACAACTCTCAGATTAAACCCTTGGGACAGCCTTCTCGATTTCAGTATGATTTTGTCCACATGCAGAGAGCTGTTCCACTGTTCTTGTTAGGACTAAATTTCTAATTGAGGTTGAGTGCAGGATTATATGATTGACTGATAATATTCGGTGTAAATCAGTGTTTTTCTGCTTCATAGTGAGGCCTTAGACACACATACGATATGACAGTCTAAGTCATGGTATTTTAAAATAGTTGGTTCAGATATGAAAAGGTTTTATGATTCACTTTTCTCTTTCTAACTGCCAGAAGTCAGTTGTGACATTCTTGTATTTTTTTTGCCTCTTCTAAGTAAACTTATCAAAGAAGAAATCACTAATTTACCAGCCAGTGCTTAATAATCAAGGAAGTGAAACTTCTACTTTGGAGAAAAAAATAAATCCTTTGTTGAGTTGCTGAATAATTTTTAAACAATAAAAGCTTACCATGCACTGGGCAACTGATTTTTTTTTTTAATTATTATTATTTTTTAAGGCTTTCATTCTGAGAGGGGTCACTAGCCTTTGAGAATTGACCCACTTCATTGACAAATCTGGTCTCTAAATTGAACAGCATTAATTAGAACTTCATGCTACAGATTCTTACTTTTTAATGTGGGTGGTGGTATCAACAAAAATGTCTAATGAATTTGATTTAAGATGATTTTAAAAGGTCTGCCACCTGTAGATAAAAATGTGCATTACTACACATAGTAATTATGAAGACTGAAGGCCATGACATGATCCATTGACCTTTTGAAATCAAAACACTTACCGTAAAGAAAAAAAGGCACCAATTTCTCCATCTGTGTTAATATAGGACATGTCTGTATATTCAACTATATCAATACACTTTAATATATCTAGGGGTAAAAAGATACTTTGGATTATGTTAGACCCAAGTTTCCTGTCATTTCCTCTACAGGCTTGTAAAGCTCTTGCTATTTTTATATGTGGTAAGGGATTTTTTTTTTTTTGATCTAATGAAATAGATTTCTAAAAATATTTAGGTGTCTGAGACAGCAGCAAAACATATCTGAGCTACCCTGCAAAAATAAACTAGTTCTCTGTGTGCAGGATGAAAAAGAAACTGTACAGGAACAAAGTTCAGCTTCAGGCATTCTGTAGGGGCATTTGCAATAAGGGAGGGGACCAATAACCCAGCAACTATCATTGTAAAAATTATGAAAAACATTTTGGTGATTCTTTTTAGAGTCAGTTCAATAAACAGGGGGCAAAGCAAAAGCCCGAGAGGTAACTTGTATTTTGCCATTAAGAACCTTAGCCCTGTACTGCTGTGTGCAGTTGAGAACGAGTCCTTCTGCATACAGTAATGGTGAGAAAAACTAAAGGGATGCAAATGAAAGATTTTCTGTTTTCATATGAGTACTTGGAACACCAAGCAAGCAAAGAGGCAGCAATTTTACCTAAGCTAATGTAATAGAAGACCATTGCACCCAAACTGTCTCAGCAGAACTTCCTGCATAATTAGATTGTAAATTTTCTCAACTGAAGAAGTTTTGCCCAGGGTCAGATTGTCCAAGCAATAATCCATTCTACATAAATTAGAAGATTTGAACTGCTGGGATACATTATTACATTAGTTTTGGGTTTTATCCCTAATATACCTAAGGAGAATGAATGCAACAATTCTTTTTGTTTTCTTCTTTTTAATTATGTTACGTCTCTTTAGCTTTCCATTACCTCAGAAGGCCTTTCCTGTAGGTTTTTGGATTTTTCCTGAGCAATGATGATGAAATTGTCATCTAAGCAAATTAATACATTTTTAATATACTTGAGAAAGTGATATCACACAATCCTTTGGCCACCGGATTCTGTGATATCACTTCCTCAGTGAAGTGTCTAGTCAGAGATGCTGCTGCTCATTTTTTGTGCTACAGTTTTTGTGTAGCTGAAGTTTTATCTCTCACTATGACCCCCTTGTTCTGCAAAGAATAGAATTGCCATCTTCAGGGTAAGAATTAATGGATGAAAATTTACTAATAACTAGTTTCCAGCGAGCAGGCTTCTAAGTTTTTAATTAATTTATTTTCTTTGTGAAAAAGAAGATTGTGGGTACTTGACATGCATAGACAGCTATTTGTAGAAGTGAGAGGGGTAAACCCTGAAGTTGCTATTTGGGATAAAACAGCTATTGAAATTTTAGTATTTGATCTGCTCTAAGGAAGCAAAGTTTGCAGTGTAGCACAGATTAATTTGTATGGACTTCTCAGTGATTTTTTTGTTTTGTTTTGTTTTTGGGTTTTTTTGTTCTACATTTGCCTTTCACTATGAAATAGAGTAGCAGCCAACTTTTCAGGTGAGTCTTTTGGAGTTATAGCTTTTGGGCTGGACTCTCAGGGTGTCTGTGTATACTCCACCAATGCTAAAAACTAGAGAGAGGAGATGTAAAGGGGCTTGTGGAAGTGCTCATGATGCTGCGGGCTCCCAGTTCCTGGGGCTACTTTGGGCGTGTGCCAACTCCAGAGTCTCTGTTAGATGCACATGTTGGAGATCTAGACCTGCACAGAGCTAGTAACTGGTGGTGGGATTGCAAAACCAAACTTGATCTAGCTTCGTGATGGGTTGTCTTCTTGTTATTGTTTTATGTGCAAGCATTGAGAAAAATGTAATATGAGGAAAAGGTTGGCTTCTGTCATTCATTATGTTTTTAAATATCTGTCTGTTCATACTAAGAATTCATATGTTACATAGTGGTAATTATTTTTTTTTGAAAGAGGAGGAAACTGCGTGGGGTAGGGGAGGTACTGAACTCCCTATTTCCCATCTAATTCTTGTATTCAAAGGTAGAAAAAATTAAAAATTGGATAAATCTGTATTTTCAAATATAGGAGTATTTTAATTACCTGATGCTGGTTCTATGAGCTCAACTGCCTGGTGAGTCTGTGGTCAGCCTACTCTGCAGAGCACTGGCAGCTGAAGGCAAAGCATAAGTTTTGGTGGAAACAAGTGTTCACGAAGGTCCTGGAAACAGGGGTTCTCCCATACTCAAGGATGTGTGGTCATCCTTCTTTCAACTGCTGTGCAAGGAGCAGACTTCAGTATGCTTTTTTATTTTTTCTCTATTGCTGTGAGACACCAGTGGATGTAAAAAAGGAATAACACTCTAGAAGACATGAGGGAAAAAATGAAAATCTGTGAAAGCCCTTTGACACTGGTATTTTGGAGAAACACCAAAGCATTGAGATGTTCTTGGAAACATACAAGAGCATTGGAAGTCAGGAGATAAAACATTTTTTCTTTCACTTAAAATCCATACTAGCTCTCATTGCTATTATAATCCTTATAAAATTACTTGTATGTAATCAAAGTTTTCATTATTATTTATTATTTAACAGCAAGTAGCTGTGTCTTTTCTCAGGAACATCAGATATAAAGAAAATCAGAAATCAGATCTCAAGACTACTTTTGAGGCAGAAATAATCCAACCATTATTTCTTGTGGAAAAGGTTTGTGAATAGCATCATTTGCCTGGAAGCTGTTTTCCAACCTAATAACTCCCAGAATATGACCTAAAGCTGTTTCTGAGAGGATTAAGGCCCATATAACTGTTAGGAAGTACAAGTTTTTGAAAAAGCTTCTTTCTGATTGGTGGAGAGGTGAGTTCTGATTTAGGTTAAATTTGCTTGCTTAGGAGAATCAGTTTCAATCTCTCTGAAGTCAAAAGTATTTAAGTAATCCTCTGGAGAAGGATTGTCTGAGCATTTTTTTTCTTTATATGTATAATATATATCTGTATATATAGATATTGCTATAATGACCTCAAAGATGGTCATTTAACTGGGTTTTTAATCCATTTGAGAGGTTTTTTTTTATCTTCTGCTTTAGTTTGCCTTGGGCAAAACCCATTCAAAATGGGATGAGATTGCAGCTAAACACTTAGCCCGTTGGTTAATCACCACTTGAACACTCTTCATCTGTAATGATATTGGTGGGTTTTTAAGGTTGTGCACATGTTGTATGTACTTTACTCCTGTTAATTGCTTTTTTAGCTAGGTGGTCTGTAAAGGGAAGGGAGGAGAAAATGAGGACTAAGGATAATTTGGGAATATCCACTGTACAGGGGTCAGGTGTTAAGAGTTAGAGGAATGCATGGATTTGCACCTGAATCTGTTTGATAAAGAGCTGCTCGAGAATTTGACTTTAAAATTGGCAAAACTTTCCAACTGTGCATCAAAATACTGGTGCCAGAAATTCACTGCAGAATGCATGTGAACTCACACTGAAATGGCTGTTAACCACCTATTGTTTTTCACCTTCTTGAGATAACTGGAGCTAATGCTGTATCTTCTGGCTGAATCCCAGAAACGTCTCAGCAGATCACACCCAAGACCTGAAATCATCAGTGAGTTCAGCCAGCTTTATCCTAGGGTGCCTTCGTTGCCAGTAATCAGGATTGGTTTACATATGTCCCAAGAGCATACTCATGCAAGTAGGTGAAATAAACACCTGTCGATGGCAAAGTAAAATAGAATTATTTGGTTTATTTACCTGAGGAACTAGTATCACTGGCTATTCAGAAATCTATGAAAATATGCATATACTGTATTAAATCTGACCTTTAGATAAGTTTGGCCTTGTGTTCAATTTAAAGGTCTTTTAGCAGACCTTCTCACTAATAAGGTAACAAGATTTGACTGTCAACTGAGTTCCAGTTAGAAAAGACAGAGCCAGTTTTGTGGGACACTGGAATACATCTTTAAAAAATGCAGGAGAGATTTAGCTAGTGATGATATTTTACATGCAGCTGAACTGGGCCCTGTTTTGAAAAAATCATTCTAATTTTTGCATTGATTGACTATAGCGACAATAGAGAAAGGTGAAAAAGTATTTGCTGATCAGATCTATGGCCAAATTCTTATTTCTGATGCAGAGTACACAGTGCCAAAAATCTGATGCATATGCTTATGAAAGATTTTTCTGGTTCTATATGTACTATAAATACATTCCACATGGCTTTGTACAAAGCTCTGTTATTTCAGTAAGTCACAAGCTACTAAGCCAGATCCAAAGAAGGTGAAGCTCTGAATAAATTTATTTTAACATTTTATGACTTTGAAACACAGTTTTAGATTATATTTGCTTCATTAATTTGTGGTTTTGATCTCAGTTAGGCAAGCATTGAAAAGATGGGCAAAATTTAATGGGGGAGAAAAAAAATCTTTTTACAAAGTTCACATGTTGCAGTTAAACTAGCAGACTGGAGAAGATCCTTTTCATTTTCAGTATTCTAGGTTTTGATTTTAAACCACGAATATATGGTTTTATTTAAAATAAACTGTTGAAGGAATACTGTTGCTGAAGATGTTATTTGATGTGATCAGGTTTGGCAAAACTGCTTGCCTAGTATGAATACGAGTCTTTCCTGGGATTATAGAGGAAAAAAATCTGTGCTCCCTCTACTCCTGGCTGTGGGACTGAGGGTGTAATTGTGCAGTATGGTCTTCCCAAACCCTCAGAGAGGTCTATCTGGTGGCCTGGGTGCTTCTTGGACTGTCCCCAAGCAGCAGTAAAATAGAGTCTGGCTACTGCCTAGCTGGTTTCACTTCTCTATGTAAGAACTTTGATTTCCAGTATTATAATTAAAAAGATGAGAAGAGGGAGTGGATTAGCTGCAGAGGTAAACCAAATATTTTGGTAAACCAAAGCAGTAAACTGAGTAGAACTGCAAAGATTTTCCCTGTTGCAGCAACATGTGTCTTAGTTCCTCCCCATTTTTTTTTAAACCACCATTATATAGTCAGACACCAGAGTAAAATGAAGAGTGAATGCTTTCCCTTTTTTAAAATTTTTTCTCTTCCCCCTCCCCAGCAGCAGCTTGATGTTGCCAATGGAAAGTGCAGTTTTCTCCTCAAGCGCAGTGATACAAATACAGTATCATCCTCTGGTTGTTTTATCCCTTGCTCGCAATTACACCTTCTTACTGTACTTTTTTCACATACATGAGCTTTCATGCTTTCCAGCATTGCAATTCTGGGAGAGTAAATAGAGTCCACTCCGTGCCACACATCGTCTGCTCAGCTGCCAAGTAAATGCAAAGTGTGGTCATTGCTTATACCTCTGTAACAGTGGTGGAGATCACTGGGTTTGGGAACTGAGAATTTCAGGACAGCTGTAGTGCATAATGTAGTCATGGGAAGCATATTGTGGGGGGTAGCAGGGAGGGGTGGGCTGTCATGGGGGCAGCGATCTTGAAGCTGGGCTTTGGGATCTCGCACCAGGTTCTTGGCAGCTAAGGTCAGAACAAGCGCTCTGCATCCCTTTCCTCAGATAAGGGAGGAAATGAGTGTCAAAGAGTACTGACATCCTGCAGCTGGCTTTTGGTGAACCTCCGTAAACTTAGATGAAAGAAGTAAAATGTGAAGATGATAATTCTATGAACAGTCTGATGTTTTGTGCCTTTTTTGTCAGTCAGGCACAAGGTATGTCTTGACTGACAGCTGGGGAGTGCGGAGTCCCCACCCTTGGAAAATTAGGCCTCCTCGTATCATCTCAAGTGAGGTGTCCCAAGATGAAGGACCTGAAGCCTCCAGCTGCTCCTGAGTCATTGAATCGGAGCCTTCATAAGAAGGGAAATGGAGGTCCAGCAACTGGAAGTTGTGAGATGGGAGAGCCAATGGCTCCCCATTTCTACATCTTTGAAAGGGTTAATGCTGAGGTGCTCTATTGTATTAATATGGTTGTTTCTTTGCAGAGCCTGTTGGGCTCTTTCAGGGACCTCTCAAAACAATGAGTGCAATGAGGCTGTTCTGTCTAATTAGTCCAAGACAGGGATGCTAAAGAGGAATTAATGACAGTTGACAAGTGCAATTAATAATTATAGCAAAGCTGGGAGTCATGCAGCAGGCAGATGACAATAACAGGGTAACTGTACATGACAAGCTTTCATCCATTCCCCCCTACCCCGCCTGCTTCTTCTTTCTTTTACCCTTTCATGTGAGCTGTTGCATGCAGCCAGGCCACACTGTGTGCAGACAAGGAATGAGAAGGCGCTGAGATCTAGTCGTTTAAGTTTGTCAAATTTCTAACCTTCCTCTCCCCTCCCCCGCCTCAGTCTCTCCCTCCTAAAAAACTAACTTTTTTTTTTTTTTTTTTTTTTTTTTTTTAAATTAAAAAAGTACCAACAGCACCAACTTAGCAGCACAGGCTTCTGTTAGCTTTCACGGTCAGGTGTTGACAAGACTATTTAAAATTCATGTTGGGAGATTGGAAGGAGAAGGGGACAGGGGAAGGCAGCAGCAAGCTGGAGTTGAAGTGGGATTTCCATATCAAAGGCCAGGCCTTTGGCTCTGAATGGTAATTAAACTACCCAGATTTCATCTCCTTGGTCAGCTCATGAAAAGGAAAAAAAAATTAGAGAGAGGATTTTTTCACTCCCTTTAGACTACAGTACAGCAAGCAGTAAATTAAATGAAAGTTGAGCTAAAAGGTGCCTAACGCTTCAATCTTTTGCATCTAATAGAATCTATGATGTTTTTAAAGCATTTATTCGGTTCACATCTTCATCTTGCTGTGATTATAAAGGATATCGTGTCTGCTTACATTTATTGGGCACACATCTTGGCCTTCCCAGGGTTGTAAAAGGATTTCAGTTTGTATTATGTTGCTGTTGTGTTACGGCCTTTTGGTGGTTTTTTTTGTTTGTTTTTTTTTTTTTAAAAAAAAAGGGGGGGGGGAGTTTGAAAAGGATTTAAAAAGGCACATTTCTGTGTAATTTCTGGCTGGTCATTGTAGGAACAATTAACAGTGAGAACCAAATAAATGCAAATTTAATGAGGCATGGGAAACTAGTAATGAGATACAACAGCCTCTCACCTTGAGGTTGCCGGTTCAAAACTAGACCATGGCGCTATTGAAAGTGGCCACAAACCAGCAGTCACATGGCAGTAAATGTGCAATGTTTTGTCACCTTGGTCCAGTTCTTAGTGTATATGTAGTGATGAAACGAAAGCCCTGCTTACATTTGCTTGTAGACCCTCTTCAGGGACGAGGACTTCATGCTCTCTGGATTTCCTGCCCTTGATGTGGGTCATGCTCAAATCAGAGTTGTGCTGTAACATGTGGTGTCTTGCCCCAAGCTTCTCCTTGACTGTCTTGATTCCAGGTCTCCTGTAGATGTGCAGTGGTCTCCAGTCTCTGGAGCTATTGGTATGGCTTTTCAACGGCAGTGGGCAAACACCCAAAGCCTGAGAGTTTCACTAATGCCATTGGTGTCTTGATGTGCCCTTCAGTTCCTCTTTAGATCTGGGCTGGCTAAGCAGTTTCTCAACACCTTGGGCTTCTGCCTCTGGGTGAGCACCTCAGTAAACATGGTTGAACTCTCTTTGGCTGAATGGCCTGAGGGAAAAGCAGTTTAGGCTTTAAATTCTGCTTCATAGCTATGAAGGACTAAGAGCTTAAGTCTCAGAGCTGCACATGTATAATCAGAGGTGACCAGGCTAGGTCTCAATTTGGGGACTGAGTCAGAACTTGCAACAGGTCACTGAAAATATCTTTCCTGACCTCACTGGATGCTGGGTCAGTTCCTTGAGCTGCAGCCCTGAAGTTTAGATGTTTTGATTCGTTTTCCTATAGTTACATCTCTGCTATAGCAAATGTATGCTTTCTGACATACCTGTTTTGGTATGAGACATTATAGATGTGGGCAGTGCTGCTGGTATAGTGTTTGTATTAGTACAGCTGCTGTGATGGAAGGGGTAAGAATTGCCCCTTGAAACAAAATATGGAATAATTAAGATCAAAATTTTAAAAGGAAAGGAAGTGGAAAAAAGGCTGTAACAAATAGCAAAAACTTAGAAATGAGCTGAATTAAATGCTTGCTGAACGCAAAGCCACCCTGAACTTGAAGGTTTTCAAATCTAGACTTGTATTCTAAATGCTGAGGTTATTTTTCTTCTGTCCGTTTTTTGTTTCTTTGTCTTCCTTCCTTGCTCTTTTCCTGCTCTCTTTCCTCTCTAAGGTGCACTCCCCGCCCCCCGCCCCCCCTCAAATGCATCATTTTCTGCTATTGTGTTTAAAAAAACTCTGCTGCAGGGGCTCTGAAATGAATAAAAATGTAATCCTCGATGTGCCCATTGTGCACTCTCATTTGTTTTTGCTGTATCGATTTATCAGCAGAGGGAAATTACTCGCTCGAAGAGAGGATGCCAGTCAGAATGACATTTATTTCATAGTATAAGGAGGCTCTCCAGCGTGTTTCCATGTAACCCAGATATTGGAGCTGTAAAAGGGCTTGTAACAAGGTTTAGTGCTATGATTAGATCATGTGGAGCACCTTGCTTTCGTAATAAGAGGCACTTGGCTGAAGCCAAGGCCTCAGGTTATGGTCAACTTTTTTTTTTTAATTCCTTTTTCCTTAACACAGAGTATTTGGCTTGCACTCTAAAATATTCCTCTGTTCAAAACTCAACCATGCAAACTTGTGAAATCTCATTTGGGATTTATAAGGGTCTTGAGCTTTCATGTCACTGAGTAAAAAAGATAAAATATTTACTTGTTAATCTTTTTAGCTTTGGGCTTCCTTGCATTTCTATTGAAATAACCCCATGATTTTAATTCACCAAAGCAAATCTTTTCCTCCAGTGATTGTAAGCTACACTTGCTCAAGGTGAACAATTACCTGTAAAAATGAAGTGTATTCTTTACCCAAACCCTGTAATAGGTATACACATATTGTAAATAAAGGTGGGATTTGGGAGGCTGAATCCTGGCCCTGGGTTTTGTGTTTGGCTGCTGTTGCTGGATAGTTTTGCTGATAGTACTGACTTCTGTCCGGTGTCTGTCAAGCTCAGCAGCTTTTTCTCAACAGGATCCAAGGTCAGGTGGTTCAAAGGAAGATCCCCAAATCCCAGAATCAGTCTTCCTCTGTGGGACTCTTCTTCAGCAGAGGGGTATTGTCTTATTCTCTGCAGTAGTTTATGTACCTTTGAAAATGCTCTGTTAGCAGGTATTCTTAAAACTTTTCACATATTTATGGCTATTTAAGAACCTGCATCGGGAAATAACCTTCTGGATTACCAAGCTCTTCCTCCTAGCATGGATATTGATAGCATATAACCTTAATTAATTTCCTGTGATTTTATTTATTGTCATAGATATGACGTTGTTGCTAAATTCTGCACATTTATAGTTGAATAACTATGACTTACCTGGTCATGGGCTTCAGTGGCATCATATAGCAGGGAGCTTTGGGGGTGAAACCTGCTTCATAAGCTGAGAACTTCTCCTGCCTTACGCAGAAGCACAGGTGCTGGCAGGGAGCCCACCACTCCTGACCATTGCCAGAATGTGGGGAAATAGACAGTAAGGAGGTATGGGAAGTTATGTCTGTGTTGAAGATCGCTCGATGCTTTCCATCCTAAAACTCTGTTTTCAGCTGTTTATATCCTTGCCAAATGATTTAAGCTTTGGCTGATATTTTCCATTTTGGGTGTTTGCCTCAGACATTTAAAAGAATTTTTCAGCCAAAATGGCTCAGCTGTCCTCAAGCTGAGAGAAAAAAATAAGTTGTTTTGCTTTTATTAAAAATATTCTTCCTACTGTCTCAATGGAAAGCTCAGCTCCCAAGTTACAAGCTTCCAAAATGCTGAATTTCTTGTATCCAGTAGTAAGTTTCTTGAGTGATAAAATTAACCAGGTTTAACTAACCCATGGAGTTCTTTGCTAGACTGTAAACCCCCTGGCTCCACATGTCTGTTGCTGCCTTTCTCTTTGGGGCGGTGGCTGGGGAGTAATGGTTAGGGTGAGCTTAGCTAGAACTAGGTGACCCATCTGCATACATGACTCTTCCTGTTTTAAACACAGGGTAATGCTGTTGCAACCGTATCCAGCTGAGCTGTAGCTCAGGCTGCATTTGAGCCACAGAGTTAGCTGAGGGTTTTGCTAAGTAAGCTTGACCTAAACTGAACTGTTCCTTTCTAGTCTAGATGAGATGTGTTATTTTCCTCCTTAACTTCGGGTCAGAAATACAGAGAGAGCAGAAGGGAAAGACTAGTACTGAACTGTGGAAAGGAAATAAAATTGAGTAAGTACCTGGAAGAAGCAGAGGGCAACACTATTGCTTTTGGTAAAGTTGGGAGCATGCATACAAATACATTTGATGGAACTTGTCACAGCAGCAGGAGCATGGCTCTTCCCTGAGGTGATGGGCACTTGTTATTTGCTTGAGACATCCCCTTCTGTGGGCAGCTACTGAACCTTTCAGGAGAGAAAAAATTATAGTTTTCCTTTCTCTGCCTTACTGAGGTAGCAAATGGCCAGTGCAAGGAAATAAGAATGTTTGTTTGGGGAGGAAGAAATGGAATCTGTGAATATGTGGACCTGAGGAAAGGAGGTCTCGGCACACCAAAGACTAAGGAAGATGTGAGTTGGGTTAAAGTAGTCAGAAAACCATGTAGGCAACTGTGATGGCCTGCATTCTTGAAGCCTCATGTGGTTTAGGAATGATCTGTTTTGTCAATACATTGGATGGTGGGAATATTGATTGATTTCGCCCCTCCCCTCCCCCTCCTTTTTCAGCATACCCAAGTAACTATATTTAGAATAAAATATGGATTCTGATAACAAGAAGATAAATGGGAAAAAAAAACCCTAAATTTAAATGGTGTTTTTATCTTAAAATAAATGCTTCAGTAACATACAGGCTAAAGCTCTTTAAGCATATGGAAATGTCTGTAAAATCAATATACTACTATGTCATTTTTTGCGTCAGAATCAGCGTGTGTCTATGCTGACAAAATGGCATGCGTTACCTTTCCCCATCTGTTCAAAGCACATTTAGTAGTGCCTTGAAAAGCTTTTGCAAGTCATGACATAAATACACAACTGGATGGTGCAGTATAGATAGAGCAGCAGTCTAGTGAAGCCTCCTTTAAAGGGAAATTATTTTAATCCTTTTCAGGCAAGAAACTAATTTTCAACAACAATAAAAAATTGGTTTCAGTATAAAAGTGTAGTAGCATTTACCAGTCATATCCATGTTTAAACATTTCTCCCCACCGCTATATCAGAAAATAGCTTCCAATGTGGATAACATCCAAAATCAATTAGTTCAGTTAAAGTTATTTTGAATTTCATTGTTAGTTTTTAAAGAACATCTTCCAGATTGTCTCTAAACTTTGCATGAAAATTAATTTAGTTAGAAGTTTCTTCCCACTTGCATATTCCAACCTAGAAGAGCTAAAGATTTGCAGAGATCACTAGTAAAAATAGTACCATTAATGCCTACACAGTAGTACCTGAGTAGTTCTTCAAATGTCACTTTCTTTGTATTATTGATTTTTATTGGCTTTTTAGCAGAGCTTTTTATAATTTGATATGTAGCAAAACCATAACACACACCTTATGAGTTATGTCCATCCACATGACTTTATTTTGATGATTTTATGTTAAAATTTTCTTTTAAGTCTTTTGCTCACCGATATGCAGAAGACTGAGGTGGCTCACTGTCTATGTGGTATTTAAAAATATCCGACTCTCCTTACGTTACACGCTTACATTAGACACTTCCAGCTGATTGACATTTCTTGGGCACAGTAGCTCCAATCTTTTAGACAACCTGCAGGACCACACAATTTTGAGTTTCTTATCTATGGCTCTTATCTATCTCCTTATCTGCATAACCTGATTATAATTCCATCCATCAACTCTTAGTTTTCCTCTAGTAAAACTCCTGGTGAATCTCTATGTACAAGTGGTGGTATGCAGTCATCATGTCCATCTACATAATCAGAAGGAACTGTAGATAGGCAGAAGTGAATGCCTGAAGTGAGAGGTGGTCAGAGAGTTTAAAATGACCATTCATTTATGGGTTGATTGGTTGGTTGATAGAATGCAAAGCTGTAGAAGTTTTGTGGAACAAAAACCTCAAGTACTGGATAGATAAATGCTTGTGAAATATCTGTTCTTGTTTCTGTGGCACCTGGTGAAGGACTAGGAGAAAATAATGGAAGCATGAACAAGTAAGTTATTTTAGAAAGTTTCTCTAAAATCAAAATGTAGTTTGAAACCCTCCAAACTACTAAGAAAGTTGGGGCCAATGGGAATCAGAGGAATGTGTGTCTCATCCAGTTCCTGCTACAGCTTTAGACTAGACCTTGCTAATTTTCTGCAATACTAATGAAATGAAAAGTTTTATACAAGTGCAAATTGGTAGTAGCTATTGTGACTTTTATCTTCTTATTCTTTACTTATTATAATGTTATATTTGGAAAGTATTTGGAACAAGAGCCATAAGCATTGGAAAGACCTTCCTTTTGAAGCAAAATTAGAACCATTAGTTGGAAAATCTCGCATTGTGACCTTTGTTCATCTCTTCACCATTGCTGAATTTTGCTTTCACTTGCAAGTGTGAACAGCAGATTAGACACTTCCAAGGGCTCATTCCCTGTGAGGTTTTGCAGGTGATTTCAGTTTAATGCAACCAGATAATTGTAGCCCTGGGGTTTAGCTAGGTTATAAAGCTGCTAATCCAGACAATATTATCTGATCACATGTTGTGCTTATATGAGAGACCTCTGCCTTTAATAGTCCCTCCTTGTGCTTGTAAGTAGCTTTTTTGTTTGGGTTTTTTTTTGGTTGTTTTTTTTTGTTTTTTTTTTTTTTAGCTTCAGCAGCCATGAGACATAGGCTTAAGATTAAGCTCTTGAACAAGTCACTAGTTATGCAGTACTCTATTATATATACCCTATACCTGAAATACACATACAGCATGTATCACCTGTTTCATGATGCTAATATTGTGTTCATCTCTGCATTTGAGAGTAAGGTGGTGGGCACTGACAGCTCTGAAAACTGAAGTCTGTATCTAGCTCTAGGCTCCCATGTAGCTGAAGCAAACGCATTGCAATGTTTTATAAGCAGTATTATCAAGTAGTCAGAAAACAGATAATTTTTGTTAAGAAATTTATTTGTTCATTTGTCAGAAACTTTTCATGACAAAATGCTGGTTTGAAAGAAGCGTTTTGGGGAGAGAAAGGAGAATGAAATTGCATGTCAGCTTGAAATCTGGGCCTCTCATTTGGCAAAGTTGTTTGCTCACCTCTAATGAAATTTCCATTATTTAGTTTCAAGAGGGATGGTTCTTGTAAGTTTGTCATCCAGCTCTTTGAAATGTAAGAAGTTGATATGAGTCGTACAAAAACTTAGATGAAATCTCAGGCCTATGACTGTCTGTGCTATGGGAAAATAAAGCGCACTGTCTTGATCCTGGTACCTGTATAGCATTGCTTTGGCTCAAGATATCAAGGGGAAGGAAGGGTTGTCTTCTGAACCTGACAGCAAAAGATACTCCTTGGGTTTGGGTGAACTGCTCTGGCTGGAATAAATAGTTTGGAAACTGGGAGTAGCATTGGTAAGACTTGCATCATAGTAATTTGGCCTGTTACAGATGGAAAGAGATCCCAATACTGCTAATTTTATAAAGTATGATTGCTTCTGATGACTCCTTTGCATGCCACTCATTTCTCTGTATGTTGCTTGAGCAAATGCATACCTGACTATGCACAGGTCCATATGCTGAAGAACGAGGCAGAGTCCTCAACTTCTTGGGGGATATCATCAGGCTGAAGATCATGCCCTTAAGAATAGGAACACTGGGATTTTCCCTGGAACAGTTGGTTGTACCATCTTTCTCTTCTGTGCTGTATTACTATTACTAGATATTACATACCTATATATAACTCTTTATAACAAATATTTGTAAGAGACAAACTATCAGAGTAAATGAATTCACAGAATCATCTAGGTTGGAAAAGACCTAGAAGATCATCTTGTCCAACCATTAACCTAACATTGACAGTTCTCAACTACACCATATCCCTAAGCTCTATGTCAACCAAACTCTTAAACACCTCCGGGGATGGGGACTCCACCACCTCTCTGAGCAGCCCATTCCAATGCCCAACAACCCGTTTTGTAAAGAAATGCTTCCTAATATCCAGTCTAAACCTTCCCTGGTGCAACCTGAGGCCATTCCCTCTTGTCCTATCACTTGTTACTTGGTTAAAGAGACTGATCCCCAGCTCTCTGCACCCTCCTTTCAGGGAGCTGTAGAGGGTGATAAGGTCTCCCCTCAGCCTCCTCTTCTCCAGACTAAACACCCCCAGTTCCCTCAGCCGCTCCTCATACGACCTGTGCTCCAGACCCTGCACCAGCTTCGTTGCCCTTCTCTGGACACGCTTGAGTAATTCAATGTCCTTTTTGTAATTCCTCGGAATTAATCCATTTATACTTATCCTACTTGGGAAAAAGAAAAATGACAGCCAAGTAGAGCTGCATCTCTCACTTGAGCCTGCTCTGTTGCTCATTTGTCCATGCTATGAGCTGAGTCAACTTGGTGAACTTCAGTCCTTAACCTAGCGTCAAGCTTGTTCTCCATCCTCCTGCTTCCAGAATATACTGGAACATAGAGTGTCGATTCCAAAATGGACTACATTGTGATGCTGTTGTCTCAAGAAATCACGATGACAGCAGAGAGTTTCTGGGGTGTAGAAATCAAGTCACTTGGCTTTTTTGGATTACTTACAGGCTTGAACTAACTTCAGGGAAGGAGGACGTATATAAAACTAGAGGGACTGTGCAGGACTACAGTCTTTGGATATCTCTTTTGATAATTTTTTTTTAGAGAAGAGGAGAAGAGATACCAAATTATTTCCCCATAAAACTTCTGTTAAATATATTTCTTTGAAAAAAACCCTTAATTTCAGGCAGTTGTGACAAGGTTTGTAGTGTTCACTGTGATACAGTCTGGCTCTGATTTTGCAAAGACTTGGCAAGTTCACATGTTTATGCATCTGAATTTTCCCTCTAACTTCAGCAAGGCTATTGACATGTGCAGAGTTACAGGCTTGCTGAAGTCTCTGTAAGATGCAAGCCTAACAAATAACACAGATTTTTACACTGGGGAACAGTAATGTCAAATGTGTAATTAAAAAAATCTTCAGGACAGGCGAATTTCTGAGCATGTGCATATCCTTTTTGTGAACCTTGGGATCTCAGCTGGTTTTAGTGAAAAACACAGAAAGCAATTAGCTTGCATCTTAGAGGCTAATAATAACTGAACCTTTTGGCAGATTTTGTGATGGGATGATTTCTTCCCAGTGATATAAGCCAAATTAATTAATAAAACATTTTTTAAAAAATTGCTTATTCCAACACAGTCATTTTGCTGTCAGAGGTGCATAAAAGCAAAGAATTTGCAACCTGGACTCTGTTACTTTGCACTTTAGACCTTTTTGTAAGGATTAATGTCATGTATTCGCACTATGTTAAAGCAGTTTTCCTGCTGAAGCTATGATCTTGTGTGTTCTGCTTGAGAGTTGAACAAATTTCATAACCTGAGTCCCCTTTATTCTCTCCGTTTTTATAAAGTTTGAAGAGATTTCTTCCATTTCAAAAGAAAAGGTCCAAACAGATCTGCCTGGATAAACAAGATGAGCAAGACTTGGTTCTAAGTTGGGCAGCTGGAGGTGGTGGTGCTTGCTCTTTAAATTGATGATGTCAGTTTTCCCAAAAACAACAATGATTGTAAGCAGGTGTACTGCCAATTGCCACCTTAATGTGCTTCAGCTCTGACCCAAAGTGACTGCCTTGCTGCTGCACCAAGTTGTTCAATCCCTACAATTGCTCAGTCTTTGTGGTCTCTCTGAGCACCATCACAGATTGAACAATGCAAGAATAGAGAAAATATCTGCATGCACAAAAATGTCAGTGTCACCTGTTATGTGGACAAGTCCAGTAGCTTTAAACAAGGGAAACACCAGTTTGTAAATGTAGGCACAGGAACCCTGTTTAAAGAGAAATAGGGACACCCTGCTAATACTAATCTGGAGCTGAGGCTCAGTTCCCAGCTTTGCCACAAGCTTTCCCAGCTGACCAAAGCTGAATTGTTAGATTTAGTTATGATTGAGTGATATGTAGGCAACACTAGAGAATGCTGCCTGTTACATGAAAACAACTATTAGGCACTGGAATGAGATGCTTCTGGAAAAGAAGACATTGCTTTCCCCTTTGAAAGTGTAGCTGGCTTTATAACACATCCAAACAGGATATAAAGTCCCCCAACCCCTCTGTTCACCTCCTGTCTATTTCCCGCCTCTGGAGTTAGGTGATGTAGGACAGTGCTGAGACAGTAGTAATGGTATCAAGTGATGTTCTCTCACTGTCTCCTCCCCTCATCCTGTAGTGCCCTGGACCAAATGTCAGGGAAGTTTTCTGTGCTTATCTCCTACGTAGCCAAATGTGCCTGATGTGCAATGAGCTTTTTAACTGTTGTCTTGGTCTTGTTAGCTGTAAGCCTTAAAGAAGGTTTTGTCTCTTTTGCTGAACTGTGAAACGCATGCTGATTCTTCTGAACAGGTAGCCTAGAAACCAAATGTTTATGCCTCTTAGTTTTAAAACACATATAATAGTACCATTTGATTTCATCTTTGAAAAAGACTGACACCCCCACCATCATTCTTCTGAGCAACTAGAAAATACTGTAAATGCTTCACGGTCACCTGGGGCTCACATCAAGCCCTAAAACTTGTTAGCCTCTGTTCCTGTTCCCATTCCCTATCAAAAGCAGTGATGTGCAAAATATAGACTGAAACTGTTGCTGCCTGAGGCCACTATCTAGACTTGAGAATAAATCCAATCAGCTACAGAGTCATATTCTTCAGTGGAGCCTCTTTCCTCTGTTCCTTTTCCAGGGGACACAAGAGCCCAAGCAAATGTTCTCAGAGCACCTACCAGGAGAATGATTCTGTTCTCTTCAGCTTCTCATGCTGCACCCATTGCCACACTCTCTGAGGTTTGGTGGTTTTGTAGGTGGAGCTGTGGAGTCTTAATACAGGGTTCTTATCAAATGGTGTGACTTCTCTGTGCCTTTTCCTCTAGGCTTGCAAAGGGAATGCAATGTTGCTTTGCATCCTGGGCTTTAGACTTCATGAAAATAGCCATCTGACAAAGCTTTTTTTATGTGAAAGGTAAGATGAAGGAAATTATCATTTGGTACTCGTCAGACTCTCAAACGTAGGCTCACAATGCCAGTTTAGGTGTTCTAGGGTGTCCTGTCTTGCATCCAGTTGCCTTTGCAGTAAGGTCTCAGTCTGTTGCCATGCCCTTCTATCTGAAGGGTAGGCACAGTTTAGCCATACCTGGATTTTCAGCTCAGTGAAGTTGGGGGCAGTATTTATCTATGGAACCACTGAAGAAGGTAGCTGCATTGCCATCATGGCAGTGCAGCACTCTGCCTGGCCCAATTAGCCTTGCTGTGAGGTCAGCCTTATTAGCTCACAGTCAGTGCCTTGGAAGGACAGTGAAGTGTGGCTGGGTGTCTCCACCCTGAGATCTCCTCCCTTGATCTGAGGGCACTGTTAAACCTGGCCCTTCATTTTTTTATGAGCTCTCAGTGCAGTGTTTGTCACCTCATCTGGGTGTCCCTGTCTTAGTGCCGTCCTTTTTCATTTTACTATCCAGCGCAAGTCCTGCCCACAGTGATCTGCCCTACCTGGAGCTCTTTTAGAGAGCAATAATAGCCCCCGTGGAAGCAGGTTCATAGAATTTAGAGATCTGTGTAACCTTTTACTCATCTCTGCTCCTCTCTTTCAAGTGGCTGTGAAGAGGGAAGATCTCCTCTCCTCCTTCCCACTGCCCCTCTGCCCTAGCTCCTTCTCCATCCTGCCTGGGAGTAAACAGTAGATGTTACATGCATTAACACTGCGGTCTAACACAATGCTCCTGGGCGTGCTCTGTGTGCAAGTCCCTGCCAGCTGTAAATTAATTAAAAGTAGACAGAAAGCCTAGAAAAAAACAAGTTCCCTTCCCCCTTCACCCCCTGCCCCTTTTTTCCTTTCTTTCTCTGTGGGTAAATAGCTAATTCCTTTGTTCCTTGCTGCACTATTTCATTTCTGCCATCATTGTCCTCATTGTTCTCTGAAACAGGAGGGGTCTGGGCCAGGAGCAGCCAAGGTCTTGGCTAATGACGGGAAGTCTTTAAAGTTTGCGCTGCATTTCATCTTCTCTGTGGGAGTTTTAGGACGCATCCAGTGTTTGATCCCCACCGTGCAACTTTGCTTCTAGTTAATTAACAGATCCCCATTACACTCTCTCATCTGCAAGCACATGGGAGGCCTATCAGGAGGTAATTCAAGGCCAATCTGAGTGATGGCAGAAATTAGAGAAAACCGTTGTTTTAGGGTTCTAATATTCAGGAATAAAGCTCTCCCTTTGCAGAGGTGCCCTGTAAATTTGGGCTTGTTTCATTGTATCATTTAAAGTTTTTAAGTAATCTCCTTTGCAATCAAGTCTGTTATGGGGGTTCTTTTTTTTTTTTTTTTTTTAAGAAAGTGTAGATAGGAAGGCAGTTTTATTTGTTTTGCTGCTTTGCCATGCTGGCAGCCTGCATGGTGTATGGTTTTGAGGGCCAGTTGAAATGAAACCACAGTGTTTTCACTGTGCAAGATGTTTTCACCTTCTTTTCATTCCCAGCTTCCCTGTTCTCACCAAGCCTATTATACAGGTTACAAGTGTCTTATGGCAACTTTTTAAGTGCCGAGTTAAACCACCGCAGGCCTCCCAGCTGCAGAGCTTTGTCAGGCTTTCAGCTAAATACTGTGTCTCTCAGGAGTGCAACCTTCTGTCGACTTTGAATGTTTAGAGTTGTCTGATATTTCTCCCCCTTCCTTCCCTCTTCCCCTCCCTCTTCCCCACCCTATGCGCAATGACCCCCTTTAACTAATGAATTAGGAACTGCTCCTGCAGTTGCAATTCTCAGTTCAGCACTTGGCAATGAGAATCAAACCAGGGCTATTTAGTGCAGCGTTAAATGGCCCACCACATTAGCCCCCTGGCATGCTAAACTATTAGGTTGTTTTACTGTTGTTAAAGTTACATTTGTTAGGTGGAGTTTCTGCTCCAACAGAAACTTGGTAATGTGGGAAGAGGCAGACAGCCTTGTGGATGTATTGTGTGGCTACAAGAGACCAGTTTTCCCCCTCTTTCCACGAGGCTATTACAGAGGAATGTTTTTAGCTTTGTTGAGATCTCCTGATCTTGATTGACCATTATGCTGTGGCAGGGAGTAATCAAATCATTAGTTGTTGCTTACCTGTTCCTCTGTCAGCTCTCAGCTGGGCTGCAGCAAGGTGGTGTAGCCTGGCAGGGACCTCCAGCACTTTGGGAGCTCCAAGCAGTACCAAACATTGCAGGCCGTGTCCTCAGCATCATGGTCTAGTGCTGGTACACTCGCCTGGTCCTCTGGGCTCCTCACTGCATCTCAGTGGAAGAGCAGTGCATGGGGTTGTTCTCCCTTTGTATATGTTGGGCTGATGTGAGGACCTCTGAACAACTGTGGCTGCATAGCGTCCCCCCAGAGGTTCCTCTAATCTCTGTGCTGCAACACAGTGCAGCCCAAGAAGTAGGTCCTTCTCAGAAATACTCCAGAATTCCTTCAAAACAGGCTGTCATGGATGAAGGATTCACCATTTTCTGCTACAAGTGAAAAAGGGTATTATTTTGATCTTGCCATCAGGGCTGTCTGGAAGATCTTGAGCATGGTTCCTGTAGCTGCAGAAGATGCTTATCAAGCTGGGAGGCGGGATTCACCCCTGGCC
This sequence comes from Athene noctua, assembly GCF_965140245.1. Classification (NCBI taxonomy): domain Eukaryota; kingdom Metazoa; phylum Chordata; class Aves; order Strigiformes; family Strigidae; genus Athene; species Athene noctua. The sequence continues at coordinate 23,347,589 of NC_134039.1, forward strand.
ATGAGCTTAATCTACAAGTGTAGAATATGAACTAGAAGGCATATGTACCTTTGGTTCAGTACTGCATGCTTGACTTTCTAATGTTCATTCTGGACCTTTGTCTAAAAATAGTATTACTTGTCTGCTTATTTAAGGAACCTGCTGTCTTATACTCTGAATTAATATCTAAAATGCTTATATATATATATACACACACACACAAAAAAAAAAAAAAATGTGCCATGGGTTAGTTCAACATGCATAGGGAAAAAAGATAGGAAAGGCAGCAAAGGGAATGGTTTAGTATTTGAGCCTCAAATACTAGTTTGAATCTTGACAGGGTCAGCAAAGCCTTCCCCATGTTCCTGATTTCTCTCCAGCTTACTGAAGGTTTTATGGACAAGAGGTGAAGGAGTGATATCCTTTTGCTCCACTTAAGCATCAGTGTTCCATGGAGCCAACTGTAGGTGCAGGAGTTTGCTCAGCTTGCCTGAGTGATGTCTTTTTTTGTTCTTTCACCTTTTCTTTCTGCAGCAGCAATACTTCTCCATTGCTGGATACAGATATACGATAAAGCACTGACTGATTCTTTGGGGCAGGAGGGGAAATCAATGCACTGATGTGAAGTGTCATTTTTTTTATTAGACAAGCATAATGAAATGGGCAGCACATTCACAGTTAGGCACCCTGTTGCTGATGTGACTGGGGTGGACAGGGTCCTCAGCTGCTAAGCAGGGATGCTTGGATGTGCCACAGGGTTTCAGAGAGAATCGCCCTGAAAAAGGAAGTGTGTGCCAGTATTGTAGAGTACTTGTGCCAGCCAGCTTGCATTTGGCATTTGGCGTATTGGTAACGGCTGTGAGTGTGTGTGGTGGAAGAGAAGGGAATAGACAAGAAAAACACATAGGGGTTTAAAATAAAAATGTAAAATTATTTACTTTGTGCCATATGGGCTTCAATATTTTGACAAAACTAAGGCCAAAATTAATCATGCCAGGTTAGAGTTTTAGTTCAAAAACATATGTATAACTGTCCCCCTGAGTGTGTATTTGAGTTACCATTTTCATACAGAAAAACCTTAACCTTTTCAGTTTCTTGTTCTCTGCTCCACTACCAATTGCTCCACCCTGATGAACTTGTCCTATTGTGTGGAAGTTTAAAATATTTTTTACTCTTTTTTTTGGTAGTTTCTTAGTTAAATGTCAAAGATTTTGCTGATTTGCTTTAAAAAATTTTGTTTGGAAGAGTTTATTTTCCTTTTTTTTTTTCATGTGGCTAACTGGGTTTTAACAAAAGCTATCTTGTATACAGGCTGGACTGTTTGGCCTAAAAGAAAGGGGGAAGAGATGAGAGGATGAGGGAAAAGTAGTAACCAGAACTGCTAGTAATGGTTGGAGAGCCATTATATGAGAAGTGGAAGTCCATCATGTCAGTCCTGCTTGTCCTGACTAAGGTGCTGTCCCCATTGCACCTGTAGCATAGGGATTTTCAAATCTGGGATTTAAATTTAGAAATACAGAATATGGCCAATATGTGGCTTTTAATTTGTAAAGGAACCATTCCGAATATTTACAGTAATACGACCTTTTGCAATAACGTAAACCATTAAATTTTTCACTATAGTTTTTTCTTCAGGCACCTAGTATCTTGTTATACCTGAGCATGTATAAGGTCATTACTGAACAAGCTTGGCTATGCATTGAAGCACGATACTGTTCTGCAGTAGTTTGTGTTGTGGGCACACTGCTTCACCACTAAAAATGCCGTATGGAGTCTAGCTGAATCCACTTCAGAACCAAAGCTAAACCAGAAGGCACTCCTGAAAAGGAATAAAGATGAGTATAGAGTGGAGCTGTTCTGCATTAGTTTTTCAGGGTTGGTTTGTTATGTACACAAGTCCACAGGATGACATCAAATCTTGAAAGATCAATTTTTTTATAGAGTTTAGATGTGATTGAATCAGGTATTTTTTGTTCATCTCACTATAGGGATATGAGATGGATATGAAATTCAAATATAGATCTCTATCTTTTTAAAGTTTAGAAATGTTCAGAGGCAGGATTTAGGCAATCTTTAATTCATGTGAATGTAAGCAATACTATGACTATCTGAGGACAGTAAATATATCTCTATCTGTGATTGATCTCAAGATCAGCCTATCTATTATCATAAAGCCCCTCCTTTGAGAGCAGGAGGAAGTGGGTGGAAATTTGAAAGAACAAATTTAAGTAACTGGTTTCCTTTCACTTTTAAAACCAAATAGTGAGAGAGGCATAAAAGAGCCCCAGTTTGGATGATAACGAAACATTGCTTTGAAGTTCTAACTAAATTGCATTTCTTGTTTTCTGCTGTCGCCTGTAAGACTCAAAAAAAAATTGGACAAGCAATGATTAGTATATAATAATGTATGTTCAAATAGCTTATGGTATTATGAAAACAAAAATTCAAAAGGTCAATATACTGACAGTTAAAATCTGTCTAAGGGGCAATAAGGGGAAACCTTTACAAAAACAATATGCTGATTGCATGCAGCTACCCTGCCGAGTCACATTTTAAATAAATTATACATACATAGCTGTACTGGAGCTGAGAAATGAAGCAGTTTAAAATGTTCCTGGTTTTGTGCTTTAGGCAAAGCCTGTATCCACTCTGTGTCCTTAATGCATCAGACGTTTGGTCTGTTGGTCTGGGTACCCTGCCACAGTAATTGGGCAGTACCAGCTGCTTTCAAGGCCAGTGGAAAAATCCAGCTTTGTGCTAGATCATATATAGGGAGAAGTGTGGATGATAAACAATCTCTCTTCATTCTTGATAAGGAATCCCTTTCTCTCAACTGCACCCCACCCCCCAATTCCCTCCACCCACTTGTAAGAAATCCTGATGAAGTACTGAAATGTTGCATATTTGGGTAGAGTTTTTTTCCACCGAAACAAATTTATGCATCCAAAAACTCAGTTTCTAAGCAGCTGAAGTTCTTTAGAAATGTGGGTCAAATCTGATAAGTAATTTCAGCCAAAACAAAGATGAAAATAAAATTCTGAACATCAAAATGATTCATTTCAATACATATGAAACAAAGCATTTTGATTTCTTGGGATTTCCAAGAAGACATGGTAATACAGCCTAGTGACAAGGATGGTTCACAGACACATAGAAGATCCATGTTTTTAATCCTTTTTCTTCCTAAACTGAAGAAAGGTCTTGAATGTAGTTTCTCCTCTTCTCACATTCTACTCTTAATCTATATATATGTACTCATGGATGGAGAAACAGAATAATTCTATAGGTTTGTGAGCAGGCTGATCCCTGTGAAAATAAGTAACTGGGATCCACTCCCTATGCCAAGGAATATATGTAAGAGCTTAAGCTGGAAAGGATGATAAGTAGATCCTGATGTACCACTTCTTAGGGCACATATTAGGATATGGTGCACACACAGATCCTTGCTCCAAATCATATTTAATTTTAATTCAAGTCTTCCTGATCTGGGTGAATACTTTAATCCCTAAGACACAACGGTAAGGAGAGTTTGGCAGCAGCCTGTTTACAGGATCTACTTTTAAACTGCTGGCAGCACCTTCTTTTGTTCAGCAAAAGTATCCTTAAGACAAAGTTATTTGTACAACTCCACTTTCAGCAGTGGAATTTAAAGTTTGGACTTAAGTGAGCAGAAATAACTCAGAAACATTTAATGAACATTAACAGACTTTGCTCATGTTTTGTGAGTTTCTTGGGATCACGGAATCACAGAATCATCTAGGTTAGAAAAGACCTTGATCACCTAATCCAACCTAACCTAACACAGACAGTTCCCAAATACACCATATACCTAAGCGCTATGGCAACCGAACTCTTAAACACCTCCAGGGATGGGGACTCCACCACCTCCCTGGGCAGCCCATTCCAATTCCCAACAACCCGTTTTGTAAAGAAATGCTTCCTAATATCCAGTCTAAACCTTCCCTGGTGCAGCCTGAGGCCATTCCCTCTTGTCCTATCACTTGTTACTTGGTTAAAAAGACTGATCCCCAGCTCTCTGCAGCTTCCTTTCAGGTAGCTGTAGAGGGTGATAAGGTCTCCCCTCAGCCTCCTCTTCTCCAGACTAAACACCCCCAGTTCCCTCAGCTGCTCCCCGTACGACCTGTGCTCCAGACCCTGCACCAGCTTCGTTGCCCTTCTCTGGACACGCTCGAGTCATTCAATGTCCTTTCTGTAGTGAGGGGAACAAAACTGAACACAGTCATCGAGGTGCGGCCTCACCAGTGCTGAGTACAGGGGTCAGATCCCTTCCCTGTCCCTGCTGGCCACGCTATTGCTGACACAAGCCGGGATGCCATTGGCCTTCTTGGCCACCTGGGCACACTGCTGGCTCCTGTTCAGCGGGCTGTCAATCAATCCCCCCAGGTCCCTCTCTGACTGGCAGCTCTCCAGCCACTCCTCCCCAAGCCTGTAGCGCTGCTGGGGGTTGATGTGGCCCAAGGGCAGCCCCTGGCATTTGGCCTTATTGAAACTCCTCCAGTTGGCCTCAGCCCGTGGCTCCAGCCTGTCCAGGTCTCTCTGCAGAGCCTTCCTACCCTCGAGCAGATCAACACTCCCACCCAACTTGGTGTCAGCTGCAAACTGACTGAGGGTGCACTCGATCCCCTCATCTAGATCATCAGTGAAGATGTTAAACAGGAGTGGCCCCAAAACCGAGCCCTGGGGGACACCACTCGTGACTGGCTGCCAAACAGATTTAACTCCATTAGCCACAACTCTCTGGGCCCGGCCATCCAGCCAGTTTTTTACCCAGCAAAGTGTGTGCACATCCAAGCCACAAGCAGCCAGTTTCACCAGGAGAATGCTGGCAAAAATAACAAATTCAAATCATGCTTCTTAAACATCAACCATCCAAAACTCACATTAAATAAATGAACAAAAGAATTTTATATACTGCTCAGGAGGTAATGCAGTAATCCGTCAAATCACTAATTGTAATCCCAGTACAAGAGGACATGAACAAAGCATGTTGCTGCTCTAAGTGTACTGTCATGAAACTCTTGCTGTTCTATGAAAATCCCCTTCCAAATTTTCAGAGTTAAATCACAGTGAATAAAAACAAAATTTGGCCCTCACTTTTGGCATATTATTGATTGTTTGCTATCTTTTTATCGGTTTTATTTGCTAGAATATATACTATCTGAACTTATTGTAAAAAGTATATTTCAACAGTTCTTAAGCACAAAACAGAGGCAAATGTATCTAGCTTTCAGATAGCTTATTACCATTCAGATACTCTGTAGATAAATTATATTAAAAGAAAAAAAAAAACCCAAAACATTTCAGCTTCTGACTCATTCTAAATGGAGACTTATCTCTATAAGTAATCAAAATTGCTTTGGTTGTGCATAGTAGCATTAAAAGCCTTGTCCACTAATTGAGTGAAGCAGCTCCAGTGAAGCAGCCTTGCCCCCTCATTATGTGATCTTGCAAGTGCTGTTTGTCATTGTCGCTTGCCGGTCTCAATCTAACTGTACTGCTGGTGCAAATTAACAGTAATTTGTTATGACACGCTGTGTCTGTCTAATGAACAACTCTATGGAACTCATACCACCCCCACCCTTCTCTCCTTTCCTCCCCACACCTCACAGATCCTTTTCCCACCTCAAGATATCACCCCTGACTTAGCCTTCCAACTCCTTCTAGCTAACTGGTGTGTGCTGGTATGGGTATATTGTGGCTTGACTGAAGGGTAGCACCCAGTGCTGTTCCACTGACACGTTGTAGAGAGATGTGTCAAACAAAAGTCAGTGCTTTCTGGTGGCTCAGGCAGTCTCTGTGCTGATTGAGAACATGTACTTCAGGGGAATGCTGCGCGTGCACATGGGTAGGATCATCCACCAACTTCTGCAGCTGAAGAACCCTACCGACGGTGTGCTCCAGCAAGCAGGAAGGATCAGTGGGTAACACTTTAAAATCAAAGTATCTGATACATGCGGAGTTTTGATGCATGACTTACTACACTTAAACACTATTGGTTAATATTATTTTATTAAATTTTTAATTCCATTCTGACTGCAAGAAATGGCCTTAAGAAAGGAAGCATTAGTGGGGAGCTATGAACTCAAGAAATTCATGCCTTGCTTTTCCCTATATTTCTTTGTCACTTTGCAACAGACGCTTATGCTTCCTTTAATGTTAATCTCTAGTTCTCATCTTTTGGTTAGCTGTCCTTTTAAATTACAGACTTTTTTGTGAGGGTTGTCTCTTGCTTTGCGTGTATAGAGAGGTTCCTACAAGGGAACCCTAATTTCAGCTGGGGCTTCTGTCCCAGTTTCTCAGCTGCTGGAAGTTGGCTGAGCGCCACTGAAGTCATTAAGTATATGTGAAAGGTATATGGCATATCATCGTTGTTATTTGTACTGCTGGAGAGAGGGGGATCTTCAGCTAGTGCGATCTTAGCCCACATCTTAGAGAATTAACATCCAGTTCTCAAAGATATGCAGTCTTTTCTCACTTCAGTTATTTTCATTTAAAATGAAAATGAACAATCTTTACATGAAAATGTAACATTTTTTGGTTTGAAATATCGTATTTAAAACGAAATATTTATACTTCTGGTGGGGGAAATTGTAGAAGTTATTTTCTGAAAGTATTTTACTAGATTTTTCATGCAAATATTAACCCAATGTAATTTCTCAATTTTAAAAAATATTTTTGGGAGGTAGCAAGAAAAAGAGGGGATTTGAGATCAAACCTTAGATTTTTTTTTTTTCTCAAAAAAAACTTGAGAAGAATCCCGAACTGTTTGGAATCAAGGTTGAGGCTCTAGGTGCACCCTAACTAATGTTAGGCACTTTTCTGAGGTCACTAGATTTTGAACATTGTCATCTGTGACTACTGTTGTAGTCAGCAAAGAGTGATACTTTCCGGCAAAAACTTTTCAGACCCCATTAGGCCTTTGTGCACCCGTAGGATAGTCTGTTCATCTTTATTGCTGATCGTGTGACTTGAGGGTTTTGAAGTATGCCTGACAACAGCACTTCCAGAATCTATTGCATCCTAAAATATCTCTCATGGTTTCATGGAGTATTTCATGTGCAAGGCTAAGGGTAAATATTTTTGAGGCTGTGTCCCTGTAGATAAATCTAGAAGAGGAGTTCAGGACTTCTGACCACAGAGAGGAAGGGTCAGTTGTCTCCTTCATGTTCCACACTATGCACAATTGACAGCACCTAACACAGTTAACTAACCAGTTAACTGGTTTAATGTAAACTCAGGGATCTCTATGCTACATTGAAATAATTTCTCAGGCATACAGCATATACGTAACTGGTAATACAGCCAAAAAGGCTGTTATAGATCCTTCAGGATCAATACTAGAGGTAAGGATGAATAATCTAACAAATTATTTTGGAAAACAAAATATACCTTAATTTTGCTTCGGAAGGGTAGAACTCGTGAGATACTTTACCAAGCATATTATCACCTCTTCATTGAAAGCAACAGCAAAAGTTCCAACTGATTTCAGTACTGCAGGATCAGCTCCAGGTGTTGCAGGGTACTTGGAGACTCAATGCAAAGAACTTTGAGTTCTTTGAACTGGAGAAAAATATCTTTAGATTATATATAATCATTTTTTTCTGAGAGTTTTAACTTGGTTAAGTATAATCAGGTAGCTATTGTATAGTTTAAATGGCCAGTGATTGTTATTTGATAATAACAACTTACATTTATATAGTGCTGTATATCCCAAAGCGATCCCAGAGGACTTTAAAGACTCAACAATAAAATATACAACAAAGTAAACATTAATTACAATTACACCGTTACTAGAAAATATAAGGATATTAAAAATCGGGCAGTCTGTAGCTTGCTTCTGCTCTCATTTGAATTCATTAGCCAAGCTCACCCAGAGTGCAAATGGATTATTAGTGGTTCTGCCATATCTGATTTAAGAAATATTCTGTACAAGTATTGCAGTGAGAGCAGAGGAGGGTAGAAAAGGGTGTAAATATCTTTCTGAGGTTACCTACAAAATCAGTTCCACTCTTGCAGCTCGCTTAAGTGCTGTTTTTGAACTCCGAGCCACTTGAATTCATCCCTCTCTTGTTTGGGTGGTGGTTGTACTGTGCTAGGCTCTGTGAGGCTGGTTTCTTGTTAGATGGAAGGAGGCTAAACAGGTTATCTTTCAAATGTCACGCCTATATTATCAGAGTGGGAAGTCATATAGTGCTTTGTACAATCTGTTCTTTTTTCATACATAAGCCTTGAAATAGTTTGAACTTCAACCCTGTTGTTGTCATTCTTGGGCTATTAGTGTTAACACCTCACTGAGGTGAACAGAGCAGTTTATACCTCTTGATCTGCTCTTCCAGGCTTTTGTATATTCAAGTTTAAATTTCTTCACTGAAAGGGTTGTTAAGCATTGTAAAGAGCTGCTCAGGGAAGTGGTTGAGTCACCATCCCTGGAGGTATTTAAAAGACATGTAGATGTGGTACTTAGGGACATGGTTTAGTGGTGGACTTGGCAGTGTTAGATCATTGAGTCCAACCATTAACCTTTAAGGGTCTTTTCCCACCTAAATGGTTCTATGATTCTAAGTATGTAGCTCTGTACTTTTTGTTCCTTAAACGCACATTGTCAGTGCTGAAAAAAAAGATGAAAGCTTGAGGAATGTTGCTGGTTCTACTGTAGCATCTCAGTTGACAGTATCCTGAAACTTGTGGGGGGAAACTGGGAAGCTTACTGCAGTAGGCACTTCATGGACAAGTTGCACGAAGACAGTCCTTGCCTTTGAGAGGTTGCTATCTAGAACTTGAAAAACATAAAAACAAAAACCACAAAATTGTTTGGGAGGGGAATTACTGAAGTGATGGGCCTACTTTCAGAGCAAATTCTTGCTGACCACAAAAACAGAGCCAGGAAGCTAGATGCTATTTTTATGGATGGTTAATGTAAGTAGCTTGCTTTGTGTTGCTTCTTTTCTAACGTGTAATAAATTCTAGCTTAATTCTGAAAGATTTCCAGAACCCCCTGAAATCCTCTTGAATTACAGTTTTTTCAACCGTTGTTTGTTTGCACCTGAAGATAAAAGATATACTACTATTAAACATAAATTTGGGGATGACTCAGAGGGCATGTAAATTACTTTTTCTTTTTTTTACCGGCTTGCAAGAGTTCTTGCCCATTGAGATGGTTTTCAGTTTCTAAAAATATTCATCTTCCCTGGCTTTTGGCCACAATATATGAAAACAGTCTACTTCAAATAATTTCTTCTAAAAGTAATAGTTCTTTCTCAATCTCAGAGCTTTTCTTTAGTTTCTGTTTTAACACTCGTAATCATTGTGTGAAAGTTGTGTGTCAATACAGTCTTGTTTTTCGGATTTGTAGTGAAGCATGAGGGATTTTTACATTTTGTGGTGGAAGTTTTATGTGGGTCTTACTGTAAAACTTTCACAATGTCTTTAACGTTTATTTTGGGGAGATGGAAGAAAGGGAAATGGTGACTTACAGACAAGTTTTCTGCTCCATTTCCTCTTCATCAGATGATAACTCTCAAGTGCAAATGCTGTTATGCCCAAGACAGTGAGCTCTAATTTTTGATCATAGGTACATGCACTGGTGGCTTCTTTACTAACCTATAATCTACAATAAATTTGTTGTAATATAGGTAAGAGCCTAATCTCTGAGTAAAGTTGGGTAAATACACTCATATTAATATCCAGGTGGAACCTCCTGAAGTTCCCTTCCCCAGTATTTTGGATCATACTTTTGTGATCCTGCTACAGCCAAGCACTGGAAATCAAAATGCATGTAACTCCCAGGGAAGTGCTATAAAAATGTTTCTTTCTGAAATTGTATTTAAGAATAGGTTGATTAATAATAACAACAATAATAATAATGATGGCACCTGTGATCATTAGACCTTGGAATAGGACCCAAATCTTTTCACTCATCAGTGATACACAAATTAATAGAAGAATGCCAAGTTGGGCAGTGTTTTGTGTGTCATGGTATGTTAAATACAGCCCTGTTGTGAATACGCATAAATGAAACACAAATAACACAAATTCACCTTTCATACAGGAAAGTGAAACTTTCCCCTTACTGTTCCGCAGCATTGTAGGAAATCTCCCTCATTCTGATTAAAGTTGCTTTACATTTTGAAAAGTCTGGTTATATCCTATTAGAAAAGAATCCAGCCAAGGATATTATCTTCTCTGAAAGGAAATAGGTATTTAAAGAGACTTTTAAAATTTATTTTATCTTTATGAACTTACTTAAAAGAAAAAACTTTAAACCTGCATTTCTATTTTTTTTTAATGGTCTGATTATTAGTTGGAATTTAAGGACTGAACTTGTAATTACTAATCAAAGTCTACCTGTGGGAGGAGGAACTAGATAGACCCTCTTGTTTCACTTATTTAAACATAAACCTCTACAGTTTGAGATTAAATAGATTTCCCTGTCTTAGTAGTAGTAGCCTTTCTTAGTCATCTACTAAAAAGTGGAAAAATGCATGCATATGTAGGTGACAGAGATGTCACAAAATGATGAGCTTTGTTGCAGGTTATCATCAGAAGCAGGTAGTTTTTGTGGACTAAACATGGAAATGAAAGGCAGATTGGATGGATTTTTTTTTTTTCCTAATAAACCCAGATATTTTAAAGTAATTTGGAATCCCAGTGGTAAGAACTTAAGTACAATGTGACATTTACAGTGATTTTAGAAGGAAATAAGAAGTAAATAAAAGGTAAGAAAGATTAGCTCAAGTCAGAGCTTTGATTTTTATTACTGTCTGTGTCCGAGAACAGAAGCAAAGTGTATATGATGTAAAAAATGGCAATACATTAGTGAAAGTAGGTGTCTGAAAAAAACTAGTCTGTGTTTGTGGGAGCATGAAACTGTTGAAAAGAATACTTTCACACTATCATATACAAAACTAACAATGAGCCTATCAATGAAGTGTAGAGAAAGTCTCTTGTTCATCCAAGAAAAATGGCTACTATAAATGGCTCAGGGTTTATTTTTTGTAGCTTTACTATCGGTCTGTAAGACTCAGGGGGAGAGGTGATGTAAATGAGAACATAGAAGTCCTGGGATTTTGTTATGAAAACTTTTTCAAAATAGTTTTACAAAACACCTTTCAAATGTTGAAGAAATGTGCTGAACTAATCTCAAAAGTGGGAAATAATTGGGAATTATTATTACTGCAAATTCTTTAAAGAAGGTACTGCACTAGCATGAAGAAAATATACATAATAGCTGATTAATAGTCTTGATTTAGAGCTCTTTGTTTCCTCCCCATATTGGATAAATCTCCTACTGATGGATCAATCATTTAATCAATCTACTAAGTGGCCTTCAGCACTATAGTATCTGAGTGCCTCCCAGTGTTGGAACCCTCAATAATGCTTGTTTTTTTTCTCCAGTTACTTTGTACTCCTTAATTTGATTTTGTTCTTGGTTATAGTGATGTAAATCTAAAGCTACTCCATTGATTTTGATGGAGCAGGCCAGTATTTATGAGCTTGAAAAGCAGAATCTAACCGTCTCTTGCAATTCTCCAGCTATTCTTAAATTGTACTAATAATATTTCTTGGAGTTATTAATCTGCTGTCATTTATTCTCTCTGTTCCTGTTGCATCTTTTTTTTTCTTCTGCTGCTTTGGGTGTGATCCAAAGTTCACTGAAAGTGCTGTGAGTCTGTCAATTTCAGCTGACTGGCTGAGGTTCCCACTTGTCCCTTTCTCTCCTTTTTTTCCCTCTTCAGACCATGAAGTGTCCTATGTGAGTTTGTCCATCTGAGTAGAGACTTCTAATTAATTAAAGTTACATGTATTCCTATAGTTTTGTGAACAAGTACCGTGCTGTACTGGGATCCTAATCCCCATTTTTTTCTTAATACCTATTGTTTCCCTCAGTTTAGTTTTCCTTTAATGAGATCCCTCTCCTCTTCATGCTGCAGGTCTTGCTCTCAGGTTCAGCATCTCATATTTTAGGGAGAGCTTTGCTACAGGCCTGACCTGAGTTCTGTGGAAAAAATGAATGGAGAAACCTCACTTATTTCCTTGAGATTTTGCTCAGGACAAAACATTATAGTGAATATGAAAAAGGTTTTGAATGAGATAGTTGTGGCTCTTCCTTTGATATTTTTTTTTCTTTCCCCTCCCTACCTTCAGTGTTGGAAGCAGAAGAAAATAAAAAGAAGAGGAGTTGAAAATTTAAGTTGGGAGACTTGGCAGGTAAGAGGTGTGTTTTCTTACTTGCTGGTGAGGCATTTCTGGAAGTGCTGATGTGAATTGGCATTGGGTTGCCTCAGTTCTGGGAGATGAGGCTGGCCGAGGACCTGCACAGTCGGGTTGAGTTCCCTTTCCTTTGCAGCATTTTTGGGTAACTATGGGCAAATGCTGCACTTTGCTGGTTCCTCACCTGCAACAGGGCAGAACTGCAGGAGGAGCAGCTTCAGAAGTGCAATAAAGGCTGAGAAATAATGAGCTGGTATAATAGAGGGCAGTGTGTGTGAGCTACTTGGACAAAGTTGCCAGTTCAAGGACGACAACTGTGGTGTGTGGACAGCTGGGCTGGTGTTTGCATTATTTCAAGAAATGTTTTACTAAGGTACTTGTGTGATATCTGTAACTTCACTGGGTTCTCTTCTTTGAAGACTCATTTGATTACTTTAGTTTCATTTCCTGTTATATATGTGTTTTTTTTTTTTTAAATTGGGTTGAGGTAAAATACAGTATAATCAAGGTGCAACACTTGCTTTCATATAAAACCTGTGCTGAAAGCACAGTAACAACTTTGGAAAGCCAAGCAGTTATTGTTAGAGAACTGCAGTTTGCAAAGACAGTTCCTAAGGGCTTACTTGAGGCATATCTGGGGATAAAAGCTACAGCCAGTCTGCCAAATCTTCCTCCAAAGCTTAAAGTGACAGAGTTCCCATTTCAGAGGAAGAGCTCAAATAATTTTAAGGGTAATATTCCTTCATCTTGTTCTCAGAAAAAGTTGTACCGTTTCCAAAATTCGCAGCCTGAGGCAGTCATTCATCACAGATAAATCAGCTGAAATGGCAAAATATTGGTGGGGTATGAACAACTGCAGATAGTTGTTCAATTGCTTGTGTCAAGTAATCTTAACTACAGGTGTAACTACTGATCCAGTCAATTATATAAATTATCCTGCAGTCTTTCCTGGGTTCTTACTGAGGCAAAGCTATTGATATGTCAGATGTGCCTTAGTGAGACTGCAGTACTTGGCCCTATGACTGTCTTAAAAGATACAGCTTACCCAGACAGGGAATGACGATGTATTTCTGCTTCTCTGCCTTTTCTTCATAGCAGACTGTAGCAACAATCCTTGATTTTTGTCCCCCTCCTACAAACTTGTGAGAATACATTTAAATTTTAATATTCAGAGATCCAGAAGATATGAAAAACACTAAAAGACATATTGCCCTGTTTGAAATTCCCTGCTAGGTCCACCTGTGGTGCTTTGTCTGAGGTAGGGCTAATAAGTTCTGTGCAGCAGAATGCCTCCCTTACTCATCCGCACAGCCTTAGCATAGCAGTGTCGTGGTGCTTTTTTTGGAGGTGGCTTCTAGCAACATATCACACAAGAAATACCTAACCCCTGTGACTGAGAGTCAGGCACATGGAGCAAGCTTAGCTCAAACTCAGAGGTCAAAATAAGTTTGTGGCTGATAAGAGCATAAATCTTTTTCAAATCTGAAATAATTTGGTCCCTAGCACTTATGAGAGGACTCAGCAATACAAACTAAATGGCAGCATTGTAAAAATAGATTTTTAGTTGCAAAATTTTGGGGTCTGAGAATGAAGTATTTGTGTTTTCGCTGTGTATGTCATTAATAGACCTCTAACAAGCTGTACATGAAGATGCGTAGGGATATGTTGTTTGGTTTGGAAGAATTTATCTTCTGGATTTGGATCTTTGGTCTTTTTTAATTTGTGAGTGCTTTCTTGGTTTTTGGAAATTTTCCAAACCATATGTTGGCATCTGGTTTTTGCTGTGAAGTTACGTCATCTCCAAGCAAAACTAGTGTAATACATTAGGCTGTCTCACTGTGTGTGCTGGATCATATGTTTAGTATTAAAGCTCAGTTTCTGTGCTTTTTCATAACAGTTTAGTTGTCTGCTAGGAACTGGTAGTTAAAGTATGGCAAATTTAAGATAATTCTTCAGGATCAGCCTCTGTTTCCACTGCCTTTGATCGGGATACATTCAACTCTCAAATATTTATAAATTATTTTTTCACATGCTTCTTTTGATTTTTATAGATGTGCCCTTCCACACAGTAGGAATAGTGAGTGATTTCTTATAGCTCCTTATAATATAAACATTATGTTGCTATTAACTCTAATCAAATTTGGACTGTAAGTTCAAGTAAGAATAGAAAGACATGGATCCCACTAAAAAGAGTTTGCAGTTAAAGTGGTAACAAGTAACATGGAAAAGGTAGAGAAAACAGGTGTCAAATATAGCATGTTCATGTGTATACAAATACATGTATAGACATATAAACCCTTGTTTATCCCAGCAGCTTAATTAACACCGTATTGAAAAAAAAAAAAAGGACAGTAGAAAGATTAATCTAAAAAAATTGAACCATGTGACAGAACTTGTTTTACAGATTAAAGTGAAAAGCAGCCAGGGATTGAAAGAGGGAGGGATATTGATATTTTTCTGGCTAGGTTGTCTTAAAGTCATTAAATACAAATTATTCAACTTTTTCCCAAATGAAGTATGAATTTTTATGATTTTCCCTCCATATGATTCTGATGAGAAACAGTGGTTACTGGTACAGTTGCAGAAACTTCCTCCAAGTAGATATGGTAAAGTATGTTAAATCTGTAGACTGCAATTTGGACACCCGTTGTAAGCTGGAGAGTGTAGCTCTATGAAACAATGAAAAGGAGTTTGTCTGAGGTTGTATGCTTGCCTCAGATTTTGCTTCTAGTTTGGTGAATAATATAAATGTTCTTAGGCAAATATAATCCTATTTACTGTTGAAGATATGGTTTTGGTCGACCTGAGAATTTGAGTCTGTGTGGCCACAGTGGGAAGTGGGTTGGGAGGAATTGCTGTTACTGTATTACTTCCCCTCCAAAAAGGTCTCAAAATGAAACCAACTGCTAAATTAGTTATCTGCAAGCTCACAATATTTGCATGCATTTCTGAGTGTGGCTGTGAGAGGAAAGTAGCCCCTGTTCTTGTACACCATTTGTTTTCTGTGTCATCCTGAACTTTGAGATCTGAATCTTTTATTTGCATGGATGGGTTTAATTTTGGGGTTTTTTTGTGCTAGTTTTTGTAAAAATCCATGACTGAGGCTTGTCTGCAAGAATGGCTTGTGAGTGGGTACCTCTGTGTGATTGATCATTAGACCCACCAGGTCTAAAGAGTATCATATTTATGTCAAAGGAGCAAGTCCAAATTGTATTGTGATATTTTATTGGAGTGTTCCTATGCGAGGGTGCTTGCTGTTACATCTTTGTGCATTTCAACTGCAAGAACTGTGGCCTAAGAGGAATTAGGATGATCTTACAGCACTGAAGAGGCTTAGGATGAGGTTCTTTCTGGTCCCTTCATTTTGCACTCAGCAGTTGCTCAGGTAGCTGAGAATCAGTGGATGACTATGCCCAGATGACACAAGTTAAAATCACACACACCCTCCACTGATATATCCATGAAAATTGGATGAAATGGGAAATGATAACTAAAGAAGATGAGTGCACCAGAACATATACATGAAATGTCCTTTCACATGTCCCGTTCTGACAAACAAAAGCTATTGGTTTGTATATCTCTTTTTAAAAAAAGTTTCAGTGCAACCAAGATGAGATTTTTTTAAAGTAATCTTGATTGGGTTTGGGTATAACATTAGGTGGATGAGTGGTGATCTTTTGCCTAAATATCATGAACAATGAAAATCACGTGGCTCTAAGAAACAGCAGAATAGTTGACTGATCAAATGTAAGCTCTTCCTAAAAGCAGTGTTGCTAGGGCAGCTCAGATGAGAGTGGGGGTGAGAAGGTGGCACTAGAATCTTGGAGAAATGTCATAAACCTAGAAATGCCTTGGATTTTAAATTATAATTCAGTGGTTTATATGCTTGTTTCAGACTTCCTCTGTGAACAAATTTTATATGTGCATGGCTGGATTACCTCTTTAGTTTACGTCAGAATGCTCCTGGTCATTTTTCTGCTAATGATTTTGCTTGATCTTTAGAAACACTTTTTTAAAATAAAAAATTCCCACAATTAAAAAGCATTGCTAAATTGCCCCTAAAGATAAGCAATTCCCATCTTTCTCCTATGAACAAGTTGGTTTTTATACATGTGCCTTGCACATGGGTACACATGTACATGTTAGGTGCCTTATTTTCTTTCTGAAAACTGGATAATGGGAGTAAGTGAATCAGTTGTTAAAAGTTCAAGTGTTTCATTCATGCTTCCCTGTGGGAAGTCCTGTCCCTGTTTCCAGTCCTGGCCTGCGGGATCTAACCAGCCCTGGTGTAGCTGGGCCAGCTGAAGGGCAGGGTTTCTGAAAAGCTTTTGGCTTTGAGGTTTATGTGTGGGTGTTAGCTTGTTCATTTTTTCTGAAAGGGGAAATGTTCTTTATTTAGGGGAAAAAAATAGTCAAGAGCTCTATCTGGCTTTCCTGCTTTCTGTGCGTGTTTAACAATGTTGCTTTCCACTGGGAGGTATTGGTCCAGCTTACTTGGAAGCAGTGTGCATCTGGACTGTTTTTCAGAGGTAATGAGTAAGTCTCCTTCTGAAACTGATGTGGTGTTGTGAACACCTCAGAACCTGTGAGAATCAGCTAGTGAACATTTTTTCATGGTTTTCCTTAAATGTCGTTTAAAAGTTAGTTAAAATTCCAGCAAATGTCAGCTCTGTGGATCTGTTAAGATTCTCCAAAATACAAGGTCAGTGCAGTGGACAAATCCTACTTTCTCTCTTTGGCCAGTATTGTGATCATTTACAAAACACCAGGAAGGTTTTGTCTCCTTTTCTGCTTCCAGTCAGATGCCTATTTGGCAAAGGAAAGAGACCACCTAATTTCTCAAATTCAGTTCTAAAATATGAGTAGCATTTGTGGTGTTTGCTCATGTAAAAAGTCATAGTTTTTCATTTCCAGAGTTTTAACATCTTTTTCTTTAAAGTGATTAAACACAGATTAATTAAACCATCTAAATAAGTAAGCCTATTTAAACGTAGAATGATTTAATCAAGCAAATAAGCTTGCTTAATGTAGGGATGTAAAAATGTCAGTGCACATGCTTTTCATGTGAAAGGCTTGGTGGTGATAGAAAGGAGTGACCAAACCAAGCTGGACCCCTGTTCCCATGGGCAGGTAAGACCTGTGCCCAGGGCTTGCAGCTGTAGCCATGGGTGCAGGTGTGTGTTTTCTCTGCGGCTTCTCTGAAAGGAGGACTTCAGATTTCAGTGCCTATGCTTTGTGGGTCAGAGTGCATTTTGACTGTGGCTTCCTCTGGGAGGAAACAAGATCTACCAGAATGTTACCTGGATTATTTGTGTTGATTATCTGTCACCTAAACTCATCACAGAATAGCTCACAGTTGTTATACCATTTCCTGATATGCCACATTCAAGGTTGAGCATGAGAGAAAGAGAACAGAGAGATATTGGACAAAAGCTTACAAAATAATTTCCCATTGGGAGACTTGATATCAAGTGAAACATCAGTAAAAGGGATTTCGGAACTGGTTGTTGTTGCTGCTGCTGTTGTTGTAAGCACAATTATAAGCTTTCCAATTTATGTCTGACCCATCGTCCTGAAGTTTCCAGTTATTATTACGAAGCCAAGAGTTGCTAACATACTCAAATGCACAGCGGAGTTCTGGCTCTTCAGTATCTGGACCAACTCCCAATATTAGGAAGAGGAGTCAAACGTCCATCCTTTCTCCTGTGCTAACACACATCCCGTCATTAACAGTCTGAAGGCAGTTTTAATAAAATACATAACCCTGCTGAGCTGGTCTCAGAAGATAAATAAGTGGTGTAGAAAAGAAGCTTTTGTTTAAAAGTAATTATTTAAACTATGCATTACAAGTAATTTTCCTTTACCAGTAAAGCAAATGCTATCAGAATTTCAATAATAGCTTTGTGTTACTTATCTAGGTAACATGATACTGTCATTTCCAGGAGCTTAAAATGCTGTTTTATTTTCATTTCTGTCAAATATAAGGGTAAATGAGATCCAAATATATATAAAAATCCTATGGGTTTTGTATAATTTTCTGAGAGCAGTATTTTGTTTTCCAACCTTTTATAGTAAGATAACAGTCTAATGATAGTTTCATAAAGTGTAGACTTAAAACAGTAGGGTGAGGAACATCTTATTTTCTGTTTTGTGTAAACATGCTGCATTTCATAGTTGACAGAAAACACAATTCTTGTTTGTCAATAATAACTGTAGCATTGTGGTCGGTTTATAATGTACATGCAGACATAGCCAAACACTAAGGCCTTCAACCCATATATAGCTCAGAAAAAGCAGGAATGTAATTTTTTACCCAAGAGATTTTTTACGTTCAAAAATTAAGTGAAAAACTTAACTTCTATATTTCTTCCTCTCAGCATTATTTCTGCAGTCTAAACCTCTCTAATGATCACAAAACAGTTTATCATGAGGAAGAAAAAGCAACTAAGGGAGGAAAGCAACTTTTTTCTTTTTTTTTGAAGTAACATCTGTGTATCAGGTCTTTCACTGAGAGGGTGGGCATTTTGTTTCAGTGAAAACTTTTTAGATTATTATTTTCCTATTACAGATATTTGTATATTTTCTATTTCAGTTATGGACAAGGGAAGGGTTTTTGCTTTGAGAGTTGACAGCCTGAAGCCCTGATTGTACAGATGAGCCCATGGGGGGTTGTCCCCTGTGATGCTTGGCTGCAGCTTTGGTTTCTAGCTGAGAGCTCCACAGCATGCTTTGACTGCAAGGAGGTAAGGCGGGAAAGATACCCAAGTGCATTAAAGGCAGTTTTCAACCCAAATTTAGGCCTAAATTCTGCCTAATCCCTAACCTAGTGTTTTCTTACTTGGATGTGTCTAGACCTTTAGAAATGCTTAGCCAGAAGAAAGTGGAGGCCCAGGGATTAGGTGGATTTTTAGATCATTTACATCTGTCCATAGTCTGTCTGTGGTGGAGTTTCCAGTTGCCCAAAATGGAGAAAATAGTATTTCTCTACTTCAGAGAAGATTTGTGAAGATCAGTGTGTTTGAGATTGTGACGGTAGGATATATATCTGTAACTTACATAGGTAATAGATCAACTTAAATACTTTTAATAAAAGTGAGCATAATAATTCATTGCTCTGTCACAGGAATATTGTGATGCTTAGTGTTTGTGATCTATGTGAAAGAGGCTGAGATCTTTTGATTAAAAAGTGATATTGATATAACTGTGTGAATTATGAGCATGCCTGCTTCCACACTGAATTTACTTCTTGACCTAACTGGGCTGGAGTTTTAATCTGCAGCAAGCAAAAATTGTTGTCACCCCTCTGGAAAGTTTCACCCGTTTCAAGCCATGCCAACCCTCACTCAGCTTTCTCCCATTTCTGCTGAGAAAGATGGTGCCGAGGAGGGCAGAGCAGGCAGCTGATGCTAGGAAGGGGTCTTGCTGTCGAAGAGCCCAGCCAGTAGAAAGGTAGCACTGCAGTTTGGAGCTGGCAGGCAGAAATCAAAATGCCACCCCTTGGCTGCGGAAAGAGCTAAAGATTTGTCTCCAGCAAGTGACAGGCGCCAGGGTACTGTCGCCCATTTTCTAATTTTAGCGGGAAGTCTGGCAGGGATCTTACCTAGACAGACAAGCGTTGTTTCTGCCCAGGCCGATCTGCTGCTGTGGGTTTTGTTCCAAATTGCTCAGCTCAGTGCCTCCCTGGCTTTCGGGAGGTGGTGTGCCGGCAGGAAGGAGAGGGGAAACCCCTACCCTTTTCTCAGACGGCTTGTGAAACTTCTTAGCCTGCTTCAAGACAGTAAAACTCATACCTTATACTAGCTGTCTGAAAAGAAGTGTGTGTAGGAATGTTATTAGTAACTCAGCGATTGATTAATGAAGCCCATTTGAAGTGCATGTGATGGTACATGTGGTTGCATGCATATAGGAAGCTGCTGTGTGTCCTCTTGCTTGGTGACTTGGGTGTGGTTCCAGTACAGAAGCAGAAGTGGTTAGGGGAGTCCACTGAAGGGGAGAGAGGGTCTTCCCCCTTACAAAGTGATTGGGGCAATCATCACACAGCATTTTCTGTCAAATTGCTCTGGTTTTGTCTTTTGATTTTGGAAATAGGTATGAAGGAGTCTGAAATAGTTTTCTGTTGTCTCTTTTCCTTGATTCACAAGTCACCTTCACAGTTTAGTGGCTGTGCTCTGTGATGCATCCACTTCTCTGCCTCTTTCAGAGTGGCATGATATTCACGGCATCACTAGAAACTTCTACAGTAGGGACCTGGTTGGCCATTTCCAGGGTGGGCTTTATTGGCCTTCTAACTAGCCATTTCAGTAGTCCCAGAGCCCTTTAGAAAGGTAAACGTGGTTCAGTGTACCTATTTTGCCCTTGGAGAACTCAAGGCACAAGGGAGAGACTGCAGAAGGTTTCAGCAGCAGATCACTCAGAGTCCCCTTCTGGTGTGTGATTTGGTGATGCACTTACCCACACCTACTGCTGGAGGCTGCTGGAAGAAAGGGACAGCCCTGTTTTGGCAGCCTTCTGCCCCAGTCACACACTCCCAAAGCTCCCCTTTGCCCAGCACTGGGCTCTACTGCCCCACTGCAAGCCCAAACAGAAAGTTAAGCTGGCAGAAAAGTGACTTTTGGAAACAGTGAAGTATTTTCTGCAGTTTAGCTCAATGAACTTGTTCCTTGTGACCTCAGATAAATACCAACAATGCACTGTTTTTTTGTACAGTCTTAAACAACAAACATGAAGTGATCAGTCACATTTTGAAAATATCTGTAAGGACATGGCAGCTAGTAGTGCAGCTGTACTTTTCTTCAAATTGTCCATATTCAGATATAATCTTAATTTGAAGAGAGCCTGTTGGCATATATTATTACCATACTATCAACACTAGCTTTTATTAATGTGATTTTCATTCTTGTAATAATGACATGGCCAGTATTTAGCTATTCTGGGCATTACATAAATAATAACTGGGAGTATCCTTTTGTCAAACATGGCTGGAGATGGACAATACAGAAGAATTAGATTTATCACATATTTCAAAGGTCATTTTCACCATCTCTACTAAACGCTGTACTTCTTCCAAGCACATCTTGCTTGATGGAGGATAAGTTCTGCCATTTTGAGAGGGGTAGTTTTTATTTATAATTGTGAATGTGTTTAGCCACATGAGGCTGTCAATCAGTGAGACGAAAGCCCAGTAGGATTATTTCTGTAAGTGGCCAATTTCCCCCACCCTTTCCCTCCAAATCAAGGACAGATGAAAGGTCGTGATTAAAACAGTGATTTCTTTTTTTCCTTAAATTGTAAGTAACAGTTTGCAACTGTTTTTTACCAAGATGTCAAAACTGTATTTTGTCTTGGGGAAAGGGGGAAGAAAATTATAAGTTCTTGAAAATGTTGGCAATTTTCCAAATGGTTGTGTTGAAATTTATTTTAATTACTGTACTTGTGTCAGTTCCTAGCAGGGGTAAAAGGGGGGAAAATAATTCAGTACAGTATTACACATCGACAGATTAAACAATTAATGGTGAACCTCTGTATCCTATTAGTATATTTGAATTCGTTATTTCAACAAATCGTTTTATGAGCCAGTGACTAGTGGATTTAACCATTTATTTTGTAGTCAAAACAGAACAGAAGAATAATTGTCTTGCTGAAGCACATATTTATGTGTATGAATCTATCCAAGGAATTAACTTGAGACACTCAAATAATGCAGAATGTCATTAGGAAGTTATTTTGTCCCAAGAGTTTGGTTTTCTTATGTGTGGTCAAGGAACTCTCTGTCAGGGAGAGTTTTGGCCGCTGTCTGGTGATCGTTGCAACAGCTACTATCCCTAGAAGTGTTGAGGACTTTGGCACAATCAGCATTTATCTCAGTTGGCATTGTATGTGGTGTTCTTCTCTTGAATATGTGCTAACCACTCACAAGTCAGAAATAACACTTCTTGACTGATTGTGGCATGTAGATAATCGCCAAAGTAAACACTTCCATGAGCAATCTGTGGGCTCAATTTTGTGTGTAAGGTCTAGTAACAATGACAAAATGAAAAGACATTCTCAAGAAGTACCACAGCACAAATTATGTAAGTACGTGAGGACATTACTGGTGATTCTCTTTGCAGTTCACATCAGAATTATGCTAAGACCCTCATGATACCGTCATGGAATTTGGGCCAGATGTATCATCGTAAACATTGTTTATGTTAAATATTTTATTCTCAAAATAAGCATGAAATGAAAATGCCATCTTTCTATGTCATTAGGTAACACATTTATCTTGATAAAGAAGGTAAAAATCTAAAGGTGGTAATATTCTGATCTCAGTAGCTTTTGATTTTCCATTTAGTGTTTTTTTCTGCAGTGGTATCCTTTTTGCCTTGAAGAAAGCTGTGCCTTTGTACTGTGTGATAATATCTGTGTCATCTTCCATCACCACAAGGGCTGTTTAATTGGATAGTTTATCCCTGATGATGTGAGTGGTACAAGTACAAAGATGGCTGAAGTCACCCAGTATTACTACTACACAGTTAATCCATAAATTTGATAATGCACAGAGCCCATGCATCAGGTAGAGTTGACTATTTCAAAGATGGAGAGTGAAGTGAGTAATTTTGGGTCGTATTTTATAACTGCCAACGTCCTCTCAAAGGAAGGTCCTGTGTTCGACATGTATGTGGTTTTTATGACCAGTTTTTGCCCTTTCCTTTCATTCTCCTGTGCTGAGCTATTGAGTCTTTAAGTGAAGGACTTCCTTTTTTTTTTGTTGTTTGTTTTTTTTTTTTCATGTGGGCAGATGAGCTTAAGATGATGGTGCCACCCTCCTTACAAACTTTATGGTTGGCTAAAGAAAATTGACTATTGTTTTTGGTTGTGGTTTGGCTTTTTTCATTGGATTTTTTTTTTAAGTATGCAAATACTTCTTTGGTAGTCAGTTTAAATTATAAGCAAGATGCTGAAACAAACTCCTAAGTCTCTGTGGTGGTTGGTGGAACTGACAGTGTATTCTGCTGCATACTGTTCTCTTACTTTCTGCTCCTGGGTGAGTCACATAAATATCTAGTGCCAAGGTGTAGGACTAACAGTGTAGCATGAGATAACTCTTCTCAGGATTTCTCCAAAACATCAGTGGTGTTGCATAGATGTGTTGCTGTGAGCTGTTAATCACTGGGTGCATTGCTGGGGAGGAGGGGTAGAAGCAGAGTTGTTGCCCAGGCTGGTTATGAGGAAAGGTGCTTTGTTATTTTCTTCTCCTACTTTGGTAACCTGGATTCCCTTAAAATAAGGCATTTCTTGGTTTAGCTCTTTTAAACTTGATGACCTCTTTTCAAATGGCAGAATGAAATTAGGGGGATGTGGAATGGAAGAAGGTTTGGGTGCCGGCTGAGAATATTTCAGGGGTCCTCATTTTCCATTGTACACAGTGCAAGCTAAAGGTCAGTAAGACAATTGATGTGAAGAAAACATGTGAATATGATGTTGGGAACACTTGCAGAGTGTGCCTGTATGAAAATATAAACAGTAGGCTGTTTAAAGGGATGAAAAGAAGCGGAAAAAAGTAAATTTTTACATGTGGAACCGTTTCCTTCCCTTTTGCTACATGAGAGGAAAAAAAAAAAAAGATTATTTGCTTCAGAACCTTTTCTGGAACTCTGAAATAATTTATAGACAAGGTGTGCTGTATAGAGGAGGTTTTCTTGGCTGCCTTGCCAATGAATTAGGGCCCTATTCTACCAAAAAAAAAAAAAGTTAGCACTTTCTTTGCAGCCATTGTAGGCTTCCGTGATGTGGAAGTCAAATGTAAATTCTGACTGAATTGGACCCTTATGGATGCAGTGTTCAAACAGCCCATGAGGAGAAGAGAAAGCATTCAGGTTGTGGGTCTCTGCATGCTTCACAGTCCTTTGGTCATTGCTATAATTCTCTGAAAGCAAACTAATAAAATTTCTTATTGACTTACACTCGTGTGTGCTTTGAGCAGTTATTTACAGTGTACCATCAGCAGATTAAAAATCAATTAAAATCCATAGAAACAGCTGAAGGTACATACTCCTCTTTGCTGGCAAAGATTTTTTTAAAAGATTTTGCATTAATACTCGCTGCTTGGTATTACTGAAGATAATGAACCAGATTTAGGCAAAGTCTATGCGTCTAACTCTACAGATCTGTGTGTCTTTAACTTTACAGAAGCCCTGCTAAGAACCTCTTATCCCCTGCGCCTCTTGCCCTCTGTAGAAATAGGAGAATTTATGCAATTCATTTAACTGAAATGGAGATGTTGAAAGCTCTCCAATACTATCATGATGGATGCTATTGCAAATGTATAGGGAAAACAATAATCTTAATGATAAAATGATAAGTTTAATACCAGTACATTAGAATAGAAAGTGAATTTTAGTATTGCTATTACATTAAAATAAATGAGACTTTGATTTGTATTTCTGATTTTCCACAGAAGCCCCGCAGATTAATTTGGTTCCATCCTGCCATTCAGGGGGAGGCTGCGTGGTCCCAGGGAGGTGGCAACTGGGTTGGGACTGCAGAGACCTGGTTCTGCCAGCGGCCTCCCTGAGGGGATTTCGGAGTGTGTGTGGGTTTTTTCTTGAGTTTCCTTTCCATCTGCCTGCCTCCTATTCTTTGCAAGTCTAATCTGTTTATACCATTAAACTCTCAAATATAGTTTTTCTTTTGCATTTCTTTATAGGTATGTGCTCCAAAGGCTGTTATGCCATTGAATAGTCATGATACTTGTTCTAATATGTTTTTCATGTGTAGATTGGAAATATATAATCTACATTTTTAGTTACTGGTTTTATTAATCCTTTCTGTTTCATATCTTAATGCAACTTTTATCTTAAATGAAATTTACAGTAACTAAAGAAGCCATGACTTAAGTGCATTGCAGTGATATTCAGCTATCAACCACAAAAGGCAATGCTGATTACACTAGCAAGACAGAAAGCCCAAGCACTGAGAAACAGGGGTGGGGAGGAGGCGTAATTAAGGTAACTTGTACAACCTTAATTTAGTCTTCTTTGTGTATGCATGTTGATAGACTGCTGTATTTGATAAACATAACGATTCTGTTCATGGGAGACTGCAGAAAAGCCAAAGCAGAGTTGCTTTATCAGAGAAGAGTCTGAGTAACATGGAGTAAACAAGACCAGGCTTTTAGAACAAATTCTGGAAATAAACAAAATATGAAATACCTGTTTGTTAAGCAAGCAGAATCTATCCTGTGGGATACATTTTACGTAAAAAAGACTGATATGATATATTTATAGACAACCATGATACATATGCACAAGACAACTGAATTAAGATTGCACAGTCAACGTAAATCCCGCAGCTTTCTCTTTCAGTTCTTTACTTTGCAACCTGAATAGTGTTTATGTACATGTGTGTGGAAAAACCCAGAAATGTCATCCTGTCCATTATACTGACTCCTTGTTGTTGTCCTTGAGAGAACCTAACACCCAGCTGCACTCATTTCTGCCCCTCTCTGCCTGTAGGAATATAGCTATCACCCTGGAGAGAGGGAGCAGTTTATTTCATAAGCTGTTTTCCCTGTTTACCCTTCTTCACCAGTCAATTAATGACTTGTCTAGACTGTTAATGGTCTTCCTGCCTTCGTGCCTTTTTTCCCCACTAAAATTAGTGGGGATAGTCTCCACTTTTCAGTGGATGCTGGCACACTCTCATTGTCTTCTTTGTGCTCTTCCAGACTATCAGTTCTAAGTTTCTCACATTCTGTTTGTCCTGTAACAGTCCTTGGTTACCTTCTCACATTTGTCTTCCCTAGCTCCAGATGTCAGAAGTCCTCCTCTCCTGATTCCACAGTCATCTTGCTTTCCTGGTGGTATCCTCCAGCATCTCTTCACTGTTTTTAGTAACCTAGTAACTCTTGTTTCTCTCACCCACCACATGCAGCGGCTCAGAAAGCCATGCTACCACTCTGCCTTGGTGTGGGCATTAAATACAAAGGTAAGCCCACCTCCCCACAGGTGCCTGGGACTGAGGGGTGTTCAAGGGCTGTGTGCAAGCACAGCCTGGTCAGCCTCAGGCATCAGGAACAGCAGGCATTTGCCCACTGAAGGTGGGATCTTAAAATGACTTAATTTTTTTCAGCTGAGAATACTTTTTGAGCCTTGTCTGTATTTGTAAAGATTAAGACATTTTCTGATGTGTTTGCCTGACTCCCTCTCCCAGTTTGTATTGTTAGCACTAACAATTTATTTGCTAAAGTTGTTATATTAAGATACTGAAGCTCTCCGGCTTTCCTTTTCATTACTATGTATACCTCCTAAAATCTGTCAAAAAATATGTCTTTTTTTAAGCTATATAAAAATGCCATTGTTTTCAATAGTGCTACCATTTCATTCTTGGAACATGGTATTGCTTTACTGCTTTCAGGATTCAGCTACCTTTTTCTACACTGAGCCCCAACTCATAACAATTATCATTACATATGTGTTAAATTGATTTCTCAGAGATGCTTTTCTGAGAGCGATTTTACTTCCCAAGCATTCTCACCAACTGAGACTGCTCATGTGCTGGGGCATTAGATAAAAGGGTCAGAGCCTGTCCTCCAATCCAATCCCATTCAAAAAGAAACAAAACTAAACTGATGAGGTTTTTCACTATTTAACTTGAATCCAAAGAGTTGTATTTCTAGATAAAGTTAAGGTTCCTACATTTCTGAGTTATTGTAACATAAAATATTAACTGCCCTCCTAGAGCTATACACTCTTGCAGTTCTTTCTCAGCATATCATTTCTCTTTTTAGATATCCGACCTTTCTGTAATTCTTCTAATCTATGGAATAGTGCAATTTATCTTTTCTTTACATATCATCATAATTATGGGATGGGATGGAGGGGATGCATATATCTTGTTACTTTTTTCTGACTCAGTGTTTAGTCATTATTCGCAGTATCATTTAATCTGTGGAAAGTTTCCCCATATGTCAGGCATATTTTAAACATGCCTCTGAAATCTATACTACAGTAAGTCCTTCTCAGATATGATGCTTAGCAAAGGGCAGAGTTCAATCTACCACATTTATGGAAGTGAAGCTTTCTCAAATGCTGTTATTTAAACAAATATGAAAACTGTATTCTTGTTTTGTTAAACATGTAAATCAGATTTCCCTGTGTACCTCATTTCCCTTAGAAGCCCATTTCTTTGTGTTTTCTACAGACAACATTTAGAAGCATTAGGTGAGCACACCTAAACTGTGGTACCCTTTGTTACAAGATATTGTAAGTATTAAAAGTTCTTGCAAGAATCCGTTAAGTGCTGTATGGTATAGAGTTGCAACCTATGGCTGAGGAAATTCCCATGTCAGGTATCGGTCCATACTTGTAGATGGTATATTGAGCATTACTGTATGTTTGTCCCCTTTGACCATCTGCTGCCTAACACTATTCAAGGCAAGCTTTTGAGCTGACCTGGTAGACTTGTTATACCATGAATACTGTTGGATATGTCTACAATTATCAGATGCTTATAAATCAATAATGTGTTTTCATACCTACCTCTTGTTCTTCTGATGTATTTGTAATAAATACTGCCTGTTGGGTCTATTGTCCAGACTCTGTGCTTGTTTGTGTATGCATACGTACAAGAATATGTGTGTTTCTACGAATGTGTAATACATTACAAGCCTGAGGTCCTGATTCAGGGTGCACACAATTCATAGTAGTCTTCCCTAGATTTCAGTGTATATTGAATCTCAACTTTTTCTATCATTGTTTTAAAGATCTGGCCTTAATGTCAAAGAGTTTACAGAAGCAGCATAAAAAAACCCCAGCAAGCAACTATAAGAATAATCTTTTTTATTGTTTGTTCCCTGCACAAGTTTGCTATTAGCTTCTTGAGAATGTTGGACCTAAGAATATTTAGTTTTCTAGAAAGCAAATATGCTTCAATGTTTAATTGAATGTACAGGGTTTTGTATGCTAATAGGATGGAGTTCATGGGAAAAGTAGGTATTACTTAACCTTCATCTTTGCTGTAATTACTGAATAATGCTATTTATGGTAAGGTTGTGTATGTGTGCATGTCTTGGGAGAGGCATATGGGATTACTTTTTAACAAAGAAATGGAATTCCTTTTCACAAGGAATTAGAATTGTGACTCTAGACTTGCTAATTTAAATATCTTGATGGCCAAACAGACTTTTGTAAAGCATTAAATGCTATTATGTTTTGTGAATATTAAACATATTTTCTGAAAATATTAATTTCCTATTGATTTTCTTGCCTCCTTCTTGTTGCTTTTATTTGAGACTGGGTGATAATCCATCCTCCACACACCAGAGGTTGGGGATTACTGAGAGTGCTCTGGTGCCTGGTTGTAGCAGTACTGTTCCCCTCACCTATGGCTCTTATTTCTGTTCTTGTGAACAGTAGATGTTCACCATGTGGACTGATTCAGGTTGAGGGAGCCAACTGGTAATGAGTTTGCAGCAACCTGTTATCCTTGGTGATAATGTAAACCCTGAGTGTGGTACCCTAGAAGCTGTGAGCCTGCATCTTCCCACATCTCAAAAAAACCCGGTAGCTAGCTCCTTCTAAACCCTGAAGACCAGTGCAGAAAGATGATGAAAGAAAAACAGATAATCTTGGATTTTTAGGGAAAATCAAATGTTCAGCCTCAGAGACTGATAAATATCATCAGTCTATCTGGCTTGTATTTTCTAGACTAGTTGCCCAAAGAATGGTTTGACCTTTTTCATGAGTGTTTTTGGGGGTGGGCAGAGGAGGAAGAAGGGGTTAGAAAAAGTTGAAATTCCCTTTTTATAACTACATCTTCAACACCTGCAAGCTTGAAAAGATTCTGATCCTAACTGTTAGTTTGTGGAGAGGTTTTATGACTGCCTTTTTTCACAGAATCACAGAACAGCCCAAGTTGGAAGGGACCTCAAAAAATTATCTGGTCCAGCCTTTCTCATTAGAGAGTTTTAAGCTGAGATGTTTCTTGGGCAATCCACCATGGCAAGCAGTTTTGTATATGAAGAAATATATTCTTTAAAATTGAGCACTACAGCTATCGCTTATTCTTAAGTCAAACAGTACTGTAAGCCATGCTCCATCCCAACAGGTTTTAGAAAGTTTGAATGAAATATGAGTGTAATCTTGGACAGTGGTTATATAGCTCCTATTAACTTGTATTGGCTACTGATTATGCAATTTCTGTGCTGGTCACTTTGATTAGTCTTGACCGTTTAAAAAAAAAAAAAAAATCAATTCACTCTTCTGGTTTTAATTTTGATAATTCAAATTCATGGTGTTCTTCATCTGCTTTGTTTGATGCTATACATAAATCAAGGTTATAGACTAAACCAATTTGTGAATGAAAAGTTTCAATTTTCTTTTCTTTTTGGCTACAACTACGCAAAGAAATAATCATTTGGGCAACTAATATGCCTGAGTATCCTTCAGAAGGAACTGTGATATATTAGAGCCATTCAAACGTCCTCACAAATCATTTTGCCTTACAGCTTTGATCCTGAAATATGTGAAATGATGTCTGATTTATGCCACTGATCCTTCTTTTAGATAGTTAAGTGTTCTTGCTTAATGTTATTAAATAAGTTCAAAGCAGCAAATATGCCATCCTGGGCTTGAGGACATTTGAAAAATAGCATTCTCAGCAGGCTGCATATACAATATATGTTCTTTAGTTATTTCCTTTGCTTTTTTATGTACAGCAAGTTACTGGAACTTTCTTCTGCTCACATCTTTGATTGCAATGGCTTTGGGTTTGTGGTTTGGAGGGGTTTTTTGGCTTTTTTGTGTTGACTTTTTTTTTTTTCCCCTGCTCTTGATATCTTTCTCCTGGGCTTTGTTTTCTTTGGTTATTTGCAAGGGGAGAGAGGGGGATTCGCAAAAATAACCTTGGGATGATACAGGAAAATGGGAAAGATATCACAGTCTCTTCTAACTGGGAGGCTGGTAACATGTGCTAGTAGTGGTGTAAAACAAGCTGTATGACCCTGCTGAAGCAATATGAGGAAAAAAAAACCACCTCTGAGTGTGTAAATAAGTGGATCAAAGTCACACTCTAAGGAGCAGATGAAGTTTGACTACTTCTTATGAAAAACTATCGATTATGTTGTGATTTCTGTTCTAGCAGGCAAAAGGAAAGAGTGAGCTGAGAAAATTCTTGATTCTAAAATATTTATCAGAAGTATTCCAAACTTACATCAGAATACCAAAGTGCAAATCTTTTCATGCATAAGGATTGCATAAGAATCACATAAGCTCTAAATTTAGTAAAATTTTTAATGGAAATGTCACACAGTTCAAACACAAGATTTAGGGATTTCAGTATGTTATATGAGCTTTATAACCAATATTATTCTTATGAAATTTCAGTAGGAAATATTAAATCATCATTTCCAGTCTGATATGATCCTTGTTGAAGCAATAAAAGCCATCTCAGTCAGCTGCTGCTGGAGAAGAGCTATTAGCTAGAGAGAACTTCTTCTCAACACTATGTCTTCAGCAATACCAGCCCCTAAACATCAGGCTTTCAGATATAAGGCTGAAAACAGACTATTTTTGAACATGAGACATCATCACAGTACCTCTCTAGTATTGACTTTCATGTTTAGATTTAGGAGTTGAAAGTTGACAACATGATCTTGTCCTCACTTGCATGCCTCCCTGGCTTCTGAACTGGTTTTATGTCTGTCTCCTCACTTATACACTCCTGGGTTACAAATGTAAATGCATACAATTGCTTTTCTGGAGTCAGCCTTCTTTGATAGATAATGGTCGGTTTTGTTGTTCACAACTCATTGTAGATGGATGGAGTTAAACACTGTAAGAGGCTGTTTCTGGAGCTGGCTGCATTGAACACACATTTCCCTTGTGACCTTAGCAGACTAGGTGACTGTTCCCATCCTAAATTGCTTTCTAGAGGTCCCTGATAGTTTTTTTAAAAATAATATTCTAGATGCGGGTGACACATACATTTATTTAAGCTTGTGATTCCTGTTATCCTACAAGCTTTTCACAGAGACCACTGACAGCACGCCAGTAATACAAATGAGACAGTTGTGGCCTCACAAAACTTGCCATCAGGTTTTGATAACTGCTACTGCTGGTGTCTTAGATAAAAATACATGCACACTTCTTGGTAAGGAGGTTAGCCACTGCTGAGTTCTGGTACTCCAGTTGGCCTGTTTGTGTAGTTTGGCTATCTACACACAATGCTGCTACACACTTAAGTAGAGTGTAACTCGAACAGTCCTGTGTTGCTTTGTATTAGCTGCTGGGGATGGGTCCATCTCCTTTTTCTCAGGAAATTGGGACCTTCCAAGAGGTAATGCCAATATTGGTTTTGAGGTTTTGCATTGTTTGTTTCATAAGGTTACACTACTAGCCCTTTTCCTTGTCAAGACAGCTGTGAAAAACACAGTGACAGCAATCTCTAGGAATATTTTTTTCTTCTGCTTTTCTGAGGTCTTGTCCTCAAAAAATATGGCCATCATGTTGCTTTGGAGAGAAGACCAGTTGGGTTGCTGCTGGGTGTGGTGTTAAAGCCACTTAATTTCTAAATCAAGATCAGTCAGCTACCCAGATGTGGTAACATTGCATGAATGAATGAGACCCAGAAGGTTTCGTGTAAGCAAGAGAGAAACTAGATGAAGTCTCTCCATGAAATATTTTGAGTTCCCAACTTTTTTTTGTTTAGCTTTTCTGTCATTATCACTGCTTATAAAGTTCTCAGTCTTAAAATTATTTGTCTAGTAAGTTTCCATTAAAAAAAATTAGTGGTACAATGGAAACAAAAATATTAATAAAAATATTCAAATGTTATGAACACGTTTTTTATAACTACATATACTTTTTACATGACTACAAATATTTTTAATGAATAAATATATATATTTTTAGTTGCTCCTCCCATATTTTTACATAACATCCTGAAGAAATCTGCATGAACAGGATAGCAGGCAGAGGCTTGCCGGTTGGTTGTTTTCATGTCTGTATCTGCTCTTCTCCATGCCAGCTATTTAATTTTCCTTTCACCTGCTTCAAAGAAGTTATTACCCTGGGATTTAGGATGTCTGGATTGATGGTGATTATCTGCTGTGAAAAAGCATAATCATTGTTAAATAATTTGACATTCTCATTACTTGGTGTCACGGCGGGGGTGTGTGCGTGCTAAAATCACTTCAAACTTTTGTGCTTGTACCCCTGTTAAAGGGGTTCAGGTGCTACTGTGACTTTAAAGAGCACTGGAAGATAGAGGTGCTTCACAGGGATTAAAACAAATGCTCCTGTCTCCGACTCTGCAAAATAGCACAGAGTATTCTGGTTATGTTCTCAAAGGGTGCAATTTGCAATCATGTTTTCACAAGGTTTTAGACTGTTACATTCATGGAGAGATGGGTTGTATTGTTTTTCATGTTTGCTTTTTGTATTTCTTTTAAAGGAAGAAATCCGTAAATAATAAATGAAAACACAAAAGGCAGTGGGGAATGTTTTTTGTGGCGGGGGTTGGGTTTTTTTGATGTTGATAGGAAGCTGCATTTCTGACACCCAAGTCACTCTGAGCATTGGACTTTTGCTGTGTATGGACAGACAGATCTAATCATTAGTGAACGCCAGAAAGCAGGAGAGCTGGGGAGAGAGAGAGTGTGCAAGAGGGAGCTTAGTTTATTTCTGTGGTGTCACATCAATCTGCCCAGTTAAGTGACTGAAGGGGAGAAGCACAGGCTGCTAAAGAAACTGGGCCCTGATTTGTTCAGGGTCACCAGCAGTGGTTTGAAACCATCTTGTTTGCAGATACCTCTTTCATGTTATTAGGCTGTCAGTTGAGTGACTTTGTAAGATTTATGGCTTGAAGCTGGAGCATGTGCATGTGTGCGGCTATGACAGTGATGGGCAGCGGGCAGGGGGATAGAGAGATGTTATTGAGAAGACAGTGATCCATGCCTGCCTTGATTGAGCTTTGCAGCCTTTTGTCTAGGCCTAGTTAACCTCCTTGCGCTTTTTTATTTTTTTTTCACATGCTGCGCAAGTAGCTCAAGCAGAAGATGAAGCAACAAGTGGTAAAACGTTGCTTGTAACAACATAGAACTGCAGTGGACTCGGTGTGGACTTATTGACTGTGTAATGATGGAATAAAGCTGCTTATTGAGCAGATCCCAGGTTTAACTTACTAACGTCTTTCAAATAGTTTTATATACTGTAATGTTGTCAAAGTTGTTGGCTGAGCATTCCCTTGTCACTGGTAACCTTGTAGGGAAATGTTATTTTTGAGAGAGAATTTAGAGACAACACTGGCTTATACTGAGAGTAAAAATGGTTATTTAAAACAAAAAAACCTCACCAACAAACAAAACAATTTTTAAAAAAGGAGGGGAGATGATTTGATCAGAGCAATATATAATTGAAATTAATTTTGTCTGTGTGTTAAGTAGTAACAGGAGATTTTATTTTACATAAGTTTGAAACTTTTAAAATATTGTATTTTGAGAAACTTGAAATTTATTTTTTTTTTTTAGAAGTTGGTTATAATTCAGAAAATAATGTTTTCTGCTATTCTGTTTATACAGTTCCAAGTTGTGCCAAGATCAGGGCATGTATGAGTATTTATAATATGAGTAAGAAAATTTTCAGTGTCACCTAGATTCAGTTTCAAGTGTGGTGATTTAAAGTCAACAAAATAGAGTCCAACAGTATAGGAGTTGGAGAACCTTTTTGAAACAAGCTATTAGCAGGGTTCTTCATTTGAGGTTTGTAACAGAATGAATTTATTTGTAAATAGTTATCCATAGGTTAAAGGAGTAAATAGAAATTGCTATTCTGTTGTCATTCACTGTTGTAGTTTAAACCTGGCTGGCAGCCAAAACACCACACAGCCACTCGCTCACCCTCCCCTGCCCTGCAGGATGAGGGACAGAATTGAAGAGGTAAAGGTAAGGAGACTCATAGGTTGAGATAAAAATAATTTAATAATTGAAATGAAATAAAAATTAAAATAATAATTATAATAATAATAATAGAATATACAAGTGAGTGATGCACAGTGCAGTTATTCACCACCTGCTGACCAATGCCCAGCCCATTCCTGGCTAGTGATCCCAGAGGATAGAAGATACCAAAACCACAATCCTAGAAGAGAGAGAGCCTCAGCTTCACGGCCAACCTTCATCTGTATACTGAGCATGATATTATATCATGTGGAATACTCCATTAGCCAATTCACGTCCCTTGCTCTATCTATACTATACTCCCTCCCACCTTCTTGTGCACCTGCACACTAGCAGGAGATGGGAAGTTAAAAAGACCTTGATTTCTTAGCAACAACTGAAAACATCAGTGCATTATCAACATTCTTCTCATACCAAAACACAGCACTATTCTAGGTATGAAGAAGGAAAATTAGCTCTATCCCAGATGAAACCAGGACATTAACTTAAAGAGCAAGATGTTTTACCAATCTGGCACAATTTGCATGTTGGCTGTTTTCAGACTAGTCAATAACATAGGAAAATAGACTCAGCATATATGCTTTGTAAGGATCTGCCAATGCCTTTGATATCATGGTAGGT
This sequence comes from Athene noctua, assembly GCF_965140245.1. Lineage (NCBI taxonomy): Eukaryota > Metazoa > Chordata > Aves > Strigiformes > Strigidae > Athene > Athene noctua. The sequence goes on from NC_134039.1 coordinate 23,382,357, forward strand.
TTCGTGTACTTCCCATGAAATGCGAGTGCTCCTTCATGAAGGTGTTCTACGACACTGTATATTGCTAATAGTTGTGTGAAAGCTTACAGTAGTACTGCAGAATAGAAAAGGGAGCTAATACTTGTCTACGAGATTGTTTCTTCCCTCCCAAGTTTGAAAATGAGCCCCTTAGTGGTGCAGCCTTCCTAAGCAGTTGTTGCCATGTTGAAACGTCCAACAGGAAGGACGCAGCATGAGTCTTGCAGGGAAAAGAATATAGCTGCCTGCTTTCCCCCCTCCATAATACAGCAAGAATTGCTTCCTGTGTCACTTTAATAGCCTTTCAAAATTTTGTATTACATAGTGTATAATTTTTAGTTTCTATTTTAAAATTTCTTAGAAATTAAGTTCTGGGGTTTTTTTAAAAAAACAAACCCTAAAATCCTTAGCTAGGTTGGTTTTTTTTGGGGTTTTTTTAAGTCCTCAAGAAAGCACCTGTGCTTTTCATCTATGATAACTGTGCACATTCTGACCCTATAGTAATCTGATACATTTTAGTATAAATGGGATCTTGGTTGTACAGACACAAAGATGCCATTATTTCTCTATCTATGGAATTATATTGGTGAGAATCTGTAGTTATTAAGCTGAATAAAATGCTGCTTTCAGTAGGAAATTCTATAACAAAATCCTGCTGTAATCCCTGGAAAAAAGATGATAGTATCTTTTAAGTCACAGAACTGGATCTTGGCACATTGTCACCTTGCCCTGTGCCTGGCATGGCCACAGCCGTGCTGTGTGACCTTGTGCCAGACCCATGCTCCCATCTGCTCTCTGTACTTCTGCTGCAAAATGTATGATGCCTGGGTTGGAAAATGCCTGAGATCCTTGAATGGAAAACAATCTGTTGTGTAACTGTACTATGAAATACATTGCAAAGTTAGTACCTAATCTGATCGATAGAATATCTTGCAAATAAAAACTAAGATTTGCTTACCCCACCCACCTACCCTTCATTTTTTGTCGAAAGGTGGATGAGATTTGGGGGAGTTTTTTGACAAAAATGTTAATATTTATTATGAAGACAATTTCATTAAATCCTGAATTCTAACAAAAATATTACTTTAGCTACTTTTAAAACAATGAAGTCATTCTGATCAACTGTAGTTAAACACAGTGTTGGGAATTACAAAGGAGAAGCTTAAGAGACATCGTCTGGGCACACAGGGATGGTATCAGGAATTCCAGAGCTCAGCCAGAGTCAAGACTTGCAAGGACCATCAAGGTCTGCAAGGGCAGCCTAGTGGGCACCAAACTGTCATAAGTCAGCAGTGCCCTGGCAGCAGAGATGGCCAGCAGCCTCTTGGGCTGTATCAACAAGGACATGACCAGTAGCTTGCAGGAAGTAAGAAAGCCATTGACAAATTGTCCTGAGTTCAGTGGAGGGCCATGGTGGTGGTTGGGTGCTGGAACACCTGCCCTGTGAGAAGAGGCTGAAGGAGTTCTCATTCAGCCTGGAGAGGAGATGGCTTCAGGGGCCCTAAACAGCAGCCTGTCCATGGAAGGCATTGAGAAGACAGAGCCAGGGTCTCCAGGGTGGTGCATGGTGTGAGGAAAAAAAGACAGTGGACACAGATGGAAGCCAGAAGGGTTCAGACTGGACACAAGGAGAAACTTCCTCATGGAGGACAGTCAGGTGGTGGGGCAGGTTGCCCAGAGAGGTTGTGCAGTCTCTATCCTTTGGGACTTTGAGCACCTGACAGGATAAAGCTCAGCCTGGTCTGGGCTGATCCTGCTTTCTGCAGGAGGCTGGAGTAGAGACCACCTGAGGTTCCTTCCAGCCCACATTATTCATAGGGATTGTGGGATCTCTTCAGAGGAATTGGTACAGATTTGTTATGCTGCATCTCGCATCTGTAATTTTAAGAAATTTTTCAGAGAAATTTATTAATGTAGTTTGTTGTTCTGACTAGCAAATATAATTCCTGGAATATATAATATTCTGCCTGTTAAGAAACATTAAATGTAGAGTTTGGGAATATTCAGTATGTTTCTTAAACAGTGAAAACTATTTTAAAGGCAGAGTGTTTGGAAAAGAAGAAGTGCATACCATGTGATTATTTTGGGCATTATTCTTTTGCTTTTTTCACTTGATTCAGTCAACTCTTGAAAGCTGTCCTCTCTTTAAATACATGGTGGCAGCTACAGTATTGCTTCATTCCTCATTTTAAATGCTTTCTGCCTCTACTTTTCAGTCGCTTATACTTAGGTGAAATTAAGGAATCTAACTGTTGGGTATTACCTTTTAGACCTGCTGAAATAGCTCTTCCTGCTTGCATCCTTATGGTCTCATTAAGACGATGCTCACAGCATGCCTGACTCTAGTGAATATTTGCAGACCTCATTTGCCTACATTAGAGACAAAAAGCTTTTAAAAATCCTTCAGGAGCAATAAATGGTTGAGTTTGTCAGTATCCATGATCACAGAGCTGGTGTCTCCCAAGGCAAAGGCCGAACGCTGTCCTTGTAGTTGAGTAACTGTGGAAATGCTTCATCCAAGCTCTTTCTGCTGCTGTGATAACACTCTTGGTCCATGGCTTTGAGTAGTGGTTTTAAAGTGCAAGGGTTGCTAAAATCAGTGAGAAGTGAAGTTATGTGCCACTGTCATAGCAAGACCTGTACGTCAAGGACTAATGTAGGCTGTATTATCATTCCCACTCCTACTTTTTTATACCAATTATAGATCTTAGGAATTTCTAATTATTAATTTTTTTTAGTGAGTTCCGTTTTGTTGAGTCAAATTATGGTAGCTCATCATAAAGCAAGATCTAAGGTCTTTGGAGCAAAACCCAGATTCCAACAAGTGTGAGTCATCTTTGTGGTTTACCTTTACAGTTGTGACTAACTGTTTTGTTTTCTCTGTCCTCAGACTTTCAGGATGAGACTTAAGTTCTCTGGGGATTTAAAAAAATCTTTGACCCATGCTGTAAGACTCAGGTCATGCTTTAATACTAGCCAAAATTTATATTATCTCTTCATTTATGCATTGTGTTGTGCTTCAGCTGTTTACCTGCCCACCGCAGGTGGCTCATTTAATTGTTAATAATAATATATAATGGATATATTTTTTTAAAGCATGTTAGAATCACTTTGCAGTGAAAGATGTGATCTAAATCTGAAGTAATACTGATGCTACATTTTTATGCAACCAAATTGAACTAGAATTAATTGCAGAAGTATTAATCATAGGTGATGTATCTGTCATGTTAATGTGCTTGAAGATTACTGAGCTCTACGATAAATTGATAGTAATCTCATAGATTTCCAACCCTTATTTACTCTTTAAAATCTCATGGGCCTGAAGAACTGGGCCAGAAAACTTAAGATGGGAGGTTTTCCCTTGGAGCTATTTAATTTCTCTGACAGAACAGTTTTTGGAGAACTCTCACTTCACCTATGTATACCATGAAAATAACATTTTTTCATTACATTTTAATAATATTGCTACACTTGTTACTCTTGTGAATATAGAAATTAGAAGCCATTAAAAAATGGCCATCTTTGTTAATGGGGTAGTTTTCTTGTTGAAATGTCAAAACAGAATCATCAGATTTTTAGAGAAAATTTGGATTAGCTTTGTTCATGGAATCGCTAATGGAAGTGAAGAAAGGAAAGTAAAAAGGATTTTCCTCATCTAAAGGATGGGTAAAGTGCCTCTTAGTCTGATTTTTTTAAAGGTTTTTTTAGCTGTTCATATTATAAAGCTCTGAATGGTAGGAGTTGAACTAATTTATAAATTTGTGCAGAACTGTTTCTTCTCTGCCTCAATTTTGTTTCTTTTTTTCTTTTTAAAAGTTAATCCCAGACATCGCAGAGAGGAGGGCTACAGAAAAATAATTTGTTGGTCTGTGTTTAATTTTGGAATTTTTTTGCTTCTTTGGATAATTGTTATCTTTACTTTTTGAAGCAGTAAACTGAAATGTAATAGTTGCAAGTCTTCGAATGGATATGTGGCTTCTATGTCAGGAATGTTCCTTTGAGTATATGTAATTAATTTTTAACCCTTATTTAGTCAATTTGCAAATGTTCATTAGAGTTTTCCAGATTTTTGCAGGTCAACCTCCAGTGCATCCGCTCTTACTGCTCAAGCCTTGCACAAAGCACAGCTGTGATTTTTTAATCTCATCAGTCTCCCAGGGCAATAGGCCATAAGCCTTTTCACTCTTAGTTCAAGTAGGTAACCAAACTTTAGACATGTCATTCCCAGGTGGTAGTAGTTAAAAAATACTCAAATTGTTTACACTTTCCACTTATTGCTAGACTAGATATGCACTGTCCATACAGTATGAAACGGATTTACACAGAGAAAAGTATTTCCTAGTGTTTGATATGTTGACATTGCAATTCTCATTAACTTTTCTATTGCTACCTTCAGTTTTAGCCTTTAGTTTTTATGTGCAACAGACGTTACTGAAGCAATCCTGTGCAGTCATCCAATCACTTTTGCTTATTTCCATTAGCTGGAAAAATTATTGATATGCATCTTGAGTTATCCTTTTAGTAGATATTGGACTATTATATGGTCTGTGTAACAAACCTTTTCCACTTTCGATCAGGGTGCCTTGCTCAAAGAACACCAGGGTCAGCACTGCCTGGATTATGAGAGGACAAAATGACAAGAGCACTGGCCAAGATTTTTGTGTTTTCTTGTTGCTTGAATTACCAGTAATGCCATAAACATTGGCATCATTCACATTAGGATGGGAGAAATGCATGTTGATGCTACACACAGGTGTTGCAAGAGAAAGAGAAAGTTTTTACCTCAAACATCCCCCTAACGGTGTGTGTGGGCATTTCCCAAATTTTATTTATGATAGAAGAGCTGCTTTTAGATGCATAAATAAATCTTATTTTCCTCTGGAATTCTTCTAATGAATCCACACATTTTTGTTGGAATATGTCAACTTCAATGAAACTTTTGTGGAGAAAGGTTTCTTATTTCCAGGTTCTGTTTTCTCATTAAAACAAGATGAGAAAATCTCTAAGTTACTCTAATCAGAATGAGAACTCACTTGTGACTTTACTGATCTGGCTAAATTCTTACCCTATCTGAGTCAAACTTTAGACTTGCTTCTTGGTTTCCTTCATAACAGATGAAAGCCTTTACCTCTCACTTGTTTGGCTGTCTGGCTGTAACAGGAGAGAGACCCAGAATATGCTCCCAGTAGCCTCTGAGGAAGCATGCTTGTAGAGCATGTGAGAAACTGTGGTAAAGACCTTCATCTGAAGCAATTACAGTAGGAATTTGAAGCTTGTGTTGTATGTTCAAAGCAAATGCTCTAACTACTGGTGTCAATGCAGTTGATTTATCTGTTTGCTCAGGTATGTCATACTTTGGTGCTGGCATTGTCCCATTTTGGAACTTGAAAACAGTTTGAAATTGCACAGTTTTTCTCAAGAATGGGAAAACTATTCCCTGCTTAGCTAAATTTCAGAATTCTGAGAAAAACTGTGTGCGGGTCTCTTATGTACTGTAATAATACATGGACCTGCTAAACAAGAGAAATGAGTTTTTTCATTTGTTGCCAGCATAAACAGGTGTTTTGTCCATGGAGGATTGTGATAAGAGAGCAGGCTGCTATAAAACTTTCAGATTTTGCTATTTTATATGCAATCAGTAGTGGTCTTGTCTTTTCTCTTAGGATTTTTGGTAACAGTAGTAGTGGCCAAGTCATCTAAACATTTCCAGTTGTGTCCCAAGAGTTGAAAGTCCACAAATGGTATAAAGTATTTCAAATGTGATGTTTTTACAATAATAATAATAATAATAATAATAATAATAATAATAATGTTTTTTATAATAATATCAAGCCTTTATATAATAATATCAAGACTTTATATGGCACCTTGTATTCTAAAGCCTTCAAAGCACTGTATAGAATTATTAGAGACAAAAAGCCTCCCTCTTCATCCCTTCCTGCACACCCCCCAAAAAAAACGATGAGGGGGAGCAACCCCATACCTATTGGCAGTGCTCATTTTCTTCAGTGAATTTATTCTGTTTCAATTTCCCCCTGCCATGTTCCCCTTTGTCAGACTGCCTGGAAGGGAGCAAAGAGGAAGAAGAAGGGCTCAAAGTCCCATGAAGGAAGCAGAATTAATGTAGTGAACTCCCATGTTCTCCCAAGTTTCCAGACACCTTCCTATCCCATTGGCATAAAACTTTGTGGATTTGCAGGGACCATGAAAAGAAAAGCCAGAAGCACTCACTCCAGCAAAAACTCTTCTCAAAACCATCCATATATCTAAACAGGATTTAATGCTTGTAAAAAGCAGAATTCTCTCCTGTGATGTTTAAGGGCTTTCAGAAAAGGAAGCATGTTAGAAGAGGGGGGAGGAAAGCTTTGGTGAGCTGCCAATTTTTAGGCACAGACTCCTAAAGAAAGAGTTCTGGTATATAACCTGCATGGCCAACACATGGATGAAAAGCGAGCAACAGTAAATGAGTTTTGACGTGCTGGGATGGTATACAGGTTTATGTTAGCCCATTTTGAACAGGGTGTTTGTGCAGCACCAGTATAAGGCATGTAGTGTATGAGTAAATAATCATATGGTTTAACCTTTATTAGAATTGGAAGTAAAAATACACTAAGTAAATCACTCAATGTGGAGCTATTAGAAACTGTGCAAAGAACCCAAAACACTTCAGTTAAGTATAGAATATTTCCTTGATCTCTTTAAGTGGCAGAACAATCCGATTCACATTTTGTGCAACTCTTAAATTACAGAATAATTTAGGTTGGAATGGACCTCTGGAGATAGTCTTGTCTAACCTCCTGCAGCAGGTTGTTCAGGGCTGAGTCCAGTTGGGTTTTGAACGTTTGCAAGGGTGGAGACTCCACAACCGCTCTGGTCAGACACTGGCATAGGTGACCATCCTCCTGGTAAAAAAATCTGTTTCTTACACACACCTGGCATTTCCATTGTATCCTGTCCTACTGCAGTGTGGCTCTGAGAAAACTCTGGCTTTGCCTTCTCTCCCCTCACACTAGGTAGTTCTAAGCAGCAGCTTTGCCTCCAGGCTTCCCTTTGCTTTCTCTTCTTAATACTGAACAGACCCTGTTCTCTGAGCCTCTCCTCACATGCTTTGTGCTCCAGTGCCCAAGCACCTTGGCAGCCCTTTACTGGACTCACTCCAGTGTATCAATGTTTTGTGCTGGGAAGCCTGAAGCTGGACATGGTGCTCCAGGTGGGGTCACACAAATGCCTGCTGGCAACACTTTTGCACAGCCCAGGAGGCTGTGCGCTGGCTTTGCTGCCAGGGCCATGCTGGCTCATGCTCAGCTTGCCATCTACCTTCCCCAGATGCCCTGGCCCTTCAGAGATGATGCATCAGGACCTCTCTGTAGTATCAGCCAGCTCCCTCAGATGGAGCTTGTCTGGTCCTACTGTACATGTCCCATTGGTTTAAGTGATCTAGAATTAGACTTTTGTCTGCTGTGGTCACTGCTTTATGCTCACAGACTGCAAGTAGGCTTGAAGATCTGGAAGGTCTGAGGGCAAAGCTTACCAGTGAAAATGAGGCAAAAATTGTGTTGAGTACCTTAGTCTTTTCCATGTCCTGTGTCACTAGCTCCTTTACCCCTCTGACCAGTGGAACCATACTTTCCTTACTCTTCCTTTTGCTGCTTTGGTACTTAGAGAAGCTGCTCTAAATGGTTTTCATGTTCTTTCCACCTCCAGCTGAGCACTTACATTTCTAACTCCCTCCCTGCATGCTCAGGCAATGTCTCTATTTGTCCAGTGTACCTTCTTCTATTATCTATAGACCACTTGCGTTTCAGCTAGCTGAAGAGTTCTCTGTTCACCTATGCTGACCTTCTGCCACCCTTGCTTGACCTTCTGCACACAGGAATAGACTATTTGTGCTTTGAGGAGGTCATGCTTTGGAAATCAGCAGCTCTTCAGTGCCTTTGCCTTCCAGGGCGGTCTCCCTGGGATCCTGACAAGCAGATCACAAACAAGCAGAAATCCACTCTCCTGAGGTCCAAGGCAGTGGTTCTACTATGTCTTCCTCACTCCTCTGTGAAGCTTAAAATCCTGAATATCACAGTCACTGTGGCCAAGGTTCCCCTTGACTTTTACATCCCCAACCATTTTTTGCTGCTTCTTGAGGAACAGGCCCAGCAGTGTTTTCCTTAGTTGGCTTGTCCATTTCTTCATTATTTCTTTGGACGTTTTGCATGGTTTCAAAATATGTCCTTAATGGTGGATCCTTATGCATTCCTGAGAGACTCAAGGGTTTCAGTTCTGTTTAAATGATTTAATATTTATATTGTATTAGCTGTAAAGTGAATCAATAAAATAATGCACAACCTCCATGCATGGGAGTGTTAGAATGACCTACAGATTAATTAAGTTTAGAATAGTGTGAAAGATTCTGGTTATTGGAATGGGATGGAGGTTTGGTTTGGTTTGGTTTCCTCTAGCAGGGGAAAAAAGTGACCTTGGTAGACAGACCCTTTTTGTCTGTGACGAGTGTTCTCACTTGGGTTTTCAAACCTCTCTGTTTAAGCATATAAAAGTAAAATAATACCAAATATATATTATGTACATATAGACGTAAATGTAAAAAGCATCCTTTATCATGTGTGAGTCAGCACCTTGGTATCCTACAAAAGCTGATACACAATAGCCATATGTTTAGACCTCCTGCTAGTAACGCTGAAATTGCAGATTATCTTCTCCAGAGCATAGAGTGGAGTGTCTTTAATGCACTTGTGCTGTGTTGGTCAGTCACCTTATCTCTATTGCTTGTGGGAGCCATATCATTATTGAATACGCCAAGTTTTTAGATCATCGTTATTGTACTAATGTTTTCTTTGGGTTTTTTCTGCATAATCTTTTTTTGCATCCACTGCCCACTGATCTGATAACACCTGTGTGCTAATAGAATTACAGAGTTAGCGATTAGCAAAGGTGTCTTTGTTTTATGACTTCTTTTCTTTTTATGCTTTATTAAAGAGGATTGTAGTACAGATGTTGTGACTTTTTTGCTCTGCTTCCTCCCATGCCATCACAGAATTTCAGCCTGTGAATTCTTGCTTTGTTATTACATGAATATGGACAAGGACATTCTTTCTCTAGAAATGAAAAAAATAAGCATGTAAGGAATCATCTTTCTCCCGGAGTTTTAGCTGAGAGCATGCACTTTCAAGGAGACCAACTCAGGCTGTGCAAATAGTTAAAGGTTCCAAATTCAGGTGTAGTTCAAGGAAGCAAGCGAGATTTTTTTCTCCAGCTCCTCAGAGTCTAAAGTATGCTGATAGAAATCATATGCCAACATTTTCTGTCACAGTTTCTGGAAAGTGAGACTGAAAATTCATTTAACAAAACATTTCAGGTTTTAAGAACTAGTATTGACTGTAAAAAGTTAGTATTTTATTTTGCTAATATAAACTAATTAATAATCTTTACTGTCAATGTTCCTGGGCAAAAGTAATATTTTAACTCAGTCCTTATGCAGCTGAAATTCCAAATTGCACTAATAACTTCTACTTGTTTCTAGCTTGCTGGGGAAAGCTCATTCTAGTTATGCATTTCTAGTGATTTTGTTGCAATGTGCAAAGTGTCATTAGAGGAGTTGAACTAGCAGCAAATTTTCTATCATCTGGCCATCCATGTTGTTAAAGGGATGTAAACTATATTGTGAAGTAAACCCATCTACAATTGGCACGCAGCAAGAGAACAACGCTGCTTGTAAGACAAAGTGTTGATACACCACAACATTTGAACAGGAACTCAGAAGAAATAGAGAAGTTTTAGATATTTTAACATTTTGACCTTTTTCAGAAAATGAACATATTCTCCAAAGCACAGAATATGTTGAATCAGCAGCAGGCGATGTGAAACCAGATTGTGATGTAATCTTCAAGAAAACCATATTTGTAATAAGGTTAATTAAATTTGCTGCAAGCTTGTGACAAGCATGCTGTAAGTTTGCCAGTAAATCTGGTCTTGCTTTATCAAACTGAAGGGCAAGAATTTAAAAAAAAAACAAAAAAAAAAAAAGACAGAAAAAGGGAAAAAAGAAAAAGCTTCCCTCTTCCAGAAGAAGTAGTGTGTTGCCAGAGGACATGCAGACTAGCAACAATAACTAATATGTTATGAGAGGTTGAACAAGTTTAAATGGGATTTGTCTCTGAACTGAAAGGCATATTGTAAGAAATTTCTTTGTCTCCTTGTGATGCTGTTAAATTGAAAGCTCGATGGGAGGCTTCAGTATAGGCAACAAAGGTTGAAATGATAGCCTGCTGTTTGCAGCAAGCATCATGGTTCCACTGATGGTCCAGACATCTGGTAACAACAGCCACTCCTTGTCAGGTTTTGCCCCACACTGGGCGCCTGAGCACTTTGCACTGTTTAACTCATCAGACTCTTCTAGCTCAGTATGCTCTGCATCAAGAATGTTTATGTAATAAAACAGAGCTAATTAAACATTTCAAAGGGAAACATTATTTTAACTCTAATTAGATATGATTACAGTTTCCGTATATCTGTGCTGGATTGGTACTGAAGCTCTCTTGTTTCACCTCCTTACTGAATTCTGCAGCATTGTTGTTTCAAAATAATTTTTGCATCTTCTTAAGTAGGCTTTGTATTCCCTTTGCATGGAAACAAACTCAAAATCTTTGATCCAAGATTGATGTATTTAAAGTAACAGCATATGACCCTGAGACACATGAGGTAAGTTGATACCCCAGGCAGTCAGGGAAATAGGAAAAGCCCCCTCTCTCGAAATGTTTGAGAGGATTCCAGACAACCATAAATGCTGGCAGGTGGGTGCAAGCGATGTATGCAGTGTGTACTATCCAGCTATTTGTGCTGTGAATCAAATTTTCCTAATTATGAAATCTAGCATGAATGGAGTCAGGTACCACAGCGTGGTTATCTCATGCACAGGTAGACGCAGGTTCTGTGACCTTTATGGAAGTCCATTGTTAAACAAGGCACTTGTCACAGGCAAATATAAAGCATATCCTTCTGTATGTATTTAATCTAGAAAGATAGCATCTGACAAAGCTTTGGAGACACATCATGTCAGGATACTAAACATCCAAAATGCTGAGAAACAAATACATAGGGAAATCAAAAAGAACAGGCTAATGGCAGTAATAATCAGTGAATATTTTGTCAGTTAAGCAAATGCTGTATAACTTGTTTGGTGTTTTCTAGCTTTTATGACAGAGCCAGTCTGCAGATCATATGGGAGAAGCAGACTGAATATAAGAATGCATCCTTTCTTTGTCATCCCTAAATCCAAGTTTTAATGGGGAATTTCTTCAGCTATAAAGGACCTTCACATGCAAGTTTACTTCAGCTTCTCACTTGGTTTTCACCCCTACCCAAGAATTTTTTAAACTCTGGCTTGGGTTTCAAAAAGAAAAAAAAAGGGGGGGGAGACAAAAAAAAAAAGCAGGCTTTCATTCAAACTGCTTCTCTGCACTCCTAATTAAAACAGACTTCAATGAGAAGTTTTCTTTTCCTCTTCCAACTGAAGCTTAAGGGCATAGTTCTAGCTGGAGAGTATATTGTGTTCATTTTACTGTTTGAGTGGTTTGGTAGAGAAGCTGTCTTTCAAACACAGAGCCACTACTACGATGCCTCGGGACTCGGCTGTCACATCAAGGCTGTTTTCCACATATATATATATATTATATAATGTGCATATATCATCACCGTCAGGTAGCTAAAGTTTGTGCATCTTACATGGAAGCAACTTTTTCTTACCTTTAAGAAGTTTTCTCTACAGTGGGATTAGAGGTAAATGTATCGTATATTTTAAAGGGAATAATGACATGGGTTGTCCCTTTAAAACAAAAAGAATGATGCAAATCAAAAGACATATGTATAAATCTCTCTCTACATAAATTGAGCTGCAGTACTGGTGCAGTATTCTTTCCTTTGTGCTAGGAAAACCGAAGGGGGGAATTATTTCCTTTAAATGTTACAGTCAACTTAAGTGACTGCAAGAGTTAGTAGACTGAGAGCAGCACTGGAAAAAGAAACCTCCCATTTAGCCACAGAGGAAATCTTCCATTTAGCTGTTTAATTAAATAGGAAATGGCAGTGCATAGCCCAGTCATTGTCTCAGCCCTCGTGGAGAGGATCAGAAGAAGGTCAGGAGCTTGTTCATTTTCCATGCCCACAGCCTCTGTCCTGAGACCACCAGCAATGATGGCCAATTAATACCAAGTGCTTTAGGGGATTTTGGGTTATGGGGTGGGGTTTTTTTGTCCACTAGGATCTAGACTGAGGTTGCAAATTCATTTCAGAGAAGCTGTAACACAGTTGGTGACAAGGATTTCAATCACTGCATCTCTGAGTAAGAATATGAGATTAATCAATGAAAAGTGAAAAATTGGTGCACTGGGTTTTTTTGTAACTAGCCCTGCCACACAATCAAAAAGCACTTTCTTGAAATCTCCTGCAAAATTTTGGTTTCAGAGTTCAGTTTCCTGCCCAATGCACTGAAAATACAGACAATGTCAAAATGCAACACAGAAACCTCCCAATTTTTCTCAGCTTCAAAGAGCTATTTTTAAGTTTTGTTGTCATACTCATTTTCTAAATCACCTCTACCACTGAGGAGTCTGTACAAAGCTATCACTGCTTGCTGGTGAACTCTTTTAAACTACCAAAACAACATTAATGCTGCTGGGGTCTCCTTTGTTCTATCCCATTATCTCCAATTATTAAAGACTCAACTTAGTGCACTGAAATTCTGTCAAATTTGAACACTGGGAGCATCCTCAAGCCAGGCAGCACACCATCCTTGGTAGTGTGAGAATCACCTATAGCAGTCTGCTTGAGATAGTATTTATGGTGATATTTCCTGGAAATTAGACTGACAACCCCAAGTTGTGTTGCATGCTATAAATCATCCAGCAGACTTCAAAACACAATATATTTCATTGCTTACAGTTGACCTCAGCTGGATTCACTCTCTCTGAGAAGTGAAAGGCTGAGTGATATTATTGAAGAAGGATGCCTGCGTTTTGCTGGCTGCTGGCTTCTTCTTGCCTGGTCCAGGCACGAGTGCTAGTGCTCTCATTGCCTTCCCACTGTGGCTGTGGCAGCCAGGTCTGCTGCCACAGCTCCAGGACTGGCTCATTCCTGGGTGAGTCGCACAGACCCGAATGCTCTGGGCTGGAGGTCTGGAAATCAGTGAAGTATCAGGCTGATAATTGAGAATTTAGGAACCTGTCCAGCTCCCACAACAGCCGCTGAGAGTCTTCTGTTTACTTCAGTAGGAGATGGGGTTTCAGTGCTGTTTACAAAGTGTTGTATGATTTCAGTTCGTAAGCGCTTGATTGTATGTTTTGCTGTGCATAAAGATATGGGTACAACTTACCTCAAAACTTATTTTGAACAAATATGTGATTGTAGAGATAATACTGACTTCTGTATGTATTGTCTATCTTGGTAGAAAATACTGTGAAGACTTGTAAGATACACAGGTTTTTCGAGGATCTGGCTTGCCTTCCACCCTGCAGTGTGATTCATTGGCAGTGTAGAGCTGTGCACATACATGTACTGTACACACACACACATTACACATACATATATTCCCAGTTTTGGTGGTGGTGAGCAGAGGTTTAGAGATAACTGGGATTTTTTGAAAGAGTAATTAAGGTTTCAAAGAACCATCCCAAGTGTACATGTAAGAAAGGCAGAGACACTGTGGTAGTTTAATCTGAGCAGAGCATAAGGTTAGGTGTTATCTTTCATTGCCCATATTTAAAAACTAGTTCCAGGAGCCCCTCTTTACAGCTAGCCTTTATATTACATTTAAATTCCCTGTTGAGAAACTCAACTTCACTTATGAATGTATCTAAATGATAAATCATTAGAAATATAAAAGGAAGGAGCGTCGGGGAGTTATCCTGCCTGCCTGCGCTTGTGTAACTCAGAGGTGGTCTTGGCTGAGGGAGCAAGTACATAGGTTGGTTTTGTATGGGTCCAGCCTGCAGTGAGGTCTGGGGTCAATCAGTAGGTTTACACTGGGATTCCTGAGACACTGGGATTTCACCTTGAAATGAAATGAGCTTGCTGTTTCACTCATCCTCAGGGCTACTGGGCTCTGCCCAGTATCCCAAAAGGTATAGGCCTGAATACCACCCACCCTACTCGTGTGTTTTATTTCAACATCTGCTGGCATTGGCTGGAAGCAATTTGTGGTTGTGCGGCTCAGTGCTGGAGAGTGGTGTAGCCATGCCCAGGCCCTTTGCAGCGCCCTGCGGCAGGGTCCGGGGTGCTGCCAGCCAGCAGGAGTTGGGGGAGAGGACACCAGGATGAATCTTCCTCCTGTCTGTGTACTCACAGAATGGAAATGCAGCCTGACAAGTCTGAAGCCATACATAGAAAGAGATAGATAAACTCTGTTAACCACAGAAGCAGGTTTTAAATACATTAAAATATTTTATCCCATTATTTGTTTTGACCAATTGACCACAATATTAAAAATTCAATCATGGAGCAGCTGACAAGTGCAGTTGCCTAATTTTATTTAAGGGTTCTTCCCCCTGCCCCCCCTTTCCATTTTTCCATCCTGTTAACGCTGCTGCCTGTGCCCAGACAGTAATGGGCTTCTTGTATGCCCACGACTGTTATGATCATGTAAATTTATTGGTGCTTAGAAGAAGCGAGCTATTAAAACATTACAACAACCATTACAGCCAGGCTCGTGTTGGCTTTCGCTCCCAATGAACATATGCTTCCGAGTGAATGCCTAAACTCTTATTTATGGATTTAATTTAATATGCGGAAAGAATTCAAAATTAAATTTTGTGTCTGCCTCCAGAGAGTGTCAGTGTATAATAACATGGTAATTTTTACACATCTTTATGAGAAATGGGAAAATTAATTCTTTCTGACAAGTTGTAATTATTCGACTTGGAACAGTTGCAGCTGAGCAGTTTGCATGCCTGTTGTCTGTTGTTGCACAGTGTAAGGGGAAAACGTGGGGATGGAGATATATTGTGTGTCTGAGAGTTTCTAATAGCTTCTGACATTTTAGCCCTGTGTATTATCAGGGTGCTTTTTAAAGGAGTGGGAAGTGTAATCTGCTGCCTAGCTGGGGACATACCTGCAGCAGTGGACTCAGCGTCAGGAGGTGTAGTAGGAATTATTTTGGTCTGTCTGAGACTGAGGAAGGGGCTCTCTCCATTACTTTGCAAATGGTTAAAGCTGAAAGTGAGGTAACATTCTTTGTACTCTTTGGCCTCAGATTATTTTCCCCTTTAATGAAGGTACAGGTGGAGGAAAAGTGTTAATTTTAGCTGCACACAAGCAGTGCTATCCTGTTTAAGTGTGTCCTCTTTCTCACCAAAATAAATGACAGTTGAAGGCACTTAGCGACTCTCAACCTCTAGGGACTGACTCCTCAAAAATTTAGTGGTCTTTCACCATGAGAATATTTAAAAATAAAACATACTTCTTGTTGAAACAGGAGCTTTCATGACAAATATTTTCATGAGGGTAACTTTGGTTTTAGCTAACTTAACTTCTGTTTCAGAGTTTCTGCTGAAAGGTAGGACATGTTCATCAAGCACAAGCCTGAAGCATCACTGGATGTATTAGATAAAAAGGTAATTTATTCAAGTGAAGGAAGGTGTATTCATGGCTTTGAAGGCAAACCTGGCAGTAGTGGGTGCTGCCTTTTTTGTCCTCCCAGAATGGTCCCTTTGGGATAAACACATACTAAAGGCAATGCTTAGGAAACATTTTATCAGGCACACATTAAAGAAAATAGAAGTGCCACAAATAGAACAGCACTGTGCTTACTTTTATTCTCAGTGATTTATGATCGTTACACTCGCTAGAAGGGTGCTAATGGTTTAGAAGGTGCTACTCTTTCTTGTAAGACATTGAAGAGGTTTTGTTGATGCAGGTACTTGGCATATGAAGACAACACAATTTAGAAATATCTGTTTCTCCAAGACGTAGTGTGCTAGCTCTGATTTATGACCTGGTTGCAATCTGGGTTATTGCTGAAGCTAGGTGAGTAGTGTAAAAGCCTGTGAGTTCACGACTGATTGGGTTTTGTAGGCATTTACCTTGAACCAAAGAATAATAACTCAGCTTCTAAGGTCTCAGGAGTCCCTTTGTGTCTAGTGGACTCCTTGGCCTTGTGAGACACCAGCAGCTCTGTGGGAGGATGCTAACAGCCACTGCAGCACAGTGGGGCTTATCTGGAACCTGGAAACTGCTGAGGGAGAGTGGAAAATGCTGCTTGTTTCATCCCAGCAAATGTCTTTAGGGAGTCTGGGGCTTTGGGGGTATTGTATGGAGGAGTGGGTCCAGGGAGTTCTTGTACTGGCAGAGATTCATGCCCAGAGGTCCCAAACTCTTGGGATATCACTTATTTCATGTAGACCTTCATAGTGGGCTCATCAACAGACCTTAAAGTTAGGGATGGTAGTAAAACATACACTTCCCAGCTGGCACAGCAAGAGCACAGGGTGCTTCCCTAGGGAGCTGCTCTGCTCCCTGCTGGGCTCACCTGTGAGCCTAGGGGAACAGCCTTGGCAGTGCATCCCAGCCTCACCTGTCCTGAACTCATTGGTACCTTTCTTCCAAACTCAACAGTGTGGACCTCTAGTCTGAGATGTTTGTTGGGACTCTCTGTTAATCAATGGGGAGAACAGACAGTTTGCAAGTTCATCTAATCAGTTGCTAAAACAGGCCACATGAATCATACCTGAAATTGCTTATTTCTCTACCTTTTAACTCCCCAGGGAGTTGCAGAAATGTAGAAGTCAGATGGGATCTTGTCTTGAGGGACCAAAGAGAACAGAAAAAGTTGAATCTTCCCTGTGAAGATTTCCTTTTTTTTTTTTTTTTTTTAAAAAATTTTATTCAAATCAGTGGTTTTATTTCCAGTTGCAGTGAGTCGAGCATTGCATGAAGAGTGAGTGTCTCTTTCATCAGTGTAATAAATAACCTCCAAAAAAATCTAACTTATGAGAACCGCTCCTTGGCAAGAACAATGCAACTCTTGGGGTGTGCCTTCAGATCTTTCTTTTTTTTTTTCCTTACAGGAAAGGCTGCAGTTTATTCCTGCTCTGGAGAAACCTTTCCTAACTGCTGTCATCTGGCATTCTGAGCCCTTTTATTCACTCTTTGCTGCTTTTAAGGAAACACTGCTCAGACCTCTTTCTTCCTGAGAACATGTTCTTGTCCTGTACTGAGCTGCTGTGTTCAGGAAAACGGGAGTACTGAGAGATACCATTTTTCTTCTAGTTCATTTCGAACCACAACAGGAGACAAATTTAATGGTAAGGCAAAGCCTGGACTTATTTAGCAAGACTTAAGAGCAGTTTTGTAATTACAAACTGGAAACAGAAAATCATTAAAAAAAAAAAAAAGGAAAAAGGACAAATAAATGCTGCAATTCTATCTTAATTCTATCTTAACAGCTGGATATATTTATATATTGGCTAGGTAGAATTTCTGTAGCTGGTTGATTTCTTACCTAACCTGGAGAGGTTTCAGGTTGGTGAGAACTCAAGTCTTAATAATATCTGTGACCTGTGAGTGTTTCCTTCGGTTTTCACTGCTCTCATATTTTTTCACCTTCCCCTCTTACTCCTCTTTAAAATTAAATATTGGGCTACCAGTGTAGGGCTTGTGTTGTTTTAACAGCCCAAAGTATTTAACAATTACTTCCCCTGGTTCACAGGGAGTAGCCATGGATATCTGTGAGCTATGTGACTGCAAAACCAGTTTGACTTCATTTAGCTTGGAGTTGAGCAACTGCTTTCCACCTACTCTTACCTATTCCCCTTATAAGTCTATAAATGCATCTACATTAAGGATGTACATAACAAAACATCCTGGTGACCAGATTTTACGTTTTTTATCAATGAGATGAAATGGCTGGTTAGTGAGTCCTCCAGACAGTCATGTCTCAAAATAGGTGTGCAGTGACACTGCACTGCTGTGGCAGCTCAGTCTTTTTTTCCAGTAGTCTTTCCATGTTTTTGCTGTGAATGAAGGACGCTCCAGTTGAGGACTGTGAAATCCCTTTGGCTGATGATTGTGCCAGGTGGTGCTACCCAGGGTGCATAAGGAGGATGGTTGGGCCATGCCTTTGGTTTCTGGGAGGTGTTAGGAGCCCAGGGGACGTTTGCTGTGCCATCCTGTTGACTAGCATGCATAGGTGATGCTAGTCATGTTCTAGGTGTGGTGGAGTGGGAATGAGTTTTGGGAAGAATTGGTGAAAGAGGGATGTATCTCACGGGCCTCCAATTCAGGAGGATACATTTTGTGCTGGTTTTGATCCTGTAGTGCACATGAGTTATGTATAGAAGCTTTATGGAAAATTCTACCTTGGAGCATCATGATTTACATCAAATGGCTTCACTTAATAAAAGCTTCATTCAGCTTAGATCTCACCTTATTACTGCTACTCTCATGAGACCTGTGCTGGATGATATTTCTTTTCACTCCCCCTCCCTTCCCAAAACAATTAAAAAAACCCCACCAAAAAAAAAAAAGAGCTTCAAAATACCGCAAAACATCTTTCAGCCCTGAACTGTTAGGTGACAGCTTGAATGATGCCCTTGTTTCATTAAGAAAAATACAGCCTCTGGATAGGTCACTGCTCATTAAATAACATACATTTTTCTAAAAATGCCCTTCCGATCTGTGAATGGGTGAAGAGGAAGACTGTGAGAAGTCTTCAGGCCACTCTGCAAAGTTCATTCTAGAAAATACTCTCACTTTTGTAATCTCCAGCCTGCATATAAATGGTAGAGAAGTAAGCAAAGGCAAATCACCAAATGTGCTTAATTTTATTTGTTTATTTAATCCCCAACTACCATCAAGCCCATTTTGAAAAGTATTTTCATGTATGTTGCCCAATATACCCATTTTCTACTTATGAAAAAAAAACCCCTGGTTTGTGTTTTTTCTTAAGGGAAAGAGGGGAGAAGAGGGATTATTTTTCTTTCCCATAGTTTCAGAAATTACTGGCCACACGGGATGTTTTTGTTGTTCAGTGTGTTATGTCAGAGAGTTTTCAGATGTTATTTGTTGTCCTATCCATAACTGTATCTCACAAGTGCAAGTTTTGCAAAATGGTCCTGGTTGCAGCATTTCTTCTCTTAATTTGTTTAAACTATTTGGGGAACAGACAGTGGTTTAGAACGAGATGTGGGGGTTTCATAACTTTCCGTAGTTTGTGAAACATAGAAATTACTATTTAAACATAAGTGAGCTTTTATCTGTAATAATGCCTCCCTTCTGTGGGGCATTTTCCACAAACCCAGTTTCTCCGCACCACTTCTCTCTTTTACAGATGGCAAAATGAGACTCAGAGTTTAATTACTTCAGGACTTACACACAGATAGCTGCAGATTAAAGAATAAATCGTGTTTCTTACATTGCAGTTCAGTGTTTGAAAATGACAGCATCTTTCTTTACTGTGCTAGATCAAGCTTAGTGATGAGTGAATGAAATAATCACCAATACAATAAAGAGCTCTGGTTCAAATATACATTCAGAAATTGGAACTTATGGTTTTTTGGAAGTTGCCAGGCTTATCTGAGATTCTTACATTGCCAAATGCATGCTTGTGCTCTTCTGGAGTGATGCCCTTCAGAAACTTTCCTGTACTAATGACATCCAGTAAAATGTTATCCGTATTGCAAGATCTGGTCGTCTTATGGCGGTTTTTGCTGACTGAGAAGCAAACTCACTGAAGAAGTTGGGTAAATAGCTGGTCATTGCTACCGATTGTTCTGTGGCTTATGGCTCCTAAATTAATTTCTCTATTGGTTTTTCCTTCTGTAAAACAGAAATAACATGTACTTCTTTGGTGTGTGAGGTTTAATGGGTTGTATTGTGTTTGATGAGGTAAAGCACTGTAAAAGTTTTATCACGGTGCATCTGCTTCCAGTTTCAGCACAGTTCAGGCATGCTACAGAGGAGCTTCGCTGTGCAATAGTGAATATAGGAAGGGATGGAGAAACATTTGAGCATGCTGCTAAAATTTGGTCTGGGTTTGGAGGAGTAGGTCTTGTATATCCTCATATATTTATGCATGGGACCAAACACCATCCTGACTCCTTCCGAGTTTGAAGCTTTGTAATTTGACCCAGATTTTTATCCAGTCACAACCTTGAAATTCAGGCCCAGTTAGGATTTTGGTGCACCAAACCTGCCCCACTCTTCCTTGCCAATAGGTAGCATTTCTGCCAGACTCCTCGCGCTGCCCAGATTGTGTTTCCCTTCTCTGTCTCTTTTGGTTCTGCATATCAAAACGTGATTAAAACCATTATATGCCTATCTATATCTTGCTGTCTGTTTTCCTTTTAATTAGGTTGTAAAACAATTAGTTACCACCATGTCTCTCTCTTCCTCCTCTCTGTCTCTTTTTTTCCGACTCCCTCAGTGAGCTCGGAGCTGTTTGTTCTCTCCAGGTGGGGAGGAGGGGGCCCTACCGTCTTGCTTTATTTACAGCAGGGTGAAGGTCAGATATAAACAGTTTTTGTTCTTGTGCTGTTGCTTTCTTTTGTGACCTATCCTGCATTGTTTGGCTTTTTTCCTCCCGTGCTTTGAAGTGCCGCACACCAGGTGTTCCTGTTCTGAATTACACATGAAAGGACCACATCCCTGGACTAATTAACTAGTAAACTGCACCCGCCTCCCCTGGGTTTAATTGATGCTGCTCTTAAAAGGGGAAGCCAGTTTCTTATTCCTCCTGATTTCACACCGTTGTCATCTCCTCTTTATCTCCCTAAATACGGAAGATACTCTTGAATTTCTCACTCCTGGGCCACACAGTGCTTAATATGTCTTCTCATTTCACAATTAATAAAACAATTATCTGGTATGAAATTTTTGAAAGAAATCCTCCACGCTCTTTTTTTTTTTTTTTTTTTTTTTTCCTTGGGTTCTAATTTGTTTGTGCCTGACAGTTGCAGCCTCTCTGGGGAGCGCAACGTGCAGAACCACACTGCTTCCTGAGAGCTGGAAGATCCAGTATCTTGCTGCTAATTATTTTACTTGATTGTCTTGACCCAACAAAAGCATTGGTGTATACCAACATCTTCCATGGCTCACAGTTTCTTTCCTGAGGCTATATTTCTTGCAGTGTAATCAGCAGGAGCTTTCATGATTTCTTTGTTAGGCCCACTGGTAGCATGCTGATATGCATCTAGCTGTGCTTTGTGGTGGGGTGGGCCTTGCTGATGGCAGAAAATTGTACAATGATCAAAACCAGTTTAAAATTGGCAAGCCTGAATCAAATGCAGCTCCTTTCTTTGGGGCTTCCAAAACTGCTTGGTGCAGATTTATCTTAAGTTGGTAAAGACCCATCTTCAGCTAAACCACAGCAAGAGCACCTGGGGAAATGGAGAAGGTTGTCATGTGACAGCCACTGTGCCATTTATCTGAATTGGTATGTGCATACGTGTGTATATATATATATATATATATATTCATATGCTGCAGCTGTGTCCTGTGCAAGTTTGGGCTGGGGCTCAGCTGGCGGCCCCTCACAGGGAGCAGGTGCTCCCTGTGCACCCAGACCTATGGCCAACCTCCCCATGCTGGGCAGATACGCAGAAGGAGCTGTGGTGATCCCATAAGCAGCAGCCCAGCCAGTAACTCGGCACATGGCAATGATATGCTGAATCGCAGAGCTGTGCAAAAACAAGGGCTGTATTCAGGCTTGAGGACCTTGCATGCTGTTGGAGCTGCATCAGCGCTGGGGTGTGGGGAGGTCCCAGCCTGGTGCTGCTGGCAGGTGGGGAACCACCACACAGAAACATTTGTAGAGTGTTTTATTAATTTTAGATTTTCTTGCCCTTGAATGCAATGTTTGTGTCATGATGGTGCTCTGATGTTTTGAGGTGTTGGGGATGATTTCATTCACAGATTTTTCTTTACCCCAAACAGGCAATTTCTTTAAAGGGTACTGGTTTAGGTTTATAGTCAGGTTATGTTTGTCTCTCTGTCTTATATACTGATTCACTCACCGTGATCATCCTGTATCCTCTTTTAATTAAAATCCTTGTTAAGTCCATTGAAGTCTTTCCACTGACTTCAGTAGGAGCCAGGCCCTATTCATTTGATTCAAGTTGTTTTCAACTTGAAATGGAATTTTAAACTTAACAGTCTTATGAAATAGAGGGGAAGGATTCAGGATATTACCAGAAAGTGAGTGGGATGCAGCAACATATTCACTTACTTAAAAAACATTTTTCTCTCTGGGTAGATGCCACAGTGTAGGAATTAGTATATCACACACCTGCCTCTTTCTTGGATACCTGGCAGAGGGAAAACTGAAATACTTTGCTCTATGTGAGCATTTGGTTTGAGAGGTGTGACCTGCATATTAGTCAGATGTGTATTTCTTCAAGGCAAAAGATATTTCTTGAGGATATCTACTTAGTAACACAGATTCAGGGTGGCCAGAGAGATGGGAGCTTTGCTGTTAATGCCACAGAGTTTTGGATTAGTGATTTGGTGTTGTTGACATAAAACGTAGAAAGGAGAACATGCCGCTTTCCTTCAAAATCATGGCTGTTCAGCGCTGATGTGAATTAGGACTGCAGTGGGGCTGCCATTGGTTTTTGTTCTTAAAGATCCAGCAATATTCCCCACTCTTTCTTTCCACCATGCAGAAGTTCCCTAATCTTGAAAAAATATTTTTCACTGGCAACAGCCAACAAAATCATCACTGTATTCTCCCCAGGGGTGTGTGTGTTTTTTGCACTTTTGTAGGGTGCAAAGTGGCTTTTGTGGATCATGCCATTTTACAGAATGCTATGAGACCTTAGGCTTTGGAGCAAGCCAGCTAGCTGACACTGGAGAACAGACCTCAGAGGAATTAATTGTAAACTGACTGAAACTTGTATGTCAAAAACAGACTGAACTTTAACTAACGTGCAGCTTAAGACAAGCATTTTTATACTTTAAAGCAGCTATTTTAAAACATACCGAAAAAAGCAGTGAACTCACTGAATTTTAGCAGAAGGTAAAGGTAGAACTTTGGCCTTTATAAGCTTCATAGCTCTATGTCTTGGTTTAAATAGCTTAAAATCTGGAGTCTCTTTTGCATTATATTTGATTGTTTAGATGTAGTATTTCCTGAATTCTTAAATTTATTTTAATCAAATTTTGCTAACATTTGGAATAAATATATTTTTAGGGAAATTTTGCTTTAAAAATACCTTCAACCTGGTTTTGCTTATTTCCTATCTTACTTTATAGCAAAGATATTTTCAGCTTAGGGCAGATACAAATGAAAACTCTAAAAAAGACATTTTATTGCCAAAAAGCACTGGTATAATTCAAAAGCACCTCTTGCTAAATCATTTGTGAGTGTCTCATCAAAAGCATAGGATATGGTTTTGTTAGCACAGATTGAGTCTTTGAGAATGATTGTCATGCACTTTCTTAATCTTAGTAATTTTAACCCTTTTACAGTTCTACCTTTCCCTCCAAGCTCTGATGTTCTGTACTTTTCTGCTGCCTTCCTCTTCAAAGGCAAGTTTCTCAGTATTTTTGTGATTAACTTTTATATGTCTGAATTTTTCAAAACCCTATCAGGTTATAACATACTTTTGAAAAGCTCATACTCATGTTTTTTTATTAATCCTACCTTTATCAAAACTGAAAGTCTTATCATATCCCGTTTACATTTCAGCATTTGTTTTATTTCATCCTTCAGAAGAAAGAAAAAGATGCTAGGGCAGTATCTGAAATTTAAGAGAAAATCTACAGTGGCCCCTGTTGCTCTTATAGTCTGGCAACTAGCTGGGTTTTACCCCACTTCATTTCAAAGAAATAGCAGTCATGGCTAACTTATTTTTCTGTTTTACATTTCCTTATCTC
Source organism: Athene noctua (assembly GCF_965140245.1). Lineage (NCBI taxonomy): Eukaryota > Metazoa > Chordata > Aves > Strigiformes > Strigidae > Athene > Athene noctua. Next base: position 23,406,243 of record NC_134039.1, read on the forward strand.
TCAATTATAATATGTAGAGTTATGACACAATGGCATTAAAAACTTAAAGGAAAAGGATATATGGATTTTTTTCTTGTTTAAAGATGATGCTGTCAATGTTTCTGCTCATAAAACATACATTAAATTTTATTTTAAAAACTTCCCTTGTTCCATAAGTTTAGATGTTGGGTTTAAAAATGTTTGGCACTACCGTTTTTATGGCAGTTGCAGAACAGGAAAGGGTGAGTATAAATTCATGTGTAGAAAAGCAAGCCATAGTTACTGTTGTGCTGCTAGATTTAAATGAATAGGAGTTAATATTTTTTATAATTGTATTTCAGCACTTTACTCTTTCCACCTGTCCCTTCTCCCTGAACCTGTCCAACCTCCTTCTCATCTTTGCTTTCTCCCAGTGCCCACCCCCTGAATCTCTGGGCCGTGGGATATCATCAGGAGAATGCACTGAGCTCTCACTTGCACTCAAATGAAAGAACTGATTGGTTAATTTGATATCTTTTTAAAAATAAGACCTAAATTAAGTATTATGTTAATCAGCAATAAAATACATTCTTTCAATTACTTGTTTCTCTGACTTATTAAGAGAATTCTAAATAGTTTCAGTGAGTATTGTTGTAATTGTTTCCTCCTTTGATTTTCATTTCCTTAGTTGTCATCATCTCCTGGCAGTGGCAACAGCTGTAAAGCAGATCTTTCAACAGCCTTGTTAATTGTGTAGAAATTAATCTGATTTTAAAAACCTTACTGATATATGGATTCATGTGCCTTAATGTGCATGTGCATATGCTTGCTCACCTCGTTTTACCCAGTATATTCTTCTGCATCTCGTGCTGACCTAATGCACGGGTTGGGTCATTAACTCTGCTTTGCCCATGAGAACTCGCATGTTCCTGTGGGGTCAGATTTCATTTCGGTGTTCTCATCAACTGCACAGGATACCTCCATGGAAAAACAGAAGCTTATGTGGTATACACTTGTGGCTTTTATGTCTGTAAGAAATGTTGTTTTTCAGCCAGTCTGTCCTCCTTTTATTTACATCCATTATGTCCATGCAAGGGGAGATAATGTAAGTTATATATGTGCAACTTCATACAAATGTGTTGCTATTTTCTTGTCCAGTTACCTCTTACCATAAATCAGGAGATACACTTGGAAGGAGCTAGGAGCCCCACATCCCATGAAATACTGGCCAGCTAGTGGCCAAAGGATGATATGAAAGTTAGATGTGAGGTTTCAGTCTTGAGGGGCTTTCAGGTGAGCTGAAAGTACATAATGCCCAATATTAATGTCATACAGGCAGCTGTCTATGTTTTCCTGAGAGGAAAGATAAGGCTTCTTTATGGAATAAAAAACCACATAAAAATAAATTAACATATTAAACAATCTTTTGTAATAAGGAAAAAAAAAATTATGATAGTGTTCCACAACTCCACAAAGAATACTTAAAAAAAAAGATTTTCTGTAGTTTGTACTTACTGGCATATGCCACTAAGCAAATGAGAAATATATTGTTAAATAGTATAAGTATTAATGTAAGTTGTATACAATTGAACAGTAGATTGTCTTCATGATCCTATTTGTGGTCATACAGCTCTTGTGGTACCGGTTATTAATTTTAGCATTCTACCTTAATTTTCAGACTGTAATCTGTATACCTTAATTGTGCTGTCTACAATAAAAGGTTATCTCTTTCTTCCTGTCTTATATATCAGTGGTCTGGTAAAGAGCAGCATCTTCTCACCGTGTTGGTGAAATGATAACTTATACATCATTATGTAAAGTGCTGCAAAGTGCTTTGCATTTCTTTAGGATAAGCAGTGACATAGCAGGATAAAATTGTATAATTTTAAAGATGGTAAAGCAACAGGTTCTTTATGCCAATACAGGTGGCGAAGGCAGGAGTAGTTTTTTCAACTTCAGTGAGATTTGGGTCAAGTTCTTAGAAGAAATTCAAATTGAAGCTGTCCTTTCTACACATGAATCGGTAAAATGAGCAGCAATTCTGTTGTGTAGAGGAACTTATAGGTGTGGAGACCCTGCACTCGCCAGCTGATGACTAGAGCTAGATTAGTGGGTTTGTTTAAAGCCACTATTCAGTGGCTGTTAGCCCAATGGGAGATGAAGGCTGAGTGGTTTTTTCCTCTCATGCTGTCACATAAAATCAGGAATTTGGGGAATAAACTTCACATGCAATTCAGGCTTGTGAATACCTAAAAAGAAGTTATAACAATGATTTTGTTTGTAGAGTTGCTCTTTATTTTATTGCTCGCAATGCCAAACAACGACATAAAAAAAATTACAAAAAAATGTAGTGAAGATGCTATTTAGGAGCTGTAAATAAACTCTCTATGAAAATCCCAGACTCAAATCCCAGCACAATAGGCTTAGCCTTTCATCCCTATGAGACAGATAAATTATTGTGCAGCTTACAACTAGTGTTTCTTCTGAATGAGAGTTATAAAATCAGCATCCCGTCTTTCATGCATTGACACCAGACTGCTTGATATTTTACTTTAACAATGATGATTTTTACTTGGAAGGCTAACAGTTCCTCTTCCTTATACTGGCTGAGAGTTTTATGTCAGTAGTTGTATGTGTGCTGTATATATTTGCAAAAGACTTTTAATTTGTTCAGATGAAAAGATATACCATAATATTAAATTATATATATAAAACATGAAACCAATTGAAAATTCATTCCTACTGTGAAATGCAGTCTTTTTGCCAGTGACTACTCATTTAAGTTTCGCACATCTAACTTGAACGGAAACACAAAAATGGAGAGCAACCCTGCACTAAGTCATGTCTTTAGTCACTGTGCTGAAGTAGCGTACATATTCAAGCGAGCCTTGAACTCATTAATTCAGTGCTGGTAGCAATGGAGATGTGGCTGCAGTCTGACAGAGAGGCAACTTTCTTTTAGAAGCGATAAAAGAATAAAGGACAATGCTGGAGTATTAAACTTGCAGCCATGGTTGAGATGACATACATACGCATGTATGCACACACCTGCTTAAGCTTGCTGACTACGAGTAGATGACTTGAGCTGCAGGAATTTTTTCCATAAACTGTTTGGGGTTGCTGAAAATGCTGCAAGGCAGTCTTGCTGAGAATGATACACCTCTTCTCCTCAGCTTCCAGGGACTTTGAATTCTGTCCTGTATGTGCAGAAAATATTGCTAGTCTTGTGTTTATGGTGCTGTCAGGTGACAGAAATGAGGAGACATTCCAGTGAGCTACATGTCAAGTGGGATTCATCTCTTACTAATCCAGCAACTTCTTTTTTAGGTGCTTGAGCTAAGCTAATAATGTAAACTTTGACTAGATGTCACAGGACTAGATACAGATGTGTACATGAAGTGAACAGTTTTTCCTGTGTATCTGATATGCCTGTTTTCTTGGAAGCTCTCTCTCTGTTCATTGAAGGGGCAATTTACTGAAACTAGGCACTAACTTTCAGATGGCCAGTTAGATAGGACCAGAAAAGTCCTTCAGATTCTTCATCTTGAGTCTTCATATCTGTATTTATACTACCTCATAGCTGCCACTTATGTATTACAAGGCAAAGTCTAAAACAGGTTTTTCAGATAGGAAAGTGTGTATTTTATTTTGGTCACATTTTCATTAAACCTATCTCAAAACTGGAGTTAGACAACTACACACAGCCAGTCCACTTAGGCAACATCCTTATGGAGAGATGAGGTGCTATTTTGAGAGGGACCCATAGTCTGTAGGGCTTGGGAAAGAGTAGGAGTCAAAATCCTTGGAAAAATTGAAGCTCCTTCAACACATGAATAGTTTGAAACTCTTTTGTAAGGTGGGTTTATCCCCAATGGCCTATGTTAACACCTTGCCTCTTCCTCCAAATGCCTGCATAGTGTCTCAGTGGAACACTTGGAAAATACAAAGTATCTTTGAAGGGAACATGAGGGCTGCCAGATGATACCACATGAGCCAGAGGTCTGTTACTTAAAAGGAGTCCTGTTGAACTCCGTTTCACTGGTTTCCCTACTCCTCTGGTATCCACTGGAGACTAATGGACTAATTGGGCTAAAATATTTCTCAAATGAAGCTGCTGCCCTTTCTGAAACTGAAAGGGGTTACTGAGGCACTGTTGTAATTTAGTTATTCAACACAGAAGAAATGAAGAATAAATTAGTTATAAATATGCGTGGGATGACTTTTTAATATACAGTCTGCTCAGTGTTATTTTGCAGTAGGTGCTCTGTTGAAAAGAGAGAAACTTCATGAAATAGAGCTGGTGCAAAGAACCAAGCTGGGATCTGCATGACAAAACCTGCAGGGTTTTAAAATTTTTCAGCCAGTGCCGATATCTTGTAACAGTGTGCTTGGCTTGTGCAAAAGGCAGGAGTAATTTTCAGATTTGAATTTTATGTCTAGGCTTAGATTTTGAGCACCCAGATTTGATTTTGTCTGTATTGGGGAGGGTCTTATCTGTTTATCTAAGTGTGAGTGGGATGCACCAGATGAGACTGTACAGGATGATCATATGAACACAAATCTGCATGTACTGCTGACAGAAAATACACTGGATGTTGTCTGTCAGTATCCTTCTTTACTGGGAAAATGAGGGGTGGGGAGATGTGTCATGGCATCTGACTTAACTTCCAGTGTCAGTAGGAAAGGACAGAATAAATCAACAAAATGTGGAGTATGAAGTTGCCAGGACCAGACAGTATTCATCCATGAGTTCTAACGGAATTCAAATGGGAAATAGACACCATAACAGGCCATTTGGAGAAAACAACAGCAAAGAATGGGGTTAGTAAACAAAAAGATAAATCTGTTATATTGCAGAAGTGTTAATGTGGTTTCTGTTAACAGAAGTTGTATTTCACAGATTCTGTAGAGGAGTCAAGGAGAAATCCTGGTGTTACCTACTTTGATTTGAAAAGGAGTTCAACAGGTCCCTCACCAAAGGGTCCTGGAAAAACTTAGCTGTCATGAGATAAAGAGTAAGAGTCTCTATGGATAAATAATTGGCTAAAGAGTAGGAAACAAAGGGCGGGAATAAATAGACAGGTTTGACAGTGTAAGGAAACCAGTGATGTAGTCTCATAGGATGTCTGTGCTGCTAGGATATCTGTTGCTCAACATATTGTAAATGATCTGAGAAAGGAAAATTGAAAAAAAGGTTGCAGCTGCTAATAGGTTATTCAAGGAGTTGAAACCAAAACAGATTGCAGAGAAGGATCTCATGTTAGTGAGTGACTGGTCAGTAAAATTAATGGCAGGTAAAAATCCATGTGTATAAATTGTGAAGTAATGCATACTGGGGGAAGGGGCGGGAGAAACAATTCTGATTTTGCATACAAAGTGGTGAACTATAAGCAAGCTTACCACTTAAGCGTCAGCTCAGTGCTTAGTACCAATGAATAAGACAAGTAGTATACTAAGAGTTACTAGGAAAGGAACAGAGAACAGTATTGTGCCACTGTATTTATATTATTATTATGTCATTAGTGTTGTATCCATGGTTCAACTACATATGGAAGATGGTGTTCCTTTCTGGTTGTTCTCTCTCCTCTCCCCAACTCCAAAGTAGAAAAGATCTGAAAAAGGATGGCAACTAAAATCAACTGTACAAAGTGACTTCCTCATGAGGAATTAGATTGAGATTGTTGAGCCTACAGGAGAGAAATACAGCAGTCTCTAAAATTATGAGTGGCTCCAGAGAAAGTGAATAGGAAATGCTTGTTCATGCTTTCTTCTAGTACAGAACTAGTTGACAGCAAAATGATCCAGCACATCATGGAGTTGGAACTACTTTTACTTCTAACATGTAGCTAAAATGTCAGTCTTGTTGCATTGAGATGTCATGGGCACCAAGCACTGGCATGGATCAAAAAAAGGGTTAGACAACTTCATGAAAGTAAAATCCATCAAGGCCACCAATTTAACCACAAGCAAGTTGCTGAAGGGTAGGAGAATATACTGAGGAAATGCTGCCCTGTGATGGCCCTATTTTTGTATTCTCCCCTTACCATATTCCTGTGGCACTGTGTAAGGCAGAAGATGGAGCTGAACTAGGCAAACCTGTGGTCCGGGCTGGTACAGTCATCCTGTGTTGTAATTTTATGTAAGGTGTCAACAGTTTAGAGGGCACATGTGTATTCAAAGTCTTTTTAATTTACCAGTTTGTAGACAGGAAAAGTGTTAATGATTTGAGTTTTGGGGGCTTGACAGGAAAGGAACTATAAAACATAGGAATGTGTGGATAGGTATGATACTTCATTGGTGTCCTGATAACAGAGCTCTTTCATGATCATCCTGTAGTTGCCTGCTCAGTCATTTCAAGCAGTATTTGTGAGGAGATCAAACTGCCAAAACTGTGGTATAAACTTTTTCTCTTCAACTTCATGAATCATACTGCCCCAGCAGCTGGATGGCCACAGGGGCAGGGTATTATGTTATAAAGAGGGTCAACCCTCCCAATATATAATGCCAGACCTACTGAGAGTCACTGGATTTTCATTTACCATGCTCTAGATAATTTCTCGGAGCAAATACTAGATTCCTAGTCTTTCTAAAAAGTGTGACCTTTTCCCAGTTGATGTCAATGGACCTAGATTCTCTCTCCCTCTTGTATTCTTTCTTCTAGATTAAGTATGATCCAATTTATTCCAATAGAAGTTGTGTTGCATATTTTCCCTACACTTTCTATTTCCAGAAGCAATGTTGGGAGTCTGGAAGGAACCTGAAGCATAACAGCAACCTGTTTCAGTGGGATTATGTATCTAACTCCATCAAGATTCTTTGCTAAATCCTTGCCAATGGATTACAGTTATCAGATTGCTTAGTTTATCGTTATTAATGGACCTACACATGCATAGTCAGAAAAGCACCAATAGTTTATAGCTAGTGCAGCCCTTTAGATAAAAATTAATGTTAGACTATATTATGATTCAATTTATGATACACCTTTGTTTGTTTGGAAGGTTAGGTGTTTCAAACATAATGTGACACATGTAGACTAAAAGTTAAATTTGTTTTGGTGTCTAGATGTGTTATAACAGCCATAGCCTAATGTGAACTAATCAAGGATTAGATCCAAGAGTTTGTTAGAGCACCAGAGATAAACGGTCAGGAGATCTAAGAGATCTCTAAACTGAGGGAGGCCAGGTACAAGTTAAAATAGCTCATTAAAAACATCTATGTTAATAGGATGTTTCATTGCCTAACTGAAAATGTCTCTTATATTTTACGTAGTCATTAACTCAATTGCTCATGATTCTGCTCCTGGTGTAATAGGGGCTTTAACAGGTTCTTTTTTGAAGGGAATATCATTTGTGCTCTGTTCACATATAATAATACAGGATAATATACATCCCCATAATCTTGTTAATGTATTGCCAAATTTAAAAGACAAGATGATGAAACTGTGTATGAAAAGACAAGAATGGAAGGATCTTTGCTGGGTTGTTATATAGTGGATCTTAATTTCCTATTCCTTGAGTCCCCAGACTCTAAATGGCAAGGGCTCAGAGACTTTTAGACTCATACATGCAATGTAGTTGATACTGATACAGACAGGTCTCAAGCTGGGAGAAGAAATTATGTTCAGAAATAGTTTTCAAGGAGTAAAATGCCTTTTTAATTCTATGGTAAAATATATGATGGAGTCTCAACGGCAGGACTGTATGTTAATTTGCAAAATGTATTAGACATTTTTTACTCTAATTGTACTGATATATTATTTTGGTCTGGTATCTTTTGCATGTTGCTATTTTAGTACTGCAGTTTGAAGAAGATGCAAGCAATCACACAAATAATTACTGAAACCAGAAGGGGAAAAAAAAAACAAACAAAACCAACCTACCTACATCTTTGTGGACAAAACTCTTGTCAGTGCTGATAATGCAAGAAGTACTTCAAGAGGAAGTAGGAAAAGCAAGGGAGTGCAGCTGTCTGAAATTAATTGAAGGAATATAATAACTATTATTAGAACAAACCAAACAATAGGTTTTGGTAAATATTTTTTGTAGCTACTTAAATCAGCAATGAAGATGATAAGCAACTATCGCAGGGGCAGCATTAGTGTACTAACGATGATCAAAGGCAGCAGTCGGCAGAGGGTGACTGGCATGCAACCCCAGCGGAAACCTGCCGAAACCTCTCCTCGCTCTCGCCTCCCCTCATCCTCATCTCCCAACGTGCCATTTCTGGTCTTTCGTCCTGGGAAGGCTCCCCTTGCTGTCTGCCAGCCAAAACGATGCGGGGTACGTAACGCACACCCGGACAGACACGCTCAGTGCCTGGCGCCGGCTAAGAAATCCTCCCGGGTCCCAGCAGCTGCCGAGGAGCCTCACCCACCCTCCGGTGGATCCGTACCTGCTCTGCTCTTGGCTGATCCTGCTCTACAGCGAGCGGGCAGCCAGCTCCAGCTGCGTGGCATTTAAATGTTACCATAGTAATGAGTAGTGGACGCTGCCACCTTTCTCTTTTTAATTAAAGAACAGATGCAAGGAAAGCTGATCTCTCGGTGACCCTCTTTAAGCTGACATCAACACGCTAATTGTTTTCAATTCTTTTCTTCCCTCAGCAGTCGCAGCGCTGTCCTTCGTTCCTATCAAGGTCTTGCCTCCGGTTAGGTTAAAGAAGCAGTAATTCTTTTCAGAGGCTCCCTTTGGGGGCTGTTTCAAGCCATGGCTGCTTCAGAGCGACTAAACTCTCTCTCCATTAGCGAGGCAGTTACAGAGGAACAAATGCTCCTGCCTGTGATGGGAAACTTCTGGCTTTCCTCCGCTAAAAACAACCCTAGCAACAGTGCTAAACGGGGATTTGCTCGGGGTATCCAGAAAAGTGTGTGATTATGAAATGTAGGCATGCATCCTTCTGACCTCCCCTCACCTTGCACCATTTCAGTACAGCACAATCCTTGCTAAGCAAACAATGTAGTTGTGGCTGGGGATGGGTTTGACTCGGGGAGAAGTCTCCTGCCTTTTAATCCCACTTCAGCCCTCAACTCACAAAGCAGCCTCAGCTTTCTGCCTTAGTTCCTTCTTTTACAAAATAGCAGTAGAATTGCCGTTCACCTGTTGTAGAAAATAACTGTGCTTTGTCCAGGTGTTTTAATGCATGAAGTATTTTATAAAGTACTGTTGCTGGAGCAGTCAGTCTTCATCAACAATGACTGCATGCCGATGTCAGAGATTGTTATGGCTTTTCTTTAGGAATTGAAATTGCACATGGTATTCATGTTAATGATAGGTAAAAAATACATTATTTAATGGCTTCTGCTGTATTATCTGCCCTTTTTGCTTAGCTTCAGTCTAGAGTCAATAGGCAATTTAGCTCAAGAAAAACAGTAACCAAACAAGAAAAGGGATATTATTCATCCCATGCAGGTGTAAGTAAAACAAAGATAGTCTCAATATCAAATTCAGACTTGCAGAAAGTGCTTGCATCATGTAAGTTAACTGGTGATTGCCACTGGATGTCCTCATTGCTGAAGTGTAGAGTTCGGCTACAAGATCCTAAAGATCATCAGTGACAAGGACCCTTGAAATGCAGAATGCTATTCAAACTGTTTATATAGAGAGGTGGAAGGGCTGATATTCTCTGTTGTCTCCTTTATCTCTGGGCTTGCTTGAATCAGAGCAAGATCTCGTTTTCATGATAACCTTACAAGGCAGGAGGTAATTTATACATATGAAATATATCATTCTAACACATCCACCACACTAAAAAAAAAGAAAAAATCTTTAATTGTAGAGCCAAGCAATCTGATGAAGCAAGATTTACATTTAGGGTCATGAATTGCTTTGTATATAGTACACATGGCTTCTTTCCTTAGCATTTTGTCTATTGAAATGTAAAAGAGAAACACAGAATTTGTCAGTTGGTCCATGAAGTTCAGATCACTTTGTCTGTCTTGTAAATATTCTTTATCTGGCAGTTCTTGGTGTTTGTGGTCTACAAGGAAGACAAAACCATCTAAATACTGCTAAATATTTTGTTGGTCCTGGAAGGAAAGATGGAAATTTCCTTTTTGCTATCATCAACTTCAAATGTGAATTGAGATTGAAGAATAAAAGACCAACTGACCCTGTCATAATCCACCTAGCCACTGTTCTGTTACCTACAAACAGATGCAGTCCTGTTTAAAATACACCAGCAGTATCACCTCAATAAGTGTTTAAAACAAATGCTTCTCTACACACAGATTTCCTTCATATGAAATAGGCAGAAATTACATAGCAGTGTTGAGCTGCACAGTACAAGCCCTAGTAAGCTTCCCGGAGTTTGCTGAGTTTTAGGATGTAGGACTGTATTTTGCTGCATCGTGAGGATAAAGTGAAGGTGTGAAGTTTATATCTGAATGTCAACATCCCACAAGTAATCTTTTAATGCATTATGCTCCCACTTTAATTTGTCTGTAGGCATTTGAATTTTCTGTATCAAGTCAGGGAGAACTGACGCAGCCAAAAATGCATGTTGGCCTTCTATTCAAGTGAGACAGTGTGAGGTTTCCTTTCCCAGCAGCATTTGGAGTCTCATTTATTTGACTGTAGCTGAAAAATGGCAGACTATTAATTTAAACCAAAATGCTAATAATAATACTGATGCTGAAAGGCCTTTGATAATTTTAAACAATGGTGATTTGTGACTTCATTTATGCCAAGAACACGACCACAGTGAGAAATGCTGTGTGCTGTAAAGTGCAGAACATAAGACCCAGGTTAAGCTAGGACTAAATGCTTGGTAGGTCAGTACGTTTTGTCTTAATTTGAGCTCATCCACGGTAAACCTTCTTTGCAGGTTTTGTAGCTTAAAGGGCAAGGCTTTTCACATCTCTTCTAGGGGGAGCATCTGTGTTCTGGGATTTCACTGGAAGTTATTTGGTGCTAGAAGTTTGCTCCCTTATGACAGTGATTTTAACAATATTTTGGAAATAAAATTATTTGATCAGATTAGCAATTAGACCACCCATTTCCTCAATATCAGGAGGCCAATTTCCCTTTGAGAATTGTCAACAATGAATTGATTCAAGCATAATGCTTCAAAATTTATCCTAAGTTACATGTTTGGTTGTATTTATTTTCTTTGCCTCCAAATACTGGTTTGGTATTTCCTTTGTTGTTAACAACATACCAATGAAATAGGGCCACAGGTTTTCCTACATTTTTTTTTAAAGTCGTTCCTGTTAAGCGTCTGATTTTTGTCACGTGCAGAGTTCCTGAAGTCAGATTATTTAATATAATACGCTCCCATATTCAAAGACTACAAAGAATCTGTTTGGCACCTTAGCAATGATGCAAGGGGTTTTTGGCAGATTTCAGAAGGTTGTTTGCCACTCTTTAGTTAATTTAGATGTGACTATGTATTTAAGCAGAAAGTTCTTGAGAACACAACGCCCATTTTAAACACTTGAAATTGCATTTGGCTTTATATAATTCTTGCCCCATATAATATGAATTTCTAACAAAAGCACATAGATCTAAAACTACATCCAGTTTTTGTCATGCACCAAGCATCAGGTCTATAATCAACTCTTGCCTTGTGGTCACCCACAGATATATTTCTGTTTTGAGATGATTTGACAGCAAACTATACAGGGTCAACAGACCAGCTGCATCCAGTGTTCTGACTACTGGAGTCTGTGGTTCTGCCCCATCTACCACCAACCTAGCCAGCTTTGTTTACTGGCACTCCAACGCACACAATGCATGTCCATTACACTACCCTGATGCTCTAGAGGCCCTCCACATTGTGTGTGGGGTCTCATTCAGAGGGAGGAAAGAAACTTGGGAGATGTGCTTTTGCTTTTCCAGCTGAGGATTTTTATTTTTTTTTTTAATTGCTGGACAAATAAGTCCTCAAATGCATATACAGCTATTCAAATTGGGGCTCTGACTTCCTGGGAAGTTGTTGGACACTTCTGTGTCTTGAGAATTACATTGGAGTGTGGGACTGGGAAACCTGACTTTACATCATGCTTTTGAAAATACTGCACCCACATGTAGTTGGTCCAGCTTGCTTCCGTGGTCTAAAAGGGAGTCCACAAAGCAGACAGGAGGAACGTGCTGTCCTTGTCTATAATAAAGTATTATCCTTATCCTTGTCAGTATGGAAGCAGTACTATACAGATCCTCTGGTAAAAAAAAGGATAGGTTGGCGTGGCAGAAGGACACTTCAGAATAAATGCTGGAAATTATCTGCATAAGGTTGATTTGCTGTGGGATGTATAGAGGGATTTACTGTCACCCATAGCTGTTGGAAATCGGAATCCCTGTTTAGGAAGCAGGCATTACACAAGTGTGTTGTGAAAAGACAGAAACTCATAAAGCTGCAAGGGTCCTTTTATAAAATGCATGTGAGTAGCCAAGTGGGACAGTAGTGACACTGCTAATTCATTTAATTAATATGTAATTTACTTGGAGTAGTGTTCATTCTAGTCTATCTGTCTTCAGAAAGATATTTTCTGCTGTGGTGAAGCTGTGTTTCATTTGCATTTCACTCTTTTCATTTTCATGGTCTCTTTGTTAATTGTCAAGGCCTTTTTGACGATTACAGTGGCTAGTAAATGCATTGCTAAATTATGGTCATAAACAACAGGGGGAAAATGTCCCAAGCAAAAGACTGTGTTCTGGACTATAGCAAAAACAGTGTTGTATTTCTCCTACTCTGTTCATTTTTCTGACTCTTTGTTGTTTTCACTTTTTATATGCTTTCTCACGGGGTTATGTGTATTTGCTGTATGACAACCTGGAATGTACAATATGAAGTAGAGCAGGAGTTTGAGTACACTGAAACTGTGAGGATGCAAGGGGCCTACAGGTAGCTTGGCACCTCTTAGAGGGAACTGCAAATCCCTGAAGCATTCCATCAGCCCTGGTGCGTGCTCCTCAGAGGGAGCACCCCTGATGAGCATTTACAGTTAGGCTTGAAAAATGCTAACAAACAAATAATTTTGAACTTAAGTATGCTCAGCAGCAGAATGGAAGGATATCACTCATTGGGCCAGAAGTTAAGACACAAAATTTTGGGGAGCTGTAAGCACCATTCTTGTTGGGTTTATGCTCTGTGTGTATGTGTGGTTGTACCAAGTTAAACTGTGCAGAAGGAAATACAGCTTGAAACTTTTGCCAAGTTGGTGTCAAACATTAGGCATTACCGCAGGCACTTTAGTCAAAACTCTCCACAGAGAATTATATTTGTATGCAAGCCTTTAAATTTTTTTCCTTCCTTTTGCTGTTTTGCTCCTGCTCAACAACAGCAAGTATGAAAATAACTGCCTTTAGTCTGTCTCTAATTTCAGTCCTCCTCCTTTTTCTAGAGAATTGTGGCATGTTGAGCATCTTCACTTCAGAATATATGAAAACTTTTTGCCCATCCAAAGATGAAAGATTATTTTTGGCACACAGTCAAAATACGGCTTGATCCTGTCTAACTCATGAGACTAGTCTGATCAGTTTAACTGTTACATAGGTAGCTTTCCCAACACCATAGCTTTTCCTGTTATAGACAGAATCTGAACTGGTTTCAGTGTGATGGAATATTTAATTTGCCTGTTTTAGAAATGTTGTAGTTTGAGAATACATGTCTTTGTAGTAGTACTTATATAATTTATTCTTTAAAGTAGCACAATATTGGATGAATTTTAGATGTTACAGTTAAGGAGTTGGGTTTGTAAATGAAATTTTTTGTGCTTTCTATTAAATGCAGTTCTGACTGACTCAACCGAAGTGATTAGTGCCCAACCTGTGTTATCCAAACGTTGGTCAGATATTTTATTTAATTTCATTTCATACATCTCAAACTACCAAGGCAACCTTGTCATTGCAATTTTCATACCCTTTCTTTTTCTTTGTCTATATGTCAGTGAAATATTATCTCTGAAGTCTTCTGTCATAGGTTAATAGTCTGGAACAAACTTCATCTAAGACTCTTACACAGGAAAAACAGGGAAAGATTATAGAGAAGAAAGTTGGTAGCCACAACCCCTGTTAGATAAATCGTATCTCACAGACTCTGATAGTTTTGAAATACCAACCAAAAGTGTGGGAGAGGCAGAGAAGAGCCAACCTCAGAATATTGACTCACTCAGTTCAGGTGCCTGGCTGAACCCGTGGGACCTCCTTTCATGTCAGAAAGTTCAAGTTTTGTATGGGCAAAACTGAAAGTTGTTCAGATCTTGAATGGCTTTGCTTTTAAGGATGTGACAAAACCACAAATGTCAGGCCTAGATTTTTATTTGTTCGGTGGTGTTGTTATTGTATATATAAATCTACAGAAGTATGCATGGACCTCTGGAGAAGCTGTGAGATCAAGTTTTCTTATTTCACAGTCTTACAAAAAGACCTGCACTTGTCTTTCATCAGTACATCTTTCACTGACAGGTCTAGGTACCTCTTTTAAACAAGGAACCGTCTTGTTTACATGTTCCTCTATTTCTCCCATTTCCAACTGCAGTTTCTGTTTAAAGTGGCTCAGAACCACTTTTTAAAAGCAAAGCATTATTTTTTGCACAGAAAGGTAAACTGTAAATCGACAAAAATGTTAAAAGAAAAAGTGAAGTTCTGGGATAAGCCCCAGATGACCCCTGTCAGAAAGCAGATCCCTGCTTTCTGCCTGAGAGAAGCAGAGAGCTCCCGAGTAGCATTTTCCTCTGTCCCCTTCCAATATCTGCTCGACTGCCCTCTCTGTTAAGGCTGTGAACTTCTAATATCCTCTGATCCTGTGTTCAGTCCTGGAAAGAATAAACTTTGCCAGCCTAGTTTCAGACACTGAGGAGGCATTCTTCAATTAATAACTCTTCCACTGTTTCCTCCTGGACATTGTTATTGCTTTTAACGAAATCTTTGCTCTCGCTTCATTTCCTGTTTGTCTTCCTGTCCATTCCCTTTGGTTTAATTGTTTGCAGTTAGACAGCATAATAATGACAGTATGATTGACATCACGTTCATGAAATGCCACATGATTTTTTTTTGCCTTTTTCATAAGATGCATCACAGCAAACAGACTCAAAACTCTTGGAGTCCCTGGAGACCTTCATTTAGATCCTGGTTGAGGAATCATAGGATCATGGAATGGTTTATATTGTAAGGGACCTTAAAGACTATCTAGTTCCAACCCCCCCTGCCATTGGGGGTTGAAACCACTAGATCAGGTTACTCAAAGCCCTGTCTAACCTGGCCTTGAACACTTCCAGGGAGGGGGCATCCACAACTTCTCTGGGTAACATGTTCAGTGCCTCACCCCCCTCACAGTGAAGAACTTCCTTACTTCTAATCTAAATCTGCTTTTTCGGTTTAAAGCCATTACCTCTTGTTCTATCACTACATGCCCTTGTAAAAAGTCTCTCCCCATCTTTCCTGTAGGCCCCATTTAGGTATTGGAAGGCTGCTATAAGGTCTCCCTGGAGCCTTCTCTTCTCCAGGCTGAACAACCCCAACTCTTTCAGCCTGTCCTCACAGGGAAGGTTCTCCAGCCCCTTGATCATCTTCGTGGCCTCCTCTGGACCTGCTTGAGCAGATCCGTGTCTTTCTTATGTTGGGGACCCCAGAGTTGGGCACAGCACTCCAGGTGGCGTTTCACAAGAGCAAAGTAGAGGGGGAGACTCAACTCCCTCAACCCACTGGCCACACTTCTCTCGATGCAGCCCAGTAAGAGACTGGCTTTCTGGCCTGTGAGTGCACATTGCTGGCTCATAGTCAGTTTTTCATCCACTCATACCCCTAAGTCCTTCTCCGCAGAGCTGCTCTCAATTCAGTCATCACCCAACCTGTGTTTGTGCATGGGATTGCCCTGACCCAGTGCGGGACCTTGCACTTGGCCTTGTTGAACTTCATGAGGTTTGCATGGGCCCACCTCTCAAGACTGCCAAGGTCCTTCTGGATGGAATTCCTTCCCTCCAGAGCACTGACCACACCACACGCTTGGTGTTGTCGGCAAACTTGCTGAGGGTGCACTCAATCCCACTTTCCCTGTCTCCAACAAAGATGTTAAACAGTGTTGGTCCCAACACCGACCCCTAAGGAACATCGCTCGTCAACTTGGACACTGAACTGTTGACTGCAACTCTTTGAGTGCGACCATCCAGCAAATTCTTTATCCACCGAGTGGTCCATCTGTCAAATACACATCTCTCCAATTTAAGACAAGGTTGTCATTTGGGACAGTGTCAAATGCTTTGCAGAAGTCCAGATAGATGATGCCAGAAAAGCCTTATATTTTGACAGCTCTAAAAAAAATTCAACAGAAGTTGCTATTGAGACTTTGCTTGGATAAGACCTTATAAAACAGAGCCTCTCAGCTGCTCACATGGGTGGATGTTTACAGATGCAGTCTGGTAAGGAAAACAGTAGTGTTATGCTGGGGACAGTATTGGCTTCCTAAGGGCTGACATATCCCAATGCACAGAGAAGAACTCAGGAACCTCTGGCAGATATGAAGCCCAGATTTTGTGAGCTGACTTTCACCTGCTGATACTTGTAGTTGTGCTCTGGTTTGGACCCACAGCAGTCCTGTGGTGTGATGGGGGAAGAACTGCGGCTATGGGTAGGGCTTCTGCACCCTGAGTGCCTGAACCCTGTGAAGAGCAAAATCCTAGGACTTTATATCCGCATGCCCCTTGGGTGAGACCTGAAAAAAAAAACCAAACCATAAATCTCTTTTTCTATGGTGTGTTTTCTATCTTTTCTTTATAAGGTTGGCCACAGTCTTCATAAAGCACTGAGTCACCAGTGAGAGAGACACTGTCAGACTCAACTGTCATTCCCAGGTCTGCTCTTTGCCCTGCCTAGCCCCTCCTCCTCTCTCTCCAAATATTTCTAACCCATCTCTCCTTTGAAGACAGAACAGCTTGCTGCTGCTGGCCAGCACAGTATCAAACACTGGCATGCTGCAGCCATGACACATCTCGCAAAAGTCAGGCACTTCATGTGAGCGGCTGTGGAAGAGCAGCTGCCAGGGAAGGAGCCCACAGTGCTGCTGACACTACAGATGATTTATTTTATTTCTGACCACTCTGTTTTTATTTCATATAGTTTCACTCTTCTGTGCTCACCTGCCCCCACCCATTTTTTGTTCCATTTTCCCCTCGTTTCTTATCTCTCTTATTTTGATTTATTTTAAAGAAAATTCAGTAGTTCATAGTGAATGTTGAAAAATATGTTACTTTGCTGGGCAGGCCAGGGTCAGTGAGAAATCACTCTAGGTTAACCAAGAAACTGAGGCCTTTGGGAACTACCTAATAGTGTTAGTAACTCAGGTTTGCAATCATAACACTTTATCAATGTGGGTGAGTTTGCATCTTCAGCATAACAACATGTAATACTAAACCACAAGAAGACCTCTTTCTTTGATTAACAGGCCTTTTTCTTTAAAATCAGGTCTACGTAAATTGCATAGGAGTAGAAAGATGAGGTGAAAGGTTGTGTATCTTGAGGAGGGAGAATGTAAGTTTTATAAAAGTGAAATTCTTACCAGCATCTTTTGCACAAGCAGAAAATATGATAGTCTGGAAGAATGGGTGTGATGTACCAGGAGCACTATTGTTCATATTCCTCGAGGAGCTGTCTGTTTTCTCTTATTATATGTTATTATCTGGTCTGAGCAATTGTGGTCTCTCCAGTGGAATTTTTTGAATGTAACTAAGATTTATATGATGCTACAGAAGAAAAATATTTTTGAAGTTGTCAAACACTTCCTGTTATAAAACTGTAAAGTGTTGAGTATCTGCCTCAGGCAGATTTATTGATTTATTTAAATTTGCTGTTCCCGAGACATCTGCTTTGGTCACTCTCATAGAGAAGATGCTGGGCAAGGTGGACCTTTGGTCTGACCTCACACTCTTATTCTTGTTTGTTTACTGTTCTTATATGGAATGATATGAGAGAAAATACTTGGTTCACCAATTAAAAAAAAAAAAAAAAAGAGAAACTGTTAGGCTTTTATTCAAATAGTCTTGATACTCCACAGCTATGAAGGAAAGATAGAATTTCCCAAGTGATCATCTCTGAGTCAGGGATGTGTCTTGCCATGACTGAGTATGTGCCCATATGTGTCTACTTTATGTGCTTTTGAGATATGCTGAGGTAGAGGTGTGGAAGTAGAGGGAAAGATTTGGTCTTGGACAGTGAAGATTGTGAGTTAATACTGATAGACAAGAAAACTAGAACTGAACTGAAAAGAGTGGAGAAAAGATAAAGTAGGAAGGGTTTAGGGAAGAGGTCAGAACAAGTACCTTTTATCAGGAACCTGGAATGGATCCCCTTTTGCTGGCATCAAATGTCTGAAACTTTGGTGGAAGATTCACTGTGTAAGAGCTAAACAGGTGTGAGTTTACTTTTACTCTTGGTTACTGCCATTAGCAGAAGAGTGGAGGTACAGGAGGTGGAGCTGGAGGTCCTGAGCCAGATGATGAATATGTTGTTGGCAACATGGTAAATATGCTGAAACCACTGTTGTCTCTGTTTGCCTTTTTGAAAAATGGTGGAAATTACGCACACAAAAGCTCCGTTAAAGTAACATTGCTTGCAAAGTCAAGCACTCTAATTACATTGCTCAAAACTGTATTGTCTGTGTAATTTTATTTCAGGATTCTTCTATCTGTATGTATGATACAGTCTACAATTCTATGATTGCGTACAATTTTTCTTCTATATAGAGCTTCACTGACCACACAGAATGAAGATGGTCAATTAATAAACAACTGTTCAGTCTTGCATTATTCCTTATTGTACAGTGTGTAGCACTATCCTTAACGTTCAATCACATAACGTTCTTGCTCTGAAGACAGAATTATTTATTTTTGCATAGTGTTTTGTATGGCACCATTCAAGAGAATATCTAAGTACATTATAAACTTTTAATTTATCTTCACAATACTTGTGTTGGGAGCCTGCGGAAGGGAGGGTATCTCCATTTTACAGACGGGAAACTAGGGAGCAGAAATTTTGCTAATATGGTAATCCAAGGCAATTTAAGATACTAAAAATCATCTGGTTTTATGTATTCCTTTTCAATAGTAAACCTTATCTATCACTTCTTATGTTCAGAGTAATGCATTGAATGACTTAGGTAGCAGCTGTGAGTGCTCAGTCGTTAGGCATATAAGTTTTCAGTCCCACACCCAGAAAATGAGGAAGGCAGAGTTCAGGGTACCTGGGAAGGTTCAGTTACACAGGTGACCTCATGTAGGCTGTGGCAGGGAGGGGATCCAGGCCTCCCAAGCAGGATCCACCTGTCTGTCTGCTAACATGAGCTTCTGTTTGTTTTCTTCCTTCCATCCCTCACCTCATTCACAACACACCTTCACAATCTGCAACAAATGAATCCCACAGCATTCTTCTGGCAAAAATGACTGCTCGAGGTTTGGACAATTGCACACTTCGCTGGGTAAAAAACTGGCTGGACGACCGGGCCCAGAGAGTTGTGGCGAACAGAGTTAAATCCCTCTGGCGGCTGGTCACGAGTGGTGTCCCCCAGGGCTTGGTTTTGGGGCCACTCCTGTTTAACATCTTCATTGATGATCTAGACGAGGGGATCGAGTGCACCCTCAGTCAGTTTGCAGATGACACCAAGTTGGGTGGGAGTGTTGATCTGCTCGAGGGTAGGGAGGCTCTGCAGAGAGACCTGGACAGGCTGGAGCCATGGGCTGAGGCCAACTGGAGGAGTTTCAATAAGGCCAAGTGCCGGGGCTGCCCTTGGGCCACAACAACCCCCAGCAGCGCTACAGGCTTGGGGAGGAGTGGCTGGAGAGCTGCCAGTCAGAGAGGGACCTGGGGGTGTTGATTGACAGCCCGCTGAACAGGAGCCAGCAGTGTGCCCAGGTGGCCAAGAAGGCCAATGGCATCCTGGCTTGTGTCAGCAGTAGCGTGGCCAGCAGGGACAGGGAAGGGATCTTACCCCTGTACTTGGCACTGGTGAGGCCGCACCTCGATTCCTGTATTCAGTTTTGTTCCCCTCACTACAGAAAGGACATTGAATGACTCGAGCGTGTCCAGAGAAGGGCAACGGAGCTGGTGCAGGGTCTGGAGCACAGGTCGTACGAGGAGCGGCTGAGGGAACTGGGGGTGTTTAGTGTGGAGAAGAGGAGGCTGAGGGGAGACCTCATCACCCTCTACAGCTACCTGAAAGGAGGGTGCAGAGAGCTGGGGATGAGCCTCTTTAGCCTAGTAGAAAGTGACAGGACAAGAGGGAATGGCCTCAAGTTGCGTCAGGGAAAGTTTAGACTAGATATTAGGAAGCATTTCTTTCCAGAAGGGGTTGTTAGGTGTTGGAATGGGCTGCCCAGGGAGGTGGTGGAGTCCCCATCCCTGGAGGTGTTCAGGAGTAGGGTCAATTTAGAGCTTAAGGATATGCTGTAGGTGGGAACTGTGCTAGGCGAACAGTTGGACTAGATGATCACCAGTGTCCTTTCCAACCTAGATGATTCTGTGTGTGATTCTGTGTGAATCAAACTGCAAAACCCCCAAAACCGCATCCTCGCCGACAACCTATGCTTCATTCATTCTACAAGAAGATTTGTGCTGTGCGATGGTACCGGGATCTTGTGGAAAAATAACTGTGATTGTGCAGTTATTGTATTGCAATTCATCTACATGATGGGGCCAAGCAAAGGTTGTATAGGCAGTTATAATTCTGCATGTCCTAACTTTTGAGCACCAGGTTTTGAAGCCTTTATAGCATTTTGCGAATATATTATTTTGTCTTTTCAGACTAGGCATGGTGTATAAAACAAAACTTTCCCTTTTATCTTTCTCTTTCCTTCTCTGGCCTCCCCTACCAGTATCAGGTGATCCTTTTATTTTGTTTTTTTGCTACTTTTTACAGCTGTAGCACAGATATTTCAGTGTCCTGTAATTTATTCTCTCTCTAAATGTCAATTTCCTTGCTGCTGCTGATTTGCTTTCAGATATAATGCCTAAAGCAGACTGTCAGCCATTCTCAAAGTATATGATTCTTCTTTCTCAATATCACACAAGCCAAGTCTGGCTAGAAGGACAGGAGAAAACTAAATTGTTCTCATAAAAAAGAAAACATAGCTCTAATATATCTTTATACTTATGTTCAGGTATTCCCTTTGTGTTATTAAGGGGACTCATGATCTTGTGTGTTTTCTCTACAGGGCATCACATTAATTTATATTTATAAGGTGTCCCATAATAGATGCTTTCCAGAAACATAAAAGTGAGTCCAAAAGTTCTTTGGATGCTATCAAATGAGAAATGAGTGCTGCACTGTATTATCCAGCAGCAAAAAAAGAGCTCTTCAGGATTCAAAAAATAAACTGATGAATTTGTGTATATTAACTAGAGGCTGATCCTGCCACCCTTGTGCAGCTCCAATGATTTCAGTGCAAGGGAGAATTGAAATCAAGCATCTTTGAAAGCTTGGTGCTCTCTGAGATAGCAGTAGGGAGGCTCTTAAGACATCAGGTGTGTGGGTATATTTTTGTATATGCAAATATTTAAGTCCTCACATACAAATGATTTGCTGCAACTCAACAGGTTGTCAGGTTGATCCAGTGCCTAGTAAGGGTTATTGTTGGTCCCGTCTGGGTGTGGTAGCCCAAAGGTTGTTAGTGGAGTAAAAGCAGTTTAAGTTTTGTTACCTTTTAATTGTGGAGAGTTGCAAGTCATGTTGTTCTAGCTTGGCTGGTGGATTTACATACCCAGAAGGCCTTCTAAGTTTGCACTTTGACACTCATAAATATCTTTCCACTTCAGAAAACATGATTTTTTAAAAATTTAGGATATAACTTCATGTATCACTCTGTATTTTGCATGTGTGATTTTAAAGGTGTCTCAGTGTTCTATGCTGCACTAATGTTATGGATTTAGACAGTTTAATACATCAATTTGTCTGCCTATCTGTCTTTCTTGGTGGTGCTTGACATCATCTTAGATTTTGCTGGCTGTGCTTTAAACAAAACAGTGGGTTATTTTGCTTTTATTTTTCCTCTCTCTCTCTCCATAAAATGCATGTCAAGAAGGTGCCTGAATCCCATAACAATAACTTTTGAGGCATAACTTTTGAGTCTAATCCAAGTTTAAGAGGGCAATAAAAATTGGTCCCATTTCAGTGATTTCCAAGGTGTCTCTAGGTAGATTACTATGAACAGCTTAAAGGAAAATATAGTTCGGTCCCTGTTCTCCTCCCATATATGTTCCTACCTGTGGCACAGTCTACATTTTTTCAAGCATTATTGGCTGTTCTCCTATTGAAGTTGCTCTTCGCAACGATGTGCATCACATTTTTGCCTTCCTAGGAGTGATCCCCACTGCAAACCCAACAACTGGCCTACAGTGTTTTCATCAAGCAACCTTGAAATACTAAATAAGACTCACGCCAACGCTATTATAGATCAACCAGGTGCCTATACATTTCACCTGGTAGAAGATCATCAGAGTTCACCCACTTCTGTTGGGCCTCTGAAAATTCTGTAATGCTCCCACATTGGCTTTTTCTGCTGGGACACAGGTTGTCACTGCTGTGACGAGGGAGCAGCCACAGTCACACAGCCCTCTCATTGCAGCTCCCAGCCTTGCCTGGCATCTATCCCCTCATGGGACTGTGACTCAGAGCTAGAGTTTGGGGGAGGAATTTCCTTTAGTGAGCTTCCAAGAGGGATAGAAAAGGCTTCTAAATTCTCCATCCAGGTTTTTCTTAAAGAAACAAAGACCTTTTTTTTACACGTGGGTGTGTGTATGTGTGTATCTATATTAAAGATAATAAAATAGACAACAGTCAGAAGAATTAGGTGAAATGGTATAGAACATCTGACTTATGAATATCTCTCTCCTGCCAAACATCTCTTTGTGGTTTAGGCTCTCCTATTCAGTTTTGCTTTAAGCTTAGCAATGCTTGACTCCTTCCCTTGTAGCAAACTGTCCACAGCCTAGTCTGAGACACCAAGAAAAGTCCCCTTCTATCACCTGAGAGACCTAGCTGATCATCATCTCCTTGCTCAACCAGGGTGCTGCTTCTGATGGAGGTTCCCTGTGAGCTGCACAGCCATAATCAGTCCAGGGTCTTCTCTTTTGCCTCCTCTGCCTGCCCTCCTGCAGTGTGCCTTTAGAAAGGGGATACTTTTTCCCTCCAGCACAGGGCAAGAAGGACAGAGAAGCCAATCTTCCTTGCTGTCATTTGGCCGCAGCCTTTTCAAAGAAGTGTAAGTGTACAGACACCCAGCCCATGGTGCTTTAGCTGCCTGTAGGATATGAGCTGTAAAGGATGGAGGGTTTTTTCCAGTAATGCTCTAATTAGTCTGCATATGTGCAGCTACAGAAAAGCATGATAAATTTTGGCCTAAAGATCACCGGTGCCCTGTCTCCTCACACCAGATGTTCATTCAAGCAGCCGTTTGGTTTGCTAAGTTGATGTGTGCTTCAGGTGGTGAAAAAAATTGAGAATAAAGGTTGTTCTCCTACCAGAAGGCAAAGCCGGACTTGTCATTCCTGCCTCCTCCCTCTTGTTAAGTGCTGTCATATAATGGAAAGAAGAGTTGAGTCTGAAACAAGAGAATTTAAAACTGAGATCTAAAACCAGTGACAGTCTTGATGAGGGGCTGTATACTTTATCTAGTTCACTTGTAATTGGTTTCAATTTGTTGCATCTTTTTTTAAAACATGTGTGGTTTGAATATGAATGTAGTTCACATTAGCTTTTGATTATAAAAATAAATAATATCAGATTCAGAAGAATCAGCAGTTTCTTAGAGAGTGGTACTTCCTCAGCCCGTCCAACAGTGGCTTTTTCTAAAATGAAGTGTTTCAGCTTATCAAGCCATAACTAGGAGGCCATCACCTTGAGGGCTACAGTCATCTTCAAGGCTATGCATGCACAGCACCAGCAATGGCTAAGAAAATAACCACCTCTTCTCTGGGGCATTGGCCTATCTTCCACTCAATCACTGCTAGTAACAAGCAGGGATAGATTGAGCTGTGAGCCAGGGCTCAGTGTAAAAGAACTGGTTGTATATTTTCAGTAAATATTTTCAGATTCCTCCTGTGATACTTTAGGTCAGTGTCTGAGAAAAAATACCCATTTATAGAGTTGCGCTCCCTCTATTTCTTCATTTTCCTTCCTTTTTTGCCTGTGTTTTTTGATTGCTAGATGGGGCGTTAGCTGCAAAAGTTTCTTCTAGGACCCATATTAACCTACTGGAGTTGAACAGAACTTTTTCTGTAAATATTAGATTTAGTAAAAGCATAGATCACAGAGTAGGGCTAAGTAACTATGATTTTGCCATGTGGCTTGGGGGTTCAACAGAGGTTTCAAAGTCAGCTTATTCACTAGGTAGTGAACAAAATCCTTTAATGTCGCTTAAAAGAAGACCTAATATAGAAGCTCCAGAAATGAAGCTTCCAAAGAGTATGTGGTACATTTCTTGAAGATATTGTCTTATTTTTTATTATAAAAAGTGAGTAACAACAAGTAAAACACATTAAGAAAACACCTAAGCATATATTTACCCAGCTGAGCAATTTTAAAGGCAGGTTCGATACAGTACATACGTGTTAAATGCTGTGTTATTGCATGTTTTCAAAGTAGATTTTGTAGTTTTGTATTCTTTCATTGGACACTCTTTAAATGCAATTCCTTAATGTATTATTTTTTAGAACATGGAAAGAAATGCTATTGACCAACCAACTTTCAAGAAGTCCTTTTCCTGGCCTCTTAATTTCTTTCCGCAGTTTGACATAGGCTACCATTTGTAGGCAGAACCCTTGGCTCTCAGCCTGTAGATGATGCTCGCATGTACAATCAGATAGTTAAGTTTTACTCTTATCAGATAACAATGTGCTAATGGTACTGACTCATTTCTGGGTCTTCATACAATAAAAATATAGGGAGCAAATTTGGAAGTAACTTAGTGATATTAAAAAAATTGGCTGTCTTTTCCATGTCTGGAACCCATGAGTCAGTACTCCAACACATACATTTTGCTGTTTAAATAGAATATGCTATCTTTTTTGTATTAACAATATGGTTTATTATTCTATAGAACTTTTCATCCATAGATCTCATGTAACTTTATCAGTTAAGTGAGGAACATATTCCTGGTGGGTACCAAGATTCTCCCAGACAATACGCTGTTGGTTTCAGCCTGAATTAGACATTTAGCCTCTGATTCGGATGAACATTCATACTGGGGAAAGTTCTTAAAATTAAGCCCATACTTACGGTATTTCTAAAGTGGTTTGGGAACAAGTACTTGTATGTTTTCCTTGTGAATGAAAGTAGAATTTGGTCCCTAGCATCATGCTAGTTCCTTGAGATAACTTCCAGTGAGGCTTGCTATCATAATTCAGTTAAAGTATATTTGATCCTGGTGGAAAAAAACACCCAGCCATCTAGATGAAGCCCTTGTTCTGTAATTCTTTGTTGTCTGGAATGATCATATATTGTAGGTATGGCTGACCATGCCTTTGCACGCTGGACCTTTTGAGAACAGGTAGATGCAGCTTTCAGGTTTGCTTGCCACGACTGTCTTCCTTCCAGTGGTGTGAGGGGCAGGGAAGGGGAAGTGAAGTGCTTTCTGGTGCCAGAGAAGCTCCTAGCACTAGCAGGATTTGTCTCATGAGGCTGGGGGTCATTTTTGGGGGAAGAGAAGACAGGAGTCTGCAGCAGCTAAATGCCGTGAAACCAGCATGGTGCAAAATGGAGGGGAAAATTTGCTGTAAGGGTCAGAAATAGAAATGAAGATAACCCATCTTCTCCTTATAGGGTGAATACTCTGAAAGAATGCTCTAACTATGAGTTTAATGATATTTGACTGTCTGCAGGTTAGGTTTCTGTGCTCCGTGTTGTCAGGCAGAGGGGTGGTTCACGATTTCTGATTAACTTTAAAAAAGATCCGTGTGTTTCTGAGGTGCGTGGGTGAGGCAGTGCAAATGTCAAGCTAAGTACTGGTTATAAACAGTCTTTTTAAACAGCAGCACATTTTCATTCAGATCTTTTTAGGTTGTGAAGAATACTGTATCTCTAGCGCATATTTAAAATAAAAATCTTTCTGGCAGCAAGCTTGCCGTATCTAGTGCAACATTCTCACTCTGTCTCTCTCTCTCATCCTCATCTGTTGAAGGAGTAAAACTTCTGAGGTACATCTTCAGAAATAGCAGCAGTAGCCAGCGCAAATGCGCAGTAATTGATTTGCTGCTGTTGATTGCAATTGAAGCAGTTAAACCTTTCCAAGCAAAACAAAATTGTGCATGCAAGCTTTTGCATTGTTGTTCAAAGAGCGAGTTTTCTAACGTGGCTAATGGCAAATGATATGATGAAAAATAATAGCTTCTGTTTTATCCTTCATTTCCATTTTGCACTAAACTGTGTACTCAGCCATGCATATGCAGGCTATAATGTAGCATATTTAAACTTCCACTTCATCTCTGGAGCTTCTCCCTATATACCAAAATAGCAAGGACTGGAGTAGCTACTCTCTCAAACAGCACTTGCTGTTCTTAGACGGGCTTTTTGTTGTTTTTAGAGTTTTCTGTTTTTAATCTGAGCTAAGTTTGAACAACTGTAATGGTGGGAAAATCTACCCAGCGTTCATTCTTTTTTACCACGGAATTGGCAAACCAGGAAGAATAGACTTTGTCATGTGCAAATATGGTGACCATAAATGGTGCTGGAGGCTTTCTCCATTGTCCTGTGACTTTGCCACGAGAGAAAGCGCGCGCAAGAAAGAAAGACACGTTTGATAGAGTTGTGAAGAACGCCTGAATGGCTATTGGGTGTTGGGCATTGTCTGGCGGTGACCTCAATTCGGTACAGTAGAGACCCTTGAAAGCACTGTCTGAAGTCACAATACCACTATTCTCCTCCACTCCCCAAAAGGGATTAGTTAAAAGGGTGACGTTCCGTGCAGAGAGTTCCAAGTATTCCCTGAAACAAAGGGCTCTGAAATGTTTTTGAAGTTATTTTTAATTGAGTTGAACTAATTTAATAAAGGTTCTAAGAAGGAGGGGGGGAGAAAAAAAATATAAAGGAATGTGATTGTTTTATGATTCCTCGCAGATGGAATGGACATTTATAGCATACTTCTTTAGTCTTTCAGAGAACAGTAGCCCCATTTACAGCTACTGTTAGCAATTTAAAACTGCTCCAAAATGAAGTCTTTCAAGAAGTTGACAGCTTATAAATAAATCTGTCTGATAAAATTGAACATAAACTGCATCTGTGGTTAGTTTGCCAAAATTAATTCTACATTTAATTAGAGATAGCAGTCAAACATATTTAATAAAAAACAGTCTTAGAGAGTAAATCAAATGAAGTCAGATTTTAGCAGACGCTTTGCTTTTCTTCCCCCTTTTTTGCTTTTCTTTTTTTTTTTTTCCCCCCCCTTTCCTCCCAAGGAGGGATGAAATGACCTCACCAATATGATCCTCAGATATTTAGAAGAGGAGACTGAGGGGAGGCATGGGCAACCCCATGAGATTATATAGAAGAAGCCATGAATGACTTGACTCAGACAGCAGGGCACAATTACTGTGCTGCAATTTTTATTGATTCTATAATTAGGATTTTCAGCAATGCTGCTGTGTTTACTGTAAATGTTAAAATGTACTAATATGCTCATTATTAGCCAAATGGCAAAATTTGGGTTTGGTCTGGACTTAAACCCTCTGCAGCCCCAAAGTTGAGGCATGTATGTGCAGGTAGACTGGAAGCTAGGCTGCACTATAATTATTAATTTCTAGCATTGTGAATCAAGTTTTGTTGTTACATCTTCAAATGGAGGAACCGGGTCCCTGCATGCAGAATTTATATTCACTACTTCGCATTCTTTTTCATGTGCATCTCATTCATGTCTCTTCAAAAATATTATTAGATAGACTCTTTAGCGGGTGTAAATAGGTACAGCTCCCACTGCATAAAGGAAGTCTGGCTCTTGGCAACAATTTAAAAAATACAAGGAAATAAAGTAATTCAGTGTCCCAGTTCACCAAATAAAGTCAGATGAGCTGCATCAAAAACATTTGAACCATTACATTTTAAAATTAAGTAGAACGTTTTTCTTTTATAATCCTGTCTCTCAAAGCAGCTATATCTCTACCACCAAAACCAGCCCAAACTTTATTTAAATCTCAGACCTTGTATAGGAGATTTAAGCCTACACTGTAAAGACATTAAAAACTTGTTAAGGTTACTAGAGAAATCCTGTTTGCTTGGCTTTTTTTATGATTTAGAAAATGACATGATTTTTAGTCATAAGGTTGAGTGCACGAGCTGATAATACACTATCCTTCTCTCGGGGGGGGTGTGTGTTAGATTGTTTTTGTATATTTTGCATCCCTAAATAAATATTGTAGGAACTCACTGTTTCCCATGTGTAAGGTATTGATTAACTATAAGCGCAGCATTCTTCCTTCTCCTACTTTTTTAAAATTTTTTTTTCTTTTCTTTTTTTTTTTCTTTTTTTTTCTTTTGTTTTTTAATGTCATTATTTTCAGAACATTTTGAAGTTTATAGAAATAAATAAATGAACACATACTGGAAATCCTTATAGGTAGCATAGCTCAGACATCCCTGGAGGTCACCATTAAAACCTTTTTAGTTAACCTTGTTAAAGTTCTACCATTACCAAAACCCCAAATGACCCAACTATATATGGGAACCCCTGACTGAGAAATGTGGAACATTTTTTGGTACGCTTTTTTGTTATGTGATTTTGTGGCAGAACAGTAGCTTGTGGACGGAAATAAATATTTTCTTCTGCTTTGAACTGCAACAGAAAGGGATGTCTTTGCTTTTCTTTTCATCCTTAAATTATGAATGGTAATGTTGTTCAGCAGGGACTGTTTTTTAAGCCAGTTTATGAGGATATCATGCATGTACACATGTACATCTCATTTTTGGGAGGCTGCAACTTGAAAGCCTAACAAATTACAGTCCACCCAGTGCCTTAAAATAAACAGTAGCGGTGTTGACATAAACTTTCTAGGAATTGTGGCTCAAATTTCGGGAGTCACCTAGGAAATTTGAAGTCACTAGTCTTTTTTAAATTACATGGGAATTTAGATATAAAAATTCCACATGCAGCTCGGAAATACTCAGCTCTTCATATTCAAGCAGTGAAGAACTATTTTCTTATTTCCAAAATATATTATATTAGCTAGGTCCTTAATCCTTAGAAACAGTATGTTAGAACTTATATCGATTAAAAAAAATTGGATTTGACCCTACTGACATCTGTTTGTAGCATATGTGTAGTTATTTTCAACAGCACTCCTTGAGTGAGACAGTTGACTTGAATGGGACTTCATATGGTTAATTATGCTGAAACAAAAGTGCTTTGCTGAATCAGAGACTTTAACAGTACTCTTTTGTGAGCATTATCCTTATAAGAGTTTTAGGAATGATACATATACATATACATATGCTCATTACCTGCAACACAAGTTCATATGAACACAGGTCTTTTTAAGAACAACTGATTCTCCAAGATCTAATGTATTTCTCTGAATGTGGCCTAGTGATGATATATATCATTCTTCTCTTTAGCCTTTATAATTACTTATTCAAATATTTCATACTTACCCACATTTTAAAGTTTTCAAAGGCTTATCTTTTTAATGTGATGTTCAAAAGTGTTATGTGAAGGTCATTAAGACTTTAAATTGCCATTTTGAAGCCAAGCTAGAGATTTTATTCTTCACTTAACACACAGTTACAGTTTGAATTTGGAAGAAAAAAATTATCGCTTACATAAAGATGTCTTTAAAAGTAGAGCATCTCCTTACAGAAATTAGCTTTTTCTTTTAATTGCATATCAGTGCTTGAATCTGGTGTGGATTTCTGAATTAATAGGAGGCTTTGATGTTTTATTAAATATTTTTTAAAAGGTGGGACTTTCTGAGAATTAAGCATGAGTATTGTATTTTGTGTACCAGAAGCATGATAATTTCTTTCCTGTTGCCATACTCAAGGAATCTAGTTTGGGACTTTTCCCAATTTTTATAGTTTAGTTTTAACACTTTATGTGAAAGAGCTGTTTTTCAAAGCGATTAACTTAATGTAAGTAGAAGGTAAGGAGATTCTTTATGTAAAAGGAAGCAAGGATATGCTTTCCTTTTTTCCCCCCAAAGTGAGAAAGTCCATCCTGTGGTGTAGAACACTTTCTGCACAGGTTGCAATTTTAGGCAGAATGGAAAATCTTAGTTTCAGCCATTCCTCTGCAAAGGACACACAGCAAAATCTCTCAACATCTTCTGATCCTCTGTCATTAGAATATGACTAAAAATTTCAGGAGGGTTTGGTTTGTGGTTTTTCTTTAAAATAATTTGGTACTTGTTAGTTGCATTCAGGATAGAAGTAATATAGATCACTTAGGCTTTCCATTGTGAGAAGAGGGCTGAGGATCATGAACTTTCCCACCCTGGATTTGTCATGTGACACCTTTGGAGGATTCACTCCATTACCCCATCTTCTTCATTTGCTTCATTCTCTATTTTTATGCAGTATGAATAACCGTTGGGTATCTCAAGTAAAGACATGTTTGCTGCTGTTTTCCTTTTATTGCTGTGGTTGAAAAAAAAAAAAAAAAAGAAGAGGTTTTTCATTATACTCTTCATGGTGGGTACAGTTTGGAGTAGCAGTAAGAATTTGTCCAAAGACTGGGATTCAAATTTTGGATGAATCTTTGGGTTAAGTGTATCTGTGTCTCTCAAACACATGGGTGGAGGGGACTGTTAAACTGAGAAATTAAACTGAATTGGAAGTGTGTGAGGCTGTCCATAAAATTGTTCCCCATGAAGAGTTTACTGTGATGAAAGTAAAGTAGGGTTATGGCTTGTTTTGCAAGAAGCAAAAAAATTGTGAATGTATGCAGGAGATATTACCAATCTACCTAGAGCATGGGTTGGATTTTTTGATAATAATCCGAGTGGAGCTGGTGAAATCATTTTAAGGGCAGATGATGCTGAGCTGCAAAACAAGGGTCTCTAATCTGCCAAGCTTTTCGGTAAACTGCACTTCAAGAAAATGTGCCTGCAAGTGCAGGAGAACTTGAATGTGATTGCTGTGTTATTCTCTCCAAAATCTGGCTTTAAGTATTTTCACTGTTTTATTACCTTTCCTTCCTGATTGGCATAATCTAAAAAAGTTGCCAGAAGGGTAAGAGGAGGTTTTCAGGAAAAAAAAGAGGAGAACATGTTCTCATGCTGTTGTAGCCATACTACCAAGTAAGCACTTCTAACTTTAAAAAAACAAAAACAAAACAAACAAACAAACAAAAAAACCCACAAAAAAAACCCAAAACAGTAGGGATTGAGTGGTTTGGGTGAAGATGCTTAAGGAACATCAGCAAACTGAGTCAGATGAGTTTGCTTTTCCTACCAGAAGATACGGGTTTTCATGAACAGAGAGGAATTACAGGAGGAGGCAGAGTAATACATGTAAGATCAGTGCATGTGCTGCTTATGCTGTTTTTTTGTCCTTTACCCTGTACTTTGCAGAAAAAGAAATGTTTTGAGTAGAGGATGGTATTCTTTTACTCTTTCTAACTGTCTGGTCACAGTTCCTCAGGCTGAGAAAATCTGCAGGCGTCAAAATGAAGTGGTCCTGCTGTGCCCAGACACTCAACCCAGCATTCAGTGAGACACGTGATTTGCACCACTCAGAGCATTGGGAAGGCTAGTCCGTGTCCCAAGGTGTCTGCACAGGTGTAATTAGAGAAGCGGAAACCACAGTTTGTTACTGAGGAACTGGAGTCCATCTCTAACAGATTGTTTTTTTCCTCCATCATCTCAAAGACTATAAAAGATGATTCACAATCAGAAGAGAAAAAAGTCTAGAAAGCTTTACAGCTTTATGTACAAAATTTTCCATTGCCTTTAGAATTTCTGCAACATTTCAGTTCCTGTATGTGGGACAAAAAAACCCAAGCAAAACCACTCCTCTCTAGCCCAGTTTGAGGGAATACAATGTTTGCCACCTCTGGTGATTGCTGACTAGCTTGGATGAAAGGGGAGACAAAAAAGCAGTGCCTGCAGAGTTCTGCATGCTCTATCTTATCATTGTTATAAGATAGGTCACTCGTGGCAAGTATTTGCAAGGTATTATTGCCTAACTTCTCTAAATCAAACAAGGCTGTGTCACAGAAGTGAACTAAGAGCACAATTTCAAATCTGGGTAAAGCTGGAGGTTTGGTTTAGATAAGGGACTGATACCACTGCAAATGCAGAACTGATTTTGAGCTGAAAAAAGCAGAATTTTTTACTTGAACTGACTGAAGGTTGTCAGGACTAACAATTTAAATTAAATTTCTGATGTTTCAAGAAGAGCTTTAATGAGAGGAACATTTTTTTTCCTGTGCTGGAAAATGAACCCATTCTGATCTCGGATTTAGTCCATATTCGGTAGGTTAATAAGGAGTTCATATTGTGGGACCTTAGTGTAAACCCGTGATTTAATTCTGTGTAATTCTGTGGGGCCTGGGCTATGGGTAGGATAATAGTTTTTAGCAGTTTTGTTTCAAACACTTGCCAGGCCCCATTTCACGGAAAGTGTCCCATGTACCACTGCATTTGATTTGTCCATGGACTCATCAGAGATGCCTCTGAAAACAAAACCAACCAGCAATCACTTTTCATCAAGCTGCTGGAAGTTTATTTTGTATTGCGGCTTCGCTTACATTGTGTTTAACTGAGGAGAGCCTAAGCCTTAAAGCAGAGAAAGTACTAGTCCCAGTGCAAATGTCCACACCCAAAATGAACATCCATTCAGCCACTTTTTGGGGTAGTACCCCAAGATTAAAAAAAAAGTTTGGGTTATTGTGGAAAACATAACGATGATACTGCCGTTTTGGCCACAATGGAAAATACCAAAAAAGTTTTTGTTATTAAAAAAAAAAGAAGGCACTCCATCCCTGAAGAGGCCTGCTTCTCAGTGATCCCCAGGTCTGAATCTTTTTGAGGATTCAAAAGATTAATACAGTTTGACTAAAGTTCGCCTAAAAACCCACATTTTGGGCTTCCTTCTTTGAACTGACAAGAGTCTTCTGAGGATTGCTCATCACACCTGGAAACCAGATAAATTTCCCTCCTCTGTGCTGGAAACTCCTATACTTTTGGCTTCTCTCCCATTCTGCATTTAATTATTTTGAATTCCAGCATGCCAAGCCAAGTTTAACTGCTAGTTTCCTGCAAGTACACTCTATTCTCCAGCCCTCATGCTGCCTAGCCTGTTGTGGTGTACAAGTGAGCAGCAGCAGTGTGACAGGGAAGAAGGTTTGTTAGAGTAAGACCCTCTTAGTCCCAAAGGAAAAGGGTTACTCACTCTTCCGTAGATGAAAAATGACCTCTTCCTCTCCCCTTGCCCCTGAGGGATATTTTCCTGATATAACAACATGAAAACTTGGCAGGCTCCATGTGTTAGATGACACTGTATGTTGATGAAGAACATTGCTGAGATATCTCAGCAGGGGCAGACAAGATGGTATTTGGAGAGCAAGAAGAAAAGAAATCAGATTGGGGGTAGAAGTGGGTTTGCAAGGGTCATGCAGGCTGCTGGTTATAACTCATAACCTGCCAAGACCCACATGCATGACACAGGCCTTTAAAAATGTGTGACAAATAGCTCAAATGATGGACAGGACACCAAAGCACAGGAAAGGCAAAAAACTTAGAATGAATATGGAATTTGTGCCTTTAGTATATATGTGAATTATAACCTTGACCTGAAAAATTTGTTATTTCTGATGTCTTTAAGCTTACAGGATTAAAAAGTGAGAATGCCAACATGAGGGGAATGGAGGTAAATTGTTATTCTGAATTACTTATTTGTTATGAAATGATGCTTGGGTACAATCAAGGATCAAATCCATTTGTATGGAGCAATATACATTCACAGGCAGAGTAAAAAAACCCCCATGCAGCGGCTGCTGCTGCAGACACAGTAATCAAAACACAGCTAAACAGAATTGGATATAAAGTTAGGGGTATACTTCATAGTGAGGGAGTAAAGAGCTGTGTGGCTCTCCTACTAGTAGAGAATAATGATGCTGACAGCAAATACTATTGAGATAATGGAATTTCTTTCTTCCTTTTTTTGGAGGGATGAATGAGAGATTGAAAGAGAGTTTCAGATTTTAATATATATTTAACCACCTAGATTCACTCCTGGCACAGGCCCATTTATGTCATATTTCACCCAGCAATTTTTTCCTTTTTTTTTTTCTTTTCCCCCTCAGGTTTGTATCTCTACAAATCTTTCTGTCAGTCAGGTCCAATATACTGCATCAGTCCAATTGCCAACAAAATGCATGATTATGTGTGTGGAGAGAAAACATTAAATCCCCAAGACGTGAAGTACAGGTGGATAGTTTGTCATCTAACTACAACTTTGGGTTACATGTCTCTTTTAACTCTCTTCCATTGTATTTTTAAAGGAAATCATCAAAGCAAGTGGCAACAAAATAAACTGAAGGCTCAGGTTTAAAAGTGGCAATATAAATACGGGTTTGTTGTGCAACATGCTGTGTGGGCTGGGCTGGGGAAATGCCACCCCCCGACCCATGATGCCTACAGTGGGCTCTGCTTGTCCCCTGGCACAGGCGGAGTGGCAGCTGGAGGTGGCACAGCCAGAAGGTGGGGTTGTGTTAATGTTCATTTTATGAAAATACCCCTCTCCAGCTGTTATAAGGCAATCGCCACAAAATGCTGCCAGCGCAGCTCTGGACACCGGGACCTGTCTCGCCTGCAGCTGTGCAGGGTCATGTCCCTGGCAAGAGCAGTTCAAGGTGGCGGGTTGAGAAGTCTCATCACTGAGAGAAGAGAGGGAGAAAATTGCAGATGCGATTCATATGAATTTCACAAGTTGAGGAAACCACTTTTTGCTAATAGTTGCTTTAACAGATGTTGATAAAAGATTTTGTCCTGTGAGGCCCCTTCTAACCTGGGTAAGGAACTGGAAGTTGAGGTTTACACATTAGGATTTCCCCCAGATTCCTGACATTTATCAAGTGCTTTTGACATGACTGAGTTTTATTTCAAGTGTGATTGAAAACCAGATGAACTCTTGCTATCCAACCACATCTGTTGTTTGTTCCTTCCAGAATAAATATTGCAGTTCCTGATGCTGAAACAGCTGGAAATCTTGCATTCGTTTTCTCTGAGATGAAGTGTGTCCTGTGAGTTTACCTGGTAACACTGTTTATGTACTATTTATTTAAGATGGTTAGCAGTGGAAAAAAGATAGTTGGTGTAAGACTTCTATTTGCCAGCCTGGACATCTAGAGTAATGTGACGATCACTTTTACCTATATGTCTTCAGGCACATTCAATTTTTGGATGTGGCAAATACTTCTAATGCCAGTGGCTTTCTATAGGAGACAAACGAGAGTTCTCTAAACCAGTTAGAGCCACTTGACACAAAGTAGCACAGTGGAAGCTAGATCTAGGTGCCACTACAGAGTAAGTAACTGAAATAAATTGCACCTCAGGGAGAGTAAAATATCTAGTGCATTTCAATCCCAAACCTACAAAATTTTTGTTTTGATAACATTGGTTTAGGTTTGGGGTTTTTCCCCACTCTGACATGATGAACACTGGTGTACTTTGCTGTCACAAATAATATATGTTCCTTCCAGTTGTGCAGTGGGTTGGAATGTGGAATAAAGGTGGGGGGACAGAGGTGGAGCGACATAAACATTTAAATAGTACACAAAGGTAAAGAAAAGCATCTTTTGTCTGGCTGGTTCCAGCAGAAGTTCCTGCTTGTGCTGCTGAAGATAGCCTGAGAAGATTAGAAGAGGCTCAGCTGGGGAAAGACAAAGGGAGACTGTGTAAAGCAGGATCAAGCCTGTTTGCTTAGTGGAGCTCTCTGTCTTCTTGTTGACAGATGTAGCTGGTGCAGTGTCAGACCTTGCAGGCTCCTCCCCTGGACTGTCAAGTGACAATGGTTGCAGTAGTAAATGACAGTGTAAAGTACTCCATGAATCCTTTATTTGTTTGGCAGTTGTAGCCTGGGATGGGGATTTAATATTGAATGGACTCCAGATTGTCTAAATTGCAATCACAGTGTTTGTTTAAGCAGTCTGTGGGGACTGCTAAGCATGTTAACTTTTGCTTCCATCCTTTTCATGTTGCAAAGTATTGAGGTAGGAAAAAAGGATGAAGGGGATTGGAAGGTTAACACTGTAAAGGCATGAGGATGCTAGCAGTTCTCCTGAGCTGCTGAGGAATCATCAAGAGTTTCAGGTCACCAAATTATAATGTGTAGTATGATGGACAAAAGCCTGCTGTGTTACCTAAATAAGAGCTTTTCCTTTTCCTGGTGCACTAATCTGTCAGAGTACATGCCACTATCTCAGCTCAGTTAAGTTGCTTTCAATGCCAGATTGCAGCTCGTAATGTCAGCAAATAGCATGTACAGTACTTTATACTTTGATAGCTTTGTGGAACCTAAAAAAATTCAGACCAAGTCCACAAAGCAAAGCAAGGGACTATGGACTGAAATAATAAAAGATTGTCAAATATAATCAGCTTTCATTGATTCCTATTTCAAAATATAGAGGAAAACTCAATCCCCTTTAGGAGCCAAAAGTACCTTGAATGTAGCCTTACAACTAAGTGAGCCAGATAGGTTAGGAAAAACACAGCCAGATGTAATGAATCCTAACTATAGAAAAAAGTGTTATTACAAGTTCTGGGATGGAGAAGGGTTTGCTTTAGCAGAAAGGGCCCTTTATTTCATATCATGGCTCAAGACACACGATCACATTGGAAGTGCTAACAAATACATTCAGTAACAGGTCACTGCTTGTTCAGTCAATAAAGACTCTTGCTCCGTGTTTTGCAGGATCCTAAGCCTCAGATATCTTTGACAGAGTTGTAAACAATTATATGTGGCTATGTGTTTGCACAATCTGATAAAGAGGACTTCAATAACCTTGATGCCCCATCTGGAGCACAATCCATCTTCACTGCTTCAGGATCCTCTGCAGCTGCTCTCTAATCTTACTACCCAGTTCAGCTGCTTTTCCTCAACTACACGCTGATCTGCAGCTTCTGTCTCCAAAAAAACCCATCCGATTCACTATACTGAGCACAGTTCCCTATCTGACCCATCCGGGGCAGGACAAAGGTGTGAAAAAACTTTTTTCCACATAATATGTGGTTGTTGAGACTTTATCCTTGGCAAAGAGTGTATGCATGCATCTTGTGTGAAGGTAGTTGTCTTGGTCTTCCCCTGGAGGGTTTGCAGGAGCATCCTCTCACTTGCAGAGGTATGGGTGTACAACACTAGTCTGTATTCACTGCCAGCAGGGAGAGAATGCTTTTATTTTCAGAAGGGTTTCTTCCTCTGAGCACTTTGTTTTCCCTTAAAGCAATCATCCTTTTCAAAGCTAATGGAGTTTTTCAGTGGGGGAAGAGGTTAGTAGTAATGACTTGATGTCTCAAGTGGGATAAGGACCTTAATGTTTTCTAAGGAAATCTTGGCTATACAAGTTTTGCTGATCCTTTGCAATTTGTGTGGAAAATACAAAAGCACCCAGAGATGATTTTGTGTAGATTTCTCTTTTATTTAAAACCACGGAATGTTTACATTCTTAGTTTCAGAAAGAATTTTTTTTTCATTTATTGTGCACAAATTTAAAGTGTCTGTTGATGTACTTCACTGTGTCTGTGTATGTAAATATACAATCAAAAAAATTGCCAGGTGACAATTTTTTCAAAGATTTAGTATTCGTAAATGACCAGTCACATCATCTAGACTTCTACTGGAAGCCCAGTTTTTAGTATGCTACAGTAGTATCAGCTCTGAGAAACTGAGACTCCAGGTCAGAGAAATACCCCTTTGTGTGACTTCACATTTAAGTGTTTTCCTAGATACAGATACATTTGAGCATGTCCTGAATTGTCCTCTTTATTTAGGGAATAAGAGGAGGTAATCAGTCTTAGTAGGTGGACATAAAATCTTGAACTATAACACAGGCTCTGTTTGAAGTTTGGTGGCTGATGTTACTGTAACAGCATCAGTACTGTTAATTCCCAAGTTGCCATCTTTTACTCTTAAAACAATGAAATCGCTCAAAAACAGACCACAGGTTTTATTTGTAATCACATTGTACATACTTTCAGAGTTATAAGTCTCCAGTATTTAAGCAAGGATTATTTGTTTTTTATAATTACTATTGTAATTGTATATATGGAAAGCTGACAACCAATACAAAGTATCTCTGAGGTCGGCATCCCCCCTCCTCTGACATCCAAATTAGTCCTTTTTTTTTCTTTTTCCTTTTTTTCCCGTATGATGTCCTTCTCTTAAATGAACAGGAGGAACAAATCCTCCTGTCTTCTAGCATAGATCTTCTCTCTTTTATCCTTAGACACATGGTGTTCAAGGCTACAAACAGTAAGCACACACACCCCACACCCCCCCATTTATTCCTTCAGTCCCATGGCAACAGCTGTGAGCAGGAAAAAATCTCCCTACCAACCCCAGGAGTAATTTTTTATCCTCAAAAATAACTGATGTAAATGTGGTTTTAGGAGGTTACTGAACATGATGGGAAAAGGTTCCTTCTGTGTGTGGTTGTCACTAACTGTGCAGTGTTTGCACTTGGATAGTGGCTCCCTGCTTCCAAGTCCTCCCTGGTTGATGAAGGGCCTCAACCTGTCCTCACCCAGCAGCTGGGCAGCAATAACAACAAAGCCATCAAAGAAAGCAGCAGTGTATGGGACAGCAGCTCTGCTCCATCCTCTCCCCCAGCCCACCCGAAGGCAAAGACTTAGGGTCACTATCAGACCTGGCAGTCCAGCTGAAGTCTGAATTTTGGTAACTGCTTGATGAACACATCAGTTCTGCTCAAGAGTCCAGTTGTGCACAGTTGGGTCATGCTGGTGGGACCGGTTGCCCTTTGTATGCAGTCATCTATGTTTTGCTAGCAGCTGTTTGCATAAGCATGAGAAACAACTGCTTTTAAGCTGCATATATAACAAATTACACACGGTTCTCTCTGAAAAAGGTATGCCATTGGAATATATGAAGGTGCATCTTGCTTGGTATTTGGGAATGATATTATTGCATTATCACCAATAGTGGGATACGTGGTATGATATCAATTTTAGATTAAGAATGTACCTAGTGTGTTCAGCAGCAGAGCAATTTTAGGTGATGTTCAGTGCTAAGATCCTGACTCAGCAAAAGACATGTGTCCTGTCTTTGCTTTCACTGGAGTCAAGCTAAGCGTGTATTTATGCGCTTTGCTGATCACAAGTAACTAAATTACTCTGACTTTTGTGTGGCTTTGGTGTGTTCCTTTTATTTTTCCTTTTTAACTGATACTTTTAAAGTGTTGTACCAAAGAGAGAGTAGTGCCAGCTATGACTTTTTAATGTACAGATGATTGACTCAATAGACCACAAACACTTCTTTGGAGCTGTTACGGTCTAGTGCATTAAAGCCTGCTCAGGGATGGAGGGGTGCTATATTTCCCATATTACTGATACAGTGGCTCTATTGTGTTGGAGTGGCTGTTGCGCATGTGTATTGTTTCCATCTGTCTGCTGAGACTCCTTAGGAAACTTGTGATGAGAACTAGTTACCAGGCTTGTGCAGCAGCTGGATCTGAAATAGTTGCTTCAGAAAACCATGGAAGAGCATGAATCACAAGGCTGTGAAAAAGAGCATCTCTAATACACAAGTCAGTCCTGACCTTCCCTATCCCATCCCTTCACACACACACACTTTATTGAAATATCAAATATATCTGATTCATTTTTAACATACATTCAGAACATTTTTAATAATGGTAGCAGTTTTCCAAATGTTGTTTGTTTAATCTGTTTTGATAAATGCATTTGTCCTTGTTATAATCAGTGAATATGAGGAGCTGCAGTGATCAGTGCAGAGCCAGAAAGAGACATCATCTGGTCTGTACATTCTTCCTGCCTGATCTCCTCCTTACAACAGGTCATAAAATTTCAGTTTATAATTTTATCATCAAACCTAGAACCATTCTGTCAATCCAATATAAATTTGACAAGTCCACTACATAGAAAAGAGTAGTTTTTATAGCACTATGAAAAGCATTGGCATAGTAGATCATGAATAGCTGCTTGCATGTTATTTAGAGAGAAAATAATGTATGTTTTAAAACTGTAAGCTCTAGTGCAGAGCTGACCTTTGGCAAAGCCTATTGCCTGATTAGGAACTGCAATTTTCAGCTTCTGTCTCTTTTTTTTTTTTTTTTTTTTCCCCCTCCCTTGCAGTGTCAGCTTTGAAAATGTTCAATCAATATAAACCTATCACAGGGGTTAAAAGGAATAAACAACCTACCAGTCTTTCAGCAGTGAGAGAGTTGGGTCACGACAGTTATGGAATTAATGACTCAAAACGTCATATGGTTGGCTTCTGGGTAAAAAAAAAAAGAAAAAAAAGAAAAAAATTTGTGATTTACACCATGATTTGCATCATTCATATACTTAAAGAAAAGAGAAAAAGAAGACCAGTAAAGAAAGAACTTTAGTTCCTCTTACAGCTTTCTTTTAAAGAGAAACCAACCATACAAATTTGAGAGGTACTACCATTTAGGGGAGGATCAGAATGCCATAATGAAAAATTAGATGACTCTGAGGAACAGGGGATTAACAGTCAGATAAAACTTTACAGCGTAAACAATAAGGTCATTTGGTTAAGGACTAATGACAAGAATGTTTGCTATACCTTGTCATCTCCTCCTTTCCTCAGAGTGAGGGGGAAGGACCTGGACATTTAGGTGACCATAGGATTACTCTGAAACATTAAATGTGACAATGTGAAAAAGGCAATGTGAGTGCAGGATGTATCAGGTTTGGTATTTCCAGCAAAAGAGGGAAAAAAGCCATTGTACAAAGCACGTAGAATGTTGTGCAGAGCTCCATTTATGTGTGTTTAAAGAGATTAATTTAAACTGGAACCCACTGAAGAATAGCTACAAAATTTATCTGGGGAACATAGAGTCTGTTTAATAAAAAGGAATAAAGGTTTGATTTGTTTAACCTAGCAAGATCAAGTAGTTACATGATTTATCTGGTATTAATACACCAAGAAAGAGAAGAACAATTTAAGCTAAAGGATAAGAAAAAAGATGTTCATACATACAATGGTCATTAAATTTAGAGTGGAAATTAGAAACTGTCTACATGTGGATGACATCTCTTTTCAAGAAAAGTGCCCCAGAATAGTTCCCTGCAGAGGTCTTACCAGTGATGAATAGAGGGAAAGATTTTCTTTGTGTACCTTCATGATTCATATGATGATACATATCCATCCCAGTGTGATGCTGGCCTTTTTCACAATATCATGTTGTTTGACTTGCAATTGACTGTAACACCTAGATTCTTTCCCAAAGACGTGCTCCCTAATCAGTTGCTCCCAATCGTGCATTTATGCAGTTAACTGTTCTACCTAATTATAGGTACATCTTCTTGTCCCAGTTGCATCCTTCTCAGACTGCTCCTCCAATTTTCAAGATCATTTTGGATTCCAGTTCTGTCTTCCTACTTGCCATCTCTGTCAGTTTGATATCTGCGGATTTCATAAGAACACTCTCTATTCCATCATCCAAATTGTTAGTGAAAATATTGAGCAGCACCAGATTTAGGGCAGATCCTTGCAGAACACTGCTATGTGCATTCTTCCATTTTAATAATGGACCATTAATAATGTTTTCTTTGTAATAGTGTATTGTATGATAGTTCCAGGAAGAAGATCATATAGTCTACTTATGTGAATGTAGTGTCAGGCATTTTAAAAACCTGAACCACAATCCAAGTATGGCAACTACTACTTCTCGTGCTCTGCACAGAACTATAAGTAACAAAAAGAAATGGGATTCATTTAGCCAGGTATTTTCTTAACAGATCAGTACTGATGGTTATTATTTATCTCCTTGTTACCACTCATGAGCTTACAAAAAGTTTACTTATTCTTTCAGATTTTTGGGGAATTGAAGGTAAACTCGAGTCTGTAATTCTCCCAGTTTTAATTTCTTTAAAGACAGGTACAGTTCTGTTTTTTTCTACCTGTACTTCCTCTGCCCTTCATGCTAACTGCTCCAGAATTGCTGCAGTCACTTACACAGATGCTTGAAGATAAAAGTCATGAGGTATAGACATTTACAGGTATCTTAAATATACTGAAATTATTCAAATTGCATTGATCTTGGCCCATAATATTTAATTTCGTTAGAGTGTTTTGGCACAATCAAAATTTTCTTTCAGGAAAGTTTGATTTAGTGAAGGCTATTTTTCTGTCAAAAAAGCATAACAGAGAGTTCCTGAACATCCCTAACTAAGAAACAGGGAGTATATGGTAATTTCAGCTTCTGAACAATTAATATTTTAGCTCTATAAAAATTATTTCTAATAGTAATTCAAGTATTAAATGCTTCTAGTAAAACATATTTAGTCAATATATGGTGGAATATTGAACTATGTACTGTTCAGCATTGGAATCTTTTCATTACATCTTTCAAACAGTGCTGCCTAATGCTGTCACAAACCTAATCTGGTGAAACACCTAGGAGTAAGTCCGTTTCCCATATTTGGTCTCTGAGCTGAAGCTTTCAGAGTTAGTATCAACTAATACTATTTGTAAAGGTGATTTTTGCAGTGTTAGTTCAGTTCCTAGTAGTTTATGTTATGATCATCAGCTCCTATCCCGTTATTTGTTCTGTTTAGACTTTCAGTATGTTCAAACAGTTGGCCAAAGGAATGCACATCCTATAAGCAATCCTCATAGACACCCATCCTCAGTCTTTTTGTGTTAAAAACAAATTCAGAGCTGGGATTTTAAAATAACTAGATAAAAGAATAGCTTTCTCTAGAAAGGTTTTGAGAGCTTTTCATTGTTGCTGCTGTTCTTACCTGACCATGAATTCCCAGTGAAGGAGACTATAACTGATCCTTGAAAGTTTAGAGCCGAGATGATCGACCTTTTGGATTGGAGAGCTCAGGGAGGCTGAATATCATCCTTTCTGGCAGTTGCGATGTGATAGCATTGATTTCTGTTCAGAGTACACATGAATGCCTACAAATGTATTTTGCATCCATTAGGTTCTGAATGTGGAGCTTTTAATTCTTGGTAAGTAGCAGCACAGTGCATAGGCAGGCTTTGCCCTGGTTTGTTTGTTTTAAGCGTAAGTAGAAATAATACTGTGTGCATCCATTTAAAATGAATTGACCTTGTGTTCGAGCAAGGGTTGTGCGTTACTTGTTACAGACTCCATTTGTCCATGCAAATAGGTGCAAAACAAGGATTATATCAGGCTACTGCAAAACTGAGAGGTAGGTCAGATTTAATGGAAACATCAGTCATTAACCCTTTTACAGCAGCTGCCTAAGGAAATTCTTGTGGATGAAAGTTGCGTTATCTTACCTAGCTCTGCTGAGCCACGTAAAAACATTGAACCTAATGCACGTGCTCTGTCTAGCAGAGTTTACTTAGGAGCTCTGCAAGGACAAAAACATAGACCTTTTCTTTTTCTTTTCACAGAATATGAATCAATTAAGGCTGCTAAGTTCCAGCCTTTTACCATTACTCATGGCCCTCCTGCTTCTCCACTGCTGTGTCAAGACAGTGGGGATTAGGTACGGGGTGGGTAAAGGAACAGAACAGGAATCGCAGTGTTAAACTATGTAACCTTTTCTGAATATAAAAATGAACAGTTTCTTGAAGTTACAATTAAAACAGAAAAGGGACTACATTTTTTGCAAACTCTTGGGATTTCCATGCTTTCATGTGATTTGCACACCAGCGATAATAAATCCAGGTGGTTATGAGGACATGCATAAGATGAATTTAAAAAGCAAACCAATTGTTCATTTCAAAATGATAATAGCTCTTAAAAACAGGCAGTTGTAAATAAATAATAGCTAAAATGAATGTTATTTAAAAATACTATCTGCATGTTGATTTTTCTACAGCACAAGAAGAAGGAATGATCTTTGTCCCAAAAAGCCTGTGTATTTTACACAACAGAATTAAATGGTTTCTTAGGGTTAGGTCAGAGCTGAGGGGTCAGCCAAGGAACACTAAATCAGGTATTGTCTGGAATAAGATGCTAAAATTAGAAACCTGAACTAAATCCTTTGAGTGGGAAAGTATGTCCTGTTCAGTCCCCAAATTTTGGTGCATAGTTGGTTTCACATTTCTTTGTTCTGCTGTGCTTGTTGTGTTAAGTGGCAACATTACAATACGTGGAAACTAAAAGCATTGATTGTAAGTTGTAGGAAAATAGAGGGGTTTTGTAAGCACTCCCACCCATCTGGAACTTGCTGCTCCCTTATAATCAGTCACAGATTGTTAAATAAAGTAGCCTTTCCTTCACCCTGAACTCTTGCTTTATTCTTCTGTGAGTAGTCAAAAATAAGTATTAGATTCCTTAATTAGAACTGAATAACCAATTGGCTTGCATTACCTGCTGGCCTTTGGAGGTCTGTAGCCACTTCTCTATTTCCTTCTGATCATATTTTATTTAATGAAGGGGCCTGCTGGCCAGCTTCCACATAGGGTGCTTGCATTCCTGATGACTGTGGTTAGTGTTTTTATTTATAATTTTTGCAGTGC
This sequence comes from Athene noctua, assembly GCF_965140245.1. Taxonomy (NCBI): domain Eukaryota; kingdom Metazoa; phylum Chordata; class Aves; order Strigiformes; family Strigidae; genus Athene; species Athene noctua. Next base: position 23,450,772 of record NC_134039.1, read on the forward strand.
TGCTTTAAATATTTTATTATCCAAAATGCAAATGATCTCTTTTAGCTTCCCTTTCTGGACGAACATGTTTGCTTGACTTCCTGTATGTGTGTCATCTTTCCAACTGACATGTAGCAGTGTGGGATCTCACATTTGGATACTTCTCACTTGGCGCAGTGCTCATTCTTCCACTTACATTTTGAAGAGTAATTTCATATTTTCTTCTCTATCATTTTGTTTGCCAGCATGGATGAGAGCCATTCCTGGAAGGGGGTGTGCATCGGAGCTGGCACTGAGCAAACCACTGGCATAGGGAAGAGAAGCTGTTCCTGTGTCAAGAAGGCTTGGGCATGTCTAGGTTGTGCCGCATATTCCACTCCCAGTTCATTGCCAAAATTCTGTGTGCTCCCTTATGCCAAGACCTATTGAGAGAGAGACTGTCTGTGAGTGTGTGAATTTATAGATATTTAATTAATAATTGAGCAGGTAATTTCCATAGTAATTGCCTTACCTAGGATGAGGGAAGAAAGGGAAGTTATGAGTGCATGTCACATACTTTACCCCTGACTATAACCATGAGTTGATTTCCAACCTAAGTGTGACAAGTGAGGGCATGTTTTAGTTTGTGCTTTGTTTTTTGTTTGCGAGTATATTTGTGATGAGTTTGTTTTGCTTAATTGATGCAACACAAGGTTCTTCCAAACCAGCCCCCTCATCAGAAGTCTTTGTTATGGGAGGTCTACTGTAATAAGGACTTATTGCACATAGCTCTGTTAATGTAACATGTTGGTGATGTTGGCCACAGATACTCCTCTACATTTGAGCTGAACATGAATCTTTCAGTCCTAGCGGTGAGCCATGACTGTTTAGTTTGAGCTAAAGCAGCTTCTGTTTTTAGCTGTAGTTCTTCATTAGTCATTATGAACGTTAGTCATTACAGTGGCTAAAACTAGACTATTTTTTGCCCCACTGTGGGATCGTGAGTCAGGGTAAGAGGTTAGATATAGATATGTGGAGTGTGACAGGGATAAGAATGTTCTGCAGAGTTACTGAAATAGTTTAAACTGTCATTTGTTAGGTGAATTTGCTGAAGCTGATGATTTTTCCTGAAACGTCAACAGGAGACAGTGTTGGCTTCAGCCCTGGTGAGCCAGGTAGGTGCTGCACACCCTCCTCACAGCTGAGATCTTCAGCAGTGAGCTGTGGCCCCTGCTAAGGAGACTCAGAGATGTGGGATCTAGGAGGGGAGCTTAAGAGGCATCACATAGCTGAGATATGAGCATGTTTAAAAGTTCTGGATCACTTGAGGAGCAGTGATTTACTGGCTGCTTTGTCCACTGTCTTCAGTTGTCCTTTTACCATTCAGAAGTTGATGTTTTTTCTCATAGGATTTTTAGGTAAACTTCAAAATAGTTATATAGTTTTGATGTCATCATTATCCTTTGGGTTATCTAGGCTTTTATTATCCAGAAGATTCAATCTCCATCCTGTCACAACAATTTTTGCCGTTTTAGCACTCCTGAAATCAAGGGAAGTGAGCGGAGACTCTTCTCTTGTTCTTGGTACAAAGCTGCTGTAACTCTAAGATTTCTGTGCAAGATTTAGCTGCTGTGCTAACACCATGTCAGCTGCCTGAGGAGTGAGGGGGCATATGACTGTCCTTCCATCACCCCAGAGCTCACCAGAGCTACAAGAATGAGGCAGAGGCAAGCATGGCCATGTTATTGGTTACTGTGTGCATGTTCAGTAGTGTGGCTGCCTGTTACACTGGGGGCACTGGGCAAAGCACTGGAAAGAAACCCTTCCAGACCTCAAGGCAAGTGAACGAACAGCAAATAAGAGGTGGACTGTGAAACAACCATGTTTTGCAGAACTTCAAAGTGATTTTGAACAGTTGTAGTCTAGTCACTGACTAATCCCTCCTCCCCCTTTTCACTTTTCCTGCCACTCCATGAACAGCATATGAAAGCACTGGAAGAAAATAAGAATCTTAAACTCATAAACATACCTGCCTCCCATCTGGCACTCATCCCAGCAGCCTGGTGATCTCCTTAGTTGTCCAGCAGATAGTTGAAAAACAAGAGTCCTGTGAAGATTAGCATGTCACCGTATCCCTGCCAGATGGCGGTTAGTAAAACATGGGCAAATTGCATTGGCTCTGCTTCCATCATGACAATCACAACAGAAACACTACAGTGTTGCAACATCGCTATTTTTTAAACTAGGAAAATGAAGGGACCATAAAGTAGGGCAATCGTGGAATGCTAAACACCACTTAAACCTAATTGCAATGAAGTAAGTAGACTCTGAAGGATATACTGCTGAAGGCAACCCACAGGTTTTAGCCTCTTCCTCTAGGAGTACAGGGGTAGGCTTCACGAAGATGGCACTGGGCATATTTGCCTCACCACTCTGTTGAAAAGCTCTTGCTAACCTGAACTCCATTTTTAATCCATTCTTTACTAAATAGCCATTCTTAATTTGATAAGCTTTTGAGTCTTCAGACCTCAGTAAAATGGGAACAGAACTCGACCATAAGGCTTGATCATGTGTTTTTAAGCCAGGACACCAAGACACTCCCTATTCATAAGGACAAACAATTTGGGGTAATAATGGCATAGAAAAGGGATAAACTTCAGTGTGCAGTAGGAAGCCAGGCTGCTGCTAATGTCATGAACTTCAGTAAAACAATGCCTTAACACCTCAGCTAGGAATTTGCACCTCAGAATGTAAAGGACTATCTCTGCTCTACCCACCTTGTCATGTAGTGGTGCAATTCAATGCTCAGCTGAGCCAATGTAATAACCTCCCACTGCTGAAAGGGGAGGCCCTGCTTCTCCCTGCTTGCAGCCACTTAATCCCACACTCTTCCTTGTATCAGTTAGGAGATTTTTCAGACCCTTCTCTGAGCTGTGACCAAGTAAATGAGATAGTTGAATCAGTGTGTGCACGGTCCTTGTGTTTCTGGGACAAGGAGCAAGAACAATTTCCCCAGACATCACCTTTTTCCCTTAGGTGGGAGGAAGCCAGCTGGCTCCATGTGGGAGTGTGATGTAATGCTCGGGAAGCAGAGGTCTGGGATGTTGCTTAGGATCTCATCTGTGCAGATCAGAATATCATGGGGCAGAGCACTGGTCTTCTGTACTACACAGAGCCAGCCAGGTACAGGAATGTGGTACTGACCCCTGTAATGTGCCTTACTGTTTGAGGTAGCAAAAGGCTACCGTGAGGGAGCATGGACTGCTCTTTGCTATTGGCTTTCAGTGCTGTTAATGCCCATTCAGGCTGTTTGAAGAGCTGTCCTTCCCTTCTCCTCCCAAGGCCCCTGGTCCCATCCTGAACAATTTGTTTTGTCTGGTATCAGAAAAAAGTCATAAAAGCATCAGAACTTTATCAGAGTTATTCAAAGATGTTTGAGCCTCTGTAGTCTTGCTGGTTAGCAGCTAATTTGGGACTGCAGGCTTTCAGCAGGCATTTGAGTTCCTTCTGAACCGTCACAGGTAAAAATGCTGTGGGGGACAACTTTGTTAGAAGTGTCTTACAAAACAAAATTCGAGATCAGCCTGAGATAAAGAATTCAGTCTGAAAAAGGTACTTATTCTAATGACTGGGTGTGTTTTAGGCAAAAGTGCCCATTACCCCTGTGTTTATCTGAAGCTATGAACACCTTCAATCCAATTTCAAGGATAAAAGCAAGTAAGCGGGCAGGCTGAAGCTGCATTCCCAGCTCAAAGTAAATGCACCACAGGCTGGGATGCTGGCAAGATATGTGCCTCTGCTGGCTGGAGAATTAGCTTTGTTTGTTGCTTTGGATTCATTTTAGGTCAGATATATGGGGAGAGATGGGGTTTTTTAGCCCTTTGATGAGTCAAAAAGCAGTTTGGCAGCTGCAAGGCTGTTCTGATCTTGGGTAGCTTGAGTGCCATGGGTTTCAGCAGAGCTGCAATGTCTAGTGCAGATCCTGCCCCACTTTTCACAAGTTAATTTACTATGTACTTAATGACACCAGGTAAAGATTTACAAAATCCTACAAGCACCAGAGGAAGTAAAACGTAATTAATTTAAAAACTGATGCTTGGTTTTCAGCATTTATATGTTTGTATTCAGCTTGCTTTTCTCATAACTGTGGATGTATTTCACATTTCTGCACTGCTTGTTCTACTGAGTAACCAGAGAAAGACTGAAACTCTTCAGCAACATTTTAAAAATTCTGGTATGAATTTTGGTAACTGTTTTTCTCCTTGAATTTGTAATCTAAATTACCTGGTGATGTCCTGCTTCAGTTGGTAACACATGTTACTAGCTTGGCTTGAGTCTGTATCGAAGAGTTATTCCATAGCAGCAGTTCAGCTTATTGCTGACTGAAGAAAAACAGGGGATCTCCTCCAAGCCAAAACTTGTCGTATCACGTCTTAATTTCTTACCATTTCTTCCTCTCCCCTCTACCATTTATTCTCTTTTCTTGCCCTGAAGCCTTATCCCCTTCTCTCACCATTGCTCTGAAATATGCCTGTTCCCCTCAGGCTTTGACCTTGCCCAGGCAGTAAGCACAAAACTGTGTTATTTGGAGTGAAGTAACACCAGTAGTCAGGAAGGAACAATGTAGTTCAGGCCAGATAAAATAAATCTCGCATTTCCTGTCAAGAAACTGGGCCAAAAGCAATGATGAGAGACAGAGGGGGCAAACCACGCAGCTCAAAACTAGAGACATATGGGTTAGAAACAACCACAACCCTCACTTAAAAACAGAAAACAAAAAGCAAAGGCATTGGATGAAAGAGAAATAATACCAGCTCCTTGTCAATAAAAACCACAAGATGTGAGGTCTAGCCAGCTTCCAAACCCCATTGCATGTGTAGCACAAGCAGGGTCTGAATTTCCTGCTACTGTACAAGATAGTTATTGTCCTTTGATTCATTTATTTAATTGATGTTTTGTGTTGTAAATTGAGAGCTGATCTTACTCTGACTGACTTGTTTCTTCTCCAAACTCCCTTCCAGACCCAAGGAGACATGCTGATTAGAAGTTGTTGCTACTTTTGTTCTGTTTTAGTAACTTTCTGGCTGGTTTGCAGAGCAGTTAAAATTTAAAAATCCTGTAGCTTTTGTACTGTGACTCCTTTATCCCAGCAGCCAGCTGTTCATCCGGCACTGCTGGTGCAAGTGAATATTAATGAGTATATGTGTATAAGATTCAGGATCGATCCCCAAACCAGTAGTAGTTTTAAGCGTGTGTTTATTTATGGAAAAAGGTCTGTAGTACACAGCCAAACTAGAGTTAGGATTTGGAGGGGGTTTTATTTTCTTTCTGGGAAGAATATTGATGTGTGTGTGGAGAGTGATGTCATCTGGAGGAGCATCCCAACAAGGCAGAAAGCGAGGGTGGTGACTGGGCCTTTTTGGGATGTTTCCCATGGGGGCTGCTGTTGGATCCTGAATCAGTTGTGGAGACTGAACCAAAAGCGATGCACCAGGTGGTGTAAGAGTGTTTAAACAGACATAGCACTTTTCATCTTCAAAGTACTGTGCAAAGATTAACTGATCAGATTGGTTTTCCTCCTTCTTAGGAAGAGTTTGCAAAATAATGGTCAGGGAACAACTGGGGATATGATTTATTTAAGTGCTGAAATGCTCTGTATGAGGCACATCCCTCACAGGAGGCCATTAGGAAAATGTCCTTACTTTAGGATGTGAAGAAATGTCCTCTGTGTTGAAGAGGTGGGAATGACACCAAGCTGGGTGGGAGTGTTGATCTGCTCGAGGGTAGGAAGGCTCTGCAGAGAGACCTGGACAGGCTGGAGCCATGGGCTGAGGCCAACTGGAGGAGTTTCAATAAGGCCAAATGCCGGGGCTGCACTTGGGTCACAACAACCCCCAGCAGCGCTACAGGCTGGGGGAGGAGTGGCTGGAGAGCTGCCAGTCAGAGAGGGACCTGGGGGGATTGATTGACAGCCCGCTGAACAGGAGCCAGCAGTGTGCCCAGGTGGCCAAGAAGGCCAATGGCATCCTGGCTTGTGTCAGCAATAGCGTGGCCAGCAGGGACAGGGAAGGGATCTGACCTCTGTACTCGGCACTGGTGAGGCCGCACCTCGATGACTGTGTTCAGTTTTGGGCCCCTCACTACAGAAAGGACATTGAATGACTCGAGCGTGTCCAGAGAAGGGCAACGGAGCTGGTGCAGGGTCTGGAGCACAGGTCGTATGGGGAGCGGCTGAGGGAACTGGGGGTGTTTAGTGTGGAGAAGAGGAGGCTGAGGGGAGACCTCATTGCCCTCTACAGCTACCTGAGAGGAGGTTGCAGAGAGCTGGGGATCAGTCTCTTTAACCAGGTAATAAGCAATAAGATAAGAGGTGATGGCCTCAAGTCCATGGAAGATTTAGACTGGCTATTAGGAAGCATTTCTTTCCAGAAGGGGTTGTTGGGCATTGGAATGGGCTGCCCAGGGCAGTGGTGGAGTCCCCATCCCTGGAGGTGTTTAAGAGTAGGGTCGACATAGTGCTGAGGGATATGGTGTAGTTGGGAACTGTCAGTGTTAGGTTAATGGTTGGACTAGGTGATCTTCAAGGTCTTTTCCAACCTAGATGATTCTGTGATTCTGTGTTCTATGAATTCCGTACAGAGCGTGAGAGATTTGTGAAGCACTCTGGGATAATTTGTCCATTTTCAGGAGTCAAGTTGAATTGGCACAGAGGAGGCTGGCAGGATGGAGCTCCTTCTCCTGTCTTCCTAGAAGTAGGTTAGGCATTGATTTGAGGAGGGCATATTACACACCTGTCTTCAGATTTAAAAAAAAAATAATAGAAAATTAAAGCCCCCAGAAGGTGGCATGAAAGGACACAAAAGGAAAGGGCTGTTTGGAGCAGGAATAACTTAAGCTAGAAATAAGGAGAAGCAGTGTGTGAATATGTAGTGGATGAATCTCTGTGCTTTGTTTTCTTCTACAGAGTCAGTGAGCATGTCCCACGGGGTGCAGCAAGCTCCCAGGGGTGCTGATGGAGCTGCCCCTCACCTGAGCAGCCCAGAAAGGGGGAATGCAGCAGGGCTTCTGCACTGTACAGTCCCACTGCATCCTGTCATGTGGGCTTGCCTATGCAGACAAGCCCAGGGTCTGATCATCGCTGAACATCCTGATAGAAAGCTTAAATGATCTGACACAAAACTCCAGCCACAGACTTGTCTAGCAGGATATCAAATAGCAATATATTCAACCAGTGAACCACTGTGTTAGAACAACACATCTTCAAAACAAACTGAGCACACCCTGCAGGTATCCTTGTTTCTAGTATTTCTGAAAGCTCTCCTCACTCTCTTAACTCTTTCAGGTGCTGTACATCCAGCACAGATGGAGACCTTGCACTGAGGCATGTTTGTTGTCTGGTTCAGCATGATAACTGCATTCTGCTGCTCAGATTTTCTTTGCAGCTTTAACAGGAGGTAGTTTCCTGCTTGTTTCCCACTGCTGTGTGTTGTGAGCTGGGGCAGGAGAGAAGGAAGGGAGGTAACACTTTATCGGGGAGTGATATGCAAAAACCAGGTATGGTATTTGTACCTCTCAAGTTCTCTGCCACTTATGAAGTCTAATGTAAGAACAGTTCAGTTATAATAACTGAACTCTTTGAAATGGGTATGTTTAACATTACTGTATCACTGGAACAAACAAATAATCTTTGGACATTGGGTTTTATAGCTTCTTTTAGGAAAAGAATAATCCAAATTTCCAGCCAAAGCTATAGGTAGGTCAGACAGATTTGCATCAATCTGTGATTCCTAGAACTTGAGAGCATCTAGATCTGCACTTACTTAGGCTCATTTTTAACTAAAACCTGAATTTAACTCAGACCCCACTCATTTGGGATTGATTTAGCTTGTGGCTGACAGGCATGTATGTATGATCTGAGGACATACAGACAGTAGGATCTGAGGACAAAATTATCATACCATCTAACCTCATCTGATTTAGATACCTAAATAAGCCCCAAAGCCACCTGTACAGTCAACAGAGACAGGCGGGCTCCTCCAAAGGGGGCCTCAAGAGTATCCACACTGGGAACATCCATTGATTCTATGAACAGCCCAGTTAGGTGCCTGAAATTAAGTGGTATGAATACCTTCTTTGGGTGCCTTTTGGGTTCAGTTTTCAAAGGACCAGAATAACATGAGAAACTGTAGCTTGCACTGGAACAAGGAATTGAAGACTCTGAAGAACAAGATTTCTTCTGATTTAAAGAAGAAAGATCTTGGCTAATAATTCTGAATTTCAGTATTCCCTATAGAAGGGTTCAACATGCATTCCTGAGCAAATTAAGGGTTAAATTCTCATTTTGAATGTGCACATCTATTAAAATATTAACTCATTATATATCAGAATTTTCCAGGTTTCCTGGCAAGTTGAAGTCTTTCCACCTGTGTGTATTTAAGGACATGTTTGTATACATGGGTATATACAAACACATATGCTCTAGACAGTGTGAAGGTGAGAATGTTGTTATAAAGAAAGATTCTTCCAAATTATTTATTGCAAGAGACAGTAGCAGACCCTTGCATTTAGACTCTCTCAGTGAGTTTTGAAAGATCCTGTTGGACCAAAAAGTGTTAATGTTCAGCTCATATCCTGAAGCTCAAATAATAGACTTCTGTGTAGAGGGGCAGAGGCTAAACCTTGCCAGGGAGGTGTGATTTGGAAAGCTTCAGCGTTTGTAAGCAAGATATTTTTTTTTTATCTCCCCCCCCCCCTTAGAAAAGGAGGCAAGTTCATGCAAAAACAACGTTTAAAGAAAATTGCAAAGTCAAACATTGAAAATTAAGGCTAAATTCAGGTTGTCCCTCCAGTCACGCTTCTGCCCTCTTGTGTGAATGCCCTGTGATACACTTTTGAACTGCAAGAATCTGGGCGAGTTTTTCCTCTTCAGTGCAGAGGATGGACACACAACAGAACAGAATCAATGGGCAAGTTGAATACCAGTATTTCCTAACTTTGAAATGCTTGACTTTAACCTTTTTTTATTCCAGTGCTTTTTGATTGTATGCTCTGTTGTTATTGATTTCAGAGTAAACATTTCACTAGATCTGAAGAGAGATATTTCTGTCTCATACAGCTTCTCTGATGTTACTGGTTTCATGAGGGCTGAATTTGGTCCATTACATCTAATGAATTGTATATTCCAAAATCAATAATACAGGGTGCTCTCTTTAAATAGATTGTAGACATTCATATAGTCTGTACGCATTCATATAATCTGTGTAAAGTTCATACGGAATGATACTTGCCTATTCTTTATTCATCTTTTTGGTTAATAAATAATCCTTTAGTTTTTCAGTAGCTGGTTTCTGGGATCCTGTTGGACATCTGTATTTATAATTTAGGAAGTCATCACCAGTAAATCTTTTTCTCTTCAGACTGTTGATAGAAAGCCATGGGTTTTCAGGATTATTGGCTACTTCTCATTGTGCTTGGGGTTTGTTGGATTTTTTGAACAAATATATTTATAACCTATTCTATTGGTAAGTTGCAGTTTATCAATTGAGAAGTTGGTTAACAAAGTGTACTGCATCAGTGAGACACTGAGAAAGAAAATCAACCATCCACTTGCTGAATCTCTGCATTTGCTGTGAGGCACCATTTCATCTGGGGATATGAGTGACTCACAGAGGTTGGAGGGACTCATAATTTCCATACTACAGCACTGTTTGCTAGGATTTTCTGACTTTTGTATTTATCATTAGAGGCAACATTACACAATGTCGAAGAAAAAAAAATCTAGCCTTCATAATGTGCTTTCCTGATTGTAAATGGGGCTGGATATCCTGTGCTGAAATGTCAGGTTAGATCCTTTGTAAACTCTGAAGCCTACTCTTAGAATAGAACACTTCTGGAGTGTATTAAATTGGTGTTAATTGAGAAACACATATGCCAATGACATTTTAAGCTATGCTAAATAAAACCAAACCTTTAGCAGGTCCCTATCACAGAGAGATCCTGAGATTTCACTGAACCTGCTGCTGCCGTCATCTTTTTTCCATCTATGCATATGTTGCTTGCAATGATATATGGTAACTCCTGATGCAAATACCACTCATGCTGTTACAGCTTAAAAGGCCCAGAAATAGAATGCAAACACAATGTCTGGGTTTTTCTGCTCCATGTTATAAAAACCTATGACCAACAGCCTAAAGTTTGATTCCTTTTCCCTGGAGTTCTCACACCAGCTGACTTCAAAACATAGGTTTAGCGCTGCAAGTCATAAATAATTCATCATCTCTGTCTTTTTTTAGGGGGACTAATTCTGCAAGTGTCTCAGGGTTCTCTATGTCTGTTACAGCTGAGCCATAGGTCAGCACCTCAGGAGGGGCCCCGTCCTCAGTTGACCCAGTGCCCAGTATACTCACTGAGTCCACTTCCCCAACATGGCTGGCCCCTGGATCAAGCCCTAAGCGTATTGGTAAAGTGCATGCACTTTATCTTAAGATAAATAAAGCCATTTTAAAACACAAAGCAAAATTGGGGTTGAAGTCCCAATTGTGTCAATATACTCATGGGATGGGGCAATGTTTTGTTGCACGTTTGATTTGTTACCAAAAAGAAAGGGCAGCCTTGAAGTTACCTAGGTCTGGGTCTCGGAAGTTCTGGCCCCACGGCAGCTCAGCAGAGCGGCGCTGAAATCCTGCTCTAACGCAACCACACAAACTCTCCCAAGCTGGCTTTGCAGGACCACTCCTGTTAGAGCAGCTGTCTTCTGCTGTGAGTTAGGGCAAGAGGTCAAGAGCCATTTATGAAGAGTCTGGTACCATTAATCTGGCTTGATATAACTACAAGTGAAACTCTCACTGGCAGCTCATTGATTCTCAAGTGACAAAGCCCACAACTGCTTTGCCACTCAGTAACTTTTTGCCTGCGAACCAAAAAAACCCCCCAGATTTTTTCCTCAAATAGCTCATGCAGCTGTTTTGGTTTGGTTTGGGTTTTTTTTAACAAGCCGAAGTACTTTTGAAAGTGCATCGTATTGCCACTGTACAGTGCACTGTAGGAACTCTGTTGAGGAGAAGATGATTTGTGGCCATCTCCTGACTATGTCCTGAAGGTGCTTAGGTTTATTTCTGACTCACTGCCTTTATGAGCATAACTAAGTAGACACTAAATCCTTGACAGGAATTTGGAGTCTATAAAACCCAGACTTGTAGGTGCCTGGCTCCTAAGTGGAGGGAAACAGGGGTTTCTTCCCCAGTTGCTGCCCCCAGGTGTAGTCTCAAGGAGTACCCAGTGCCTGCCTCATACATAGCTTGAAGGAGCAGTAAGGGGAATGCTTCTCTCAGGACAGATGCACAAACTGCTAAACTGTTAAAAAGTCTGTGTTATCCTCCTGTGGCCCCCAGTGAATCTTGATTTCTCTACTGTACAGTTTCAGAAGTTTATCATGCATGCTGCCAACCCTCTTCCCAACTTACACTTAATTTCTGGTGTTTCAGATAGAGCCTCGGGTTGTGGGAAGTCTGATGGAACTGCATCAGTGAGAATGTGTCATCATGTAGGACATAGGCAACCTGTAGCTGTGCTCCAGGTCCCAGTAAGCTGGATGTTGGCCTGTGGTGTCTGTCAGGAACAAGGACAGGGGTTTACATCTCCATTTATCTGATAAATGGAAATGAATGAAGCCACTTGTGTTTTTAAGAAATAACTTCCCTCCAAGTCTTCTCTTATGTGAGAAGTATTAGACTGTGTGTTCAGTAGTTTCCAATTCAGGATATGTATTTTTCAGGTTAGTCAGGTTTTTCTGTTCTTGTTTGTTATGTACAGTACAAAATGTGATTTTAAAGTGAATATGGGTCTGCAACATCCTACAAAGATGGTAGCATCTTTATTTGCATTTCGCAGATGAGAAATACAGAGCAACGGAGTGCTTTGATAAGTCCAGACAGGAAAACTGTGTCAGGAGGGGAAGATTTTCTGACTGCCCACTGCAGACATTGTCTATCCAGCCTGTCTGTCTGTCCTTCCTCTTCATGGCATGGCGTCCCACTGTCCTCGGTTGGAGCAGCTCTGGAATGTAGGAGACTTGCACGCTGTAGTGACTAGCCAGCTGTTTGCCACACAGTCTTTCACAAGGTAGCTGTGTGCAGAATTTTCTTATAACTCATTTAATTGTCCACTTCCTTGTAATTGTTTTTGCTGCTGCCTCTCCTGTTAATGGTGCCCTCATCTCAGCAGGACCAGGAGGACAATGCTGTGCTATCCCAGATGATCCCTTTTTTCTGCTTTCCCATGTCTCTTGGACACAATAGCTGCCTTGCAGCCATTGTGCGACCATGACGTTACATGTTCAAACACATTCTTATTAACTCTGGGCTGGGGACTCCCTCAGTGATAACACTGTAGATGCAGTAGTCAAGCTTTGCAGATTTTAACATAAAATATTATGATCTGTCTGTCTGCTGGCCCACCTGTCTATCTGTCCATCTATCTAAAGGACCTATGCACATACTGGAATAAGTTTGGGGAAGGTCAGAGGGAGTTCAGGATCACAGCCAAAAAGGTCAATTTTTGTGTGCATGCATGTATTGCTCCAGCTAACTGATGAGGCATCGTGGCAGGGTGTTTCGACTTGAAGAGACAGCCGCATCCATTCAGAGGATGCGAGCACCCTTCTCGTGAAACATGGTTGAGAGTTAATTGCCAGAGGTGACTTTTTTACAGCTTTCCGAATGATAACGTTGCCTCGAAAATATCTCTGCTGGAAACCTGAAAATATCTCCAGTGATTCTGCTGGACTCGTTGGAGATGAACATGGTATGTGTGGTGTGGCCTGAGATTTGGTTTGTGTTTAATTGGGACATTACAGTGCACATACTGTAAAATAGAGAAGCTGTGTGCAATGGGGCTAAGGGGGCTTGAGTGGCTCAGGATGGATGCACGCGTGGAGTGGGGTCTGTTAGACATACAGCACACCAGAACAGCTTGGTGACATTTTGGTGCTGAGTATACTCTTTTTTTGATTTCAAGTGAGTTTTTGTAGGTGAACTGGAGATTAACTCCCTGCTGCACTGGCCACTAAATTGAGGATATGATGGCCGGCATGGCGCTGGGGTCCTGCGCTTCTGAGCCACCGGTGGGAAGGGAGCAGTTGAGTTTCCAGCAGCAGCCCCAGCTCACAGAGCGACCATTAGGCAGGCAGAAGCCCCCGGCAGGGTTACAGACCAGACGGTCTATACTGAGGCAGGTCAAAGGGTGAGCTTACTGTTTACTGAATCTGTAAATAGATAATTGTTCAGCCCGGCAACAGGGCAAAACCCCACATGGGATGTAAATCCTCAACAATTCAGAGTTATCTGACAGAAAACGGATTTGAGATCCGAGGATCCCTTGCAGTAGCAAAGGGGAGCTCTCTACACTTTAAAACCTTTTAGGGTCATTATACAATACCATGGAGCCATTAAGGAGCCCTCACGTGCCAGAAGCAGTTTAACAGGCCCAGTGTTGGGCACTTAATTGTGTCAATAATTATTCACGCATTAGCACCAGCTCCTCCTTAAAGTGTGTACTGCAGTGACTCATTAAGTTATTACTGGTATTCACTACCAGTAAAATTAGCCTTTTTTTCAAAGTGTAAAATTTATGTTTTATAGAAAAATATTGCTAAGAGTGCAACAGCTTTGCTCTACTCCCTGCTTGGTGTGGAGGAAAACAAGACTATGTGAAGATGAAGCAGTATTTTTTTGTCCAAAAAGAGGCCCTCAAATTAGGAAGTCTTCTGGTGTTTTTTCCTTTTTTTTTTTTTTCTTTTTCCAGTGGGTTTTATGTACTTAAAATTGGGGTGGGAGAGAAGCTACATTCCTGCTCAGCTTTGGCTGTTGGTTCTGTGTGTGTAAGTGCTGTTTTCTGATATCACGAGTGAGAAGGATACCCAGTGTCTTTTGATTAATAAAGTGTTAATGTTTATGCAACTGTCTTTATGTTAAATGCTTCATGGTACACTTAGTTTCTTTAAATGCTGATCATTTACAGTGAGCGTGTACAGTATATATGCCTGGAGGGAGGGCAATTGTTATACAACTCTTTAATCCGAACCATGATTAAAACCCCTTTTGTTCCTCCCTCCCTGTGTTACTCCATCCTATCATCTTCTCTGAAAAATCATTTGGCAAGTAGATACATGTGTATTTTAAGAGAATAACTCATTTTAAAGAATCAGTTTTGCTTTTGTTCTGCTTTTAGAACTTAGTTTTTTGCATTTCAATATACAGCGTTGTTCAAAAGATGTAGGAGGATCATAGCCATTTTTTGTGTGAATAAGGTATAATTGAAATATGATGTATGCAGATATCATCACTTCTATGGCAATTATCTGGATTGTTTGTTTAGTGGGAACATACTTTCAAGTAGGGGTTGGTCAGTGGCAGTCATGTTGCGTGACACAGCTGAGAGAAATGACAAAGAATATGTAAAGTCTCACACTGTGAAATTTTATGTTGCGCCGAGAGCGTCTACTAGGGAGAATCATTAGGAATTTCGAAGGTGAGAGCCACAGCGGTTTCACAGGGAAATGTAAAGGAGGATGGGGAGTCTGGTGCTTAGATCATGGGGAGAGGCTGGGGTTTGGCATTCTGTTTCATGTGGAGACCAGCAGTTAATGTGGTCCTTGTTGAAACTTGAAACAGCTCTATTAGTAGCTTGATTGGGGAGAGGAGAAGAGACCAAGAGTAAACAAAAATGTGTGGTCTGGAGATGGGCTTAATTGTGCACAATACATCTTGCCTCTGTGCAGCTTATTCTAATCACTCCAAATGGCAACACACACACACAAATTTGATCTGCTCAAGCAGATAAAACTGCTATGTGTATAATATTGCCAGGCTAGAAGGAAAAAAAAAAAAAAAAAAAGGGCATCTGTTTAACAATTCTCTATTGTAGACAGGATCATAGAAACAATGTTGCCTGCCTGTCATGTTCAATCAAAATGAATAAAATGCTGGTTTAAAAAAAAAAGAAAAAAATCAGACGGAAGAGAGCCTTAAAGTATTTGCTTACACTTTTTTGTTTTAATTTCAGCAGCATGATGAGGAGGGGAAATCCCAGGGGCAAGAGGAAAGATTTCAGGAACACTGAAGGGAAGATTTTGGTTTGTGTTCTGTTGGTTTTTATCCTCAGTACAGCCATGAGAGACGAACAGTGGTCAGAACTAATTGTAGCTCGCTCAGGAAAGTCTTCATTAGCACTTGCCACACATGGTTACCAGATGTGCCGTAGAAGAGGTGGGTGGAGGGGGGAGGGTGTCGTGGAGAATGGGCTACATACATAAACCTAATAATCTGTCTTTTGTTTTCAGGTCTATTGTGTTGGGGAGGGGAAGAATGGGGAGAGGGAGAAATCCTGGCTGCTTTTTGATGCAGCCAGTCCCTATTAGCTGAATGGCATTCCTTGTCTTGCAGCCTTCTCCAAGGAAGGAAAAAACCCTCAATCATGGCCAAATAAAAAGGGAATTATTTATTTATTTTAAGGCTATCACTGAACTATTATTCCATTGAACACAGCTGAAAGTATTTGGATAATCAAACTGGTAAACCACTATCTCTCTGACCAGCTTGTGAATTTGAACTAGGGTTTTTTTATGAGCTTGTGGGCTCCCAGACTATCAGTAGGGCTGTTGAACTGTCAGTTCAATAGCAACAGCATCTCCTTAGTTCAAGGGTAGTTGACTAGTAAGTGTGAGATGCAGTCAGTGAAGCCAAGTCCAGCATGAAGGTAAGAAAAGCTCTGTGGTTCTGTCAGTCAGCCCTGAGGTTGTCATCTTGGCCAGATGTTTAACCTTCTGCCTGTTGCTATTAAAAAGAAATTAAATAGATCTTCCATACATAGTGGCTGTCACTGCTGCAGACCAAATTGTGGTCTTGCTGCCCACATAGATTTTTTTCACAGGCACCAGTGTTAATTTTGCTGCAGACATTGCCACAAATGTCACTAGATGCTCTTTAGGAAAAAGGAGTCCCCCTTCCTCTTCTTTTGAACTGGTCATCTCCAGGGGGATCCTTCATGTGTCGTCCCCCCCAGTCTCCCCACACTTCAGCAGCACTGCAGCTTCTTTTCCCTCTCAGTCCCTGAAACCTTCCCACAGGGTCCATGTTTTCTGTATTGGCATCGTCTGTACTTGGACATCCCCTTTCTTCCTGGACTCTCCTTTTCACTCCAGTGGTAGGAGAACATCACCGTGTCTGGATGACAGGGTTTAGATGACTCTGAGCTCTGAATAATCAGGGCTGAAGGTTTAATTATGGCACTACACATGACATCCACAAGATCTGGCACTTTGGTTATGTGAGAGAACAGCACTAGATGAACTTCTATTAATTAAGTACTCTCCCTTTCTTCTTGAAACTGCAAGGAGGTATAAACATGGGAAATCACTTACGTTAAAGTGAAATAGAGACATTTTTGGAATCTTAAATAATCCGAGCTGAACCTAAATCTTTGTGACTCCAGCATGTTTTATCCAGCTCAGTTCACCAGTCTGTAATCTCATCCTGCTTTGGAGCCTGGAATCGTTCTTGCTCACAATCTCAAAGCAGAGCAGATGTTGCATAAATAGAAAATAGGTTGTGTGCACAACCTCATCTAAGCACAGGGCACAGAAGGGGGTTTGGGTGAATGTAAGCTAATCAGGGAACAGATCTGCTGTACTTTGGGACTTGGGACCAAATTTTTTTCCAGGTATATTCTGCCTACCAGATCCCAAATATGCCATTCATTTTTTCCCACTGCATGGTAACTCACACTTGGAGCTTTTTTAATTTTTTGAGAATAGGGTAATGCCTGTCTGCTCAAACTCGACAAAGTGAACAGCTGATAAGAATTAATCTATGCCATTCTTTCTTCCATGTTTGACTGACTTCTCCATCCAGTGATCCTGTTATTCTGGGTCCAAATCAATCAAAGTGCAGGAATTGTTCTTTCAGATTCCATCAAAGGAAATAATAAAGCCAAATCACTTACCTGACTTAGTTGTATCTTTGTCAGTTGTACAGTTCCCTACTGTGGGACTGTAGAGTCTCCTTCAACCCTGCTGAAATTGGTTGGATCAACATAACTAGCATAGACAGTCACTGAGTGTATGGCTTCCATAAAGTATCTTTATTAACTGTCAGAAAGGCCCAAGGAAAAGTTTGATAAAAATTAACCTATTTACCATTCCAATTTTGCTGTAGCTGCTATTGCATCAGTTGTTTTCTTTAATAAAATTAAGTGCCATATTTGCAATTTGTATAATGCTATCACAAATTATTTACACAAGAATGAACTGCAGTTGTGCCAACATGCATTATGTAGAGACAATGTCTGCTTACAGTAATTCATGTTTAGGGAAAATAACACTACAAACTTGATGTTTCTATCAAGTTTTCTTTCTTCTGGGGATGCATATACATTTATTCATTTTTCCAAGTGTTACCCACAGAATGAGTTTCACATGTAAGTGCTATTGCCTTCATGGTGAAATCACAGCCATGCACAACAGGTATGATCTCAGCTGATTTTTATTATCATGTATTACACAAAAATATTAAATAACACTTGAAATGGCTATTGATGACTCAGGTGACTGTGCTCTCCACTCAATAGGTTTTCAGTTACTTGGGGCTTTAAGCAGAACTAAGACTGAAGTGCTTTCAGAAATCTGACACACTGAATGTAATTTCAAGACATTTTTTATATTATTAACTTCATCTTTAATTATTATAAGTTAATTATTTAAACATTTTATTAACTTAGAGATGGAAGGCAGACTGATCAGATTTATTTCCTGCATTTTGTGTATATCCGCACTGAAGTCCAGGTTTCAGGCAACAAGGCAAATATTTTTATGCAGATGCAAAACTAATCAACCAAACATGAGAATGCTCCTATGGGGTTTCCTGGAGGCTTTGTTGGGGGTACTGCAATGCAAACAATATATAATGCAAATAATATATAATAAATATAGCGTAAGTATTATAAGACAGTAGGATTCAGTTAGGGATGGATCGTACTGGGCAATTCATGTGAGCTGGTACTACCATCCTTTTTATGATGCTCAGAATCACATGTTTTGCTGCCTGGATCTCTTATAATGCTTTTTTACCTTTGCAATATTCTTCTTCAATGTACTCCATCAAAATACATGTTTTCTCACCAATGATGTCATATAAGCAGAAAAGAATTGTAAATCCTTTGGCCTCCTGTAGTGTTTCCTGGTTAGCTGGCTGAGCTCAAACTACTTCTCTTTCCAGTATGATATCCAAGTAATCAATATGATTTTTATTTATATGCATGTCAACAGCACTCTATGTAATTAGAGAATATCCAGCACTATTCTAATGCTATGCAGTAATTACATGCAGCAGCAGTTTTCTCCCCGTAATTTACAATTATCCCAATACAAAACAAGTGACCAACACAACAGGTGGGAAAGTTTCATTGTAATGTTAGGAAAATTGAGAAGAACAAGTTTACTGGGGAGAGTACAAATAGCTTTTTGCTTTTCCAGGGTAATGACTTGAAGATAGATATGCAGTGCAGCAACATGAGGTCCATCTTTTTGTCACCTCAAAATGAGGTTCCCATGGTTTTCTCTCCAGGAGGAACCTCTGGGCTGCTCAGGGACAGATGCTGGCACAGGAGGTTGCAGCCTGGTTTGTTGTAGGATCGCATGATGGGAGCAGAGCAGCCTGTTGCCCCCAGACTTCGCTGACTTCCAGTCAGTTTCCCATACTTAGAGTGGATTTGAAGGCGGTGGCTTTGACCTGTAAAGTTTTCAGAAAGGCTTGAGACCCAGTTACCTTCTCTTGTTGGGACTATTGCTACAGCTGAGACCAGAGCAAGGCTAGGTGGAAACTTAAGCACAAAGGAAAGTCCTGATAAAGTATAAAGCATCTTGGCATAAAGAAACACCACCCCCACCCCCACACCACCCCCCACACCTTTTTTTCTTCTTTATCTCTATATCTGCTGAGAAAGATATGGGGTCAGATTGATATATTTAAGTGTTCCTTATCTTTTCAATTCTTTATATTTGGGCACTTACAGTTTCATCATACACACTGGAAGAATCATAACTATGGAATGAGAAGCATTTCTGATTGAATAAGTTAATTTTTATTTTGTTTTACTTGATTCTGTTTCAGTGACAGCACAGATTAGTTTCCCAACACCACGCCTGCAATTTTATCATGGAGCTTGCAACATGTAATGTGTCTTGTAAAGCTCTATTCTGAGATTACGTGAATGTGTGAGAATCTCTACCTCCACTTCTGTAAAAATTTAAACTTTTACTCCAACGAATTGCAGTGAAAAACTTGAAAATGGGACATGGGGACAGCCTAAAAAATTAAGAGAAAAATAAAACAAAAGGATATCAAATGCGTTGAAAGGCATTTATGTATGTTTTAGGGTCTTTTTAGTTTCTAGGCATCTCTATTTATGGCAAATCTTATGACTTTAAGTCCTGGTCTGATCACTTTGGGGTGGTTGGGAGGGATAGTATCTAAAATAATCTTCAGATTATCAGTCCTCTCCTCAAGGACCTTAGTTTCTCCTATCCTAGAGCCGTGTGCTTTATCCTGCTCGGTCTTCCCCTTTCCCCATGTTCTTAGGTCCTGGCAGTGCTCCCTTACCGTGGCTGCGGAGGTCTTGGCTTCTCTCTGGTCCCCGTGGAAGGCAAAGTGGCGGGGAGAGTACAGCGCTTCTAGTCCTGCCTTCCCCTCTCCCACAGGCTCAGCCTCCATCATTTCCCCATGTGTTGAGCATCTTCATTTAGATTCGACCCCGGGAACAGTGAGTTGTGCTGAAGAGCCAGCCATCTTTTGCATTAAATGTTAAGGAGTACAGAAAGCAAATGACATAGAGTATAAAATAAGTACTTAAATAAACGTTTTAATCTCACTTGGGGCAGTTTGACAAAATAATGAAAACATACCACATGCATATGTGTCTGCACATAATCACTGTCATCGTCGTTTGCTTTTGTTGTCCGCGAAGTTAAGCAGCAGAGCATTTTAGGGATGGCTGTGCTTGCGATTCGACATCAAGCCTCGGCTCATGGCAGGGGCGCCCAGACTTTGCTAAGGCAGCCTGCAGTGTATGAGCTGAGCTGTGTTGCTCTGAAGATCCCATTAGTTTTAAGAACAGCCTCTGCATTTAAACAAGTACCTGCTTTTACACAACATGAGGATGAAGGTATGGCTTGCCAAATTTCAGCGTGTTTCTGATCCATGATGCAGCAATGTAAGAAATAGTGCTTTCTAGAGATAAGGTCATGCTGTCATCCAAATCAGAAAAAGGAATTGTGTCCCAACTTGGCTTGTTTTCATTTCAAATTCTGTGCAAAAGTTTGAGTAGATTTTTTTTTTTACCAGACAGTGCAACTATGATCTTTTTTCATCAAAAGGAAAGAAGCAGCAGCAACAATAATTCACATCAGCGCACTATCAGTCCTTCATACCATTAGTGAATTTGAAACAAAATTAAAAATGCAAAAAAAAAGATAACTATTTGACTATAAGGACAGCAATTTCTAGGTCATTTCTTGACTTCTGTTAGCAAATTTCTTCCAGTTTAGGAAATTCAGGATTATTTTAATTTTGGTAAAAATGGAACATCCATTCAAGAGACAATAAAAGCTGTTTAAACCTGTTAAATAGTATGATATAGATGTGTACAGCTAATTAAGGTATGTGTTGAATAGTAATTATGTCATCCTGAGGGATTTACAAATAGAGTCTAGTTAAAATTTGATTCAATCTTCTATCATTCACAGAAGGTGCAAATTATTATTCATTTAGCATGCTCTGATTTCAGTTCTAAAGGTAATCCAGAAAAAAGGGAGAGGGATTTCTGTTTTATCAGCATTGTTTAAGCACTAAGATCCCTTAATTATCGCACTGTACCAATAGTCTGCTACCCAATTTACTGAAGCAGTCATTCAGCTTTGAAACTAACAATTTACCCTCTAAGCAAAGAAAGATATAAGAAAAAGTGTTTAGTCAGCAAGCAAATATACCAAATTGTATGTTTTGGCTTTTGTTGGTGCGCATGTTTCTGAGCTGCGCAAATGTGAGTCAGTTACACAATAGCTTTCAATCAAAGTCATCAAAGCAAAGGAGACAGATTTCACAAGAGAAAGAAAAAAAAGAAAGGCAAAGGTGAAATAAGGGTCCATGGGATCCAGCTCTATCAAGCTGCTGGAACCTCTTTCCAGGCTCTTTCTTTTTAGGTAACATTTGTAGACTCTTGGCCTTGCTCCTTTGTGTAATTTCTTATCACAGTAATGAAAAATTAGGTAAGATTCCTGATCACCCTGTGAAAGTATTATAGATTCTTCTACAAGGAAGTAACTTCTAATGACCTTAAAAGAAAAAGCTTTACTGTGTTTCTGGATTTATAACAGTAATTGGCAATCCCTGTAGCTAAACTTCAACTAAAATGAAAAAAACCCCAAAATTAATGAAATATTTTTATGTCTTGGAGTGAAAACTGTATCTTTGAAGAAAATTGTGAAATTCCTAAGAAGCTAGAAGACCTTAGGAACTAAAGTGGTAGTGGTGTTGTGGTAGAAAAAGGTTACGGTTTTGTTCTGCCTGATTTGGAAGTCCAGCTTCTCTAGCTGCTGGGACTTCTGCCTGTCTGAGCTGTCATGGAAATTTTATTTAAAACAGATATTTTCTTGATAAATTTTTGTTTGTTGCATTGTAATTTTTTTTAAATAGGAAAAACTTTTCTAACAAAATTTTCTCACTAAACCTATTTCTTTTGTTACAAAAAAAAAAAAAACACCAAAACAGACAATAGTCATATTACCAAAGATACAAGACATTACTCCAGTTTTTCCATAAACTAAGAACACGTAATCTGTGCGGTTATGTTGTCAGTTTTGTTTGGGCTTCTTGGAAAGTAACTTCTAGTGTGCGCAGACTGGATATATTTGTGGTTTTATTGCAGAAAGGTAGATGTTCTCCTGTACTACTTTTTTCACAGTACATGTTTTCCTATTGATATCAGTGGGACTAATTATGTATATTAAACAGCTTTAAGAGAATAAGGATTGTGTATCCTGCCCTGCTTAATGCTAGCCAGTACTGAGGAGCAGCCACCTCTGAGAGGGAGTGCAGCAGTTGCCCGGCAACTCTCAGAAATTGTGTGCAATTCTTTTAAGTTGTGGTTGAGCAAGTGTGCTGGACTTCTTTGGAAAAATTAGCCAGAAGTAAAAGCTGATTCGCTGTGTTCCCATTTTGTCTTTCTAACTGAAGTGGCATTTTGGTAAGGTGAATAGAAGAACCCACATTATCTTTCAATGGTTGGATTGGGTTTCTTGGAGAGAGACAAATGGGCTTGACATAATTGGTTTTCTCTGCACATTCCATCATATTTAATCTTTTGACACAGCTGCTTGCTTACAGTATGGTTTGGAGTACTACCCACTGAAAAAATGTAGTCCTAGTTGTTGCTTGGAATCTGGCAGAAAACTACCATATTTATGAATATCATTTTCGTGCAACTCTTAGACTGTTTTATAGGGGTGGGTAATATTGTAATAGAAGTGGAAAATATTCCCAGTTCTTAGCAAGATAAGAAAATGTTGTTTCTTATGTGTGATTTGAAAAGAGATGAAGGGTCAGTGAGGTAGAGATACAAGAAAGCTATTGTGCACTTGGTAGGATCTGCAGAGGAGGAATACTTCTCACTGGCGGCTTGTTTGAGTGGAGAGGAAGAGAAAAGAGGCAGCTTCTAAGTGAAAGGAGAGGGTTGGAAAAAATGACAGGTAAAATCAGAGAAATATGTTAATTCATTTGCTTAAAGAAATAGGTACACAGCTTTGAGATGGTTACTGAAAAGACCAAGTCAAGTTGAGGTCACTGTTAAATGTTTGCCTGCTATTGATGCTTTGAGATTTATGAAAATTCGTAGTCCCTGTCAGTCTTTGGAGACAGCTGAAGAAACAAGGAGAATGGGACAGGCTCTAAGCCACCTTTGATTTTGAGGGATTGCACAGACATATAGGGCAGTCTGCTGGCCCTCATGGGTAGCTTAGTTGGAGCTTGCCTTTCTTCCCACCTGCCTCAGTGTAGCTGCATCAGAGAGGGAGGCAGTTATGCTGGAAGTGGTATGGAGAAGGTTTTAGGTGATGCCTGTCCCCAGCCAAGAGTTAGCTGCTTGGAAGTTGCTTTTCTCAGCATCATGCAGGAGCTATGAAGATGGGCAAACTCTGATTTCAAGATGCAGAAGGCATGTGCCAAACTTGGTGGTAGGGGCTGGTTAGGTCTGCAGTCACTTAAATAAATTCTTCTCCTTGCCATCCTCAGCAGATTTGTAGCTGATTTTCATCTGATATAAGCTACAGAAGCTGCTGGATACCTGGCCTGTGCTGGCATTTGGATTGGGAGTGGAGCAGGTGCCCCAATAGCTCCCTGTCCTTGCCTTCTTCTGTAGAAAGCAGGAGAGCTGTCTTAGGTGCCTTTTTTATATTAAAATAGCAGCGGATGAGCAAATATTGAGCGTTTTTTTTTTTTTTTTACACCAGTTTTTGTCTTGTGTTTATTTGCACACCATTCTCCTATCAGCAAGAGGTGCATGTCCTTTATTGAGAGGAGTAACAACGTCTCATGGGCCTGGGGATTGGGGCTATTAAATTAGGCCCTAAAATGAATGATTGTGTGCTAACTGTCGAGGAAAATCTCGTATTTCTTCTTGAGTAATTAGAATACATCGGAAATGTGTGGCCAGTCTCCCCTGTCAGACTGAGGCTACAGGCTTAACTAGCTTTAAACATGAACGTTGAAACTCTTCTATATTCAGCTTGCTCAAGAAGTTGAAGCCTTGTGTAAAGCAGTATTGCGGGATGCTGGTATGCAGCCTGAGGAGAGTCCATCTGGATTTTATGGAAGTGAGCCCTTTTTTTGCCTTAAAGAAATAACATGAATTAATACCAACACCAGACAGTCATTTTCCAAAAAGGTGCTGCAGAGTGTTTCCCAGTGAAGATTTTTACAATGGAGTCAAGGACTGTAAAGTCTTGACTGTACTCAAAGACTACTGTCATTTTGCTGTATGCAATGAATTATTGTTTCCTATTACAGAATAATAATAACTTCAGGTTCAGAATTTATTATAACGGGGAGGATTTTTCTAAGAGAGTAGTGTCTCTTTGGGATAAGGAGCTGAAGAACTGCTCCACAGAACTTGTAGTAGGAATAACGAAAAAGGACAAGCTTGTCCTCCCATTTCTTCTTATTGGGATGTACACACAGGTTGCCACCTTTTACAGACTAGTAAGTGGGATAAAGTTTTGGAGCTGCACATTTAAAGCTTAGATCTTTTGCACTGAAGAGCAGAAGGAGCTACAATAACTGGTAATGCACATAAAATAATTTGTTGCTGAGCTTCTAATAGTAACAGATTTCAAAAATTATGCTTACATTTTGGAGCTGAGGGAATGTTTGAAAGATTACTTCTAAAAGAATTTGCATTCCATGTAATTTGGATTTAATGACTTGGTGTAACACAGGCAAAAGGGTTCTGAGTATGTGACTCTCCTTTTCCATGGCACAGTAGGTATTTCATCTTAATTTTTGGTTGCATGCTAAGAAATCAATATGTAAAGCAAAAGTGAACAGATACTTGAAAAGAAAGCATCAGAGAAGTTGAATAGTCATTTACTGGGCTAGTATTTAAAGCTGGCATATATTTCTGAGTGGGAAAGGGCTTCAGAATGGTGCAATTCACAAACCACTTCTTCCCCTTCGACAGCTAATTCAGAGACAGCAGGTGTGTAAGCAGCCCCTTGAAAAGAGGACCAAATATAGTTTGTGACAGAATTGAGTGGAGGTGATCCCAAGCTGAAAGTCAAAAATGGGACCATCTTCTAAGTTCACCAAGTGACCTGCAGTTTTATTTCAGCACCTAATACAGGTAAGAGGCTTCTACAGAATCTGCATCTGCATTTCCCAAGGTGTTTTAATATGTGACTCCTAACCCTTATTCATCAGTGCTTCTAGGTTTTGAAACTGCTGATGCAGTACTAGGTACCAGTACCAGGGTTTTCATAGTTTTATTGGGCTTTAAGGTATGTCTTTTCGCAAAATCAAGTCAGAGAGCCATGGTGGATTTGTCAGCAATCCTACCATAATAAATGCATATGCAGAGTGTGTCTAGGACCAGAATTTTAGAGTAAAAGAGGACTGTTTCTTAAATCTTTGTAGCTCATTTCCATGTAAATCAGGAGAAATTTGGTTGAGTTAAGCAAGAGGTCTACATCAAGGTGGGAAGTATTGTTGGCTCTTGGTCTCTTGCTGGAGCTGACTCCTGAAGAAAGTAAAATTAGTCCTGAATTTTGTATTATATATTATTATTATATTATATATTATTTGATATATATTTTTATATTATTTTATATATTATAAAAAAACCCAAACCAACCCTGAGAAATTCCAGCGTGCCTTCTGAAATGTTGTGTATAAACACTAGGGATCTGGCTGAGAGATGAACTACCTGCACCATCCAGGCTGGGCCAGTGGCAGGCAGCTGTGTGACAAACTGACATTACTGAGCTGATGGGCAGAGCCCTCCAGGAAGAGAGTTAGGACAGAAATGAACTCCATGATGCAGGTCCCCACCCTGAAGCTCCTTCCTTGCTCCTTTTCAGTTTCTATAGGCTTTTATAGGCAAGTAGCTCCTGGGCATGAGGTGCCAGCTTCCTAGGCAGACCTGGGCTTTCCTTTTTTCTTTATATAGAATGAACTGTGCAGTCCATACAAAATGCTCTGCCATTAGACTTACTTGAGAAGTCATCCAGTGGAAGCAGGGGACATGCTCTATATCTGCTCACTGGAGGGACAATGTATTTTAGATCATGAAAACTGGGGGTTGCTTTGCTCCATCATCATTTCACTGTGCGTTAACAGCAAGAAAATATGAAATTCTGTTCTCTGTGGCTTAATTTCAGTCAGAGATAGGTCTTCAGGGCAGTAATATTCTTCTTCCTCAACTAACATACCCACAAGACCTCTGTATTAAGATGTAGGCAGTGCATTGAATGTGTACAATGCATCCTATTCTATCACACCTCCAACTCCACCCTCCCTGAATGCTGTTTCTTGTGCCTGTATGATACCAAAGTACAGCAGTATGTGGCTTCTGCTGTCAGAGAAGACCCCCCGCTCAAAATGAGGGGCTGCCTCTGCAGCTGCATGGGCAGCAAGAGCTGGGCTGCTTCCACAGGAGAGCAGCCACAAACACCACTTTCTGACAGATAGTGTCCTTATTCCTTAATCATTAGCCCTAATGAAGGGGTTTTTTCATATTTTTTTTTTAAAAAAAAGGAAAAGAAAAAGAAAGAAACTGAGAAAGAAAATAAAAAGAAAAAAGAAACAGCCAAGGAGGAGAAAAGATGGGGAATAGTTAGGATTATCTCTGTGCCGTCTCTCAGGTCCAGTGACAACACGACTACAATGGGTGGCTTTCAGGACTGCATATGGTCTTCCTTCCGAGGGAGTTGATTAAGCGACTCCGGATGAAATTGAAATCCTGTGAGTTGACCTTTGTCTGGCCTGGGAGGACTGCAATTCGCATAACAATTTCCTTTTGTTCTTTGTTTGGAGTTATTAATCCAACATGAGCCTCGAATTAATCAGGGGTAGTGCGTTGTTACATTTCTAATTCACAGCTCCACTGCTTGTGTCTTTTTTAATTAAGGCCGAATGATAGCAGGCCTTAGCCCCTGATTGCAACACTTACTAACCACACATTGAGGGATGAAGAGGCTAAATAGGCAGAATAAGATTACTTAAAAGAAGAAAACAATTAAGTGAAACCTTGAAGTAAAGAGCACTGAATGAACATTGTTAATGCCAGGCTGGGAGTATTTCTTTTATATATGTGTTATGTGCGTGTATGTGTGTGTGCAGGCGTGGGGGAGGTTATGACGGGTGCACTGTAGACTCGGAGCTCTAATGGCTTGAGGGTTTGTAAAATTGAAGCCTTTGGTTATTGATTTAAATCATTCCTCCCACCTCCCCTGGGGGGCAGGGGCAAGGGTAGAAGAAGGAGGAAAAGAGTTGAAGAAGATTAAACATAAGTTAGCTGCATGGATTTTCTTGTATCCAGCATGAGCCTATTAGTTTATGTAGTTTTTCTTGCTGTTTGCTAGAGGTTTAAAGGTAGAAAATGCAGGAAGATTGAAGACTATTAGAGAAGGTAAATAAACGTGTTGAAAGATGCAAAGCCCTCCAAAGCCTGGGAGTGGTAATAATAATAATAAAATGAAGGCAAGACAGTTGTCACACACCAAATTTTGCTCATACTGAAGGATGTTTGAGTCACATTTCAAAAGCTGTTTGTAAATTTGTATTGTTGGAGCAGTTCAGGGCCACAAAGGCACAGGTGCTATTCCAGGGGAACAGTGTAGATGATCTCAGTTAGATTCATTCTGGATAACTCAGCCTGTGCCAGCCACTTGGGATGCTGGAAAAGA
This sequence comes from Athene noctua, assembly GCF_965140245.1. Taxonomy (NCBI): domain Eukaryota; kingdom Metazoa; phylum Chordata; class Aves; order Strigiformes; family Strigidae; genus Athene; species Athene noctua. The sequence goes on from NC_134039.1 coordinate 23,478,232, forward strand.
AAATGCACTGAGTGCTCAGCCTTGCAAAATTTATTTGCACAAATAGTTCCATTAGATTAAAAAAAATTTATGATGGGATTCATATTGCAGGATCAGGCCCAGTGTTTTGACCTCCTATGGCACAGTACATTGGATATAATTGTTATGGAGAAGGGTTAATATTTAGGGTCCCAAATCCTCAGCTGCTGAATATAAAGAAATTCTATTGAATTCTATTTGTGCTGTACACCTGCAATATCAGATGGAGCTCTGTAATTGTGTGAAACAAACTCTTCCTATTTCACCCATCCAAGGAGATGGATGGAGGACACACTTGCTTGGAAAAGTTAACATTTCTGTGTAAAGTGGCAAGCCAGTGTTAACCATACCATACTGAACAGATACAGACCTGCCATTCTGACTCTGGCACAGGACATTGTTTTGCCAATTATTAGGCCTAGCATAAAGGACACAGACACCATAAAGATGAACCAATAACCAAATTGTATTGGATACAAAAGGGTCAGTACATGGGTGAGCACTGGGGATACAAACAAATCAGTCAGATTATACATAATTGATATCAATCCCACTGACCTCAACAATAATACCACACAACCAACAATGGGTGGAATAAATGATGAAATGCAGTTTCCCATAGAAGGGACAGGATACAACCAAATCAACAAGCCAAATACATAAGACCAAGGAAGCCACATACTGAATCTACACAGCCCACATTTACAAAAGCCAGACCTGACTGGAGCCCAGCTCCAGGGAGGCAGGAGATCCTTCCCCAACAGGGAACTCTGCAAAGTGCACCCACCTCACAGACAGACACTGCCCCTTCCTGCAAGGGGTCCCAGCTTTTATCCCCAAGTGGGACACCTGACCTTTGTTTACTTCATGTGGGACGCCTGGGGCTCATTTACCCAATGGCTCTCCCTGCAAGGCCGGCAGCACCCTGGAGGGAAGCTTAAAGGTAACTCACCCCCCCTTTGTGAAGGGCTGTGGGAATCGCCCCTATGTCAACCTTAATTTGGGGCTTGGGGTTGAAACCCCAGCATTTCAGACATACAGGGCAGTAATGCTGTTCTTGCTTTTCAGAATCCTCCATGACTGGTGGCTGTTGTACACAGGATTATTTTAAGAATGCAATGATAAAGCTTCTAGATAGATTAAACAAAAGTAGGGTATAAGCTCCAAAGGAGAATTATGCTCCAGGTAAAAGCTTATTCCTGTGTTTAGAAATCTAAATTGTGAACTGAGTCTGCCTTTTTAGATCAGCCTTCAAAGAACAGGCTCTATATTCAGCCTTCCATATAATTGTATATAGTATCTGGAAACAAAAAATAACACACAAATGTTTAGGTCTGGCCTTTGGTTGGTGCAAAGAAGTACCAGTGATTCCATTTCTTTCCATGCTCAGTCATGTCAACACAGGATTTACACTGCGTTGGGTTCACAGGTTCAGAGCCATTTTCTTAACTTTCCTGCTCTTTTCTTAGGTGCTGCCTGATTTTGTGTGTCAGGATACTTCTGGTAGATTGCCAGCTCCTGTGCTGGGAGAAGTCAATGGGATAAGAAGATGCTCAGCATTTGTTGGAGTAGGGCTTCCTTACTGTCAATTCAAGTACCTTACATATAATTTTGTTTTTCAGAAACAGTTTTGATGCTCTTACACTGAATAGCACCTTATTCTGCAAGTACTCCTATTGAATCAGACTTTGCATGGAGAGAATAGTATTAAGTATGAGTAAGCACATCAGAATAAGACCATCAATCACTTATTGTTGTTTATTTCCATTTAAAGACTGAATGCTTCACATTTATCTACCTTTTTCTCTTTTTCCTAGAAATCTCTGTAGACCAGGGTATGTTTGTTTATAGCAGACACAATTCCAGATTTGAAACCTACTTTCAGTGCCATTTTGTGTCTTAAATCTGCATTCAGCTTTTAAAAATTATTGTTTGAAGGTTCACTGTTATTGATTTAAAGGTGTCACATTACACTTCCAAAGGATCTCAGGATGAATGGCTACCCCTATGTGTTTCTTGTGTGAGTGTTTTAAATAACATCTTAAAACCTAAAGTAAAGTCTGTCTCCTGTTTAAAAATCTCATGGCAGTGGTCATTAGAACGGGTATTTTGGGGGTACTTCTAAAATCTGCTTCTTTTCCTTACACTTTTATGGCATAATATTCATCATTAATGTATTCAGTACTTCTCCTCAGCAAATTTATAATACAGTTAAAGTGCTTTGAGATCCTTAAAGATGAAAGAAGTTGTATAAACAGATGGCTGCAGTATTTTAATGCTTCTTTGGATGGTTACCCCTCAATGTAAACTGTCTTGCAGGACCTTGCTGTACAGCTAAATCCAGGTACTCTGTCAGTAGTTTTCAGAAGTTGGCTTGCTCTCTGTATGATATGACATTTCTGATTTCTTTCAATTACTGTGTGAAGGAAGATAGGCTTCTTGCCATACTCAGGAACCAAAAGACTAGGTCAGGGTGCATGATAATGCTTTCCTGTCCTTGCCCAAAGTGGCTGTAGTTGCACTAATTTAAGGGACGATCCATTCATCAGTAGTTCTTGAATATTTGCAGCTGCAACAGTCAATGGTGATGAGACCACAAATAAATCAGGAATCACTTTTGTTGTTGCTGCTGCTGTTATTCCTGAACATTTTTAGACAATCTGTTGCTACTCATGAAATATTTCTGTTGATACCAAAACTCCCCTGAACTCTCCTCTCTACTCTGCCCCACTCCAGCAGGGATATGCTCCTCACATCTGCAATGACAAGTTGCCCTTGTGCAGCAAAATGCCAAATTTCAGTGGCAGTGCATCAGCCATGCCACTCTTCCACTGTGCATGGAGGTGCTGACAGTCCCTCTCCTTCAAATCTGTGTCAGGTCTGCCCCAGCCTGTGATATTCCTATGCTCTCCCCTTTCGGACATAAGGTAGAGATTACAATTAATGGTCCTTTGAGTTGCTCGGCACTCCTCCCTTTGCGCTGTCTCCCCATGATCCCCCTTCCCGCGCCATCCCTCCCCCCGCCATCAGTGGGAGCCTTTGATGTCGCACAAGAGAAGACTGTTGGCTAACAGTCTGGAGGCTTCTTCATTTGAGCTAACCACCACATGAAAACAAATGCGATCCATCATATTTCATTAACTAGCTGCCCCCTGTTCGGGTGCCCTTTTTTGATGTCAGAGCGCATCCTGACAGAAATCAGAAAGATATGTGTGATTAAGACCAGTAATAATAGTTAGTCCATTGTATTGTAAATTACCTTTCTGGGCCCCGGTACTTTATCAGCCCCACTGGCCTTGGCTTGGGTACATTTTTGACTACTCTGTATATACAGTGTATTAGCGCAATGGAGATCATTATGTGGCCTGTATTTGAGTCATTTTTATTTAAGATGCCAAACAATAAGCTGTTGATTGGGGGAACAAGAGGCGAACAATAATGTTCTGTGTCACATAATACACCACCATTTTCCAGCTTTGCTTTAGAAGGGCCCTCTTTATTGTTTTTGTATAAAAATGGTTCTTAGGAGGAGGAATATTTTGCTGAGGTATGTCATTATTTTGCAAATTTCTATTATCTCATCATGTTGTCTTCATTGTAAATTGCAGCTAATTAGGAACCTAGTTAGAGCCCCAGCTTTGAGGCTGGCTTTTTTGTGAAAAGAGCCCACCGATTACTGCACTACAAGAGAGGAAGGGAGAGAAAAAGGAGATTAATCTGGTTACCTAGGCGACACTCGCTTCCATCTGCGAGGAACAATACATTTTTGTTTCCTTGGCTCAGTTCAGATCTGTTTTGTTTAGGGGTAAAAAAAGAGAGAGAATGAGAGGGAGAGGGGGAGAGAGAGAGAAGGGGAGAGAGGGACAGGGAGAGGAGTCAGCCCCACAACAATGCTGGACTCTGTCTGGCCCCGGCTTACCCGCTTCCATCCCTCCGCAAGTTTGGGGTCTCAGGGGAGTGGGAAGATGAAAGAGATAAGCTCCAAAGTTGTCAAAGGTCGTAACCTTGCCACACAAAGCCAGCAGTTTTACTTCTAAATCCCCTTCTCCCCAAAAGCACTTAATGAAATAATATACTGTGCTTCTCAACACCCCATAGTCTTTATTAAGCAGCAAGGCCCCCGGGATGGTGAAATTAAGGAGTCAGTTAAAACTTCTGACTAAACAGTTGCTGACTAGGAGCGTCTACAGTAGATGTGATGGGGTTTTTCTGAGCCATAGAGAAAACTTTTTTCCCACTGTCTCTTGTTAGCAGTTTGTGGCTTCCCTGACAAATGTTTTATAGCTGCCTTCACAGAAAAGGCAGAGGTCTGTGAAGGCAGGGCAGTTATTTATTTTTGGTTTTTAATTTATTTTCAGTTACCTTCACAAGGTCATGGTTTAACAGACAACAGCAAATTGTATCTTTCCTGTTGTGCATCAAACTATTAAATCCTTGCACGGCTTTTGCATAGGGTAGACAATGCAGCCACATTATTTGCTTCTTATTTCGGAGCAGCTTGCCAGAAAAAGGATGGAGGTAATAACCAGAGCTGATAGACCCTGGCTAAAAGCTCAGAAATGCTCATGAGCTCTTGAACTGAATTGGCTAAACCCACAGCCTTTTGATAAGCGTAATGCTTTCTCCAGGTGTTATGTCATCATGTATAATGTTTTGCTATCTGGTAGCCTTATGGATGATGAATAAAGTCACAAAAATATCAAAGTTACTAATATTAGCTTATCTGAGCTTTCCAAACCTGGACTGTGCTGATAAAATCAGATCAAGTATCAGGTTAACAATCCTAAACCTCCTATTCTGCATTGCTCTGAAGTACTGTTCTTATATTTTCTTCCTCAAAAGAAGCTTCTGAGAGCTGCTTCAGTGACAGTGCATGGCTCCCTCCAACTGAAAATGACAGTAATCATGTTAAAAAATTACAAATATTAAGGAGGAAAGAATGAATGAAGGTGCAGCAGCTTTTTCATGTGGGGAGTGTGAGGCATCCTGGAATTGGAAGTAATTTGAATTTCCAGTTTTGCCACGTTCTTTCTATGGGATCTTGGCCAATTTATTTGGCCTGTTTCTGCCTTAGACCTTGCACTATAAAATAGGCAAAGCTTTATTTCTCTAACACAGAGGATAACTTGAGTCTGAATTAATTAAGAACTTATGAAGAGTTTGAGATGCTTGGATGCAGGGCTCTGTATAAATGCAGAACACAATGCTTACCTGTTCTCTCTCAGTAAATGCCTTGTTTGGTACACCTAAACCAGTTCTGGGAAGAACTCTCAAGTGAAAATTAAATCAATCATACTTGACTTTGTTAATTGAAGAGACTTGCTGAGATGTTTTGCAGACATTTGTATGGAGCAGCTGTCACCTCACAGACAATTAGCCCAGTGTTAGCCATCATTTTACAAGCTCTGAGGACAATGTCCTTGGTAATTCTGCAACACCTTAAGATGAGTTATCTGTTATATGTTATCTGTGTGCAAAAAAGAGAAGGGACAGTTCTCTTCAGTACACGATACTGTTTTAGGGAAAGATACGGGGAGTGAAGTAGCGAGTAGAGACTGTTAGCAGTATAAAGAAAGGAAGAGGATTATTTTACAAGTTTGTATAAATAGCATTTTTGTATTTTAGTAGCAGTGTTCACTCTGAAGGCATCATTAAAAAACCTGCAAAATAGGGGGCCTGGAAATCTTCATTCATCATTAGAGAGCACCAGCATGACTCTACATAACAAGTTAGAGAAAGATGTTACTTTGGACTACAATATAATTTGCGGATACTCTAGGGTTAGCCCTCCTATTCTTAAAGATGGGCAAGGAGGGGGCATTTAATAACTTTTGTGGCCTACACTGTTCTTGTGGAAAAGGTTGACAGTGATGGAGTATGGACAAAGCCCATTACTCGTTAAACAGACATCATAATTTGAAAAAACAAAGTCATATTACTCCTAGTAGAATGTGCTGTGTATGCATTTAGCCACCAAAGAGCATTATCTCCAGCTAGGAATTATCGAGGAAACAGAAAAATAGAGAAAATGCAGTGGTCACTTTAAGTGACTGTTAGGGAGAAACAAGAGTCCATTTCAGTCTCATACAGTTTCACTTGGGCTCAGAAGGTTGGGAATCAAGAATCAGAAAAGAAGCTTTTTAGAAAAATTTTCCAGATTGGCCCAGGCATGAAGAGCTTTGCTGAGTCCTGAAGCTACAGAGATGAAAGGGTCCTCCTAGAGAATTGTTGAACTTTCAGAAAAGATCAATGTCTGCTTCAGCCCCAATATAAAAGCTGGAGCATTTATTGGTAATTCTGTGCCACTATCATCATAACAAGGAATTCTATTTCTATGTATGCACTTCTAAATATGAGCTTAGGTCAATTTTATTTTGTTGAAAGGAAGGAGATCTGTTATTCCAAGGAAGAAAACTGTGGACTACCCTGTTTCCTCCCATGACCTGGTGCTCTTGCTAAGGTCTGCAATACTGTATACTTGTCTAGATAGACCAGGTTTACAGTTGAGACTTCTTAATGCCCCAACCAGCTGGTATTTTTGAGAAGGTGAAGGAGAGATACTCTGCAGTGTAGCCTGAAATCTCACAAGCTGTGGCACCAGTGGACTGCTGCCCACTTAACACTGGCCTGGAGCATGGGATGCGGACAGATTTCCAGAGAGGAGTGCCAGGACCTTACTCCTGGAAACTCTGATGCTTCCCTGGAAGATCTTTCTGTCTTTATTGCTGATTGTTGTGAAGTCTGCTCGGGTCCATCAAATTTGACTAAACAAAACCCAGAGGCGAATATTGCTGCAGCTTCACATCACAACTTTAATGTTGCATTTTGGAGCAACAGAGAGTGTCATCTTGAGCTGCTAGTCTGAAAGTTCCTCAACGGGTTTCTGTTCAGGCCAGTCCCTTATCAGAGGCAGTTTAAGAAATTTAGCTCTTAAATTCCATTTCTTCTGAAACTCTTTTTTTCTGTGTTGTGTAATGGTTTCCCTGAGTTTCCAGTCCATTACTGTCAGTTCTTTTGGGGAATGTCAGATTGCATAAAAGTTGATATAAAGATTCAGCAGAGCTTGAAGCAGCCCCTGAATGAATTCTGTCTTGGCAAACCTACTCCTTTACCAAAACAATTTCTGAATAATTATTGCAAGGACCAAGATCTGTGTTATTTCTGCATTATTCTATAGTAAAGAATCATTATTCATTTTTCATATAGGAGTTTGAGGAGATGCGAATAACTCGGAGGGACAACATAAAATAGTACATGTTTTTTGGTCTAGCACTTTTTTGGACAGTTTTACCTTCTCTTTCAACTTAATAAGAAATTTTCCTGGGAGAATAAGATGTGCTGCCAGTCTGCCACATAAGCGTCTGCACAACTAGCCACTAGCAGTGAACAGTCTGGCTGTATAAACCACAGTTAGAGTCAGAATTTAGGTTGGAAAGAATCTCTGAACGTCATCTAGTCCAATCCTTTCCTCAAAGGAGGGCCAACTCAGAGATGAGTTCAGGTTGTTCATGGTCTTCTGGGCACCAATGCTGAACCATCCTCACTGTCAGTAATTTTTTTCTATATGTCTAATTGCTATTTTCCTGTTCTACTTGATGATATAGGCTGGATCTAAAAACATTTTAAGACAATGCTAACTCTCATATCTGTTTGGTAGAGGGAATTTACATGGTAAACGATTGAATGTTGCTACAATTATTGACAAACATGGAAGGTGCACACTGTGGTTGGATCCTGAGATGACAAAATTATCAGTGCATGTTGGCTATCAGAGGGCATGGTACTAATGAGTAACCACCTCTCTGTCTATCTCTCACTATTACAGCTATCTCTTTTCTGACAATAAAGAAGAAAGGAGGGGAGGGAAAGAGAGTGAGAAAATCCTCCTCTTGTTACTTAGGTAGCAAATACAGTATATGAGACCAGTGTGCTATATACATGAGCTGTAGATAGTCATTCGGTTTATCCCTTTCTAGGCCACACCACATCCATGGCTTGACTGGGGGCAATTGAAAAGAAGTTAAAGGAAACAGTCACTGTTCACTTTTATTTCTTCCTTACTTTATTTTTATTCGTAGTTACCCAGTGCCAAAATGAGAGGACTATTTCTTTTGTGTGTCATTTTTATTTTCTCTGTGAACAGGGAGCCACACTTAGATTCTCGTGACTGAATGAACTTCGTACAGATAAGAGCTTTCTTTAAGACAGGCCCTATCACATGGGCACTCTGTGAGACTGTTTCTCCATTCTACTTCAACCCCTTTCTGGTCCTTCAAAAGTGAAAAAAACCCAACAGATTTTGTCTAGAAACAGATTTTGAGGATATATCCTTGGTATAAAAGGTTTCCCATGTTCATATGGAACCAGCAGAATAACTGTGCTTTCCTCTGCAAATGAAATTGTTCTCTATTAGCTCTTGAGAGAATCTAATAGATACACCCTCTATTTCTCCACAAAATGTTAGAGATCTTTGAAAAGGAATTCAGTACAGTGCACAGAGATATTATTGGCTGCTTCGTTAATATGCTTTGGTCCAACAGTCCATGGGATAAAATAGAAGTGTTGCCAGCAAAGACTGTTCAAAATCATGAATTAAGTCCCAAAATGCAAACTTAGAATAATAGTCCTGGTATTATAAACTAATATATACTGCATCCCTTTTCCTTTGCCTTTTTGTTTCTGAACTTCAGTGCATTCAGCTGTTGAATTCTGGGCATTAACACTAAATCTTAAATTTTAAAAAGTGAAGCCCAAGGTGATCTAATGTGATCACTTGATTTGAGGACTTGCAGCTTTGAGAGAACAGACACTGAAAGATTTGTGAATAATCAAGGGTGAATCTCAGAAGACTCAAAGTCTGTTCAGTTTGGATTAACTCCTGAACCCCTGAGTGGCTGGCTGTACAATTCAGGCAGTTAAATAGGTTTTCCTATGCACTTGATATGATTTTGTCTCCTGTTTATTGTTTATCAAATGTACATTCTTCCTGTGATAGATGATGACAGGAGAAAGGGTTCATTTTCATGGAAGTACTATGAACTTAAAAAAAAAAATAATAATTTGGTAACAGAAAAGTAGCAGTCAATTGAGGTTTTTTAGTAAATATTTCATGGTATTCTGTTAAGTCCCCTCCCACAGTGGTTCTCCTTGAGCAGGTTTACAGAGCCATGACTAGTTGCAAATAATTTCTTTTTGTGTCTTGGAATGTTGCACCTGCTATAATTCATGTAAAATTCATAACTAAGCAGGAAAAAAAATAGTTTTTCTGTTCATTGCTATCTGTTTGCTGCATATACTTTTGAGAGATTTTATTCTTCTCCTGGTCTTGCTAATATTTAGTTGTGTGCTTGGCTGTGTGTAGGTCAGTAGTTTGCAGGTCTAGGGTACCAGTTAATGTCATTCTTGCTGAAAACACCCTTCTAGATAACAAAAGGGGAGTGCAAAAATAACAAAAATTTATGTAAAACATAGCCATTTAAAGTATATACAGCATTTACCAGGTACTCAATTTGAAACATTTTGTATATGTATTTATTTTTAATTGAGCTGTTTAAAAATGTCAAGTTGATTGGCTTCCTTTCAGAAGATTGTTTGGTGGTATTTTCTTTACTAGTGCCCCCTGTGGACCTACATACATTGATTATTCTTTCTTCAAGCTTTCAGTCTGGAACTTTTCATCACATTGATGAATTTAAAAAAAAAAAAATAAAAAAAGAAAAGAAGGGAAACGATTGATGTTCTTCCGCATTTTGAAAAGTGACCTTGTAAATCAGATTTAAACAGAAAAAAGACAAGGAAATTAAGGTTTTTCAAGACTTTTTCTTTCTCAACTGTGTTTGTATATGGTGTTACAAAATTACCCGAACTAGGCTGATTGCATACATTGGATTGACTGAAGGCTTTGATCATTTAGCGTAAAAATCAAGAACACTGTGCACTATTCTTCATACTTTTTCAACTCTTTCCACCATCTCATGTATATTATGTCCTTTAAAGACAGTCGTTCTATAGACAATGCTTTGTAGTATGTAAATGTTTCAGCAGCTAGATGAAGTCTTTGGCCAGCAAGTCAATAAAACTTGCTGTGAATCTGCACATTTTCTATTGCATTCAACTTTAATGCTTCCAGAGTGAAGATGATTAAGTTTTTAAAAGTTTGGAGAACTTGACTTTAAACATTGTTGACAGTTTCAGGAATCATTGGGCAGCCTGACCTAATGTTATTCATGATGAGAGAGCTGTCAGCACAGATCAGGAGTGGTACCAGAGAGAAACGTAAGACAGTATTTTTGCTATAGTATGTGGGGATTTCGCTTTGTGACTTATATTAATAATGGGAGTTTTGCAGTTAAATCCCCAAGCATCATCATCCCCCCCCCCAAAAAAAAAACAACCCAAAAACATTCTGAAAACATGCCCTGTAGCGTAGCTTGAATTAAATTTTATGTTGGCTGTTGTTTGGACATTGAAGATCATCGTGTCTGAGCAGTGGCTCTGGTTCCAGTTTCCTTCAGGTGCTGCTGAAGAGTAGGGAACTGCGATAGTGAATGGATAGAGACAAACTGCATGACCAATTTGTGATCTCTGTCTCTTTTTGTGCATTTAAGTATTAGCAGATACATCTGTCTTCCAACAAATCTGCTGGTTTTGGGCAGATCTGATCTATCAGTATTTATATACATTATGACTGGTCCCTCAGGATTCTGTTCTACACATCATAGTTGCACGGCAATGCCTATAGTCATGTTTGTCAGAATTTTTGAGCGAGTTTCTGTTTGGACCTTTCTTTTCCTCGATTATATTCTTGTTGAGTTTCCAGCATACTGAATAGTACCTTGCTCCAAATGATGCAAATGGCATTAATAACTGGCCTGGAAAAGTCAACATGAGCAAAGGGATGAGATCTTCTTCTCTGTAATAATTTTCTCTCTCCCTCTCAAACTGACCAAGATTATGCAAGGCTTGGGACATCAGGCAAAGGAGAGGGCAGTCTGTATGAGAAGTACCTCAGCTTGTGAAGCCAGCTTGATCTGTCATATTTTATTCTACTCTTGCAGGGGGAAGTGGAAGGCTGCAAGCTCAGTAGTGAGGGCAATCCATAGACTAAAATGTCTAAATTTGCTTTTAAATTAGTTTTAAATTAGTTTATTTCTATTCCTATGTAGGGTCTATAGAAATGCAGGGATTTTGGAAGCTTTCCTCTCTTGCAACAACATGGAACAAGCAAGGAAAGCAAACTAGTTCAAAAATACTGTAACTGGCATTGCCTATCTGAGTTAATATATTTCCATGACAAAAAACAACCATGCCATAAAACTGTGACTGCATACCGTTAGAAAGTTCACTTGTTTGGCCTGACAGCTGATCAGTGAATAAAGCCATAGGTGTTGACTAGGAACCCCGCCAAACAAGTTACATCTTGCAAGAAGGTACAGGTCCTCATTCTCATTGTCAAGTAAATTTTTTTAGGACAGAGATTATATCTCTGTGTTTGTGAAGTGTGCAATAATATTTTGACTGCTATTGTAATATAAATAGTAATAATGAAAACTTAAGGATTTTTTTATGGCCACTTTGTTGTCTAAATGATTCCATAGCAATTTTTCCTTTTCCTTATATTTTCTTGCTCATTAAATTTTGATGTAACTCTATGGAGGGTAAAAAAAAAAAAAAAGAGGAAACAGAATATATTAATTCATCAAAAGCTGTGCTGAAAATGTTTGCATACTTCTATGAAAAGGTCTTCCACCTTAATTTTAAGCCACAACCTCAGTCCACTCATGTTTCTGTTTACCTTTAAGTTATTTTCAGTCATTGTATACTTATAAAAAATCAGCATGCTTCAGAAAACACTATTTTTGTAAAGGTGTCTATGGTATGAATTCTTTCCAGCTGTGCTGAAACACTCTTGAAATTAACAGTAGCTTGATGAGATCTATATGTGACTTGATAAACAGGAGCAAACTTTGTGCCACTGTAGCTGAAGTTATCTCAGCACTTCCCACTGCAACCTCAGTTTTCGTGCAATTGTTTCAGCTGTCCATGCATCCTCTGCAATGGTGTTTATTGTACAGAATTTTGGGTATTGAGCACGCTGTCTATCAGATTTAAATATAAAACAGTTGACTGTTTCTCTTCTAATTATTCCCCCTTAGAAGCTGATTTTTCTCTTTATATCATTGCGAAGATTTCCTTTCTTTTAATTTGTAGACTCCCTGATTATTCCTGATGTCAATTACCTTTGTTTCTGTATGCATGTCTCTTACATATTTCATTGAGGCTTGATCTTGCAAGATCCAGAATACTTACATGATTAAATATGACTAAGTGCTTTGTAGGATCTTCAGTGAGAGTGCTGGGGCAGAAGCAAGCCCTATAGCAGAGCCAAGGTGAGCTTTTTGCTGAGGATGGCCACTCAGTACTCCTGACAGTCTGAGACCCAGGGATTCACTCACTGTTGGGGTTTTACCTCACTTTACTCCCCTATAGAGGGGATATGGAAACATTTGTGTCCATTTCCACAATTTTCTTTGGTTAATCAACCGATGCTTGAAAAATTCTTTGAGTTCTTACAGAGAAGTACACAGTATGCATGTTTGCGTGTGTTTATAAGCCAGCAAAATGTGTATTTATTCCAATTTGATGTAGTGATAGTCCCAGCTTGAAAGTAGTCTCCTGCAAATGTACTGTAAAGTGACTACAAAAAAAACTTTTAATGCATCAGACGCTATAATGTGCCATCCACATCCCATCCTCTAAGGTGTTACAATGCTAAAACTTCGAATGGCTGCAGAATGCCAGCTAATCTTTGTCCATGTATAAGGGTTTAAGACAGTTATACGCATTTATGCTGATTATGAATGGTTCTAGTCTTTATGGCAAACGTTTTAATTTAAAAACCTTTTGTGACAAACTTAGTGTTTTAAAAATGCAAATACAAAGGAACTTGGTGTCCCCCAAATGCTATACTTCTCCACAGAATAAGGCTGTGTAACCACTAAGTGTGGCTTTCAAGACTGAACTGTGTCATGAGATCAGCCACAAGTGCACGGTATCACAGGGTCTGAAAGCAATCTAAATCTGGCATTAACAGGTGTCTTTGGAACTATAACACATGCTCAACCCTGTATTGACATGGGGTAGAGCGCTGGGATTCCTGGGGGAACTTTGCCATCTCCTGTCTGTGAGCTGCTCTTCTCTTTGGCTCTCAAGCTATGTGATATGAGGGCTGAGGATCCTGGCCCAAGAAAGATTTTGTCGTATGGTTCTTGGGAGCGAGGTACCAACCACCCAGCAAAAATGTCTGTCACAAGCAGAGTAACTCACTTTGAATTTCCTTTTTATTTTCAAGGAGAGCTGGGATTCTGACTCTGTAAAGATTGGAGCAGCACATGTATTTCTTTTGAGTATTTTGTTGTGGACTTTGTTGTTCAGCTGATCTCAGTTTTCCTGGGTGTATGAGAAAATAACAGGATGATAGAGATACTCTGATTGCACAGAGGCCCCAGGCTAAGGTGTCCAGGTTGTTACATTGCTTCTCATATCATAGTTTTGCTCCTGTATGATGAACACACTGCCAAGACAGCCTTAAGTGTCGGGAGACATTCTCAAATTTCATGTACCTGGTTTTAATCCTGTTAGTCAGCAGTGTACTAAAATTCCTGACTTTATTTTGGTTAGTATCCAGGGGAACAAGAAAGGTGGTTCTTCTGTCTACATCATGCTGGGCTACATGACAAGGTTTGTGTTCTGTAGGTTTTTCTTCCCTCCAGCAGAACTCTGCTTTTGTACATGAATTCTTTGGCTTGGATGGGTTATTTGGGTTTGGGTAACGGTGTCATCTTTGAAGGCAATTCTGTGTGGTTAGTCCACTTGCAATTATTGCACTCAGACTGTATGTATTTTCCTTTGTCTAAGGAGACACAATAACTCTTTTCTATCTTTCCCAGAGACCAAATGACTGAAAAAAAATGTATATTAATTCTAGATGAACATGAGAGTCTTTCTAATAATCATAATTTACAATGCATTAGGCAACAAGAGTTTTCTGTTGTTCTATCTATCCCCTGTCCAGCTTTTGATTCCTTTCTGCTGCCATCCCAATTACCAAATTTATTCAGATATTGACTGGAGTTTGTCCAAGTAGACTGAGCACTGACATGAGAAAGCTTATGCTGTGCAGTGACTTGCTTAGCGTCTCAATCACCGAGGACTTGGTGATATAGATTCTTTGTACTGTATATATTAATTTCCTTTGCATTCTCCTTTTAGCCCAACTTATATCCAGCTAATAATTCAACAGCCATTAATTATTATAACATAGCTGAGAAAAGCACACACAAAAGGTGAGTTTTTAATATTCAGTTCATATTGGTGTAGATGAAAGATAACCCCCACAGGGTCTCTGTCTACAAGCACTAGGGACTTCTCAGAGGAAAATGTACTGACAGATCTCAGGTCAATACCATAATCATCCCTCACAGAGACAGATTCTGGACATATCATAGGTAATGGATATATTTTTGTTCTGTTGGGATTTATGTCACTTTGTGGTCCAATTGTTCTAGACATTTTGTCCATCAGAGTAGGAGCATCTACACAGAGCAGTTAAATAACAGCTTGTCTCCTTGGGTCTAAAAAACAAAAAACCAAAAATGCTTTCTGATCTTTCAGGCTTTTCAATATCTGTAGCACTTAAAATCTATTGCAGTGGCTTTTATTGTCAATAGTTAGCTGCTTTCTTGACTAGGAATGAATGTGGTTACCTAGTGTTGTATGTCTAAATGTGCATCTGGAAAAAGGTAGCAGTTTTACCTGACTCCTTTCTGGTATATCCCCCTCCTTCCTCCATACCACATATTGCCTGTAGTGGCTGGTGTGTTACTACAGAGTGGCTGCAGGAATCTAATAGTGTGACAAAAAAGGCAAACCCTGCCAGGCCTGGTATGAAAGTAAACTGCTCAAGGAAAGTTAGGCCTGCAGGAAAAGAGGATCTTGGGTGGCCTCAGTGCGTCTAGAAAATAGTGTGGGGGAGATGTCTTGGGGAAGAGTCAGTACTGCCAGGCAGCAAAATGGCAGAGCAAGCTGTGTGTATTTACGAATCTGAAAAAGAGGGGACTGATTGAAAATTTGAGGTCTTTGGGTATAAACTCAGTCACTCACAGCTCAAATTCTTGCCCCGTCCTCCCTTGCTATGTACGCATCCCGTGGTTTTCTTTAATCTCTTTCTGTCTTCATTTCCATTTTGCCTTCTTCCAGCATCCCCCTCTTCATGTCCATTCTTTCTCTTCACTGGTTCTTTCAGTTGTCCTTATTTTCTCTAAGGAACATCTTTTTTGTTGTTATTCTTAGCTAGCCAGCAGGAAAAGCTGCTTCTAGTGCTGAAAGTTACTTTGGCTCTTAGGTCATTGAATCTGGCCCATCGAGGTATCCAGGAGAAACAGTTGACATACTAAGATGAAGTTGTCATGATGGCTGTTTGGAACACTGTTTTGACAGTGTTTCTTTCTCTGCAGTTTCTAGGGAGTAAAGCTGCAACTTGTAGCCTGAACCTGATGCTCTTAAGTAAAGTGTTTTATGAACAGATAGTGAAATGGGTACCCATCATGACAGACAACATGTTATTGATCTGTGATAATTTTCCAAGCCTATTAAACTTCCAGGTGTCATGAAAACAGTCTTGCTAACCCAGAACTTTTTAGGTGAGGGTAATGTATTTTTAATCATAAATGTTCCCTGTTAATAGTCAGATATCTGCAACTACAATATATGATTGTAGTATGTTGTATTATACTGTACATGTATATGGAGCCAATAATACTTGTGAAATAGTCCCATTCTTCCTCTGTTTCAAAGAAATGATGTTAATGCTTGTGTAGGCTAATGAATTGAGCTCTAGGGACTAGAATTCTCTGTTCAGTCACAGAGCTGCTATACCACACTTAGCAGCAAGGTTCAGCTGCACTGTATTACAGAAATGCCCTGTTTTTATGATGGATTTCTACTATATTCAGACAGGTGGTTCTCCATATGATTCATTCCTTGGCCCATTTGGTTTCTTGGACAAAATCAGGATTATCAGTCCCAATCCTGAATATAATTTGCTCAATGTTGCAAACAAGCAACAGTCCTATTGAAATCACTACTCAGAATTAGTAACCAAAGAGTGATACATTGCTTTGGCTCATTTCCTGGTCTAGGAGTATTCTTAGCTGGGCTTTCTCCAGTCCTGTCATTTGTGCTAGCTAGTGTCAAGAAAAGAGCAAAAGCTTCAGCTAAAAGGCTGGGTCACATCTTAATTTCCCGTACAAGTTCTGTTTCTTTTCTCTGTCTGAAAAAAGATTTTGAATCATTTGAACAGGAGGAATATCTGATTAATGTAATCTCAATAGATAACACTAATCCTTAAATGGTGCCAACTGCAAATTTCTACCTCTTTTAATATGTTATTTAGGCGTAATTTCATTTTAGCTGGAAAAAAAGGGAAACGGTCAAATTGTGTCTTTGCAAGAAAATCCAAAGGCAACATTTACATCTAAATATACAATTAGGTCATAACAAATCACTTGATCAGGCAGTGAGCTGCCTGATCTTTTCTGCCTGGCAATCAAAGGGCAGATTCTGATACACTTTTGGTAAGTAGCCAAATTGTTTCCATCTACATTAACAGATTTACAAGAAATTTAATTAGAAGAAACTTCTTAACTCAATTTAATACATGTATGAAAGCCTGTAGCTCCTTTATAACATGAGTTCTCAGATCTGAGTATTGAAACAGTGCTCAAGTCCTGGCAGCCCGCAGA
Organism: Athene noctua; assembly: GCF_965140245.1. Lineage (NCBI taxonomy): Eukaryota > Metazoa > Chordata > Aves > Strigiformes > Strigidae > Athene > Athene noctua. Next base: position 23,495,052 of record NC_134039.1, read on the forward strand.
GTGTCACACAGATACAAAAAGTAGCCAGGACTGTAGGCCTGAGCAGCAACACCCTACATCATTAAAAAAGATGCAAAAAATTTATCCCCCAAATTCCCACCATTAGCCTGAACAAGCTCTATGAGCGATCCCAATTCCAGCTGCACTTGCAGAGGTTTTCCAGAGCTCTGTTGATTCTTCTGTCAGTCACTAACTCTTCAGCTGCTGACAGTGACTTTCTCCTCTAGTACCTATTCAAAATAAGTGCCTAATAATACATTTAAAAAACTTTATAATTGCTCTTTTGTGATACTCTGACATCAAAATCCAGAAAACCAGGGACTTCTTGTCCTCAAAAACCTTCAGGAGTTCCTGCTACTAGTCTGCTATGTGTTGTTCTAAACTTTACTATGTTCTATAATCTGTTCAGCTGTCTGGTCTCCTGTGATCTGCAAACATGAAATATTTATGTTAAAAAACTAATGCATATCACAGGAATAGGAAAGGAAGGCATTTTAAAACTTCTCAGAGCTAATTACATGAAGTGGTTAGGAAACATCAGAGAGTATAATAACCATGGATACTTTCTTCCTGACTTTTCATTGAGACCAAGTGGATCAGCCAGATTAGTAGAGTGGTGTGCATGTCAAGTAGGTACAAAATATTAGCTATGTAAAAAGTTACCTGCTGTGTAGATGGACTTACCCTGTGCTATTAGGATGTATAGGAATTTAGCTTGAGAGCTGGATGGCTTGCTTGTACTCTTTGAGGCCATTAGGACTGCTTTTCATGAGTAACACTGTCATTTTTTTGAATTAAAAGGGTCAACTTCAGGAGCATAATATTTATTCAAATAAACAAATATTACTTCAAAGCGAGTGCTCTAAAGAGTAGCAAAAATATACCTCATCCTCAATTTCCTACCTTTTCTTTCCCAGTTCAACCCATTATGTATAATATTGCACACTTCAGCTGGGTGAACACATTGGCTAGTATTTCCACCTTTCAATATTATTAACCATTTCTCTGGTTGTGATCAGCTTCATATAATGCTTTTGAAATGTGATGCTCTTAATTTGCTATGTTTTATATCTAAACTATTGTGCATTGGCCACTGATCTGCCATCAATCAACTCAAATGCCTCAGTGCCCTTTCCATCCATTTGTGTTTTCTCTGTGTGTGCTGAGAATTAGATTTAAAGCAATGTGCCAGTGATTAAACAATTACTCTGTCCTCTCTCTTACATATCAATAATTTGAAAGAGAAAAAAGCCAGCTATTCTTTTGTGTGTTTGACTGTGGCCTCTAGCTTTGAATCTAGTATATGATGACAAAGTGGCGTCTGCTTAAAAAAAAATAATTGTAACACATGTGGCCTTTTCAGTTCCATTTGGGGACCACTAACCATCATAAAACAAAGAGAGCAATTTAATGCAGGCTTTGATAATGCCATTTTCAGTCACCTTTTAATTAATAAACATGAAAAGCCTGAAATTGGATAGATCTTCCAAACTAACAATGGCAGCAATGTGAACTCATTTTCAAAGACAATTTTAAAGGTATTTGAAGGTGAGCATTAGTATTTAGGAAAAGGGCTGGGATGACAAGCTACCAATTAACAGCCACTAAGATGTATTTGGGCTGACTGCAGGACATTGATATTATACTGGTCTTCCTGTGAGCAACTATTTTATGCTGTGTAAGAAATAATGGTAGGAGAAGTTTATTACTGTGAACTGAAGGAAAGCACAGGGTAGTTGATTTTCCTACCAAGTTGGAAGAAGGATTGGCTGCAAGCCTGAGACATGTCTAATGCATGTCTTCTCTTTGTCTTCACAGACCTTACTGAAGGTACTGCTTCTCCATATGCTCACTGTGGAGGCAAAGGCATATTCCCTGCTACCATAGCCCGTATCAGTATATACACTAGCCTTTTGGATGCTGTTAAAATAATCATTCTAAGTGGATAAAAGTCCACGGAGACTGCACATTGTTTATTAGACCCCAGGGCTTCTGTTTTGTTTCCTGGTATTTCTGGACAACATAGCAGCACTGCTTCTTGAGGAGGCCTGTTCCCAGACTTGTCCTTTCCAGGAGCTTATAAAATAGGGGAGGGAAGACACAGGGAGAGGCAGCATGGCTGTGATACTGGAAACGGTTCTGCTTCCCAACTTCCCATTGCTTTTTGATTTCTCTTGCACACACACATGTAATTACACATGCAATGGGTAACCTGCAGCCAGAGCTTAAGTCCTCGTATTTTGACAAATATAAGTTAGTCCAAATTCCTGCTTTGAGCTAAAATACACAAATGATCAGCAATGTGATTAGGAAAAGTACTGTTTCAGTTTACATACTCCTGAACAAATTATGTTCAGTAGTGTTAACTGGAACATCAAGTGCTGATTATGATTATCAGGGGAACTTGTCTCTCAACAATGGCAGTATTGGAATAAGAAGACTTGTTCTTTTCCCGAAGCATCAGTCTATTGTTGGTAATCAGTGTTTTGCCATGTAGTAAAATGATGGCATTTTAAGTTGTGCATATCTTGCAAAAATGGGCAAACCACTGTTTTCAGGATTTTTTAAAAATGCTTCAAAATTCTTTACATTCATAAAATTGAATTCCTCAAATTACACAACAGAAAATCCATCATAGTCCATCTAAGTGGACAGATAGTAACCTAAAGCATGATCTCTGTATCACAATGTTCCTTTTGATCTGACATGGGAAGAACTGGTGCCCTTTGTTATCATGACCTGAAGGGGAACAATTCCGTGCACTGATGTAAGCTATTAGGGAAGCAGATGAAGGGGTCCTGAATACACATCCAGGAAAATACTTGTTGTCAGTCTTCCACCTTTCCAAACTAAATATGTTAAATTTGAATCCATCTGTTGACCACAACTGTGAGGTTTGCACATGGGGAAGGTGTCTGGCTGCCATGTGTCAAGCTGTTCACCATGTGTATAGATGATGTTGCTATGCCATCAGTGATTCACAAACCCTAGGTAAAATGTAGAATATGTTAGGCCTTTTTTGTAAAGTAAGCAGGAATATTCTCTGATAACTGTATTTGCCAGTTGGTTTCAAAGTATAATACCTTTAGAATTCATTATATTAGACTAAATCCCCAATCCTTAAAGAGATTTAAATTCTAAAATTCAATTGATTTTGGTGAAAGTTAACACCTAACACAGTATGAGCATAGGTTTCTAAGTGACTACAGTGTTGATGTTTATAGTACAGGTTGTACTCTGCCTGGGAAGAATGAAAAATAAATACCACTGAGGAAACACACAGGATGTGCTCCTGTGAGAGCATTATCAGTTCCCAGTAAAACAAGGATGTTCCATATCCCACAGCCTTGAGTTTAAAATGCTTCACAGATATTCAGGAGTGGGATTTGACTCAGACACTAATGAAATAAGAAGTGAAGACATCATTGAACTGAATGGAAAGGCCATTGAACTGAAGGAAAAGCACAATGAACTGAAGAGAAAGGCCATATCAATTTGAAATAGCAGGCACAATTTAAAACCTACAGCTATCTAGATTTTTCCCAGCAGTGTTCCCTCCTGATACTATCTGCGCTCACATTGGTGAATTTGCAAGAACACATCCCAGAGTAATTCATTTGCAAGCATCTTTTTCTGAACTAAAAAAAAAAGAGCAGTTAATACATATGCAGAAAGGAAAATATTCTTATCTCATTAACAGACTTTCTTTAAGCTTGCTAAGATTAGAATACTTAGTTATTTCAAATTGGTAAAACATGCATTCATTATAAACATGATTATAATGATAACTTTGTAGATAATAATCAATTATTTAAATATGAATTATTTCCCTACATTAGAGTCATGTTTTCAGCTATAATCACCTCGGGTGCTCAATTCCTCCCTCCTTTACAGCACCTCTGGCTGTGTGTGGAGCATTAACCATTTGCTTCCAGGCACAGACTGGGAGAGTGCCAAGTCCAGAAACAAAACTTACTGTGTTATCCTGGCTAACAACTTAAGCATGTGTGTCCTTTAGGTGGGAAAAGGAAAAACATAAACCATGAAAATGGACATCCTAACCCTCATTTATTTTCCCTTTCATTTTTACAAAATGCTTGCAAAAATTCACTGTGAGCAATGCTCATGGGCTTAGTAAATCAAAAACTGATGCCCTGGCTGTTTGGAAGTACATACAATCATCCATTTTTAATAAGAATTCTGAGAAGATTAGCACCCTGCAACAAGAGCTTCATTTACACTGTTGCAAGGCTTAGCAGCACAATAAACTCTTGTAGCTTGCATACGCGCCGTAACTCTAGATGACAGTTTAACCAAGTTCTTTGGTTCTCCTCATGGTGTGGAGAAAATCCACCTTGAAATGTTAGATCTCTTGAGCATGTGCAACATGCTAAACGTTTGTAAGATAGACTATTCACAATGTTTATGTGCAGTGAGTGGAATTTAATCTCTTTTATTCCTTGCTCCAAGTCTTGTCAGTTGTTTTCCCATTCTTTAGTAGTCTCTTTAATATGGTTTGCACATATTTAATGTATTACCTCCGAGGTTCTCAACACACTTTCAAGAGCTAGTTTTGCCTTGCTATGACTGCAGCATATCTAGAATGTAATAGCATTATAATACACCTTTTTTTATAGATACATAAACTGAAACATGGAGAAGTTAAATGATTTGCTGGTGGTTATGTTTGGAGTCAGTGACAGAAAGGAATTCATAAAGCTGAACTATCAGCATCCTGTTTTAACCTCCAGACACAGTGGTGCAATCCATCTCACCTAACTTCAGATGTCTTTGAAGCAGATACTGTGCTGAAGTTAGTTATCTGTTCTTCCTTTCTGGTCAAAGCAGAGATACCGGCACTTCTGAGATGCAACACACCAAGTCCTCTAATAGTTATTTAGAATGGGTCAAGTGAGTTTGGTCCTGTGAGATGCTACTTCTCTCTGCAAATGCAACCCAGCTCAGATATTAACGGCTGTTCTGAAGATGTGTAATGTTAGGTGCGAGAAATCCCATCCAAGCTTTCTTTCCCATAATTTTTAATTCTGAGTTCTAAGTGGCTCTTTATCAAGGTTTCAGGAAGAATACTTTTGCAATAAGATTAATTAAATACTTAAAGGGAAAGCTTGGCTGCTACCGGATTTAACCCAGGAAGAAAGGGTTTATTATTGTTACAGAGCACTGTCTATGGGAAGAGGAGGAAGCTCTGAGCAAGATTTTTAGCATGATGGGTCAGTGCCTAAGATATTTAGGTACTGGAAGGTTCATCAAAGTGTCAGCTGGGATTGTAAAATGTGCTTAAGCATTACTTCTGTAAGCAGTGTTGAATACTACAGAGTGATCTTCTAGTTACATTTTAAGGCATTTTTGAGAATCTGGCCCTAGGTACTTAAGGGGGGAAAAAAAAATCTATGGATATCATAAGGGAGGTTGAGCAAGAGAAATTCATATTTCAGAGGGGGAGTAAAATATACTAGAGAAACTGTACCACATTTGGGCATGGTGATTTATATGCTTGTAGGGATTAATAACTTCTTGACTTCATAATTGCTTCATAACACAGCTGTACTCTCAGCTTTCAAAGTAGCAGTGACAGCCCTGAATGGAAGTCCATTACTGCAGAAGGTGAAATGGTACAGTTGAACCATTCCTAAGCAATAAACCACGAAACAAGGGTAGTCTGCAAAGCTTGGCAATGAGATGTATGAAGTTGTTGAAACTGTGGCTGGACTGATAGTTTGTGTTATTAACTAAAAACACTTGATAGATCTCTGTGAGACCACTGCATATAATCTTGAGCAAATGTATTTCATTGCTTCTATACCACTCCAGTCTAACTGCTGCCTCTTTTTCATAACTTCCAAAATGCCTGGGGCAGGAACTATGATTTTCTCTGTTTATGTAGCAACTACCATACACTGGTGACTGCATAGGCATAGAGGCAGATACGCAAGTTTTCTTATATTCCTAGATGGCTCACTGAGTTAGAGGATCATAGAGGCAAAGAAAAGAGGGAAAAAAGCAAAGAAGTGAAGAGTGTTTCTCTATAATGTGTCATTTTTTGAACAATGTCAATCTCTAGGAATATGCACTCAAGTTTAGAAGGTTTTGGACTTGTGCAGAGTATGGAAAGATCCTATGCTGATGTGTGAAAATGTTTCTAATGGAATTTGGCTTGCTTCAGCAGAATACAATGATAGGTGTGCTTCATGTTGGGCTAGGAAAAGAAGGTAAGAATTTCATTATGAATATCTTTGTAAATAGGCCATTAATCATCATGATGCATATAGTTGAAAACATGGCATAGCTGGCAAGAGCATTCCTTAAGTGAATCTAACCTGAACTTAATAAAGAAATGCCACACTAACTGCAAAATATTATTCTGCCAAGATTCAGACTCTAGTCAATCATCCTGCCAGGTGACAGTGTGTTTAATGCTAGGACAATATATCACTAACAATCTCAGCCATTACCAACTCAGCAGAATTAGACTATTTACTGAAAAAAAGCCAGGGGAGTACTGCCAGTGGCACAGAAGTTGGAGCCACTGCTATTCTTAGAGGAAGATTATGAACTACAGCCCACACAGAAAAGGAAGTAAAAAGATGGGAGATAGCCAGCTCTGCTCTTAAATGCCCTGAAGAAGACACAGTGGCAGCTCTACCAATTGCATCACTACTCAGTTTGGCTAGAAAGTGTAGAATTGAGGAGAACATGGTTCCACATTCATATCCCTTCACTGTGGCTGATGGCAGTGCTACTGGTTATGCACACAATTTGTATGCCTTCAAAACATGACAGCTACTCACTCAAAAGCTAGAAGAGGTGGGAAGAGTTTTGTCCCCTTTTAGAGTTTTTGAAAGAAAAAGTAGAGATGGTAGTTTTTGTGTCTCAGTCATGCTCAGATAACTGTCTCAGCAAAAAAACTCTGAAAATTACTGTTTGTTTTCATATTAAATGTGCAGAGTTGCTTGTAGTTATCTATTCTGTCCCCACCAGTGTGTTGCATTTTTGTGTATTTACTCTCTGACTAATTGAAAATGTTTGTTGAGTCCTGAAAGTGAAAGAGGTATGTGAATTTGAAGCAAGTGCAAAGGCACATGTAATTATTTAGCGTGAATTTTTCTCTAAGGTGTGTGTTTGGGCACTGGAATTGCCCACGTACCCATGGACAGAAACTCAGAGTTACAGATAAACTTGCTTGACTGGGGAATTTTGTATTATTTCTCATGACTTTGCAAGCTTCAGGGAGTGTTAAATACTATTTTCTTTTGGTCCTTTGCCTCCATGCTAGAATCAGTGCCTAAGTTGGGATAGGGCTTTGAATTCTGAATAGATTCTTAGGGTAGAAGCTACAAGCTGGCCACTCATGACATCAATACCATGGGGCAGATTTAGAATGGCACATAGGAAGGCCAGTGCAGGAGGTATTTCTGAGAGACACTGACTCCTACCGAGATCCTAATTCCCTGGGAGCCCAGAGCCCCTGCCTCACACAGAGGCAAGATACTGCCAATCAGCTGATTGGCAGCATGTTGCTTCTTTGAGAGGCAGCGTCTGTTGGCTCCTGCAAAGTTCCTGCCAGCATTCTTAAACTCTAATTTAGGAGAGAAAATTACAATCTGGCACATCACTGTTGGAAGGTTGCCGACCCCTGCTCCACACTGTACAAGTGGCAGCTTCAGAGAACAGTGGTATGAAACTTCCTTTGTTTTGTGCATCAGGAGCAGGCGTCTGAATGTGGCTCCTCCACAAGACAGTGCAGCCCCATTGAAGGCAATGGCATTGTCCTTGTGTTGACAGTGAACAAATTGTCTATTCCTTTTGTTGCTGGGTGAGCCACTAGGTAACCAGATTGATTTTATGATCCCTTACTAAGTGTTCAGGACTGGTGCTTGAAAAAGACATCTTTTATCTGTCAGCCAGTAAATCTCACATTGAGTTGCAAACATACTGGAGAGCTAGAATTTAGCAAGACCGTTTTTATGAATAGAAACGTTTTCAGAATAGACACTCTCCTGAACACACAGTTGTTTTACAGGAATTAAAGAAGTCCTTATGGTGGATGGATAAGCCAGCTCAGGATAAAATAAGAACCAGACTATACTTTAAACTGCTGTTTGAACAGAACCTTTTTGAAGAACTTTAAAAGTTCTGACTTTTGTTCGTCTTTTTGCCTTCTTCCCTGCTTTTTTCAGGCTTAATTGGAAGCAAATAGTATACAATATAAGAGGCTTTTTAGCAGCATTATTGACATGAAATATATCAGATTCGCAACAAAGGTTTTTCTGGTTTGTCAACATGAGTCAAGATCTTGGATATTTGACATGCATATAAAGCAAAATCCTCCATTAACCAAAATCCAAATACCACACCAAACAGCATATCAGCTACAGTGGCCACCACTGTTAGCCTCATCTCTTCAGAACAGCCATAAATCCAAAAGAATGCAAACTAAGTATGAGCAAACATTGAATTTTCCTCAAATAAACGTTCATGACACTTGCAGGTCATCCAGTAAGTAGTATTCCATCCCTTGTACCATCTCTGCCTTATTAGTAACACATGATTGATGACAGGACTCCAGAGAAGCTGCAGAATATAGCCATACTGAGATCCATCTCTATTCTGAACTTTTGTCTTAATTTCCACAAATCCTTGTTAATAACATTCTAGCAGTGATTCAAAGAAAATAGATTCTTGCAATGAGAGAAGTTGTGGCTGTTGAGACAACTGTTTCACCAAACGAAAATTCCAGGTCCATTGTCAGTTCTTTTAGCAGTTCTGTGCACTTATGCAGTATTCTATATTTTGAAAGTGCTGTAAAAAAAACCCAACTAGCTGATTCTCTTGAAAGCTCCACAAAATAGATACTAACTTTTTTTAGAGTTGAGATACTTAGTGCTAGAGTTGACAAGACCTTAAAGTTTTGAAAGAAGCTGGACCAGCACTGGTATTATATAAATCAGGGAATTCCTACCCTATGGTCACCTGTTGACACTTTTAGGTGGCTCATCTTTACCTCAATTATGTTTTCTGTATCTAGGGATTACATGATATGTATTTTTTGGTGATGCATGTTGAAATCAAAAAAGGGTTAATTTTATAGTTGAAATTGCTCAGAAATTGCTAAATAAGTGTCTTTACTGTATACATTTGAGAGAGTGTCCTGATGATATAATAGTACTTAGCTCATACCATAGTGTTGCTATCTTAAGTTGTCTTCACTGAGTGCATTCTTTAACTGTACTGAAATAACCATGTGATGAGTTCTGCATATATCCTAGTGTGTTTTGACAGTAACACTTAACAAAAATTAAATGTTGCCACTCCTTGAACATTTGAATGACTTTGAGGAGATATTAAAGTTTTAGCAAACATGTTTTTAGGAAACAAAGATACTAATTCCAAGGGATTGCTAAATACCAGGTTCAAACTCTTAAGTTTACATGTATTTCCAGCCTATTTCCTGTCTGGGAGTTTTATTCCAACCACATCTATTTTTTTTTACATAGGGAATATCTTGTTCTCTTTAATTGGAGCTGCATTTAGGCTCAGATCTGCAAGTGTTTAAAGTGAACAGTGACAGAGCCTAAGTGCCTAAATGAAATCTTGTGATCCCAAGTACCTCTTCTTAGCTTCTGTCTGCCCTGATTGTGCCTGAAACTTCCCAATTGCATGAGATCCTTAACTTAAAATAAAGTGGACTCAGAAGTGCTACTGTCTCAGTAGAAATGAACAGTTTAGCACTCATTTTCCTCAGAGATCTCTCCAGATCCACAAATTAAAAGCTGCTCTGTAGGGGTTAGTCTCTCCTCTTGCCAAAGGGTGATCAGATGTTTGCTTCCCACTTTTGAGGAGAGTGGCCCAACCACCAGAACGTAGGAGAGTTAGAGATGGACTGAGATCTGTAACGCTTTTAATGAAAGTATTCAAACTGGAAAGAATAAAAGACTTAATTTGGCTGCAGAAAGATACTTCTTTCCTAACTTAATGAATTAGGTAATGAAGCAATTTTAATATTCATCCATGATCATTTAATGTAAAATGAAGGAAGAGGCCATAAAAGAGAGTCTGGAAGCTGGAGGACCATCTTCTCGGTTCCGTAGTTTACCTGCTGTGGTAACGTGTTGTCATTGTGTTACTTAACTTTCCCAACAAAGCCAGTTTTCTGCAACTTGTAGCAACTTCTAGAGAGACTTACTGCATTTGACTGCTCATTAGTTGCAGCTTTAATGCCTGGCAAGTCTATGGGAACAGCAGGGCATGAGTTTCTACGCTTCAGGCAGAAGAGGGCTGGCCCCAGCTCCTCCATTTCCTGGGTGAAGTCAGCCATTCCTAATCATTGAACTGTCAGTTGTGTGGGGCACAGAGAGCTGTAGGCACTGCTCTCCCTTCTTCCTCCTCTGGCAGTGTTCAGAGGAGCTAGGTGGTCCCTTCTCTCCTCCCAAAAGCAATAGCCTGGGAAGATCCAAAGGTAGAAGATATGGTTGAATTATGGGGACCAAGGGCAAGGAGCAGTTTCTCAGCAGCAGTGGATTCAAACACCAGTGAGGGATATTATTTAAATACTGTCCCCACTACTTCCTTATTGATTACCACAGATCAGTCTCTGTCTAGTGTTTAAGGCACCTAATTCTATACTGTATATAGACAACTTATGTGTGTAACTGGGAGCGGTGTGTTGATGTATGAATGGCATGTTCCTACTCTTGTTTCTGTAGGGAAGATGCTTGTGCTGTTTTTTATTTGGTTTAGGTATTGGAGGTTACTGGGCAGGTTTTGTTACTGGCATTCAGTTATTGGTTATGTTATGGGTGAGTGACAATGTAGGGCCTATCATCAGAGTGCCAACAGGGGCTGGTGGCTGCCTGGGGGCTGGGAGCTATGGGGGCTCCCCCCAGGCCAGCAGATTAGGGCATGGCAGCCAGGGCCCATCCCACTGCCCCAGCCAGGCGCAGAGCAGTGCGCACTGGGGCAGCTCCAGCACCACGCATGGGGCACCTCCATGGTGCCAGGCTGAGACCAGGATGTGGGCCCATGGGAGGGCCTGGCTAGGCAGGCCCATGGCCGGGCAGGGTAGGGCTGTGGCATCGCTGGGGCAAGGGCTGGTGGCCCAGGTGGCTGAAATAGGGTCCCAAGCCAGGGGTAAGATGGAGGGGGGGGGATCCTGCGGTCGGGCAGGGCCCATCAGGACTGGCAGTGCCCTCCAGGCCCTGGCACCTACCACTAGTCAGCAAGTTAGACCTGCTGTGGAGCAGAAGCTCTACCAGATGAAAATGGTTCCTTTCTTCCTACTTTACATTTTCTGAATAGTCTAACGATAGGTTTGCTTTCACATCCTTTGCTATTAGTCTTTATTTCAGACAATGCTTTCAACACTAAAAGGGTCATAAAAATAGACAATTCCTGAGAGCTTAGAAAGAAAAACTGCTCATCTCCCATCCTTCTCCCTCACCCAAATTATTTGATAATGGAATGGGAAGCTTTCCCATAATCTTCTGCTTGATTTTCACTAATATGAACCTGTCAAAGATCGTGGCATTTCCTTACTGTGTGATGTGGAGCTAGCTGAAACCAAATAATCTACCCACTTTTTCCATCACCTTTGTATTTTGATAGGAGCTTCTGCTTAACAGAAATTAGAAAATGCCTGTTCTTCCTTTCTTGCTGTCATGGTGGCCATGCTGAGACAGTTTCCTACTTAGCTAAAGTCTGGCTAGATATGAATAAATGTGACCAGACCAAAAATAATGGGTTTTCTGTCTGAAACACACAGCCTACTCTTACGGCAGTTCAGGAGGAAAGTAATTTAAGAAATGACACTTGTGCCTTTCCACTCACTGCCCCAAAGAAACACTTTCAAGGATGAATTAGGAACATTCCTCCTTTGGCTTGAATATGCAGAGATTTGGATCTGTAAAAATACCTTCCTTCATCCTCAACCTTACTCCTATAGAAAGGAGAAATACCACTTTTATGTGAGCATGTGGACCTGCTTATCAGAGAACACTAGTAACTTCTATTAGAATTTGAATTGCACTCTTCCTAATGAAAGCATCTACAAGGGTGAGCAACCAGAGCAAAATATAACCCCTCAGCCCTTTGGTTTCCAGGCCTGATGGCTCTGCAGCAGGAGGAAAGAATCTCTCCCACTTCACTTTCTCGTTTCCAGACTCTCTTTTGGTCTGTATTACATCTGTTTTAAGCATTAAAGTTCTTCATGTAACATCTCTCAAAATCTAATCCATTGCTATGGACCCACCTAGTGACGGCTTTATAGATTCTTTATATTCATAAAGGCACTTCACACTTACCTTTTCATGATTTTTGTTAGGTTTGAATTTTTTTGATGTTTGAAATAGATCACAGTACTCAAACTGAATGCTCTCTGTGAATACTTCGTTCAGCTCTGTGTATTTAAACACTGAGAAAACAATGACAGCTACATGATTACCTGTGAACAAAGGCATAAGTATAAGGACTACATCACACTGTTAGGGAGATGACCTCGAAGAAAGACCAGGGAGAGCCTCCATCCCCTGCTAGATGCAGGAGGAAACATGGCAACGAGTGATGAGGAAAAGGCTGCCTTGCTTAATGCCTTCGTCACCTCAGCCTTTAATAGCGAGACTAGTTGTACTGAGGGAATCCAGCCTCCTCAGCCAGGAGACAGAGACTGGGAGAACAACCCCCCCACAATCCAGGAGGAGACAGTCAGTGACCTGCTGCATCACACAGACACACACAAGTCTATGGGACCGGATGGGATACACCCGAGGGTGCTGAAGGAGCTGGCTGGGGTGCTCGCCAAGCCGCTTTCCATCATTTACCAGCAGTCCTGGCTGACCGGGGAGGTCCTGACAGATTGGAAATTGGCCAATGTGACGCCCATCTATAAGAAGGGTCGGAAGGATGATCCGGGAAATTACAGGCCTGTCAGCTTGACTTCGGTGCCCAGGAAGCTGATGGAGCAGCTCATCCTGAGTACCATCACACAACACATGCGGGACAACCAGATGCTCAGGCCCAGTCAGCATGGGTTTATGAAAGGCAGGTCCTGCCTGACAAACCTGATCTCCTTCTACAACAGGGTGACCTGCTTATTGGATGAGGGAAAGGCTGTGGATGCTGTCTACCTTGAGTTTAATAAAGCCTTTGACACTGTTTCCCACAGCATTCTCCTGGTGAAACTGGCTGCTCACAGCTTGGATGGGCACATACTTTGCTGGGTAAAAATCTGGCTGGATGGCCAGGTCCAAAGAGTTGTGGTGAACGGAGTTAAATCCAGCTGGCGGCCGGACACGAGTGGTGTCCCCCAGGGCTCGGTTTTGGGGTCACTCCTGTTTAACATCTTTATTGATGATCTAGACGAGGGGATCGAGTGCACCCTCAGTCAGTTTGCAGATGACACCAAGTTGGGTGGGAGTGTTGATCTGCTCGAGGGTAGGGAGGCTCTGCAGAGAGACCTGGACAGGCTGGAGCCATGGGCTGAGGCCAGCTGGAGGAGTTTCCATAAGGCCAAATGCCGGGGGCTGCACTTGGGCTACAACAACCCCCAGCAGCGCTACAGGCTTGGGGAGGAGTGGCTGGAGAGCTGCCAGTCAGAGAGGGACCTGGGGGGGTTGATTGACAGCCGGCTGAACAGGAGCCAGCAGTGTGCCCAGGTGGCCAAGCAGGCCAATGGCATCCTGGCTTGTGTCAGCAATAGCGTGGCCAGCAGGGACAGGGAAGGGATCTGACCCCTGTACTCGCCACTGGTGAGGCCACATATCGATTCCTGTGTTCCGTTTTGGGCCCCTCACTACAAAAAGGACACTGAATGACTCGAGCGTGTCCAGAGAAGGGCAACGCAGCTGGTGCAGGGTCTGGAGCACAGGTCGTACGGGGAGCGGCTGAGGGAACTGGGGGTGTTTAGTCTGGAGAAGAGGAGGCTGAGGGGAGACCTTATCACCCCTCTACAGCTACCTCAAGGGAGGTTGCAGAGAACTGGGGATGAGTCTCTTTAATGAAGTAACAAGCGATAGGAGAAGAGGTAGTGGCTTCAAGTTGTGTCAGAGAAGGTTTAGACTGGCTATTAGGAAGCATTTCTTTCCAGAAGGAGTTGTTAGGCGTTGGAAAGGGCAGTGGTGGAGTCTCCATCCCTGGAGGTGTTTAAGAGTTGGGTTGACATAGCACTGAGGGATATGATGTAGTTGAGAATAGTCAGTGTGAGGTTAATGGTTGGACTAGATGATCTTCAAGGTCTTCTCCAACCTAAATGATTCTGTGATTCTTGAAATATTATAGATGTATTTTAGATCACCAGAAGTAAAATTTGTCCATAGTCTAAATGTGAGGAAACTTTTACTCACTGGTATGGGAATGGAAACGGTCAGTGCCAGCTTCCAGTTTAGAATGGTGCTGTGAGACTAGCATGTGTTGCTTACAGGGAACCTCCTCTGTATTGTAACTCACTCAGTGTACATGGGATGTGTGAAAGCTTCTTCAGACACACAAACTGTAAAGAACTGGGCTATGTGCTGTGGCTTTCAGTGATAATCTACTGCCTCATTTCTTTGTGGAATGAGATTTTTGGATATCCAGAAATGGCTCAGCAGCATCTGATTCTTCAGCAACTAATGCTGAATATCTGAAAATCCTAGACAAGTGCTCCAGGTTTATGCAAAGAGTGACTACATGTGCAGTCAGGCTAATGCAACAAAGATGCATGGGATTCACTGCCCACATGATGTGGGATCCAGTTAAGTATATGTAATGGGTCTGCTGCCTTTGTACTGCCCATGTAGGTGAGAGCGATCCTCTTTTCTGTTATTCCTGGTGTTCATTAACCTGTGAATCTGAATCAGATTGTTTCTAAGAGGCTTGCTCACTGTAGTCTTCCCCATTTAGTACACTCACTGTGTTATATTAATAACTGAATATTCACATATTAACAACCATTGTGGTACACATATTTTGTGTGTAACAGTCTTTAAAAATGCAGTACTAAGAATTTTTCATTGAATATCCTATATTTTAGGGATAGGTCATGTTACAGGTCCTGTATGGATATCAGAGTGGCAGAGGAGAGACTGCATATATTTACCAATATTGAAAGCAGTGTTCGCAGCTAAAATTCTAATGCAAGGAAATATTTTGTAAGATTAATAAGAAACAGGTAGTTTTTAAAAGAAAAAATAACCTGTCAGTTTTTGGTTATTGTTGAAACTTTTCCATCCTTGTTTCACATGCTTTCCATCCTGCCTATGAAGATAGTGCAGGCTTTGTAGAGTAGTCACACAAAACTCTGCAGATTGTAAATTCAGGTCATTGGATCATTACTAAAAAATACTGTATTTGTCCTTATATGGGCTAGTCCAACCATGTGCAGAGACTATCAAAACTCTTACCTAGAGTTTACAGATCTCACAAAATCCCTGGCCCAATTGCCTGATGCAGGAAGTTATAGTTCACTCAGCTTTAGAGAGCTGATGCCGTTTCATATCTCCTTGACAGAGGAGGCTCTGAGTTTATAGGCTCCCTTGGTAAATCAGTGTATGGTGAAAGTTTGTTAACCACTACAGGCTTATTGAGTCTAGGGGATGGACTTGGAACCAAGTTGTTTGAAGCCTTAGTTTGCACCGCCCAGTATTGTATTAGGAAAGGAAATGCGCTATTGGAATATGTGTGACTTAAAACTGGAGGATATTATGATTATTGCTAGCTAGAAATGTAAGAGAAACCCCATCCAAAACAAGCATAGTGTCCTGAGGATGTGTTGGTCTGCTGAAATTACAAAGAGTAAATTCAGATTATTTTCTAAAAGACTGTCCACATCAAGTTTGTAAGTAATTTTTTCCCCCAGTACTGTAAACAGAATAGTAGTTGAGGATCTTTTCCTTAGTGTTGTAACACAGAATAATAGATAAGGAGGATAATGGGTTTGCTGAGAAACTATATTGTATCATCATATTCTATCACAGAAGACTTCTGCAATATTAAGGGTCAGCTACTGTCAAAGAAAAAAGTGAAGGAAAAGTAGGTTCTAAACTCATGAAATGAAGAGCAACATAGTACCAGGTAAAGTTAGACATATCAAATGTGCTACTAGAAATTGATGATGAGCTCAAATAGGACTGCTAACCTAATATGTAGTCTTTCCTTTAAAATTGGCTTCTAACCTCTAAGGTTGGAGAAAGCAATTTTTCTTCTTCTCATTAATTGAACAGTAGAATTGATGCTGAGAATTAATCTAATGAATTTTCGTTCCTTATTTGATAAATTGGTTGAAATAGTAATAAAAAATAAAATTAGGAGACATAGATGAGTACTGTGATACTATAGCTATCTATCAGCATAGCTTTTGGAAATAAAAATAATGTCTAATGATAATTTCTTGAGCTTGTCAACAAATAGTAAATGACAATAATTAGAATTTTTTCTTCCCTTTAAAGAAAGTTTTTCAAAAAGACCTTCACAAGGGGCTATTAGAAAAGTGGTTGTAGGATAGGAGTACTGTCAAGAACTAGATAGTCCTCTAAGGGACAGAAGACAAAACTAGAAGTATATTATCAGTGTTCGGTGTAGGAAAACTACCACAGGGGAATCCAAAGTCTTAGTGTTGTAAGTGGTGTTTCACATATAGATATTAATGAATTGAAAATGACTGTGACCAATGGTACAGAAACATTTGTGTCTGAGGCGGAATCATTCAAGCCAGGGCTGGAGAAGACAGCAGTGTGAAGACAGCAGTAGAGGACTCCATGCAGGAAGATGGGCAGGTTGGCTACTTAAGTTCGGTGTTGACAAATGCAGAATATTGCACATCAAGCAGAAAAATGGATGTGACGATGCTCACTGCTCTGTTCTAGCGTGACTCTGACCACTTGGGTGTGGAAGGGAAGATGACCTATGTTTCCTTATGGAATACTTATTCAAGGTAGGTGGAATGATCCAAAGGCAAGATCCAGTTGTTGAAAAGAGTGGCATATGTTAGTAGCAAGCCCTTTCCTGTAATACTAAGTCCTTTATAGGTTAGGCTACCTGAGGAATGTATATAGCAGAAACAGAAGAAATTCAGAGAGAAGCAGTGCAAATTTTAATCTTGAATAGACTGACTTCAATATGAGGAAAAAGCTAAGAGACTGTTTACAGAAAAGATAAATAATAAAAACGGAAGTTTATGAAATAAAAGAAAGGAAGATTGGTTATTCCTTTTTACTTTTTCAGTTATTACAAGAACAAAAAGTCATTCAGTCAAATGCCAACATACAAAATAGGAAAGAGTCTTTTATGCAACTTATAATTCACTTTTTGTCCCCATTCACAGAGTATTTCCATATCAGAGAAATAAAATAAGAGACTCATGTATTTATCTGTGCATTGTGTGTCCAAATACAAGGTTTTGGAGTTAGCCATGAGAAAATTTGCTCTCACCCTGTCTTTGCAGACCACACCTCTAACAGGTGAGATTCTGCAACACATGTCAAGCTCTGACTATCCAACTTGGCCTCTGCAGCCTTGAGGTACAATCAGGGGGGCCTGGAGCTGCACCAGTCACCTATGGTCCTCAGAGGGATGTTGTGGGG
Organism: Athene noctua; assembly: GCF_965140245.1. Lineage (NCBI taxonomy): Eukaryota > Metazoa > Chordata > Aves > Strigiformes > Strigidae > Athene > Athene noctua. Next base: position 23,512,622 of record NC_134039.1, read on the forward strand.
TCATGGTGCATCTTCATTGGTACTTCATGATATCATGCTTGATCGTGTGCTTGCTTGTTTGTTTTTACTTACAAAAATTGGTTTATTTTATATTTTATGCCACTTTATACTTAGGCCAACATTTTATTAAGTAATGTATGTGCCAGAGTTAAAACAGCAAGCAGGAGATGAGGTACAGGAATAAACTTCTATCATTGTAGAACACTTGTCTGGTCTGAGCCCACCTTGCTTTGAAGCATCTAGGATAAAATATAATGAAGAACTGTCTCTTGTTTTGAAGAAGGCTGTAGCTTCTGTGTTTGAAGCAGAGTTCTTACTTAAATTCTGGTGATTTTTTGAACTATCATAAGAAAATTTGCTGTTATTAAATGATGTATATCTTTTTAATGCAATGAAACACAAATCCCTGATAATGTCATGAGCATTTTTTTAATGGCCCTATGTGTCATGGCCCACAACTCAAATTAAAAAACATGGTCTTTTTAGAGATTGTAGTCACAAAGCTCTGTACGGTTGCTTTTGTGCCAAAAGCTTGTCCTGACTGCATACAGCAGGTTTTAACTTTGATTACAGTATTAGAACTACACTGAGAAATTTATGGCAAATTAAAAAAAAAAAAAAAAAAAGGAAAGGCCAGTTAAGAAAAAAAAAAGGCGTCTCTGTCTCCTTTTATTTTCCACTCAATTTACACTGCTGGAGACACCTGCTGCCATTTTATTGCTAGCTCAGAATTTATTAGAAAACAGGTTTCACCTGTGACATTCTCACATGTGAAATCTTTGCCCAGATTTTGAACCATGTTGCTCTTGACAAAAGGGCAGTGGCTACATACAAATACCAGGAGAGATGTTGACAGGATTGGTCATGTGGGGTCAAATGCTAAAAAGATATGTATGAATGTGATTTTATTTCTTGAAAAAGTATCTAAAGACTATCTGTGATATCTGATGTGGTGATATTCACTTTCTACATTTTGATTTTTTTTTTCCATATGACTTGAGCTGTTAACGTGCAGAAGTTATCTATTTTATTTATTGCACAGGGGTCAGGATCTTTGTAAATTATGGACTGCATTCTCAGTGAATCAAAATATTTAGTTTATTTGTGAGGTTTGGTCCTTGGCATCGTGTCACTAATTACTTTTACACAACTCTGAAATAATGACAAAAGGAAAATGTATCAACAAAGAAAGAGAAATTAAATTTTATAAAACAAAAGCTATGTCAGGAATAAAAAGTGTTAGTTAAGGGGAAAAGCGAGTAACTGAATGTGCAGCTAGATTCAATACAATGTTATATGGCAAGAGAAGAGACACTTGGCTTTGGATCTTCTCCAGGCAGAGGAAAATTTATGACATAAATTTTCTTTGATAAATATTCCTGAGAAACTTATTTGTATTTTAATCTATCTTAATGTTTGTTTTAATCCAGTGGTTTCTTGGTTTGGGTTTTTTAGGTGTTTTTTGTTTTGTTTGCTGTGGGTTTTTGTATCTCATTTCTGATTCTTTTATATTATTAATATACCACAGTGGTAGCTGTTGTAGGTCTTGCTTACAGGCTAATTGATAGTAGAAGGTAGTCAACCCTGTACCTGGATGGCATTAGGGCTTCTGAAGAGTGTTCTGATATTCTAATTTTCCCAATCTTATGCTTCATAATATTGTAGCAGTATTTTCTCAGTTTTTCCCCATACAAGGTGCAGAAGCATTCCCAGGGGCCTTCAGCATTCTACCCTGGCAATGTTTCTAGCCTCTGGCTGTCCCATGTAATGAGATGAGAAGCAAGAGTTAAGCCTCAATAGAAATAGCAGTAACAACAAGCCATTGGTCTGTTTTATACCATACTTACATATTTATTTCTCTATAATAGTGGCTGAATTGGAGTCTGTGTGTTGAAAGTAGGAGTTCAGCTTTTTGCTTTGTCAGAACCAAATGACATTAGTTTTGGTTTTACTCAAAAGTGGAAAATGACTCATAAAACTGCATCAGAGCACCGTTAAAATAAATGAATGGGTATGGTATGCTTTTGTAACTTTATAAATGAAGCATAACTCTACATACTCACTGATTGTTGTTTCAGTGTGCAAGGTGTGAGATAGCAACATTTTATAACTTCTTCCCTTACAGAGATGCATTTAACAACATTAAAATCTTTGCTTAATTTACAGTTTCATCTTCCCAGTGACATGTATAACAAGTTAAATATCAGTAGAGTGCACTTATTAAACACTAATTTGTGTTAATCTTATCATAGGCTGTATGTGTAACATAGGGACCTTGTGTGTGGTGCGGTAGAAAATGAATATTTTTACAAATTTTTTCTGAATTTAAAGACTGTACATTTCAGCATCTATATTTTTTGAAACATTTATTAGATAGCAGTTATATAAATTCTTATGAGTGTACAGACTAAAAAGGAATAAAATAGATAAGCAAGTTACAGAATGTAAGAATGTTACTTTTTCTGTGTTCTTTGTCTAATTACTATTATAGTCTAAACTGTAAACTGGTTCCGATAGGTCTTTTGTAATAAATATCCTCTAATTCTTCACTGGTCTTCCAGTACAAAGTGAATAGAAAATGGTAATATTATTTGGAATTATTTTATAGTCCCACTACTTCTAATCCAATGGAGTATATAAAATGGAGGGCAACCATGAATTGAGCTATATGTGTTTCTGTCATGCCTACTGCCAAAGAGCTCAATCTGGTTAGCTGAGCGTGGCTGTAGTTTTATGCTAAAAGTGTAATAAATGATCATAATGGCACTTAAAGACAACTGCTTCTAGTGAAGAGAAACAGACAGTAGATAAACCTGTGGATGTGGAGAATTTTGATTGCCAACATCAGAGCAAACCTCATGGCCACAAGAGGATGGCTGAAATGCCTTTACAAAACACATAGGACTAAGTGCTGTGGATTATTCCAAAACAATCTTGCACTTTTAATTGCACTATGCTTTTTTTTTTTTTTACATCAGATAATCAATGGAATCAAATCTGTTTGTTTTAAACTCAGCACCCTTAGTGCATAGGTTAGTAAGAGCAGACAATAGTGGAAAAGCAGTCAGATCAGAAACACAGAGACAAAATGTGATGACTCTAACACTGTTCAGTGGATGCGTTTAAAAAAAAAGACTGAAATGTTATTTGGGAAGGGAGGAGAATGTGGTGATAAAGCCTACAGGACTTATATTGAGATCCATGCAGAAAGGCCCACTAGATTAAGCAGAAAGATCTCAGTTTCAGTGCACTTGGAATCACACTCAGCAATTATTAATCTACTTTTACAAATAGATCACAGTTGTGGTTTTAAGATACCAAGGTTCTGAAGCTTCTGTTTGGCTATAAAACTTAGGCTGCCTGTTCAGAAGAGACTCTGGTTTCTACCAACCACTCCTCCACACATGCACCAGGGGGCAAAGGGAATAATTTCCTTTTGATGCAAGTTGGTTATCTGTATGAAATGAGTTAGGTTTGTTGTCAGGTATACTGTGGAAGGCATTTACATGTTTGTAACAGTCATTGGAAATGACATTGAGGAGGAACATTCCTTCTAGTGTTGTGATCTGAGAGGCTGAAGATCAGATAGGCACTGACAGTAAGCAGGACTGTTACTTAGAAAGTAATCATCTCAGGATGGAGGCAGAGTAGGGAGACTGCACATAAGGTGAGGCTGTGGGCTTTGGACAGGATGGTACGTTACGTGCAAAATAACTTTGCTGAAAAAAGAACATAGGAAAAACAGACTTAGAGCAACAGGTTCCTATTTTAGCAATATTTTATGTTCAGAACCTTAACGAGAAACTGTACATTTGAAATCTAGTTAGCTTCTTAAATCATTTCAAGCACAGTTCCTACCCATGGTTATGCTCTCTATTTTTGTGACTTTTTTTTTAAACCGTCCTGTTTTTAATTTTTTTTCAAGCTGCTTCTGTGCAGACTGAGGCTACTAAGACAAACAGTAAAGAGCCCCTTTGCTAACTGACAGTATAGAGAAGTAATAAAAGAAGTTGTACACAAAATAAAAGAACTGGGGGGGGGGCACACACGACACAATCAAGAATGTATCTCTCAATTTTTCTCATTTTCACAATTAGAAGTTATTTTTTACAGAAATGTATATGTAATTTAAATGTGTTTACATACACTACCTCTATTTCTAAAAAACCCATTTGTAGTTTATATTGTATTAATTTTGAGGTTCCTTTACCCTGGCTGATATGGAGTGGACAGGATCAGAGGGTGCTGACATCCTTTTAAAAAAATGATTAGGAACTTTATTGTAATATTTAGCAACCCTGAGGGAACTTTGAATTTGAATTTTCGAAGAAGGTTCAGATTTCTTCTTAAGGGTAGTGTCAGCTCTTTTTTACAGGGAGGGTTGCAGATGGTAGGCCCCTGCTGAAATTGCAAGTAAATAGCTGATAAATGAGGGCTTCCCACTTGCAAATGAGATGGTTTTACTTTTCCTTGAAGAAATTCAGTAAATTGAAAAACTCTAAATAGCACAGAAATTTCAGTCCTCCAGACCGCCTTCTCCTTCTCAGATTTTGCTATACTATATTCAGCACTCAGTTTTGCCAACACTGAACATGCCTGATGTGGCATTTACATTCTTTAAAAAAAGCATAGATTAGTTATATTTCTAAGAGTTAACTTCTCCTCTTGACACATGTACTTAATTCCCATTAATGGAAATGGCAGCTAGGCATGCACACTGAAAGGAAAAATCTGTTCCTAAGCATATGATCCAAACTGCATTGTAGCTAAACATTTCCATACTCTGAAGTAAGCACTTATTATTTGCAAGATATTCTTCATAGTAAATGCATCAACCCCACTCTATTCTCCCTCCTCTCTCTCATAACCTGTTCCGAAACACCCTTTCTTAGAAATCTTACAGATTCATTCTTAATGCTGCAGTTGTTTTGGATGCGTGCCTAAAAAAGAAAATCCATTTAGGATCTTCAGTTTTGCATATTTTCTGTGAGAATTTTCCAGTAAAACATTCTGTGGAACATCTTGCATTTCTTTGTAGGTCTCTATTATTAAAACCTACGGTGGAAACAACAAAACCTAAAAAGCTTTTTTTTTTTTCCCCCAGCACTTCCATTACTTACTGTATTGCAGTATCTGCCAAAGGCACTAGGCTGAGGTCCTATCATTTGATGATTTAAAAAAAGATAAATTAATGTCTTGTTTAAGGTTTTCCTTCTGCCAGTATACTTGTATAAAGACCTGTGGATTATGTCTATGCAATATTCCAGAATGACGGTATTTCTAACTTGAGCTGGGTGGATAATTAAATGTTTTGGTTCCCCTCTTGACCTGGAGAACCACAACAGTGACAAAAATTCAGTTAAGCTAAACAAGTTAAAAATTCAGATAGGAGTTTATGATTTGAGTTGTTTCTTCTCACCCAAATGAAAATTAGAGCTTTTTTGTTTAGTTCAACCCAAATTGTCCTCTTTTACCTGGACTTGTTCGTTTGGGAACCCCTTAAAGGAAGCAAAGCAAGAGAAATGTAGATTCACTGAACTGCTGGGGGGTGGGGAAAGGTTTAGTTTTTCTTATCAGTTGAAGATATTTCAACTTATATCCTGAATTCTCAGTTTGAGAAAAGAAGTGAGAGAATTGAATGTGGTTTTCCCAGGTTGCAAGTGGGTTTTGTAACTATGACCCGCTAGGTAAAAAGGGGCATCAGGGCTTGCTATTACTAGTCAAAAGTTTGAGCACAAGATAAAACTTCATGTGTTTAAAAAAAAATGGACAGTTGCATATTACATACATTTTCTTCTCTCTCGGTTATTTTTCCCAGTTTTTCTACATTCTGATACGATAGCAGTCTTTGTGATATGACCTGGCAATTTCTACGAAGCAAGCCTTAAAGTTAATACGAAATAATATTGTAGAAAGGTTTCAGGGATTCCCTCAAACCATTTGTTTAACTTGCTTTTTCTCCCTCTTGTGATTGCCACTGAACTTAGTATGAGAACATAATTTTACTGCTAAATCTATACAAATAGATTATTAATAATCCAATAATGACAATGCAGTGATATAGTAATGGTAATATTTTTTTCTCCTTTTCTGACCCAACTCTGTTTCCCCATACTCATCTGGGAAAGAGAGCTCAGTAGTTGCAGAAAACAAAATGAAGGAAACCTAGGAGAAGGGGTAGATACCTGAACACAGAATGTATTGGGGTAAGAATGTAAATTAGAGTAAGGGAAACAAATAGTTAATGTCAGGAGAGTTCAGGGGAATGATTTCTACTTCCTTCCTTTTTTCCATTTCCTCTCCTCTATTTGTCTCTCTTGTTCAGTTATCTTTTTCTCTCCTGAACGCTTTTCTTTTTGCTTTTTTCCCCTCTTTTATTATGTTTCTTTTTGCTTCTTCCTAGTCTAGCCAATGTCCTCTTCCATAATTCCTGATGTTGATGGTTATTGCTCTGGTTTATCATCATATTAGCTGAGAGCCAGCAACCAGGACCCCCATTGTGTTAGGTATAATACCAGCTTGGAGGAGTGTATGATCATTGCCCTGAAAAAAGCTCAAATAGGAAATGATATAGGAAGGGGTAAATATATGTGAATGGATGAGGGAAGGATGTGGTAGAAGGGCAGTTGGGGAGTGGAGTTGAGTTGAAAAAAGGGTAAGAGGTTAGAGAGCTGAGAGGAGCTAATGTGAAGTCAGAATATGGTAGTCCTGCTCTGCCAAAACTGGTGGGGGTTTTTTGTTGGTTTTGTTTTTTAATAAAACGTGGTCTTAGTTTTCCTCCAGCTGTGGCTTCTGAGTGGTTTCTCTCTGGAAACTTCTCCCAAGGGCCAAGTGTGAGGAAATAGGGGAAGCAAAGCAAGAAGTGGCAGAGAAGGAATAGCATTTATGCATGGGCAGTGGGGCATCAAGGGGGAAATGAAAGACCAAGAAAAGGGGCTCTACAAATGTGAATACAGCAATAAAGTATGTTTTAACCAAATAGTAGATGTACAAATCATGCCTTTGTGGGAAAAACAGCTAAAATAGACAAGTTTCAGCAGCGTAAGGACTGTTGTCAACTATGAGGCACATGGAATCTTTGTTTCTTATCCTTTTGCTGGAGTTGGCTAGCTGTGTCAACTTGGGCAAGCTACTAAGGTTGCCTGCATCTCAGTTTCCTTATTTGAGGCCAAATTCTCCTATTAGGTAGCCTCCTACTCCACACAGAGATCTGCTGATTTGAATGGAGCCCCTGTGGAGTGAGGTACTTTTCAATACAAATAAAGTTTTGGAATTGGCCCTAATTATATTTATTACCTGCAGAGGAGTAATGTGAGACTTAATGTGGTTTGAGACCCTCAAATGAAAGAGAAAGTATTTGAAATGGAATTGTTCTTTTTAATCATCTGCTGCCTTTTCAATGTCTACTTCATAGCTGTCGTAAAAGGGCTAGCTACGAAATAACAAATGAAAAATCCTTGTACATATTAACTAGGTTTGTCAGACTCCTATGAATGGACCTCTGTGGAAAATATTATTTGCTAGGGGCTACTGAAGGAAGTCAGTTTACCCTGCCCCACAGTGAGGAGCCATTAGATCTACCTCATGTCAGAAGTTGACAGATTGCATGCTACTCAGCTCTGAGCATGGTAGTGGTGTAAGGCAGGCTGGAGGCAGCCTTCATAGAGCCTCTTACGAACTGCAGTGAAGGCACCTTTACAAACTTACTTCGGCATTTTGTTTTGTGAATGGTCTAATGCTCTTTGGGGATGATGTGCATAAATTGCAAGTGAGTTTGCTGCTTGTGATTAACGTGATCATCACAGACTTCTAGCTGATGCCTTTATGCCAACACTGGACTGACTGGCCCCTGTGTGAGCCTGCTGATTCGTAGCATATGTGTTGAGAGGGAAAAGGAGTGAATTAAACAGTGTAGCTCTTGGATATTAATAAAAATAATAAGCTTTTCTGTTTGAATTTTTTTTAAGCTAGCAGGCATGAAAATGGTGAGCATTTTATGGCCACTGTGTGCAAATATGTGTATATATTTCAAAAAGTAAACTTGCTTTCTCCATGTCACTGGGAGGTAGGGATAAGAGGGGAAGAGAGAGGGCAGTGGACCTAATCAAACTGTTGTGGGGTCAAAACCTCGTGGTTTTTAAAGGCCCTTAATGTTGTCCAGCTGCAAATTAAAGGGGGGGGGGGGGAAGAGAGAGAAAGGAATTAGGGCTGGGGAACTGGAAAGAATGGAGTAGATATGTGGTTGTGTGTGGGTGTGTGTGCTAAAGAACAGGGAGAGCATTTTTTTTCTTTTTTGCTTCTCCCCCTCCCCTTCCCGCTTGTTCAGTGACAGGCTGGACACGGGCCGTGCAGACTGTTGAGGCATTGTGCGCTCCGCATCCAGAGTAGCCCCGGGCTAATCCCCGCGGCTTGGACGGGAATTTCACCGCGGCGTTCTCCCGGACGTTGCCCCCCCCCCCCCCCCCCCCCCCCGCGGCGGGGCGGGCTGGGGCGGTTCAGCCCTCCCCGCCGAGGGGAGCGGATCGGGACGGTGGGTGTCCCCGGGGCAGGATGCGGGGCTGGTGGCCCCTCGGCGGCGGGTGCCGGTGCTGCCCGCGGCTCTGTCCCCGCGTGTCAAAGGTCTATTACCTGATTGCCTTCCTGCCTGTCAGATTTTTATCTGATAATTGGAAGTGCCGAAGAGGCTTCGCTCCGCTAGCCAGCCGAGGGGCTCTGCGGCCGCGCTTCGTACACCTTGTTATCAGGGGCTGTCTGGGCTTGGGAAAGTAGGGGGATCCACAGCGGAGGGACCTCTTGCTCGCCCAGAGCGGGGGACAAAAACGGGGCGGGAGGTTGTGTGTAAAAAGAAAACAAGAAAAGCCCTAGCAGACGAACGGAAAGTTTATTTTTGGTGTGTGTGTGTGCGCTCCCGCTGTTTTGGCATGTGGCTACCTTTTCCCTTGCACACAACAGGGCTGTTTGATGGAGTTTGGAGCTGAGGCAACTTTGGGTTTGTTGCCAGGACGGTTCGCAGCACTTTGTGGAAAGCAAGAGCTAACAGTGAGACCGACAGAGTGAGTGACAAGTTGTTTACAGGTTTCCTTGAAGGGGCCTCTGCTATATTTCAATCTGTCAAAGTTGCTTTTCTTCCCTCAGAACAATGCCTGATTGTTGTGCGGGATGGTTGTGTGGTTTTGGATTTTTTTTTTTCCTCTCCCTAAAGAGTGAAAGAGGGAGAGAGAAAGCAAGAGAGCGGAGAGGGAGGGGGGAGAGAAAGGAATGAAAATTCTTCTGAGCACAAATGCTTTTGGTAACATTTTTATGTGTCTAATCTTTTCTCTCGTATTTGAAGTCCGAGAAAGTTGATAACTGTTTCAATTTAATCAGTCTGCTCTTGTTTTATCTTCTTTCTCCACTGATCTTCCTCAGCGCAGGGGATTTGCTCCTGGTTTGCCGGTTTAGGTGGATTGTCGGGCTTCCCCCCCCCCCCCCCCCCCCCCTATTTACCACCCCCCCACCCCCGGTTTTTAGGACATTGAACGAGTTGACTTTTCCCGTTTGGCGGCGACGGGCGAGCAGAATGAAAAGGCAGGGACAGGCACCCTGAGGTTGCCCAGTGCCTGGCAGCCGCGCCGCGCCGCTGTGGGGGGAGCTGTGCGAGCAGCCTGCTGCGAGGCGCGCTGCCCCTTTAAGAGACTGGTCAAGGAGTCCTAGCTCAGAGCGAGCGAGCCGGGAGGGAGGGAGGGAGGGAGGGAGGGAAGGAAGGAGGGAGAGAGAGGGAGAGAGAAAATCAATCGGTTTGGAAGGTTTGGACTCACTTGACAGGTTCAGTTGGAGGCGACCATAGGTGGCTGCTGTGACAAAGGGAAATTGTGCTTTTCCAGCATGCTAACTGACCCTGATTTACCTCAGGAGTTTGAAAGGTGAGTCGAGTTGTTGGGGTGGGGGGGCCGCTGCCTTCTGCACTGGGGGGAGGTGGTGGTGGTCTTCCCCCCCCCCCCCTTTTTTTTTTGTATTCTATTTTGTGGTTTGTTGTTGCCCTTTTTAAATTTATTTGAGCACGCGTGTTTGCGCGCGTGTGCGTGGATCGGCTGCCCGCGGTGCGGGCTCGCACAGGCACACGGGGACGGGCGCACAACTTGGCGGCAGGCCGGGGAGATGCTCAACCCCGTCCGTCGCCCCCCCGCCCCGAGCGGTACCTTGGCTATTCAAACGGCGTGTCAGCCAGCCTGGCGTGGCGTGGGGTGGGGGCGGGGCGGGGGAGCCCCCGTGCCCGGGCGCCGCCGAGCCCCTCTTGCCCGGCCGCTCCAGCGGAGCGCCCGCGGCGCGCAGCTTTGTTCCGCTGCCTCGGAGGCTGCTGTGCCCTCCGCCAGCCCGCCCTCCCCTGCCCGAACTGGCCCGCCGGGGCACACACCGGGCGGGCGAGGTGCTGTCCTGGGCTGCGCCTTCCCCGCTCCTGCCCGGAGACTCCCCGGGCGGCGGAGGATGCCCCGTGGCGAGCGAGGCGGGGGGCTCAACTTCCAGCCTCGCCCTCCCATCAAACTTGGGAAGGCGCTCCGCCGACCACATGACCTTTTGTTGATCTAGCAGAAGCGATTATTTTTAGGCAAGTTAACGTCCCAGCCGTCCGTCAGGAGAACATCCTTCTGCCTGAGAAAGAGGGGGGAAAAAAAAAATTAAAGGAACGAAAAACAGTGAAACTCCTGCCTCCAAGTTTTGGCCGTCGCCTCTCTCACGGAGTGTCAGGAGCGGGGTTTGGGTATGACGTAGACTTGCCCGTCTCCCCCTGCCCGAAGCAGGAGCCTTCCCTGCCTGGAACTAAGTTTTTGCTGTCACTGGTGATGGCTTGTGACCTCGAAGAGTTTAGATCTTATTTCATATGATCTGGCGCTTCTAAGAGGTTTTGAAGCGTTTTCTCAGGCTCTTGTACATGCGTCCGTCGATGATCCAGCATCCCTTCCCTCTGGCTTCATTTTTAAAGGTTATTAATAGTCCCTTGTGCAGCTGCAGTAAACAATCCAAACTTTCATTTCTAAGCGGTAAATAAAAGAACGCCAGGATGCGTGTTACTTAGGTTTTTCTCATATTCGTGAAAGCTACCTCCTGTATAAACATTTGGTTGTATCTGACTATGCAATACCAGCTAGGTGCTAGACCAGCTGGTTAAAAATATGCTAAGTCAAGCTGTTCATCGTTCAAACCTACTGAATTTGATAGTAAAGGCATAGAAAAGAATGCAAGACAAAAACATTTTAAGTGGGCTGAGGAACACACATGCAGAGAAAGGACAGGAAAGAACGCTTGAATTAAAAGATCAGAGAAAAAAAATGGGAAACACAGAAAAGAACTATTTTAACGCTTTCAAGCCTCGTTCAGCAATTAGAACACTTCCTTACTGGAAAGTGGAATTGGCATGGTTGCACTCCTCCGAGGTCATCTTTAATGCAATTAATTTTCCAGACTTGGAATACTTGGCGTTTTCTTTGGTTTGTTATTACAATAATAGAATAAAATTGGTTTTGTTCACGTGAGTTATATTAACTTAGTTCAACTACCTGAGGAAACTGTTATTGTTTCTGGTGTCAAATCTGGTCTAGCATCATGATCATGCATTTGTCTTGTTCATACAGTTGATAGATTCAAGTATTTCATATGCTTCACTAAGATTATACATATACCTTTATAAGCAAGTGATTTCGATTATTCTTTGAACTTTGTGATGAACAGAATACTTGTAAACTCTGTGAAGCAGAATGAAGTCCTTTCATGTTCCTGTTGGAACTTCTTAAAATCTGTGGTCTCTGCATTGTAAATATGTTTATATAATTTTTATATATAAACAAATAATTTTGGACAAAACATCTTCCTTAGAAATAGAATGAGCTTCCCTACCCACCCCCCACCCCCACCCCCCTTAGGCATATGTTTCATTTTCAGAGATCCCAGCTTTGCTTTTGTAAACATTCTAGTTAAATAATCAATACGCTGCTCTCCTTTTGCTATGCAGATAATAGCAAGCAGTAGAAATGGGAAGCAATAAAAATGAACCTCAGGACATACAATATTTTTTTAACACTTTTTCCTCTGTAGTTTAAATTGGTAATACAAACCAATATCTCTGTTAATCATTACCATTTGTTTACATTGTGTGTGTTTGACTATAGTTATACACACATACACAGAGTAGATACTGTCCGTGTAATATCTGTGTTTATCGGGAAACAGCCATGAGGACACACTTTTCTCTTACAGAGATGCGCAGACCCTCAGACACACACATGCTCACAGAGTTCACGTGTGTATATATACGCGATGCACAGATAATTGTTTTTTAGATATTGATGGCAGGTTATTTTCTCAGTTTCTCGGTGTAAACAGTTCTTGGAGCACATGTCTGTGGTTGCTGGGGTCTGGCATGGCGTACCTGCATGATTGACTTTGGTTTTGTTATTACTATCCATTTCCCACTACTCCCTTTTAAAATTGAATGGCAAATTATAAGGAGGTAAAGATTTATCAGGTGAAGTTGTGCATAGTTCAGATCTTGGGGTGTCTGTGTATATATATACTCTTCTTCTTTCCCTGCTGTCTTTCCTGTGATGTTTCAGTGTATCCCGGTAAACTGCAAACAGTTCAGAAACTTTCAGTCACCCGAACTGAAGGGATCTGAATCAAGGGGTCTTCTCTTATGTGTCTGTGGCCGTTATCAGGGGACATTTATGATACACACTTGGAATTAAAATGATCCTCGGTGTCACATGAATAAACATCCATTAATTCATTCAGCATCACTAGTAAATTGCAGTAGGTTTTGTGAAATAGCATGTATAATTAATTGCCATACCAAAATGTGAGGGTTTTCATCCTTTCCTGGGAAGTTACTTGCATGTCTTTATTTCTGTTTGTGGCGGTTCAGCTGCTTGATTGAGAGGCGCATCAGAATGCGTACACTGAGGGGGATGATGTTTGCAGAAACGTTGTAGGAAGAAATTATAACTGGAATCTGCTCTGTTTATTACACAGAGGAAGGATCACTTACGGGATGTACTTTGTGATGTACCTGTGGCACTCTGAATTGGCTTTAAAGATCTCAGAAAGAATAGCTCTTTTGTTGTTTGGGTTTTCCATTGGGGTTTTTTTGGTGGGGTTTTTTTGCTTGTTTTAAGACAGGTCATTATACATAAATATAACAAGTATGACCACAATAGAAGGAAAGTTTACTTCGTTGAAAAAAAGGTAGAGACAATGTGGCCAGAACCATCGCAGACAGCTGTGAAATTTACAGAATGATAAAATCTCAGAAATGCCCAACATAAAGTTTTAATGTCTTAATAAAATAATGTCTTAATAAAATCTGATAAATGAAAAATGTCCCTAGTGTATGGAATGTTCTTAAACCCAAATTAATTACTGCATATTTAGATTTCTCTGTAGACTGAGAGAAAGGCTATGCTAGGGATTTGGACATAGTGACATTTTTTCTCTTTCTCTTTTTAATTTTTTTTTTTTTTTTTTTTTTTATTTTTAACATGCCAATTTAAGGTAAAGAGGTATTCAGTGTTTGTGGAAGAAAAAATGATGGGTTAATGCTTCATAGGATAAAAGGAACATCTAGCAAAGACAAAAAGCAGGGATGGGGACAGTAGAACAAGTTTAACATTTACAGTCACCAGCTCTGTGCACTTGAAACGTTCTCTGTGCTAGTGAATAGCTTGTAGAAAGGAAGGGTTCGAGGATGTAAAGCAAGCCTCTGCTGGGGTGAAAAAAATATACTTAGCTGCTTCACTGCTGCACCGCACGAGTCATTTCAGACTCCCACTGCATTTATTTTGGGGTTGTACCAACACTGTCAAACGGAGAAATCATTTTCCTAAAAGGAAACTTTGTGTATTCCTAAGTGCTTTTCTTAGCTAAAGTTACCCTAAAAGCTTTCTTCTGCTGCTACGTTTGCTGAAAATTGTGCGGAAAGAATAATACCTTTCTATTAACCAGCTTGCACAGAATGACGTCCCACTCTCCTAAAATCTACCTGTAGAAGAGTGATTATTCCTTCCTTTAAAAGAAAACAGTGAGATTATTTTTAATACCGGGCTGAATAGCTTTCACCTTCCACTGAAATGTTTTGAGAAAAAGACTTTATTGCTTACATTTGTGGGGCTGGGGGTCTGGGATCTGAAGAATAAATACAGTGCCAGTTAGAAGTTTCAGATACTGTTTTTTTGCAGTGATGAAAACTAACATGATTTTATTTCACTGAGATAAGGCTGAAGGAATTAAAGCATTTGCAGAATACTAACTAATGTCCTGCATGTGCTAATTTCATTTGTTGTGCTTACGCTTAGTGAAGAAGTTGACTGTTACAAATGATGGATTTTAATGAACATCTTAATAATTTACCAGTTGCTGAAATTGTGAATTAGACTTGGAAGGCAAAAGCCCAAATGAGAGAGCTGATGAGTGACACGCCAGCCCGCACAATTCGACTGCTGAATTCATTGCATTTGAATCAAATCGGGAGTTTGGCATTACTAATTCTGGGTGGCTGGCTCATCATATGCATTCAAGGAGTTAATTAAAACATGCACAAACACATACACACGATCTCCCACCAAGCATCTTGCGATGTTTATGTGCATAGTGTGTTTGATTGGTACCTTTACATAGGAGAGGAATTGTTTTCCCTTCTCTTGCTGTCCAGAGATCTTAAATATATAACTAGTTTACAAAATATTTACTACTTCTCAGGGAGCTTTTAACAAGCATTTATGGCTTTATCATTCAGGAGGCATATAGTATCTGGCTGAGTTACTTAAATGTGAAGCTCCCTGATAGAAAAGGCATGTTTCTGTGTAATGCAATATATCTGTAACAGTATAAAATACACTTTTAAAATATTTATATAGGAAAAAGAGTATCTCCTCCCAAGGTGGATTTATAGTTCCTTCACACCCTTTTCGTACTATACTTTTAAAAATCTTTTAATATTGAATAGGATAGCTGTGTATTTGCATGTCAGATACTTCTGCCTTCACAACTCTTACAGAAGTCAGTTTGACATCCTCTTGGCTTTCTTTTTTTTATTTATTAATTTCTTGCTCGGGCCTGGTTATAGCATAATTAACTCATAAGTGGAGGGGGAAAAACATGTTTTCATGTTGTACCTATACACGCTGGAAGTACTCAATGCCTGTGAATTCTGCTACTGTAGTCAAGAGAAAAGAAGTGCTCGCAGCAATTAACCAATAGCTGTGGTACGTCTCTGCTGATGGCAGGGAGTTTGTTTAACAAGTAGCATGCTTAGAAGTAAAGTGCTTTTCCATTTTAAAGTGTCTGTGGGTTTTTATCTAACTTGGATCATGTGTGAAGTCTCCTGTACTTCCTACAAAATGTAAAGTTATGTTGTATTTGAGTATGTTACAAACTATGCTGCAAATTAAGGAGATCCTCATCACATTATTGTATTAGCTAAACCAGAACATCTCCAATGTTTGAAACCTGTCATGTTTTTCTCTTGAGCTTTTGGCTTTGGTCAGGGAGTGAAGGTGAGCAGTTGCATGTGCTGTACCTGACAGGGATTTACAGAGTTTGTACCTTTCACATCTTTTCCCTCAGACCCCCTGGTGAAACCCCACTGCCGTCCCACCTCTCCCACACCTTATGCGGGGGCTGACTTTGTCCAAGTGGCTTGTGCCTTGCCTGGAGTCAGGTCCAGGCCCTGCATGCAGCTAGCGGCTACCAGGGGGGCAGCGGGGAGACCCACGTGCCACAGCCTCTGCTCGAGAGACGCCGCTTGTCACCTCCGCTCTGAGTGCAGTCTTTGCCAGCCTGAGAAGCCAGGCATCTCTAGTTGTTCCTGAGCCCACATGTCCTTGTGACAGTGTGAAGTTCTGCACGCGGTACTTGCTGGGAGAAAGCAAATTTAGACAAGATTTTGGAAGAATATTGGTGAGCGCTGCTTGTAGGGGCCATGGTACTTGAATGTAAGGAGTGAATAGAAACTGTGAGATGTGCAGTGGTAATTCAGAGAAGCTGTGTTGTCTTTTAGGATAGGTGCAAAAATTATTTTTTTAAACTGAAAAAGAAGGAAAAGAATAATGAGTTGAATTCGGTTGCTAGAATCATCAGATGTTAATATGAAGTTCAGGAGTATTAGAGGTGCTGCCCATGATATTGGGGAGGGGTGTTGATTTATTTGTTTTGAAAAAAATTTTCAAATGTTTTCCTACCCCCTGTTTTTGATCTGGCATGTCACTTCTCTTCAGTTTGTCCTTTTGTCACCCTAAGTAAAAAAAAAAAATCCAACACAATATTATTTTTGACTTGTAGAACTCCAAGATATTATCTTTGACTTGTAGAACTCTTAAGAGTTGAACTGAAAATGAGAAAAGGCTTGGAGCTCGTTTTAAAAGTTTGAAATGGTTTTGACCTTGTTTCCCTTAAAAGTATTGTGGGATTAATCAGGTAGTATATCTCAGTTCCAAAATTTTAATTATATGTCCTATTTTTAAAATTTATGTTTAGTATTCCAGATTTCCTTTTTATACTTTTTTTTAAGACCAAGTATGGAAATCTGTCAGCAACTGCTCTTTGAGATCTATAATAATTTTATTTTGTTTTACCATGTACCTCTGCCTTTGTTTTTATAAGTTCATATAAGCTGTCTTCATTGTGGTTTTGTTTTATTCCTAGGATGTGGATGTCTGCGTGCTAGTTGATCTAAACGTTACCTTAGTGCTAATGTTTCTGTGTGGTTGTATTGTAGTCTTATTACTACATATTTGTTTGTTTCACTAATTTTAACATTGTTCTATTACTTTGGGGGCAAAAGTATATGCCAAGTGAATAGAAATTCAGTTTTCTTGTCTGAATAATCAGAGTTCTTTTTAGTGGACAGGAACTCTGTGTGTGTGGGTATGTGCTATTCTTGCATAGTTAAGACCATTGCCTCCATCTAATGTTCTTCATAAACCTATGTAACTCTAGAGAAAAAAGGCCTAGGAATGTAGTTTATGTAAAGAGAAAGCCATACAGTTTGTCATACCCTTCATTTCTTTGGTGATAAGCTCAATTTTTTTAAGAATGTGGAAATGAAAAAAATGTGTGTTTCATTCATCCATCTCCAAGATTGGGCATGGGCAAATGTCTTGTATCTGACAGTGAGCTGGAGTTACTTGCCATTGACAACTCAATAGATAGCATAAGACCAGGAGTAAGCAAAATGTTAGTGGTTCTGAAGAATTTTTAATGTTGTTATTCCTTTTTAGCATAGTTAGATGAAAAGATTTCACCAAACTATTTTTGCCAATTAAAACAGCCTAAAAAAATCTCAAGAGTAAGCATTCCCGTATATACAGACGCATTCATGTTTGTTCTCTGTAGTTTGGTATGTCTGTTTACTGGGTTGCATTAAGTTGCATTATCTTCAGTTTGTTGGGAATCCTAAAGAGACTGCACTTCATAGTGTGATGCAGCTAAAATTCATCACAGTCTGAAAGACCAAAGTGCATCTCTGCGTACAGTTTTTATAATTTTGAGGTATTCCTTGTTTCAAGAGAGAGAATGTTTAATGAAGGGTGTGAAGTGTCCTCTCACCTTTTGGGGTGGCCCACCTAAGTTAGGGTTGAGGCATTTCAGTGGAGCTTTGTGCTGGGAGAGAGTATGGGCTTGCTGTAATGTTCCCCAGGCTATATTCAACTCTCTTCTGTTTTCAGAGAAATTCCCTTAGCAGCCTCATTACATTTACTTTGTAAAAAAAGACTGAAAACATTTTCTCCAAAGGTTTAGTCAAGTTTCTATTCATAGGATTTTCTCCCTAAATTTCGATGCTGTGGCCTCACTGGGGCAGAGACTTCTCTGGATAGAAATGAGATGAGTAGGAAGGTGATGGTTGGTAACAGTGGAGGGAAGGCTGTTCTTACCCGTTTGGGGTATGTCTCTTAACAAACTGGGTCATTTTGTTGTCTTGTATTTACATGACTCGTTCCTGTGCTGGTGTGAAATGTGAATCACCAAAACATGATGATTATTAAGAAAAAAAAAACTAAATGCAACAAAACTGAAATAGAACTGAAAGGCTAAATGAATTCAAATGTAAACAGAACATGCAACATTATTCTTTTGGTACCATTTCCTTTTGCAGTTACCGACTAAAGCCAAATAGGTTTCTTTTCCATGTCTTTTAAAAATATCCAGGCTTTTGAGTTTGAAAATCACAGAGGGATAGAAGATAGATCTCTCTTTTCAGGTTCAGCCTTTGGTTTGTCTTTTGCTCATGGGTTTTGGAGATTTAAGTGGATATTTATGGTCAGTGTGTTGTAAAGGCTGTGGATTCTCATCTCTGAAACCATGTGAACATGGAGTTGGTTCTGGTTTTGCATCTGAGATTAGAATTTGGCAGAATTTCTCAGTGGAAGACTCTCATCTTTTGCTCATGTTTTGTAAGTTCTGCTTGCTTTTGCTGTTCTTGCCTAAACTCTGAAATTAATTGTGTGACTTGGAAAACTGTATTAGGCTATGGTGTTTGCATGAAATACCATACAAAGAATGGGAAAAATACTGTGCCACTCTGAAGTATGCCATGCACCTCTTTTATAGATAATCTGCATGTGTATTAGTGTCGTTGATTTAGTGTGTTTTTGTAGAGTGTAAGCATCCTGAATCAGGACCCCATTATGCTCGTCACTGTACAAACACAAAAAAGAAGGTTTCTTTCCATTCCACAGAGCAGCCTTTGTGCTTAGAGCTTAGAGTAATATCAATGTGTCTTTGTATGGGGAAAATTCAGAAATGGAGAGTAGGTAAGAGATCCCTAGTATGGTTCATGAATGAGATTTCAGTCCTGAAGCCATGCTTTAGAATTTATAAAGTGAGCAATGTATGTGCATGTGTATTCTCTCTCCATATATTTTTCTACACATACGTATGTAGAAGTTGCTTTACCACTCGAAGTACAGATAATAATAGATTGATACTTCCTGTAAAGTCTTTTGATTAGGAGTTGAGAGCATTTGGAAAGTATTAATATACAAATCAAGAAGATTTCTATGCTTGTTAGATTGAGAAGCAAAATTAGTTTCAACCTGTAGATAAGAAAACTGAGGGATGGTGTCACAAAATCGTTTGCATGGGTGGATATGAAAAATAGAGCTACTGACTACTAGTCCTGTTTCTTTAAGCTCAAGACCCTCCTTTTCCTCCTTGAGATCCTAAAAACTGCAAATTACAAACTTCTGTCTGTCCAGTTATAACTTCTAAAGGGTCTCATTCTAGCTAGGTGAACTATAACATTCAAATTACTTAAATATGTAAAATAGGGACTTCAGTTTATAACAAATCATATCAAGTAAAAAAATACTTACAGCCCCAGCCACATCAGTTAGGGCTGGGGCGGAATACTGTCTGCAACCCGTCCAATTACTTGAGCGTGCTTCTAAACTAACTCCCTACCTGGAGTCAAGTTCAGAGAACTGGAGTTTGATAGCAGTACCTGCAGTGTTTAAGACGTAAACTGAGAGACAATCTGTGCTAGTAATAGTCAGGTAAAGGTTTCATCCTGGAGAACAATTAACTTCTTCAGCCATATGTACGAGAGCTGCCATATGTTTTATAACCTAAGGACAGGGCACTAGGGGAGTCCAGGAAAAAATTCTTCACATGGAGAGTATTAATGTGAGGTACAGACTCTACTGAAAGCAGCAATACAGGCAGCCACAATGAGCAAACCAACTAGTTTAAAAGCAAAAACCACATCGCAAAGCACAAAATGCATTGTGATTCTTACCTGCATATTGACATCTGTTTTTTAAATTTGTGACAGAGATGAAAAACAAAGGGAATGATATTCAGGCTTATTAAAAGGAATTATTTTCATATTCATGTTAAAAGTTCTTCTAATCTCTTTTAGTATTTTTTTTTCTGGTTTCCAACTGTATGCTCAGTAAGAGTAGAGCTGAATCACTGGGGTCTGCAGGTAGATTTAGATCCTAGTCTCAGTGTTGCATCTCTTACTATACACTGTTGAGAAAACGGGTATAAACTAGGGAGTCCTGGCTGGATTTGATCTCTGTAGCCTATGAATATTGTGACTGAGCTATTAA
This sequence comes from Athene noctua, assembly GCF_965140245.1. NCBI lineage: Eukaryota > Metazoa > Chordata > Aves > Strigiformes > Strigidae > Athene > Athene noctua. The sequence goes on from NC_134039.1 coordinate 23,532,697, forward strand.
GCTATTTTCTTTGATAAGCTTTTTAAGAGGGAGACTACTTTCAAGATAATGGATTATAATCAGGCATGTTCCATAGTGTTTCAGTAGTAGTTATTCAGCAGTGTGTTCACAAAGACCTGTTTTGTGATAGGGCCAGTCAAGGCATCCTTTAAAAAAGTGCCATTCATTCTGAGTGTTTGGACTCAGTGGCACTGAAGTTCAGTGTCAGGTCCTAAAAACGTAGGCCTGATTAATTAATGTTCTGCACAACTCTATGAAAAAGGCTGATGTTTTTCACCCCAGTAAACCAGGATAGCATGAAATGGTGACATGAGATCACTGAGCAGAAGCCTGACTTTTCCTTAATCTGCAGCAAACTTCCATCAGTTGCAATACCGCCAGAGTTTCTAAAGCATCAGGAGAGATTTCTGCAGGCTTCTGCAAATGTGTGTATTTCAGAAGTTCTGTGTTGGAGTGCTTAAAGGACACATTAAATATCTCTTCCTCCTAAACAACATGTATCCCTGACAGATTAGAATGATCAGAATGGCTGTAAGGAAAATGTATCTGAATTCTGCCAGGGCTAACATCTGGGTCTTAGTGGACTGGGCACTGTACACAAAATCCGTTTGTGTTTTGAAACTGTGTTTCTAAAAGTAATAATTTCTAGCTGTGGCCACCAAGGTCTTAACTGAGACTGCTGCACAAAAATGCATTCTTCCAAATATATATTTGTTTGATAACCTCAGTTGTCTAAAGCGTGACCTCTGTTAATTTGTCACTGGGCAAATTATTGTCACCAGTTCCTAGATTCCATGAGAACCCCAGGCAGACAGCAGAGCCCCATGCTAGTAAGCATTTCTGGTTTTGCTCTTTGTGGTAATAAAACAATTTACAAATGAATTGACTGAGGTACCTGCAACTGAGATGACTTGCCATGGGTTGCCCAGTATAACAGCAGCAGATTCATCAGTGGATTTTTGGAGGGCTCACAGCCCTCGTCTGGAGCAGATTCCTCTAGAGCACCATAGCCTATCTTTTCATATTAAATAAATTAAACGACTATCAGTTAAGAAACACAGTGCCTTATTGTTAAAATGATTTATTGATTTTCCTTCTTGATGTTTATTAGAAAAATGAAAATAAAATGAATGCAGTTGTTGCTGTTATAGTTGGATAGAGTCCGATGTGGAAGCCTGTATTTTTAAAAGTAGCTATAAAAAATAGAGCGTAATAGAAGTTAGAACGTTATTTTTAAAATAAGATGAATAAAATAGCTTTTTACATACACGTGCAGTCTATTGAAAGGCTATCCAAAGCACTGATACCAATTTAAGATGATGATCTTTTGCCTTAATTGTACATCTGGGAGATATTAGCTGAACATTTTGTGGAGAACTGTGAATACCTTAGTTGCCAGTTGTCTAAAACGCTGCTAATGATTGCTTCAGTGCCAGTGTTTTGATGGCTAGAACCTAGGCCTGAATATGAATACAAAGAACTCAATCTAAAAAAAATGCATGTGCGCACACTTTTTATACAAAACAGATTTCAACCATCTGCTTGGCACTTAGCTTTGCAGTTATAGGCTCTGATATAAAAGGAAGCACTGTCCAGGTTGTGAATGGTATCACTTTTATTGGTACCTTAGAAAAATTCTAGTGTTTTTAGAAAGCTTGTGTATCCTATGTTTTTCTTCAGTGGAATAATGAAAACAACTGCCTTAGCCAAAATTTTGTGCCTTCCATCGTTCCTCTGACAGCAGCATCTCCTTACCCTTGCAAAAGGGATTTTGTAGTGAAGAAAAGTTTCTGTTCTGCACCTCAGCATTTCCAAGTGTATCAGAGGAGTTTTGATGAGTGGCCCTTAGAACTGACACCCCAGATGGTTTATGACATAAAGCACTGTTTGCTTAGGAATACGTTGTATAGCAGAGTCTGTTGCCCGAGCACTGCAGAGCGTGTCAAATCAGCATGGAAGTTAATGGACCAAAAGCCCTTCTGAATTTAACAATTTTCCATTTGATCTGAATTTACAGCTTTAAATTGGACCACAGTTTTCTTTTAGTGGTGCAGTGGTGGAAAGTAAAGTTGATAGCATAAATTACAGGCAAATAATACAATCGTTTTGACCCAATTCATCTGCTTAAAGGTTTAGAAAGAATGAGACTGACTAAAATCTTTGGTAAAAGCCTACTTGTGAAATATTTTTTAAAAATTGAAAGTTAGGAGAATATGTGATTATGTATTAATTTGATGCTCTGACCAGTCCACATTTTACTCTTAATAGGTTAAGCAGAATAAAATGCACCATACAAAAAAATCAAAAATCTTTTGAGCTTTCACTCTTCATTAGCAATTTAGATACTATTTCTTTGCCTTTAGTGGATTTATCATTAAAATATACAGGACAGAATATTTTTCTTCTTTGCTTTTCTTCTTTGAAAGGGTTTGATAGTATTTTCCCTCAGGTGCACATTTGGAAAAAAGATGATGAAAATGCAACCTCCTGCATGTAACAAAGCTTCTGTGTTTGGCCATCCATTTAGTGCCGTGTCACATTAGTACTGCATTGTTAACACCTTTGGACAGGGCTAAAGGTTCCTTGCTGCTGTGTCTAGAAAGCTGCTTATGTCAGATCATAATGTTGCTGGATGCTTTCCTCAATAAATGTACTTTTTATTTAAAAGTGGGGTTGGTTGGTTTGCTTCTGAGATGTCAGGAGGGTAAATAAAAGGACTAATTGTTATTTATGCTCTCATTTTATGAAGGTTTCTTTTTCTCTATATTACATGGTCTCAGGAAAATACTGCTTTTAACTATTACATTTTATTTGCTTGAGTCTTTTTGTGGAGAACATCCGAGATGATCAAAGAAAGATAAAGCTGAATCTCTATGGATAAAATCATAATGATACTGGAAACTTAAAAGCTTCTGCATAGTTTTAGATGAATCATAACGTACAGACAGCAAAAATCTGACTAAAAAAAAAAAGCATGTGAAATAAGCCTTAATAGTATTAAGGTTATAGCCCTAACAAGCTAATAGACTAGCAGCTCTCTGTTATTGCCTTCCTGTGCCTTCCTCAGCTCTTCTCCTTTACCTTCTCCCCACAAGCAGTTGGGCATGCTTTCTACATTTTTATGGGGAACCCTGTTGGTCTCGTAGGTAGAGATTGAAGCAGTAAACCTCATAAGATTAAGAAAATTCTCTTAGGTGGAGATCTGGATGGAAAGCAAGTCAGTTCTCCAGCCACTGTGTCACCATGTCTTCTTACAGCAACTCTACTGAAATTACCTAAACATCTTATTAGTGAAGCAGTTCTTCATGTTGCATGCCATAAAATTGATTTTTTTTCAGGAGTAGGAAACAGCAGCCTATCTGCTGGTCAGTGTTAATCGCACAGGAATAAGTTCCAGTATTCATGGGTGAGTGAGAAGTTCTGTAAGAAACGCTATGAATGGGTTCATAATGAAACCTTAGCTATTTGGCCCTTATGTTCTTGAAAATTTTAGAAGGGAAAGTCTTCTTGACCAATGTCAACAATTTGGTAATTTTCTTTGCTTCCCCTCCTCCTCCCTTTAGGTAATATAGTTATATTTATTGTCAGTTTATTTTCTGTGGATTCCTCCAATCCACTGTGGTTGGAAGAGACTTCTGGAGTGACTGCAAAGCAAGGTGAATTTGGTATGGCAGTTAGTGATGTGGTAGGGAGGACTGGGAGAAAGAGGCAGCAGAGGGTACGAGTTTTGAATGGTTATCCCCCTTTCTATTAAAATGGCAGCATTCAAGCCAGGTCCCTGAACTGTTTAAGTTGTTTTACACTGCTAAGGCTAAGTTCCCTGATGCCATTAATGAACACATACCTCGCTCTCTTCCTTTTCTTTTGTTTTCTTCTTTCCTTTCTACCACTAAAATTCTAGTTGTGTCTCTTTCTGTTGGTTTTAAACAAACTGCTGCATTGTGTTACCCTTCCCATTAAATTTAGACATCCCATTTAAGAAAAGCTTGAGATGGAGAAAGGATGGTTTGCAGGGGAGGATGGGCTTGGTAGATCTACTGTGGCTCCTTCTTACAATTTTCAGCCAGATCAATGTTAACCATCAGGTTACAGTTGCACTTGCATTAAGGCTGGGCATGAATGACCAGGTTCAAAGCTTGGACTTCAACTCTTTTTGTGGCCTGCCATTGTCATAATCCAAAATAAAATGAGGTTCACAATATGCAGGTGCCAAATGGCTATAAAGTATCAGCCTGCCAGTTTCTTTGATTGCCTAGCTCCAGAGTATGGGGGAAAGTAAGGTCAGGCACATGTCTGTACAGGACTCCGGAAATTCCTTGAAGCATTATGTGCCACTTGTGCCTTCCAGAAAGCCCTATGTACAGATTTGAAAGTCTCAGGAATGAAGTTGGCTCCTATATTTCAAAGGCTGTAGAACATCTGTATTTTCAAAGATTCTAATGTTATATTTAACACTGAAGGCAGGAGGAAAGGATGAATGCATATGTAGGAAAAGGCATGATTTTCATAAAGGAATGAAAAAATTGTCTGTGAAAATTACATGTGAGTCAGCTAGTACAAAAAACTTCTGTGTCCTTTCCGAATTTTGGGGAAATTAAATGTTTTAAACAGTTTGGCTCATGCATCTAATCTATTATGAAATGTACCACTTCTCCAGGGGTCTGTGGGGAGAAAATCAGAGCTTGTTTCTCTCTCTCCTTACTTTTATCTGTATGAAATATCAAAGTGAGTGCCTGAAATAAATTGATCTACATTTTTAGAGCCGTTTATCAGGCAGAGTTCAGTAAAGCAATACATGTGCATTGTAATTGTGAACTGTTGTGCAGATGACTTGTTTTTCCTTTGAGATGAAAATAACCCTGTTGAATAGGAAGGTATATGTAGCACCGAGGGTGGGTCTTGGGCTTTTTAATTTTTAAAAACACTTTGGGAGAGTAATAGGTAAAAGATGCTTCTCATGAGGCACCAAGTACCTTGTGTCAGTCTGGTTTTCAGCAAATGAGTGTGATGCTCTTATTGGTAGTCTTAGTCTGTCCTTGTCCTCTTTTCTAAGTCCAGAGAGCAGTGTTTGCCCTCACCTCCAAAGGTTTTATTTCTGGCTAGTAGGAACATTATGGGAAGTTTGTTCTTCCACTGTCTTTGCAGTATCATTGTGTGAATAAGCAGAGGCTATGCTTGCCATTCAGCTTCCTTGCACAAAGCCCCACGTTCATGCATGATCATACGGCTCTGTCCAGCTCCTACTGAAAACAGTTGTAAGACTCTCATTGACTTAACTTGGATGTTGGATTGGGACCATTAAACGGGAAGGAAATAAAGTGGAAGTGTTATTAATGATTCCTATTGATGGTTTTCCTGGCACAAAGTACTGCAGATAATTGTTTTTAGATGAAATACAGTTGCATCTAAGTATTACATTTATTAGCTTTTTAAAGGAGGAATAACCAAACTGGACATATGGGGTGTTTGAAGTGTGATTGTGTGAGACTAAGATAATTTCAGGAGAATAGCTTAAGTCGCAGGATATGTGTGATGCCCTTTGTGTACAAGATGTGGGACTGTGGAATTTATTTTGCATGTACTGGTTTTCACTGAGAATCCAGAATGCAAATATATAATCATATTTTGAATATATAAGGAGTACAGCCTTGCTGCTGTAGACTTCAGGACCCATTAATCAGCCCTGATAGTGATGTGATCTCTGAAAATACTTCAGTTAAGTAGGTTTAATCCTTATTAACAGTAAGTCGCATGAAACCGTTTTGAGTAAAGTCTGAGAAGGAATATGGTAGATTGAACATGCAAATAAAGGCCAAACCTGTTAGGCTCTGAGGGGGCTCTGTCTCCTTTGATGTTCTGTAGGTTTTGGACTTGCTACAAGATCAGGACACTAATGAATTTTCACTTTCATATTTCCACTGTAATTGATAATGTCATTTCCACATTAAAATGGGAGGTTGCTTGTGTTTTGGTATAATTTAGGTGTTGCCCCAGCCCTCCCAGTGATTTGGTTAGAACCTGTGGTATAGGCATGTACTAATCAGTCCATTATTCATAAGCCTTATTCTGGAGTGTTCAGGTTAAATGACGTAGGTAATTTGTCTGTGTTTTGGAATGTTTCCTGTTAACTTCAGTGTGACTTAGCTGTGGATGTCTGATCCAGAGCCTTTAAGAACAAGGAGACAGGAGAGGGCACTGCCTGATTCTCTGCTTTCTTCTTATTCATCAGGAGCGTGGAGGGAAGGAATGAAGTGGCAGAGCTTTTGTTGCTACTGTTTTTTGGGAAATGTGTTCAAAGAACTATTTTGGAAGATACGGTGAAGTTGTTCCTACTATTTGTACTGCATTGTCAAAACATTGTGCTCTTGTATGAGGTAATAGCTGCAGTTTGTGGCGACATTATGAAAACATTGGTTTGTTATGATGATTGCAGAAAAAATCCCAGATACATGGTAACGTATTTGTAATATTTTATTGAAGTGAAACATGGAAAATACAGCATAGCTTGGAGTCCCCTTGGACTGATTTCATGTTTCAGGAATGAAGAAGCAATTGTTCAAAACTTAAATGGATGTACATAACATCAATTAAATAATAGATTTTTGGCCCATTTTAATAGTTTAGGTTTTGGGTTTTCTTTAGTATCACTATTATGTATTACATTTCTTTGGTAGTAGGATGTATTTTACATTGCTAATAATACAAATTAGAATGTTGGGGGTGTTTTTTAATACTGTGAACTAGAGGCAGTATTAACTAGAAGATAACATTACTGCTGGACACTGCTGTAGAATAAGGAGTGGGACATAAGTAAGACCTTATAGGTTATATAGTGAAGTTTTTGAAGGCTATCTATCTAAATAGGCAAGAAGACCACAGACTCTTTCTGTTTACCTCAAGATTAGATGCTGAGAGGAAAGAGATTCATACTGCTCCTTTACACACTTCAGCTGGACATGCTAAGCTTCTGGGTTTCCCAGCTATGCTGTAAGGGGTTTGAAATTAATTTTTGAACTTTCGATTGTCTCTTTGTTTCCACAACCTATTTTTATTTATTTCTTAATTCCTTTTTAGTTAATGGGCATACTAAATCTGAAAGCTTGGATCATGGCTTTTTGGTTTTGGTTTTTTTTTTTTTGCTAGCTTATTGAGGGAGTAGAATTAAAGCAGCATGGGGGTTTTTTTGTTTTTTGTTTTTTTTTAGTTTATTAAGAGAATAGAATTAAAGCAACACAATATGGCTTGATGTTCCAAAGCTCTAGGTGTATAGAACTGCTTGTTATCCTATTTGGACAGTTTTGTACGCCTGCTAACTATGTGGGTCCTTCAGTTAAAAAACTCTGGTTCATCTGCATTCGGTGTCTTCCATTGTGTTCAGATAATCAAACCAGAACCTCTGTATGTTTAGTAGGAGTCAGTTGTAAGGGAGCACCTGTGATAAATGTTATCAGATTGCGTGAGAAACGAGTCACGAAAGAGGTATATTAGAACAGTATGTCACTATACTAGCAAACCAGAACTGTTCGCTTCATTCTCTTTTTTTTTCCTGTGACTGTTTTCATCTTTTTATCATAAGTTGCAAAAGACTAATGTATTTATCTTTAGAGAGCTGAAACTTCTGCAATATATTTATTAATGCCTGTTGTTATGACATGTCTCTTAAAAAGCAGAGCAGGATCTACAGCAGAGATGTAACGAATGACCACAGTCAATTACTGTGATGAACAATTGGTTTCCAGTTTTTGGAAGTATACCCTTCATAATTATTCATTTGGCAGAACTATCCTGTTCTTCTTTATATCAGTTGTGTACAGAAAGATAGAGGCATGATACATGTTATTACTCATATAGCTGTGTCAATAGTGATATAAGCTATATAGATGTGACAAATGGACTAGAATAAATAATGGCAAAGAACTGAACTAAAATATTTTGCTTTGGGTAAATACTGGCTCTTTTTGGTGTGTTAAAAAAGACTAGAAGAAAAACATAATCACAGAACAATCAAAAAAATCTCTAAATATGTTTAAAGCCAGTGGAGTACTTTTTCTGTGTGACTCCTTTTCTGCTTTATATGATGATTCATCCAAATCAGCAATACATTTATTCTGTGCAAGGAGCTATTTAGGGTCATACTCTGTTTGTACAGGGATGTCCTTTTATAATGCAATAAGTAGTACCAGAGTAGCAACAATCAGAACAGTTAGACTCACAAGGTATGGGTTTATAGAAAATCACCACAGATCAATTAATAATAGTAATTTATTATCCTGATATTGTAAAGCTCAAAATGGAGTGCCCAGAGTTGCTGTTGGAATTGGTGGCAGCTGGAAATGCTGAGAACTTTCCAGTGTTAGGCATCCTCCTCACACAATTCAGAAGGTGCTAAAGTCAAAAGGAGCATTTCACTCTTTGAGGTGATACAGCTTCACTATGAAATGTTTGTCTGCAGAACATCCATGGTCTTGTGGTGATATGAAAAAGGGAATGGAAGAAGGAATGGCAAGGGAGGGAAAACTACTTACCTCAGTAAATTTGTATGAGATACACACCTCACCACCTTCTGTTCTATTTTTTGTGTTGTAAATGGTTGGTGGCATGATATTAGGCACTTGGTTCATGTTCTTGGATTTTTTTTTTTATTTTTTAAGTGGTGAAAGTGTGTCATTTGGAACTGCTTCATTTTGTTCTGTAACCAGGGTGAACAGGAGAATTTGTTTGGTAATTTGTAGGTAGGAGAAGGGTGCAGCTGGAGACATACGGGAGTGGCAAAAAGGAAGAAAAAAATGGGAAACAAAGGTTGTTTTAGTCTTTTCTAAGGTGTATGGCTATATGGGTTCTGGGACTCATCATCCAGTGGAAAAAAGTGAGAGATAGACCAAGTGAGGTTATCCTGTTTATTTGACTAGGCCTTCCCTTGACTCAGTATGCTATAATCATCTTTATGCTGGTTGTCTTTCAAAGTATAATTAGCCTGGAAGTGAATCTGGGTGGTGGGTGGTATGGACAAGTATTTCTTCAGAAAAAAAATAAATACAAAAGAAATGGTCTGCTGAAGAAATAAGTCTTGTGTAGCTTTCCAGTTTCTTGATTAGGACAGTGTATATGTAACTCCAGAAGCTGAAGATGTTCTGAGTCGAAGTCCAGAGAGAGTTCACTAGAAGCAGACTAATTGGAACATGCCCCAGTTTATTACATTGATGATGACACTTTGTACTTCTATTGTGCCCTCTGTGCTAAAATCTCAAGGTGCTTTACAAATATTAAGGGATACCTTACAATGCTACTGACAAATAAGTATTATTAGTGTCCCCTTTCTTTTACAGGCCTGGGGAATTGAAGTACTGAAAAGTACAACACCTCAGTTGTGCAGCACTTTTTCCTGGAGACAAGAACTAAGGTTAAGTCACCCCATTGCAGACAGATTTGAATATAGCAAGAAGCAAACTTAGTACCTGCATCCTCCTGAGTGTTTACAGCTCTCAGCCACATTCAGATTTGTTTTGGTAGACAAACTTGCAACCTTAGAGAGACAGGAGGCAAAGTTGTAATTAATTCTTCCTTAATTGGCATAGCACTAAGTAATTCTGCTTAATCCGTTCCTTGCTGTGAGGATGAAGTAAGGCTAAACATTTGAATTGTGGAGAGGACAAGGGGAAGAAGGGGAGTAGGTAGTGAAAAATGGACAGACACGCTGTTGTAGGCACACATTAATACCTACATAAATAAGACAACTTTCTTATTTTTCCTTCAGAATGCCTCTTGATTTAATTAGGTGAAATGCAAAGAAATAGACAATTGACTTTGGAAAAATTCACTAAATTTTCCCTATCGCGTCTTGTCTTTCATTCAGTCCATAAGAGGCTCTGGAGTGTGAAATGTGAAGACACCAAATTGGAATTAATTTTGCTTTTTCATTTAACAGATTGTGTTACATTAACACCACACTATTGCCAAGCAGCAAACCTTTCCTTTCCTCAGATGTTAGCTACTAATACAGCCTAAAGACTGCTGAAAGAATGGTTATACTGAAATGCTTTATTTAAGTTTATCCTCCCTTGTGGCTCAAGTGGGCCCTGATTCTGCTAAGATATATTCACATGAGCAGTCTCACGGAGTTTGCTTTTATTGCTTCCTGGCAAGTAAGCTGGATTCTATTCCATGTAACATTGCCCAAGTTAGAATTTCAAAGCTCGCTCAATCCTCAGAGAGACCTTTGCAAGACTCTGTTCTCCTGTATCTACACAGGCAGTGAACACACTGAGGACACAATTGAATTAATCATTACTACTCATGTACAGAAAATCTCGATTCTATTTAAGAGATGACAGCTTTGATATCATACTGTTCATTACCAGCCAAGGAATTGTTACTGCTTATGTAAACGGATTAATAAATTGTTTACTGATTATAAGTCTTACTTTCAATATTAAGCATGCATTGAGAGTCTTTGTGTCATTCTGCTGAAAAGAACTAGCTATAAATGACATCACAGGATTTATTTACTTTTCCTATAATATGTTTTGTTTGCACTTCTGAGTGCATCTTTTATTTTTCAGTCCTGCAAGTTTAGCCCAGGATCTGACAGTCAGGCTGAGGTCTGTCATGCTCTTGGATGGTGACCAGCATTCAAATTCTGCAGGTTAAATTATTTTCTGAAGATGCCTGCTGCTCTGAAAAATGTTTATTTTGTGCCTCTCGTGGTCAAGATAGATCCTGAAAGTAAGTTATGCAGATCCCAGGGAGGTTAAATCTGATTCTGCAATTAGTACATTATTCTATGGTATGCGACTAGAATGAAATGCTGTTCAGTGGCCTGTGGAGTAATTGGTTCTGCAGGATTTAAGGAAGTAGAAGTAAAGAGGCCTCAAATTAGAAAATGAAACAAACAAAAAAGTACACTCCATGCATCCAGCACTCAGGACTGTTTAGTGAGAAGGTATCATTTGAGATTACCCCCGTCTAGAACAGAACTGCCCCTTAATAGTTTGGATCCCTTTGTTTTTTTTTGCTGAAGATGGCAGTATTTAAAGCTCAAGCTTCCTCAAGAGCAGTGGCCCATTCATTGGCACCATCTCACCAAAGAAAATACAAGTCTATTCCTTTCTTTTTTAGCAGAATTGTATCTCATCTCTCTCTAAGAGACTATTCCATTTCAAGCTTCCTGCCCTTTGAACTAGAATTTTCATATACATTATTTAAAAGATACTGTGCTACAATTGTAAGCCTAAATTATATGAATTTGAGAGAACATGAGCAAAGCTGTCTTCGAGGGATGCTTCTTTCAGCTGTGGTGCTGTTGCTGTTTTCCTTCTTTACAACTGTAATCCTGTTGCATTTGGAATCATCAAGTGTGGAGTCACTGCCGATGGACCTGGGTCATAAACCCCATGAGCAGTCAGTCCTCTTTAATGTGAACAAAACTCTTTTACTCTGTGTGCATATGTTAAAGATGACATGGTTGTACATATGTAGAATTATCCTGCATTTCATCTATTACAAAAATAGGGAAATATATTACAGTGCTTCTGGGGCTGCCATTCTCAAATGTAAAAGGCTTCAGCTGCTGCTGTGTTACACCTACAACCTATGGTGGTGGCATCTTTACCTGTCTTTTTTTTTTTTTTACCCTTAAACCATTCTTAAAGAAAAATACATTCACGTGTTTAGTAATCATACAGCCTTTTTCAAGGATACTACATTTCTAAAAATTTTCGCTACCTGCCTATGTCTTCCCACTAATGTTAATTCATTTCCTTAAACTATGGTGTGCATGACAGTACACAGTTATTACACAATTGCTAGACTTGCAGTTTATGGATGTCATGATTGGGTTTCCTGGTTGGTGAATTAGGTTTTTAAAATGCAGTTTGTCAGGTATGTTTGATCCTGCTGAAGATGCAAGGCTCATGACATCCATTCAGTAAAGCTGACTGGCAGCTATCCATGTTCAACAGTTAAAGTAGGAACTGTAAGAATGTTAGATGTCATACATTGGTCATAGTATTGCCCAAAATTCTGAGGTGTATCATGCCCAGCAATTCTGGAAAACATAGGTCAGAATTTTTATATCAAGACTCAACTGCATTTTGACAAGCAGTCTCTTGTACAAAAAGGTCCTCCTGTGTTTCTGCGATGCAGACGTGAGGGTAGCTAACACTAATCTGCTTTACTTGCAGCTATCGCTTCCTGAGTTTTTTTTCCGCAAACAAAGCTCAGAAAGATCTTCTAAGATTTTTACTGTTAAATTGTAAGCATTCACTTCAAGTAGAAGAAAATCATAAAACTGCAAAAGGGAAAATTAAATTTCTGTACATCAACTTGAGGTCGGCAGTACAAAACAATGTGTGCTTTATTAAGCGCAGTTGAATGGCTCTAAATTAATTGTAACTGCTACTATATGTGGGAAGGTATAGAATGTAAAATGTAACATTAATAATGAATGCTTTCCTGTTAGTGGATAAATAATTTTTAAATTGCCTGGAAAATGGAGTTGCTGGACAGGATACACTTAGCGAGGCTGCTGCCTGCCATGTAACTTTGCTGGTTTTAATAATGGCTGATTGCACAGGTGGCAATAACAACAATGGTAGATTTTCTGAGAAATGCATTATTTTCACAGTGCCGCTGATGGAAGAAACGCTTAGTAGCAGCTGATAATTAATGATCAATTTGGAGATTATCACAAACAATTTACAAAGGTTGACTTTTCCTTTAGAAGTCCCTCTGGATGAACTGGATGGTAAATTACCTGCCTAAGGCTTTTACTTTACTTGTGCTAATAAGATGAAAATGAATGTGTTTGAAGAGCTCTGAACTGAACTTTTCAGACTGTCTGATAATCCATACAACTCTTCTTTAAACATCTTAAGTGAGTGAGCAAATAGAGACTATAATAAAATTGAAAACCATCATACGGGTGCATGTTACCACCCAGTTTAAGTAATGGGGCATGACAAATAAGAGGCACTGCTGTAGAGTTCATAGTTTCATTTTATGGCATACATTAAATATTTGATCATCAGCCAGCAGATAGAAACATTTGGGCTAAGAGTATTATTTGCAAATAGAAGGGTAAGATTTAGACTGTCATAGTCTAAGCACGGGATGGAGAATTTATATATCTTAATCCATGCTTCAGTATTGTCTCTTTACGTTGTGGTATGCTGACCTCTTAAAATCCTCTTCTGTATTTCCCTAGTCTGTAAAAAGGAGTTAGTAAGGTGTATTTACTTCAGAGGGGATAATAATCCTTATTTACTTCACAGAAGGGATATGTGAAGAGTAATTAGTATTTGTAAGTATGAAAAGAGTAGTGCAAGCATAGAGAGCTCTCTAGTAAATTGTATAAAGAAAAGAAGTGGGATGAGGTTTGTAGGTCTGTAGGATGAGTTCCGTAGATGTTTAGAGACATAGATGGGCTCCTAGGCAGATTCTTAGAAGTGTATAAGTATCTTAATAATGGAAGGATATTTGAAGTTCTCTTACAGCACAACAAACTCCATGGTTTTGGCACTTTAATATCTTTATAACTGGCTTGTGCTTTGTATCCATGACATGGAGTGGGGAAGAAATAGAGGGAAAGGGGGATAGGGATGTAAAGACCTGGTAACAGCTGCACTTTCTGATCTTCCCCCTCTAAAGCAAGGATGGAGACGAGGGTGAGGAGAGAGTACGAGAGAAAGGAAAACACCTTTGTACATCTGATGAGCTGTTTTACAAAGGGGGCTTTGCAGACTCTTAAAATCCCAGCATACAGCTGTAGGCTTGGTCCGTGTTGCAAGTATGTTAGTGGAACCAGAAGTATGCTGTTGGTCAAAAGTTTCCCCCTAGCATTAGTTTTGTATTTTGAGACTTCATTTTATGGTTGACATTTTTAAAGCTTAAAATATAATACACCTGTGTGAACTATTTAAAAAAGAGGAAAAACTAAACAGAAGGATCTTTTCTTTGTGAATGAAGGGATGGGTGGCTAGACACAAGTTATAGTAATACAGGAAATACACTTTCTAGGGAGTTGGGTCTTTTTAGTATGCCTTTATAAGTAGTTCTACAGGGCAGAGTTTGGAAAGGGGACTGGTTTTAGCTTTCCATTGTATTGATATTTGATGAATGCAGTATGCCTCAGTTTCACTGTACTGAGGAATTATCTTCACAGCTATTGCACAACAGAGGAGAGGGGAAATCAGAGCTTACGACTTGCTGTCTGAATTTGGCCCTGATGGGCTGTGAGAGGGTGGGTTAGAGCTCAGACTTTCACTTGAGTGCCAGTACTGGGCAGTTCTGTGAGTAAACAAGAACCAAACTGGCATCTGTAATGGTTCATCTGTGAAATGGGTGTTGCTATTGGTAATTTGTGATGAAGGTATGTGAGATTCCTTTCAAATAGTTTTTCTGAGCAAAAATGCTCAGTAATTTTAAATAACCATAGTGTTACCTGACAAGGGGTGAGTTTCCTTCTTGTGTGTGAAGGACAGAGAAGGGGATCCAGTGAAACTGGGCAGTGTAGTGAAAAGGATTCAGTGGCATACTCCTGATAAATACTGTGCTTTGGTTTAGATTGTCTTGGTTGGGTTTGTGTTTTGACTTTTATTTTCATTATCACTGCCCAGAAAAGAAAGATGAATAAATTTTTACATCAGTATAGTCAATAAGTTAAAAAAAAAAAAAATTCTTTGGATCTGTTGGCAGGACTATATGAAGAAACTTAGTTTTTCAGTTTCAAAATACAGTAGTTAAATAGAGTACTTTTGCCCTTGTTTATGTGTCAGTATGCACAAAACTATCAGGTAAATTAATGATACAAGCAAGTAATACAAATAGTGATCACCAATAAAATGTTTTCTTAAAAAAAGAATCAGAGCTTGCAGAGCTTTTTTATAAAGGTAGTTAAACATTCTTATCTCTTATGTAGAAATAGAAAAACTGGGAGCCAGAAAGATTCAGTAAATTATTTAGGGTTACACAGGAAGTTGCTGTCTTCTGAATTCTTAATATTGTGTCCTGGTTTCATAGTCCATAACTGAGGCAGAGAGGGTATTCAGCAGTAAACCACCTGGTTGTAGTTTCAGTGTTTGTACTTTGTGCAGTGTTCGGCAATTATCAATGCCAAAGGATGTTGCTGTACTCCAGAATTAAATTTCTGTGATGTATTTCAGTCAGTCAATGAGGTGTCATTCAAACAAACGTAGAGCTTGCCAGATGACTACTTACACAAATCGAAAGCTATTTATTAACTTTTTGAAATTAAAAATGGTGACAGTGGACCTTTCTTGTTGCCTCTTATATCCAGTTCAGTCTTGTAACCTTGAAAATATTGCTTATTGTCAGCCCGTGATACGGAGGTGCTTGTTAATGTCTGATACAAATGAACCCATGATTTTTCTGTGTCCTAGTTTAATGTGACTATAATTATTCCTAATCAATTACTTTGGTTGCAGTAGATAGCCCATAAAGTGACTGGGCATTCTCTTCCAATGGAGAAGTGTTTTTTCCAGTATCATCTTCAGATAAATCAAAAGCCTTTCTGGGAGATCTGCTGTCTGTTGCCCATGCACTGTCTTTTTATAGGGATTCATGCTTGAATTGTTCTTAGTGCCAAATCCATGTAGTTAGAAAAACAAAAAAGCAGTATGTGTGTGGGGAGTGTAGAATACGAAAAGAAGTTTGAAATAAGGAAGTTTGGTTGTTCACTTTTGTTTAACAGATAAGCATTTTAGAAAATTAGCACCTACACCTCTTATGCCTGAAGGAATCTGAAGGTCCTCTCTCCCTTCAGGGCCAGTGGTGCCCTTTGAATGCCTCGTTCTCCATGCAGTGGTCATTTTCCTCTTAATACTCTTGACATGCATTTTACATCTGAACATCTGGATTCAGATTTACTTATAATATAATTAGGTGTATATCCAGAGGGGAGAAGGATTTTGATGGAAGAAGTCTTTTCAATAAAATTATTATACCACTTGTTATGGCAATAGCAACCAGGTTTACTTTACTGTAATGTGTATTTATTTTTTTCAGACTATAGCTCTCATCTGAAGTTGGACCTCCATGACAATATGTGCCTTAGACTACTAAATTGTTTTAATACATCTCAGTAGAAACAGTTCATAGGCATGTTAATGGTGATTTTTTTTTCTAAGTATGTTTGAAGGCACTGTGTGGACAGTGTGATGTAGAAGAAGAGCCAAATGTTTATTTTAAGATGTGTTTGAGTGAATCTGTCTACATAAACGTACCAGTGCTGAGAAAGAGGGGCTCTGCACCTTTTAGATCACAAAGCCCTCTCAGTGGGGGATGGTTTTGGTAATGGAAAAAACAAAAAAGGTTTCAGTATGTGGTGGAGGAGGTAAAATAAACAGCAATGGATGATTACTTCTCTCCATCAAGGCTTCTTTATCCTTGCAAGCTCAGTCAGTGGTCAGTGTGTTAGACACCGTCTCCCTGTTTTATCCATCCCTTAACTGTGTTCTTTGACAGCATTAGTTTATACAGCTGTGTCTTTGTGGAGCTGGATGGGAATCACTGCTGAACAACAGACGTGAAGGTAGACAAAATACCTGTGGAAGGGTGAATGGCACATGTCCTCAGAGTTCCCCTGGAGGGAAGGATACTGGTTTGTTGTTTTTGTTTTTGTTTTTTTTTTTCTCCTCCTTTCCACTGCACCCCCCAACTTCTAAAGATGAATTTTCAAGTGGATGTCTTTTGGCAACAGTGTTTCAGTGCCTGCCACTTCAGCCTTTCTAAAGTAAAATTTGAGACTCCTTATGGCCCCTAAGGTATGTTGTCTGTTTAGAACAGTATATAATTTTCTTATTTGTGGATTTGTTTTTATTTCACATACCAATATGCGTTTATTTGTTCAAAGGTATTTTTGTGTTATATGACTAATAGATATATTTTTCTTAGCTAACAGCTTGAGCGGTATCTAGGGTTAATGTTTGTTAAGATGGGTAATTATGACCTGTTTATGATTGTTCTTTCTTTCTCTTGAAATTTGACAGGCATTTCTTGAATCAGATAAAGCAAAAAATCAGCTTTTAGGTAGTGGTGAGCTGAAGTCAATCCAGTTACCTACATACGCTGTTACAGCGATGAGAAAGCATGTTAGTATGTGCAAGCAACAGTTTAGGAAGTGTTCAGTAGTGCTTTAAACTTGAACTGAATGTTCAGAAATCGGAAAATTACGCGAGAGTGGCCAGTACAGATATTACTGTGAGTGAATGGACATGTGCTATGATGGGTGATTACACACCACACATTTATTAGTGTAGATTTTTAATTTTTATGGTTTTATGAATAAAAACTGTGAAAACAATACAACAAATGTTAACCTTTCACAAGACAACTGAAGAAGACTTCACAGTACAATATGAACAGTGAGTGATGCAGGAGCCCTCACATCGTACTGAAAGCCTTTTCTATTTTATCTCTCATGCAATCATCTGTTGTAATAGAGATGACATGACTCTGCAGAATCTGAAGGAGACAGGAGTGCAAAGCTGCCTAAACACGTGAAAAACGTCTTTTCTTTAGGAATGTCAGAATGTCTGAATAACTATTTTTATTTAAACAATTTTTGTTTTACTCTATTTGTATTTCAGAGTAATTTTCAGAGGCAACAATTTTCACTCGTTTCTGAAAGGCAACATCTGGGCTTTGGAACAATTTCTTTTCAGCTTTAAAAATTCTACCTCAAATTGCATAGACATCAATGTTCAAAATTTTTTGTGTTTTTTTTTTTTTTTACATAATAGAAAGGCAATAATGTATTTATCCCATGTAATTTTATTTTCAAATTCTGCTTGCTTTTTCTTTCTTGGGCTCTCCAGGATTATTTGTTCTTGGTCCAAGAATGCACCTGTCATGTCTAAACCCTCCAAAAGTGGGGGAGCACACATATTCATGTGAACAAAAAAATAATAAAAATTCTAGACAGCTGGAATTAACCTGTTGGAAAGAATATGTTTACATCTGTTAGAGACATTGCTCTGCCTGAGTATATTTTTTTTTTACACATATGCACACAGAAAAAATGTTTCACTGTACATGTAATTCTTAAAGGCACACACAAGTTCTCTGAGGACCCAATTCTACTTCCACTAAAGTTATTTAGAGGCCAAATATTTCAGCGATGCAAGCTCAAGCTATGAATGGATATGCATACATACTTCACTAGCCTGATCTGTTTTACCAGGAAGCATGTAGTACATACACTTGTCAGTGTATGTGCTTATGTATTCCTGTGTTTATTTGCATTTTTTTATAAAGTGATAGACATGATGATAATGCATATGCAAGTGATGATCAGAGCAAGAATTTCTATAATAATGGTACAATGATACTGTAAGTTCAGAGGCATAAACATTAGTGCATATATTGAAAATTATTTCATAAGTGCAATTATGTGTACATTTATTAGAAGCAAACATATATGCAATATAAATCTAGTATTCTGATTTTACCAATAGGGAAATTCAGAGTGAAGTGGGGAGAAACAGAGACTGTTTTTATTTCCTTGTTTCTGGCTTGTTTGTGACTATACACAAATTCTGGTAAGGGAATCTTGTTGTTGTTTGGAAAAAAAAAATTTCCATTTGTTGAGTTTGAAATGTAAGTAAGGAAAGAGAAGGAAAAGGAGAGGGGGCTTAAAGCTCAGTGGCTGTTTCTTTGGCACTCCCATTACTGAGCCATGACATGATGGAAGAGTGGGAAAAGCTGTGTCATATTTTACCAAGATCTCAATCAAAAGAATGGCTTCTTGTACTGAAATCTGGGTGTCTTTTGGGAGGGAATTCATATTAATAATGTTGATTCTACTGAAAGTAATTCATCATTTAGTAATGCTTGAAGAAAATTTTATGTCAGTTTCATTAGACAAAGAAAGAGTATGAGTGACCAAGAATAAGCTCCCTAAATTGCAAAAGTTTTAATATTAGCTAACTTTTTTCAGAATGAGCCCGTGCTTCATCATATTTCTTTGTGATATGTAAGTCATTCATAATTGTCATAATTTTAAAGCTTTTTCAACTCCTTGCCTTCATTTCACTCAATGTCAATGGAAATTAGGTATGCATGTCTGTGTGTGATGTATGGATTCCTTGTAGCATGCAGCACAGCTCTCCCACTCAGCGTCTGGAGACTGACTGACTTCTTTTATGTCATTTTCAAGTATTAGGTTGTACAGTGAAATTTCAAGGCCTGAAATCTCTAATTATTTGACTAGATTCCTCTTTGCAGTTCAGCAGGCAGACGAGTGATGATTACCTCATGTCATAGTGATTGCAATAATATTTTCAGCAGTGAGCAGTTACTAAAACTTTACATGAAAATAAAATCAAAAAGCTATTCTGCTATGACATGAGGAAAAATGTAAAATAATAATAAAAAGTTAAGAAGCAAGATGTATGGGAAGTTGAAGAGTTGGGGGAGGTACATTTCTAAAAGGTTGGGGCAGGGTGTAACGAAGCCAGAGTTAATTTGAGGATGCACTGGAAAATAAATGTGCTTGTGGATTTAATTCAGAATCATCCAAGCAGAGTCTTTTGCATGAAAGAAGCCAGTGATCAGGCTCAGTTTACTTGAAACATCAACAATGACTGCATCCTGCTGTTTCAAAGTTTGTGCTGATAGATGCTCATCTCTTTGACACTGCACCATTACAATTGTATGTTGCCTGTAGCGTTAACAACATTTTCACTATTTTCCTCTTCTAGTTTTGAGCAGTTCTCAAAAAATCCAGGTTTTGAAGTTTGATTTTTTTTTTTTTAAAATTTTTTTTTTTAGAAGCATGCTTTTCAGCGGAAGTAAAACCTGATCCTATAGTTTCTGGTTTGTAAACGTGCTGTTAGATTTTTGGCTCCTTTAGCTGACATACTGACTAGTGGGAAAAAAAAAAAAGGCTTATGAAGTTGATAGGTACCAAACAAAAACAGGATACAGGTTCTCATGCTAAAGCTGATCTTGAATGTGTGTCTCTGGGTAAATCACTGAACATTCCTGCTTAACACCTGCTAGTTGCTGAACAAAACAGGAACAATAATGCAAAGACATGTAGGAGATCTACAGAAGAATTGGCTGATAGTCTTTGGAGTAATAGAATATAGTATATTGACAGAATTTCCTTCATCACCTTAAAAATTCTGTTTTGGTTGAAGGTTGGTTTGTTTCAGACTAGAGTATTTCACTAAACAATTTAGGCATGCACAAAGAGTCTTTCTCAGTTACCTGCTTCAAAAGGTCAATGAAAATCTTTGCATAATGCACGTTGGGACCATTCAGTATGAACTTCTGGTCACAATGTATTTTTCCTAGACTTGATTTTTACACTGTTTTTTCATGCATGGATTCCTTCTAAATGCAAGAAAATTGAGATGAGAAGTTTTAGTTGAGAGCATAGAGTTTACAGCAAGTATTTTTTTCATTTTTCTAATAAAAAAATAAAAACTTTATCAAATTTTTAAGTTTTTTGAACTATATTTGTAACAACTTTCTTATT
Organism: Athene noctua; assembly: GCF_965140245.1. Taxonomy (NCBI): domain Eukaryota; kingdom Metazoa; phylum Chordata; class Aves; order Strigiformes; family Strigidae; genus Athene; species Athene noctua. Next base: position 23,553,194 of record NC_134039.1, read on the forward strand.
TGTGGGTTTCAAAACTTGTCAAAATTAAACCATTTACCACTGGGATTTTGAACAGTACCTTTTCTCAAAAAACCCACAATATGTGGAATACCGTTTTCAGCCAAGCTGCTGGTACTTTACTACATTTTAAAATGCAAACTTTAAAGTAGGTAGAGAATAGCATATTCCTTGCCCGTTTTATATTCGGAGTCTTCTAAACTGGTGGACTAAAGAAAATTGTTAAAGTTACCCCATACACAGAGGAAATGTGTCAAGTAAAAGGGAAAAAGTGAGTTGGGTGAAATGGAAATTACTTGGTAGCCTTAACCACAGGTTTACTTGTGACAGCTATAGTAATAGACAACTGCACAGAAACATTACACAGGTTGAGCCATGAAGATCTTGTTTTGTATTAACAGAAGTGACTTGTTCACCAAAACCCTTTTCAAATAACTCAACTTACTTGTAACATATGTGCATTTTAAAAGATGGCTGATTGATACGGTCTTAGAAAGTAATAATTAACAGATTATTCTGTCTTGGTGTGAGTGACAGATGAGAGCATGTTTCGTGCACATTTTTTTATTGATTAGCAGATTAGAGATGTTTGCTTCTTTTTTCTTTTCTTCTTTTTTTTTTTAATTGTAAAATTAATTCAGTAAAGAATTCTAAACCAGGCTGTAAATGACTCAAAGATATTGCCAAGTGAAGTCTGTTTTTAGTGGTATGTGTAGAAACAAGTTGGGTTTGCAGTTCCCAGTGGGACAGAGTGTAGGAGTCTGCCACCCTTACTCATGTTGAGTAATACTTATTACACAAGTAATCCTGTCAAAACGAGCAGAGTTGGATTTTTTTAAAGGTACTAGTTATTCAGTGTGCATAAATAATGAGTGAATTTGGGGCCAGAATGGAATGGAGACAGTCATTAGTATTAACTTGGACCTTTTGCTTAGGCTGTCTATAGATCATAGCTTCAGTAAACCTGGGAATATGAACAGTTTTATTAGTTCTAAATGTGTTCAGAGATGAGGCAGATGTATTGCTGACATTTTGGATGTTTGTGTTTGTGCATCTATATTTGTGTGTGTGTGTGTGTATGCTTACACATTAGCTATATGTAATACTGCTGCTGTCTGTAATCATAAGTATTTCCTCTGGAAACGTGGACTCTGTGGATTTCCAACATGTACTTTAATTAGAGGCAGGTATCCCTGCAGATCAGGGGAGTCAGTTTGAATCCCATTGAATTTCCTGTGACTGGTTTAGCATATAGCATTTGGTTTGGAATCAGGCCATGTTAGCGAGTATGTTCCTGGTGCTGTTGGTAGCTGGAGTGACCCTCCACACTGCTGCTGGAGGATCAGATCTGCTTGTCTTGTCCTTGTGCATCTCTTCAGAATGCAGCCCCGTGCCTGTCTCCGATGCACAAGGCTGAGTGATTTAAACCGTACCCATGAGAAAGACTTAGTTTATAGCTGCCAGAGAAACTCGAGGTGAACATTTTCATGCCGATTCAGAAACTGGCTATGCGACTCCAGTCAGGCGCTGTCACGCCTAGTTATGGTGAGAAAACAACAATGCCTCTCTTGATAAGGGGAAAAAAAAAGAAAGTCTTGCACAGTCAAAATTTTGACATACAATTTAAATCATCTTTCTACATCCTGTGGACTTGGAGCTGTCAAAAAGGCAAAGCCTGTGTTTGAATAGAAAAGCTTTTTATTTCTTTAAAAAGTGTACCAACTATAATTATCCATAACTATGCAGGCCTGTTTTAATGCTGTTTTATAATTACAGGTCTTAATGCTAGATTATACAAAGTCATTTATAAATAGTCAGAACACAGAGGGACTTTGGAAGTTTTTAACCTGTAGATTGCTGTGGGTTGTGGCAGCTGATGGGATTTTGCCTGTATATATATGGGGCGAGCTGTGTAATGATTGATGAATCCCTTAATTAACTCCCAACAAGTTAAGATTTATGGCCTCATATCTTTTTCTCCTGACACATCTGTGTTTGTCACTTTTGAAGACATGGATAAACCATTTCTCCAAGAGCTTTTGTGGGTATCTGAAATGCTTCTGAGGTATTTTGCTTAATGTAACAAGATCAGAGTTTTATGACATAAAATTTATGAAATGTTATGGCATGAGCAATCAGATGGAGATGGATGCTGGTTGTGTGCTAGAGGGCACTATCTCCTTGAATAATGGATACCATTTTAGATTTACTTTGCGTATACAATCATGTATGAAATGAACCAGAATCAATGAACAAATGGTAGTGGGAACACTTAAATGAGGTTCTGTTAAAAATAATACCTTTTTTTTTAAAAAGAGCGCTGTGGAAATATCACTTTTGTGAGGCACTGAACTCAAGGAGGAAAAAACCCCAACGAACAAAATAATGTTATTTGGTACCCTGAAATTATTTGGATGGAACTAATATTTGTTGATGACATGAGAAAACAATTCATGTGGATGCAGTGTAGCTCTTACTCTTCCCAGTGGGAAAATCTAGCGATGCTGAAGTCAGTCCAAAAACACTGAGATCAATAGACACAGGGTATCAGTTTAAGCCTACAAAGAGTCTGTTGTAAATTGAAGGGGAGTAAAGAAATACGTAGAGAAGCTATTGTAAGATGGATCACTTCAAATATTTGTGGGATGAGTGAGTTAAGAGTGAGATTTTAGTTCCCTGAAAAAAAACATTCTTGCTACCAGGAAAAGCGTTTATTTAATGAAAATTTAACAAAAGACATTTTTTTACTGCAATTTCTGCATATTAAGAAGCCTTTCCAAAAAAGAGAAAAAAGAGTCCCTTTACAAGAAACAAGGTCGTATTTGAGTTCCTCACCAGAACTAAATCTTCAATTCCATCCTAACCACTGATAAAAATCAAGTATGGGGATACATTTCATAACTCTGATGTGTCTCTGCAGTGGGCTGAGTACTGACTGTGTCCCACTGTGTCAGAATTTTGCAGATTTAGGTTGTCTTAAAAATGTCTATTATTTATATTCAGTAGAAATGATTAATGACATTTCAAAATGCAACTCTTCTTGCAAGTCTTAAGTTGCAGCAGATTTCATCTGCGGAGACACCCTTTGAGATTCAGAATCTGGTCCACTGTACTGCTACTTTCCTGAGAGTTTTATATCTTGGGGTTTTTGTTGGGTTTTTTTTTGTTTTTTTAATCCTATCCATAAATTGATGTTTCAGGAAATTGACGTTTCCCCTCTCATTGTAAACCTTCTTTCAGAGGTTAAACTGAAACCTTTCAGAGGTATAACTGAAAACCCTTGAGTTTAAACTAGTTAGAGGAAAAGATCTTCAAGTCATGTAAGTGGTAAACTGTCATGTTGTTATTGAGGGTAGTTCCAGGATATTTTCAGTCCTTCGTTAAGGTGGGATAATTCCAGTCCATCATTAGACCTATAGCTGTTTAAAAAAAGCTCAGTTTCAGGTAATGTTGTTTCTTAGAAATTAGCTGTTTCTCTTTCCTTATTGTTTATAATGGGAACTCCAGTTGCATCTTGGATACAGAATCTGTTAAGACCTAGTATTAGCTCAGCAGGAAAATGAAGATGTATGAAAAGATAATTCAAGGATACATGGTGTGGGAGCATTTCAAATTCAGAAGAGGAACCAACAGAGCTGTAGAAATAATGAAAGACCATCTGTGAATGAATTTACATTGTATGATGTTGTTTTCTGCTCATGAACCTATCAGAGGTGTGATCCTGTGCTGCTATAGGCTTTGGTAGTTATTGTCCTTTTGGAAGACTTTTCCATAAGTAGATATAGATTTATTTAGTTACTTAAATCTTCAATTTTCTTGTGGAAATTTCCTAGATGTTCATAAGGAGTAAGTAATTTCTGCAAAACTCCGATGTTTGTGGTTGATGTTAGAGGGGACAATGAGATTTCTGAAAGGCCGGATTATGCCTACTGGCTATGAACAGAACTACCTGAAAACAAATTGCAGTCATCACCTGAGCTGTGTGACCCTTATTTAGGGTTGTGAATCCATTTTGTTGAGTGTTGTAGTCACTTGGAAAAGTAATGCAGAGTAGATCCTTAACTTCACTGACTTAGACATTTTAGCACTTTGTTAGCCTTCTAGCATTGTGATGGGTATGTGTCTTTTAATTTAAACTGAATCTTTTAAGAGCTGCATGAGGAAGGAAAAAGTTTCATCTTCCCATTCTAGTATCACTGTAGATTGGCCTACGGTCCAACCCATAGATTTTTGTTTTAGATCGGAACTATAATAATCTCCTTTATTGCTAGTGCATGGAGGTGGTCAACTTTATAAATAAAGTTCCCCACAGAAAATGGTATTGCCTCTGTTGGGAACAGTGACAAGCAGAAGGTAGTGATGATTTGCAATGTGGCAGTGTGCTAACCGAACATAGTAGAGGAAACTGTATATTCATTTATAAAGTTAGTGGAAGAGCTTTATTTCAACATGATAGTCAAACTCTCCTTGTGAAGCAATGTCACAGAATCTGGGTTAACAGGAGTAGGAGTTTTAAACACAGTTAGGGTATATAGTATATATAATACAAATCAATATAAAGCAAGGCACCGTCTCTATATGTTGTTTGTCAAAATGAATTGTAGTGGAGATTTTTGTAGATCGTTTAAATATTTTCTGTGATCTTACCGAATAGAAGTGTCCTAAGTATAGAACATTACTGTGGAATAATTGACTAATGATTTTATATCCCTCTCTTTTTGTTTGCCAAAATTGAGACAACTGCTTTGTGCTGATTTTCAGAAAGCGAGATTTTGTAAAAAACACAAGCTTCTATTAAGGCAGCATTGAACTGAGTAACCAAAATGTTACACGCAAAATCGATAGAAAATGTGTATCTTGATGCAGTGCAATGCAGAATATGAATAATTCACATTAACTTCAGGAGGGAGTTGCATGGTGCCTGCAGAAGAAAAGCTTGGGATCTGTCATGTCAAATGTAGCTGTAAAATACTGAATTCAGTGGGCTACTAGAAAACTGCCAGTAAGAGTCTATCTGGTGATCTCTGTCTTCATACATATGCTTCACTGCAGACACGTAGGTGGGAAAGCCTAAAAGACAGAATTCAGGTAGGATGTATGAAGTGTTAGTCTGTTGGACTAAGTCAAACATTAATAGAAAATACAGATTGCTTCTCTATGTACAGGCAATAGGTGGTGTTCAGAACAAGCGATGTGCAGCTGAGTGTATGTTCTGTTAGGGATTTTTTTGTTGTTGTTTTTTAAAATATAATCTAACTTGGCTCAGGAGGCAAAGCTCAAAATGAGATCATTAGAAACAAAATAAGTCCTAACAAAGGGCTGTTTTAAGTCACTGTTTGTTTTCAGACCCAGTTGACTGCTGCTAAGAACCATTTCGTGCTCAATATGCCAAATCGTATGGACATGCTCCACCTCACAGCAGCCCCACACATGGTTCAAGAGGCTGCCGGGCTTTTGAAATGCAGTCCTTCAACTGTGAAGTGGAAAATCAAAATGGGGTAATTAGAATCAGAAATACTAGATTTTTGAGGAGGAGCAGTATTACTTCAGCCTGTCTTTTCAACTTGTACATACAATAGTCTTCAGTTTCCTTGTTCATAAGTTCCTATTTTCCATGAAATATTCCTCTTTTTTTATTCTTTTGACTATGCCTATAGATTTTCTTATTTGTCATTCCACTCTCTTACAGATGCCCCTGCTTAGCACAGTGGCCCGTTATGCCATCCATGCATACACCCTGATTTTCATGAACAATGTTGCTGTAATTAATCCCAGAAGTCTTCAGCATTTTAATACTTCACTGGACCCCTCTATTTTGAAGACCAAGCTGGAAGTGTTCTGGGATCAAACTGTCCTTTAAAATTTTCAGTAGTGTCTGGTTTGGATGAAAACTGGATTTTCCAATGACATAAGGATTCTTTCAGTCTTAGTTTCTAAAAGTTGAAGATACACATGGGCTATCAGGACAGTGTTATCAGGCAGTCTCAAAAATTCAGAATATGGGCCTGAATTTTTAGTCAAGATCTGTGTGTGATTTTTACAATATGTACTCTACTTAATTTCCTTGTGTATCCTTTTTTATATAGATACAGGTGTAAGCTACATTTACATGCGTGTTTTCCTGATCTGGCTATAGGTAGGAAGTATAGGGTATCTTGGTAGCAAATCTTCATTCACTTAGTGCAACTCTGAATTTGTGTTTTCAGAAAGCTTGGATTATTAGTGTCCAAATGTTTAATTGCTTACCTATCCCAGACCTGTGAACCGGAAAAGATTCTTGCAACATGACTATAACACACTGTTGTTCATATGGATGAAGTTTTATAAACACAGACGTTCTGGCTTGCTAGCAAGTTATTTTATTGTATTTTATTTTACTTAATTTTTTATCAGTTAGGGTTAAATATGTGCAGAGGATTATTCCTTAAAAGCTAAGTTGACAATAGCTTGTATCAGGAGACATTCTGTCTTCTTACAGTCTCTTGCAAATGCAAAAACAGATGGGTATTTTTTTAAAGCAATTGCATTTCTTTATACATAGCCTTCTCAGGTGAATTTTCATGTTTAAGAAGCCAGAATACAAGAGAGTGCTATATTAGTGTATTATTCTCACAACAAACAAGCCACTGTTCTGTTGCTACCTGCTTGGCCATTGTTCCCAATTGTGTATGCTTTGCAGTGGTATTTGGATGGTTTCCTGCTCTCTGCTAGCACAAAAAAGGCATTTCTGTTACAATGGCCCCTAACCACACAATGACGGCATTAAGGATTTATTTGGAGGTTTCATTATTTTCTCCTCTTTTGTTCCTTCCAGGATGTCTTCCAAGCGACCAGCCTCTCCGTATGGGGAAGCAGATGGAGAGGTAGCCATGGTGACAAGCAGACAGAAAGTGGGAGAAGAGGAGAGTGACGGGCTCCCAGCCTTTCACCTTCCCTTGCATGTGAGTTTTCCCAACAAGCCTCACTCTGAGGAATTTCAGCCAGTTTCTCTGCTGACGCAAGAGAACTGTGGCCATAGGACTCCCACTTCTCAGCACAACACAATGGTAGGTTTGCTAATGGTCTATTGTGCTTACATCTATTCTTTAAATTCTGCCTCTACAGTAGCTTGGCATCCAGATCTGTACTTTATGGAGTGTACAGTTACACGTACAGAACATGCTACAATAGTATGAAAGCTTTGACCTAGCTGAACTGCCTTTACCCTCTGCTACAAATGATAAATCACTTGCAGTGCAAACTCCACTTTTCCTCACCTTTGCCTGCTGGCATTTAGGGTGCTAAAATTTTTAGCTACAGTGATGTGAATTTGAGGTGCATGTGTTCAGCAAACAGTAAATGATTTTGAAGCACTGCAAGTGAGAGTCATGTTTGGAGTGGTGTCTGAAATATCACCACAATGCTTGATTTTATGCAATAGTAAGGCATGGAAATCTGTATAAAGTGTAGAAAAAGCAACTTTAGATTTTGCTGGTTTTAAAAATTCACATCTGATGTGTATTTCACATGCCACAGATACCTACAAGAAAATTTGCTGTGCTTATGGAATTAAAACAGCCTACTACTTTTTTCACTTGTGAATTCCCTCCTTTTTGTGCAAATGACACTGTGCACTTAATTCCTTACATTTAGCAGCCTGCTGGAAGTCCAGAACTGGTTTTATCTAAAAGCAGACAAACAAAAGGCAGTGCAGTGTTCCTCACTAGTATGGTAGTGTCACTACTGTAACATGATGTGTTTGGGCCCTTCATGCTGACTACCATAGAACATTTTTATAAAGATTGAAAGGTGCAGGGAAAGGCATTGAAATCCCAGGACTTGGGCACCTCGGCAAAGCTGTCTATTGTGAACACACTTACACAGCTCTTGCCTGTTTACAAATTGACTGTAACTTTTCTGTTAGTCCCCCACTTTGACGAAGGCACTGCCAATTTCACTTTAAGTGAAGATAATGAATGGACCTGCATATTTGAAGGCTTTTAAAAAAGCCTAGGTGATAGTGTATTCTCATAAAAGCCTGCAAGAGCTTCATAGTGGTATTTAAGCCCTTACAGCTCATTATGCATATGTAACAAGCCCTAAGTAAAAAGCCTTAGGGATTATTATTTCTCATAGGACCAAGTCACTGGATATTCACTGAAACTGCGCTCTTAGACAAAATAACCCACTGATTCTGATCCATTTTTCTTCCTTTTTGGTCTAATGCTTAATTTCAGACAGTGGTTTAGAATATTTAGTTTTGCTTTGTCCTATTGCAACTTCAAATGAAGAAAGAACATCATTGGAAAAATTACTCACGGGCAGACATGTCATTATCTTTTTCTAGCTTGTTTACTTCTCATCCTTTATCATATGTTTTATGGAGATGTAATTCATTAATATACAGTTCCAGCCAGTGAGATGTTAGGGTGTGTAACCAGTATATGAGCTTTGCTGTATTTTGGCCTATTTTAAGAGAATGTACTGAAGATAAGGGGTTGTTCCTGACAACATTTAAGTCAGTAGAGAAACTTGTGATGACACCAGTTAGTGTAGAATCAGACCCTAATGAAATTAAAACTCATTGTCTTCTAGGAGCCCAACAGGAGTATTTTAGCTACGCCTTGATGAAACACTTAACTTCTCTTTAACTGATTTTTAATTAACTTCTTTATTCATTTATAGTTTTTAAGATCAAGAAGTTTAGCTGATCATCTAGTGTGGCTTCCTGCTATGAAGGCTATATTTAATGTGATGTCAAAACAGTGTGTTCTGTCTCTTTGTAATAGAAGATAAGGCATTATTTCATGTTTCAGATAGTTTTGCTGTAGTAGTGAGATGCTGTAGGCTTCTCAGAAGCATGTTTTGTGTTCATATGTGTTTAAGAAAATTGCCAGTTTGTATGAATAAGACATTTTGGTAATATCTCTGTTTTAGTGAGGAGTGTCTTGTAAAAATCATCATCCAGGTAGATCAGAAAGCATGTAACCTATATGTCTCCAGAAAGAAGGAAGTGATCAGTGTAAATGAGTAAAATATACATAATCACTCCCTCTGCTGTTGTGGTAGGCAGTTCTAAGAAGTAACTGAACCTAGTGCTTGGATAACTTTTAGATTACTTCAATTTGAGTGATTAGCAGTTATGAGTCATTCCCAAAGGGCATTCACTTTGGTAGCATTACAGAGGTCATTTTTATACTGTTTGAATTGACATTCTGTGCTATTTTAGTCTCTGGGAAGCAAATCCAGGTGTATGTACATGTGCACACACCACCACACAGTGCGGTCCCGTAGACTTTTATTGATAAACTCCAGCAGTGTGCTTCACACTTCTTAACAGCTTGTCAGCTGTACTACTACACCTACTGACTGAGTCTGCAAGTGACTATGTGGTTCTTGTTTTGCAGCCACATGCTGTCCTTGCAGGGTACACCTTTACAGATCTCTCCAACATCCAATAAGGCAGGATTAGACATTTAGCCAGTCCAAATCATTTAGTGCATCACCCTGGTGCATTCCTCTAAACTATACTGCTTTGTGTGTGACTGTTGGCTAAGACACTTCTCTGAAGGGATTCTTAGATAGACATGTTCTAGATCCAGAGAGCTCTTTCTGTGTTAGCTACATGTACAACACCCATTTGGCTTAGGGAACAATCTCAGCAGAAAGCCACAGCCAAGGGATCTGGAAGAGTTATGGAATTACACAGCTTTGTCCCATCAGTAGGCTGCATAAGCTGAATTCCTCTTGTCACCACAGCCATCCCTGCTTCCTCATAGTCTGCCTATCAGCATTGGGTCATGAAGATGCAGTTAGGAAAACAACTTCAACCTTGAGAATCAATTTCTTGACCTCACTTTTCTAGCTGCTAATTGACCCTCTGTTTCATAGGTTACTTGCAGCTGTACTTCCTTTTACAAGTTCTGCCAGCTGGGACATCCTAAGATCCTTAAGATAAAGGGCTGATTGAACCAGAGTGATAACTCAACAGTTTACCCGACTTAGACTTTTGAAAATTTACCCTGTTGCACTTTACAAAACTGTAACAACTGCTAACATAGAGACACAGCTCAGAATGCTGGGTAAATCTTTATAAAAGGAGGTCAAAATCCCTGGAAAGAAATCTTCAAACCTAACCAAAATTGGCAAAAAGCTGCAAAGCCCATCTTTCCGTCAAAATGAACAGGGTACTTCTGAGGATGTAGGAACTGCAGACAGATAAAGGTTAGTCCAGTGGCTACAAACAGGAATGCAGGAGGGTCCATCAGGAAATGCTTTTTACTGTGAGGGTGACTGAGCACAGGAATGTGTTGCCCAGGGATGTTGTGGAATCTCCATCCTTGGAGATATTCAAAAGCTGTCTGGACACAGTCCTGGGCAGCTGACTCTAGGTGGCCCTGCTTGAGTAGGGGTGTTGGACCAGATGACCTCCAGAGGTGCCTTCCAACCTCAACCATTCTGTGGTTCTGTGAAAGGCAGGGGCAACTCTATCCCAAACTCTCTTCCTCTTGAAAGAAGAAACTAGATACTTATTTTAAGTAGGAAAGCTCTTCCACTGAAAAGAAAAGAAACAATAATTTGTCAGACTTAAACCAAAGGCTTAGTAGAAAATGCAAGACAGATCATTCGACCTAGAATATATCTTGAGTCCCTTTAGCACATTCATAGCAGGCCATAAGCTTAGTGGGGAAACACTTGAGGATTACAGTATCAGTCAGTGCCTCTTCTGAAGAAAGCTAATAAGGCTACAGTATTTGAATAGTGCAGATAGTTGTTAGCTCGTGTAAGTTATGAGGTTTTATTTTATTTCTGTCTGCCTTACCATGTTGTGTTTGTAACCTCTCAAGACGAGTGATCTCACCAGCGGTGTCTGTGTGCTAATTTCTGAAAGTAAGAGATGTCAAATCTAAAAGCACTGATTATAATCTACCATGGACACATTATGTTGTGGTCAAATTTGACCATTCTTCTTAACTGTAGAATATCAATCAAATGCTGGACGAGATTAAAAAAAACCCAACCCAAATAAAACCAAAAAGGAAATTCTGACCAAAAGATCAAACTGGTAAGGTGTAATTTTGCCACTATCCACTTGCTCTAAACTGTGTGACTGCACTGCTAGCCCATGTTTGTCCTTCACTTTCAATGGGATTTAGAATTAATCTTCAGCAGTGCTTTAAATTGATAGTAAATATTGCAGTGCACTCTTAAGTAGCTTTATTGCTTCACACTAAAAAAATCTTGCATTTCTGTGGTGAATGAAGTTATTCCTCTGTAATTTGGGAGTAATCTTAAGAAGTTTTGGTCATATTAAGAATAGCAGTACTACTGGTCAAAGAGCTTGCCAACGCATTGCTTCATGCTTTTCTTCCACTTGTCCAAAATAAAAGATTGTTTAATGCTGTCTTTGAATTGTTTTATCATATACATCCTGGCCTGCACTTCACCTGTTGGTCTGGGATTGTCACCATGTGAATAGTATTGGATCAGAACAACGTGCGACTACAGCACTTAGCTATTATTCTGAAGTTGCAAAGAGAATGGAAATCTGAATGCATATAGCTTTTTAAAAGTCAAATAGGACTCTAATTATACTGAGCTAAAGAATGTCTATTTAAAAAAACCCACAGTGGTTTTAGAGAAATTTTAATTTCCAGTGTACCTTTGTGCATCAAGCTTAGGATAAGTTATTGTGATGGTACAATGCACAGTGTTGTGAACACCAGTGCCGTTATTGTGCCAGCTCTAATAATGAGAATTTCATTGTTTGGGGAGAGCAGTCTCCTACACTCTAGACAAAAGTGTAATTACTTTTGAACGATGTGGAATGTGCTCAGTTTAATAGCACGGAGAATAGATTCACAGAGATTCAGATAAAGCTAGCTTGGAAGCCATATGTGCAATGTGGCAGTATGAAATTGTTAGCAGGCACCATAATTACAGCACACATACACACACACGCACATACAATTTCACAGTTTAAACTATAAACTGTTGTTTTGGTAAGAGATAGGCTTCTCTGAACAAGACTAGTTCAATTAAAACAAAGTAGAAATGGTGGTAAGTTTGCATTTGTCTTTTTTTCGTGTTCTTTCCTTCCTCTCTTAATGTCAAATAGATATTTATAAGATGATGAAATTGCATTGTTACAAACATTGCATTATAGATGTCATCACCAAAGTAGCACATGAAAGCAGTTTCCACAGATACAATTTCAGGTTTGATCTTTTCAATCTTTACACTTGCACCGTTTCAGAGAATGATTCTACAAGCTATTAGGAAAGGGAACAAATAAAGAAGAATCAGCCAGAACCCATTGAACAGCTGTAGAAGTTTCCTGCTACATCGTTTAGTCCAAACCCTAGAAAACTCTCTGTAGCCCTTAAGAACCAGTTGTGATGGAACCAGAAGAAGTTTTGATGCCTCTTGTATCTGCCTGACAAAATATCTTCCATTTAAGTTGTTATAACCTGCCTGTCCTCCTTGTCATGATCTGTATTCTCCCAGCTCTCCAATCCCATCCCATCTATGTACGTAAGTAACGTTTATAGTAGTTTAGCAAGTACTTGCAAACTACTTGTTGTGCAGGTCCTATATAGGGTGGGTAAATGATAAAAAAGTATTTTCATTCTTCATGTGAGGCAGGGATCAAAGCTGTAGAGCAATTTGGGAGCCGTATGAGAATTTATGGAAGTTCCCTTGGTTTATTCTACCATTCTGTTAATACAGTGAATTTTGCTTACTTGGGGCTATGGAGGACCAGAGTGGATATATCATTCCAGCTGAAGTCAATAGGCAGAAGGACTGACTGAATTTTGAGATGACTCACTGGTGTTTAGATCAGACTCTGAAAAGTCCAGAGGTTAGTTAGGGGACAGTAAATAAGTAATGAAGTAGGAAAATATTTTTTTTTCTCAAGCAGGAGGGTTAGATCTACATTTAAAACAATAAATTAACAAATCAAGTCCAGACTTATCATCTATAAATTGCCTGAAATACAGGGTGCAGATGACTGTAGTTTTTAAAGGCCATGAAGACAAGTGGAAACAGCAGTTGTTTGTTTTTGCTGAAGATCATCTTACTGTGAAGCAGGCACGTTTTTAATGGATTCATTTGAATGCAGTTAAGCAGAAAATAATCAACAGAAAAGTAAACACCTTTGTTTTATAGAAGTGCTGGGAACTGTATGTATCCATTGTTTGCAAGTGATTATATGCCTAGGAATCAATTCATTGACTTCATACTGGAAAAGATCTTTATTTAAGCTTCTTGCATAAATACTAGTAAAATCTTATTCAAATGAATAGCTGAAAAATTCCACAGGAAAAAAGATAGGTAAAACCATAAAACCCACAGTTGGTAGAAATATTTGAACCAGATGGTCTGTCTTATGATGAACAGAAAGAACTATAAAGTGCAGTACGAAAAAAAAAAAAGTAACCCTTCAAAGAAAAAAACCTTGGTCATCTTTCTAAGCAAAGTAATCTGCCCTAGGACATGCACAGTGGACACAGTTGTTTCATTCCAGATTAATAGCTCAATCCAGACTGCCTTCAGTAAGTAGCTCAGTTTGGGATTGCACACATTTACTAAGATCTGCTAGGTAAATTTGCTGAGGATTGTACGTTTTTTACTGGAAATAGTGCATTGGTGTCAGCTCTGCCAGGTCAGCCTAGTGGTATGTGCAGTTTGCATTGCTTGGAAGTGTAGCATTGTGCCCACAGCAGCATATTGCAGCCAGTACCCAGAAGATTGGGACAATGATGTCTTCCAGAGGGAGGTAGGAGATACCACAAATTTGGAACAAGATTTTGAAGCTAGCAATTTGAAGAGCACTGATGAAGATGAAAACTAGGTTATGGAGAAAGCCTCAGCAAGACTGGGAGATTAGTTTATAGCAACAATGTAAAGAGACTGCATTTAAGTGTTCCTACTTCTTTGATACAGCTTGTGCTTTCAGTAGTCAATCCCTAGCTGTGAAATAGCCTAGGTAAGGATCTATGACATCTTCATCCTCCTGGAACTCAAACAGTAGCTGTGAACTTTGTACGGCTCCTTCAGTCCAGGCCATCACCTATGGCACTTGGCATGAATTTATTCTGAAATGTTGCCTTTTCTTTGTTGATAGTGAATCTTCACAGTAGGCAGTGAGGCAGAAACTCTGCTGCCACTTAAACACTCACTTCTCCATGGTTCTGGAAAGAGAAGACAGCAGAAATTTAGTTAAGTTTTCATTATTTCACTTTCAACTAGTGGGTTTATCTCCTTTGGCCAAGCTTCTGTGCTGTTAAGAAGTTTGTGGCCATAGGCTGGCAGTGTAACTACTATCAGAATAGAGAGCAGCATACAAGGCTTTGTACTCTTATCCTACATGTACCTCAAAGCAAGGCAGCACGTGGGAATGTGATTCTGTTTTGCACCCTACACAGTATGAACTACTACTTTTGCACAACACCTTGACTCATTTTTGCTTCAGTAGTTGCCTATTCATTTTAGACATTCCAAAACATTTTCCCCATGTGCTTTCTCTCTGCTGCACATGCTTTTCACATCCACCTTGCTTCCTTTGAGCAGCTGGTGTGGCTTTTTCCTTGTGTCTGCTTGCAGTTATCCTTTGAAAACCTTTCTCTGCCTTGCCCATTTTCTTCCTCTGCTTATAGTCATATTTAACTTAGCCATTTTTATTATTTAATCCATTCTAAAGCCTTTCAGTAAATAGCACATATGAAGACATTGCACAGTAAAAGAAAGTATTGTGCTATTTGCTTGGACAGAATGTCAATAAACTAGAGGATGGTTGTTTTTTGATATGCAGCTCTACTTTCAGTAGAGATATACCAAAACTGAAATGCATTGTGAAGTATTGGTCATGGTTTCTTGAATTTCAGGGTTGTGGGGAATTTGTGTGATTATCAGCTCTGGCTCCTAGAAGTGCCAGAACCTTCTGCTACACTTAATACTTACAGTCCCGTTTTACTTTTTTTTCTCTCACTATCAAATGTTTGTGTCCTAGTTAGGATATTACCCATTGCAGGGACAACTTGAAGCATTTCTTTCTTTTCTGTCCTTTTAATGGCTGAGTGAAATGTTCTGTCCTTTTTTTCCCCTTTGTATCTTTAAGTACCTATTCTCAGGTTATACAAATTTAAACTGGATTAGGTTGTGCCAAGGCCAGCTTTCCTTCCCTAATTTTTCTTGCTACTGCTAATGCTTTTGCAGATTTACCAGGAGTAATGATGGTTGTAGTGGTAATTAACATGTGGCTTCAGTAAGTTGCTAGCATTTAAAGTGTCATGTCATCCCATTGTGGGTTTTTTCTTTCATGGAGCTAACTACTTCCTCTTGTCTTGCATATATCAGTGAAATATCACCACCTTCTTCACTGCAATAAATTTATTTTTTATTAATTTTCTGTAGAGATTCATGGCTGGAGAAGGACCTGTGGTAAAGCAGACTATAGACTGTTTGCTTAAGTTTGAGCTTCTAACATAGATGGGTTAACTCCTAAGGCATGTACAGAAATCTCCCTAAGGGAGAAGACTGACCTGCTGTAATGTTTCTGAACCAACCAATGTTCCAAAGTGTTTCAAGACAATTAAACAGAGGAAACTAAGTGAAAAGAGTCCTTTATCTCTGGGGTAGCAAGCTTGTCTGAATAGTTTGGCCAGCCTCATTTCAGAATTCTACTTAATACTGTTAAGTTCTTTGTTTCTTTTTTGCTTTAGGTACAGTTGTGTAACAAGATAAGGCGTTTTGGTCTTTCCAAAGAAAAAGGAGACTCGATAAATCCTGTGAATTTAGTATTACTAGATAAACCAATGGACATAACTGATGGCACTTCTGTGCCCAGTTTAACTAGGGATCAATTTTGCCAGAGCGGTATAAACAAAACTGTCATTATGCATTGAAATAGTCTGCTTCAGCATCCTTTTTTTATGCTTTATAAAATTAATCCACCACAAGGATAAAAAGACTGTAAAGATTATAAAAAGACTGTAAAGATTAACTTTTTGTAGTTTGTACAGGCAACAGGCAAATTATATGAATTGTCCAAAACACAGAACAATAAAATCTAATATCAGAGTGTTATTATCTTTATTTATATTGTACCCGGAGCATGATATATTTTTATAGAGACAGAAAAAAGAACATTCCTGGCTCAGAATGCTTAGCTTATGACCCTGTTTCTGCAAAATAATGTGGTTGATTGGAACCTAATGCTGATGGTAGAGAGAGGGAGGGAAGTCACTGCCTATAACTCCTTCTGCACATAGCTTTTTGTGGGATTGGAGTTTGATGACACAAAATAAATACTACAGCAGAAGGTAAATTCTGACGTCTCAAGTCTGAATTATTGTAGTAGAGTGTATGTGTATCTGTACACTAAGTCGTGTCAGGAGTAGAAGCTTGCATTGCTTATTAACATTGCTAGCCAGAAATAATACAGAATATCTGTGCTTCAGACCTTCCTCTGTGTTGATTTTCAGATTGAATTTAAAGTGTGTATTTCATCTCTGAAACTGTAAGTGAAACTTCCCTCTTTCTTGCTCTTTTAATTTTAAACTACTGCAGTTGTAATCAGGAGAGTTGCTCAGGTTTGGATCCATCTGTGTTCAAAGGCAGTAGTGTTCCCTCACGTTAGCATCTAGCTACCTAGGATCTGTGGGTCTCTGGAAAACAACCATTATAAATGTGGAGCTTAGTGGATTTAGGACTCTGTAGGAGGGAGTCTGTTTCTTGTATCATTTCCAGTTAAATCTATGGGGTTATTAATGGTATATGACAGCAGTAGTAAACTTATATTGATTATAGGTCTCGGTGCAGTAAGAGAATATTTTGGTTTTCATACAGGAAGGAAGTTAGCATAAGCATGGTCACTAACACATAATGCAATGGTATGTCAATCACAATGTCACTTTTGGGGTGAAGACTGGTCAGACTACATGTTTACAAAGTAGATGTCCAAAGGTAAGCTAGTAACTTTAGGTTTAACTTTATGGTTAATGGAAATAAAAAGGGAATTGCCAAGTGCAATTAATTTTGTCCTAACAGAACTTCTAAGTAGGTCAGTGCCATGGAAGTGCCTATTTTTCTTCATAGGTTACAACTGGAGCTTTCGGTCATGAGATCAGCTGTTGATCCCTATAGTTCAGAAATCTGCAGTTAGATAACTTCAACCAAAAAATCCTTGACGGAGAGGTAGTTGACTAGCCAGAGAATTTGCTTTTTTTCACAGAATCATCTAGGTTGGAAAAGATCTTGAAGATGATCTAGTCCAACCCTTAACCTAACACTGACCATTCTCAACTACACCATATGTCTCAGCGCTATGTCAGCACGACTCTTAAACACCTCCAGGGATGGGAACTCCACCACTGCCCTGGGCAGCCCATTCCAACACCTAACAACTCCTTCTGGAAAGAAATGCTTCCTAATAGCCAGTCTAAATCTTCCATGGACTTGAGGCCATCACCTCTTATCTTATCGCTAATTACCTGGTTAAAGAGACTCATGACCAGCTCTGCAACCTCCCTTCAGGTAGCTGTAGAGGGCGATGAGGTCTCCCCTCAGCCTCCTCTTCTCCAGACTAAACACCCCCAGTTACCTCAGCCACTCCCCCTACGACCTGTGCTCCAGACCCTGCACCAGCTCCGTTGCCCTTCTCTGGACACGCTTGAGTAACTCTATGTCCTTTTTGTAGTGAGGGGCCCAAAACTGAACACAGGAATCAAGGTGCGGCCTCACCAGTGCCGAGTACAGGGGTAAGATCCCTTCCCTGTCCCTGCTGGCCACGCTATTGCTGACACAAGCCAGGATGCCATTGGCTTTCTTGGCCACCTGGGCACACTGCTGGCTCCTGTTCAACTGGCTGTCAATCAACCCCCCCAAGTCCTTCTCTGACTGGCAGCTCTCCAGCCACTCCTCCCCAAGCCTGTAGCGCTGCTGGGGGTTGTTGTAGCCCAAGTGCAGCCCCCGGCATTTGGCCTTATTGAAACTCCTCCAGTTGGCCTCAGCCCATGGCTCCAGCCTGTCCAGGTCTCTCTGCAGAGCCTCCCTACCCTCGAGCAGATCAACACTCCCACCCAACTTGGTGTCATCTGCAAACTGACTGAGGGTGCACTCCATCCCCTCGTCCAGATCATCAATAAAGATGTTAAACAGGAGTGGCCCCAAAACCCAGCCCTGGGGGACACCACTCGTGACCGGCCGCCAGCTGCATTTAACTCCATTCACCACAACTCTCTGGGCCCGGTTGTCCAGCCAGTTTTTTACCCAGCGAGGTGTGCGATTTTCCAAACCTCGAGCAGTTATTTTTGCCCGGAGAATGCTGTGGGAAATGGTGTCAAAAGCCTTGCTAAAGTCAAGGTAGACAGCATCCACAGCCTTTCCCTCATCCAATAAGCAGGTCACCCTGTTGTAGAAGGAGATCAGGTTTGTCAGGCAGGACCTGCCTTTCATAAACCCATGCTGACTGGGCCTGAGCATCTGGTTGTCCCGCATGTGTTGTGTGATGGTACTCAGAATGAGCTGCTCATCAGCTTCCTGGGCACCGAAGTCAAGCTGACAGGCCTGTAATTTCCCGGATCATCCTTCCGACCCTTCTTAAAGATGGGCGTCACATTGGCCAATTTCCAATCTGTCAGGACCTCCCCGGTCAGCCAGGACTGCTGGTAAATGATGGAAAGCGGCTTGGCGAGCACCCCAGCCAGCTCCTTCAGCACCCTCGGGTGTATCCCATCCGGTCCCATAGACTTGTGTGTGTCTGTGTGATGCAGCAGGTCACTGACTGTCTCCTCCTGGATTGTGGGGGGGTCGTTGTCCCAGTCTCTGTCTCCTGGCTAAGGAGGCTGAATTCCCTCAGTGCAACTAGTCTTGCTATTAAATGCTGAGGCGACAAAGGCATTAAGCACGGCAGCCTTTTCCTCATCACTCGTTGCCATGTTTCCTCCTGCATCTAGCAGGGGATGGAGGTTCTCCCTGGTCTTTGTTTTGCTGTTGAAGTACTTATAGAAGCATTTCTTGTCATCTTTGACTGTTGAAGCCAGATTAATTTCCAGCTGGGCTTTAGACCTCCTGATTTCCACCCTGCATAGCCTCACAGCATCTTCATAATAATTTAATTTTTATTCAGTAAGTATTTGCTATATAGTGTTTAGCTCTGGTGGGAATATAAAGCATTCTGTATCTCAGAGCTTGGAACACTTGACTCACTTGAGTTTGTGTCCTGCATCTGGCTGATGTTAGTGTATGAGTCCATGATATATTTTTTACTTTTATAAATAGAAAAACTGAAAATACCGTTTTTTATATATTCCTAACTTTATATTGTCTTGTCACAGACAGTAATGCATATAGAGTATGAGGGAGAGCAGGTTGATTATTCACAGTACTTACATGTATAAGAGTTATTTAAATTATTTTTAAACTAATTTGATAGATTTTATTAGAAAAGAGTTTCCAGAATTTTATATATCTACAAGCAGAATTGGAAATAAAGTGAATCAATTTTGCAAAGTATACATCTGTGGTAGATGATGTACTTTTCCTGTTTGCCTGTGGCCAGTGTAAACTTAGCTTTTGGACAGACACCATAGCTTCAGTTTTGAAGCTGTCAACATGAATATTGGGTAATACATTGACACAGGGCCACAGTAAATTCTGTAGTTTTCCATGTGGATCAACTAATTTGAATGAAATCTTACTTTTATATTTAGGGTCTGTATCATTATATTGTTCTGTACGATACCACAAACAGTTGTTGAACTCCATACTTGTAATTTCATAAATATTAACAAAAATGACAGACTTTTTGTTTACTAGATGAAATTAGACTGTATTCTCAGCTTCCCAGTTGTTGATTTATCATTGGCAATTCAGTTCTCTTTTCTGTGCCTCAATTTATACGCTAGTACAATGGAAATTGTATTTGTCCTTCATCTGTGGTGGCCAGTGATCTGTTAGTGTTCCCAAACTCATAGAGGTTCTTGAATACCATACAGTGAGACTGGGGTTCAGTTCACTGAAGTTTAGATACATGCAAGTTAGGTGTCTGGGCTTTTTGGAAAAAGATAACCACCCTCCTAGAATAACCTTTCCAATGTTAAAATAGGCATCTAAGACAAGAAAGATGAATTACTCTCTGAAGGTGCTTATCTGTGACTATAGAGGGAGCCTTGATGACTAGTTTAGACTAAATATCTAATTTGTGGCTAAAATTAGGTGAGAATAATCCCATTCACAGTACATGGTGGAGTTAAAAGAAATAACTCACATTCCTATATAAATATTCTCTCATGTTTTTGTTGAAGTAACCATGTTCAACCTCTTTTTTTTTTTGTGCATGTGTGAATATTCTAGGAGACTTCTTTTTTTAACCATCACTGATGGTACTTAGTGGGGTTTTAAGAACTGGATATTCCCTAAAAGCAAACCTTTTGTTGTATATCCAGCCAGCAACGTTAAATTCAAATAAATTTTACGCTTACTTGTACAGTTTGAAATGTGTTAGTTAGCAACATGAATTGGAGAACAGAAGCAGTCCAACGCATGTTTAAAAGGCTCTTTTGAGCATATGCTCTTGGTACTAAAAATGGTATTGATTCCAGTGGTTTTCCCCATTTTAAATTTAGGGAATTACTTCTCAATTATTATGAGAAATGTATGTGCTTAATAAAGTGTTTGTCATTCTTACTGTCAACTGCAACGTATGTCAGACTTCAATAATAAAGTTAATTCAGTAAAGAGGACACAATGTATGTAACCTGTTGTGTCTGAAAGATTTGAATTAGCCTTGCTGGGGTTTTTTTATAGCAGCACTGGCAAGTCCAAATGGCATGCATAGGCTTAGTAGACCTAGCAATATATTAGTTAAGAAACTGTAGTTAATTTCCAGTCTGTAGAAACCTGTCTGCTGTGCTTGTTTTAATTCTATTTATGTCCTCATCTATGTTTAATCCAGAAAGTGGGTATATATACATGTGCGCAGTTTCACATTTTGGCACTGTATTTGATATATTGTGTGCTGTGACTTGTATCATGCCTGCAGGCCATAGGAAAATGACACAAATTAAATGTGAAATAGAGAGGAGACATAATTTAAAACTTGCATGTTCTAGAGATGCAGTATGGCATATGAGAGTTGCAACATATTGCAAAAAATCCACCCTATTTCCCCAACAAGAAGACCATGTTTTCAGCTGTGCAGACTGCTGGAGACATAGGCAGGTTTCTTAGCTGTTCATTCAAAATAGCTGTTCCCTGCATTTTATTTGAGGCAGTATCATGACCACTGCTGCACATGCTCTGTCTTCTTTTTGTTGCTGTCTTAACTACACAGGTCAGTGTTCTCCTCTGCCCTCTTCTGTGGTTCTGTAATTATATTTATTTTACATAGACATGTGAGTTCCCTTTTCCCTTTTACATATGTTGTTTTGCTTCATGCTGAGAAAACTCCACAGTCTGACAGGGTGCTTTTTTCTTCTTTTTTTTATTTTTAAGCACTCCAGATTCTATCCCGCTTTAAACTCTTATGTTTATAACCCTGAATATCTCTAAAATGTCTTTACCTAAAACACTTTATGGTTTTATTACCAGGTTTATGCCAGCAATAATATTCACATCAGCTTTCTTAGGGATAATCTTTAAGCAGAACCTAGCAAGAAAGGCTTTGAAAACTATCATTCGCAGGAACGCAAATCTTGGAACATGAAACATCGGTTTAATCGCCCTCCCTGACAATTTAACATGACAGATTGAAAAATACAAGCCGATATGGAAGCGGGATCAATGGATTATCAAAGTCCTAAACATCTTCTCTTGGGGGGGTGCAGGGGGGAGCTTTGGGGTCCATTGGCATGCGTAAGACATGAAGTTTGCATAGCTTACCGCAGATCCGATGCTGTCTGACTGGCAGGGAAGTTGAGAGGGAGAGAGAGAGATTTACATGAGGGAACTCAGGGGGCTTTGTCACGGCAATTGTATAAAGTGATATACAGTGCAAATCGACTCGAGCATGTCCCTGGATAGCAGGCGGTTTACAGCCTCTTCGAGCAGAGATTACTGCTTTATCTTGTCATACTAAATTAACGTGGCAGCACACTGTTAAACAGTGGTGACCTCTTCATCTGTGGAAATTGCTGCCTAGAGGAGAGATGGTATTTAAGAGTCTTTTTCTCTCTCTCTCTTTCTCCCCTCCCCACTTTCTCTCCCCCTCCCTCTCTCTATCTTTGTCTTTTTTTCCCTGTAGGGCCCTGAGGCATTTTTGGGTTAGGTTGTAACATTAAAGACAGAAAGAAGGAAAGAAGGGGGGAAGGGAGAGGCTTTTAACATCAAGGTGACAACAGCTATGTGTTAATTGGGCCTTTGTTGTTTGATTAATAGCCACTTTGGTGTAGAATATTAAGACAGTTGTTTGGACAACTTTCTAAAAATGACATGTCCTTTCAGTAAATTGGGATTAAGCAATGTTCTCTGGTCTGCACATTTTAACTCCTTATTGTTATTGCATTTAGTTCTGAGCTTACTGTTATTGAAGAGCGAGTGTGCCCGTCCTACTCTTCTGGCACTGTCCTCAGCTGGCATACATTGTCATAGCTCTCTTCCAGTGGCACTCCAGTGAGCTGCTCTCATGCTGGTATTACTGAGGGTCAAGCTGATGAAGATACCACTGCAATGTAGTTGGTCGCTTGTGTTAGACTGCATTGAAGGATTTTGGGAATTAAATCACGATCCTAGAAATACAGCTAAGTGGGGAAAGGGCCATAGCCTTTTTGTTGGGCTGGCAGTGTGATACAGAAGAACAGGAGAAATAAATTTTGGAATCCCATCTTTTTCAGTAAACTGAGGTGTTGAAGGAGAGGATGACGTCTCTTCCTTAGACCTTAGTTCTTGATTTTTCTACTTACTATGCAGTGATTCATTGTGGGTCCAATCCAAAGCTCTTTGAAGTCAATATAAAGACTACTTTGTCTGTAATAGGCTTTGGATCAAGGCCCACACAACCTTAGGCAAATTATTGCAAATCAGTGTTATGAAGTGCTTTGAAATTTGCAAGTATATGTGTCCAAAGGACTAATTTTTGTTATAATTTTTTGTAAGCAGTTGGGAGGCCAGGTGAACTCAGGTTGGGCAGTCTAGCATTGGACACAGTCATATGTCCTGAAAATGCTACCATTATGTCTGCATGTTCGGGTGAAAGAGTCCTTCTCGACTTCTCACTTTGCTGAATCTTTTAGTCTTTAGGGGGTTCTGTTCCAGTATTGCTGAGGTTATCAGTTGACAAGAGCATGTGCTTTTACATCAGAAACTTGGCACTGACTCTGGGATGCCATAGGACTTCCACTACTTTATTCATATGAAGAAGGTTATGGAAATTTAATGATCTGAGATGGAAAAGGACTTTAAGATCATCTAGCTTGGATTTTTCCTTGCTGTAGACAATTGTTCCTTACTGTGAATTTCTTGAGCTGCCACCTACACAGATTCATGCAAAATTCTGTGCATTTTGTATTGTACATTTTGTATGTAACGTTTTCAGAGGAAAGCTTTTATTTGCTTCTCTGAGATGCCAGCAAAGCTTTTTTTTTGCAGTAGAATATTTGCCATTTGAAATGCAATGTATCTGTGAACACTGACGTTGTTATTGTTTTCTTTTGGATGAGTTTTGAAGGCCATTGAGCTAAGCACTTACACTAGAGATATGGAGAGGACTGACTTCCTGACTTATTATTTTTGGAAATCAATGCATTTGATAATTTATGTACAGCTTACAGAGGCCACATAAGTGGCTCATGAATCAATCAGGAGCCAGCAAAAATTAAAGCTAATGAGCTCATTTTAATAGCAAGTTGCTCATTAACAGGTAGGCTCAGTGATCTTTCAGGTTTTCCAGCTCAAAGTCACATGGTCTCTCCATGTTCTTGGAAGAAGTAGTTTCCTTGAAAAGAACAAAATAGAAAAAGAAAGCATGGCAAGGTTTTGAACAGTTTCTCATTGCTTCGATGTATACATTTACAGTAAATGCTTGATATTGGGATAGAGGGGCAGCCATCTAATGGTCTTTAGGGCTAAATCTGTGCCCAGTGCTATAGTACCAACAACTTTCAGCAGCTGAAATGGAATTTACTAGTGAATTTACAAGATGCGTGGGAAGAGTAGTATGGAGGCCTCTTCTCTGCTTCTGCATAGAAATCAATACATTCGCAGCATAGCACTTTTCCCAGCACAGCTTTTTCAGCCCAGGTTTTCTCCAGCTCAACAGATGAGGGATGCTAGAAACTGCATTACTGTGTAGGGCTAGGCAGTACATGCTTCCCTGCTGTCCACAGGCAACACTGACCCATCCTGGTTAGATCACACCAGGCCTATATCATCCTCTCTCCTAATAATCATCTGATGCCTTGTTTGTCACACTTTGTTGATTCCAGTAGGATTTTTGTAGGGTGTGCACAAAAACTAACTTGTTTGGCTCAGGTGTTATCCTTCTTGGTAGAGATACCAAGAGCTGAAGAAACATTGGAATTAATCTTCCCCTAGGAAGTACTCTAACTCTACTAAAAAGTGTGGATTTTATGTACAAGGGCTGATAAACTGCCTGAGAGCAGCTTTTTAGCTTTGTGTATTAATACAGTACATTGGTGTCCAGCACTACCATTGATTTTTTTTTTTCCTTTTAGTAAAAACAAATTCATTATTAAACTTTTTGAGAAGTAAACCCACTGCTTTAATTACCAAACCTTTGATAGAAAGTTCTTGAATCCTTATTTATATATGTAAGTATATTTGTAAAAATAGGTAGATGTATAGATGTATATATACAAACACACATCTATCTCCTATAGACATGAGAAATATACTGCTCCTAAATCAGACTGAAAAAGAAAAAAACCACAGATTCTTGACAGAGTTGCCTGAGGCCCCTGCAAAAGAGGGACTCTTGAAACATATTTTTAAAATAATTTAAAAAAAGACAGATTTTCCAAATCTCAGGAATAGATTTTCAGCTGCCCGATTTGGCTTGAAAATGAGTTGGCTGAATCAGTTTCTTTTTCTTTTAAGTAAGTCTATAAAGCTTTGATGAATCTGGCTCATTGTTTAGAACTTATCTCATGAGTAAAGCTTGAGAGGTTTGGCTTGAAACTTATCAAATCTCATCTTTGAAAAATGGCCCGAGCCTATTGATTTATTTGAAAATAAAATAATATAAAAATCAAAGCAAAACACAACCAAAAAACTCTGATTCAGCTTAGTAAGTCCTTTACAGATCTGAAGAGCCTCTACTGAATGAGCCCATCTATTTCTCAATGTATGTGAACCCTGAACTTCATGGAACTGCAGGGCTGAGAGGTCATCCAGTGCCAGCTTCGATCCAGGGATCAGCTGTACCAATGTCGTTTGTATCAGATAATAGTCTAACTTCCAAAAGCTACACAGTGCAGGACACTTACAACCTACCGGTCTGTCTGTCCGGGGGTATTGCTGTCTTTTGTTTCTTTCTTATTGCTGTCTAGAAGGTTATTCCTAATGTGTAACTCAAATATTTTCTGCTTCAGTTTTAGCTTACTAATTGTTGTCCTAGCCACTGCAGCAAGAGAAATGTAGTTCCTCTTCAGCAAATGCTTTTTGAAGACTGGTATCACATCCCTTCTTCTGAAACTTGTCTTTCAGTATATGGACTTCTTGTCTCCACCATATTTTTCTAAAAATTTTTTACCATTGTTTTGCTTTCCAGAAACCAGTAGTAGTGGAAACATTTACATTTTAACAGCTATGTCTCCTGCTTAACGACAGATGATTTTTCATTAATGACAGTGATGCATCAGCAGGTGCATCTGAGATGCTAGTGAAAAACTCTATATCCACGTAAAAACAGACTCAGGGTGGCTCAGTCGTAGTTTCACAGATGTTACCGAGTAGTTTTGTTCAATTAACTTGCAGTTAAATCCTTGCTGGTACTAGTTTGTCTAGTTAGCTGTGGTTTAATTTTTGAATGGAATGAAGGCTTTGTGTGCCAGTCTCTTGCTTAGTTCAGTGACAGAAGTCTTGGGGGCTGCTTTGCAGAGCTCTGACTGCATAGCTGTGGAATAGAAAAATGGATTATAGTGCCTCTTGCATATCAAAAGAATTTCCAATGAAGTCGTCAGGCTTTTCTTCTAGGGAGGAAGAAGAAGAAACATTGAGTCTCAGGTCCAGAGTGAATTTCCAAGACAAAGAGTTGGCAGGAAGAAAAGCTTTTAAATTTAAGATACTTGATCTGGAAGTCAATGCAAAAAAATAAACATCAGACCCCATGATAGCAATTATCTGAGTTATGTTTAAAAAGTGCTCAGTCCTCTGAACATAATTATTTTCATATGTACAAGGTAAAGTGTGCAACAGATTTGAAATCAAAATCCATTTCCTTTTATGATCTTTATATCAGTTATCTTATTTCAGCTTGTACAAACAGTGGATTCCTTAATGAGGGTTGTGCTTTTCTGTATTTTATGGATTTAATAAATCCTCTGTTAAAAAGGAGTTATCAAGTCAGTCTTTTTACTTAGACACTTAGTAGAAAGTGACCTTGATATTAGCCAACAGTTCTGCTCTTTCTACTGTGTTTTGGGCTACTTGATAAGAGAAAAGCCACATTTCCTTTAAAGTGATTCTTTCTCCCTTGTGTCTCTATTTTTACATTTTGAGATTTTGTCTTGTGACCACCAGGAAGAAGGTATACATATGAGCCATCTGGAAATCATAGCTGTTTATGCTCATGGAATTTGATGCATTTTTACAAAGCAGTGAAGTACTGATCTTAAAGAAGACTAGGAAAGATAGTTAATTTGCTGCACACCACTGCTTTTTTTTGAGCTGTAGTAACTACAACTCCAGTGGTGAATACTTAGTGATTTCTTCCCATGTGTGCATCTGAAAGAGCCTGGACATCATCTGGGATACAGTGGAATAAAAGAGTGTGCTTTACTGTCAAGGGAAGACCAGTATGCAAGACAATGCGGCAATGATGGATGAAATTTCCAGTTGATCATGAATGAATCTTCATGTGTTGAAGCCTTTGTTTTTTCTACTCTCCCTTCTCACATTTTTGGTGGAAGATTTTGAGCAAACTCCCACTTCTTTTGATATGCAGAGTGCTACTGCAGTTAAAAGTCAGAGTAATTGATGGCAGATGACAGCAGCTGATGAACAGCTCAACCTCATGCTTCAGAGAGGAGTTCAGGTAGAATTTCATGACATAAGGATATTATAGAAATCTTACAGAATTAACAAAATTTGAAGACCACATGGTTATAAACCACCATACATAAGTCCTGTAATAAATAAAGTTTATAAAGATGATAGTCAGCTCACCAAGTAGGAATATTGTGAACATGCGTAGTCCTTGTGCTGAAACTAAGTTAAAGAGTAGATATGACCAAGCATGTCATAACTCTGAATTCTCCGTGTATTTCTGAGGAAAGTCTTAGAAGATTCCTGTAAAAACAGGATGTTAGCATCTATTCTTATCAAGGAAGAAGGTAGAAATAAAAAAGAACAAAAATACCTCTGAGACTTTGTCAAAGCCAATGTGAATCAAGAGACGGTCCTTTAAAATGAATGCTTGTGTTAGAAAACTGACTGGAGGACTTGCCCCAGGAATTGTTGTAGGACATAGCTCTTCATCACTGGCAAAGGCTCAGTTTGTTCTGTTACATTTTCGGTTTTTGCTTCCAGATTTATCAGTTCTCTGTCGGGTACTCTTTTGAACTGTTTTGATAAATAATTGTACTTGTGAAGGTTAATGGAGTGTCAGTCCCTTATTTACTTTCAAGTCAAATGTGGTGCATGCTAGTCAGAAGTGTAGCTCATGCTTCATGACCAACTGACCTTAATGCTTTAAAGTGTGGTTATAGTCAGATAAATGACTGTAAAAATGACATTAAAGGGTCCCATGTTTTCTGTCTTGCTGTGGCATTAGAGGTCAAATTTAGTTGCCTAAAAATATGATATTTTTATTAATTGCCTATAATGCTATAACTTAGCCTAGGGTTTGAAAATAAAGCTGTGTCTGTTCTGCCTTACATCATCTCTAGTAATAAACATTTTGCAAATGGTACTTAACTATTTTGCTGATGATATGTCTGCAAAGCAGAGTCCAGTTCCTTCTTTTGTAGCTGTATTGACTCTGTAGTGTTAATGGCAGTTAAAGAAAAAATTAGTCAATAAAGCAAGCAGGTAGGCATGACTCAGAAAATACAGGGCGAGCAAATATGTGGAATAAAGATGACATTTTAAAGCCACTGTTCTGCTTGTCCCCATGCATTGTTGGAGATTCATCTGTTAAAGAAGCAAAACACAATGCTTCCATGTAAACTTCTACTAATCTATGCCAATCTCATAAGCAAAAGAGTAAAACCTAAGATAAACCTCTAGTTCTTTTAAGAAATTTTCGTGGATAATTCTGGTCATAAGGTGCATAAACTGACCTCTCTGATACTAAGACTCATTCTGTTACTTCCAAGGAAGAAAGTTCTAGTTTTTGTTTAAGTGGATAATAGCTGTGGTGAAAATTAATAAACTTGCACACAAAGACTTAAGGTAAAATATGTTCTTTTAAAAGTGAGAACTTCAGAACAGTTTTCTGAATAAGTGATCCCATTTGCACTGAAAATAATCTGCGATGGTAATTTTAATTTCCTCATGGAGATCTTTTGAAACTCTTGCTAATTATTCAATATGCTGGCCAGCTTCTTTAGAGGATAAATACATGCTGAAATCAGGAGAAGCAGGCTGATAATTGATGTCTTAATGGAAAAATGTTTTCAAAAGGATGTTGTTTAGACAGTCCTCAGAATTTCTCCATTTAGTCACTGAAAATATAACTGCATCCCTGTTCTATGGGCCTTCCTAATCCAAGGTTTTCTCCTTTGAAGATGGTGTTTTGGCTGATTTGGGTACCTGTGATTTATATATCATACCAACTCCTTATGTGATTACACTATCTTGATTTGTGTAGACTTGAGGTGAATTTAAACCTACAGTGTGTAAAGACTTCCTTATTTTATGAATCTGATTCCTAAATAATCAGTGAAAACTGATGTCATGATGAACTGACATTATGTATGGGCTCCTTCCAAATTTTTAAATTTTTCTTTAATGTAAGGCCTGGATAGAAGGAAGAAAGTAAGTACCTTAGGTTTCTATGAACATGCTTCCCAATTAATATGTGAAGTTGTTGAAAGAAACAAAATAGTCATAACTATTGCTAATATTAGTAACCATGAATGTGACTATGATGTATTACATTATCTACTCAAGAAAGCATTCAGTAGATAGATATATTGGACGCTGCAGCATAGTGTCATTGTAACAATATCATTCAGCTTTCTATTTTTAAAAGTTTCTTTGAACCTTAAGTTATGAGACACTATGTGATGTTTGAATATCAGAAGTGTAATACCAAGATGTATTGAGAAGAGCTTTATATAAATGCATAAGTGCAACCTCTGGTACTGTCAAAGGTACCGCAAGGAAGATTGGATGCCTTTCAGATGGTCTGGTCTTATATGTCAGAAACTAGTTTTTGCTTGCTTGTACCTTGTACAGTACAAATAAGCTCTCAGCAGAGTTCCTGTTTATAATGTCATTTGCATGTGATTTTCAGTCTTCACATCATTGAATTTATTCAGGCAATTTATTTTTCAAATATGTAGTCTTTGCATACATGTATATCTGAAGATTTAAAAACTTGAATCAAGAAATTTTATGTAACACTTTTGAGTAAACTTAAATATGTATACTCCAAGTATACATAGAGCAGAGCAGAAGGGAGGAAGAAAATAAGAAAACCCCTCCAAAATATATTGCAATTTCTTTTCATGCGTATGAATGTATGTATATTTTTTTTTAAAAAAGATGAATTGTGACTCTTGGAACCAAATACCCCGTCTTTGTGTTCACCCCCTGTCTGTGCTTAAGGTCTCTAGGTGCTCAATGGGAGCTTTTTAATTATTTTTCCCTGTTTGATGTTGCTAAGTATAATGAATGGGCTGCAGAGGACTTTTTGTTAGAAACCTTCTGTACATCAGTTCAGTGCTGATAGGCACAGTGATACCTGGCTGGATCACATCCTGAGACTTACTCTTGATAAATTTAAGGTCAGAAAAAGACAGATTTTGTAAAACCATGCTCTATTAGTCAACCTGTACTTCCTCATCACGAAGTAGGCTTATATTCTTTCCAGCCGAAGTGGAGAAAAAAAGTGTCTTTCTTATTTGGGTTGGGCAATTCTGTGGGTTTTTCAGCATCACTTCGTGATGACTGAAAACTACAGGGAGTACTTAGAAATCAGTGATTCAAATAGGAGCTTGGAGAACGGCTATTTCGAGCAAAAGTTATTCATCCTCTGCTGATGGTGGTTAGTTGGCTATGACTGTAGAAGAACAGATGTTCTTTGGGTTTTTTGGTTTGTTTGTGAACATGACATACAACAGTGCACAAAATTGATTCTTAAGGAAAATATATAGTGGACTTAATCAGCTACAGGAATATAATTTCTTATAAAAAATGGCATAAGAGAATGAGAATAAACTGCCTTAAAGCTAATAGAGATCATTTGTATTACTCAGAATAATTCAGGTAAGTGATAACAAAGGGGAGGAAAATTAGCATTTCTGTACAGTTTGCTTACTGTGTAATTCTAAATCAGGAGTGTCACAACATCCCTTGATATCATCTTATCACAAAGGTCTCTTCATAATAGGCAATGTATGCTACTGACTGCAGCTTAAAGGAACAGAAGAAAGAATAACTGATCTGCAAAGTCAGAACAACTGTGAATGTGTCATAAATTAAAAATTATTGGGGTTTTTGCAGCACTCAACCACAGTCTAAACTGGCTCCTGTGTGCAGGGTCTGTGTGTGTGTTAAATCTTGTTTAAGATCTGCTTGAATGAGGTTTCGAATGGGACTTAAATGATAAAATGACATCATGCTGTTCCTCTGAGCAGAGCATAATGTTGCCATTTGAGGTGTACTAAGACCCAAAAGAGTGAATAGAGAATTGGCTCTCGATAACTCTTGGATGACGAACTTGCTCTGCTGTGACCTTGGTTTGGAACCTGGCAAGTCAGTTCATGTCCTTTTCTAATTTGCCCTCTATGCAGTATCACAAAGGGCTTTTGTGGGGATTAATTAACAAATTTTTGAGTAGCTCTAACACATATTACACCTAAGTATCAGTGTTACCTGGATTGACTTCTGTCATATTAATTTTTATTAATTATTCTGATATATTTGTCCTCCTCTGATCAAATGTCATCCTCTGTTCGAAGTGTGTAAGTTCCAAATAAGATTGATTCCTACTCTGTAAACATGTTCTGTGGAACTGACTGTCTGTGAATGTATTTATTCACAGAATCATCTAGGTTGGAAAAGACCTTGAAGATCATCTAGTCCAACCATTAACCTAACACTGACTATTCTCAACTACACCACATCCCTCAGTACTATGTCAACCCAACTCTTAAACACCTCCAGGGATGGGGACTCCACCACCTCCCTGGGCAACCCATTCCAACACCTAACAACCCCTTCTGGAAAGAAATACTTTTTAATATCCAGTCTAAACCTTCTCTGGCGCAACTTGAGGCCATCACCTCTTGTCCTATCGCTTGTGACTTCAGAGAGCTGGGGATTAATTTCTTTAATGCAACCTCCTTTCAGGTAGCTGTAGAGGGCGATGAGGTCTCCCCTCAGCCTCCTCTTCTCCAGACTAAACACCCCCAGTTCCCTCAGCCGCTCCTCCTACGACCTGTGCTCCAGACCCTGCACCAGCTTCGTTGCCCTTCTCTGGACACGCTCGAGTCATTCAATGTCCTTTTTGTAGTGAGGGGAACAAAACTGAACACGGTCATCGAGGTGCAGCCTCACCAGTGCCCGAGTACAGGGGTAAGATCCCTTCCCTGTCCCTGCTGGCCACACTATTGCTGACACAAGCCAGGATGCCATTGGCCTGCTTGGCCACCTGGGCACACTGCTGGCTCCTGTTCAGCCGGCTGTCAATCAACCCCCCCAGGTCCCTCTCTGACTGGCAGCTCTCCAGCCACTCCTCCCCAAGCCTACAGTGCTGCCGGGGGGTGGTTGTGGCCGAGGTGCAGAACCCAGTTGATAAACACAGAATATATACATATATATATTTAATTATTATTTCCAGTGCAGTCTTTCCTCCAAAGTTGAGAAAACTACTTTGGTTTATACCAGAATTTCAAATTCTGTTTCACTAAATTTGTGGAACAGTCATTGATAGAAGGAAAATCAAGTTATAAAAGACATAAAGAAAAGAGTAGGTGAAATAAATTTTGGAGGAAAAATAGGTCTTTTAGTAACTGTTAAAAAGGATGAAAACTTACTGCTTGGAAAAAGTGCTGTTTCTGTAGCCATTACT
The DNA here is from genome assembly GCF_965140245.1 of Athene noctua. NCBI lineage: Eukaryota > Metazoa > Chordata > Aves > Strigiformes > Strigidae > Athene > Athene noctua. The sequence continues at coordinate 23,585,589 of NC_134039.1, forward strand.
TAAGAAGTATAAGAGTAAGTAGTAGACAGATGTCTATAAAAAGCGGATAAAAGAATAGAGGACTTGGTTAAAAGCAGATCTGTGAGTCCCATGTTCTAGATGATAATGTGTTTCAAAGACAAATGAATGACAAACATATTTCTGAACCAAGATAATTCATTTTGAAAAATTTGTATTCTAAATGTAGTATCATGCTACAGTTAACTCCAGTGGAGACAATGGGGCTATTTTTCAAGTAGCTATTCCACTTTAATCAAGTAATATTTTCTGGCCCTTCTAGAAAATAAGAACTTCCAGAAGATTGCTTTCAGAAAAAGAAGTAAAGTGGTACTAATCTCTGTGGAGGCAAAGATGATTTTGACAGTTATCATCCTGTAAGTCTAGTTGTAATCTTTTGAAAAGCAAGAGAACAAATACACAGTAAATGTAGATAAATAGATGTGAAATGAGAAGGTTCATGAACAACATACAACATATATAAAGCAGAACAAGATTATTTTAAAAGTGTAGTGGATTTAGCCACACACCTACCCTTCATGTATGCAAGGTTCCCAATATTAAATGTGCAGGCTGAGATCTTCAAAGGTATAAAGAACAAATAATTCCAAACGAGTTAATTGTTGGAATTTGCGTGGAATTCAGTCTGTAAGTATGTGTGCATTGCAAGGTGTTTTCTTCACACAGTGTTTCATGCATCTCATTTGAATGTTCCCGGTAAAGTAACTATAAAAAAAGAAAAATAAGAGTGTTGAGGGAAAGGTAGAATGATGTTGTGCCATATGACTTTATTTAACTAGTAGAAAGAGGCAGATATATTGCACGTCAGAAAAAGACAGGTACCTTCTTTGAAAAACCACAGTGGCAGAGATTGTCAGAGCAATTCCTTCAGTAGAAATGAGGAGGAAATTCCTAGGGCAATGTACTCTACCCAAGTGTCCTTCATTATAGTACCTTTTTGCTTACCCTGTCTTGTCAGAGCCTCCTAGTTATATAGCAACATCTGTCTCTTGTGTTATTCTGAGATGGCTAAAAGAAAACATGGTTGGAAAGGAATATGGTTATGGTAGTTCTTTGCCTGATACAAGCTGTCTGGTTTTTAGTACAGGATTCATAGGATAGTGAGAGCCTGTAGCAACATTTAGAAATATGGAGAAAGAAACGCGTTGTTACAGAAGTTTGAACAAGTGAATTGCAATATACTCATTAAAGTTGCCAGTGGTGCACTGGGGAGAACAGAACCACAATATCAAAGGAATAAAGGGGAGACTGCATGGCAGGAAATAATTGAATGTAAAATTGCAAACTGATATGACTGAATAAAGTAATCCAAAACACAGATAATCAATGGGAGTAAGGCACTTGGAAAACAGTAATGCTGAAAAATATGTGCATTAAAACAAATCAGATATGAGCTTGTCATGCAGCAAGGCAGCAAAAAAGGTGGTAACAAGGAGGTAATTGTCCTTCTCATAAGTCTGTTAAGATTACATGTGAAATAATGTGTTCAATTCTGGCCACATTAGAGAAATCAGCAAATTGGAGGGATTTCAGATGCAAGCAACAAATGATTGAAGAGTTGTAGGAGCTGTGAGGGAAGACTGAAAGAGGAAAGGCTAAATATGAGCCAGTAGTAACAAAGTAAATATATGTTAAGTGTCCAAAAGATGTGGATGGTACAAGCTCTAACATGGAAGAGGAGCTCTAACATAGCGCTGGAAGAAGCAGCTGTATAAGAAGAGTTTTAGGCTGAATGGAAGCAAATATGAGGCAGTGTTCCAGAGCAACGGTTTGGTTGTTTGGGTTTTTTTTTTCGATGTAGAGTATTTGTAGTGGGAATGGGAAACCTCACTGTCTGTTTGAGGCATTTTACTGGCCTAAGTGAAACAACTGGGACCACACCAGAATGCTGAGTGTGCCATTTTATTACATACCTGCTTTAAGTGCTTGGAAGACTCATACTGCCTTAGTATGAACATGAGTACAGGCCCTTATGAGTGTGGGATCTTTTCTTTTCCCCAGTTTGGAGGGTTGTTCTCTCCAGACAAGATATCTTTCAAATTATCTCAACACAGAGGACGCAGTTCTGACCAAATCTTACATGGCTTGTCTTTATTCTCCTCTCAGCCACCCAAAGCAATGAGGTGAAGTATGTCTGTCTAGTATGATTTTTTTTTTGTAGACTAGCAGAGAACAGATGAGGTGATCTTACATCCCTTTCCTATCTGAAAACTATGGTGAATAGTAATGTAAAAGCTAGGTAGCTGGGAACAGCCCTGGAGCTATTGCTAGCCTATGGCGTTCCTTTTATTGTATGACTAAATTCTGTTCAGCCTGTCCTCTGTCATCCTTTCAAGGAGTTAGTACAATGGGTTTGTTTCATAGTAAGAAAGCTGGTGATTAAACTGTTTTTGACACTCAGTGCAGGTTTTATTACACTTACAAAACCAGAGTAGTTGTATGTGGTTAGTAAGCTTGTATTTTTACAAAGATAATTGTTTTATAGCACATGATTTCCAAACTATTAGAAGGATTTAATGTATGCTGGAGACTCTACCAAACTGTTTTGGTAAGTAGTCTTAATTTTTGTTTTTGAAGGTGATCTTTAGTCCCCCAGGGAAGAGATCATAAAAATCTTAAAAGTGCTTTTGCAGAGTTTTATTTATTATTTTTAAGCATGACGATTACTAGCATGAAGATAACAAGGCTGTTATAGTACAACATGTTCTTTGTTTTCGCAAGTTATAGCTAATGTATTAGGAGTTCTCAAAATGCCAGTTTTGTTTGTTAAGCATTTTGAGAGCAAATAGATGTAATCCTGTATTTCATTCTTAAAATTAGTTCTGCTGGAGAAAGACGCAGTAGTTTGGTCTGAGGATGGGTGTTGGGAATTATATAAATAGCCGCATTTACCCAATACAAAGCAGTCATTACTATTTTACCATATTTAATAGCTGTATTCTGTAGAAAGATTTGTAATTTACTTTTATATACGAGGGAACACTTCGTTGCAAGAAATGGGACAAAGAGGTGGGCTAAAAATAAAATCAAAATCTGTAGCACAAAAGAAAATTATTTAAAAAAACTCTGTTAGGCATCAATATAAAAAGGTTCTAAAATTTTACTCAACATTTTCTCATATATTTTTTACTACAAACAGATCCACAGTTTGCATATAATTATTTGAGTTGTAATCAAGTAGAAATGGTGGATTAAACAGTAAGAAATACTAAACTTGTTTTGCATGTTTGGGGATGGGCTGGAATGCAGAACAGTCAGAGGAGAGGAAATGTTTGTCTTAAAGCCTCGGCTATCAGATTGTGCTCTGTACTGTAGATAGATCGTCTGATAATCGTCTGTTGAAGAAGCACAGAGAGTCAGCCAGTCACACTGTGCTGGTTCCAACTCCTGTATTTTCAGGGACCTATAATGAAATCAGTGGGAATTAAATGAATATATATATTATTGTGCATTTTCAGAACTCCCACTAGGCACCTCCTTTTTATCTTTAGATACTTTAAATCCTTGAAAAATGTGCTATGTTCTGTAAATCACAGAGGATAAAGTTAGAAATCAGTGCAAAATGGATTATAACTTATTCCTTTTGTGTGAGTGCAACTGAACAGTTTCTTATAACTCATCTCCAAACCTTGGAAATGCTTGAAATTTCCTCTTGCTCATGCAGTTATGGCAGCAGTCTGAGTGTTATGGTATTTGGAAAAAATCAAAGTACATTTCAGTGTTATTGTCACATATTGTGGGGTGGTGCTTGATATACGAGAGAGTTCCCAATTTCCGGGTTCAGATGATTGGGCTCTATTGCACCACAGAGTAATGCAAGAACTGAGTTTTTATTGCATCAATAAAAATGAAAATACAACTGCTACAAGGCTTTTGTCCAATAATCTCTAGTCTTTTTACATCAATTATATAACGTGCCCTAAGTTTCAGGAAATATTTATTACTGTCTCAGTTTTACGTATGGAGGAAAAGGTAGAAGAAAAGAAAGTGTCTGATGTAGCAGAGTTCATAAAGCAGATGGTCTTCTTTCTGAGCCTCAAATAATTTTCAACAAAGTTCACAGATGTCAAACACTGGAAATACCTGATAGTTTTCCCTTTGAAACTTCTGCTAGTATATCTTTGGCTTCATCAGAAAGAGGTCATTAATTAGATACAGCACTTAATGTCAAATAAATACAAACTGAAGGACAAGAGATAGTGATAATTGCCAAAAATTTTTTTGAAAAAGTAAATTCCAGTACCAAGCAAAGTATTAACATTTTAAAGGGAGAGCTAGATAGATGTGATCAGAATTCTGTAAGTTTGATAATTGGTAATATTTCCAAAATATGGATCATGGAGTCCCACATACATCGTCTCAACAAAGTCAAAACAATATTTGACTTGAACGTATTTCACTTGGCTGTAGCACAATCAGAATAAAAAGAAAAATAATGCACATATCTACTTACTGGGTTTAGTTCACCTAATTCAGGTAAAATTCTTACTTTTCTGCCATGATGACCTCTTCAGCTGACTATTCAGATCCATATACCAACTTCTTCGCTCTCCATTACATTTCAGTTCCTTCTCATCACTAAGACCACAGTCCTAGGGGGAAAAAAAAAAAAATCTGTGTAAGAATAGCTGGTTTTTCATGAGTCTAATTGCAGAACCGTAGTCTGTAGATGTACATCTTTCTAGGTTTGTTTACATGACACCCTTTGTCTGTTATCTCCCCTTGGATTATGGGTTCTTGTCAGTTCTTGCTTCCTAATGATATATTTATCCTCTTCCATTTCTTTTCCCTTCTATGCCCTTTTACATACTCGCCCTTTTTCTCCTGTATCCTCCACTGTTTCTTTTAAATCTCCCTGGGATCATTCCTTTCCGTCACTGATGAACAACTTTGCTTCATGAAGGAAACTATAGACAAAAGACCTATCTAAATGTAAGATAGAAGCAAAGAAATTCAAAAGTGTAAAAAGAACAGTGTCCATTGGGAAGCCTAGTGGAATATCTATTTCATCTTCCTGGGGGTGCAAGGTTGACAGCCACCATAAACCATATAGGTTTATGGTAATATCTGTCCTACAGCCCCTATGACATAGAATGTAGGAGGAGAGAATTTTTCAAATCACTTAAGTAATTTGAAGATACTAATTCTATTGAAAGTTGATGGCACTTATGCTCCTAAAGTAAGCTAACTACATTAATTAAGGGCAAAGACTGTAAATGGAAGCTTAAGAAAAAATAAAAGATCATTCTTGCTTTGTGAATATTGTGTATGTGGTTTGTTTCTTTCAAACCTTAAAAAATATTGGAAATGTCAAGTCTGGTTTTCCTTATAATTGCTGGTGGACCTCCTATGGCCGTTGGGTGTGTTTTTCATAGCTTTCAGATCTTCCCTTGAAGTAGATACGCTGTTGAATCTTAAACATAGATATTCATTCCCTAAAAGTTTATTAGGTAAAATAAATAAAAATAAATAGCAAACAGTACTAAACTTCTTAAGAATCATTTGTCTTCAGAAGCGTGAAGTATTCTGTTTTCTGATTATGTCTAGTGTCATACTATTACATGCTTCCTGGTCACTATGGAGACTATAAAATAGAAAGGCCTATATGTGTAATGTAGAAAGCAGAGCAAAAAATTTGGTTTTGTGTCTTTTTTCCAATTTTTAAAAGAGCGGAGTATGGGCAAAATTCCAGCTTTGAAAAAAGAACCTGTTAGGTTGCTTTTAAGATCACCGCTTTCTTAAAATCAGACGATATCAGTGCTTGTTTTAAAGACACAGGTATTTTATTCCAGGTGTTTTTGTCTGCAAAGCCAGAAGCTTGATTCTCATAAATTTTTTGCTGCAGATGCAGACTCCTTGCATACCATATGGTGGTAATTAACAGTTTCAGACTTAGTTCTGAGTTTTCTTCGTCTTCGATTGCTGGTTGGTTTGGGACAAAATTTTTATGTCTCAGAAACAGAGTTTTGTGTCTTGAGTTTAATTACAGATAGGAATAATGTGCATCTCTATATGAGGAAGGAGAAGATGAGATCTATTTAGAGCACTAAGAAATATTTTGGAAATCTCACCAAGATATATATACACCACTTGTTTGTTTTCATTAAGCATTTCACTGTCCCTCTGTAAAACTGAAATAGGCCTTGGTTAGACCCTGGTAATGGAGAGAGACAATTTGAAAGATACAGTTTCTGTGGATAGTTTCTTTTAACCACACAATGTTTGCACTTTTTATGAGAGCAAGGGTAACATTGTGTAACCTGTAAAAAAGGTATTGCTCAGTGAGGATAAGTCCATTGTCCAGTGACATGACTTTTCCTGTCAATCACAAAGGTGACAAGGGGGCTAGATTAAGTAAAGCTTGCCCAAGATTAACAAAGGAAGATTATTGACCTCATCCTGAAAGGGCAGAAGCCTGTTTTATCATTAAACCTTGGAAGAGGTATTTCCTCCATGGGTGGAAAGCTGCTTGTCAGTATAGAGGCAACTTTCTTGTAAATGAACAAGTCTTCCTGTGGATTCTAGCTTGGAACAGAAGACGACGCTAAACGTGGGCCAGTCCTGTTTTCTGTTGCTGCTCTTCGAGGGGGGAAAGAAGGGCCTAGGGTGTCTGATTCAGCAAGATCTGTGTAGGTCCTTGTCTGCCTTTTTGAAGTGGGAAAAGCAAGAAGCAGCAGCCTCAGGTGTTGGTGAGTACAATCCCAGCTCAGAGTTCCATGAAACTGTGCCAGCACACATTAGCAGAGCAATTCACAAGGCAAATGAACAATAGAGCCCCATCCATGAAGCAGCTTCTAACTGCTTAAAGCCTACCAGGACTGACAGTGCCAGAGGCAGGAATGTAATCAAACTTGAACAGGGAAATGGTTGCCCAGTTGAGAGCTACAGTTCTCTGGTAAAGGAGTGTCTGCTTTTCCACTGTTTTGGTGACTGCTAGGTCTTGTGTTTGGCTCGATGGACTTGATTTTAAAATGTCAGTAGTAGAAATTTAGGTTCTTGAATACCACTCTTCAGTGTTGTTGCTTTTCTCTTAGTTAACTGGAAAAAGTCACATGAATTTGTCCTTTCAAAAAAGAACCTGCTAAATCTCACTTGTTGGAAGGGAACTTTCTTCTCAGTGGATTAATTTTAAACTGTTGCTGATGTATCTTTCTTGCTATTAAAGATTTCTCTGAGTGTTTTCAGGGGGATAGTTAAATTCTCATATATAATATCAGAGGATTTTTCTTGCTGAAAGTTTATTAGCTTTATACAACCATTGATGTGAGTAGGTTTTATGTGGAAGTATCCTTTCTTTTTATGTGGTAAAAGTAAAAATCCAGAATCATTGACAATTTTTCTTCACATTCCTGAGTAATGGCATAAGAAAGAGCAAAATAAAACAGAGGGTCATAAAGCAAAAGCCAAGATAACAGTCGAGCATTTCAGGTTGTTGTTCTGAATGACAGAATAAAAAGATCATGGACAAGTGGGGAAGACAGATTCTTGAGCTGGTGTGCTAGAGGATACATGTTGAACTCTCATCAACAGCAGTAGCTGATGTATGCAGTCATCTGTTGGTATGGAAAGGAGAGGTTTCCTCTTAGATTGCAAATCACGCAGTGAATGTGTGATTGCTACAGATTTTTTGAATGAATAATTCACTGGTGTACTGTAATTTAGCCCACTGAGAAGTGATTGCAGCTGTTCCCTTACTGTATATGTGTTTTGATTAAGTTGAGTGTGTCTTAAACCCCACAAGTATATAAATAGCCCATGTATGTGATATGCAAACACTGCATACATGAACACCTAACAAGGAGTCTAAGGAAACATTTTGTTTTGGGGATGATTACTTAGATGTGTATGTTAATATATAATTTATCTTTTAAAAAAAAAAAAAAGTGTAGAACATTCCCTTTCCTTTTTTGTCCAGCTATGAAGTCTTCTTAACTGTGATACTATATAAATGCTTTTAGCTAACATTGTAGTAGCAGGACGTCTCCATGTTATTAATGAGTTTATCATTCCAAGACCTTTATAATATGAGAAATTACTTCTTTTGTGCCTATTTTAGATGGTAGGAAACTGAAATGCAGTAACAAAAGTGACTTTTTCCATGGTAACACAGAACATTTGAAAGAACTAAGAACTGAGTATCCAGAGTCCTTTCATGCTTTACCCACAAACTCTTCTCTTGTTCTCTCCTCCCCACGATTCCTTTTCCCCAGAAAGAGAGGCAGGGAGATTTTAGTAGTTTTGAAAATACTTTTGTGTTACATTGGAATGCCAAGCAATTTGTGATTTTGAAAATCACGTTATTTTACAGACCATTCAATCCTTGTATTCTTATGCTTCTTCTTACAAACTTGGTTTATACCCAGAATATATTTGTACCTATAAAAACACTTGCATGTACCCAAAATGTACATGGAAACATCAGTGGTGATTCCTGAGGTTTAGGCAGCTGTTGCAAGTACTTTGTGACCAGTGTGTGACATACACATAAACACAAGTGAGTGTCTTTGGGACCTACTTTGGAATAAAACCACAAAAGTAGTTCCTATTAAAATTAGGAATTATACTGTTCCTACACATAATTGATGGTATACGTGGATTTAAGAACTGTAACTAAGGATGGTATTTGGCTTATATGGCTTCTAAGTGTGAATGAGAAAGCAGCTTTCAATGTATCTCTTCTTCTGGCCTTGTCTGTAGGAAAAGAATTGCCACTTGGAAATTTTGGGTTTGAATGTTTGGGTTTGAATGTTAGATAAAATCTGAACTGATGGTGAAACTAACTATTTTGCTCATCTAGGTCAGTGTTAAAACACAGTTTATTCAAGTCTATATATGTGAAAAAAATTATATTCAGCTCCAACTCGTTTTTTAAATCCACTGTTAGCAGCTAGTAATTTTGCAAGTGCAGAACAAAAATGGAGGGAGTTGCAAGGGAAAAAAAAAAAGGAGCATTTCTGTTGTCTAGAGTCAGAAAATTTTTTAGGACTTGGTCAAAAGCTCACTGACGTCAGCAGAAAGTCCCTCATTAACATCACTGGGTTTGGCTTTTGGGGCATATGATGGCCCAGATTGTAATCTCAGTTAAATCCGATTCTCTTAGGGAATTTATTCAACTAGTATAACACATTCAAGCTGCTCAAAACTGTTTGCGCTAGAAGTTTCCTTAACCAGAGGTAATCTCTTTGCCAAAACAAAGTAGTCCATGAAAACACATACATTCTTTACTTCATAGCTTCCATGTTGCTTCATTCAAATTTTATTGAGATAACTTTTAGCAATTTATGTTCTATTTACAAAATTACACATTTTTTGCTGAAATATTGGGGTTTATTAAACCAGAGACACAAAAAATTATTCAAAAGTGATAAAATTGTAACACAAATCACTAAGAACAGTATCTGTGTTGCTTTCATACCCTATAAAGTGTAAACAATTTAAAAATTAAGATGTTTTCAACCAAGTCTGTAACTGAGATCACAAGATGGACCAGTGACTTCTTTAGAAATAGTATTCATTAAACACCTAGAATACAAAAACATAAGGAAATTGGATAATGAAAAAGGAAAAAAATAACCTCTGGAGAATCTGATCAAAATAAAAACTGTTCATCTTTGCAGCATTAGATTATGCAGTCTATGTACTCTGCAGCAAGCTTTGTTTGGAGACATTGACCTAAGTTTTGCAAGGTATAGGTGACATATGTTAGCAGAGGAAAAAAAGGGTTTCAGAGATGTGTACAGAAGGGTAGGGTATGAAAGAGACATAAAAGGGGAAAGGAATATATGCGGAGAGCATTGCTTTATGTTGGAGGAGGTGTGGAGGAGAAGGCTCTCACATTAATGAAGGCAAGTTTGAAGATGCTGGAACCAGTTTTGTTTTCTGTTAAAATGAATGTGTAGGACTTTCACATGGGGAGGATTGTCTGTATGTTCCAGGAAGTCACAAAGTTTTGCCACCAGTGAAAGTCATTAGGGCCACCTTTGTGAAAAAAATTGTCTCTACAAGAAATGAAGGTGTGAGATGGAAGAGGAGAATAGAAGGAGAATTAGAAAACAGAAAACAATTGCTTTGTCCTTTATAGATGGGAGAACTACTTGAACTGTGAGTTAAAATAAGTCATATGGCAAAGGATATTTAGTGTTTGGTTACTATTTAATTTCTTACAACAACTAGCCATCACAGCATTAAGTACTTTATAAAGCCAGTAAATTAATGGTCCTTGTAAAAATTGAAGATTTTTTTGAAAGAAAGCTGTAAAAGAACAAACAATTAAAGGTAATCAATACCATTTTCTTAGGAAACCTATCAGTATAACACTTCTTCTCAACTAGGGAAAAATTGTATTTTATGTTTCTCTCTTGCACGCTGATCTTTGTTCACTTCATCTTGTAATCTTGGTTTATGCTTTATGTATGGGCTTTGTGCTGGGTTCTTTTGAAGCATTGCATGCCTTTTTAAAGGTTTCAACAGAAGAACAAACAGCGATGAACTCAAAGAACAAAGGATTGTTCTTTCTTTACGTCTTTATTTTTTTCTTCTTTAAGAAAAGAAAGAAATGTTTCATCTCAGTTTTCTCCCCTTTCAGGAAGTTGATGGCAATAAAGTCATGTCTTCATTTGCCCCACACAACTCATCTACCTCACCCTTGAAGGCAGAAGAAGGTGGGCGTCAGAGCGGAGAGTCATTGTCCAGTGCAGCCCTGGGAACCCCTGAAAGGCGCAAAGGGAGCCTAGCAGATGTGGTAGACACCCTTAAGCAAAGAAAAATGGAAGAGCTCATCAAAAATGAGCCAGAAGGTAAGGCATGGGAAACTGGCCAAAATATTCTGTTTTGTTTTCTTTTCTCCAGATTCTTTGGATACATATACTTTTTAATCTTACCATTTTCTGCTCCATTTGCTTTTTCTTCCTAGCAAAATTGAAGTAAAGAACCCATAGCTCTTGTCTGTGTTAGAGATAAATTTCAGCAATATCCCATTATAGCTAACACTTTTAGCTTTTCCCAAATGAGAGCCTTTGTCTGACATAAGGGTCTTTTTGGCACATTGCAATACACACAGCAACCTTCTCAATGTGGGTACAATGAACACTAATTTTAATAGCCTGGAGGTCATTTACACCACTACTCCCCCCTCTCCCATTTCTAGAGTAAAATGCAGTGTTATCGGCAATGTCAATGTTTTTGTGAAATTATCTAGTAGGCATGCCATTATTTGAAAAATAAGAAGTTAAATTTGGAATTCATTAAAAATTTTGTCTGGAGCATGTCCTATCATGTCATCCCCTATTTATCTGTAGTGCAGGTACTATACAAATAGACACAGTACAGGCTTTCTCTGCATTATGTCTGGCCAGCAAGTTTCAACCTTGGCATATATTTATCATCTCTGGAGAATCAGTTTCTTTTTGAGAATGTAGTCCAGTCAATGATGCCACTTGTGCTCTGTAGCCTGAGACTAAGACTGAACATCTTGCCTCTGAGAAGCCACAGAACAGCTTTCCTTTAAGTAAGATTTTCCATTCCTGCCTGTTTGGGGCAGTCAAACCCCTGACTGGAATATGAAATTCCCACTATATTCTCCATAGGTATCCAGCGTGCATATTTACAGCTAGACTTCCAGGGGACTGAGACAATTGATGGTGTGTGAACATGCTCAGCCTTATTCCCTAAGACTTCATATTCATTTACACCCACCTATCTTGTTGTAGAAATATATTTAGATGTTTAAAAGTATGGCCCTCAGTGCTGAAGCATGAATTGATAACACCTACAAGAAAATTTTAGGACAACCTGCATACTGGAGTGAAAATATGGATGCAAACACAGCCACACTGTCACGTGAGCATGACAGGATTGTAAATTAATCTTCCCTTCTTGATTGGAGCACATAGTAAGGGCCTGCTGGGAAACAAATTCTTTGTCTAAGCATTTTTTTGAATATTACGTATAATCATAGCATTTTATTTTGCATTTACTTGACTTAATGGTCAGTGCCATGACCCACCTTGTGCCTTTGAATGAAAAGCTCTTTCTTGTGTATGGTATGGGGTGGGGGGGAAGCAACCAGATATTTATATAAGAGAGGAAAGAACAGGAGGTTCTGGGCAATATGTAAACACTCTTGAGAATGAGGTTGTACAAGCTGCACAGACTCCATTAAGGAAAGGCCACAGATAGACATGAGAATGGTTACAGAGCCTGTGCATTATCTCAGCTCTACTAAAATGAAAATATACAGTGCAAACAAAAGATCTACAGCTTTGTGAAGACATTGGGAGAAAAAGGAGGGGGAGCAACTGAATGTTGGGCTTTGCAAATGCATGCAACAGAAAATCTTTTCTTCCCTCTAGCCATTGTTCTATTGTCTTTCAAAGGCCATTAAAATGAACAGCAGGTTGTGATGAAAATTTCATTAAGCCCTAGTTAAGTCATTATGAGGGTGCCATATTCATATGTCTGCTTACTCCTCATCCAGGAAAAAATGAATAGGAAAAGGTTGTTGGGTTTTTTTTCTCCTTTCTCCTTAAAAGCAAACTAACAAAAGTTCAGAAGTTAGAAGAGAATGGGAAATGGGACATGAAACAAAAAGAGGCCAGAGAGGTGAGCTGTCTAGGAGGAAAATTAGACTTGCATAAGAGCATTGAAAGGTGCTGAGGGACAAATACATCATTTTGACAAGTCTCCCTCCCCCTTCCCTTCAGCCAACATGATTGTTTTTAGAGTGGCTAATTAAAAAATATATATTTCTGGGTGCAGATGGCAAGACTGTTCATAGAGATCCTCCACCAGTATGAGTCTCTTTCCCTAAAAGAAGTATGTACTACTGCAAGCACAATGTATTCTCTGTTTGAATTCCAGCAGAAAATCTACTTATTGTCATGTCTTCATCATGCAGTGCAAAAGTAAAGTTGTCAGTCATCCCTGGTTGCTAGTCAGTTAATTAGCATATTAATGAATTTCTCCATGTATAAGTTAAGTTACAAGTAGGAATCTCTGGTAGTAGATGTAGGTAACAATTCAACAATGCATGATGACTGTGTTTTTCAGTAATAATTTTTAGTATTGCTAGTTTGTGAAGCTTTGTAGAAGAAGACCAAGAATCTTGGTTAAACTTTGCTGCATTATGTCAACATCTCTTTGGGAAGAAAGCAAAACATTTGCACCAGTAGCTCAGTTTTAATTAAATCAATTTCCTGTGAATCTTTCAAAGACCAGATATAAGACAGATTCCCATTTCTCTGTGTACTCAAAAGTTTTTATATTATTTAACTTGTACAATGGTCTATGTTTGCTTCAGTTTTATTGTTTGAAATTGTCTTCTGAATTACTGTGGGAAATGTGCTCATGAAGCATTCTTTCAAATGGCCTGTTTCTTCAAAAACAGAAAAAAGAGAAAGGCTGGGTAGACAACTTTAGGTCTTAATCCAAACCTCATATCAGTCAGGAAAAGGACATCTCTTTTCCTGAATGGGTTTTGAGGACAAGTGAGACATTACAAAATATTTATAACAAGTCTGACTTTTTAAGAAACTTTATTGGTATAAGGTAAATGTTTTTCTTACATTACGTGTGTTAGAAAGTAAGAGTTAATACTTAGTACATTTTTTCAGTAAAGGACAAGGATTTTTACAGTGTTATGAAACATACTGCTCAGAGTGCATGAATGCACAGATGTATGTATGCATATATGTAGGCACATACATGTACCCACATGTGAGCTGACAAGGGAAGCATCACTGTTCATATAAATGGTTTCCATGTTGATTTATGTGTGCCCTTGCTAATGTCCCCTGTAGGAAACCATGCTACCTACTCATTCCTAAGAACTTTCCAAAAGCTTATCGCTTCCTTTTCCTCCTTGCATATGTGCATGGTTTTGTTTTTTGTAGGGGTTTATACTTAGCTCTAAAGCCCCATGCTCTTCCCCCCTCGCCCTGCCCAAACCTGCCATTTTACTCTTGCTGTATGCAAGTATGTGACTGACAATGAGGCATGCTGACACAGAGGCGTGGAGTGTTTCAGTCAGTGTAAAACTTGCGGAATTTTACTTACTCCTAATACAGTGCTCGTTTTTCTTCTTTCAAATTCAGCAAAAATCCGCATATGGAGCTTTAGTATTAGGCCCCCAAAGGCATAAACCTATTACTGAAGTCACACAGTGTTATTTTACATGAAACATTCTGTCCTTTCTAACTTGAACTTCAGAAGAGGAGTCAGTCCCCTTTTATTCCTGGTATACAATAATGAAGATAATGGAGTGGGTTTGGAGAAGCCTTATATACTGTGACAGACCTCAAGCCCTTGCCCTGAGGGTCGTCTGCCAACCATGGGATTCCTTTTGCAGCTAAAATCATTAGGCGAATGAGATACAGGGATGTTTTTCTTCTGTTTTCTTAAGGCATCAGAGGATGGCAGAGACTCTGTCTGTCTGTTCTCTTCATTTGTAGAAATGAAATGGAAATCTCTTTGAAGTCACCGAGCTTGACACAAGTTCATGAAAGCAAAGACTAAAGCAGCCACTTAGCTTTTTCTTGCACTATTAATGGAATTGGATTGCTGTATTTTAATTTATGGCTTGTGCTTGTGGAAAATTAAATCTCTGAAATCTGTGCATGGCTTGACTTCTGGGAGAAAAATAGGCAAACAAGTAAATGCTCTCATATTTTTAGAATAAGCCAGACTACTCACCAGCTCTTTACATCTCCAAACTTTTAATTAAGAATCAATCTCCTTGTTCCATTTTGGCAGTATATGTTTATAACATGTTATGTATCTGTCTGTTTATCTTTAAAACTTCCGTACTATATCTTCTGAGGCCAGATCTATGTTACTGTACAGAATTTTAGGAATTCTGGATAGAAGGAGTCATATGGGCATCTACCTGACCACAGATACGGTTTATATGAGCGTGTGCATATGTGGGTATACTCATTCATCTGCATGGCTCATCCTTCTTTAATGAGGACCTCTGAAACTCAATTCTGTTTGTCTGTTTAAATGAATACTTCGAATTTTGTATGAATGCATGTACATGGATATCCTTATATATGAAGTGCATGGATTAGCTATATATATTCAGACATAAATATATATAAACACGCACTCAGAAGAATTGTGTATGTATAGCGTTTAATGTTGTTTCTATTTCAAAATTTTATTCCACTAGTCCTTAGGTCTTCTGAGCAGGAACAGTTAATCTCAGGTGTTTAGTTAGCAGGTAATACATATGTTTGCAGGACTTTAACATGTGAATACTAGAGCCTCATGTATTATAGTATGCTGTACTATAAGTAATTACTTTGTCAGAAAGAAAGGGATGAGAAAGGCCTCTTGGGCACGATTCTTGTCTTCTGAACATCCCCCAAAGGCTATTTGTGTTTGATGTTTAAGTTTACATTATAAATCACAACACCTGTTCTTGTGGTAATTTAAATGACTGTTGTTTAAGCGGTTTTGTAGTCTATAAGCAAACCATATTGAATCCAGGCTCTCTAGATGAAATAAGATCCCAGAATATCTCCTAATATTATCAAACTTTTAATCAACATATCTTGTATAGAAATCAAGAGGTCTCCCTCTTCTTAAGCTATAAATTCCAAAGCAGGCCATTAATGGGCACAAGAAAGGAGGCCTTTGAAATGCAGACTCGTGTTTTTAAATCACATCTGATGAGATGGGAAGAAATAAAGTGAACAGATTTGTGAAAAGCCTAAGGATACTCTAATTGGTTGAGGTTTGAATTTCTTTTATTTGGTGCTTCACTGTCCCTTTGACAAAGTATGTGTTGAAGAGGCTTTGTAATGCTGTTCTACTGAAGGACAAACAAGGATACTTTGCATTTGAGTACTTTCAAGTTTTGTTCATACACTCCTGCTGCTGTGGAAGGATGCTTCAAGTACATTGTGGTTCCATGTTCATCTATGCAGTCTGCCACCAGAAAATGTGTCTCTTGTGGAGCAAGCCAGCATCAAACTTCTGTGCACTTCTTTCAAAGACTCTGTCATATGGAAATGTGCATTTGCATATTGCTGATAATAATAAAAAATAATTTAAAAATATAAAATATGAAGTTTATGAAACAGCCCTATGTGAAGAGAAAGCACTGTTAAATGCTGCAGTGGCTTAAACCTGTATTAACAAGTGCTTTAACTCTAGAACAGAGGTAGCATAGTTTGAAGTCCTGCCAGCTCTTACGTGCTCAAAGTGAAGTTTATTCATTTGTCACCTTCGGTTTTTAAGTGTTTTCCTTCCTAATAGTTTAGCCCGATAGTCACGGTTTATTTCAATGGATGTTTTCAGAAATTGCTTAGATTCCTTTCCAAGTCTGTCTTGCTTACATCCTCAAAGGTTTGTAGCTTTTGGATTTTTCTTTTCTCTTTTGATAAAGGCATCTGAGGTGCTGATACAGCATCTTAAATATAGAAGAAAGCATTTATGGTCAAGTGAGATTCAGGAAACTTCTGCTTTTGGAGAGAAGATGCATTCCCTCTCTCCCTCCCTGTTTTAGCATTAAAGTCTTCTCTGATGGATCTCCATAATTAAATTTTCCTTCCAGGGTACATACACGCCATAATATTGGACAAGCAGCAGCCAAAGCAAAATGTTTGATCTCTCACTTCCCATCTTCTGCAATGCAGCATGTAAGTGGTTCACCAAGACCAAAATAATTATTTGGGCTTCTGTCTGCCTCTAATTCCCCAGGTAACCAGGCTCTTCAGTAGCCATGATTAAGTTCAATAGGGGTTTTTAAAGCTTGCTGCCACTCAGTCCCACATCATTTTGATGTGCCTGTTGCCCCCAGTGTATTCCAGCTAGATCAGTTTGCAGTCTGCCTTAATTTTTTGCTCTCTTTTTTTTATTTACCTCTCCCCCAGAAAAGCTTTCTGAGCTTCATTTCAGTCCTTGGATCACTGCTGGAGAAATCTCTGACCCAGACTGGTAATATACAAATATGCATAAGGGAGTGTGCCAGCTCCTTCTGTATGCTTATGTGCCACAGCTTTTGGGGATGTCATTTATTCAAGAGTGAAGAGTGAGCCACCTGTTTCTCAGTCCTCTTGTCCCTCATATTAAAGGTTCAAGCCCTTGCTGAATAGTAACATCTTAATCTGGGCAACATACACAGCATTTAGCTGAAACCTATTTGTCGAGCTAGCAGGGTTTGTGGGATTTTTTTTCCCCCTCTCTCTCTTACCCCTGAGGCGCTTGTCACGACCGTGCATATTAAAATTAATCAGACCTCCCAGGCTTGTGTGACTGTGTGGTTTAACATGAAGAAGTGGGTATCAAGCATTTGCCCTAATTAAATAGGCCTGCTTGGTTTTGTTCTAGTGGATACTTGGTCTTTTTTTTAATAAGAGCTGCTTATGGAGGAGGCACGGCCAGCTCTAGAGTTAGTGGAGAGCTCACTTCAAAGTTTTCCCCACCACCTGCGCCCAGAATGCTGAGACCTGAAGGGCTCCCCGTGTTCTTTCTTAACAGCACCATTTGCGGGAAGTAAGTGGAGGGGGAAGGGGAAAACATGGCCAAATGAGCGAGAGAGCGATCAGGGAAGAAGAGGCGAGGAGCTGGGACGAGCATGTGGATTGGCTTTTTGAAGCTGATTAAGATGACCTATCATCCTGTCTGATTAGCTTTAGATCTCAGTCTGTGCCATGAGCTATTCACAAGGCTGTCTTGTGTCTTCTGTTTACCAGAAGCAAGGGAAAGCCTCTAGTATGGCAAGGAGCAACATTTGCAGCAACTCCCACTTGTTTAGCTAATGAAGTAGCCTTGTAAAAACACTCTTAAGTTTGAAGCTGTTGCTTACTTTTATTAGTTACATGTCTGTTTAATGTTGATATTTTTAAGGTGGTGTGAACGCTGCCAGTTATACACAACTGTATACATCTCCTCTGTTGTAAATAGGCTGTACTGGGAAGATAGAACTCTTTTCATCATCTTTTCTTCTCATACAGTTTAATTGTATTGTGCTTTCTGCATTGCTTCAGGAGAAAACATGCTATATGTATGTGATTTCTATACTGTAATGTATAAATTTTAAAAAGCATTCAAAACAGAGTAAAGGAGAGTTGGTGGGGGGCACACCCAAAAACCTGTTAAATAGTAACTAACGACCATTTAGCAATACAGCAAGTTGATTTTAGCCAATAATAGTAGAAAATTTGGAACGCTCAACATTTTTAGACAAAATGTTTCACTGGAAATGATATTTTTTGTTTTTAGATGTTTAAGATGATTAATCTGAAAGAGAAATGAAAACATTTCAATTAGGATTAAATAAAACATTTTGGGTCAGGTGGAAACAGCTTTTCCCCTGACTTGGTTTGGCAGCTGAAATGAAAGAATTCAAACTAGTCAAACAAAAATGAGCTTCAAAACGCTGAGAGGTTTCAGAGGTGATTTTATATCTAATGACCTGAGGAGGACAAATGAACAGTTGTTATAAAGATGCTTAAATCTATCTGAATGTTGTGCGCTGTAGTTTTGAGGGTAAAGTGTTATATTTTAGTCAGAAAAGGTTTAAAAATTTGTTTTGTCCAAATGTGAAAATTTATGTGTCTTCGAAGCCTCAGTCATAAAAGTTTTGCGGCACCTAGGGCATTTTATTTTGAAACATATTTTAGAAGTTTATCATACTTCATATGTTAGACATACTTGGCATGTCTTTGCAGTAGAAACCTGGGAGTCTGTTCTAGAAGGCCTAGAAATCTGCAGTCACTACACCCCCAGGATTTGATTTTGCTTTCTATTAAAATTCTTGCAATCCAGTATACAGGCATAAAGCAAAGCTTTATTTATCTGATTCTGTAACAGTTCAAATCACTGAAGTAAAACCCTGCAGGTAGGATGATGGTCCATTGATTTAAAAATTTATTTCACATCTGTGCACTAATTTGTTGCCATCTTTCTCTCTGAGTATTATTATTATTATTCCTATTTTTGATTACAAACCTTGGCACAACCCAAATGTAGAGAACCATATTGACACTGCCAAGCATCTGTCTGGTGCTTGACAGCATCACAGAAACCCTTCCACTGTTTCATCTAGGTTGCTATTGGTTATTTAACAACACAATGCAAACGGTGCAGTGTGGGTGTATATGAAATGGAAAGAAAGGTTGAGGTGGGGGGAAGGAGCTCTGTACAAGTAAATATGTCTTTCATCATATCTTTTGTTTGGTCTGTTTGCTGTGTGCTATTCAGTAGTCAATAGAAGTTGTTTGACGGTTCTGCAAAGAGGTAAGAAACCTTTTCTTAAACTTCTATTCTCCTACACTTGTCTCAGTCCAGAAAGTTTTCTGCTTTTGTTTTTCTTGCCTCCTTTTGTTGTCACCTGTCTGCTGTTGAACAGTTTTTGTTGTTGCTGTTTAGCTGATGTGACGTAAGCTGATACTTATGAAATGCTCCTTACTGAGCAGTGATCTTGTACAGGTGAAGCGGACATTTAGAGAGCTTGGGAGAGGTGGCAGTCTTTGGAGCAATCGAGTTCTTTCAAGCATGTGCTCTAATTTATTTATTTAGCCAGGGGATGAAAGTGAAAAGTGAATGAAGAGAAAAATCGGTCTGTGATTTCTGCTGAAGAATGCCCTGTTAGCATTTATGTGACTTGGTAAAGCATTCTGAGATGTTTAACCTTGATTTAATTTGTATTTAAGATCTCTCCTCCCAGCACATTAATATAATGTCAATGTAGAATGCATTGCATGGTGTAATTACTGGAGAGAGCAGTAGTTGGGAAAACAGACAGTAATTGAACACATGGCTGTTTATTACAACAGGACAGTGCTCCTACGCTGGTATTTAGGGCATTAATAGGGAAGAATTGATTTGTTGTTTTAAGATGAATTCAATCACTGTTGCTTAGGCCTTTGTTTGTTCAGGCCAAGTTATGCTTTGTTTGTGTTATGTGCTCAAGAGGTTTACACACCACAGCATGGTATTAGTCATGCAGAGGGCTTGGGAGCAGAAAGCCATTTAAATGAACAAAGGACATTTTTCTTTTTGGCTCTGTTTATCTTCCTCTTTAGTTTTGTTACCCTCTAATCTATCTCCATCTCTCTCTCCCTCTTTCTCTCCCCCTCCTTTCGGCCCCAAACATTTTTGATCAATGCAGAGGTCCTCCCACTTTTTTCCTTCCCCCTCCTCTTTATTCACCCTTCTGGAGACAAATGGAGCTCTGATTGACAGGTGGCAACGGGGTTGCATCACAGTGTAAATAGGAGTGGTTGCTCCCAAGCTTGTGCAAGGAAGAATTTGGGTTAGGGGCTAGAGGAGACAAGCATCCAACTTGGAAGAAATTAATTTCAAAGTGAAGAGAGTGGGAATGAGATGTACCACTGCATGTTTCAACTCTGGTGTTTTGAAAGATGGAATGTGCACACCTTTTGTGGCTCCTGTTGGCTTGCACTCTAACTGGGCACTATGCAGCCACATCCTGGGATTTAATGAGCCTTCTGCCCTCTTCTTTTTATTGATGCAAGTTGGAGGGAGGAAGAGAGAACCATATGACTGAAGTTGAATTCCTGGTCTCCCTGTTGTGAGCAGTATGGTTTATATTTTAGGCTCATTGTGCTTGAGAGATTCTCGTCTTGATTTATTTTTGAGTGTGGGAGAGTTAATATACACTTCAGAATAATGTGGGTCAAATTCTGCTCTCAGATGTAAGTTCACAACTTCTGCAAAATACACAAGAGCTTTAAGAAGGCGACATTTGGCCCAGTATAGGATTTGTAAAGAACCCAATGTGAACTGGATTTTTATCCCTATTCAGGGAGGGATTAGGCTTGTTCCTAGAAAGAACATTATTGAGAGAACTGAAAGGTAACAACAACAAAGTCTGTGCAATCATTAATTGCTAGAAACTTATATTTCCTATCTAGTGAGATACTTGTACCCAAGTAATACAGTGTGTGATGAATTAGCACCCAGACTTGCCTTTTGGAGCTACAGAAGGTACTAGCTTACACAGCACAATGAAGGAGAGCCATAGATGTGTGACACAGAGAGCCAGATTCTTCCTGTCAGGGAAAAATAGTGATTCAGCACACATGTTCGTACACTGCAACATGCAGAGAAGGATATGAACCTCAGTTGTTCATCTGAGCCTTTTAGCCATAGATAATTAAATTATTGAATCTGAATAAATTATAGAAGCACGGGAGATTAACAGTTAGAAGAGGATCTGAAGTCCCATCTGCAACCATAGGCAATTGGTGTGTATGGGACATGCTACTTTAGCCATATCTAATAAATCTTTTCTAAATATCTAAGAAGTGTAGTTACAAAGGCCCAGCCCATGTGCCCAAGGGGAAATTTTCTTGCTACCTCACAAAAAACCCCAAACAAGTATTGCACTTCACTACCAATAAGCAAGAATGATCATGGCTCAAGATCTATACAGCCCTGAAGTTACAACTGGTGTCCAAGTGCTTTATCAGAAAGGAAAGTGTCTTTCTCAGCTTGGAAGTGGTTATCCAAGTGTCCTGTTTCTCCAGTATAGTTGGGAATTTTGCATTAGTTTTGTACTGTAGATTAGCCCACACAATCTCAACGTAAATAGTCTAGAGACGGAGATCACATGGAAGAAGAAAGCTTCTCAGTTTTCTATGCATCCTTGATCTTTTGTCGCTAAACCTTTTTTTTTTTCTTTTCTGTTTTTCCCACAACACATATCCCATTTCAGTAACTGAACGTCTTATCTCCCACAGTCGGGCATCAGGGGGAAAAAAAAAAAGGCAAAAAAGTCCTCAACTAACCAGAAAATGGTTTCAACTGTAGTCATTACTGTGTATTCCCTCAATCCTGTAAGATCACTGTCTTGCTGCAAAGCATAAAGCATGATTTTTGCTGGGATGTCTATATACTAGACTTAAATAAAGCAATGTATTTCCAAATAGTTTCCTTTCCTTGTATGTGAAATTAATATATGGAGATGAAACTAGAGGACAGCAGGCTTTTGCTAATGATTTTCAGCTGCAACAATTCTGGATTCCACACTGAGCTTATGTACAGCCTTAATCAGCAATGCTGTTTAACTAAATATGGAGACATTTCACTGAAGATTATTTTATTTTAAGTCTTTTTTTATGCATTTCCTCTTGTTGTGTCATCTAATTGACTCACAGCTCCTGTGAAGCTTTGGGGTATAGGACGCATATCCAGACAAAATGTATTCTTCCTTTACAAGTTTGGCCAAGTCAATTTTATCTGAGTTCAGAGGAATAAAGAAGGTCTCACTGGGAATCATTCTGTAACTAACCATAAAATTATTAGATGAATAATACACATGATGTAGTGGTTTAGTCTATAACCTGTTCTTTTTGCTGAAAAAAAAAATGCAGTCCTTTTGAGATGATCATGTTGTTACATTACCATTTTTACCAGTATTTTATTTCTAGACAGGTTATTGAATGGGGGAACACAGTACTCAGTGGATGTTTCATGGTATGCATGACCCAGTATTTTAAAGTAATGGGGCACATAGAAGACAAAAAGACAAGTTTGTTCATAGTTAGGTGCTTTCTTTTGCCAGACTGCAAAATTTTCCAAATTTTTCTAATGTAAACTCTTTTTGTTGGTTGTTGGTTTTGTCCTGGCCTTATGCCTTAAATATAGCATGGACCAAACTGCCATTAAAGTGCTAGAGAGAGAGAGAGAAAATTTGGCTGCTGATTCCATTTCATCCTTGGTTACTCACATGTTGTTGCTACCAGTTGATCTGCTTATATTGGACATTATAAATACTCACCAGAAATCAGACTAAATTTACCAACCACCACATTCCTAATATTTTCAGGAGCAACCAAGATGCAGTGTATGGCCATTTTTTAACTCCTCTCCTTCAGCTCCTTTAGTAGTCCCTGTAGACATAAAGAAAGGTGAGAAAGCATCAAGAGAAGAATGAAGATGCCTTCTGCATTTTCATGAACAGATGCCATTGTGGGAAAATTAAACCAGGAGACAATTTTTGTAAGCTTTTCAGTATAACTCATTTAAGGGAGGTTAAAAGATGTGCTGCAGTATTCTTCAGACCTTCTCCCTTAGGATGCACCTTTGCAATCTGATTAATCCTGCAATCAATAGTAAAATACTAGCAGGGATTTGTTTGATTTTTTTTTTTTTTTTTTTTTTTTTTTTTTTTTGGTTACAAAATCTTGTTCCTGCTAGAAGAAGTCATTGGGATCATTTAGGCAATCCCAGGTAGCTTTCCTCCCAGGCAGAATGCATTCCATAAAACTGTCAGTTCTTTAGCTTAATACCAAGTCTCAGTGTATTAATTTAAGACTTTCGGTGATGTAGGACACAACATGTGCCAGAAGTAGGAACTAAAATTAGAGGCAGACTTTTGGCTGTGAGAGCTGCTTGAGGCTACTTGGGATGAAAGAGGAGGGAAGAGACCTGGCATCAGTCATAGCCCAAGGACTGCAAAATGTCCAAAGCATCCCTTCATAAAGGTTTTTCTGCAACACACACTGTAGTGAATAATCCTTCCTTTTTTGTCTCATCCCACTCGCTGATACACCACTCAGTGGTTCATTTCACACACCAGCTCCTTGTCAAAAGCTCTTGTAGTTCAGTTGTTGCAGCAAAGTCCAGTTCTTGGTATACTGGGATTGTGATTTTTTTTTTTTTTTCTTCCCCATTATAAAAGAGGAATGAAAACTTAAAAGTAACTAATCTTTTATAACATGCACCTAAAAAAAGTGAAAACATTGTGAAACAAAATGAAATCCTTATGAAGGATTCTAAGTTTCCATTCACAGAAACAGCTCTTGATGATGTAACCTAATGGTAAAAAAAAGATTAGGTGAAATAGGACTGAGCAACAGGAAAATTGCTTCTTCCTCCTTCACTTCAGTGAATATATTTTATTATGTAAAATTTTATGTTCTTGGCTGTACACAAGAATCATTTCCCTGTATGTTTTTTCTGTATATCATAATTCTGTTAAGGACTATGAATGAGGAATAATTAGGCATTATTGTTTGGTTATTTAGATTCTCTTGTGATCCCTTCTTGTTTACTTCATTTAAACTGTCAATACTGTTCTTGCCATGTAGAAATAATGACTATGTTACTTCATGAATATGAGATTACAGGGACCTTGTTTTAAATTGCTGTAACACTTGTTCCTCCTCTGTGATCATTTCAGGCCATCTGAAACGTATTCTTTCTTCATTAAAAGATAAATACTCAGAAGTTCATAGATGTTTAGTCTTTACTAAAAGATCTTCGCCCTTTACCTTATCCTGACTTGTCTCTTTCTAATAAAGTCATAAGGCTACACTTTGTCACTGATGTGGGATTCACATAAACATAAGTGAGGGTCCTGGTCTAAATAAAATACAGAGGCCATTCTGCAATGTGAGAATTTTGCCTTATATTCAAACATAGAAAGATTTGTAAGTTTTTATTGTTAGGGAAAAAACCTTCTCCTCCAAAATGTGTACTGTGAATCTAAACTGATATTTTGCTCCTATTCATGTACAGCAGTTTCTTTGATGACTGTTGGAGTTCTGGTCTCACAGGGAGAGGAGAATATTGGAGCTGAGATTTCTTGAACAGAGCTTAGGGGATAATACTGTGTTTAGTTTGTTTCACTAGATGCAACCTAATCAGAGAATAATTAACAGTCAAAATGCCAAGGTGTAAAGGATCTGGTATTGACGTCCTCGATAAAATAACACTCGCATTGAATTCAGTGAGACGTTAAACTGAACAAATGCTTCAGGATTTGTCCCCACCTATTTTCTCCCTGTCAGTTTTTAATGAGCATCCCATAAAAGTGTTTAACGATTGTACTGACTTTGATTTTTCAAGGTTTTGGAGAAAATTGCTTTCTCAGATTGTGAATAAAATGTTGAAAAAAAAGAAAAAGCACATTTTTGCATCGTGATGTCTAACATACTGTAAGCAGATTCAAAGACCGTCTCACCTCATGTTTTCTGATAGGCATTATGTTAAGGATATTATAAAGAGTGTTGTATAGAAATTTCCATGAAGAAGAATTACAGCTGATAGATGGAGATATTTTAGACCTCAAGTTCTTGGGAATGGGATAAAATTTAGGTAGAGAGGTAGTTAGAGATGCCAATACTTTGTTTTACAAATGGAAGGAAAAAAAAATGCCACTATGAAGATCACCATACAGAGCCTAGTGTTTAAATGCCATGATTTTGTGTCAGAAGAAGCAGCTAGTGTATCTGGATTCATCCTTTGCCTTGCTTTCCTCAGTTGTCACTGAGAGCTCCCAGGCTGAGACAGATGGCTGCTGGTTTAGTTGTGTGCGTGGGAGACAGGAACTTCCACATGTGATTTTTTACCATTTGGTAGTAATTAGTTTGTTGTATAAATTAACATTAACTGAACCATTCTTCAGGCATTGTTTGTAATTATCTTCTTTGAGCCTCTGAGTTGTGTAAAGAAATAAAAATTGGGGAAGAAACCACTTCTTATTTTGTACAGGGAAAGGACTCTATCATTAAGCAGAACAGAGCAGCAATTATCATTGTGTGCCCAGTAGTCTGAAAACACTGGAAAAAATCTTTTAAAAAGTAAGATTTTTTTTCTGTAAATATTAATTGATATTAATGATTTAAAAGTGCAGATAGATTTTTATAAAGTGTAAGAATGAAGTATGAATACAAGCAATGGTGATTGTGCCTTCTTGACGACATCATCATCATTACTGTTACTACAGCTACCATTGATGCTACTTTATTTGATGTGTGTTTATAAGGACTAGAGAGTTTAGTTATTTTTAAAAATATATGTTCTCTCAATTTTATTCCAGGTTTTTTTTGCCATCTTTGAAATATTTCCTGATATATTTTTTTTCTGGTAGACAGTAAGGATTTTGTGTCTGCATATCGGGCAATAAACTATCGTTAGTGCTGCTTTTCTCTGGGGATTTCTGCCACTTCCAGCAACCAGCCAAATTGGAATTGTCAGGAGAACAGCCTCTCACATGTTCCTTGGCACTTCTGTTTCCAGACTTGGCCAGGATCCAGACAGGCAGAGGTTCGTCGACGTGAAAAATAACAGGGAAAATGCCCTCTGGTATTAGCCCTGTATTTTACTAACGTGTTGGGAATCTCTAGGTTCATTTGCTGGAAAAGTTCAATGCTTCAGCAAGTGAGAAAGTTGAATATTTCATTAGACTTAAGTTCTTCCCTTTCCTACCCAGGAGCAGGTGAGAATTGGTGTCGGTGTCCATCTTTTAGTATAGCTCTCCTGCCCTGGATACAAAGCTGGCAAGATGGGCAACATGGCACTGTGCAATAAATCCTCTTGCATCTAGGCTAGGTTGCAGTAGTAAAACTCAGGTACAGTCCATCACAGAGCACTCCACAGCTTCATTAAATTTAATTTAGTATCCGAAGTATACCCTCTAGAGAAAGGTTCACATGACTTGAGTTTTAAAGTGTCTTGGCATTTTCTTCTGAAACAAAACGAAGACAGTTGTGGACCTAGACTTGAACTTGTCTAGGTAAATCAGTGCTGATTGTGACTTTACCTAGATTTGTTGCATACAAGGGCCCACTCCTTAGAGGTCTGTTCAGGTCTTCTTTCTCCTGTCAGAATTGCCATTAATATTTACATTTCTTCAGATAAATAGTTCTACCTGGACAATAAATGCTAAAAGAGTCTTCAAATTCTGAAATGCATAAATATAGACGCAGCTTAGTTAAGAATTGTTCTGTTTTTCTTGGCACAGTAAATTAGCCTATATGAAGCTCTGTGCTGTTTGGGGAACAGGAAGGTGGGAGGGAGTGTGTGGGAGTTTTAGTGGCTGGAAACGCGAAGAGAGTACGAGCTGAGTACGCTGAAACCTGCTGTGAAGAGAAAGCTACTGTGGATGGTTTTCTTTCTGGCAAGGGTTAATGCTGTAACTGAGAATATCTGTGATTCTCTGGCTTTTGATATCAATGAATCAAACATTTTCTGAACCATTCTGTTGAACACTTTTTTCTTTTTTCAACTATGAAAACTGAAGGTGCCAACCATGCTTTGATATTGATATGACAGCACAGTAGATAGGCTTGCAGTTAGCTGAAGTGAGCACGTGAGCTTTTCAGTTCCCCTTCGTCCTGCTGAAAGGTTGTGGAACAAAAAGGAAGAGCTGAGCACTGCCTTTTGTTGTATGAAGTATACAGCTGCAGCATCATCGTACCAACTGTAGGGCTATTTTTTTCATCCCTGGAGGAATACAAGGAGGAAAGATTGGTCCTGTGGCTAAAAGCACAGAGCAGAGTCAGAAAATAAAATTTCTTCTGATTTTTGCTTTGTGGGGCTTTTTTCCACAGATTTCCCACATGAACTTCATTCTCTGTGTCCAAGTTCTGAGTTTTTAAAGCATGGTTGATAATAGTAACTGTCTACTTCACAGTGGTGAAATTTAATTACTGCTTGGGAGATGCAGCCTGATAGTGGTCCTACTTACAAGAAAGGACTAGACATAGGTCTGAGGAAACAAGCTGGCTGGAAATATGTGTCTGTTACAACTCAGCCCCATTTGTCTGCCTAACCAGAAATGAAATTGCAGGTTGAGTTTGGAAGCCTTTGGCCTGAATTCAGTAGCTTCCTCACAGGCAGAGCTCACTTTTGCCTCAATGGGATTTCTGCAAGTGGAGCAGCTGCAGAGTTGGGCCTGTAGGGTTGTTGTGCAATGTGAAGTTGGCACTGTAGCTTTGTGCAGTAGTTACACTACTAGGAAAAGATTTTGGTTTCCATGCCTCCTCATAGATTCTTGTTTCATGGACCAGACAGTTCTCCTTGTTGAATCTCTTGGTGCTTGTACCTGGAGCAAGGGCTGTGCTGGGACATCAAGCTGTGGTCCTCGAGGCTTGCAGTCCTCATGGCACAGGACATTGCATGCATGTACCAGAGTAGAGGATCGTAACCGTAGAAGCAAACAAAATCATTCCCTCCTTGCATGCCACATAAAAAAATTCTTGCTGTTTCACGCACTTTTCTTCACATGCCTTGTAGAATTTATTTATTTTATGGACATACAAGTTACAAGCTTTGGCATGGCAAGAAGGTGAGGAATTTTTTGTTTTGTTTTTAGTTTGGGGAAGAGGCGGGTGGGAGGGAGCGTGTGGGAGCTCTAGTGACTCGCAGCTCAAAGAGAAGTGCATTAATTAATCCAGGAGGATCGCTGGGATGCGGGAGTGAGAAACTGCAGCTTTAAAATCCAGTGATCTTTATCCATTGTTGGGTTTGGGTCAAAGACCTTGGATGAAGGGGGAAGAAGGGTGAGCAGGAGGGTGGGCACAATGGGAACCAGATGTTTCAATCTGATGGGGGTTGGCCTCTCTGTTATTGTGTGAAAGCCACTGGTCTCCCCCACACACTCAGCCTTCAAAAGTATGTCATTCTTTTTTGAAGTTCTTCTGTCCTCTGCAGAGGTAGGGGGAGAAAAAAAGGAGGGGGAGGCACACATGTGTGTGCACATACATACATGTGTACATACATGCATGTACACATGCTCACACAGCCCTGGCTCGGAGTTTTTCCTTTGGCCTACCTTGTCGAATGGCCCTGGAAGACTAAACAGGTGTTATCTACTTTTGATTTCAGTGCATTTAAATTAATCCTGTCAGCTCAGCTGTTAAAACAACTGTCATCTCCAGCTGTTAGTAATTTTCGACTGGGCACTTTTACAGGTTGCCAAGTTCTGAGCCTGCATTGTGAATCTCTTGCTCCCTTTTTCTCAAAGCGCTATAGTAACAATCTATTTTTTTAAAGGGGACTTGCATTGCACTGTTTTTATATCAAACCCTGTTTATTATATATTGAAATAATAATATCACAAAACCCAACATCATCATGCCAGACTTTGGAATAAAGAGCTAAACCATGTGTGGAGTGCAGTGCATATCAATCTTCTGTGGGTTTGTTGCAGCCTCTCTGTGCATTTTAAATTTGAATGAGAGATGAATCAACCTGAGGGTTTGGGAGGGTGTAAGAGGGGAGCTCTAAATTTTTATTGCCAAAAATAAAGCCTCCTTTTTAGAAACACTGGTTTCTTTTCCCTTTTACCTTAATATACATTTAATTTTCATAACTAGTTTTAACAGGAGGTACCTTGTAATGAAAATATTTAAATGCCTTTCAACTGTGAGATTAATGGCATACACATGGTAGCCTTAAGAATTGTAGGGGAAAAAATCATAAATTGGATATGTGTTATTGATTTCAGTAGACACTCTCTAATGTGACTTATTCCTATGTGGTCAGGATCTGTAGTCCATTACCAGTGCTTCAGAGTCAGATAGCACTTGTGGATTACACAGATCTTAATTCTGACAAGGAAGGCTTTCTGCGCCTTTAAGGTTTCCACTCGTTAGAGTTGTCTGGCCAGATTTTCAACTGGTATGGAACTGAGGCTGTTCCCTTGACTTACATTGCAAACCATCCTTAAAACACTGGAAAGGATTATTCAGGCATTCTTTTGCATGTTCCTAGAAAAAGAATGTACTTAAAAAGCAGCTATAGGTAATCTTTTTCTCAGCAGACCACAGATGATTTCAAGTATCAGGTAGCCAAATAAGAGATCCATTTAAAAAATCATGCTTTGTGTTGTCTCCCTTACATAAATAAGGGCACTGTTTCTATATCTTGCAGTAAAATAAAGACTTCAAATTTGAAACCTAATTTCCTAAGATTTTCATTATCTTTTAGTTTTGAATTTCTTCAAGAAAATTCTGTTGAAATAGGAAATATTCCCCAAATAATACCAGTACAGTTATTTTCCTTTCATTCTTCATTCTTGGATGAAGAGTTTTATTATTTAAGAAAAAAAGCCAAAAACTTCTTTGTTTTTGTAATTACATGTAAAATAAAAAGCAATGTTGGATGCTGAAGTACCATCTAATTCAGCAGGACAGGTGCTGCTCTCATTTCCACCTTTAAAATATATCTGCTTTTTGGCATGTTCAGCATGTAGTACAAAATTGCAGCTATCTGAGCAGCATCCTAAATTCTAGTACAGTTATGACTGTGAAGGCCCTCACATTAATGTCTTCCTAGAGAAGCTTTGAATTTTTTATGAAGTAACTGTACATATGCATTAGTCTTTGGGTGAGGCATCATTATTATCTTCTCAAAGAGTGCTACCATTTAAGTAGGAGATGCAGCAACTTCCTCAAATTTCCCATGCCTTACTAAACAATTGTAGTGTTTTTCATTTAAATGTGAAATGATTACTGAAGGTCCCATCTAGTATTAAAATCTGGAAAACGAAGTACATATCTGTGCACATGAGGCTGTGGATATGTAGGACCAACTTGCATACATACTTACATACACATAACTACTATTGCTACTAGCATTAGCAGGAGCTGTGGTTGCTTAACTTGAATTCTGCTGTGTCTTTCATACTGCATGGGTAAATACTGGAACTACAATGGTATACCAGATACATTTCGGTAGAGTGTTTAACATAATTTCCTTAATGTAAGAGTTTAATCAATAATATATTAATCTAAAATTCTGATTTCACAGAAGCTGCTACTGGGCAGGAATATTGTTAGATCAAGGCAAGTACTTCCTATAAAATACCGCTTTTTCGAAAAACAAACTGAAGTGGTTGAAAATTCAAATAAGATACACTATGATGGAAACCTTTTTCTCCCCAAAATCCAAGCATTTTGTTTTAGGGAGATTAAAGAGTTTGGACTCTGATGCAGTTTCTTTCTGTCATTCATAGTGTATATGATACGTTATTGTTTATACCTGTATCAAGCCCCGCTGGAAGATGCATTGTCAAATGTTCTTGCTTACAAGGGTGTATCAGTATAGGTTTAGTTTATGCTTTGTAAGACGCCCCTAGTTGTTTGAAAAACAAATGAACTTTGAAGCCAGACATGCTTGTGTTTCCTGAGGTGGACCTGCTGCTTCCTTACTCCTTCCAACTCCACATCTTATTCCCACCACCTTTTGCACCAGAACTGACGTTTGACTCATAGCATCTGCAATAAACTGTCACCATCTCCTTGGTGCTGAATATTGTTCAAGGTACGGCATTTCTTAAAATTAGATGGTGGTTAACTTAATGCTGAAAAAGCTAATTTACACATTTTTCTCATTGTCTTTTCTCTTTTGCAAGTTACTTTTCTTTCAGACACATGGCTTTAATCTTGTTTGGCATGACACCATTGTAAAAGGTGATTCTAGTGTTACCAGTGAAATTATCTGTGTGTAAAATTGAATTGAGACTGAATCAGAGCCTAGTGTCCTGAACATACAGAATGCATGTCGACTTTGCTCACTCAAATTTAAAAGCACTTCCAAACCTTTAAGGGTTTTGTGCAGCTTGAAAGGTTCCATTAATCTTATCTATATGTAGTAAAACCATATTAATTCACACTAAGGATTTTGAGAGTTAACAGGTAAGCACATTTTTCAGCTGTCTTCCCCTTGGGTGAGGGACAGAACCTAAACTCTTGACCCTACACATCTAAATTTGAGGGTATTCAAAATCTGAATTTTGCAACTTGAGTCAATATTTAAATTTCTTTGACTTTGCATTTAGTAGTTTTGGCCAACTGATACATATTTGACAATCCAAAGGTGTAAGAGTTATCTACATATGCTGTTATCTCTCAGAAGATAGACAGAGCACATGTGTGAAGGGTGCGGGCTGTGGAATGCTTTAGCCTGGCTAAGGAGTCTGCAGGCACACAAATATTCGTGCTGCTGAATTCATAAAACGTATCCCTGTCCTCGGGGATCAAGGAGGCCCTTTAGTGGCCTAGAACTCAAGGGACCTGT
This sequence comes from Athene noctua, assembly GCF_965140245.1. Lineage (NCBI taxonomy): Eukaryota > Metazoa > Chordata > Aves > Strigiformes > Strigidae > Athene > Athene noctua. Next base: position 23,617,386 of record NC_134039.1, read on the forward strand.
GACACTTACAAGGGCATTTGTCCATCCATTTCTTTCTTTTTTGTGTGACTGGAGTAAGTAGAAGATGATTTACCTGAAATCTGGTTTTCAAGAGGAGAGAAAATATTGCTCCATTGCTTTTTTTCACTATTGACAGCAAAAATGTATAACATGAGGAAAAACAGGTTCTGGTTATTTATTCCTCTTTCAGTTTTTATCTTTCAGTTGCATATCTTATTTTTCCTTTCTTCTTACCTTCTTTTCCAATCTTTCCACTTGTATTCTTGAAAGAGTTCATTAGCATCCATTAAGTAGATCTAACGAGCATGAACAAGCATCACCAAGGCAAGCAAGAAAAGTGACAGTAATAGCAAAAATAATAGTGAAAATTTGATATCAACAGGACATGACTATGTAAGGTGCACTGCAATGTCAGTATAGTGTAGAATATTGCTAGGCTCTTAATTAAGCAGCAGTTTCTGTTAGATGAGATATTGAATGTAGTTCTTGACTGTTCACACAGATCTCTAACCCCAATATATAGTAAGCTATGCTTCTGAACTGCCTATATTTGTAAAACTGAAAATGCAAATTTAAAAGTATCAGTACATTACCATGACCCGCTGTGGGGTTGTTCTTATTTTGGTGCAAGAGTGACATGTTTAGTTCGTTGTCTAGGAAGGACTTTAAGCTAACATGAAAAAATACTTATTTTCATTCAAAACTATAACGGTAAATGTATTGCTTAAGTTGGTAAAGCTTCCCCAAGTAAGCAACCAAAAAATTCTGTGTCCTGCTAACTATTGCCAACTATCTTTGATAGATAGACCTCACCTCAGAGTAAGCATATTCAAACAACTGCACCTGGTTTCAGTGGTACCAATGTGATTTGCTTCCAACATGAGAAAAGAGGTGGTATTTTGCTTTCAATAATAAAATGATTGTTTTGGTACCTGTGAACAAAACTTTCTTTATCCATGGTTGATGGGTGTCCTGAATGATACAGTTAAATATTTCTTTCCTCTCCAGGTGGACTGCTTGTCAGTGGTCATGTGTCTAGATTTTTTTCTGATTCCATCTAGGTCATGGAAGATGACATTTTTCAGTGCTTTCAGAAAAACACAGGAGATAAGCACATTTATGTGATATTGGTGGGCCATCAGGAACAAAGTCAACAGAGCTAAGATTAAAAATGTATATTTCTCTGTGTGTGTACACATGTGCATGTGTTTATGTTCCTCTGAGAAGCTGACTTAAACTGATGCCTGTTTCTTCTTTTCTGTGAAGGACGGGAAAGACAAAGTCTGACATTTACACTGCTTCTTAAAACTTAATATGTTATAAACTCATTGAAGCAGAGACCATGCTTACTTCGTGTTTTCCTTACCAGTAACTATAATGTTAGTATTATAAAACAGTAGCTCACCTCACATAATGCAGAATAGTAAAGGTAATATTTCTTTGTGATTTCCTTCAACATTTTGCTTTAGAATTTCCAAAATCTTTCCAAAACTGGTTTTCTGGCCGATTGATATGACAAGAAATGAATTTTTACCTTGGATATTGTCTTTTTAAGGTTTTATTTTCAAGTTGTAAAGACACAAAATATCTAATTGTAAGTGACTTCCCTCCCACTCCATATCTGTTGAACTTTTTCCAGTCTGAACTTATCCATAGGATATTTTTCAATAAGAGCAATGCCCGTAAGTACTTCACCTCAAGTTAAAACAATTAGAGCAGACACTTTTATGCTAAGCTAGAAGAGTAAGTGCAACTTTTTCCCTGTTGAACAAAACCACTTTAAAACAAAGTTTAATGTATGATTATTGCATTTTTCTGCAGTTTCGGAGTATGGTCATGAGCAAGTTATTGTGAGGTAAACTGAAGATAAGAATTTGCAATTCATCAGCTACTTCTCATTATTCTCTACATGATTTGTCTTTACCTATTGTAAACTGATGTAGCATTGTTTTCTTCTATCAATCATTAGTTGGCAGGTATACAGTGGATTAAGAGCAGGTGTACAAGCAGTTACCAATGAGTAGCCAGTGTTCTGAAAGGTCATACTGCAACAAGATGATGTTCAGATGTTTTTAATTTGGACATGGCTGCTTTAGGGGTATTTCCTTTTGAGGTTGCTGTGTCATATTAATACAAGCTGTTTTCCTAGCAAGTCAACCCTATAAACTTTTTAGAATTAATGCTACTCTTTTTTAATGCACACTATTCAGTTCATTTTTTTTCCTGCTAGAGAACCAGATAGTTTAGTTCTCCTGGATAAACTTACTTCCTTCCGTTGATACTTTTTACAGTTGTTGCATCTTGGTTTTTAAAAGTGTATGTTGAACATTCTGAGAACATTTTGATGTTCTTACAACTGCAGGGAGTGTGGCTAGAACATAATTTTAGGAGGCTTAGTTAATTGCCCTGGTTATAGATCTCCACCAGTGCTTTTGAGGAGTGTCAGTGGAAGAAAAACTCATGCAAACAAGGTTCATGTGCATCTGTGAAACACGGGAAATATAAACGGCATAATGTAGCCATTTTACCTTGATCATATTCCCAGAATTGTATAACAGTTTGCAAACTATCTAGGCAGAACCCCCTCCCCTCTTTTTAGGATTTAGCTGAAAGAAATTAAATGGTAAATTTAAAAAGTTAATTGCAGGCATTTTTCTAGCCCTAAGACCTTTCCTGTAGAACGGCCCCTGCCCTGTACCTTCTCTCTTTTTCCCCACTTCTATTATACTGAATCAGAGTATTGGTAATGGCTTCTGTGGTTCAGGAGAAGGCATTTAACCCCTTCCCTGACGCATAAAAATCTACTACAAGATGAAGATAACTTCATGGAAAAATTCTGACTTACTATTTCTCTTGCACGTTTTAAGAAGGATGTTTATACTGCTAGGTATTAGGTGGGCTAATTAAAGTCTGACAACACCTGCCCCACTTCATCAATGCCATGGGAAACTTTACCTTTAACCACCCCACTTGAAATACCTCGAAACCAGCTTAAATGCACAAAAGAGCCTAAAGTAAATAGCCTAAATGCACTTCTCCCCACCCACCCATTATGTATCATAACTGTAATTCTAAAGTTTAAATCTGCCTTACATATGCGTGGCAAATGCAGATTGTATTAGGCAGACTAGATAATCTTGACCAAGAAAAAAAGGAAGATCTTGAAGCATTTTCAGAGTCAGTGTAATGCATTGTGCTGTGACATTTCATTGTGATATGATGAGACAATATTATGATGCAGGCAGTTTGACTTTTAAGTTTTGCCTGCAGGGCAAAACTCAACATGGTATAACTTCCCCTCCCACATGTCTAAGGGTAGTTGCAGGACAGAGTCGCCCAAACTCCTTAAAGCCAAACGCTATGCTGACAGTGTTCCAGAAACCAGAGCACTGCAGCTAATGCTTGTATCTCCAGCCTGCACTGTGTGCGCTGGAGCATCTGACTTTTGGGTTGGATTCCTAGGCTTTCTTCTTTCCTAAACCTACCTTTCCATGGAGATTGTGACATGAAGTTAATATTTGAGGAACATGTTGAGACTGCTTGAAAGAAAATAACAGTCAGAATCAAAACATTTTTTTTTCTTTTCAGTATGTGTGTGAACATGAACAATATTTTTTTATACCTTCCGTGATAAGTGATTTCAGCTAATTTGTTGACTATTCGTAGGGTTAAAAGAACGACAAAACTTTAAATAGACCTGTCCTTGAGTTACCAGAGGGCATAGGAAGTTGGTTTCATTGACTTTCTGTGGATCCTTTCTTTTTTGGGGGAGAACAGTGGGCACTTTAGGAGGGGTTTTTATGTTTTTTTATATAGTCATTGATTACAAAGAAATGGGTGAGCTGTAGACTGACTGTATCACATTGAATGATGGCATCATGCTGGCTCATGGTACTAAAAGAAGTAACCGTATTAAATAAAACCTTAACATTCCAGCCTATTTGCCTCACTTGTTGGCAAATTCAGCAGAGAAGGGGAAAAAGAAAATGAACTAGGGATACTCTGCTATGTACTCCTCTTAGTTGCTCTCCTTCAGAGATGCTCACTGCTCGAAATTACACTGGTGTTACCTTGGTTCTTCTGGGTGAACAAAATGGGGAAATTATTTGTTTAACACTTTCAAGAATTCAGCAAAACCAAATTTATTAACTGTGATCTTATTTAGTGATTGTCTAAGCCTACTGAAGTCAATAGAAGTCAGTGAACTTTGGACCAGAAGCCCAGAATATGTCCTGCTGAAACTCTTGTATTGCATGAAGGACTCCAATATCATTTTAACTGTTTAAACTCTTTCCCCTCTATGGAAGTGTCTTCTCTGTGGTGGGATAGAGTCTTCAGCCAGTGCATAGCTCATGGAGTAATTGTGTTATACCTGTGAAAAGCCTGCTGTGGAAAAGTTCTTGTTTGGTAAGGTGGGCAGACTTGAGGGGTGTTGCTAAGATGTAATACTCAATAGTAAAAATAATTTTCAAACCTGACCAGTTCCAGCCAGTAAAGTTATGAGGCAATTTCTGGACAACTGCACTTTGGAAAAAGCATAAATGCAAATAACGTTCTAGGCAAGACCTTGAGCAAGAAAGCTTTGAGTGGAACGGTAGTGTGTAATTTTAGTTGTAAACAACATGGGCTAATTTTGCCTTGACAGCATTCAGCCAAAGTGAGTTGTAGTTAAGAGGATTTGGTGTGCTATTCACTAAAGATAGCTAACAGTTTGGTGGTTTGTAAGGTTTCCTTTAATGTGGAGTAGTCTGTAGTTTGTATATGGGACAGCTTCAGACTATTAAATTACATTCTTCTTGCTAGCACTCACTTCTCAGCTTCTAGAATATTTTCCTATTTGTGTGCTAGTTAAGCACCATCTCAGCAGTTCAGATGCTAACGTGATCAATCTTCCAGGATGATTACAGGAGAAGGAAACTTTAATCCAGCGGTATATCACAAGTAGTTCAATGTTCTATTTTGATTTTTCTTCAGAATTTTTGTTCATTCTATCTCTGTCTGTGCAGTGCAGAAAGTCCCAGTGGCATATATGTTGAGTCTTATATATTCTTTGCTCACTATCTGCCAGTAGTGAAACTTCCAGCCTGATCAACTTTATCCTGCCATACTGGAAGCAACGGAGCCCACACGTTGAATAGCCACCTTCTCCTTCAAGCACATCTGGGGAAAGGTGATTGGACAGTGCTGGTTTCCTGTAAGACTGTTGCTTCTTTGAACCTTAAATCATCAGGACACCTTATGAAGCCCTACAACCTCCTAGCACTGTGGTGCAGACACATGCATGTTGTGGGACTGTGTTGACACAGTGCTGCTGCGTACAGACACAAAAAGACTCATCATCAGTTTGCAGCAGAGTAACATTTCCACCTGAAAACACAAAGAATATAGTGCAAATAGCTTGTTTTCACCCCCAGACAAAAGGAGAAAAAAATGAAAAAACACCCACAAAACCCACCAAGAACCTCACAGAAAAAAAAACAAAAAACAAAAAACAAACAAACACAAAAACCCCCAAAAAACAACAAGGTGATGTTGATTCATTTTTTTGAAAGGGTTTAATGATTTAAAAGGCTGTGTCCGGTTTTCAGGCTGGTAGGCATAACGAAGCCATTGCAACTTCAGTGCAACTCAGAACCAGGAGTATCTACCTGAAAATTGGACTTGGTATCCCACATGATTTAAATGTTCAGATGTTACATTCTAATAGTTCTTTAGTATTTATTTTAAGCAAAGTGCAAACCTGCGTGTCTTTCATTTATATTAGAAAAATAAACAAAACTAATATTGTTAAATGTCTATTTTAAATAATGTTTTAAAATCAGCACTGTTCTAGAAAAGTAGGTCTGTCACTTTACTTATTAGCCAGTAACAGCATATATTCTGGACTACTGCAGTGTTTCAGGTCTACAGTATTCCTTCTCGTGGAAGAAATGACTGTCACCTAAGCCCAGTATTGTCAGTATTTTTATTTAGTGCTGGGTGCAGTAACCCTGTGAATTGCAAACTCAGACTGGTATCCTGGTGCTTGGTTTTGTGTCGTCAAACTGTAAAAGCATTTTTTGCCTCAGAGACCACAGACTAAAAGTAATGTAACAGTAAATGTGAGCCAGGGGACAGAACAGAGTGGGGACCTGAATTTGGATCACCTCAACCTCACTCTGGTATTCTAGCCAACATGATGCATTTCCAGATACAGATTTGAACCTCGCAGCTTGGGCCCGCACCTAATTAAGTTTGAATGTGGCAGAGTGAATTAGTGTGTGGGTGTATATTGTCACATGTGTACCAGGGGCATCACTCTGTGCTATGCTAATTAACCAAGTTTTTGTGAGAGGTGACAAAAACTAACTCTGGTATTTTTGTCTTTGGTGCAGTTGGAATCTAAGTGAAAAGACTAAGACAGTAATGCACATTGAATAATTTAATACCAGACTTACTTTTAGTTGTGGATCACATTTTTGTTATAAAATCCCTTTGTCTGTGGCATTTGGTTAATGAAAGAAGAGTTGAACTGTGGCATTATGTGTATAAATAGCATATATCAATTCAGCTCTTGTTTACTCCAGTAGTCCCATTTGGAGTCAACAGAAGGGAGCATTTAACAAAAAAGGCAGAATTTGCCCCACTTCCTAATATGATGGATGGGAAAACCTGTTCATATCATTTCTGTCTCATTTTATTTTTTTATTTCTGTAAATTAAGATACAGCTTTTTGAAGAGAGTTTATTTAAATTCCCCAAATCCTTCTTCACAAATATACAACACTTTTAGAAGAGGCACTTCTTAAAATACTAGAATGGTTCTTTTCATACCACTTTTGTAATAACCAGATTTGATCAATGTTTTTGTTTAAAAAGACCCACTTTTTATGGCAATATTAGCTTAGCATAAATTTCACTTTAACTGGAGGCACTTAGGCAATGTTTTACAAAGGTGGATTTAAGCAAATATTTTAAATTAAGCACATACTAGATGACTTTCTGAATTTGGGCTACATATACTCAGCAATAAGAGCAGTACTGTGGGTATTTTCATATGGTATAGATAATGCTGAGATTAAAAAACGGAGCTGTTTAACTTTGAAATATGCAATATACTTATTTCAGCTACTACATTAAAAGAAGGACTTTGTTGGATTTATTTTAATTTAAAAAACAATAGATTTGCCATATTCAAATTGGTTATCTTTTACATGTTGTCTTTTACCTCTGGTAATATCTGATAACTGGAGATGAGGAGGGAGATCTTCCAAAGAAGAAAAATAGAGGGGAAGAGAAGAACATGAAATAAATGCTTAATGTACCTGCATAGACATATATCTGCACTGTTTTGTGTTAGTGGGAGGAAATCCAACCTGTTCTTGGAAGGGAATCACTTTATGACTGAAACACATAATTTGGTCCCTTTTAGATTATTGCACATACCTCCAAATATTATTCTTGGCCACAAAAGTTCCTAGATCCTTTGGGTAGCCTCACAGGTGCAGTGTTTTATTTTGTAATGTCTTGTCAGTAGAAACAAGGTTGTAGTGCCCAACAACCTGGGCAAGGATGTGAAAAGCTAAAGTTGAAATCCATATGCAAAATTAAAAGCTGCACCCAAGATGCATGCACTCTGTACAAATTTTGCTGTTTGTGTTTATAAAACAGATTAAGGCCTATGTGTCAAGTTTAAATTTGCAAACTTCTGGTGGTTTGTATGTAAACACCAAAGTAACGTTAGCATTTCTTTAAACATGGTTTTATTTGCTTTAATATTCTATAAATTTTACTCTGACATTGTGTTGTTGAGTGTGATGAAGCTGGAGGGTAATATCTCGCTGAGGTGCAATTTTTGTCATAATTCAAAACTATGGTAATGCATTTGATGATTCTTATCTGTTCTTCAGTGTATGTGGTTGTCTTTCTTATTTTCATTCTCATGCATATCTATAGCACTGTGTGGATCTGGAAGATTTGATTTGCTGTATATGTTGAAAGAATAGAAAAACTGATCCTCTCGTTTTATTATATTTTTCTGCATCTTGTAAATCTTCAAGTTGAAGCTGGCACGTTTGTAAATATGATTTTATTTCTTGGACCTTTTGAAAGTTGACTTTCTCCATAGGTAAATTAACCTGTGAATATGACAGTGAATTTGGGAAAATCAACACAGTGGGGTATGGATACAAGAATTCTTCCAAGTTCTGTGTCAGTAATGCCACTCTGCTCCTGTACATGAATCTGTCACTCAGCTAATTGTATTTAATGGAATTGACAAAGAGAAGTTCTGACAGAGGATTCAATGTTTGTGTGGGAACTGAATGAATACTGAGCCCATTCCTGCTACGTGAGGTGAACTGATCACCTGCCTGTCTGTCTCTAGGAGTTTTTTACTCCATTACAGAGTCAAGTAGAATAATTCCACAAAGCCACAAACGAGTATTTTCAGTCATAATTATGTTTTTTCTAAAATGCCTCCTTGCTCAAAGCCATATGCTCTGTTTTCCCTGAATTTTGAAGTCATTGTAATCATAGAAAGTTTTTTCTGTATACATACATGTATACATAGTTAGTGATGCCCTTTGAAGTCTCACTGTAGGAAAAAAAATTATAAAAGAATGTTTTTTTTACCAAAAAAAAAAAAAAATCCCTCGTGCATGTGGGATGATTATTACTGCACTGCAAGGGTTGGATGTGTCATATTTATTAAACTCTTCATGCTGGAAAAGAAGCATAGTTTAGCATTATTTATTATGCTTATAGTTCCTGTATTCTTGGTTGTAAACATTAATAATCTCTGGATGTATGCAAATTTTGGACAGAAGAACAGCATGAACCCTTCTGAAAATTAATAAACTTAGAAGTGAATGGTAAAAAGTTTTTGCATTAGACTATGCGTTGTTAGAATAAAGGTAGAGGTAGTAACATTTTCTGTGTGAAAATTTATTTCTGTCCCTCAGGTATTTTCACATGCATGTTGTTAGAGTTGAGCCATGCTTTGCAGTTTCAGGATGGTCATCAAGCATTTGGTCTAATTAAATTCAAAACTTGAGGTACATATATCCTGTCAGGTTAGTTCAAGACTTAAGATAACACTTGAGCCAAACTCCCTATTCTTTGTATTAACTGATTGCTGTTTTTCCCTTTCATGTGTCAAGGATAGGGCAGGCTCACTCTGAAATACTGTCTCTGTTGACAGCACACTGTAAGACCTGAACCCAGATTTGAGCACTAATGAAAAGAAAGAAGCCTCAGATATGATAGTACTTACTGGACATATTTCTGATTGGTTGCAATGGAATTATGTAAAAATGCTAGAGAAATGGGGACTTTTCATAAGAATTCAGTGACCACCCTTGTTCCATCCTCAGTTCACTGCACCTTAGTTTTGCTTGTCCTTTGTCATTGCATGCAAAACATTTTACTGATTGTCCCACCTCCCCCTAGCAAATTCCTAGTACCTGTCTGTTCCCCCAGTAATGGCTTGGCCTGACAGCCCTGTTTCTTTTGCAGCTTATACCTTGTGTTTTAGGATTTTGAATGCATCTTCATTTGTTTTGGGAAAGTATCCAACCTTTTCTTTATGTTACCACAGTTAAAAATACTAGGTGAAAATAAATGCTCAGCATTGCTGCCCATACCTTGTTAGACAGCTGTGCACCAGATCCAAAGTTCTCCAAATAAGACTGAGACCAGAAACTAGCCTTTTACTGTGATAACATGGTTGGTAGTGATTTCTATTTTTTTTATTTTAATTGGAATACACAGTTCATGAAAGTACATTTTATAGTTTAGTAGACAAATGGCAGTGGAGGTTTTTTTAAAAGTATTTTATTATCTAGTTTAGTCTTCCCTTTATAATAACTTCCAATTGCTATGTTAGCTTTTTTCAAATGTTCCCTGTGTAAGGGATAATAACATGTCTGGTAAGCTTAGTTTCAGGAGGCAGTGTTTGTTAGCTGCAGGAAGTGTGCTCCAAAGCAAATACAGGACCAGTTCTGCCTGTGGACTCAACTGTTTGACATCTAGTAAGCCAAATTCATCACTGGAGTATCTTAGAAGTTAAGAAATGCTATCTCAAATTGTGCCTGTTTTCAGGAGACACAAGCAAGCATTGTTTTTTATTAGACATGGCAGTGGCCCTAAAACAAGACTGGCTATGAATAAAAGTAATTGGGAAATGAGAAGGTTTTTAATCAGTCCAACAGCAGAGTTCTGGAGCAGCATGTTGGAGCAAAAAATAATCCTGAACTATTTTTACAGAAGAGCTCTGTAAGGTAATGAAAAGCATCCTATGACATGCTGACAGTAGTATCAGAGGGACAAACCTGATGACCTAGAAGGCTTCTTGCAGTGCTGTAGTGCTGTGTAATATTTGTATTGCAGTTATGAAGAGAAAAAAATCAACAAGATGTAAGATTTACTGTGTGTGCTTCCAAAGGGCTGTTACAAATCCCAGGGATTAATAAGAATATAGAATATTACAATATGTATTGCAAATATTGAAGTGTCACAGCTGTCTGCGTTCTTACAACTTTATTTGAAGACAATACTGAAAAAATTCTGTACACATTTAATCTTCACTTGAATTTTGCATTCTTGTGCAGTATAGTTGTCTTTTACAAAACAGTTGAAGGAAGTTAGACACTAAAACCCAATGTAAATTTTGCTTAGAAAGGGCAGCTTAAACACTCAGATAGCAAGAAAGTAATATTGCCCTTGTTACTCCCGTGTTTTCATTTTTTCCCTAGCTTGGAGGCTAAGCATTTGGATGTGGACAGTCAAAGTTTGTGAAGTTAAAAGCAATCGAAAACAGAAAGACAGAAGGGGAGTTTTAGGCAGTCCAATTAGTATGACTTATTTTCAGCATCTTGTGTGGCATAAAATATGTTTATCTTTTGTTGGCACTTGTGAAAAAATAACAGCTATTGATTAGGCCTGTCAAGCCCTTGTGGCCTGACAAGATATCTTTACTGTAGTCATGTGGGCACAAGCTAGAAATGATGCTGAGAGAGTGAGATCCTCTACAATCATCTCCTCTCATTGTTATTTTTAGTGGGCTTTTTTTTAGATGTACTGTATACAGTAGAACCTTATTAAAGCCTTACTTAAGATCTTCAGATAATCACCCTCACCAGGCTGCTTCTGAGAAGTTTTGAGCAAACCATTTTTAAACACAGCAATATATTGATTTCTGAGGAGGGGGCAAGTAGGAGGTTGCTAATCTGGGCACTTGGGTCAAAGCTAGTGTTCGTGTCCCCGATTCCTTATTTTAGTGGGAGTGGGCAGCAAGTGTAGGCTCATCTCTGTCACTGATTAGAACTTGGTTGTTAGATTTTGGTGCTGGCAGTCTGAAAAACTGTGAATGTTGTCTCTTAAATGTAGAACAGATGTAGATTTTTACTCTGATGAAATGAAATTAAATTAAATGAAATGGGGGACCAACACTGACAGTGGTATGAAGATGAATTTCAAAGGTGGCAGTGAGAGGATATAGTAGTTTGTTTTCATTTTCAGAACTGAGTTAAGTAATAAATATTTTAATGCTTGCAAAGATCCTGTGTTTTGGGGATGAGTATAGGCATATTAGGGCAAGATGGGTAAGTCTTTAGACTTCATATTGTCAACTGAAACGGGTGGGAGAGACAGGGTTTTGAAAAATTTGGTTTTCTGAAATTTTCTTTTCCCTGTTATTTTAGTATCAAGATATGGAATTAAGAGGGAATGCTTCTTGCCTTGCTTTTTGAGGATCTTTTTACCAGCGTAGTCCATGTTTGGATCTAGCAGCAGCATTTGATACTTGAGAGCAAACATTGTTAAATCATCTGTGAACCCTTTCCAAGGTAGATGGTATCACTTTTGCGTGCTCCTCTATTTTCTTTTCTAAACTCTCCCAGACATTTGTGGTCACTTCTTCACTTGGCAAGAGAGGCCATGAATTTCCATATTCTTATGTATTCAAAACTCCTGGGAAATCATTTGGAAATAGGTAATGTGTGACAAAACCCACAATATGCAGACAGACGTCATCAACATATTGGTGGATGGGAGAATTCATTATATTTTTCCTGCTTTTCTTCATTGGATTTCAAAAAATTGTCAGGAATGATGACTTGAATCAGAGAGGGTTTGAGTTCCAGTGAAAAGACAGCTAGCTCTGGCTACTGGGACATCTTTGTCTTTGGTCAAGTAGCGTATGGAGTTAAGAACAAAGCCCCCCAAAACAGTTCAGATCAGAGTGTAGTGCCAGACTTTAGGAAAAGATTTAGGTTTGATGAAGGGTGATTCCAGTCCCCCTCCCTCATTCATGATGGTCTTTTTCTCTCCTTTGCCAAGGCTTGGGTCTGTCTCTGAAGTCATCTATTCCTGGGGTTCCAGGTGGCTTTAGTAGCTAAAAATTCCCTTTGCTTGTTTTGCTTGGCTGGAAGATTGCAGCCTTGCCTTTCATATCTGGATCCTACCACTGTAATCCTGATCACTGTACTTGAGATTATTACAACACATTGTGCAGAGGGTTGATATTTAGACATCACAAAGAAGATAACTCCTGCAGAATGCCTTTCTGATTTCTTATGGATGACATTAGCCACAGGGGACACACTGGATCTGCTTTTTGACACCTTCATTGGCTTCTCATTCATTTCCAGGTGCAGCTCAACTAGGTGCTAGAGAGTGGCAGAAAGCTCTGAAAGCCTGACTTAGTTTTGGATTAGACCTTGGCTCTGCCACTGGGCCTTCTTGGATAACCTTGGGCAAGCTATTTCTTTTTCTACCTTATTTTACCCACTTGGGAAGAATGATGTCTTTCCACTTAAGTTGGAAAATTACACAACCATTAGGACATACAAAGTTGTCATCAGATTTGACATGGGCAAGCAAACATTGTCCATATCAGCTGATCTAATGAAGGTCCCTGCTTTTCCCCACAAATCTTGCTTCAGCCATATGCCCATTGACTAGGCAGCTACAACACTACTACTGCACCAACAATGACCTCTTCTGTAAAGCACTGAGATCTGATGATGAAAAGTACAATACTGAACTGCCTGATCAGTTCTAATTGAGACCCTCACAGTAATTGTCTTGGATCTGCCAGGAGGAAATTTTGACATGTGCTAGTTTACATGTCCCAGCTTCCCTAAGTCTGAGTTTGCTGATTATTCAAGATATTGAAGAATTAGGCCTTGATATTCAAGGTCTAATTCTTAAGTTTTCATATTAAGAGAGTTATTGGAGTGTATTGGTTTGCTTTGTAGGTTTTAGAGGTATAAAAGGATACTGAGCTGAAAACCTAGGAATTATATAGTGCAACAGTTAAAATACATTTATCGCTAACACTCTTGGTTTAATTGCTCTTGCTATTCCATGTAAGACTTATACCCTTTCTGTCCTTACAACCACTTCCTTAAAATACTGTATCCATAACTCTCCTGCTGGATTTTTTGGTATGCCTCCTTTATTCCTCTCCCCTGTTGATTTTCAGACTCTTTCAAGAACTAGATTTAAATAAAAGGGCCTGTCTTTGACTTTAATAAGCTTTTAATAAAATAAAATTTAAAAAAGAAAAAAATGCCACCAACACCCCTACAGAAGAAGTTTTTATGAGGGTTTGCCTCCCTGCTCTAACCCCACAAGACCCTATATTCATTGAGTATTGCTTCCCTACACACCTGGCCATAATTAAGTAGTCTTTGTTTTTCTTTCAGTCTTAGCCTTGTTTTAACAAACATGGTGTAATGTAGTATTGGGGGGAGCTTATAAAAGAATTAACTTCGAGTAAAGCCTGACTGCCTAGGAAGCATGCCACCCAGTAAGAGACTTATTTATTTCAAGGCAAGTTTTAAAATGTTGAGCGTTTTGAAGCCTTGGATATCTCCCTTTACAGTAGGATCCTTAATTTCCTTTTCCTTTTTTATTTTCTGTCATGTTCTCCATCCTGATTTTTTTGTTTCTTCAGTGGGAAGTTACAAGTAGGTGAGAATTTTCTCAGAGTCCTAGAAACCTGGCCATGTCAGGTTGAACAGCAGATAAACTGGTTAATAAGGACAGATTCCCCAAAATTAAAGCACTTCAATGGGGTTTGGATTGAAAAGGAAAACATAAAAGAGAAAATGAAGGGAATGCAATATGGACATCACATGTGATCTTGCTCTCCTTTCAGGTAGGAGCTAACAGAGCAGTTTTTAACAATCAGCCCTTGTGTGTTTGTGTGTTTTCCATCCCTCCATGTTGTTTCACAGTTATCTGTTAGTAACAGCAGTATTATTACACACAGATTAAAAGACAGGCAGCTTTTAGGCTCCCTGACAGTTGGCCAGAGCAGAGATTAGAGATAAAAGTTAATCCTGTGAGGTAATAGCAAAAAAAGAGTAGAAGACATGAGATGAGCCGATAATGGTTTGTTTAGGTAAGAAGGCTTCCCTTGCCTTGGTGATTGACTCTTGCTCAGTGGTGCTCTGAGTGATAGCTTCCCGAATCCTTTCTAAGGTTTATAACAGTTAGCAGTGAGTTTAGAAGAGAGCTAGGGGGAAAATATGGCAGCCAGCAGTGGTAAAACATAATGAAATCATTCTAACCATAAATGGAAGGTGCCAGACCATAGGGGAGATGAGAGATGTTTTCTTCCACAGCTGCAGAGCTATTAGTCAGTTAACACTTGGACAGAGGGAGGTTGAAACAGTCTCTAAGTCAGGGTTTAAAATATCAAAGAAACTTATGTTTATGTTTCTTGTAAAGGGAAAATAACTTGAAAATGTAACAACATGAATATGACTGAGGGTGGTTAAAATGTTAATAGTCTTACAGATTTTAAGCTACATTTCTCTAAAGCTTCACTGTTCCTGGCTGTTTCATAATACCTATTGCATGTTCAGAGAGAAAAGTTTTCAAATATTTTCTTCTATTTCATATCTTTAGGAATGCTCTTAAATCTGCGTGACATCACAAATGAAATTCAAATAAATCCGTTCCTTTATAGTCAAGTTATGAAGGGATATTCAGCAGACGATTGGGAAGGTGAAACAAGTGAATCTTTACTTCTCTACAGCCCTATCATTTTGCAGCTAACACAGATAAATATGTGTTTGAAACAGAAGCTATCTACCAACCACTGGCAATGCAGCACTTTGCTGTAGTCTCAAAATTGAAGAGGTGGAAATTCATATCTTTGGATTTTTTTAAACAAAGATTGATGAAAGCAGTAGCATTCTGATTTTTGAGTATAATAATAATATGATTCTGAAATAACAAATGAGCAAGCTAGAATTACTGGACCTGCCTTAAAACTGGTTATTGCTAACACTAGGCTAAGAAGTGAACCGTAGTAGAAATACAAGCGCACTGTATTAGGGCATTTAGCCATCAGAATTGATGGAAGAAAAAATTTGCTCTCACATTTGCTTCTTTGTACTTCTCTTTTGATGAGGGCAGACAGGTAGCATGAATACCAAAAGGCACAATTATAAACAGAACTCCAGAGCGACCATAAGAATGAGTTCCATAAAATACATTTTGTTTTAATCTCTGAATTTTTTTAGTTCCCTTAAGAATGTATTTCAAGGAGTTAGTAAATCAAACTCTGATTTATTCTTCTTTTCTGTCAAGGTTTGAAGAGATAGATATTAATTAATATCTCGCTTGGAATATTAGTGAAAATTATTTGTGTAATCACAATAAGGAGGTCTTCAAAGGAAAACTGATGAGAAGGTTGGAAACTAACCAGTCAAATTTTCTCCCTAAACTTAGATGGAGGTAAAGCTATTATTTTAAAGATTATTATTTTTTTTTTAATACCATAAGAAAGTACTTCACTCAGTGTTCAGCTCTCTTTCATGGTCTGTGGGACAGACTGGTCTAGTTACATTTGTAGATAAGTGTTCAGATTCATGAAATCTGAATCGTTCACATTCATCATTTGAGAGAGCTCATTTGAGGTTTGAGACAAAAATATTAGTTAGCAATCAGTAAGTATTGTACTATGTGCTCTTTCTGCAGTTATACATAACTGAAGTGTTTGCAAGAAACCATCTAACAGTGTAATGAAAACACCGTTCCACAAATCAGTAATATGACTGTTTTACTTGAAAGGCCCACCATCTTTCAGGAAATACCAGTTTCCTCCAAATACAGAAGCACAAACTGCTGTAGGTACATTACAGAGCTGTAGACTGTCATCTTCAGATGTGTGAGATCCTAACATTGCTAAAGTAACACTAAGGTGTTACAGAGGTGGTATATCCTCCTACAAAACAGCATGTCTGGGAGTGTCTTGTGTGGTGACCAGAGCTGCAGATGCTTGCAAGATGCTAATTTGTGAATAAAAAGGGGTGATAGGTGGGAATTTTCACTTTCAGAATGTCCTGACAGAAAAAAAATAACATTTTTATAACAATATTTTCAAGTTAGGCCTTTCTTGGTTATAAGCGTTTGTCCAGATAGAATGCAGTTTTGCATCCTTCTCTGTCTGAAAGCCTGTAAATTTGACAAGGTGTGTCACGTCCTCTTTTGTTTTTTGGATTTTGTCCGTAGAAATTCCAGCCCCATTCTCTCCTTTCTATGCTTGAATGACCAAGAAAAACAAGTCAGGGTTCGGAGAATGTCCTTTCCTAAAGGAGCTCAGCTGAGCTCTTCCTTAAATAATTCTGAAGCTTCTTGCTTAAGGCTTAGTTAGATTAGTACAAAGTCAGGTTATGAAGTTGTAAGAAGTTGTAAGAAACTGTGGTAACAAAATTTAGCCTCAATTTTTTTCCTTTAGAACTATTAGACAAGAGATGGAAACAGAAGGAAAAATACCAGCCTCTCCACTTGCCAAAAGAATTGTCCCATTACTCTCTTCAGAGGTAATTCATGTTTTTGGGTAACAACTTGCCATAGCTTTCATAAACAGCGCTAATATAATTTGTTTCTAACAGAATTTCATGGTGCACATAGGCTTGCAGATAATTGGTTTAGCAGTAAATTGAGGGGAGGTTTTTTCTCCAGTCTCTCTTTTTATCATTTGCTGCTCCTATGTGTCATTCAGAGTCCAACTCAATCAAGGGTCTATTACTGATAGCTGAACAATGTGGTGCCTACAGATCTTTTATCATGCAAAACTGTGTAGTTGCATTGTGCATGTTTCAAAAGGCATGACATAAAAAAAAAAGAACGAAAGAACTTTACATACAGGCTTTTAGACAGGAAAGTGGTTCATTGGAAATAGGGTTTGGCTATAATTTTCTTGTTTAGAACCCTAAATTGAGTAACAGAGATTCTTTAAGATTTTCATTTTTTATTGAAAGTCAAAGAAATGATGTGAAGTTGGGGTGTTTATTGAGTATGTCAGGGCTGCTGTGCTCCTCTAATAGTGCATCTCAGTGCTTCACATATCCCTAACTTTTGCCAAACTAAGGAATGAGGAAATACCATCATTTAAGCTCCGTGCGGCACAGCTTGGTACCATCACATGCAGTGGTCTAAGTATCAGGTGGTGTTAGAAGCCTTAGCAGTCTTCAGAAGGGAAATACAGATTATCCAAAACCTGTGTGAAGGGTTTTTAAAAAAGCAACACAAAATGTTTTTTGCAAGTCTTACCCTGATGAATGACTTTTTCTTGACTGAATGGGTGCGTTCCCTTTAGGATTAGTGTACAATTTACGTGAATAGTATATTTCATGTTCTTTTGAAGTGGGGCATGTTGGGAAAAATCTTCCATTTTCCATTCTTGCAGTCAGACTTCACGTAATGATGATGAGTTGATATAACCCTCAGTTTAGATGATATTAAATAATTTTGTGCACTTTTTCTTGACTGTGATAATCTATAAATAAGCAAGTAGATTCCACAAAAACAGTCTTTTAAAAAACATTTTGTCTGTGTCCACGACTTGCCTGGTCAGACATGTCAGAGACATAGGTGTGGTTTTGTTATGCTTTAGTGCATTGGTCTGGACTGAAAAGATGAAGCCTCAGGCCCCAGGAATTTGATGGAGAATAAAAAATATCCTCAGGTTTTTTACTTGTCAGGATCAAAGTCTTTCACTTGAACTGTTCTATTCCTAACTGTAAAAAGCCACAAAGTTAAATGAAAATGAGCTTTTGTGATCAGGAATTAAATTGTAATTTGTAAAAAAATGGAGATGCACTATGGTACCATTGGAAATCTGCTGCCATAGTGCTCAACTCAAAAGTTGTACCTTTCTACCAGTGATATTGTATAGTCCAACAGCAGTGATTCATGTTGCTGCTGTACAGCCCTTCACAAGAGTGTGTGCCTGGAGGTACAGTCTGAGCACTCTGAACCAAACTGCTTTTGTATTCTGTATAGTGTGAAATCAAAAGGTAAAATTTTGTCTTTGGTTTCTCATACCATTTTGTGTTAATAGGACAGTAGGAAACAGAAGTGAAAAAAGTAACAGGAATTCCTTTGTCTCAAAAAGTGAACCTGTAGAAGAGTCATCTTCTTTTGCTGTTTTCAGAAACAAACTTAGAGATGATCAATTTGATCAGAGAAAATGGTCTTTTACAAAAAACCCCACAACACAGCTTTAAGCAAGATCTCCATTGGTCATTCACAGGAAGATGTGGGGGATTTTGGTTCTGTTTTTTTCCAGTCTTTTCCAGCCTCCTTTGTGTCTGGGTTATAGGTGGGGTCAAGTTGGGAAGCATTAAAAATCAGAGAAGAACAATTTTTGGTATATTTAACTTTTATCTCAAAGTAGGAAAAGCCATTCAAAAGACTTTCTTAGTTAGTGAACTTTCCTGATAGTTTAAGAGACCCAGGTGATTCAGCAAGTCTCAACAACGTCTACAATTTTAAGTAATTATCTGAACTTTCAGCATTTTAAAGGTTATTCCCGTCACTAGCAGTACAACATGTTCACCATGACTGGCAACTTTAGGGAGCCTGCAGTTTTTACTCTGTTGACTCTTGGCTACCGTTTTGTTCATGCGCTGCTCTGTATTCTTGACAGCAAATTGATTTAACTTGCAGCAGGAAAGATTGTGTGTGTGCGTGTGTGTGTGAGCACGCGAGCAAGCGAGTGAGCATGCAAGAGAGCGAGAGAGAGGGGGAGAGAAAGAAATGTGACTGTGAAATGTACTGGGGAGCAAGGCGAGGATACTGAATGGCAACATTTAGGCATTGACTGTGACATTGTATTAACCTTTTTAATGGATGTATGTAATAAAGTGACATGTAAATGGAGCACAAGGGGAGATATGACACTATATCTGGAAAAGGATAAAACAGTCAGTGAATACTGGGCTATTATAGCAGTTTGCAAACCTTGGATAAACTCAGTCAGCGGTTGTATAATTGGTTATTCAATCCCGACCCTTGTTCACAGCTCAAAGCCAGGAACACTGAGACCTGTTGCCAATTTGAGTGAATGCAGTGACTGTACTCGGCCGGGGCCTAACACTGGAGCCAGGCCTTTTCCTGTGGGCTGGTTTCCACCATGTCTGGGACTGGCGCAGTGACAGTAGCCCTTTTGTTGTGAAAGGCTGGCTGGTACTCCCCTCCTTTGCAAAATGTCTAACAGCTACACAAATATCAGAAAATAGGAAAAGTGACTTACTGTAGCTTTTTTCTTACCAAGTTAAACGTAGGGGCTTTGAAAAGGAGGCAGAGTCCAAACAATAAGGAAAACTGAAGCATGTTGTGAAATGTTATGGCCAGATAAGGAATGTGCCATGTTCTTGCAATGTATAATGTGAAATGTGGGGAAAACTGGGTTCTCTTAAATCATGAGACACAAACTGTATGTTCAGAATTATGTTCTCCTGCTCCCTCTTGAAATACTTGCTCCTGCAGGTGCAGTTATCTCCCAACCCATGCCGAGCAGCCTGGGAAGCACCTCTGGAGAAGAGATTCCTGCAGACCTGCTGCGGTGGCTGCTTGCGTGAGCACAGG
Source organism: Athene noctua (assembly GCF_965140245.1). Taxonomy (NCBI): domain Eukaryota; kingdom Metazoa; phylum Chordata; class Aves; order Strigiformes; family Strigidae; genus Athene; species Athene noctua. Next base: position 23,637,257 of record NC_134039.1, read on the forward strand.
AGCTCCTGTGTGGATCCGCTCCGTATAAAGTTCAAAAATGTTGATGTTGCTGTCATGGGTTCGTTTGAGAACTGCTGGTACAGAGGTTGTCTCTTGCATTATGGAGGCAGTATCGTATAAGCCAGCTGGAGATGAACGGAGAGAGTGTCACAAGTACCCTGGTTCCCTCCACCCTCATCCCCACACACACAACTTTCCAGTAAAAGCAGGGAGATATTTATGGAATGTCCTGACTCAGAGGCCAGCTGTTTCTCTTCTAGTAAAATGGTAGTTAGAAATAAATCAGAAGAAGGTTTGATTTTGGTTGATGAAATAATGAATATTCAGTAATATATATAGAAGATGAGCCTAGATGAGCTAATGGTCCCTTCTGGTTTCCAGCTTTTTGTGAATGAATCTGCAGTGTTATGAATCTACAGTTTCTCTTTTCTCTCCCTTCTTTCCCCACTTTTCTCTAGTTTTCGGAAGTGGGTTACTGCTCCTTTTCAAGCATTATAGTTTCTAAATGTACCTAGGTTACACAGTAGTATTTTTGTCATGTCATCAAACTGTACCACCTCAGAGGGAAGGGAATTATTGAAACAGTAGATTATGCATAGTCTTTTTAAGTTACAAAATAAAATCGAGGTAATGGTTAAAAATTATATGCCTCTAGATCACAAAGAGATGGTCTTGGGGGCTAATCTCTTTGCCATTCTGATTTACTCTAGTTCAGAGAAAATAATACAGAGTGCCACATTTAATGAAAGGCTGCAATTCAATCAAGAGGTTCTGCTGAGGTCATATAATATAAATGGTTACAGCACCTCTTGACTGAGTTACAGCCTTAATAATTCAGTACTTTGTTGTTATTTATAAGGGTAACTTTTCAAAGCAATCTGCATATCTCCCGCTAAAACCTGCTTTGAAAATTTTATACCATGATGTCATTGAAAAAGAATTTTTTTTCTTTTGGTAAGGAAAAAAAAAAACCACACCGGCAAAATGAGAGGGGAAAGGAATGCATTGTTTTAGAATAGAAAATTAATCACTTGGAAATGGACTGGTTATTGTGAAGCAAATGCAGAAAGAGTATTGAACTTGTGATACGTGAGAAAAACTACAGAAACTCCTGCCGAGGCTTTTAATGGAAAATACACTGCACCATCTCATTATAAACACAGCTTTGAGAATGAAGAGATGCAACAGGGAAGAAAAAATGGCACTATAGATTATAATATATATTTTTTTTTTATAATCATAGTTAACGCAGATCAGCCTTGATTGAAGTATTGTATGGAGTAGCAGGAACATACTGTAGTAGGGACTCTTGGAATTTGGGTGTTTGAGGTGTTTGTATGAAGAAGGATGTAGTACTGCATGCTGGTGAAACAAGAATGGTTTAGTTGTCAGGAGAACTGCATTGAGTCCATTGAATGCTATCCCTATTGACATTGAAAAATCCACTCACCATGCACTTCATCGTCTTAATTCCCCCAAATATTATCTGTGTCTTACATTACAGTGCAATATTGTATGGATGATGTCTCCCTTAGGTCGATGTTTCCAGTTTAGTGAATTGTAGGTGTCCGACTGGAGAGTCTACCGTCTTCTGTAGAAGAGTGAATGCTTCAGATGCCTCATTAATTTAATGTAGCTAAGAAACTAGTGGGCTTAAAGGATTTTATAGTAGTCCCACAGAGAACTATCCAAATGTAATTTAAATAGGATGGAAGAAACTTTTTATTCTTTTTTTTTTTTTTCTGAGTTAGAATTATTCAAAGTGGTAATAGCAGCTTTTATATATTTTAAACTTAGAAAAAGTATCTGAAATATATATGGAAACAAGTGTTTCAATTAAACTCAGATAAAGGTTTTGCTGAAGCCTAGCTTTTGTGCGGAGAGCTCTAGCAATACGCACCAATTGTGCTCCTTCTTTTTTCCTAGCAAAAGATAATTGGGAGAGAGAAGAAGGATAAAAGTACAACATATACTGCCTATCAAGTAAACCACAAATCACAGATGTGCTACACTTCACCTCTGAGTTCTTGGAAAGCAAACTACTTTTCCTTGATCATTTTAGAATTCAATATCATTCACAAGATTCACTGAGAATGGAAGAATTTCTGTGCCAAATTTAGAACCCATAATAGGTTCCGTCTAGATGCAGTAGGAATTTGAAAATTCAAAGGCCAAGTTTCATAAAGGTCTGGAAAACGTTTGGTTTGGGGATTACTATATTACATTTCTGCATTTCACTTCTTTGCCTGAGTTAGGATGAGATCAAGATTATTTTTTTAAAAAATAAGAATCTATTATTTCCATGAAGAAATTGTAGTTGATTGAGAAATGCATATTTCCACCTTTTCTATGAAAAACAGTAATTTTATATTTTTCTTAATCCCCTGTCCATATAATAAATAATATCCTGGATCTTCTGTTATAAGCTGATGGTGCCATTTTTTAGCACTGTTCCGTTTTCCACTACCTAGCCTGCCATCCTTGCAAGAATGGGCATCATATTTTCTATATTATGCCCTAGAGTATGACCTTTACTTTTTTAATTAGGCTGCCTTTTCTGTATTCCTGATGCAGCTTGTGTTGAAATAACTGGAAAGATGCTGTCTTTGATGTACCAGGAAATAGATGGGACCCTCTGGCTCCATCATCTGCTATAATAGGGCTCAAGAAATACATGAGCAAATGGGAAAGTTTCCCAAAGACATTCAGTGCTCTGAGAGAGACTTGGAAGGTTAGCCTCCATTTTACACCAAGTGTCTATTAAGGCAGTTCTTTAGCAAGGGAGCAGGAAGCTGTGTAAATGAGTGGTATAGTGCTTAATGGCTGTGTTCATATAACCAGGAAGCTCCAGGTTTATTTCAGTGGTTAGAACATAGGAGAGAAGGGAAGCCAGTACAGAATAATTCTTTCTTTTTCTTCTGTTCTTCCCTGTAACCATTCTATTTTATGTGGCATTTGACCATGTCTGTTTGTCATTCGTGTGGCTTATTCCCCACCTCCGCTCTCTGACTACAATGGAAAATGCCGTTGAAGAGGGAAAGGGGGACATGGGAGGGTATGATTGCGTGTTTTTTGCCAATTGCAACTCTTAAGACTTTGCTGAAAGCTGCAGTCGTCAGTGTGGTTATGTGATACAGAAATTTATTCCATCGGTTTTCAAGGTATAGGCTGCTTTCATGCGCACCATAGCATCCCCCCAGGATTAAGTAATTTGTTGCTCTGGCATTTTTTTTAAAGCCTGGTCACAAAAGAGAACTTCCTGAACAATGGGCCTGTTATATCCTATTCAGCCTTTCTGATCTATTAAATTCCCTGTTACACCATTCTGCAATTACTCCACATCCCACCTTCCCAGACCCCCTGTTCTCAAGCAATCTGGGAATTTGCCCTTGTCGTTTGCCTTACTCCACAGGAGCCCCACATCCCTCTGTTTCCCCACACCACTTTTGATACTGACTCTGGGTCCTTTCCTGTGCTTGGCGTATTCGCACATATTTGGTATGACTCTCCTTCATACCTGCATACCAGAGAAACACTTAACATGTTTATTCAAAGACTTCTCTATCTTATTCAGAGAGAGGTAGGCTTAAAAGAAAATATTTCAGTCTCAGCCACAGTTTATCTCAGGGTTGAAAAAAAAAGCTGAATTGCATGTAGTTCTTTTTCCAAACATCTCTTACTAGGTATGAAATAAATATGTTTGTAAACTGAATATTGTCAAGCACTGTGTCTGCAAAGAGAGGTAGGTATCGTACATGAAAGGTCAATGTTAATCACAAGATTAAATCATAAAGGATAGTATTCCTTGTAACAGTCTAATAATATTATTCAGACAGAGTTCATGAACATATTTTAGATATGACAGTGTTAAAATCAAGGTACGGTCAATTTCTTTTTTCACAGCAGCACCAACAGTTCTCTGACTGAAGTGATTTCGGTGCAAATGTGAGTTTCTTAGGGACTTGGAGATAGTGTGAATCTGTGTTCAGAGTTACCCCACAAAAGATAAAGACAGAGCCAGGAATCCTAGCAATAAAGTTGCGCTAATCTGTTCATAGATCTGCTTTTTGGGTTCTTTCTCAGATCTGATTTCTGGTCCAGTATGCTCTTCATTTACAGATTTGGTCTGTCTTTGAAGGGGCTATCACTCCCAAAAAGCCCTCACTTTTATTGTCAGGAGGATCATTTTTAGGTCTTGCAAGATTACATTCCTGATTATAGGTCCAGCTCATTGTAAGAATTTGTCTCGCCAATTCTCAGATTGTGCATTATGATCCTTGTGTCCCATTCTTTGTCACCTATAACCTAGTCAGTGCTTGAGGTCATAGTCATAGAGGGAAGTTTGGATTTGTTTTTTCTTTCCATAGGTAGATGTGGTCCCATTGAGAGGTTTGAATATGAGGCCAGAATCTTAGGAGAGACAGGGCAGTGATTAGAACTTCAGATCCATAAAGAGCCATTTTGTTGACCCAGGTGATTTGCTGCTTTCTGTACCAGTCAGAGCTTTTCAGAAGATTCCTTGTTCCTTTTGTCACCATGAAAGGTAGAAATAATCAAGACGAGAACACAGATACGAAGATCATCAGCACCAGATTTCTGTGTGATAAAACAAATTGCAGCTTTTGCCCATTTACAGCAGAAGCCAGATGTCTTTTACCACCACACCTAAGAAACAAAGAACAAATAGGATCCTGAACTACAGATGTTGCAGTGAAGGTGGTCCCTTCCAAGTTATTCGTTCTTCATCTGAACTTCCTCATCCTGCTTCAGTTCAGTTTAAGCCTCTTCACTCATCTTATAGGACTATACAGGTGGATGCTTTGGAATTGTAAAGAATTACTTTTATTTATGAGACCACATTTCAGTCATCCCCAAGCACTTAGGGACAGGCCTTCTCAAACAGGTAGTTTGAGAAATCTGGGAGGATGAGTACACCTACTCCTTCCTTGGTTTTCGATGGAACAAATTAGGTCCCAGAGCTACAAAGCCAAGTTTGTTGGACAAAGTGGGAGAAGGCTAACTCTAGGTGGCAGCTGATGAGATTGGTAGCACAGAGATGAGGGGACTGTTTCTTGTTTTGAAGTATCTTCCCTTCCTCAGAGAAAATGTTTACACTCTGTATTTCTGGGGTCTGTGTTCTTTTTACCAGGGAGAATGTAGTGTCTCTTGATTGTCATCATTGTGTAAAGAGCTGCACAGTGAATGACCTTAATTCTTGTGAAGATATGTTCCTGCCCTGCATTCACCTTACTAGTCCTTGATGATTTATGAAGCCATCCTGAATTCAGATGATCCTTCTTGTGGAGCTGGATAACTATTCGCAGAGGAAGTTTTATCATCCTGAGGTGAATGGAGGAAGTCTTAAGTTTTCTAAAATAGCTTGAAAAAGTTGTGCTCCAGGGTATGAGTAAGATTCCGCTCTGATTAAAAAAAAAAATAATAAAAAAAATAAAAAAATTTTGTCCCATTAGAGTGCTGGGAATGATTCGAAGGCATAGTTTATGCTTTAATCTAAGTCCTGTTGTCTTTTCTTATAGCAGAAGTTCATGTTACAGCTCTACCTCATCTCTTTCATGTTTGCCCAGGCTGCTGCAGTTATCTATTGGATGTCTGGGGAATGGGGGAGCTCGGTCTTTGTGACCATTTTCAGTAGTCAGGGAGCGGCTGCAGAGTTGTTCCGACTCTGCTACTCCTTCAATGCATTGTGTATTAAAAGTATGTTTTGGATTTTGACAAATGAGTCCACTTTCTTAGTCTTGTTCTCAGTATTGTTTTCTTTTTCTTTCTTTTCTCCTTTGACTTTTCTGCTTTTACTTTCTGACTTTCCTTTCCCCTTGTCTAGAACTATTGTGTTAAAAGAGCTATGCATAATAGACTTTCTCTGATTTCTCTTCACTTATTTGGGGATTACCTGTCACAACTGTTACATGGCTGAACCACCCGTGTATCTTGATGTTATTCCCTAACTCAGGGAGAAAAATGCTGGATCAAAAGGAAACCCAGTGTATTTCCTCTCCCTATTTACGCTGAAAATAACAGAGTCCAAAAAATCCATGAATGGAGACAAGTGAGAACAAACAGAACAAGTTGTCAAGGCAGATGGAATGCTGTACTTTGGTGGAGAAGCCTGTGTGCAAATCTTGGAAGATTATTTTAAGCAAGTTCAAAGATGACATTAGCTTTAATAATTTCTACTTAATTTGACATAATGATTCCATGCAAATATCATTTAGATCACAACTAGAATTCTGATTTACTGTGAATCTACCTGCACTTCAAAAGCTTTGATTTGTAGTGTGCATCTTTTTTTTTAATTATTATTGTTCATATCTTTCTGGCATCTGGCAATCAATGATTGAGATCTTGGTTTCCCATATGTTGTGCAAGAGGAGTTCAGGATGTGTAGTTGTTTAGCATCAGGCGTATGTGCTTTAATTCTCACTTCCAGTGGTAAAACAGTCTGTCATATTTTAAAAGAGAATAGAAATCTGTGCATACAGTGTGTTTTCTTGGTTGTTTCAGGGGGATATCCTTTTCAGTTTTCTATTTTCTTTTTTTTTTAGAACCTTTTAATGGTTTTATTAACATCCCAAACGAGTATTTTATGGTTCTTTCAATGTCATCATTGGGTTCAAATTGTAACAGTCCACATTTACTCTAGGAAGTACACAGACAATCTGATGACTGTAGCCCTTTCATTACATAATTGTCAACTTACAATTTCAGTAAATAGGTACAGATGATCAAAAGGTCTTACCTCAGTGTGATTGATAACATTTGACTCTAAACCAACCAGTTCCATGGTATGTCAATATTTTGATGATTTTTAGCCTTGTATTTTCAACTTACAAGTTGAAGTTCCAGGTGACTTGCTGGTTTACTGATGTTGTTTGGACATGGAATTGCCTTATTTGCCTTCATGTTTACGTGGTTTGCCAGGACAGTGGCAATACAGGGTTTACATCTGATGGAGCTTCTCTGTTATACGCAGTTTATTAATTTCGTAACCTCAACTAGTAAATATACAAATGCATATTTTCATTATTAGGATCCGAAAATGTTATTGGCACATTTTTTTCTCCTAGTGGTAGCAGGTCTGAGTGCATTGTTTAAATGGGTGCAGTAATTTTCATGTAAGGGAAAGTTAACTTTTCTTCCATTTGCTGTTCGCTGAAGAGGATTATAATATGGTCAGTGAAATGCTAAGAAGGGTGAAGAAAAATTACATTAACCCCAAAAGAGGGAATGTCTTATTTATCACCTAACATTGTCATTATCCTGCAAAAACAAGAATGGGGGGGACACGCCTCTTCTTTCTGTCCAACTTCCACCTCCCCTTACTCTCGCTGCCTCTCGTGGCAGTGTAACTAATGGCCATATCTGGATCTAGCCCTCCCCACCTCCACTCTGCTGACATCATAAATTATCCAGATCTAAATGGACAACATTCATTAGCTGTGCACTTTACAGAAGGAGCCAGCTCAGGAGCTAAGCGCTCGCCTATTTTTATTAAAAGTTAAAAAGCTCCTTGCTGTCACGGAAAGGGGAGGTTGGAGAAGGTACAATGGAGGACAGTGCCGCAGAGCTAATAAATAAAAATAATAACTATTACTATTGGTTGAGTGACCCAGGGAGAAGAGCACTACCAAGCCATTTGTTGTTCCCTTTCACTTGTCAACAGCAGTAGCTTAAAAGCCTTTGCCATTGTTCAGGGCCTAATAGCACCTGTTGGGAAGATAGGAAGACAGCTGTCAAAAAAAAAAAAAGAGGGTGGGGGAGGAGGGTGGAAACTGATGATTAGTTCGGTAACATGCACTTCGGTGCAGCTGCAGCAGGGCACTTCATGGCTTCCATTCGGAAGTGAGGCTCTTCCCTGCCCAGCCCTGGCCCCAGTGCTGTGTACGGGCATTGGCAGAACCCAGAGCACCCAGGGGTGCTAGGCGAAGGGGTGGAGCCATGCATCCCCGTTTCCGAGAGCAGTGATACTTGATCAAAAGAAACCCCAAACCAGGCCTCAACAGTGGAAGTTGTGGCTTTGTGACAAGAGTGCTTGTTTCACTTTCTTTTTTATTTTTATTTTTTTTAATGCTCTCTCTTAGCAAATAAGGCTACTCTTCCCTCTTTCTCAAGGTAAAGGCAACGTGTAAGGAACACCGAGAGTTAAGGAGCCCAGGTATCGACATCTCCCTTTGCAGCTGATCTTCTGGACGCCAGAGCTGCATACTTACTTGTGGTGGTAAATAATGACTGTGGCAAGGGCTGAAAGATAGGCTCTTTATTAAATTGTCTTCTCAGCTTCATTACATATTGTCCTTCCTTTTGTCATTTCCAAGAAAATTATGAGTACCTCAGGACTCTCTTTTTCTACTTTTAAAAAAGTTGCTTTCAGATTTTCAGGTAAAAATGCTATAGTAACTGTATGTGAAGGGTTACATTTTGCTGTTGAATTTAGGATTTGAGAAGTGGAGTGGTTGAGCTTCAGAAGGATTTCCTTGAAATTCTAGCCAAACACTGTAGTTCTCACTTTATGTTTTACAGTTATTTAGGTTATATACTTTTTGGCTCTCCTGGCATTTTGTTTTAGGTTTTTTTCAGGAAAGCATTTAATTACTTAAAAAGAGACAGGTCAGCACAAAAGATCTTTTCTGTCAAAGGATAAACCATGAAATCTCTCTAGAACATCTTTAATGATCTGTCAATACCCATAAAAAGTTAGTGTGTGGTCACCTCGAATGCTTTTTTTAAGCCTTCTTGCTTATTAAAGATGTGCTGAAGATGTAAAAAATTAGCAGACCAAACCCATTGCCCTCTGTTAATATTAACAAGATATTACAGCCCTTTAATTAGAAACTGGCTCTGTTGGTAGCAGTAATACAAAAAATGTATTTCAGGGAAATATGTATTTTGTTTGAGTATCTGTGTCCAACTGAGACAGAAAAATAAAACTGAAGTGAAATTTAATGGTATTTAATTCCAGATGTCTGTGTTTTTATGTTGTTACTCTTGAAATAGTCTCTGGAAATACTAAAACATCTTTGTGGTTTCAGAATTTAAGTGAGGCTCGGGCTTCGTATAGTACCTCCTTCTATCAATTGACACAGAGGTTTTTTTGCTGTGTGGACCACTCCTAAGAAAATCAATTCCTTCTTTCATTTAGAGATGCCTGGAATTAAAGTGGCATTAGAAAGTTGAAGAACACAGATTAAGACAAAATTCTCTCTTTTCATGCATAGGAGAGGGTGGGGGTTTTTTAATTTTACTGTTCCCCTCCTTTTCAAAAGGATTCCTCCTGGTGTAATTGTAACATCAATGAAAAAGGAAAAGGTTGCTGATCAGGTGTTTGAAAGTGAGCTACTCTGTTTCATTTATTAATTTATTTTTGGCATATCAGGAAATTATGAGGAACATTTTAAAAATGTAACTTTTTTTTTAGGTTGAGTAAGATTAAATAACTTGCTTTGTTCTTGTCTGTTAATTTAATGAGGGGTGAAGAAGACAGTGGTAGCAGGGATTTGAGATCATTCTGAAGTTTGTGTATGCTGAAAAAGGTGTTCCAACAACAGCTGTGCCAGTGAAATGCCGCATTTGGCAGAATGTGTTCACAATTGGTTCTTTTGGCCAACTCGATGGCCTGGATCTCCAAAGGCATTCAGAAGCCTAATTCCTTTGCAGAATGAGATTTATGCTCCTGAATGCCTTTGAGAATCCAAAGCACTGAGTCCCAACAAATTTCAGTGACAGAAGATATATTGTCCAGTGTGTGGCATCCCCTGCCATTCACAAGTGCTTCAGTGTGCCCTTCTCTGGGGGACACGGTTGCTCTGCTGCAGAAATGGGAAAGGCAGAGATTGAATCAGTTCTTGAACCAGCCATATCCTACTATGTGTTTGCAAGGACAAGGATTTAGATGGAAGGTTACGAGGCAGTGACTACAAACTATGCTGTTGCATATTTCTTTAGAATAATTAAGCTCTAGTGGTTTTGGGGGTACCCTGTAACGCAGCCCCATCTCCATACAAATCTAAGGCAACCAGCAGTGGCTACAGGCCTGATGTGGAAGGCCGGATTCATGGAAGTGTGAATGGAGCACACCACTTGTCCGGCTGCCCTGGCACAGAAATTTGAATGCCACCTCCACAACAGTGGAACAGGTGGCAATTATCATACAGCAGCTTGCCACCCTAGATTATTATTATTTCGAGGGTAATCAATGTTCACGTAGGAGCATCGATGGGGTGTGTTGCCACTGAGGTGTGTAAGGCAACGAAGTATATACTCTACAAGATAGTGTGCTGGAAATAACAGAGATGGAGCTGGAATTCCCTGTTGTTCTGAGGTGAGAGCAGGGATACAGGCTGTGTTTGTGAAAGAGGTGGTTTTGTCAGGTATGCAGGCTTCAGAAGGGCTTCATGGACATTCTGTTGATGTAGACATTGTCAGTCCAGAAGAGCGTATGACAGACTTTTAGAAATACCTGGATTTTTCATGTTCTGAAAGCAGACTGTCCTGAAGCTGTATACCAAGAAAGGGGATGGAATCTGAAAAAAACCTTGACTGTTACCTGTGTAACCCCCAAATGTTATGTATGACTATACATAGACTCCGCTGCTGGGAGATTGAAGGACTGGCAGAAGGTATTACATGACAGGCTTGATTTCTTTGCATTGTACATGTCATATCTGGAGTGTGACACTGTTCCTGGAGTAGGTGACCATTTGTTGAAACAAGACAGCCTGAAAAGTACATAGCTAACGGTGAAACTGCCAGTGCATTCAGGTGATGGAAACTATAAAAATTTCAGACAATAGCCTGACTGTTCCTGAGGGTGTAGTTGAATGAGATGCTGGTTTTGGCCGCAAACCTAGCTTAACAAGTCCCTGTGCCCTCCCCCTGTCCTGCTTAGCCATGTGTTCCTGCCTTGTGCTGTGGTTTGCTGGCTCCTCACTTACATCCTAAGGGATAATTAGTTCAGCAACTGGTAGTATAGTGTATCTGAAAACTACTCTAACCTTTTCTTCCTAATAAACGTCCTTGTGTTTTTAGGTAGCTTTCTTGTAAGACTGGCAGCATGCATTGGTGAGCAGCTGTAAAAATAACTGCTTGTATATTTGTAGATAGAGTAAAATCATGGTTTTAGTGGCATTCACAGATTACTGATTTTGATTTTAAAATCTTGAATAATTTATTTATTGTGCTATGGAACCTTTTCTGGCTATGTGAATTATTTTTTTAGCACAAGAAGCAGTACTCTTGTGCCATAAATCACAATAAAGATGTCTTATCATTCATATAGTATGTACTTCGTTAATGCAGCATGATGGGTATTGCAAAAGAGAGCCAGCAACTTGAAAACAACTGTTGTATTTTTAAGCATACACAAAATTATGCAAGTATGTGCAATGAGAATACTATGGTAACCTGATGTCATTGTCGCCACAGGTTGTAACTGTGGTCATCTGTGGATAACAGAAGTTGATTTTGTCCTCTGAAATAAAATGCTATCGGAGCTAACATGTGTCTGGGACGGGACTGGAGATTCCAAGAGCAGGAAGGCTGCTTATCCCTGCTAGAGAAGGGAGCTTTTTAAGTAGGTTTGGAAGCCACCCATGGACATATATAGCCCAGCTGTTTTCTGCACAGTGGTTGCGATGGAGTGGTGTAGTCAGAGTCCTACTATATGCTGGCCAGAGCACCATAGCTTCCTAATATCTCATCAAAACTTGAATATTTTGTTTGGCTCTGTGAGTTTGTGCCCAAAGACCAAAAACCATTTTGTGTATCAAAAGAAACAACCAAACAAAAAACAGAACCACAAATAACAGCACACTACTCTGTCCAGTCAGAGAAGCCCCAGGTAATATTGTTCTCAGTACCACATTTCTGCTTATCACACCTGAGCACATATACCCTACATTTGAACAATATTTACATTATAGAGGTGTTTCCTGGTGTCTTCTCGAAAAGTTTAAAATGCTTTTAGACTGGTGAAAAATTGTAGTACTTCCTGGAAGGCAAGAGAAAAACGTAAGTTGTGTGGTCTTTGATTTCCAAATTTGAATACATTTCTGTATTGTGCCTGCTTATGATTCATAGTGTCTTGCCTAGAGCTGCAAGTAGTTCCCTACAAGCATGATTCTGTTGATGGAGAGCCATATGTGTATGCAGATGCTGTGTGTCTGTGTAACCTGCTGATACCAACCATTTCTTCATATTAGTTGCTTTATTTTCTTTGCTATGAAAATGGTTTCTGATTTTGTATAGGTAACACCTTCATAATAAAAAATGGGCGCATAAAAAGAAAAATTTCCTGTGTCTATATATGTGCTTGTCTGCTCTTTTAAAGGAAGACTGGAAATCTGCCCTCAATCTTGTTTCCTGGTTTAAACCAGAAAGGGTTTATTGTGGTTCATTAACACAGAACAGAGTGCCAGTGGGGTGGCACGTCAATAGGTGAGGGTTGTAGAAATAGTGAGTGGAACTGTGGCCAACAGGTGTAACATATTTATGACTGCAGCAGACGAAAAGGGTGAATAATAGATGGAGGGTATTTGCCAGCTCTTTCATCATTTAAACGAAGGTGCTTGCCAGAAGTGGAAGGTTATCAGCCAGTGCTAAAGTTTATTCATTATCATTTGTGCCGACCAAATACTCCTTCCTCTAAGACTAACATGTGTTGGCAGGAAATGTCTGGTGGTCCATCTGGGTATTGAGCAACTCCTGGCTTCTCTTCACTCTGCTACACTTCATGTCATCATCCTTGCTGAGGCTAAACGTCTTTCATTTACTTTGTTCTAAGGAGTCTCATCCCAGGGACAAGAGCTGTTCGCAGTAGTTATGGAGGAGGGAGTACTTTGGGCATCTCCTTTAGAGAGCACCAGTGCTCAGACACCATGCAAATGGGAGGCTCCAGGACTCATTGTTCCTCTACCTTGTGGTTGAGTTATATCAGCCTCCTTCCCTTATATCGTAGTTTTCTCTTCTTTATAACGTCAGAGCTTTGCTCTCCTCTTTCCTCTTCAAATGCAGCTTTTCTGGAAGTGCCTTATGTGGTGAGCCCCCATCCCGTACCTTCTTACAGCATGATGGAATTACATTACTTTCTCTGGAAGCAGGCAGCTGAATGAGACCAAAGTTTGCTTTTAGTAAATAATCAGCAGGAGCAGAAAGGAGTAATAGGAAGAGATTTGGCAGTGAAGACCATTCTAAGCTTTTATAAGTGGATTTCCAGGACTGTGACCCTGGAGCATGGATTGAAAAGAGCTACCGGAGAGGTTAGGCTTGAAGGAAACACTGTGCTATGGGACTGCGCTTTTGGAAGGCTGCCAAGGCAGGTTCAGGTACATGTGCATCTGCACTGCCACTGAATTGAGAGTAGGATTAGGTCACTCCCAAAGGGGAGTTACAATGCCTGAAAAAGTTAACGCAACTTCTGGAAGTAGACTAAATTAAACAGAAGTTTAGCAGACAGTGCTAAAAATGGTGCCTCTTATTATGGCTTTGTAGCCTCGGCCACTTCCTGAAAACAAACTGCTCCTTTCTCAGTGTGAAAACTTTTAAGTCTTTTAAGCAAATAAATCAATGAAGCTATATTTAAACATCGAATACAGAGTAGATGGACAGTGGCATGCTTGTTAGCATACAAAAAGTTAGATTCAAAAGTGATTTTATGTTAATTTGCTTAGATGCTTTGCTTTCCAGTACTGTCAGAGCAATTCAGAGTATGTATACGTGTGGCCAACACCTACAGATCGATCCATACATGCAAATCAGAGCAGTTAACGTGGCACTATTACACCCTCGAGAAAGTGGTTGAATTCTGAGCGCTGAAGGCCTGTGTGAGAATTGCTGCTTGCTGGCATCAGTCTCCAGGTCTCGTTGTAGATGAGGCAGTCAGCCTCAATGGTGCTTGGCAAGGGAGGGAGGGAGGGAGGGTGGGCTGTGGGGCTGCGGGGCACCAAGGAGCCACTGCGCTGCTGGCACAGTCAAAGAGCCATTCACCAGTGGGTATGGCCATACGCAGTGATGCGAAGAAACATATGCAAAGAAACAGAGGCAAGGGTGAAACAAGAAAACAAAATGCGCGGTAAATACCTCTAGAAAGAGCTAATGAGTGATAAATGTGCAGAACAGAGACAACAAACAATTTTTGTGGATTAATTTGTATCTGTTAATTCAGTCAGTTTCCTCCTCACCAACATTTACTTAATGATTCCTGTTATTCTTTCCATCTCTGTCTTTCTCTTTGGTGCCGTACCCCTAATCCTCTTCCATAACAACACTTAACACTTTTCATAATGTTTCTGGAACAAAAATGTTTCCCAAACGTTAATGAATTACTGTTCACAAACATCCCATGAACAACTCTTTTGTAGATGTATTCATACCATGCTGTGGATAGACTTGGAATTGTTTTACAGTGTGCTGAAAGACCTACACTGCCAATAGGTAATGGGGGTATTCTTCTCTCAAGTGGAGCTCAGAAGAAGAAACGGGGTTAATTCTGGGTCCCTACTGAAGGTACGATTAGGAGACGTTCTGAATAACTGTGAAACTCCGAACAGCAGAGCTGTTCAGTGTGTAGCTTTTTGTAAATGCTGGTGTAGATTATCATTAATGCATAACTGTCCTGATGCATATCCAAAATCTGTCACAATATAGCTCAGATTTTGGATGTAGGAACATTGTTTTGGTCAAGAGGAGAGTTAAGTGCTGGAGTAGGGCTCAGGAATAGCAGTTTCTGTGTGCAGACAACCTTTCCCAATTTCAAACTGCACATTATATGTGCAAGCATTAAAAGTTTTACTGACTTTCTAATGAATCCAGAGAACGAGTGCTTTGCAAACAAGATACAGTGTTTATTTCTCTTCTTAATTTGAAAGCATCATCTTCCCAATGAAGTCTAAAAAAAACTGAACAAAAGATGACTTTGTTTCAGAATAATTCATGAAAGCTCTACAGTTGTAATCTTTCAAACAGTTATTTTTAAAGATGTGTAAATTTCAAATCTTTTTTTAATGGGGTACATAAATGACATAATAAATCTTTGTTTCCAAGATATGGTGCATAATGTATTTCACAAGCAGTTGCTGAAATGTGATAGGTTGAGTATATGAATAGTATGTTTTATGTAAGTACAATATGTTAACATGGTATATAATAGAATAAAACAAGCTGTAATTTAATATAGGTCTCTAGCTCTATAAAGCTTTAGGGGTGGGGAAGCTATTGTCTTTCAGAATTAAAGTTCTTTTTAAGTATTAGCAGAAGTATTTGATGATTCTACATCAACATTCTGTTGGAAGTGCCTTATGTAAAAATTGCAGTTCAAGTTGAGGAAGGTTTGAAACTAAGTTAGTACCTCAATTAAATATTATTACTTTTAAGTGGAAAAAATCTATATAACAGTATTTTAAATAGTTAACATACAGTATTTCAACAGGGGAAGCGCTGATTAGATCACCACAATCTATTTTATGCCATCAGGATTGCTGAGGGGCTTATAATTGTGTTAAATTTTCATATTACTCATATTCGCACATTAATGAACAGATGCATTGTAACTACTGGGATTTTGCCATTTGGCCTTTCACATCTCTAATCATGATTTCCTACTGAGATCTTTACCATTCTCGCCAGTCATTGATACATGGCCGTCCATCGCCTTCATTATTCTCCGCCTGTTTGTCGCAGCTCTCCCGGCATCGCCGAGCGGAGTCAGGTTGCGGGGACACTCATTTGTAACGTGAGGCCTCCGGCTGGGGACTCTGCCGCTAAGTCAGTGAGGATTTTATTGACAAAGCCGACTACCCCCCACCCTCCCCGACCTCCCCCAGCAAAGCAGCACCGGGCCCCGTCCCGGCGCCGCTCCCCGAGCGGCTGCAGCGGTGGCTCGGCGCGGCAGAGGAGCGGGGGGGGGGGCAGGCAGCCCGCCCGCCGGCCGGGCAGCGGGGCCCTGGCAGCCCCGGCGAGCGGCTACTGTTGCTTTAACGCGGCAAGTTAGACAGAAGACTTCTGTTTCTTTACGAGCGCACCACGGCGAATATTTTGTCTAACTGCAGGGGAAAAGCTCTGTCGTGGACTTTGCTGACAATAGACTTAAAAGTAAGACGGGCTGCTTTTGGTGCCTGGAGGCTCTGGAGCCTATTGTCAGCTCACAATGGATTTCTATTGCTGCATTCCTGCTTTGCAAAGGTTTGTTAGCTTTTAATGACTGACAGCTCTCTACCGCAAATACCGCATTTGCTCTGGCCTGTTTACATGCTACTCGAGAGTTTTTAGAAAAGCGCGCGCGGGGGGGGGGGGGGGGGGGGAATTAAAAAGCGGCGGCGTTTATTTGACCTGTTCAGATATGTTTGGAAAATAGTTTCCTTCGTGGGTTCTTACAGGGGACGTACCAACTTCAGCAGTGGCTGTGCATGTGCCTAGACCGTGGCGGCTTCTCCCTGTTGTCAGCCCCGGCACGGAAATGTTCGTTGCCCAGCGGCTTCTCCTATCTACTTCGTTAGGATTTCATTGCAGTTTTAGGGTTTGTGACACAAAACTTGCATTCAGGCAATCCTGGGTGACCGAGTCCGTGGCTAGAACCCTTTCCGCAAGAGTCGACCGCTCAAAGAGTGGTCATCATATAGGAGAAAACAGGAGTGTTGAAATGTGTGTAAAAATGTTAACGGGGGGGAAGAAAAAAAAAACAACCGACACATACAAAAAAAACCCACAACGACAAACCAACCCAAAAATCAAAACCCAAACCTAAAACCTCTGTTGCTGTAAATGGGATCCGGCTAGTTGCTATGCGAGATGCAGGCGTGGGGCTGTGCCGGAACATGGGTGTCTGCCTGTGCACATCCATGTGCGAGGCAGGGGGAGGGTGGGAACGCAAGGAGAGCGTCCGTGGGCCCGTGTCACTCCAGTTATTTGTGCCTTAATGTTACACTGCATGTGGTCGGTTTAACGGGAGTTTGGGCTCGTTCAGTTCCTCGGGTGTGACACGCTCTGTAGAGAGACAAAAAGGGAGGCTCGAAGGGCCCGGAGCCCTCCGCGAGTGCGGGTAGAGCCCGGCGGGCCGGCTGGCTGGCCAGCCAGCCCTCCCTCCGGCCAGCCAGGCCTCCTTCCCCCTCCGGGCAGCCAGCCCTCCCTCCGGCCAGCCAGGCCTCCTTCCCCCTCCGGGCAGCCAGCCCTCCCTCCGGCCAGCCAGCCCGCCGGCCAGCCTCACCAAGGTAGCGCGGCGCTGCTTCCTCGGAGCTTTAAGTTGGGGTTTCGAGAAAGGAGGCAGAATTAGCCAACAAGATAATGAAGGTTGCTCATAATGGTTTTTACTGTGGGGAAAATTAACCAGTTGCTAATAATTGTATGGTCTCTAGGCCAGACGGTCCCTTTGATAAGTTAACATGTACTCCCTTTATGCTCCTGGTAGGGGGTAAACAAATGCCTGAACAAATACAAATACACATAAACACAAATGTGGAGAATAGCAGTATATGTCTTAGATCCAGATAATAAGTGTGGGTATTGTTATTTAGATGGCGCATACTGGGACACTTATCTTTTAGTACACTCCATTTTCTAACTGAATGCAGTGCTAATCGTGGGATTGAAAGCTATTGTAATTGTGTACCCATCTAAATGCTGACAAGAATATACAATTACATTGTTTGGAATTGAGTTTAATGTTCTCTGAATTTTATTAGCATTTATATTTACTTATGCATTAAAATTCTATACAAAAAGAGGTCAGAATACAAGAGTTATAGACATAAATATCAGACCCATCCACACCCTCACTGTATTTTTCCTGAAAATACTGAACAAATTTATTTTATTTTTAAAGGAAGTGATAGAATCTGAAATGAGCAAATAATGGGTTTCCATTCTAAGCAATGCCTTTTCTCCCTCTGGATTTTGCAATCTTTTAAAGCTTTTTTCATACCCAAGTTTTTATTATTATTTATAATGTGCGTGTTACCGGAAAGTCTTTCCACAGTATGCTTGCCACCACACGATGTTTAAACACGCATTATAAAGTGGATGTAATTGTAAACACTCAGAGGGATATAATTACATGTAGCAGATTTAGGAGCTAATTCTTCGCTTCTCTCTCTCTCTTTCTCTCTCTCTTTTACTCTGCATTTTATCAACATAATTATTTTTTGACTGCAGACTAACACCCAGAAATTGACAGGCATCCATTATAGGCAGCAACTTGTTCACCAAATTGAAAAACAATGAACTGCAGGTTTATATGTACCCATTGTCATACAGAATTACCGGAGCTTTGTTCCACAAGAGGAAAAAGCTAATGGTTTTGAAACAGCAGGTGACAAAACACATTCTTTCCCCCCCCCCCCCCCCCCCTCCCCTCTTATCAGTTTGTTTGATGAAGTCATTACGAACTGGGGCCCAGAATAGGGTTGGCCTTATTTTTAGCAGATAGACTTTTAATGAGTTCTATTGTGGAGACGGTCATGTTGACTTGCTTACATTTTTTTTTCCCCCCCTTCACTCAGAAACTCCCAGTATTGAAAAGCTACTATCAAAGGACTGGAAAGACAAGCTTCTTGCCATGGGATCAGGGAACTTTGGAGAAATAAAAGGTAATGCTGTTTCTGTGCTAAAGCAAACTGAGAATGAATATACAGGTATTACTGGCTTTATGGAACTCTGTTTGTTTGCTCCTCTTCCCCTCCCCTTGAAACATTGTGATTTGGGGTTTAAACGAAATATATGCTCTCCATCTACGATAATACAAGTAAACGAAATAGTATATTGCCCTGAGTGAATGAAGTTAGGTAAAGCTTTTGTTGCATATATCGTTCCGTGTTGCATGAGGACACATCCTATTGCTGAATTGGAAAAAAAAAAGTCAACTCATATGAAACGCAGGCTTATCAGAGTATAGCAGAGCTCAGCTTTTGAAATGTGAGGCTGTTCAGAAGTCCTTGTTAATTTTTGGACAGATTTTGATGATGTAGATTTTTTTTTACTTTTCTGCGTGTAGGAAAAAAAAAATAAAAGCGCGAAGTTTGTGTAATGATACCTCTAGGTACCAAAAATAGCTGGTGCAGATTTTAAAAGACAGCGTTACAACATCTGTGCACTAAAACGTGTTCTTTTAAAGCCATACTCCAGAAGGAAAATGACAAAATTTGACCACTCTCCAGCAGCAGTAGCTTCTGTTTTGCCAAGATGTTTCCCCATTTTATATATGTGAGGTCATTTTAGGGAACCTGTAGTTGTTTGTTTTCATGTAATTTAATATTTTTATAATTCTTCCTTAGTGCTTGTGACGAGGAACTGACTCAAAGTACATCTGTGTCAAGAATTTTAGTTTTCAGAGCAACCATTATCACTCTGAAAAGAAACAGTGACTCTGATTCTTCTCCTGTTAATATCAGTGTACATCTGGAGTAGTAAAATCCAAGCCAATGTTGTTTTGGAAATGTGAAAGTAGAACGAGATTAAAATTAAAACCTTCTTTAGTGTTTATAAACTAGATTTCACTTCTCTCCATTATTTTTGGTTTGCTTACTAATGTTGTCCTTGATACCAAGATCCTCATTCAGGCAGACTCCCAAACCTTGTGCCTGACAGTTTTAAGGAGCTTCTGCACAAGAGAAGAGGTGGGCAGTATGTGATAAAGAATACAACATGATGTGCTCTCAGAGGTTAATGTATTGGTACAGGTGCAAAGATAGTGTTATTTTAATTATATGTGCCTTCCATCTTCTCAATGATAAGCCACCAGCATTAGTTTCTGCTAGTCCATTGACTTACACAAGTAGGAAAGTATGCCACTTGCTTCCCCTAGCTTCTCCCTAAGAGTCTGTAATTCAAAAATATATATTCATTACATATGTAGAATAACTTTATAACATAATATAGTGCTTCGGCCCCAAATAGACTGAGCTGATGTTATTATTACAACAGCACCAAACCCTGGGTTCTTTATTCCCGCTGAGTACATTTTCTCTGTGTGTGTAAAGCAACAGGCCATTGGTAGGGTAGCCACTGGGCTTATCTGCGTGTTCTGTTTTATAAAAGCATATTGTTTTCAATTGTTTTCAAATAACATCATTATCTGCCATGAACTGATGAATCTTTAAGATGTTTCAGACCCAAAGTGCACAGGCAGCTTTGGTATCCCCTTTTGGGTGTGTATTTCAGCAGTTCTAGCATGTTGCCTGGAGCCTCTTTAACTCTCGATAGGCTGGAGCCTCCCAAGAAGGACTCGTGGTGATTCTCCTCTGCCTTTGGACCCTGTAAAGGTGCTCTGAGAAGTGCTGCGCACTGACAAGGCAGTCTGTTCCCAGTTGCTATGATCTTGTTCTGTTGGAGGGCAATCTTTTTTCTCGCTTCCTCTTTCTCCCTTTCACAAGCTAAACTTGAAAGCAGCAGCAGCAGCTATATGCTAGCTCGAAAGAAATTCAACAGTCCTTTCAGTCTTGCCCAGGGGGAGGATAGGGAGCAATAGCACAGCCTCAAAGAAGAGTTTTCTTTGCTTTAATTTTTGTTTTTTAGCTTCATATTTTGAACACAATTCGAGTTATTGTTCTGTAGCTCTGTTTGAAAGCTTCACATCTGAGGCTTTTTTAGTGCAACTGTGGTTCTGTGGTTGGGGGCATGGTTATTAGGTGTTTGGATCAGGTTTGGCAGTAAGCTGTGAAAACAGGCACTGGTTTATTTTTCCTACTGACTGCCGTGACAGTTGCAATTATTGTCCATTGTTCCTAGGTGGCTAGAAAGGAGGGAGGATACAATAGAGCATTGCCCTCTGGGGGTAAATGAATTTGACTTACAGGTTCTTGGGGGGTCAGGCAGTCTGATTATTTAGTGCCCAAGAATGCGGTTTTCATGGCACCGCCAGCCATGAGCAGCCAACAAACAATGGCTCAGCTGTATTGCAGCTGTATTTAGTGAGACAACATGAAAGGTGTGCAAGTTGAGCTGCTTTATACTCACATATGCGTGTACAAACACACATGCGTTATGCTAGAAAATGTTTTTGTCCTTCTATAGGAACGTAGAGTTATTAAGTTTTCCAGTTGTGATTTTTTAATTAACTTCTCTTTATATTTGGCCTGGCAGCTGCATTTTTTTCCCCTCATTTCTCTATTAGTGATATTTGGAAATCCTGCACAAGTAGTGTCATATTATTAATAGACCCTGGAATGTGGACAGCCCTAGAAGCTGTACTGCCCAACTGTCTTATGCACTGAATAGTTTTTTCCATTTAACTGTTCAAAATTTCATTGTGTTTTTCATTAGATCTGGGGGAGTTTTAGTATGTCATGTGCTAAAGTCTCAGCACTAGGCTACATATTGTTAATGCCCAAGTCTGTGTTATTACCATTGAGTTTTATTCTCTGGGAGAGATTAAAGGAAAGGGAGATGAAGCGGAAGACTTTATTTTCTATTAGTGTTATTTCTTTTAAGTTAGAAAGCAGTAGTATTTTATTAAAGATAGGGGAGTTGGCAAATGGCTGGAAGTCACCAGACTCCCACGTTTTGTATTCAGTTGTTCCTCTTAGTTGAGCTGTTACTTTCGGCAACTACTTTAAGCCCCCTTGCTTCTTCATCTGCATGGCTGTAAAATGGGAGAACCATCACTGACTATCTGTAGAGGTCTAGCTGCAAACTTTGAGACCACAGTTAGAAGGATCTATATATGTCCAGTTACTAATGGAAAAGGAAATGTAGTATTTCGTTCCAGGGCTTGACTGAAAGGTACTGCAAGTACTTTAAGGACTCTTATACTTAAAATGGGGCAAAATCGAGAGCCTTTCATACCTGTAGAATTTTTAACCCAGATGCCTCTGTTCATTT
Organism: Athene noctua; assembly: GCF_965140245.1. NCBI lineage: Eukaryota > Metazoa > Chordata > Aves > Strigiformes > Strigidae > Athene > Athene noctua. The sequence continues at coordinate 23,659,076 of NC_134039.1, forward strand.
AGAGAGGTAGTCTGGGACTAAATAAATAATACAAGTTTGGCACTGGAGATTTCTTAAGAAAATTTGTTTTGAAATCCATGGAATTTTTACTCTGTTCAAAACGAGTTAGTCTAAACATGCTGTTAAATTGAAGTATTTTAAAATAAAGCTGTGAAACGATATTAAATCGGTTAGAGCTTGTTCCAACTTACTTACATCCATCATATTCAAGAGCAGGGCTCAAAAGGCCACTGGGGTTTTTTTTGGATAATGCAGTTTATTGGATTCAGTAGAGCAGGAAGAACTTCAGGTCTCAAACCGATCATCTACAGGAAGGAAAATTACACCCTTTTTCTGCTTTCAGTGTAGCCACTGGATATCTGTGTATTGCCAGGTGAAAGTGCTTGCTTTCCTCCAAAGGAATGTTACTGACCGCAGCAGACGCAGCATGTAGGGTGGGCTGTTGATAGGAAAAGGTGTGAAGAAGTGTATTTCAACACTCTTCAATGTCAGTGGCCATCCCTGTAGTACTTAGAAAATTAACATGAAACTTCTGTTTCACTGGTGTGGGGCCGCCTCTGAGCAGACTCCAGAGAGCGGTGCTGGCCACCCAGGTGCATTGTGAGGTGCGCAGTCTGGCTAACACTGATGCAGCTTTAACCATGATGAGAACTTGTTTTTTTTAAAACTTCCTCAGTGTACACAAAGCTTTTCTGCTAATCTTGTCCATCTCTTGCTTATCGAGAGTTGTCAAGAAATAATAATGCATATTTTATATGTTCTTCACTGAGCTAATTTTGAATAGGTGTGTGGAACAAAAGGCTAAACTGACTTTTGTGTCTAATCTTTCTGAGTTGGTTTTCTGTTGAAGGCATTGTTAACAGTGATTGTGCCTGAATCTCTCAAGAAAGACCGGGGAAGCCTGAACCTGGACTTTTTTTGTTGTTTGAAAATCCTTTTCTGTTGTACAGGTTAGTTCCTAAACAACTCAGGTGAAGTGTTTTCTGCACTCACTGTGGAAGGGATCATCACTGGGGTAAAATCATCAGTTCCTTGTGTCTACTTAAATCTGGATGACTCCAAAGACAGTACTGGAGTAACCACAGATTGTAATTGAAAACAAGATTAGTTTACCAATCCTAATCTTTAATGCATGATAGCACAGACATTTGTTTTGTGCAAGAAACTGGGCTCCAAGTTACTTGAAGTATCAGTGCAGGTATTATATCAAGCTGTGTTTGATGTGTGATAGAGCTGTGTTTGCTTACATGTACAGAAGATGGGGCATGAGAGAGTGCACAGTGAATGGTCTTAAAACTGCCAATAATGGATAAAGAGAAATAATCCATTCAGTGATACTATAGCTCATCAGAACCCATGAATTAAAGACATATGTTATGTAGATTCAATGTATGGATTAAAACGGATAATCTGGTAGGTGACACACAGAATCTTGAGGTAAGTGGGCTATGCAGATTTGGTATATGGATTGTAATGGATAATTCCATTTAAGTAATGCTGGACAAGTTGAAGACAAGTAAGATTTGGGTAGTGCTCAGGTTATGTGCATTAATCCAGTGAGTGACACTTTGGATCGCATAATCTGTAAACTGAAGACGAGGAAACTGGGGATTCCACATTTAGATGTGGACAGGAGGAAGGAGGGGGAAGGGGAGAAATATTATTCATGGGGAATGCACTGGGTTTAAACCTTTGACTAATAAAGCACAGATCCCCTGGGAGATGTGTGAAAGCTGTGCACTTTCTTAGGAACTGTGTGAATTTTGCATTTACAAATTAATGGTTGAAAAATGTTTGCAAGCTTGGATCAGATCTGGATGTTTTGCATTAGTTTTTGTGGATAGTATTGTATTTGGAGTGGGGAGAGAATGAGGGTGAGAGAGTCATAAGTGAAGGAGGTAAGAGATGTCTGGTTGTCGGCTTGTAACTGTGATAAATTCAGTATTTATTGCAACCTACTTAGTATCTTCTCTGTTTGGGGGACGGAAGGACGGACGGATGGACTTGTTTAATAGTAGCAAATTGCCGACAGTGAGTTTTAGTTCTTTGTTAATATTTAAAAAGTGCTGGGGGAGGGAACTTGTGCAATGGCACACAGGGGAACCTAATTTTTGAGAACAAATCTGGCAACTGCCGATCTAGTGGAGTTGATCACAATGCAATATGATACTCTCGGGCTGCAGAGTAGACTGTGTCAATTGAGCCACACCAACACAGAACTTTTCAGGCCAAATGAGAGCCTGAAATAGAGATTGTTGCTGGATGGAGCTGCTCCTATTTGACCTTAGAACGGGAGGTTAGTTGAAGGTAGTATCTGTGGAAGGGGGGTTGGAGGAATCTTTTTTAAAGTATTTAAAATGCAAAAAATGCAAATTTGTGACAAAGCATCAAATTTGGGTTGTTCTGATTTTATATTTTTTTATGTAAAGGTACTTGATCAGAAAAAAACAGGTTCTATTTAAATCAAGTACAACTTTTATTTTTAAGAAGAGATTATTAATAGAGAAAATAGAATAAAATTGAACTAATTAAAATAGCAAATGCCAATGACTTTATTTTGTTTGAACATGTGGAGGCCAAACCACTATATTTAAAATTGGTCGGGAGGGTTGGATGACAAAAGGGACCTAAACCAGTTATTCTTTGTATTAAAATTACTTGAAAGATGTGTTGATAGAGATAGTGTTGCTGAGCTACAACTACCAGTTTGTCAAAACAAAGCAAATATACATACACATACGTATTTTTTACTGGTTTTCCTGCTGCTGCATACCATTCCAGAAGCAAATGCTATTTCTCTAGCCTAGTTGTAGCTTGTTGTCTAGACAGTAAAACAATGAATAACCTCTGAGAAATAGTCTCAATACAAATGTTGTCTATTCCTTTTGTAACCTTGACAATAAGTTACTAACCTGGTTGAATACCAGGCTTTGTTTGTAGTCTACTGTACCAAAACTTTTTCTGGCAGCAAATAAAGAATACTCAGTGACAACTTCTTTCCAACATTGCGAAATAATAATGTGCTGGTCTGTTACAGAGCAGACGACTGAGTTTTTGTCCTCACAGAATATTAATTCTTGAGGATAGTAATGGCAAAAGATGGTAATTGTTCATAATTTGTTTTTACTCATTCTGCAAAGTCTTCCACTGAAACCTAAAAGAGTAAGACTGCCTGTATGCTGAAATAAGTAACTTCTAGCTTGCTGTTCTAAAATAGATTTTTATTTGTTAAACAGAGAAGATTCATTGTATAAATCTGTAGATACAGACAAACCAGTTTGGATTCTGGGCTTTTTCTTCCCTTGTTTCTTTTTCTGGTGGCCATGATTTGTAGAGTAAAAAGCAGTCAGAAAGTTTTCTTTTATTATGCTGACTTCCCATATCACTCAGATGAAGTAAATTAATTTAGCAGGGTAGGTAGTTGCAAGTGATGGCAGTCATTGTGTGGTAAAGTTGGCTTAAATACTTAATGAAAAATGCCAGTTTTCAATGTTTATGTCCTGACAGCTCCAAGATGTGCTGACCTGAATAGCTATGTGCCGGTCCATAATAGAACACAGTCTGAAGTATTGATTAGGGAAGCATCAAGGGAGTTTGCACATGTGCACAAGCACATAGCCACATCCACACACCAATACATACCAGCAAGTACATAACTTAAGGTATATACTTATTGCTTGGTAATAAACATTTGAGATTTCTGTTCAAAGACACAGGAAGGAAGAGTTTAAATTCTGAATTTACCTCAGCCAGTTAGATTTGTTTATCAGACTATGTTTCCTGAAGGCACGTAACATCAGCTCTGCATTGCCTTACATATACAACTTGGGGTGACGTCAGCAGCACAGCTGTCTGTGCAGCAAGGAGCAAATATTCATCTTTAAAATTATTGTTACAAATAGATTTTTTTTTTAGGAGGAGCATAACAAAGATTAGTTTTGCTTTTAAGTAGAAGACACCTAGGTGGCCTGTCTATATTACTTTCCTCATTGCTTTACTGAGCAAAGTAAGGATACGTTTTGATTTCTAATGTGGTAGAACAAAGTTAAAACTGGGATTAGGAATGGGGAAAGAAAAACAGTTGACAATGGGATAAGGCTGAAACTCAATAAAAGATACTTCTTTTATGAACTGCTGGTATTTTTATTTATTCTTTGGCTATAATAATGTTAATGCTAGTAGGAGTTTAATTCTTCTGAAGACAGCTTAGTTAATAGACTGTTCAGTTTAAAAAACCTCAATAATTGCTTCATTCAGAGGGTCTCTTTGTTTAGAATCCTACCAGTATCAAGCAAAGATTTAAAAAAATACCTATTTAACATGTATCCCGTTAAAGTCAGTAGGGAAATTCTTGGCGTTACTGAAATAGTTCTGCTGGTGACTTCAGGGAGGCCATCAGTAAAATGACTTAAAATGTGTGAAGTTAAGAATTACTCTAAGCAAGTTTCTAAAAACTTCACACCTCAGTTTTCTCTTTAAAAATGTAATGCATGCCGCTATATTTCTACCTGCTCACAGTCTTTAAGAAGATCAATTAGCTAATGCTTTGAAATTTTAAAATGCCCTATACTGCACGCTCTAATTATTATTACGCGTCTTAACATTGTTTGAATACAGGGTACTTCAAAATATTCTTATTTCCATTTATTGAATTTTTCCCTGTACAAAGCTTTGTAGGTACAGGAGGATTTTTTCTCTTTTGTAACCACAGTTAATGATATGAACGTAATACAATATTATTGTGTCTTCCAGGCTTTGTACTCGCACATTGTTTTCTTTGATTTTTCTTTGAAAGACAGATGCTGACAGTTCAAAAGCTGTTTTTGTAATTACTTTGATAGTAAACTGACTCGGGGGATAAATTTCACTGTCTGTATGGGTGTGTGTGAGTGTGCATGTGCGCACCCCTGATTGATAACATTCCTAGCAGTTTAATTGAGAGATGTCAGAGGGATTGAGGAGAGCTGTGCCATGTCTCTGCCCCTTGCAGAAGACGCTGGGTGCAGCGTGGCTGTGAGCAGATCCGCAGGCTGGCTGCAAGCAGACATTCTCATCGCTTGAGCATTCACGTGAAAAGCTTAAAATGCCTGTTAAAGAAAATATTGGCTTTCCTAATTTCTCATTTACATTCTCATTCTGTCTAATAAATTATAATAAAGTATTTACTGTTTTGATCGCAGAAGCGGTTTCTCTGCCTTTTTTTTTTTGCTTTGGTTCTGTTTTGGGTGGATATGCCAAGGTTTCTCCTGTTCGTTTTCTCACTTTAAGTGTGTCATTTGGTCATATTGGTGTCTTCATTCTAATGTTTATTAAAATGTTACTGTCACTGCCAGTCTGAGACTGTGAATCAGAACTAAGAATGTGTAATAGTTTATTTCACATATGAGTAAATTTCTTGTACTACTTAAACACTATTATGGATAGTGTTGATCTGAGATGAAGTTTAGGTTTGGCGATACAGAATGCCACTAATTTGAGTCTTCTTTTATTGCCATCTGCTGTGGGTGTTGCATCCACAAACTTGGTGGTTGTTTTTTTTTTTTTTTTCCCAAATCTCTTCTTGTGGTGGTAGAGAATAAACTGATGCATCTGGAAAGTGTCTTTTCTTGGGCACTGGTTGATTCATTGCATCAACCAGTAGTGTATGTATACTTGGATGCTCTCTTGCTTGAGTTATTTTTGGTAAATTGTGAAAAATCTGCATTTTGCCATTGCAGTGATAAAGTACAGAGAGAACAGTATGAGCACCTACAGCAGTCTCCTGAAAGGCAGGTGGTTAAAAGCTTTGTTAAACATAAAATGTGCAATATCTATTTGTTGTGGATCTGATGATAATTAACAGTAATTTTTGAGGCAGCCATTGATAGAAGCCACACTCCTTTTACTCCTCACTTAGTGCCAGTATGAAGTGGTCTAGCTTGCTGTCAGGTTGTACACTGCAATAATGGGCACTTGTTTTTAATCACAGTCACGCTGCACAGCTAGAGTGAAAGCACTGCAGCTGTACAGATAGTGTGTGTAGTACAGGCCAGCTCCAGAATCATTCCCAACTCTCAGCTATTTGGAGCAGCTCTTAAGTGAGTTTAATAATGAAGCAGCTGAAGGTAACTGCTGGGGCTAGGGGCTTATCCTCACTAGGGTTTGCACCACCAGGTTCTATCAGTGTTAGCAGCCACAGGGTTAGGTCATTAATTCCCGAGTGGCATAATTTAAGAAACTGTCTTTATGCAGTTGGTGGTGTAGTTACTTAAAATACTGACATGTTTTGCCCTGTAAGCTACACAGTTCTTAAAATGGAAATCCTTTAGCTGCCAAGACACTTCACACAATAATAAAGGTTTACATCTCATGCGGGTTAAGAGAGAAAATGGTGGCGATAGGACAGGAGTCCACCACCGTTGCCTACCCACAATCTACAGCATTTAGAAAGTAGTACAAAAACGGCAACCGGTGCTCTAACTTTGCAGTGTATTTTAATACACCAGAAAAAATTCTGTCACTGAATGTGCTTATATAGTGACCAAGCTCTTGCCCTCAGCTCACCATTAAATAAATAACGTCAAGTATCGTTTGGCCTTTATTTGTTATGCAAACCAAGTAATTTATGAATAGCAACTGTGAAATGGCAATTTTGTTGGCCATTTTCACAAAAGAAATTATAGGTAATAAGGTTAACATAAAAAATTCCAAACTTAAACTAAGTGCAAGCACTTTATATTATGATCCAAATAGTGTGATTCAAGTACTTTTCTTCTTTTTACACTTTTCACACTTCAGTAATCCACCAGTTGTCTGCAAGAAACCTCAAAACTGCCTGTGATTCATTGGCTGTAGGGCTTGATGTGTGGGTAAGGCAAGGGGAAATCTACCTCAAAATTCACCCTCTCCAAGTAGACCCACACATCTGATCTCTCTTCCCTCTAGTTTTGTGCAGATCACTGGAGAGTATGGCTATCCGCGTGCTTACTTCGCAAGGAATATTATCTTAAAGAAGTGTAATTAAGTATTATTGAAGCTATCAGAAGGACACTCTAATCACATGAAAATAAAGTTCCTACTAAGCCACATTTTCCAGAAAGTATTCTCTAACAAAAGATTTTTTTTTTTTTAAGCTGACAGTGATAAATTCTCCCTTTTGGTTTATTAGCAAACTGAAACTGCTCAAAAAGTATAATGCAAGAAGGAAGGCTTTTGTCAGACTACTTCCACTCCAGTTTATAAGCCAAAGGAATTATGTATTGTTTTTACAAAGTTAGTACATAAAGCACCTCCTTTGGGCATCTCAAAGTTTTTTTTAAAACTGAGTAATAATGAAGAGATTGAATTTGGTGGATTTGTTCCTAGCTGTACAGCCACAGTGTGCCTGCAACTCCAGTGTCTGCACTGGCACTTCTTTGCCCTGACTACTTGATTGGTTCATCTAGACTTTCCTCTTGTTCCTGCCATTTAAATAAAGTTGTAGTTTTCCTGGGGAAGAAGTTTTTTTTCTCCTCTTCAGGTAAATCAGCATAAAGAAGTGGATGGCACCGTGGTTGCGCGGTTGTTTTGTGTCGTGGTCAGGGCAGTTGGCACGTGGAGTGTTTTGCTCACTCTCTGGAAGCCCAGCCTAAGCTCTGGAACATAGAGCTGGATATCAACATTTCTTTTTCTGCCACTGTTGGTAACTAACTCTGTGACCCCTCTGTCTGTCAGTAACACATACGGAAACATTTTTCCACCTTTCAGAGGTGTGGTGGGAATTAATTTAATGTTACAAAGTGCTTTTTGATTCCCAACTGAAAGCTACTGTAGGAACTCAAAATAAACTGATGAACCAGTACTGGCTGAAGATCTTTGATGTATGTCAGTGCATTTGTCAAGTTTATTTGATAGTGATTTCTTTTTGCTTACCCTGAGTTTAGGACTAAGCCAGTCCCGTGTATTCCTTCTCTCTCTAGGCCTTTACTCCCTCTTGTGCACACCAGGTTTGGACTAAAATATCTGCTGAATAAATAATTACAATATTTAGTTTTCAGATGTTTTGGTGTGTCCAGCGAGTTATACTGCCAGTATCAGGAAAGTGATAGCATTTATTAGATGAGAATTACAGTAAACTGACATGCTGACCATGGGTAGGACAAGGAAGGGGCTGCCTTCTAGAATAGGTCTACTATTGGAAACATTGCACCCTTTTTTCCGAGGAAAACACAAATGAAAGATGGAAGAGTGGCAGTAGACATTTCTGATTAGTTGCATGGCCAGGTGGCAAATGCATTACTTGTAGCAGTTTTTGTCTCCAATGTTTGAAATAAAAATTGTAAGTTAAAAGTGTTTTCTTCAGCAGTGTTAGTATTTTAGCACTGGCTTCCATTCTTCCTCACAGCTTTTAACAGAACAGGTTTAAAGTCCTATGGTTTCTGTTTCAGTGTGTTTCTCAAGTTTCCAGCTTGTACCACAGTTTTTTTGGAGACTAGATCTGAGAATATTCTGCTGTAGCTCTTTGTTGTGTGATGGGAATATTTTCACATGAATCTCTAGCATCTTAATAAAAAGTTAATCAAGTTACATTTCCTTTATATGAAGATGTGGATTCTTTGTGTGTTCCCACTTGTATGTGGCTGTCTACACATGGATTTAAGGACTTGGACTTGGCTGACATAGGAAATGGGGTGTTGCTTGCAAGTGCAAGGTAGAAATTAAGTGAATGTAAATTAAACTATCAAGCAAAGAGCCCTAACAGTGACACCTCTAAGGCTGTTCTACAGCCTTCCAAAGAAAGCAGTAGATGATTCACCATTTCAGACATTTCAATCCAATCTAGAAAGCTGTAGTAAATATATTGTAGGGAACATTCCCTGCACTGGCAGGGGGGTAGACTAAATGAGCTATTACCAGTAGCTGTTTTCCATGTCTGACTGATAGTTGGCTAGGAGCGTGTTTAGTATAGTCGCCAATTTTTCTTCTTTTTTTTTCACTTGGAGAGCACTGGTGACATTGGCAGAAGAACACTTCTTGTGTTTGAGAAAGGTTTGTGTAGCAGGGTTGTCCTAAAAGCAGGATATTTTCAGAGGAGGCATAGACACTGATAGCCTTAATCCTTCCCTAAAGGTTTTTTCAGAAAGGATTTCATAGGATCTGGCTCATGTGAGAGGGTGTGGTGGTATTGGAGATATCTGTGGATTAGCTGCTACCCATATTTTCTGGTCTTTTAAATTCAAAGTCAAATGATACTGGATAGAAATAATAGTGCTGGTTTTGGGTTTAGTGTATGATTCATACCTTTTGATATTTCTTGGTATTTTTTCTTCCCTTCCCTTTTAAACCACTGTCCTGGGTAGGAGGAGAATTTCTACAGAATGATTATGAGAGTGAGGTAGTCAGTTCCTCTGTGTCTGTTGAACTCTTCTATAAAAAAACCACTTAATGACAGCACAAATGAGAAAGATGGTGAGTTGCATTTAACTCAGTTTTTGATGTGTTTATGCAAGACTTTTTCCTTTAAAAATACTCATCAGTGGCAGCAACAGTGATAATAGTTATTGCCAATTTAAATCCTAATCAGGGCAGCATAAGATGATAAAACAGGTAGTAGTATCCTGACAGCTGTTGTGCACTGTGCTGCTAACAGTGAGAAGGCTGGATGTGGGGAGCTAGAGAGGTATCCAGCACCCAGGAGACTTCTCTCTTCCCCTTGATTATAGAGGGATGTTAATAAACACCTTACAGTTTCTGTAGGTGTCAAAGCATTAATGTGTCTTTGTCCTAAGTTTCTGACAAAAACATAATTGTCATTCAAAACTGGAAGTGTTGATTTTGATCCCCATGAAACATAAACTGTGTAAAATTTGTAATGCTTTCAAAACAGGCAGTATTTTTCCCCCCTATTAATCTGATAAAAAGATAATGGAAAACGGATGAAAGGGCAAGGAAACATTGAAGGGGGACACCAGATCAAATCCTATGTACAGAATTATCCTCCACAGCTCATTTTCCTGTAGAGGGACAGGTCTTAATGTGCGGTATACTGCAATATGCTGCTACTCTTTGGTTCTACTAAAACTTTGCTTATAGTGAAGCTGCAAATAAAAACCTGGCTAGCTCTAAATTTCCTCTCTTCCTTTACCTTTTTTTTTTTTTTTTTCTTCTCACCATATGATGCCCAGGGACTCCAGAAAGCCTCGCTGAGAAAGAAAGGCAGCTCATGGGTATGATCAATCAGCTGACCAGTTTGCGAGAACAGCTGCTAGCAGCTCATGATGAGCAGAAGAAACTGGCTGCATCACAGATCGAGAAACAACGCCAACAAATGGAGCTGGCTAAGCAGCAACAAGAACAGGTGAGTGATTATTGTAGTGGCTTTCAGCTTAAATAATTTTCTAGGAGGACTTTCTGGTAGTTTATCTTTTAGGGTTGATACTCACAAGTTTGCTCTCCACCCAATTTTTTTTTTTCCATTTGTTTTCTTAGGTGGAGAAGTTTGAACAAAAATAAATTGGAAGAATGCTTTAATTTGCAATATTTAATTTGCAAACCAGTGCTCTGTCTTGTAGAATACACCTTCCAATTTGGAGATACTGTCTTCGAATAGTGGGGTTTTTTTAAAGCAAGTGTAAATAAGCATGCAAATTCAGCACTCTTCTAATGCTCCTTGAATTCAGTGATGCTGAATAGGCAAAAAAGGAACAAAATGCAACACTTGGATTGTAATGTGAGAAATGAAAATGTTGGTTTTGCCAGCTGTGGAAAAAAAGTGGGGGAGAAGAGTATAAAGTCAGTGAACAAGTGTGACTTTTCTATGCTTGAGAGGCTTGATTTTAATCTCTTGGAAATAAGCCCTCCACTAAAAATGCAAACATGTTTTCACATGTGAACAGTTACAGTGTGCAGACACAGACACGTGACATTTTATGCAAGAACGTAACTTGCTAACAAATTTGCACCATGCATGTCTTAACAGAAATTAATGTCTGTTTTTGTACCTGAACATGAGCAGAGAATACTTAGACATCTTGTTTAAAATTTTGTTGAGTCCACACAGTGCTTCTTATCTGAAAGTGTTTTGGTCTGCCTGACCATTTATTTCAGCTTGTAATGAAATTTTGAGTTTATACCATAGAATTGCAGCCATGTGAATTTTATGAAACTCACAACATTCTTTGAAATCTGTCTTAGTTGTCATAAACAAGTCTTAAGATTCTAAACTATTACTGACATCTTCAGACGTTTTAGCCTTGGTTTTATCTTTTTTTGATTATTTAAAAATCTTTAAAATATTGTGTATTTTAGCCTCACACCTGAAATCCCATATAGGGAGAATAGGAAAAGTGACTTAATCTATTAAACTAGAGAATTTGTATCACTCTGTTGTTTACGTGGAGAAGGTAGATGAAGGTGTGAAGGTAGAATTAATAAGATTCTTCCACAAGGAGACATCCTGCAAGAGCTGTTTCCTTTGCCTGACCTTTTAAAGTCATTACTGCTACAGGATGGCTGAATGGTCTGAAAGTGAGAAAGAAAATGGAGAGAATGAAAAACGGCAGTAAGTATTCCTGCAGGATTATTATTAGGATAACTAAGATTTATTTTAATTTAAAAAATTTGTGTGAAAATTCTATTATACAGAAATTAAAATAAACAAACTTTAAAAAAAATGTATTAATTAAAAATTACTTTGGTTGCTTAAAGAGAGGCTCTATAAAGAAAACAATCTTTTAGATGTGGAGATAGCTATGTGTGTTTCCTATGCTAATAGTTTAATAATAGAAGTGAAAGAAAATACCTAAGGGGAAAAATGCACAAATTCCTCCCAGTAAGTATGTATAAGTTCCCATCTGACCCTGAGATGTGTACACATAGCACAGGGGAAGAGCAATGTTCCTTCTCATGTTTGTACTGCTGTGCTAGCTATTCATGAGAGCAGAGCTTTTGTGATGACTCAGAGGAAAGTTTTTCAAGTTGGTTTTTTAAGTTTGAGGTATATAATGGTTTATCTCCGTCAGTCCTCTGAGAACTCTAATGTGGTTCTGTTACTGTCTGCTTTTTCCTTCACTGTATGTAAAATGTGTCTACAGTAAGGTTCCCAATCATTTAGTCAATGGAGAGGGAGGATGGAAGTCCTTATGGAAAACGCACATGACTTTGAGAGGAGACTTGTGATAACTCCATCAACTTCTATAGATCAGTTTCAATGTTGAGCTGCGTAGCCTTGCACTGCCCCTTTAGTTCCCTGTGGCAGATATTGAAGAGTCAGTGATTCTCCCAAACCCAGTTGCAGTCTCTTTTTGTCTGTTTCTGCCTCAAGGAAGTATGCACACCTAATACCAGCCTTCTGCGTGTCAGGTTTCCTTTTTTGGAAATTTTGAATAGGTGGTGCCAAACATAAGAAGGCTATACTTTTTTGCCTTTCCTGCCCGCTCTGCTATTTTTCATTTTCTCTGCTAGTACTGTTCTTCCTCCAGCAAGTTGGAGCAAATGAATGCTCATTTTGGGGGGATTTTAGCAGTGCCATTTCAGATAATGAGAGAGGAGATTTTTGCATCAGTCCTTCTCTTGATATCCCCCACAACATTTTGTGTAAGATTCCCTTTCACACTAGTATTATCTGTGAATTGCTCCTGAACACGAGCCCATTGCCTTCAGGGGCAATGCAGGCTGCTGCCACCCACACTTTGAAGGTTTCTTAGCTTAATAGAGCAGTTTAAAGCACCAAGCAGGGTTGAAGTTTCCTATGTACCAACTCCGGGAATGGTGATACATATCTCACATTTACTCTGTGCACTTTCTCTACAGATTGCAAGACAACAGCAGCAGCTCCTGCAGCAGCAGCACAAAATTAACCTTCTTCAGCAACAGATCCAGGTCAGAGACTGTGTTTCCACCCGTGCCCGTTACCTCTTTTTTCTCCTTTCCATTTTCTCATGCTTTCCTTCGGTCTTTATTGTCATAGTTGCTTTAAGAATCTCTGCATATGGCTTACATCTTATTTATGGAAACATAACCTGTCATTAAGCAAAAAAGATAAGTTTCTGGAAGGCCTTGTGTGATTAACACAGCTCCTGTAGGATCAGGATGCAGATGTGAGAGGAGCTGGTCATGTGAGCAAGGGTTTGTAGAACCAAGTCCTCCTTCAGCTGTAGATCAGGAGTGGCAAAAGTGCCACCAGGAAGAGTTGGATTGGAATGGGTCTCCTACAACTCTGTTTTTGAGGTTTCTCAGAAGCAGTTCTCTTCAGTGATCAGGAATCAAGTGTACCTCCTTTCCTCTGCGCCAGGTGTTGAAAGTCCAGAAATTTTCATCACTTCAGGTGAAGTATTGTCTGAATGAAAAACTGCTCAAAAGGTTGGTTAGATTCAGGAGAACACCTGTGCAGGTCCTAGATATCTACAAATTTACTCCTAATAGTAGAAAAAAGTTGTTAACCCAGCATAACCAGTAAACTTCTGGTTAACTTCTTTTTTCCTTAAAGTATTCAGAAGTTTCTTTTCATGTCACTGACTGTATGTCATTACTTTTCTTCCATGTGTATATATGCATGCCCCTGTTCTGGGAATAATGCAAATCAGTTTGCCCATGAAGGTTTTCACAGAGTAATGAAGGAGGGTTTTGACATTTTGCAGAGAAGTAGGATCGTGGTAAAATCTCTGGCTGTTTAAGTATGCAATTACGTACAGAACATTGCAAGTCGATGTGGAAGTGGATGCTATGTTCTGTTTGTTCAGTAACAACAGGATTTTCCTTCCAAAGCTTCTCATTAAAGTTTCAATTAGTTGCCTAAAATCATGGGCCATAATCCGTAACTCATCTAAGAAAACTTAAGTTCAGCAAAATCAGAGGAGTTGTATGGCTTCACACTAGAAAAAAAATGGCTTTATCATTTCACAGGATGTTCTGTCAGTATCAGAACTTGTATAACTATGAAAAACTTTTGGGGAAGGTCCACCTCTCTGTTACAAGGCCACTTCTATACAAGAAGTGCTTTACTGAAAATTTTGAGATTGGTAAGGCCTGGCTTGGCCTTGACCTCTCTATATTTTTCTTCAAATTTGTGTATGGGAGGGATTTTTTTTTATTGCTGTATCTTTAATAAGACTTTAAAAGAAAAACAACAGTAGAACCTCTACAATAGCAGGGAAAATATTTACATTTTTAGCATTTACCTATGGCAATGAGAGAGGAAGTTGTTTTATAAACAGTGAATAATAATAAATTGAAGTAACATAATTTGACTCCAACCCTTTTAAGTTTTAAGGCCTTGTAGATAAGAATGAAGTATGTTGTTTTTAAGGTAGTGGAGAACACTGATTATTGATAATGAGATATAGAGCCTTTCATCTTTTGATTCCTGGTCCAAGTTTGACATTAGTCAGTAGTAAATGAAAGTCAGCTAGCTACCATCTGATATGAGCTACAAGCCAAAGAAATGATTTGGAGGTCTGCCTCACAGGATTTCAGATGAAATATTGACCCTGCTGAGGTCAGAATTTCACCTCCAGGGCCCACTTCACACAGAACCCATCAGATTTGGGGCACACTCCTTTTGGATGGGCACGTGATAAAGGTCAAGAATTGAACAGTCAGAGAGACAATACCATTCTCTCACTTCCACGGAGATGATCAGTCTGTGGTGAAGTTTTGATTATGCTGCCTGCCTCTTGACAGTTCTGTGGTCTATATGGTCCTGAAGTCTCATAAACCTTGGTTGCAGTCCAGTTATTGTGCAGTCACTGATAGGAAAAAACATTTTAAAAAAAAAAAAATAATCCTTGTTGGCAGTGAATGCAAAGCAAAATGTTCCTTCTCAATTGCGTGCTTAGTTGACTGTTAGAGAGAAGAAACAATTCCTGAAGAAATCTTCCTTTGTATATAAATGAAGACAATGAAGTCACCCTAACATGCCCACATTTAAAACGGTCTCTGAGTTTACAATCAGGTTATGGTAGGTGGAACAAAACTGTGACATGAATGTAGCTGTGAGTTCAGCTTTTCTGACCTTGCCCTTATTAATCTAACAGGCTTCTGTCACATTGGCCCAGAGATTTTAAATAACATTAGATTTATTGACAGGGAAATATTCCTACAAAGTCTGGATAAGTGTTTGACTTATGTGCAATTGAATGATTAGGCTGCAGTTATGAACACAACCTATTTATGACAAAGGATTCGTTTTACTTGAGCCAATTTTTTCTAAGCTTGTAAGAGTCGCCATAATTCCAGATAAATTATTACACAGAAAAAAGCTATTGAAATATTGTATTGAAAACATAATACCCTAAGGTTAAAAAAAAAAAGCACAACCTGACCAACACCATGATTTATGACTCCTTTCTCTAAGTGCGCTAACTTGGAAACAGTTCCCTCTCTCCTTACCCCAGAATACAATCACTGTACACACACAATACATGAGCAATGTGTCTCTCCTCCTTAGGGGACTGCAAATGCTGAGTATAACTACAGTTCAATTAAACTTGCCACTTCTGTGATGCTGAAGAAAGATGTGTTAGCTACTTGAGCTTAGAAAAATGTACCTGGCACGTGAGTCTCCAGCTGACATTATGTCTTTTTCAAGTCCATCTCTTCAGAATTAACTGGAAGGAGGTGTCACTGATGTGGAAGACAAACAGCTTGTCTTCAAATAGAGAGTTAAGTAAGGAGATGATGCTAAACTGGAGAAAAATTGCAGATTAGGTTAAATTTAAGAATCTGTATGACCTCAAGATGCTAAAATGTGATCTGAAAAGGATTTTGTGTTCTGGCAAATGTTTTGGGTTTTGGTTTGTTGTGATTGTTTTTTGTTTTGTTTTGTTTTTTTCTGCTTTTCAGGATGTTGTAGACTAATTTTTGAAGAGGTTTGAGTTTCTCTGAATAATTAATTAAACCTCCACTCATTTTATGCCACTGTGGAATGCACCCTCCTATGCACACTGCTTTCTGTTCTATTTGATCTTTGTGTGTGTGTGTGTATTGAAAAGATTTTTGCTGTAGCAGTTTCTGCCTCCTGATTATTTGGGGTCTTCTCCCCTGCACATCTCAGTCTTGCTATTTTACCAGAAACAAAACTGGAGTGTGTGTTCCATCAACTCTTGTGCATCAGTAGCCCTGAAGATCTCAGGTTGTTTTAGAACAGCTCTGTAGTGATCTGCAGCTGTAGAATGGGCTGAGTAAAGGGCTTGCAGACGCTAAGTATGGCTCAACAAGTTCTTGGACTGAATTTAGTTTTGTCCTTCAGGGCCCCAGGAGAACTCTCATGGTGACCTCATCTTCTTTTGTGAGGCCACAATCTACTTCCTGGTGTCCTTGCTCTAGAACATGTCGACGTCTGGGGCTGTGTAGCTGGCCCATCAGGTGGCCAGAGAGTGAAAGAAACCTCAAGTCCAGATGATCCTTTATTGTGACTCTGAGCTGGTCCCCAGGACAGCCAATGAGTGTGCGTGGTGTACTGTCTTGAGGGGTGTCTCTGAGATGCAGAGCTCTGTGGAGTGGTGCAGTTTACACTTTTCACTTGCTCAGAGAAAAAGTCTAGCCCAGGTTGATGACTGAATAGTTTGGTTTGAAGCTCAGTGACAAATGTTACTTTATTTGAACTATATTTAAAATAAAATGATTGTTAACATTCATAAAGCAATTCTTATTCAGTAGGTCACTGTTGACAAAATAGGTCAACTCTGCAGCCTAAATTGTGATAAAACTGATGCTGCTAATCTCACAGTTATGTAGAAAGCCTGACAGTGTTTTATGTTTTTTTCCTCAAGCCCCAGCTCTTGGAGTCATGTGATGACAAAAATGCCAGCTTTCATTTCTTCAAAATGTAAACTTCCAGCTCTCAGATTTCCAGACAAAATCTGAAATCACGAGCACTACAAGTTCCAAAATTAGAAGGCAAACAAAACGGAGGCCAAATGTTTTTTAAACTGTTCTGATTTTTATTCAAAATTTTTTTTGGAGAGCCCAGCTCAAGATCTTGGAACACTTCAGGTTGCCAATAATGTAAAACTAAAATCTCAAAGCAGAAAAAAGCAGCAGCACTGCTTTATGATGTCTGTAACATTTGGACCACAGTTTTGTTTGACTTTTTAGTTTAATACTGCCAGTACTTGGTTACTAATTTGTATGAACTCTGGGTGACATACTTAGCCCAAGAACTGAGCGCTATCTGAAACTTGAGAGTAATTCCTGCCAGACAGCAACCATATGATTACTCTGTATGTTTTAATAGTGGGTTTTCTTTTTCTTTCAAAGCTAGAAACTTGTCAGCGGATGTTCTAATGGGATTGCTGTTAGAAAGTTTGGACCTCTGAAGGATTAGAGGATCCTGACTGATTGCAAAGCTAGAAAGGTGTGCCTCTAGCCTGCTCTGCCTGCCAGGCAGGATGTTACTCCAGCCTGGTGCCTGGCCAGATGGTACAGGCAGCTCTGGGGCCTGGTGGCATCTGACAGGCGTGACAGGGGCCCTGATCCCAGGCAAAAAGCTTACCCTGACCTCAATGGCCTGCCTCAAAGCTTTGCAGACACTTAGTGGCTTGACTGACAGGGAGTATGGGCACCATGCCCCTTTGGGTTGCAGGTTTCCTGGCTTTCCTGAATCACTCAGCTGCCCTGGGTGTCCTCCTGCCTCTGCATAAGGGTTTCCTTTGGGAGTCTGGATCCAGATTTCTGTCCTCCCCACCCGCTGTGAGCTGGCTGTGTCTCTTTCCCCATGAGTTATGCTGGTAGATGGAGCAGCCTGGCTGCTCTGCTGTGTTCCCAAATCAGAATATTCCCATTCTCATTAAGTTCTGAGGTTTAAGGTGTTCCAGTTCGGAATGTAATAAAATCTTGAACAACTGGAATTTCCTGCAGGATGGTTACTCCCTTTTGTAGCCAGATCTGTTTTTCAAAATCTATCTATATTTTGGGGGAGGAAAGAAGGATTTGGTTTCTGAGTTACACAGAAGTTTGGAAAAATATTCCTTAAACTTATCATGCAAAGTTTTGAAGTGACACAGTTGTTATTGTCAAAACTTTCCAAGCACCAGGAATCTCTGGGTTGATTCCAGCCTTCCAAAACACTGGTAAAGAGACCTGCTTCCAGAGTGCTTTAGATATCATCATTTACTCACACAATTGTCTGTGGTGGTAATTTTTGTTGTTTGTATTTGTTGTTGCTTTTGAACTCCTCAGGTGAGCAATTGTCTGTCATCCAGAACTGACTGAACTATGTTCAGGCCTGTTTGTGTTCTCTTTGTTTGAAAAAAACACTGAGCTTTGATTGACCTATTTCAGATGAAGTTCAGTTGTAAAAAGTACCCATTTCTCTTTCTTCTTGTGAGAAGACACTCACCATTTGACTATCTGTACATAAAGAAATGTGAAGACATGTTCGCTGCCCTAACAAGTTTGCACTCTAACTAATGCTTCCAACACAGCTCTTCCTTTCATTTTCTGTCACCTTCTGGAAAGCAAACTCCAGCGGGCCACTATGTGAGCTAAATACTTGGAGTACTTTGTGCCTGTTATTATAGGAGGGTAGAGATCCTTGCCCTGTTGGTATCTCCTCAGTGCAATCATAAGGACTTGTGAAATTTCTTTCCTGGTCCCCAGTTTCTTGCATGCCTGTAGCCCAGAGTTCTCTAGGAGGCTTGAAAGGGCTGTAGATGATGAATCCTTCCCTCGAGATACAAAAATGAACAACCACCACACAAGTGCTTGGTTACAGATTTAGTAATGTCTGTTGCTTCTCTGTTACCATTTTCCCTGGGAATTCTGATTTTCTAAGAAGTCAGTGACAGCAGAGCAGTGCTTCGTGGTGCTACAACCCCTTTGCAAGCTGCCACACAGCAGAACAGTATTAGTTCTTCTGTAATTAGAGTCCTCTTTGCATATCCGAGAGAGGTGAGAACAAAAGGTTTCTTTGGTAGACAATAAAGCTGTTGAAGTGAGGGCCTGATCCAACTCCCACTGAACATAGTGAAAAGGCTCTTATTCATATTAGTGGGAGTTTAATGAGACCTTTCTTCAGTAGGAAACTGTGAGAAAGTATCTTCCTTCTCACTCTGCAAAATGTTTTCAGAACAGGCTCCGTCCACTGAGACATTTTTTTGTTTTGGTTTGGTTTTTGCCAGTGTGGATATGACAAGCTGTGATTGCACAGTCAAACCGAACAGGCTCGTAGATTGGGGACATTTTGTCCAAATTCATCATGTGTCAGAAGCAGCTGTTTTCCTGCAACGTATAAACATGGTCATACTGGATTCAGTGAGACAGGCCCAAGGAGTCACACTGCAGCCTTTCCCATGACTTTGCAACCTCTTCCCAAACAACAGAGGTTGCCGGCAAATAGGCTGAACAATTGTTTCTCACAAAAATCTCTGCAGCTGATGTCCTATCAGTTATCAGAATAACTCGCCTCTCCCTTGAGCAGGAAAAAGCCCCTGGGAAATTAATTATTAAAAAAAACGCATAAAAACACACACAGAAAAGGAAGAAGACAAGGTTGGGGGAGGAAGTAGGGAGAGGGAGGAGTGAAAAGAAAAATCTAGGCTAGCAGTCAGAATAAACTAATGTCTTTCTCTCCTCTCAAGTTCAGCAAATAACGCGTGTGTTTGGCTGAAGGGTATGATTCACATACTTTAGAGTAACATATGGGCATATGACTTCCTTCCATTACTGTAAAAGTTAAGTTACATAAAAGATTGCAGATTGGTGAGGTGTTTATCTATACTTAATTCTGTGCAGAGCTACATTTTGCACTGATGTACCATGGTTTTACTTCTGAAGATTACCTGTAGAGCAAGCATCTACAGGTAATTTGATCTCTGGCCTTTCCTACACTCTTATGAAATCCAAATTTGCTGACCGGTGTAGTTGCACCAATGCAAACAAAGAGGATCTGAGTTTTGTACAACTTTAATTTATTGAGATTGCAAGGGCGTGTTTTCATAAGATAAATCATTTTTTTTTGCCTTTGCTGAGCTACGTGATTGCAAGAGCACTTGCTGATAATGAAGCTTTCTCCAGTGTTGCCAGTCCAAATGTTCTAAAATTATGAGATTGTTTTGAACTTCATGACTTTTTTCATGCAATTTTAGCATCTTTTCTTAATTTCCTTTTTGTTACTGAGCTTTCTGTGTTTTCATTTTCCAGTTGTCTCAAACAATCACAAGGGAGGGACAGAAACTTATTTTTATTAAGAAAACAGAACACTGAAACACCCAAAATAATCCAGCAGCTACGATTGTAAGAAAAATGCCAGCAGTCAAATACAGTCATTGCAGCTGGCAGCATTGTACTCCAAGGACTCATCTTGGTCTCTCTCCCCTCAGCAAATATTCTCTTGGAAGCCTGTCTTTCCACGGCCATGTCCGTCTTTTTGTTTTCAGATCCTGTCTCAGATCTGTGCGCCTCTCTGAGGTACCCCACAACTTTGACCACTTCCAGCTCCCTGACATTGTGGTAGCAAGACATCTTCCTTATGCAGATGCCGACCCTTTCCTGCCTCAACATCTCCTTTCTGACAGCCCTCCCTTTTCTTTTCTCTCCTTGACATTATTTCAAGTGTCTTTTTAATGGTTTTGGTTGGCTTTTTATTGGCTATAGAGCATGCATATGTCGTTTTGTGAATGTTTTTGTTCAAAATGCATAGGGTAGTGTACCTGTATGCATGTGAACTGTGGTCACATTTGCATACTGGTGTGGGTATTTACACAGCAGGCAGCAGATGTACAGGAGCAGAAAGTATCACAGTAGTTTGTATAAGTGGCTTGGGAAGATGAATATGAGCTCTTTCTGGCTGTGATCTTGTCCGTATGGGTTGTGTGTAGTCACGAGCACTTGTGTTGTGCAGCCAAAAAAGGCTGTTACTGCTGCCTCTGTAGTAAGGTAAAGCAGGAGATAACAATAAATTTTTTACAGCTGGCTGGTGAAGGTGTTTAGGATGTGGGGTTTTTTATATCTTCATCCGCCCCTAATTGAAGATGCTTTAAAATTGAATGACTAGCAGTCAAAACGTGTTTGCTTCAAGCTGAGAAGAAAAATGCTGGTGTCTTTGCTTCCAAACTGATTGCGCTTTGTACACAACTGACAGCCACAGTCACTTTGAGTGACTGATAAGTGGGAAGCTTTGCCACTTATCAAGGAATGCACACTGAAAAGAAAGGACTGGAGCCGTTCAGATGCTTTGGCATGTTCAAAATAACATCTCACATCAGTCAGACTCAGAGGCACTAGGAGACATTTCAAAATAAACTTTATATCTATCTGTCTATCTAGAGGTAAAGATTCAGTTTAACAGACAGATCGCTGTGTGGCATCACATTGGGTCTGAAAATGAGAATGTCATTATAAGGGTCACCAGTTGCAAAATGACTCAGCTGCATAATTTGAGAGCATTTATTGTAGGGTTTCACCCCCCAGAACAAAACTAAATTTGAAAATTCACAGCTGCATATCATTCTGGTCATTTCTCTATATTGGGGGATTTCATCCTTGTTGTCCAAGTAATATGTATTGCACATGACGTCCTGAAGGATCCCAAAGAGAATGAAACTCTAAGCCAAATTTGGATCTCATTTATTTCCCCTTCAGTATTATGGAATATGTTTGGGATTGCCTGTCTTTAACTAAACTCACAGAATGGTTTTTAGGGTTATTTAGGAGTTACTGTGTTTTCAGTGATACGTATCATAAATAGAACATGGAACTTTTTTTGTACATGTTTCTTGGTGATACTATTTAGTGATACTTAGAAGATTCTGACCTGCAGGAGCTGAGGGTGTGAGGGTACATTTTTCTTGTGCTGACTCTGTAATGACAGCACTAACAGTCAGTGTAGGGTTGGATTGGTCCACTGAAGGTGGTGATGGTTCAGTCTGCCTTAGCAAGCATCATAGGAGTTAACCTGATAGAGCCCTCCTTGCAAATGTTATGTAGAAATACAAGCACACATACTCAGAGCTGAGATGGGATGTGGGTCTTTATGTAAAATGGGAGTATAAGGAGATACAAGCAAGCAGTGTGTAATTTCCCAAATTGGAATTTGGACAAGAGATACAGTGTTGACCTGTGTCCATTAGTAGTACTTAAACAAAAAATTCCTGCCAGGTTTGCACCTATTATCCTAGCAACATTGGGAGTGTTGATGTATAAGGACCATTATTTTTTGTTATGATTCTAAGCACTGCATCTGGACATCTAATTCTGCCCAGCTTGTTCTATCTAAAATGGTTGGTTTTCTAACCGAAGTGGCTATATTTGAGTTACAGATAATGTTTGGCATTCCAAAGTTGCTACCAGCACCCATACCTATATCAAGAGGGAGGAATTTGAGGATCATTTAGTTCCTGCTAACAATAACTTGCTTTTCTGATTCATCTCTTGCCATGTTAAGTGGTCACGACTTCATTTTGATGGCTCATTCAAAATAGAGTACTTCAGACTCACTGCTGGAATAAGGGTTTAAAATGATTCAGAGGGAAAAGTATGGTTCCACCTACTGAATCAACACCACTGTCTTCACCAGCTTGGATTTTCCTCAGACATCTGGCATCCAAAAGATGATGATGCCTTACCCTGCATGATTTAGGAGACAAGATGAACTCATCATTGGTGGTAATAGGTGCAAGAGGTGAAGGGGAATGGTTTTGGTTTTGTTACCAACTTTCTGTTGCTTATCTGCTGTTGAATTCTATTGTATAAATTAAAGTGGAGGGCCATTACTTGTGCTTGGTATTTCTAAGAAGAGTGAATGAAACAGTTTAATCACTTGAGGGGTAGTGATTGAAGGGGAGATGTGAGTGAAGCCTGATTTAGAAGTTTGGAGAAAGAGGGAAAGGTCCATTTGTCTCATGGAAGTCTCTGTTGAGCAAAGATGAACTATAGAGTTTCGGATCTCATGCCAGCTGTCTGTATTTTGCGTCTTGTACATAGTATCCATTTAAGTTCAGCTTCCACGTACAGAAGTTCAATAAAATGTATGATGGGTAAATAATTATAAGGAATCATTTTAGATTTTTGTTCAAATTGGTTTTAAATATACTTTGAAGAAGCTAAGTATACATCAGAATTTCTTGTGTTTAGAAGTTAAATAAAAGAATTTAAGTTCCAAGATAAACATAATAAAATTATACAAACTAAAATGAAGACTTATAGGAAAAGTAATAATAATAGTTAAACAGAACAAATTTAATTCACAGTACTTGGAGTTTATAAATAATTGTCACAGTGAGGAAACTAATTTTAAAATGTAGGTATTATAAAATAGTTTTTATCAGGTTTGACTTCTTTGAAAGACAATAGTGATAGTATTCAGCAAATTATTCTAAAGTTGAAACTTGGATAGTTTCAACAAAAGTATTCATAGATAGCAATTTAAAATGCATTTGGACAGAAGTAATCAAGTTTCTATGCTTTTGTATGCTATGAAAAATGTTTATAAAGAAATACATTAGTTAGATAACAAAGTAAGACATTTGAAAGTTACAAGTGTCAGAATTAGGTTAAATTGGTATCTTTATTTTATTCCCATGTATCTCTGTCATACATATTGAATAAAAAATGGTACCCTGGAGGAGCAGAATTACATGATAATATAATTGTAGACTGTACACACAAGAGGGAAAATTAAAATTATATTGACAACCGTAACTCTGGCATTCCCTAATGTTTGAGTCCTTGACTTTTGATCCAAAGTAGCATTATTTTAACTGTGTTTCTATGTGGCTGTAAAAGCACATAATCCTAATATACCAGCCACCTATAGTGTATTGTCAGCACAGCTCGAACCCTGAAATGTCAGCATGGGAGAAGTGCCAAATGTCACTTGAGTTACAGGAGAAATTCTATGTTCTCCTGGGCTATCAGGAGAAAACACTGTGGTGGATAGGAGCCTGTGCTGTGAAGCCTCTCGCTTTCTGTATCCTGTTTCCTTTCTTCCTCCTTCTTTTTATTTTGGTCTTCATCAAAATAGAGATTTCTTTTCTATTCCTGTTCTCCTTAGAAAGGGAGATAGATTGCTTGAGTGCCTTTGTTGTATTTGGGCTGGATATGTTGAAAAATGGAGTTCGACTCTCATTTCAACACCCTCCATTTGCTCCCCCTTTTCTCCCTCAGTAGAGTTGGGACCAGATCAGTTGAAATCGTAAGTTGCCACTAATCAGTTCTTTACTTCTAATTTACCACACTTTTTATGCTTTAGCAAGAAAACCAAGGCGGAAGGTACAAATTTCAACGCCATGGATCTTTTAGTTAAGGAGTCTTTTGGTTTGAGTATTTGATGGAAGCCTGTTTAAGCATTTGCCTCTTTAAAGCTCTGGGTGGTGAGAATATATTTTCTTATCTTGTACGCTGTGTATAGAATCTTGTCTGCGGTTTAAGCATTACTGAGCTGTAATGTGTCAGTGAGAAGGGCTTTTTTATATACTGTGTGTAATGAGTTTTAAGTTCTTAATATCCATAAGAATCACGTATGTCTAAATTAAGCATCATTTCCAGTTTCTTTAACCCTGGAGTCCACATTTGTAGTCCAGGAACAACTAAGCATATGTTAAACAGTGGATTGATTATGTTCTCACTTTATGCACAGAAGTAAACTGCCTTACACACGCACAGGCACACATTTTCATGCATGCATTTGGAACGCCCCAATGCAGATATCAATTATAAACATTATTACTTTTCTGGACATTGATTTTTAATGTCTCTAAAGGATTTTAGGAGTAGGGAAGAGGGATATTTTCCATGTGGAGGCCACAGGTTATTAATACTTACCAATTACAACTGATGTTAGATGTGAATTGCTCAAGGCTGTATGAATTCTACAGCCCTGCTGACAGTTCGTCTTCAGCTGAAATCACGGCATATAGAGAGAATCCTTAGTTTAGGTCAAGGCACTGATGATCACAATATTTCCCAGTGTTGCAGACAGATTGATGCATGCACTGGGAGACACAATGTAAGCAGAAATGGACTCAAATTATTTGAAATTAGAGAACTTTAACAAAATAAAACTTTCAAGCTTCCTTCTTTTCCCCTTCTGTAATTCTTCAGATGGCTTTATAGCTATAGACACCCCTCTGAAGGTTGCCTCTGTTCTTCCTCAGAACCTGGTTCTGGCAGCAGGAGGTTTCCCTGGATAGGATAGTTCCCCAGATACGTAGTAGATCCAGGAGTTTCTTTGCCGTTGTGTTAGGAAGCCAGAATTTGGAGAGCTGATATATTCTACTGACTGGAATTGGAATTATGCTCTATTTCTGGGATTTCTTCTTTACTTGAGATGAAAGGCAGATTTGAAATGTTATTTTTCAAGAATTTTAGTTTTCTGTGTTGTGAGTTTCAGGGTGTTATTTAAATCTACTTCTCTTGTATTATTTCTTACTGCGCAGTTAAGAATTCCTGTCATTTTGGTACAATAAGAATAAAGTTACTCGAATTGTAATCAATTTACTGCATAGAATTCTGTATTCTATGTTAACAATATTCACACTTATTTAAAAAGAAACACATTTGGTTTAGGTGTTCTTTACATCCCCTCTGTGTATTGCAGTGGATTTGTTGAAATCACAAGTTTGCTTTCTGTGTCTTTTGTGAGGTTGTTTGAGCTCAGTATCCTCTTAGCAGAAAGTCTTGCAAAGGCCCCGTGGGAGGAAAATTGTCCATTGTGTTCTTTTGAAAGCCAGCTATCTTTTTTCCTGAAACTGTGCTCAAGCAAGTTTATTCTTCCACTCAGGGATATCTTAGAAGGTTCCTGTCCTTTCTGGGGCCTAGGAAGCAGAGCTCAGATATGTATATTGTATTTGTTGCCATCATATAATCTGTGCAACTTCCCTGCAAATATAAAGAATTATGCTTTACCCAGCTGTTCATTTGATAGGATTCTAGCCCTTCATTTGGAGAAAACTGTGGTTCTCCAATTCACATTGTTTGAACCATGGCCTCCCTTCTATACCTATTGTTTGTTTTGTCTTTTTGTGTTGTGTGTAACAGGTGTTTCTTTCAGGCAGCCAAGGCAGCAAGGCAAGGGCTTCCTTTATGGCAGATCCCTTGAGACTTTGATTAAACTCTTCTTTGTGATAAAAATGCCACTGCGTTTAAATGAATTGCACATGTAATCTGTATTTGCACAAATGCCCTCCATCCTTCTGCCTTCATTGCTGAAGTCTGTCTCTTTTTTGGAATGGCTGTGTTTGTCTTTTCTCCTGGCTTTCACCACAGAACTGATTCCTTTTTACTTTCTTGATACTGCACTCCCCTCAGAGCCTAGATGCAGCCATGGGAATGGTTTAAAAAGAGCAAACTGTTTCTGCAAAAAGAGCTCTCCTTTTTCCCGTGTTTCCTGTGGCTGCCTCCAAAAATACAATTGTCAGATGGCTGGGAGAACCTTCCTCAGAGTTTCTAAAGGAGGAACCAAGTGTTAGAAACTACGCACTTTTTCTACATCTATTTGAGCAGGTCTCAATCCAGTGGGTAGCACAGATATTTTCCCGCCTGCTTTTTTTTTATTTCACACAATCTCACCTGCTGTTGAGGAGGACACACTGTTATTAAGCTGCGTTTCCTGGTTTAGGTACAGGACTAATTCAGGGAGGTCTTGTCAGTTATGGCAAGAGCTTAGCTGTGTTGTAGGCAGAAGGTATGTGTAAATCAGTACCCCATGCTACCAACTTGTCTAATGTACATTTAATATTCTTTCTAGTTTTTGTTCAGAATAGGACTTCCACACTCTCCAGTATGGTCCTCTCAACTCTCTAGATGTTAAGGCAGCCAGAGAAGCAATGCACCCTGAAGAGGGGCAAGAGGCCTATATCATGTTTTTTAGTGGCTCAATTGGCCCACACTGTTCAGGTATCCTGATTGCTCACCTATAACACATTATTTTCATGTCCTTCTCTTTATGCCAGGACTTTTATTGGTTTTAAGCCCTGGGGGTGAACAGATAGAAATATGCTTTAGTCAGAAGAGATGTAATGGATGTCCTGGGAGCTGTGCCAAACAATTAAGAATATAGGCATGATGATTTACAGGGTAGGCAAAACCTCCAGAGAATGATACATCTGTACAGGCTGCCCTGTGAATCTGCAAGAGTTAAGTAACTTGCATCATTTCAGTCTATCAGAGATAATGCATACTGAGGGAACAAATATGGATGGACTTTTGCTTTCTGAGACACACCTTCTGCTGGTGACTTTATGTTGCTTGGATCAGTTTTTAGAGCTTCCCAAATGTCATCTACAGTGCCTCTGAGATCCCCTCTATATAAAGTGCATTTTTCTTCCTGATGCAGACTGACCAACAGTTACAGTGGCAGGTTACAGCCTAGGCGTGACACGAGCATTGTATCTATTTTAGAGCCTAACTTTTTGGTAGTAGCAGCATCTGTGGAAAATATGAAGCTAACTGTCAGAAAGCATGTTTGAAGGGCATTTAATTTAGAAACATTAAACTCCCCCCAAGCCAACATTTACTTTAGCGTGCAGTAGTTAACAGTGGAAGATGGGACTTTAATAATGCTACATAATATGGTTTCATAAATCAGTTATTTCTCTTAAAATGTGTTGTCTGGTTTTGTTAGTGTTTGGTTATCTAGTGTAATAAAAATAGTTCATTTTATTATTTGACTCAAAACCCATGAAGTTTTATTTTATTTTTCTTAACACATAGATGACAGGGGCCTGAAATTCCCTCTTCCCGTACACATGTAAAACATCATAAACTCAGAACATGAGCGTTTAGAGACACTTTGTGATGAAATAAATTACCAAGCTGCAGAAGAAACTAACATGATGTAACAATTTTATCAAGTTCCGCACAGCTCCTTCTCTGTATTAATTTCCTTTATGCTCAAGGAACCTGAGACACTGTTTTAATACTTAAATACAAAAAAAATTAGACTATTCTAAAAAACCAAACTCTTCTGTAAGTGACCATTTATGTTCAGGCATGCAAACCACTCACAGGCAGTTCTTGTTAGGACTATGGGCTCATTTTCTAAGAGCCTCCCACCGTTTTTCTTTCAGACATCATCTCCCCATTCCTCGGGAGCTGCCCTTTTGTAGGAGGTTAAGCCTTCTTTCCACCAACAGGGGACTTGAGGAGGCTCCCTTGGAAGCCTATCATTGCTGTTCTTGGATTTTGCAAGACAGTGGTGCTTTCTGAGACATGTGAAGCTCACCTGCCCAGAAAGATTGCTACTCAACAGTCTGCTTTAAGAAGGCTTTGCATGCGAAAGACTGATTTTCTTCATTTTGGGACTATCACTCAATGGAAATGTCAGAAATGTGGAAGGATAAATACTGAGTTACATTAAAAAGATAAAAAAAGCGCTCTGAAATTATCTCCTGGCTCCATGTTTTCTGAGGTTTTGCATTAGTGGGGACGAAGTCACGGTGTGTTGACACAGTCTAATGTGCAATGACATAATACCTGGAATATGGAGACAGCAAGAGGCGCAAAATCAAACTTATCTGAGTTTTCACAGGAAAAGAAGGGATTAAACTTCGCTGGCTAAAATATGGATTTTTTTTTTTTTTTTTTTTTTAATAAAAAACTATCCTAGTTCGATTGAGATAAACCTACTCAGATCTAATTCTATCCAGTCCCTGGGAAAAGTGGGCCTTAAGATGTTGAGCCTATTTGCCCAATCCCTTTTTTTTTAGAATTAAAGATTAGGGTAGGAAGTTTGGTCCTTATCTCTAAGGTTCTTACGGCTTCAGAAGGAAACTGAAATACTTACATGAAGGACCCTTTCTTGAACTCATGATTTGTCTTCACTCAGATTATTTCAGAAAGCTTTGGCAGTGTAGATTTCCCACAATGCTTGGCTATTTTTGTTTTACATATCTTAGAGGAACTATGATAAATTGTTGTTACTGCCTATTAAATAGTAGAAAGAGATGTCAAAATACTCAAGTGACTTAAAAGTCAAACGTTACTG